>NC_062287.1:6250000-7500000 GCF_902655055.1 Lutra lutra
GTTTTATTTATTATTTATTTATTTATTTGTACATTTTAGTTTTAGAGCAGTTTTAGGTTCACAGCAAAACTGAGAGGAAGGTACAGGGATTTCTATACCTCCTGTCCCTAGTCGTGCACAGCCTTTTAGTATTGTGATCCTGCACAGGAAGGCCACGTGTTTTATCATCAATGACCCTACACAGGCATGTCATAAGCCGTCAGAGTTCAGAGTCTGCATTAGAGTTCCCTGTGGGTGTTGTACATCCTATGGGTTCATACAAATCTAGAATGATGCGCGTCCATCGTTGTAGGGTCGTACGGAAGAGTTTCACTGCCTTAAAAATCCTCTGTGTTGCTGTTCCTCCCTCTCCCAGCCCCCAACCATTGATCCTCTTTATGGACTGCATAGTTTTGCTTTTTCCAGAATGTTGTATAGCTGGAATCGTACAGGAGACAGAGGCCTTGGTTCTAGAGCTCATAGAAGACCATCATAACTAGAGCCACTTGTGAGGGAGGTTTTATTGTTCCCATTTTATTGCCAAGACTCTGAGGCTCAGCCAGTGTAAGGCCATTGCAGGAGGTCACACAGCTGTGGAGGGGGCAATCCCAGATCTTCAGATCCTCTTCCTATAACCGGTCTTTCTTGTGTGGAAGAGGAGAAGGCTCTGATGATTATGACTCACTGTTGTCCTGTCTGCAAGACTTTTCTCTGTGGCCCTTGCATGATTTGGTCTTACTCAAGGGAAAAATGTATTCCAAATATGCAGCTTTTCTTCTGTATTTGTTTCGGCTAGAGAGCTGATTTTTCTGTATGCTCTAAAGCTCCTGTTGAGATGCCACTGTCTCCTTTTCTGCCAAATCAATCCTGAAAGACACTCCTGCCTCCTTGATCTCACGCCTCCTCCGGGGCCAGCCACTCTCGGCTTGTCCCCATCGCTGTCAGTGATGGATTCTCATCTCGGCCACAGCATGCAGCCTTCCTTGGGACAGTGATGTTCTTTGCCCTGTCATTGCTTTCATTTGCACACTCTTCAGCGTGTTATCCTGACATGCATTACGCTTCACTGGGCTGTTTAATAAATGAGTTCTGTAATGGGACCAACAAGTCCTGTAAAACCCCAGCTTCATTGTGGAAAATGCGTGACTGTCAGAGGGGGCGGGGAAGTGGAGGGGTCTGAGCTGGTATTCTGGGATGAGGAAATCCATGTTCCTAGGCTGCTTGTGTGTGAGAGAGCAGTGGGTGTGGATTTGGGACCTGGATTCTTCTTCACACTCTGTCATCCCCTGGGTGATGAGGGAGCAGGGGCTTGCTCTGGCAAAAAGAAAGCAGAGATCTGCTGTGGCAGACACTAAGTGTGTTAGTGGTTCCCTGTGTGGGCCAATGGCTGAGGTCATCAAGGGGAGCCTCCCTGATACACTGGTTCTCCAGGGGACACTGGGATATTTGCAGAACCCTAAGGACAAGCCCCTCAGTTGATTGAAGTTGACTCTCCTGCCACCATTTTGAAGCTGATTTAAAGTGCCTGCAGAAATGTTTTTGAATATCTAAGTTTATAGACAGAGATTCATCTCTGCTTTATCCCAGTCCTGAGCGCAAAAGCCTGCAGGACCTGGGATCACTTTCATCCTTAAATCCCCCTCTTCCAGCTTGCCTTTCCGACATGGCCAAGCACTTGCAGTTCCAAACAGAAGTACTTTTCTACCCCAGGGCCTTTGCTCAGCATACCAGGTGGAAACTTCTGAGTAAAGTCAGTTGTTCACAGGTTACTGTGCTTTAACTAACCTACACCCCCCTGCTCTGTATGCAGGTAACTCAATCAGAAGGGGCATCAGACGGGGATCCATCTCCAGGTATAGGCTGGGCTGTACTGGGTGGGGGCTGGCCAGTGCTGTCCTACTCTTGCTGAGTTTGAATGCAATGAACAGAAAATCAGCAGACACATAGCATGGGAGGAAGCCAAGGCAGACGAGGACAAAGTGGTAGGCAGAAGCTCAGTGGTGGTGAATACCAGGAATAAACAGAAATCAGAGCAAATGAGGTAAATAGATAACAGTAGCTGGGCTTGTGGAAAGAGGAGGGAAACAGACAGACTGACAGGGAGAGAGGTTTAATCACCAGTCAGCTCGATCACTAGAATAAGGAACAATGGATCTACTTCTAAGAGAACTCAGGATCCCTGAGCACTGAGAATCGTGTTGATTCTTGAATGTTCCACATGAGGTCTTAGCTCTGTGTATCTTTGTATTAAATTCCCATTAACGGAAACAATGTTTTAGTCTTGAAGTCTGGAAAAGTTGAATGTAGTCCTGAGGTCCCCTCTGCCTACATTGCTCTTCTGCCTCTTCGACTCACAGCTAATTTCTATTCTTGCTGGAAAACCCTGTTCAGGTACCCTCTTCTCCTTTCGTCCCCCCTACCCACCTCCCCTCCACCCCGTTGTCTGGGCTCCTGAGCGCTCATGTCTCCGGCACTGTGCTTGGCTCCTCCTGTTGCAATTGTGTATTTGTCATCCTTCATGAGGTGCCTGCCGCTCCAAGGGAGGAGTTGTATCTTACTCGTTTTTAAATCCAACTAAGAAATGGCACAACTTGAAACTGAACTCAGGTCTTTACCACTTCTTCTTCAGTGTTTCAACTCTTTACAGTTGCTTTATCTTGTCTCCCAGCAGATTTTTCCAGCAGGAGGTTTTCCCCAGCATCTTTAAACTCACACAAGGGTCAGACTCTCTACTTGCTGGAGCTGACTGACTCCGAGGAGGAGGTTTGCTTGCTAATTTCTTAGTCGAAAAATAAAACACACAGTGATTTCTTTTTTCCAGAAGAGTAGGAAGGTTGATAAGTTTACGTTTGACAAAATGCTAAGATCTATTATCAGGTGCAAACTGTGTCAAAGTTGACCAAACCCGTGTGTGGCAAAACGAGGCCTGGAGATTTGCAGTGGACTAGGAAGGAGTGGAAGAAAGAAGCTTCTGGAAGCCTAGCTGCTGCAAGACTTAACCTAGTTTGGAGGAGGGATGGGGAGCCTGCCTGTAGGTCTACTGATGACGAGCAAGGGCCTCGGGTTCGAGATTAAAGGGCAGCAGCCTGAGTGTCACACCTCTTTACATGTTTACATGGGGTGCCTCACTTGCCTTGGCCTTGGCTGTGGAGGCCTTGTTGCAGAGCTGGAAACAAACTTCTCAGCGCAGGTATGTCTTTGTGACTGGAGGATTTGAGAAATGGGGCCGTGCCTGTCTCCTGTGCCTGGCACAGTGCCTGGCTCTCTGTTGGCAATTACCAAGCTTTGCCAAGGGCATAACTTGGTAGGTTCTGGGGAAACCAAAGTCAGTTCAGCAGCGAGCCATCTCCATGTCTTTCAGAGCAAATGAGCCAAAAGAAACTTATGTTTTAGAATGGGTGACTTAGAATGGAAGAGAGACAAGTCATTGTACCTCCAGAGTAAGGATCAGTTCCAACTCTCCTCTTTCCTTGGGGGTTTTTCCAAAGAAAGCACTAACATTCACATGAACTAGTACAGGCTAGTTCATGTGAATCATGACTGGGGACAGGATGAGATGGCTTTCGAACTGCCTCCGAATCTATAATCTGTTATTATTCGTTCATCCATTTTCCCACAATCATTTATTGAGCATCTACTTTATGTGATTGTCAGGCCCTAATTGTTGTGGCCTAATTGAAGACCTGGATCTAAATATAGGACCCTCTGGTGTACCTGGTTGGCTCAGTCGGTTGAGCGTCTGACTCTTGGTTTCAGCTCAGGTCACAATCTCGGTTGTGGGATGGAGCTCCTGCATCAGGCTCCACGCTCAGCACCGAGTCGGCTTGTGTGTGTGTGTGTCTCTCTCTCTCTCTCTCAAAAATAAATAAATAAATAAGTAAAATCTTAAAAAAAAAAAAAAGAGATCCCTCTTGAGCTGCTGATAGGAGTTTGGACAGGTGGTGGTATTGTTGGAGGGAGGCTTGCCGTGGCTGGGCAGCATCGAGCACCGCCAGGCACATGAAGATCTACGTGATCAGGACCACGTGGCTGATTTGTTAATTGAAAAAGCTGATTGAGGGGGCCTGGGTGGCTCAGTGGGTTAAGCCTCTGCCTTCGGCTCAGGTCATGATCCCAGGGTCTTGGGATGGAGCCCCGCATTGGGCTCTCTGCTCTGCAGGGAGCCTGCTTCCTCCTCTCTCTCTGCCTGCCTCTCTGCCTACTTGTGATCTCTGTCTGTCAAATAGATAAATAAAATCTTTAAAAAAAAAAAAGAAAAAGCTGATTGAAGGTGAAGAAGCATAAAGCATTGTTCATAGCCTCTGCAGACATGCTATTAGCTTAAAATGTATAAATGTGCATTTATTTCCTGATGTTTTGGCACAAAACCAAAGCCTCTAGACTATGGGATCTTCACTCTGGTGTTCTGCACTGTCCTGTGTCACCAAACCCCCAGCACCGTGAGACACAGTGAGGTTCTGTGCTTAGAACGCTTCTAGATTTTTATAATCTCCCCTCCTCCCTCCTTATACACATTCCTTATCCACACCCAGTTCACCAGCAATTTTTATTTTATTTTTTATTTTTAAAAAAATTATTTATTTGTCAGAGAGAGAGAGAGCATGAGTGAGGGAGAGGGAGTGGGAGAGGGAGAAGCAGGCTCCCCTGGGGTTCTATCCGAGGACCCTGGGATCATGACCTGAATTGAAGGCACATGCGTCACCGACTGAGCCACCCAGGCGCCCCTCACCAGCAATTTTTAATGGCTCAGTCTTTCTAAAGCATTTGACTTCATTTTAGGAACTACTGTCTTTCTTTTCACATTCATATTTAATCAGTTTACAACACATAAGTACATAATATTCGCACATATAAAATAATATGTAATTACATTACATAAGGGCAGACCTTAGAGGTATTGCAGGTTCCGTTCCAGACCACTGTAATACAGAAAACATCGCAGATAAAGTGACTCTCACGTTTTTGCTTTTGTTTTATTTCCCAGTGCATGTAAAGGTTATGCTTACACTATACTATACACTTACACTATCCATTAATTGTGCGATAGCATTATGTCTAAAGAATGTATATCCCTTCATTAAAAAATACCTCATTGCTAAAAATGCTGACCATCACCTGACTCTCAGTGGCCCATCATCGCAGATCACCAGATCATCACAACAAGCATAATTATAGTGAGAACGTTTGAACTATTGTGAGAATCACCAAAATGTGACATGAAGATACCAAGTGAGCAAAGTGGGCTAAAACAAGGTATTCCTGTGGTTATCATAGGTAAACAGTTTATGTTTTATACAAAACATAATGATACAGGTCAACTGAGAAGAGTGTGTGTTAATAAGGCTGTGCTATGAGCTTAACTGTAATGTTCAGGGTCCTGTGGTCACCGCCTGTATGCTCTGTAGAAGGCCTGGAGCACATTGGTCCTGTCAACCCAGCCAACAGGGCTTGGTTAAGAGCATTATCTACTAAATCCACATTATATGACCAGTTCTAGGATTTGGTCTTCCTCTTCAAATGGTCAGAAGCTCACTCTTGGTAGGGACAGAGGGGACGAGACTTAGGATAGTGGCTCAGACTAATGGATTCCCAGAGGCCTAAGATCTGCAGCATTGTCTTAGCCCTTTGTTGGCATGAGGGATAACTGTCAGAGGATCAGAGCTATTGGAAGTCTGTATGGCGAGCATATTGTGTTGACTCAACCACTCTTGTTTTTTAATTCCTTCATCACTAACCTGTCAAAATTTGTAATTATTTTAATGCCTGTTTATCTGGTAATTGCAACAGAGGGCTGAACGAAGATTTTTAAAATAGTTTTAATAGGCCTTAATTTTTACAACAATTTTTAGGTTCACAGCAAAATTGAAGGGAAGGTACCTTGATTTCCCATCATCCCCCTGCCCCCACACATGCACCACCTCCACCATTCCTGACATCCCCCACCAGTGTGGTACATTTGATACCACTGATGAAACTCCACTGACCCGTCGTGATCACCTGAAGTCCAGAGTTCACACTGGGCTTCACTGTTGGGGTCATATGTTCTATGTGTGGAGAGTCATGTATAATGACATGTATCTACCATCATAGTATCATATAAAAAATTCTCTATGTGTCACTGAGTCCCCCACTCCTTCCCCCTTAACCCGTGGCAACCACTGATCTTTTCACTAGTCCTGCCTTCCCAAGAGGGTCACAGAGTTGGAATCCTATAGCATGGAACCTTCTCAGATCAGCTCCTCCCACTTAGTTGTATGCATTTAAGTTACTTCCATGTCTTCTCATAGCTTGACAGCTCATTCCTTTTTAGCCCAGAATAATATTCCATTGTCTACCATTTCCTTATCTGTTCACATACTGGACAACATCTTGATGGCATGCAGTCTTGGCAGTTTACAAATAAAGCTGCTGGAAACATCCATGTGCAGATTTTTGTGTGGACACAAGTTTATAGTGTGTTTGAGTGAATACCAAGGTGAACGAGAAGTTTTGTTGGTTTGTCTTTGTTGTTGCCAGTATTATTTTTCAGTGATGAAAGAGACTTGATGAGGTTTGAGGCTACTGGGAAGGACCCAGTAGGAAATAAGATGCTGAAATGTCAAGGATGGTTCAGATAATAGAGATACCAGGGCCGGGAGCAAGGACCCCAGAACTTAGTGCTGTGATCATTCTTAGAGGGGAGGAGAGATTCCTTACCCTGCATAGTTGAAGGATAAGGGGAGGAGGGTTGATGCCGGTAAGGGGGAAGGGAGGGGCCTGGATGTGGGAAGGGAGAGGGCTGACTCAGGAGGGAAGGCTAGTAAGTTCGCAGAAGTTGAGCGAGTTCTCCTCGTAGTTATTATTTTCTCGGTGAAATGAGAGGTAATGTCTTGAGGGTTTCAGGGGCATGGTGGAGACTTGGAAGTGCAGTTCTGGACAAGGACCCTCTCACCCTGGAAATACTCCAGGCTGGCTTTTTGGAGCCCACTTGGGGCTGGAGGCCATGGCTGAGTGTGGCTGTGGCCTCTAGTAGCCCTCGGAGCTCAGAGGTTGGTATGAAAAGGTGGACTTTGGATTGCTTTAGGGTTGCTTGGCCAGATGGGTGCACGGAGCTCATAATGTGGTAAAGAGTGTGGTTGAAGGGATGGCTTCTCCACGGCCGCCTCTGCCTGCTTTCTTGCCTTTTGACCATTTTCTGTGACGGGGCCCCAGGCCGGGTGAGTGGAGAGAGGCTAGTGAGGGACTAGCACATGTCTGGAAGCGTCTTAGGAGCCGTGCACTGGACTTTCCTTATATGGAAGCACTCCAGAAATTCTGAATCTATAATTTAGGAATCGGAAATCCAAGAGTGTAGGTAAATCAACACTGACTGGGAATTTTTGTGGGCCAGTGCCTAAAAATAGAAAAATGAATATGCAAGGACCCCTTTGTTCTAGAAGTTCAGTGTGTAGTGGGAGAGACAGGTAAGTAACCATAGGGAAAAATTATAATGTGTTCGGTCCAAAAGTGAAGACATGTACCTGGTGTCGTAGCTTCCTAGGGATGGCTGGGTGCAGAGCAATGGGCAGAAGCAGGCTGAGCTTCGCCTTGCTGGTCAGAAGGGGTGCCCCGTGGGGCCATGTGTCTGGACGGGGCTGGAGTTTCTGATTCCTGTCTGGAAGCTGGGGCCCAGCTGTCAGCAGGGAGACAACGGGCTCCCTCTGGGGTCTGTGGAACCAGCAGGGAGGCCTGGCTTGGCCGCTTCAGCACCGCAGCATGGATTTTACAGGGCAGGAAGGGGCTTCTGGACCCTGTCTTCTCAATGGTCAAGCTTGAGACTCAGTCTCTCCCCTCCCATCTCAGGAGAGCCTTCGGGAGCAGTGTGACTTTTTGGAATGAACATTCGGGTAAGGTGGGGGGCAGCCCATGGTGAAGCCTTGCACGGGTTTCATTCTTGCCATGAGATGAGGGAATGGGAGTCATAGTGATAATAGTAATGATGACAATATCAACAAAGACTATTGCGATGACTAGTGACATCTATGAACCACTTGCTGAGTGAGTGACACCATTAATCACGACAATAAGCTAAACAATAGAGGTTAGGGGCTCCGTGCTAAAGATAAGGACTCAAGGTGCCAAGACGCCGAGCAGCTTGCCTAGAACTGATCAGCTGGGGACGTCAGACCTAGCACACACCCTGCTGCGTTGAACTTCCCAGCCCACCCTCCTTACCACGACTGCCCACTGCCCCAGGGACATCTCATGTTGGTGTGTTGCTTTCCAGTGTTCAACTCACTTTTCCCTCCATGACCTCATTTCGGCTTCAGAGTTCTCCCGGGAAGCAAGCAGAGCGGGTGCTCTCGGCCCATGCCTCAGATGTGCAGACTGAGGGCGGGAGAGGGGAGGTGCTAAGCCTGGCAGCCCAGGGCTGGTTTCTGGCTGAGCCTCTCACCAGTGTTTGCTGATTTGTATCTTTCTGTCCCACCTGGCTCAGTCTCCCATATAGGATTACAGGAAACAGGAGAGCATACAGTGTCCTTGGAGCTTTAGTGCCACTGGGAACAGCCCCAGCCACACAGGGGGAGGCAGCAGCCCTGCGAGGGGGGTGTTCCTGTATCTATGTTGTTCAGGTAGCTTTTGGGTAAACTGCCCTTTGAAGAGTGGGGCTGCTTAGGCCAGGGTCTGGGATTATCCCCTGCACGGGCTGTATGGCTGGACACAGAGAAACCAGTGTAGGGAAGGCTCACCTGAGACTGAGTTAGTAAGCAGCAGTTAGCTTTCAGACGTGCCCTGCAGTCCCCCAAGGTTCTTGGTGCCCACTGGCTGTCCCCCTGCATTTTTCTTATTCCTCATTAAGAGCAATGGCCTCTCGTGGGATGCCCGGGTGGCTTAGTCCATTAAGCCTCTGCCTTTGGCTCAGGTCATGGTCCCAGGGTCCAGGGATCAAGTCCCGCATCAGGCTGTTTGCTCAGCAGGGAGCCTGCTTCTCCCTCTGCCTGCACCTCCCTTTGCTATCTCTCTCTCTTTGACAAATAAATAAATAAAATCTTAAAAAAAAAGAAAAAAGAATGATAGCCTCTCACACTCAGGCAGCACTCCACGCTTGGCAAAGCGTGCAAACATGAGTTTTGCACATAAGATCTTATTGGCTTCTCATAATAGCCATGAAGAAAGCCAGGGAGGATGTCTTGCAAGTAATTATTAGAGGGATCAAATGCCATTTTCGAGATATACAGATCTTAACTGGTAGAACAAGGACTCGTAGCTCCAAAGTCTATGGTCTTTTTACAGCCCTTAATGATTTCCAAAAACCCATCTGCTCTGCCTCCCATCTCCTCAGGTCTTTGAAGTTTTCAAGCTTAGATTACTTTCATTGTTTTGTTTTTAGAAGATTCTGATGACAAGATTGTTTAAAATTCGGTGGAAAGTGAGTTACATGGCGTGGATGTCTTTTACCAAATGCTCTTCAAACCCAGCCGAGTAGGTATATCCTCACATTGCTATTGCCATGGTCCAATCTCCGGTACCCCCTGGTTTTCCCAGCAGACCCTGTCACGTGCCTGGGTACATGGATGCTCCTCGGGGCAGATGCATGCTCGCTGCTCCGCCCAAGTCGTGTTCTGCCCTCGGTGGCTCAGAGACTCCAGCTTCTCGTAGGAGAAGTGATGCAATTATTTTTATTTTTATTTATTCATTATTTATTTATTTAGCGATGCAATTTTTATTAGCTTATCATCTTGAAGAAATACTTTTGGCAACTGCATGCCTATACTTCCTCTTCATGGGTGAGCCAGACAATGCAAGAGACTCTGAGGGTGTAAGGATGGGCATGAAATTTACCTTAGGAATTTGTTGGGTAGAATGAACCATAGAGACATTGGTCTGACCCTTTTCATTTATAGATATATGTATCCATTGGGATACTTTCGGCTGAAAGTAACAGAACACCTACCAGCCAGGTCTTACATCATAAGGACCCGTGTCATTTTCTTAACAGGAAGTCTGGAGGGAGTTGTAGTCTAGGAGGTTTCATTGGCCCCAAAGATGCGGGTTCTTCCAGTCTTAGCTCTCTGTCCTGTCCGTGCATGACAACCTCCTCCCTCACAGGTGCAAGATATCCACTTCAGTTCCAAGCATCGTGTCTCTTAAAAAAGGTCTGGAGAGGAATCAAGAGGGTGTTTGGAAGTGGTGAGAGGATGTTTTCCTCTTGAGTCTTTGTTTTTTTCTTTTAACACTTTATTTTTAGTTTTTGATTTCTTATAAGATATTGTTCTTTTTAAAAAGATTTTATTTATTTATTTATTTGCAAGAGATTGAGATAGCAAATGAGAGACCACAAGCAGCAAGGAAAGGGAGACTCAGGCTCCCCGCTGAGCAGGGAGCCCGATGTGGGAATCGATCCCAGGACCCTAGGATCATGACCAGACCCGAAGGCAGTTGTTTAACTGACTGAGCCATGTGGACATCCAGACATTACTTTTATTTTTTTTTAGAGGAGATTTATCCTCTGACCCACATGTGCATGGCCTCTTGCATTGTCAGTATCTCTCCAGCATGGATCATTCATTATAATTGATAAATGTCTATGGGCACATCTCAGTCACCCCAAGACCATTCTTTACATTATAGTTCACCCCCGGTGTTGTACATTCTATGGACTTGGACCGAGGTATAATGACATGTATCCATCATTATGGTATCATACAGAGTATCTTCACTGCCCTAAAAACCCTCTGTGCTCTGCCTGTTTATCCCTCTCCTGCCCTACAGCCCCGGGCAACTATTGATCTTTTTATTTTCTCCATAGTTTTGCCTTTTCTGGAATGCTGCATAGTGAGAATCATAACAGTATGTAGCATTTTCAGGTTGACTTCTTTCACTTGGTGATGTGCATTTCAAGTTCCTCTATATCTTTCCATGGCTCAACAGCTGTTTTTAGTGCCGAATGATATTATGTTGTCTGGTTGTACCATTTTATTTATCCATTCACCTACTGAAGGCCATCTTGGTTGCTTCCAAGTTTTGACAACTATGAACAAAGATGCTAATAAACATGGACATAACTTTCCAAATCCTTTGTGTAAATACCAAGGAGTGTGATGGTTGGATTGCATGGAAAGAGTAGGCTTAGTTTAGAAGAAACCATCAAACTGTCTTCCAAAGTGGCTGTACCATTTTGTGTTCCCACCAGCAATGAATGAGAGTTCCTGTTGCTCCACATGCTTGTCAACACTTGGCATTGTCAATGTTCAGATTTTAACTATTCTAATAGTCATTGTTGTTTTAACTTGCATTTCCCTGATGACATAAGATGTGGAGCATATTTCCATAAGTGTATCTGCCATCTGTATATCTTTGGTGAGGTGTCTGTTAAGGTTTTTGGCCCATGTTTCAATTGGGTTGTTTGTTTTTCTCATTGTTGAGTTTTAAGAGTTCTTCATATATTTTGAATAACAGTCCTATATCAGACTACCTCTGCTTTTCAAGGATGATACTCTTATCCAGAATTCCCCAGCCAATTGCCCCATATGTTTCACAGAACCCTGCTGCCAGGAAGGCAGGACAGTGTGAATTCAACATTTATAGCCTCTGTCTTTGGAAGAAATCAGAGAGAAGGGGGTTGGAATGCTTCTTGAGTGGCCAATCACTGGTACCTAACCAATGGGGATCCTGGGCTTCTGAGAAGGAGTGGGACTTCTCCAAAGTCACATAGGCAGTGGGAGCTAGGACTAAAATCTGCATTTTCAGTCAGGGATCCAAAATGGGCGGCTAAGTGTATGGAGAGGGAGAACTACTGTACCAGAACATTTCTTCTCCTATTCTGATCCATGGAGATGACATGTCCTAGTTTTTACCTGATCAAGATCCCAGAGCTGTCGTTTGAAGCCTACCTCCTGACAGAGTAAGCTGGCCCTGGCCTTGGCGGTCAAGGACTATCAATTTGTTCCTTTTGTCTCTTAGCTTGTGGGCAAAAACACCTGGTCAGTTGTCTGGCCATCACAGAAAATGCTGCTGTTTCTTCTGCCAGAATTCATCTTTTGCAAGGTGTTGGTAATTTTTTTATTGGTCAAAGGACAAAAGAAAAGTGCTTGAGTCTCTAATTCCCCTAAGGTGAGCTATTTTAGAAATCCTCAGAAAGTCAGGTAGGAAAAGATCACAGCCCAGATCAATAGCTGCCTCCTGGACTGAGAGCAGAAGATGCTTTATTTATGGGCCTGGGATGCTGTGGAGTGTAGGCTCGATACCCAGGCCTTTGATCACATGGGCGTACATAACACCAAGTAGTGAATTATTAAAGCAGACCCCCTTGGTTCACATCTCCTCTTGTGCCAGTGCTCCAAAAAGCAACTTCTACTCTCTTTTGACTTCCTTGAAAAGCTTCCCAGAGCTGTGATTTGGAATGCTTTTGCCCAAGATCTTAAGTTCCACATAGGTCAAACCCTTCACCTACAATAAATGTATTCCTCGGAAGGTATGTGTAAGTGCTGTTAGGGAAAATCGCATGGTGTTTTATTGCACTGGAGGAGCTGGCAAGTTAAAGAGATCTTGAAGCTCAATCCTTTGCAAAGAGAAGGCTCTTTTTTTGTCATGTTATTTGTAAAGCCAACGAACTTCAGCCTACGTATCTATGCAGTGTGTGATATACTGAGTAGGCATTTCTAGGAGATGAGACCATGCTCTGTTTCCATAGTATGAGAGGATAGGAGGACCCTGGGATATTTGTTCTGTACCTTGGGCCATGAGATTCTGCCAACAGTAGAAGGGCTGAAAATATATCAGGAGCTACTTAGAGACTTCTAATGTGATTGAGAAAGTCCAGAAGAGCGTGGTGGAAAATTAAGATCTGTGTGGAGAGTGCAAGGATGCCTTTGGTAAATTCTGGTCAGTATGGAGGAGGACATCATGGTTCTGTAGTCAGATCCTTTGGCTGTCCTGTGAGGTAGACTATGTGTCCGTGGGCCTGCGATCACTGCATCTCATTGTAAATGAACAAAATGTTGTCCTAGTTTGGTATATCCGTCTCTCTTCAGAGCTGATACGCATTTTCTGTTCATACTGCCCCTTGCCAAATGTTTAAGCTTTGTTAGTCCCAAAGCTTAAACAGTGCAGGTCTCTGGAAGATTTTCATTTACACCTTTTGCTGGATGAAACTTGAACTCCCTCTCAGATTTCCTTACCGTGTTACTTCCGCACATTCCAAACATAGGAATTCCCAGAGGAGGATGGATATGGATCTGTTTCCATCATGTCTGGTCCCTTTTTTTCTTGGGGTTTTCTAGCATCCCAAGACCCTATTCCTTTGTCTTGGTTAGGACAGGACCAGACTTCTTCTCATCTTCAAACAACCAGCCGTTTTGGACCTCCGTGTTTTTGCTCACCCTACGCCTTCTGGGAATCCTACCACCACCCCCAACTCCAGTGTCACTGGCTAAAATGTGTTTGGTTCCAAAGTTTAAAAAACAAGCAAAGCTGTCTTAGATTTAAAAAAAAGAGAGAGAAAGATAGAGAGAGAGAAAAAGAGGGAGGGAGAGAAAATTCACTGGAAAGACAGATGAGGGGACTTAAAGAACTCAAAGACAGCAATATAACAGGGCCTCAGGAACCAGGAACTGGGAGGGAGTAGAAATTCAGGTAGTATTTCCTATCTCCCATTTCTCCTTGTTTCTCATCTCAGCTTTTCTTTGCACACCCACATCATTCTTGCTTTCTGTGGTCTGGCTCCCTTTGCTCCCCATTGACATGGTAGAACATGTGGCCACCTTCCAGCTCCCGAGTGAAGAATCTATACAGAGAGGCCTCAAGTTCTCTTTCTGGGTCCCAATTCTAAATTCCAAGGAAGGTACTCTGATTGGCCCATTTTGTGTCAATGGGCCCTTCCTGGACCAATCAGCAAAGACAATCAAGGCACAGATCAAGGCCAGGATCAAGATACAGAAAGGTAATATTGCTGTTAGTACAGGGCCTCCGTGACAGACAGGCAGATTTCAGAGAACCCGGGTAAGCAAATCCAAGGATGTCTGCTCTCTCCCTTCTCCATGCCTGTGAAATAAATAGGCCCCACTTTTTCCTCCCTTTCTTCCTTCATACATTTAGGAAATGTCTCAGGCAAAATGCTAGTTGCTATAAATGCAGTTCTGAGTCGAATCTGGTCCTTCCATCAGTGATCTTATAGGTGAGCAGAGAATACAGATCTTGCTTATCCTGTACAACCAGGGCAGACAGGACTCACACTAGCTGGAGAAGTCTTTCCTGACACTCTCCCTTCTGCTTTCCCACAGCATGGTTTGTCTTACCCTCACTTTCTATTCTCTGCAACTCTGGTACCTACCTCTATTGTGGTAATCACATTTCATTATCATTTCATTTCCTCGATTCTGTCTCAGTAGTTTGTAAGTTGCTGAAGAAAAGAGATGGCCTTTGAATTTGGAGTAATTGGCCCCAGGTATACATGCAGTGAATGTCTGTTGATTGAAATAACTGCTCTTCATATGTGGAATCTAAAAAAAAAGACAACAAAAATGAACAAAACCACATAAACGAATAAACAGACAAACGAAAAGCAGAATCAGAGCTGGAGACACAGAAAATAAATTGACGGTTGCCAGAGGGGAGGGAGTAAGGGGATGGGCAATATGGGCAAAGGGGAGTGGGAGATACAGACTTCCACATACGGAATGACTAAGTCACGAGACTAAAAGGCACAGCGGAAGGGATGTAGTCAGTGATTGTTGTGATGGCATCCTATGGTGACAGAAGGCGGCTCTCCTTACCAGGGGTGTTGCATACTGTTTAAACTCGTGGAATCACTATGTTGCACACCTGAAACTAATGTAACATTGTGTGTCAACTACATTCAAATATAAAATTAATTAAAAAAAAAAAAGAAAGAAATCACTGTTCCTCTTTAGGAAATAGGGAGGCCCAGAGGCCTCTCTTTCCTTGGAGATGTCAGGCAGAGGCGGGGTCTCTGCATAGCTATGTGGAGGGGGCTTGGCATCTCTTGGGAGGACAGGGCTCCCGTGAACACACCCACCATCGAGTCTGACAGGAGTTGGAGGAATTGGCCTGCTCTCTGTAGTCCTCGATAGTCCCAGTGGGACATACTTCACAGCCTGTTTTTATTACACAAAATGCAGGTCAGACCATTAATTTGACGACTTTGTTGCATCTCGGAGTTTTCCTCCCTCAAAGGGAGGCTCAGAACGAGGTATCCCCCTTCAGACCACCCCATTATTCATTATTTCCTTCCCTCATCAAGCCCCTATCTGTGACAGGCTCCAGCGGATACAATCAAGATTCTCAGCTTACTGAAGGGGAAAAGAAGCAAAATGAAATTTGCCCAAAGCATACTTTGAGTGAGTCACAGAACAATTAGCAGTACCCAGGTTTGATTTAAATGATAATATTTTTTTAAAAATTAGAATAAATTTTGAAGTGTTTAGCGAATGCTTGCTATGCTCATAGAACTGACTCATGGTCCTTTTGGATTTTTGAGTGAATACCATTGCTCGTTTTCAGTTTTCAACAAGACTTAAGTGGCACGCAAGAGATCCTCCACGCTTTTCCCTTTTCCCATGAGTCAGTTGTGAGTGGCAGGAGGCAGGAACATTTCTCACAGGTCTGTGCTGCTTTTCTCTTGATGAGTTTCGGATTCTGCTGGTTGCTTTTTCCTTGCCGTCCTCACCGGACTAAACTCTGACGTGCTGGGTGCTAGGGTGTTTGGTAGGGGAAGTTTCCATTGCATTCACTCAGCCATTCTCCTCTGTGGGTTCTTTATATTCCACATTCTGGGGAGAAGCTCGGTGAAAATAATTCCTTTCTTTCTCTCCCACCTTGTTTTGGGCAAGAGGGTGGTTCAAACAATGACCATGTAAGTTAGCAGAGAGTTTTCTCTAATCAAGGAGCCTCTGGCTCTCTCGTCTGTAAAATGAGGTTGACAGTAGAATGTACCTCATCAGGTTGTTGTGAGAAATTAACGGGAAAATAATAAAGGAATACATGCACGCACTTACCATACTGTATGGTTTGTCCCAAATTTAATATCTAAAAATAAATGGAAATTCTCTGCACATATGTGTTTTGAATTGACTGGCAATGAATTTTTGCTTCCATTTATCGTTCGCTTAAAGTGGTCTTTTAAGTTCAACAGTGAGCAATTGCTGAAAAAGAACAGCTAAGAAATCTGGATTCTAATTAACTTTATCTCTAATTGTGATGTAGCTCTGAGTCACCGGGTATTTTTTTGTTTTTTGTTTTTTGTTTTGGTAAACAAGCGTAAGAACTACAAAGATTAATGAAGGTTGTCAAGACTGGTGGAAGAACAAAACTGAAATTTCCATAATGATATCTTACTTTTTCTCTTTTCTTTTCTTTCTTTTCTTTTCTTTTCTTTTCTTTTCTTTTCTTTTCTTTTCTTTTCTTTTCTTTTCTTTTCTCTTCTCTCTTTTCTTTTCTTTTCTATTTTAAGAGAGGGAGGCAGGAAGGGTCAATGGGAGGGAGAGAGGATCTTGAGTACGTTCCATGCCTAGCACAGAGCCCGACACAGGGCTCTATCTCACGACCCTGAGGTCATGACCTGAGTTAAAATCAGGAGTTGGATGCTTAACCAACTGAGCCACCCAGGCACACCAAGTGATATCCAATACTTTGCTTCATTTCATTGCATAAAGCCTGGCAAGGGTAGGACTGTAGTTATTTCTGGTTTGGTGTGCGGGAAAACTGAGGCACGGACACATAGTCTCTTTCACAGAGCTTGGTTTTGAGATTTCTTCCCTGTCTTCTGACAGAGCCCTCTCTACTCTGTAATAGAATTGCCTTTTTTTTTGGTGTCCTTCTCACACCAGAATGGAACATTCTTGAGGGCGGAACACCATCTTGTTCATCTCTGTGTCTGTGTCAAGGCCTGGCACGCAGTGTGAATATGCCCAGTAATGTAGAATGTTGTAGAATGAATGACTACATGGATGAACGAAGAGAGCCAAGGCCAAAGGTGTGATCCTGTGATACTTAGGCAAATGCTTGTTGACTCCTTCTGTGCAGCTTCCCATCCCACGGTGGTGAGCCCCATGTTGGGCTCCATGCTTAGCAGGAGTCTGCTTCTCCCTCTGCTCCTCCCCCGACTCGTGCTTCCTCTGTCTCTCTCTCAAATAAATAAAATCTTTAAAAAAAATAAAAATAAAAACAAACTATGAACGAGAAGCACTAAACCAAGACTATAGATTTTTTAAAAATTGATTTTTTTTTTTAGATGGGACATTAAAAAACTCTAACAACATGAATCAGTCACCATAGATTTATTGAGGATTTGCTCTGTGTCAGGCAATGAACTCAGCGATGCAGGCTTGCTCTCTGTTTTGGGAGCTAGGAGGGATGGAGGTAAGCGGCTTGCCGAGAGTCAGCAGTGAGAGCTGAAGGTCCTAAGAGATGGGGGCAGGAGAGAGGGTGACCTCATGGAAGGGGCTGGATTTGTCCTGAGTCTTAAAGGACAGTGGCTGTGGAGTCAGAACAGCAGAGAGGACTAAGGAGAGGGGAGGCACCAGAGTGGACAGTGCGCATCTGTTTGGGAACTGCTTTGGGCGTGTGCTCTGCTAGCTTTTCACTGAAAACCACAGGATCTTCAGGGTGTTGAGAATTTCCCTCATGTCCTCTCATCCAAGCTAGTTCATGGCACTCGATACGGTGGTCCAAGATACAGTCCTCTAAGGCTAATTAATCACCTAACAGAGTCGTTCATTTGTTCGAAAAATCAAGATGAAAGATATCGTGTGGATGAGAAAGAAGAAAGTTGTTTGCACAAAGAAAATGGTAAATTGACACACGCGCGTTCTGTCTTTGAACACCCCCGTCACCAGCTTCCCAGCCTGCACGTTCGAGTCAGACACCAAAAGGTTTGGGTTTACTTTTTTTTTTTGACACTTTCTAGGTAGATTTGGCCAGTTATTTAACCTCTCTGAGCCTTAACTCACTCAGTTATACCACAGAGTAAAGAAAGCTGCCTTGCAAAATTGCTGAGGTTGAAAGGAGAAAGTGTGGGGGAAACGCTTGCTGTGTAGAGGGTGCACAGCGGGTGGTTCATTAGGTGCCTCAGGCCTCCAGAGACTAGGCAAGGACGCGGAGGCAGGACTGGAAACTAAGCAGCAGGTATGCATTAGGGGCTGCGGCAACATAGATGACACGCGTGCGCATTCCCTGAAAGGAGCGGCTGATAATCAGAGCCGCCTAATTATTATCGCATTGAAATTTGATCCCTGTGTTGTCAGATCTATTTTTTAATTTTTATTTGTATTTATTTTTAAATATTTTGTATATTTATTTGACAGAGAGAGGCAGGGAGAGAGGGAACACAAGCAGGGGATAGTGGGAGAGGGAGAAGCAGGCTCCCTTCGGAGCAGGGAACCCGACTCCTGGGACTCTATCCTGGGACACTGGGACGTTCTGGGATCATGACCTGAGCTGAAAGCAGATGCTTAACCACTGAGCCACCCAGGCGCCCCAGATCTATGTTTTTTTAAAGAAGTCAATAATCTAGAATTTTATTTCAAATCATTTCATTTCAAATATGACAAGTGTGACAGAGATTACAAATTGCCCCATGTTCTTTTCTTTCTCTCTGTCCCAGAACCCCCAGGTTTTAGGTAGGCACATGCGTGTTCTTTGCCTTCTCCCTCCCTCCAGCGCTACACAGTGTGCGTTCCGGCTTCTCTTGCGCCGAGTGCCGCCATTGAGCAGTTCTGTTCAACAGAGCGTGAGAATGAGTGACGTGCACCTCTGTGGTCAGTTCCTTAGAAAGAGGCTCCTTGAACTCCACTTC
The DNA here is from genome assembly GCF_902655055.1 of Lutra lutra. Lineage (NCBI taxonomy): Eukaryota > Metazoa > Chordata > Mammalia > Carnivora > Mustelidae > Lutra > Lutra lutra. The sequence continues at coordinate 6,268,752 of NC_062287.1, forward strand.
TTTTCTCCTGTTCCCACTGGTGGGGAGCCTGTTTCAGCCACACGGGTGGAGTCATCACTTTGGGGACAGTTGGGAACAACCGGGTAGGAAGTAGAGCTACCCACACCCGTGGACTGCCTGTCACTCGACATGCTAACCGAGAAAGAGTTAGATGTCCATTAATTAATTAATACACTGTTATTTGGTCTTTAATAAAACTGCAGGGACATTACCTTAAACAATGCAACTAATGCACAATTTAACAAAATAAAGGAAATACCATCTATATAAAAAATAATATTTATGGCTGACTTTGCTGATGGGATGTTAGTCTTGCAAAGAATTCAACACTATAAGACCCAACCCATGCTGACCAGAAACTTTCGTCCCACTGGAAATACAAAGCAATTAACCCATGATACAAAATAAGAGTGTGTGGAGCCCGAGTGCTTCAAGAATTCAGACAAATCAAGTACCAACTAAAGACTTCCCACACCCCTTGCTACGTCACAGGCCGTGCATTTCCACTGTCAGGAGCCCTGATGTAGCAACCAGCAAGGTAGTACGAGTTGGACAGGGGACAGGTGCATTCTATGCCAGTGACAGGTGCCTTGTATGCCTGCTGATCCTGGGAACCCTCCAGGAGATGGGATAAGAAGATGTGGGCAGGTGAGTCCCTGTTCTTGAACACTCATGGTTTATATTCATTGTATCATTGAAACCACCCTACCTCCATTCTATAGGTGAGGAAGCTGTGGCTGAGACGAAACAAAGTTTCTTGTAATTATCTGTAGAATAGGGGTTCAAATCCCTGACTGCTGGGTGCAGAGCATTTCCTTCTTTCTGCTGCCTAGCGGTTATGTCTTCCGTAGCAGGCCGGTGGCATTGTGAATGATATCAAAGGAGATGAGGAGGAAAAATAAACTCTGAGATTTCTATTTGGCATTATAGGCATTGCTTGAAATAAATTCATGAGTGAGAAATTCAAGAGAAGAGAGGGAAAGGATGAGGTAGAAGAAACACTTTTTCTTTTTTTCTTTTTAGTTTAATCACATTGAATAAACCTAGAAGTAACAAATGAACAAATGGTGTTTGGAACATCATTTTTTTTTTGAGGTTCCCACAATGCATTTTGATCTCCAAGAAGAGAGGCTCATTAAACAGGAAGATTATCTGCTTATTTGGGATGACAAATCTGTTCTTATAATCATGGCTGCGAGTACTTGGAAGCCTGATCATAAACACATTTTCATAATCCTTGCAAAGATTAATGAACAATAATTATTTAATGGCAAAACCTTTGGTTTAGAGTACATGTCCTAGTAACAATTTCTGCCATTCGTATTCCAAAATGAATCTACACAATGTATTCCTTATAATCCCTGTGCTTTTTGCCCTTTCTTCAAATTCACTGGTAGACTCTCTTCATTTTATAGTATAAAATAATTCAACTATTTCATGACTTGTCAGTTACTGCTTAAAAAAAAAAAATCACACGCCGGGCTTTAGTTCTCTGGTGAGCTGGGGCCATTACTCAATATTTGTTGACATTGTGGCTGCAGGAGCCTTGGTTTCCTTCAACTTAAATGAACTCCCATTTCAATATTGAAGTTTCAGGAACACCGTAGAGCCGTTCTGACATTACACAGTTGATGCCCTTAATTGCATCGTAAGGGCCTGGAGACCATCGCTGAGTTGCAAATTAATAAAATCCTTCTGAAGTGGAAAGGTCATATTCGGAGACTGGAGAATTTAAGGAGACTGGATAAAAGCCTGGGAAAGGCACCTATATTTGCACAGGCAGAAATGTACCCAGACGCAGCCCCAAGAATTAGGGAGGAGCAAAAACAGGAGCGGCCCGAGCAGTCAGAACAAGGTCAGCCACAGGGGAGGAGCGAGGTGGGCGGGGGTCTAGCAGAAATGTGGGGGATGGACCACAGGCCACCTCTGTGCCACATCTGTCCTATATCTTTTCTCCAGGGCCCGAGGTGACCAGGACAGGCGAGTCTCTTTCAGTGATAATGATGCAAATTGCTCTCACCCCACTTCTCAGCACAAAGGCTTGTGAGAAAGCAGACCATGGAGATAGAAGGCGGTTTCCTGTTCAACCTCTCCATCCCTTGCAAATTCTCTTTTCTTTTAGCTACAAATTCACATGCCTTCCTAGAGGTAGAGCTCACCCCTCCAGATCTTACAAAAGATACACTTCAAGCTGTATATATATATATATATATATATATATATATATATATATATATATGTTGAATAGGTTCTGAAAATTTGTTCTCCACTAAGTAACCTCTGAATTTCTTCTCATCTCAGGTTCTTGGCCCATAGCACCTTCCCATTTCCCTTCTTCTCTCTCTCCTTGGCTTTCACACTTTTCTGTGGTGGTTTGCTCCAGCATTCCTCCGTCACAGACTCGTTGCGTCCAGCTCATGAATCTCCTTTCTTTCTTTCTCTCTCCTTTTTTTTTTTCTTGTTACAAGGTCCCTGAAATGCCTCCTTTTTAACAGCCCTTTGCTTGTATGATCTTTCCTGTGATCTTACCTTTTCTGACTCCCAAATCTTTCATTTATAGGGACACACATGCTGGCACGGGTAGCTTTTTCAGCTCACGACTAGAAATCGTGTTCTCATCTCCCTAAGAAGCCGATCATTCTCTGGCCTCTCAGAATTTTTGTACTTCCAAAGGGGGCAGAACCTGGGCTTTCAGATCAATCCCTATACATCACAGTTACCCCATTTTTTTTTTCCTAAAAAAGTTGCCCACCCTTCCCCTCATTAGTGTATGCAGTGTACCCAGCCCTTTGTCAATGTCGAGGTAAAAATTCAGCTCCTTCCCTGGTTTCTACAAGAAATTCAAGTAGGTTTACTGAATATCCATGGGGACCCTGGGAGAGCTCTTCACAAAGCACAGAGCTTTTCTCTGGGAAAATCTCTGTTAGCTTTTTCTCTCCTTTTGTCTTCTGTTCCTCTTCCACACCTTAGCCCCAGTGCTGCTTTTCCGGGGTACTTAGCCCCGTGCAGAGCTCAGCTGTTCTTCCTAATTTTCCTGGCAGCCCTGTTTCCCCTCTTTATTATGTAAAGTAGCTCTCTCTGCTCCCCTGAAGGAAGTCTAGGGCTGAGCCCAGTACCCTTGCCTGGGAGGCTGATTCTTCTGGATTTGGATGAATGGTTTATCCAACAGCTTTTCAACAAAGCTAGCTTTTTCCTTGCAGAAGAATTCTCTGACCAGCTGCTATTAACAAAAAGACAAACATTTCTGCATATCATTACTCATAAAATGGGGCTATTAACACTTCACAGGGTTGCTGGAGGATAAAGGAAACCATGAACATGGAGGGTTTAGTACACTGTAGTTTCTCCTCACTGTCCCTAAATGGAATCCAATTATGCAGTTTTGATCTCCGTCTCTGGATCTGTGTGACCACCTCCATTCCAATATGTTAGCAAAGTTGTCTGAGCTTGCTCCTGGCTTTGAGCTCCCCAGGGGTCCCTGCTTCATTTTATCCATTCTTGTATCTCCAGCACCTGCTGCAGTACCCATGCAGAGGGATGCCCGATAAATGTTTGTCAAACAATTGAATCTCTTGGCTTGGGGGAATTCTGGCACATTCTGAAAAATCACTATATGTAGAGAAAAAGATAGATTTGGGCACGGATGAAAACTAAGGTCCAGGGCCATTGCTGAAAATGATTCAATGCAAAGGAAGCACTTTGCTGGGAGGGGAGAGGAGGGGCTGTGCTGGCTCATTTGTGGATCCCCAGTGCCCAACATTGTGGTGGGCACAGAGATGCTAGGGGTCCTTGCTGCTAATAGATTTCTTACGTTCATTTTGTTTTTATTTTTTAAAAGATTTATTTATTTACTTATTTGAGAGAGAGCAAGCGGGTAAGGGGCAGAGGGTAGACTCCCTGCCAAGAGGGGAGCCTGATGACCTGAGCCAAAGGCAGATGGTTAAGGACTGAGCCATCCAGAAGGCCCTCAGTCTGATATTCTTAAACATTTGCTCATCAGAGACCAATGACCTGTCTCATGGGGAAAGGATGCAGGTTGCAGATGCAGAAAAATGTACATGATAGCTCTGAGCAATTCACATCAGCTCCCAAACTGTGCTCCGAACTTGGCTAGGTGAAATGTCTGCATTAATCCCATCTCCCTTCTTAGGAGGCAGCTCCGTGGCCGTGCCATTCAGTTACTGGCATGCGTTCGTGGGTGGGGAAGGACTCATCCAGCCCCAAGTGGTTTTAAAAAAACATTCCTTCCAATCACATAGACAAGCACCCTGGAAAGGGTTTTTGTAAAATACATCTTTCCCACCTCATTACATTTCCAGTGATGTATTAGCATCCATTACGGAGCGACACACCAGCTGATGTCACCTTAATATTTCACATGTAGTTCCATTGTGTCAGAGACTAATAAATACAAAATTCACCACTTTTCCCTATCTTCCTGATTTTTCCATAGGATGGATGTTGAATGTGAAATAAGTTGGCTTTATATCAAATCCTCTAGCTTGGGAAGTAGTCGAACTCTCACTCAAGAAAAGCATCTTATAAATGTACGATTCCATGTATTATACAAATTATAAGTCTTCATATAATTTGTCATTAATTTTGATCACTTCAGTTTTGGGGTATGTAATAGTGTTTTATTATTCTAGCAATCGATGTCTGTTAATTGTGAGGTTCTGAAATGCTCCTACAGGTGGTATGTCTCAAATAAGGAGGTTATGGTACAGCATTCTGGAGCATTCCCCACCAAAACAGTCCTGGAAAGTATGGTCTGACCAACTGAATAAACACATGAATAGAACACTATCAGGCTGATAAAAGATCTTGCATTTATCTTGGGCTCTTACACCATGAGCTGCGGCTCCAATTTATACAACTCTAAGATGGGAATACTGATTTCCACCATGTCTCTTTTATAAGGCTGAAATCAGTTAATAAATAATCTCATTCTGATACTAGAATACAAAGTTTTGGTGCAGATGAAGACCTTAGAAATCTCTTCCAACCACTCTTAGAACCCTGAGGCCAGAAGTTAAAAAGCTTTGGGTCGGGCGCCTGGGTGGCTCAGTGGGTTAGGCCGCTGCCTTCGGCTCAGGTCATGATCTCAGGGTCCTGGGATCGAGTCCCACATCGGGCTCTCTGCTCAGCAAGAAGCCTGCTTCCCTCTCTCTCTCTCTCTGCCTGCCTCTCCGTCTACTTGAGATCTCTCTCTGTCAAATAAATAAATAAAAAATCTTTAAAAAAAAAAAGTTTTGGGTCATAATGTGAGTTTGACTCTGTACTGGTGAGATGTTGCTATTTGCCATTGGCAACATTGTATCAGGTTTTCTCTAACTAGCATATCTGAGGATTCCACCCATTTGGTGGAATTTAAGTTACCCGAAGCCCCATGACAATTTCCTTGCCATTAAGCTAGCCACCCAGGCAGGGAAAGTTAATAAAATTCAATCCTCTTGAAGAAAATTAGCAAACTGATGAACTCACTGGCCATAGGGGTATTCTGAGATCCAGATGGATGCCTGACAGAATCCCATCAAATTTTCATGGAGGCAATTAGTTCCCTCCAGTTAGAGCCGTTCAGTTATAAACTAACAATTAAACCCCAGCCTACAACATTAAAATGTGATTAGCTGTTCACTAATAATACATAAGGAACATCCAGGTGATTATGAGGCAGGAGTGAGAAGGTCTGAAGTACAAGAGGGCTGATGTTCCGATGAGTCGTTCAGCATTCCCTCACCATGGGATGAGATGTGGAATTTCTTTGGTAAGAGGCATCTGCTTTGTCGAAGATTATTTGACCATAGAGTTGAGGGTCCGTATCTGGGCTGTCGACTCTGTTCCACAGAGTCTATGTGTCTGTTTTTATGCCAGTACCATGCTGTCTTGGTGATCACAGCTTTGTAATAAAGCTTGAAATCAGGTAATGTGATGCCGCTAGTTTTATTTTTGTTTTTCAACATTTCCTTAGCGATTCGGGGTCTCTTCTGATTCCATACAAATTTTAGGATTATTTGCTCCAGCTCTTTGAAAAATACCGGTGGATGGGGTGCCTGGGTGGCTCAGTGGGTTAAAGCCTCTGCCTTCGGCTCAGGTCATGGTCCCAGGGTCCTGGGATCGAGCCCTGCATCAGGCTCCCTGCTCTGTGGAGAGCCTGCTTTTTCCTCTCTCTCCATGCCTGCCTCTCTGCCTACTTGTGATCTCTGTCTGTCAAATAAATTTAAATCTTAAAAAAAAAAATATTTGAAAAATACCGGTGGAATTTAGATCGGAATGGCATTAAAAGTATAGATTGAGGCATCTGCCATTTTGTTGCTGTTGTTGATAAGAATGGGGAATTCTGTATCTTATATCTTTGACTTCTGCCAGCAAATTTTCTAAAATTTTATGGCTTATTCTGGTGCAGATACCAGTCAAAAAAGACTTTTCAGGCAATGCTTAAGGGTTTCCTGTTACATGCACTGATGTGCTTCCCCAGGGTCAGTGACACACTTCTTCTGAAGCCAGCACTGACAGAAACTAGATGACATTTCAGTGGGTGCTGGGTTAAAAATTAATTACTCATAATTGAAGGTAATATTATTCAGAATCCTTGGTTGAAAAGGAGAGGAAACCCAAATCAGACTTCCTCAAGTGAAAAAGTAGTTTCTTGGGTGTTTTCACTGATGAGGTCATGGGCTCTCCACTTGAGAGAAGGCTTGATTCAAGTCCTCATCAATTTTTTTAAAAGATTTTATTTATTTATTTGAGAGAGAGAGAGAGAACACAGGCAGGGAGGAGGGGCAGAGGGAGAGGGTGCAGACCTCCAACTGAACAGAGAGCCCGATGTGGGGCTCAATCCCAGGACCCTGGGATCATGACCTGAGCCGAAGGCAGATGTTTAACCGACTGAGCCACCCAGGTGTCCCCTCAGTCGTGCTTCTAGGATCCAGTTTCTTCCTTCTTCATCTCTTGGCCAGCTTGCCTGCCTACGTGTCTTCCTTCCTCTACCCCTTCTTTCTTTCTTTCAAAATAGTTTATTGACATGGAATTCACATGGCATAAAATTAACTATTTTCAGGCCAACAATTGTAACACCTTCACGATTTTGTGTAACCATCAATCTGCCTAGCTCCAGAACGTTGTCATGACTCCGAAGTAAAAGCCCTTACCCCCTGAGCAGTTTCTCCCTCTTCATCCCCCTTCCCACACCCCGCCCCCCCCCAGTCCCAGGCAAGCACCAATCTGTATTCTACTTCTATGCATGTATTTGTTCTGGATATTTCATATAAATGGAATCAAATAATATATGACCTTCCATGTCCGGCTTCTTTCACTTAGCATGAAGTTTTGGAGACTCATCCGTATTGTAGTATATATTTCAGGACTTCTTTCTTACGTTTGATAACTCAATAACATTCCATTGTATATGCAGATCACAATTTGTTTATCTGTTTATCCATACATGGACATTTGGGCTGTTTCCACCTTCTGGCTCTTGTGGATAGTGCTGTCATGAACATGTGTGTACATATAATTTGCTTGAATACCTACTTTTAGTTCTTTGGGGTACATACCTAGGAATGGAACTGTGAGATGATATGGTGATTCTATGTTTAGCTTTTTGCAACCAAACCATTTTTACATTCCCACCAGCAAGATGCACAGGTCCGAATTTCTCCACTTCCTCACCAATGCTTGTTATCGCTCCCTACTTCTTTTTTTGGCAATAGCCATCCCAGTGGGTGGCAAGAGGCACCTTGGTGTGGTTTAGATTTTCAGTTTTCCTAATGACTAATGATGTTGAATACCTTTTCATGTGCTTGTTGGCCCTTTGTACTTCTTTGGAGAAATGCCTGCTTGCTCTTATAGGGGCTGCTCTCTCTCACAAGCTCGTGGCATGGTGGTTTGGACAATCATCTCAGTTTGCCTGGGACTCAGGGGTTTCCTAGAAGGCAGAAATTTGAGGTTTAAAACCAAGAGAATACCAAACAAACCAGGTGAGTTGGTCACCCACATGATGGGAAAGATGGCTCCTGGAATCTTAAACTTGTATGACTTTACAGTTTGGGCATCAGACCAAGAAATAATCTGATTATTCCTTAACTTGCAGGAACACTCATGGTGATGGTTTGGCAATTCTAATTGGTCTGACTTGGAACACAGATCCATTCCAGAACTCTCTGTGGCCAGGGAGCTGAATCACTTTGACATGTTTAAGCATGTGTTCGCCTTGAGTTGAAAGACGAGCTTCTCAAAAAAATGGGTGGAGAAGGATTACGATGGAATCGGGGAGGTGATTTTTCCAATGTAGGGATGCTCGGCAGACAACGATGTGTTCGTCACAAACTTCTGTAGGCACCAGCTGTCATGGTTGATGCTTGCACATGGATTACTCCATCCAGTGCTCACTCTACCCATACTGGATAGATATTAATACCCTGCGGTAGATATTAATAATTAATATCAATACTGGGTAGGAATGAATAGTAGATATGATGAAATCGAGCCTTAGAAAAGTTAAGTTACCATGCTTAATGTCACATCATAAGTAAGTGCTGGAGATGGAATAGGTTAATCTATTGTTTTTATTGAGGGATAATTGACATAGGACATTCTATTAGTTTTAGGTGTACAACATAATGATTTGATATCTATCTTTATATACATACATGTATTGCAAAATGATTTAGGATAGTTTTTAATATGACTCATTGTAAAAAAGAATTTCCAGGCAGCAAAAAGAATCAAACTTCAAAGCAGGTAAAGAAGCTTCCTTCAGAGAACTTTGTATCCGTCAGGGCCCATTCAGGAAAAAAGAACCATTCGTTATTTTAATAGACGATTTAATAAAAGCAATTTGTTAAACAGGTGTTTGAGTGTTTAAAGGCAAAAGGGACTGCTGAGATAACACCGGAATAGCAGCTTCAGGAAGCTACATTCTCTACAGCTGGGGGAACAGAAGCACGAGGCTGGGCTTATTAGCATCTGGAATCTGGAAGATTCTAGAGGTGCCAGTATCTCTGAAAAGTGCCGCTGGTTCTGGAAGCATGGGAAACATCTGAAACTGGAGCCAACTACTACCCTAGGTACAGAAAGAAAAAACAAAGGCAGACTATCCCCCTCCTGTGGCTTCCAGTCTCCATGTAGCACCCCCTATTGGCAGAACCTGGTAGACCATCCCTGGCTTCTCGGGAATCGCAGAGCCTGGCAGGGTGGGTTGGGAGTAGAGGGACAACAACGTAGTCACCAACGCTGCCTTTAAAAGTGGGAAGCTCTTATCTTTCAGAGTTCACAGTGAGACTGTTCATATATAAAATAAGGGAAATTGTTGGATGCTTTTTTTTTTAACAATCCCGGAAGATTTTTATTTTCTGAAATTAACCTACTTTTCTTGATTTGAGGAATTAGCATAATGAAAGTCTGCCTTCCTTTGTGCTGATGATGACTAGACCTCTCCCCCATCCGACTCCAGATAACATCGTGCTTGAAACTCTCAGACTCAAATTCATTTCCATTCTGGAATTGACCCATTGAAGTATTGCTTGGAGCTGAAGTGGAAAGATCCAGGGCTTGGGAATGGGAAAGATGTCAATTCAGGCCATTTCCCCTCAGTCTGAGGTTTAATTCACAGGGAGTTAATTTGTCTTAGTTTCCTCATCTTTCAAAGGGACAGAGAAAATACATATCAGCATCATAGGGTTTTCAAAAGTTTTCCATGAAATGATATATAAAAAGCTGGCATGTTCTCTAGCACAGCAATGATGCTTAATAAAAACAAATTCCATTTCTGGTTCTTTTATTTAACACTGCTGCTTGAGGTCAGATGTGAGTTCCAGACAGACCACCTCCCTGAATGCAGAATCTCACTTTTGCGGTACCAACGAGAGCTGGACAGGCATTGGTGTCCCCCACCTCATTCCCATCAGTCCTCTCTTAAATCTCCCCCACATAATCCAATGATTTAAGGAACAGTAGGATCGCTGAATATGTAATTAGAACCAAGACACGTTCCCAACTTTATCCTCCCAACTAGGTTGCCTCATCCCTCCTCCTATGAGAAAGTCTGAATCCAAAGACTGTTGCTGTTTTTTTCCTTGCTCCCCTAAACTACCCTAAGCTTACTTAATTGAAAACCAGGGGCAGGGGCACCTGGGTGGCTCAGTCTGTTAAGCATCTCAGGAATCAAGCCCCCCCTCCCCAGGTTCCCTGCTCAGCGGGGAGTCTGCTTCTCCCTCTCCCCTTGCCCAACCCCCTTCTCCCACTGCTGTTCTCTCCCTCTCTTGCTTTCAAATAGATAAATAAAATCTTAAAAAAAAAAAAAGAAGAAGAAGAAAGAAAAAGACAAGGAAAGAAAACTGGGGGCAAAGACCCATCTTCGAACTAGGCAGGCAGGACTTTGGTGAATTGTTGTGCATTCCAAGTATGTCCTTCCGAGGTTTGGGAGGCGGTATTTCTGAGCTAACAGAAGCCTCTCTCCTTGGGAAGTGAATTGGGGTGATGCTGACAAAACTGCCAGTTTTCTCTTGGGCATCACTTTATGATGAAACTGTACTTGGATAGATGGTCACTGATCTATGGAAGTCTTGGGTGCCTGCCTTAAAATCTGTTCTGGACCGTTTGGAAGAAAGACATGGATAATTCTTTATTTCCTGGAAATGACTGGACTATAATTTGCCTTTACCTCATCAGCGCGTATAAGCTGACTGTACCTTCCCTGCCTTTTATGGATCTGACCAAGATTAGATGTATTCTCCCCAAGAGTTTTCCTGAATGCAGTGGGGAGCCCGGGCCTCGCTCCCCAGAGCACCCCCACAGGGCTGGGGTAGCACCTGCTGCTACTGGTTTTCCGTCACGGAGCTCAATGCTCCTGGTCCTCATAGGCTTCTTTGCATATGGGAGTTAGTTCTGTGAAAACTCAAATTTGAAAACATTATTGAGTCTCATGAAGGCAGAAAAGCAGGCCACAGCTCTAGCTATCTTCTTTTTAAACAATGTTTCCTTTTTCTCTTTTCTATTTGTTTGTTTCTTCTCAACATTTTATCCTCTCTTTGAATCAAACTGCTTCCTGGATTGCAAACTCGCTATGTTGCTTTTCTGCCTCGATTGAATTTTTACAGCAAGTCATAAACCCTTGGAAATAGGATTTATAATGGAAACGCTGATACAGGCCTAGCTAGCGTGGCCAGAGAGGTGTTCTAATAATACTGGAGAGTAATATTCTCAAATCTAATGCCCTATAGATTTTTTCTTGTTGTGATTCATACTGACCCAATTCTTTTCTTAACTTCTTCAATGCCAAAGCCTGTGGCCTGCCATGCCCATGACTGGCAAGGTCAAATGCCATTTGGACCAAAGGATATCTGGCAGAATGTGACACTGTTCATTCGTATAGGCACAGACTTGGGGTAGGCTGAGTGCTGGAAGGAGACCAGATGTCTGCAGGGAGGTGGGGTTGGCGTGGTGGGGATGGGCACAGCTGACTGTGATTACAAGTCCAGTAAGCAGAACCCTGGCGGAGGGAGATTTTCCAGTTAAGCAGACACGATGTCCTAACAGGTTGAGGAATACAGTGATGGGGAGTCAGGAATCTTTCCTCGAGATCCGGGCAGGTGGCTCTGTTAAGGGAAGGCTGATGGCAGGTAGGGCAGAGTGTGAGTCCCTGGCTGTGGTTCCTGGGGAATTGGGGTATAATTAAAAATATATATATATGATTGGGGTGCCTGGGTGTCTTAGTCGGTTAAGTGCCTGACTCTAGTTTTTGGCTCAGGTTAGGATTTCAGGGTTGTGGGATTGAGCCCCGCTTCTGACTCTCTGCTCAGGTGGAATTGGTTTGGGATTCTCTCTCTCCCTCTGCCCCCCAGGAGATGAAGTTCAATCACCAATGGCCAGTGACTTAATCAATCCTGTCCATGATCTTGAACAAGGTTTGGGAGCTTCTAAGTTTATGACTGTGTTTGTAAGCCAGGAGTGTGGTGCACCCAGAGAGGGCCTGGAAACTCTGCCCTCCCCCCACCTCCCATACCCCGATGCTCACTTCTCTTGGATTTGGCTGTTCCTGAGTTGTATCCTTTCTAATAAATCCACGATCATAAGTATAGAGTCTCCCTGAGTTCTGGGAGTAGTTTTAGTGAAGGATGGAATGTGAGGATGAGTCATGGGAGCTCTCAAGTTTATAATCAAGGCCGGGCAAAAATGCTGGCCTTCTGGGACCCCATTTATAGTTGGTGTTTTGTGGGACTGAGTCCTTTAACTGGGAGGCGGGGGGAGCTGTGCTAACTTTGATACCTAGTGTAAGAATTGAATTGTAGGACACCCAGTCAAAGAATTGAAAGGCTATTTATTTGGAAAAAGACCTGGGGATCAAGTGAAGGAAGGCACTGGCAGGGGCATGGTGGGACCCAAATCTCAGAAAGAGGAAAACCCAGAATCAAATGCTAGTTTCGCTTGTCTACTAGATGTGGGGCGGCAGACAAGTGATTTAGCCTTTTAATTTCTGTCTTCCCATCTGTAGAATGGACATTAGAATGTATTTGTTAATTGGTTGTGCTCTCTCTGTTATGACTATTATGCAGTAGGTAATCAAACATCCGTGCAATGAATGAGGGAGGGGGTGTGTAGACAGTAGGTAATCTACAAGGCGCTCAGAGCCAGGGAACAACTCCGGACCTCAGCCGTGTATCTGGGGTACACAGTCAATGTAGAGCCAGAAGAAAGGGCGTCTTCGTTCTAAGTAGACGTACAAAGCCACTCACATTGTTTTCCACCTTCTACCGGAGATCGGGACTGGGTCTCGCGTCGTGGGTGCCTGCAGGTCAAAGCTGGGTTGCTGGAGTTACGCGGAGGGCCCCTCTGGGTTCCTTTGCTGGAACTTGCTCTGGCGGCTTGCCCCAGGCGGCCGCGTGTTGAGATCTCCACGCCTGCCCCTGCGGGAAAGGGAGGCCTTAACCGGGCGGTCTCGCGCTGCGTCCACAGGGCCTCCTGGGCACGCTGCTCTCTGCAGGCGGTGCGCCCTGGAAATGGGCTCGGGCCGCGTGGGCTCGGGGCGGAACCGAGCGTCCAGGGTCGGGGAGCGGGTGCGGAGCCTCTGCCCGGCCGGTCCTTCCTGTGGGACCTCGGGCGCCAGGAGCTGGGCCCGCCATTGGGCCCGCGTCAGGAACACGGGACTTTGTTCGCGCCGCAGGGTTGCACCTGCTCCTGCCGGTTTGTTACGAGGAGCGAGCGGGGCAGTCGCGTGGGCCGCGCTCGGACAGGAGCAGCGGGGGCGAGGCGGGAGTTCCAGGGGCGCGTCTTCAGGGACGCGGGCCCGGCAAGGAGATGAACCGAGTGGACGCCGGCCTGGAGCACCTCCGTTTCATCCCAGAATGAACGGACACTTTAAAAGGCAGGGCCTGAGGCGCCTCCAAGAGCTTCCCGTTGTTCGCGGTTCCTCTCAGGTCCGGAAAGCCCAGTTTCCTTCAGCTGTGGCTTCGGCCATTGCCTCCGTGGCACGTGGCAGGCAGGCCCTGCCCCTCGGGGGAGATGCTGCTCCTCGTGGACCGGTGTCTGGACAGAAAGGGCTGGTGGCAGAGTGGGCCGGGGGCCCCGCCACGCCAGGGCGAGCCCGGGTCAGGAGCGCAGAAGCACCCGCCTTGCTGGCCTCGCCTTTGGAGAGCCTCACGAGCCGTCCTCCTGGGCAGGAAGGGGGAAGCGCCCAGGCTTCAGCTCAAGGGAGCCCCACGGACAGATGGGCAGCGGACTTCACTCTTCACGTACAGTTTGGGGCCTGATACTTAGTGAAGGACAGCGAAAATGGTCTTTGCAAAGAAGTCCCGAAGAGGAAGAGGCAGGGGGTCTGCAGCCTTTGGTGAGCTGCTTGAGAAACACGGGGGGGTGGGGGTGCTCTCCTACCATCAGGAGGGACGGTAATAGGCTTTCGTTAATAGGAAGAGCCGAAAGAAGTCTCTAGAAAGCAGTATTGGAGCTGGACAGACCCTTGGGCAGCACGGAGCCTGATACCCCAGACCCTCAGGCTTTAGGCAAAGGACCCCTGAGGCACTGAGAGGAGCCCCTTGCCCAAAGACGCTAATTTACAGCACAGCTGAGAAAACCTGCCTGTTGGCACAGCTGTCTTTATACAGGCCTTTAATGACAATTTTGCTGACGTTGTGTTTGAACAAAGGAGATCAGGTGGTCTTCTGAGAAGGCAGTGAAGAGCCAGTTCGTGGAACGCAGCGGGACAGTGGGTAGAAGCTCAGAAGCCTCCTCAGGAAGAGGGAGAAGCTGTGCAAACTCTTTGGAAGGAGCCTCTTGCAGGTACAGATTGCGGTGGGCCACAGTTACCTCTGATTGTCATCTTTTCACATCAGGGCCCTTTCTAGGATTCGCTGGAAATCCTTTTTTTTTTTTTTTCCCCCCTGCTGCCCTTTGGCTCTCCTGATTCTCTTTAAAAGCTTTAGGTAAGGGGGCGCCTGGGTGGCTCAGTGGGTTAAGCCGCTGCCTTCGGCTCAGGTCATGATCTCAGGGTCCTGGGATTGAGTCCCGCATCGGGCTCTCTGCTCAGCGGGGAGCCTGCTTCCCTCTCTCTCTCTCTCTCTGCCTGCCTCTCCGTCTACTTGTGATCTCTCTCTGTCAAATAAATAAATAAAATCTTAAAAAAAAAAAAAAGCTTTAGGTAAGGTGCAACCACTCTGGAAAACAGCATGGAGGTTCCTCAAAATGTTGAAAATAGAACTATCCTATGACCCAGCAATTGCACTGCTGGGTATTTACCCTAAAGATACAAACGTAGTGATCCGAAGGGGCACATGCACCCGAATGTTTATAGCAGCAATGTCTACAATAGCCAAACTATGGAAAGAACCTAGATGTCCATCTACAGACGAATGGATAAAGAAGATGTGGTATATATACACAATGGAATACTATGCAGCCATCAAAAGAAATGAAATCTTGCCATTTGTAATGACGTGGATGGAACTAGAGGGTATCATGCTTAGCGAAATAAGTCAATCAGAGAAAGACAACTATCATATGATTTCCCTGATATGAGGGAGAGGAGATGCAACATGGGGGGTTAAGGGGGTAGGAGAAGAATAAATGAAACAAGATGGGATTGGGAGGGAGACAAACCATAAGTGACTCTTAATCTCACAAAACAAACTGAGGATTGATGGGGGGAGGGGGTTAGGAGAGGGGGGTGGGGTTATGGATATTGGGGAGGGTATGTGCTATGGTGAGTGCTGTGAAGTGTGTAAACCTGGTGATTCACAGACGTGTACCCCTGGGGATAAAAATATATGTATATAAAAAATAAAATTAAAAAAAAAAAAGGCTTTAGGTAAGCAAGAGCAGCAATTGAAGTTTGCATGTTTTTCTCCTTGTTGAGCCTGAAGGCTATGTGCCGTACTGGCAGTTAACCTCGTAAATTAAGGCTTTTTGAAGAGCATGCTTATTTTTGGCCAACTTGGCAAGTCTTGAGATTCAGCATTTTCACAGGGATGCTTTATTCAGTTTAGAATGGGAGAGATTGCGGCTCAAGGGAGCATTCTGTGTCTTCTCCTTGTGATTTGTTTGGCTTCGGTAGGGTTTAGGCTGCCCCATAAGGCCGCCCAGGTTGTACACTGCACAACTCTAGGGTCACGATTCTAAGATATGAGTGGAACCCCAGTGCATAGTACTGGGACTCCGGTCTTGTTTGTTTCTGAAATGCTGCACTTTTAGCAGCCCCTTTAGGTCGCTGGTGACTAAGCTACCCTACCTGTCTCTGCTCTTTTTTGGTGTTTTAGCTTTAGCTGTGCCCTGCTTTCTAGTGGGCTTGTGCTGTCTTCCGGCTTCCAGGGAACCCCAAACCAAGGTTTATTCATTCTGGGTAGCAGTCATGAACTGCATTCTCTCCCACCCCTTTGTTTTATCAAAATGTTCTTTTTCAGGGTGGGACGTACCTACCAGGAATGTTGGCATTTATAAGGGTACATCTGGAGACAAAGTAACAACCTGAATGAAAAATTAATGATGGTGTGGAGAATATGAGCATTTTGGGAATAGAGGGAGTTTTGGAGGAAGCCCTCAAACTGCCCCAATTATGATTACGTCTTTGCTCTCTAACTTTCCCTTCCTTGGCATGCTTCGCCGGAGAGAAGGATGGTTGTCCAGTTAGTCCCCAAATATCCTTTTGTATTACTGCATCCTTCCATCTGAGGGCCGAACCTCACCTTTAATTATCCCCAGTACCACCTAACTCTTTCCCGTAAAACTGAGGTTGGACACAGACTTCTCCCTTCGCCAGCCTTTGGGACAGCTGAGAAAGGAATGCTTTTTTGAAAAGAACTTCTGTGGTATTTATGCTGGTGGCCCTTTAGTCAAAAACAAAAGGAACCCTACTGAATTTTTTTTTTCCTCAAAGAATTTTGTAAATGGTCAAAAGAAGAATCCAGAAATGAAGAGGGATAATAAGGTAGGTTAAGGGGGAGAGGGAATTGTTTAGAAAATATCAGCTAAAAGAAACCTCCAAGATGGAACCTCAAATTAAGGATGTGCTTACCGGGTCATCTCAACAGAGGAGGCTCCATCACTATATATGGCCATCATTTGAGGAAGAAAATTCATTTGTTTGAAGAGAACAATTTTTTTTTTTACAATTCCAGTGGCAAAACATGTATCTAGTAGGGTATGGTTTTGCAAATACCGTAATGTGATTTTTTTTTCTTTTCCCCTTTCTGAGTTCAGGACTTTCTCCTTACTCAGCTAACAATACTCATCGGCCTGCTAGTGCGTTAGGAATGTTACAGAAGGAATACGTAGCATGTGCAGAGTTTTCAGCTACTGGGTTGCAAAATAGAAAGCAGTGAGAAAATGGGCTTGAAAACCAGGCATGTTTGATCTACCGAGTTAGTCTAGGTCCTGTCTCACAAATCAAGGTCTGAGCTTATAGGATTCATACCACAGATTTCTGCTATATATAGAGAAAGCACCCTTATTGAGACCACGGAGTTCTTTTAAGGCGTAGGAAAAAACCATCTGGGTCTCAGAATGTGGTCCTTAGACCAGCAGTATCAGCATCACTTGGGAATTTGTTGGAAATGCAAATTCCCTGGTCCTGCCTCAGACTTACTGAACAGAAACTCTGGGGATAGGGCTTGGGAATCTATTTTTTAACAAGCCCTGTAGGTGATTCTGATGCTTACTTAAATGTGAAAAATAATGTGGAGAAAGCTTCACCCCTTCCAATCCAGGGCATTTGGGAGGGTGGAGGAAAGAGACGTGAGAGATGGATATCCCTATTTTTCTCTTCTCCAGGCTTCAGCCCAGAAAGGGAGGAGTTTTAAAGAAGTGAGAGCACACAGGGAACAAGGTTTTCTTACCCGTTATCCTTATTTGGAAATCATTGTGGCCTCTTTTTAGGTTGGCCTACATTGACCAAGGGTGTCACCAAACCTCGAGAGCGTTTGGTGCTGCCACATGGTTAGGCTGAGAGGCTTCGTGTTTTTGTTTTTTCAAGCCTTCCACGAGTCTCCTGTGGCATAGATGAGTCCGGACTTAGCTGGGAATCTGTCAAGTGTTCGTAGGAGTGACTCATGCGGGAAGTGGTTTTGAGCAAGGACCGCAAGTGGGCTTCCCAGGCTGTGGCAATTGGAGGCACAGTCCTATCTGAGAAGGTTCTTTAGCATCAGAAACCTTAACCAGGTCGGTACAGGGCTCTTGTCAAACTGAAAGAAAATGACACCAGCCACTGGTGGACGAGGGAACATTGCTCCAAAGTCCAAGACCAGGTCATCCCTCTTTTTCCCTGTTACTTGAGGGAATACATTTCCTTTGTGCTCTAGTTAGTTTCTGTCACTTGCAGTGGAAAATTTCTGGATAATAGGCATTTCAAACTCACTAGTACAAAGTGAGACTCATCTTTACTACCATGTTCTGTGTCCTCTTCTGTATTCTGGTCCTGTTCCGTCTTCTGTTTCCATTAAAGGCACCACCATGGATCCCATTACCTAGGCCAGAATCCTGGGTTTCAGCCTTGAGTCTTCCATCTTACTTCCCTTCTCTCTCTTTTTTTTTAAATTTTTTAAAAAATTTTATTTATTTATTTGACAGACAGAGATCACAAGTAGGCAGAGAGGCAGGCAGAGAGAGGGGGGAGCAGGCTCCCTGCCAAGCAGAGAGCCAGATGCGGGGCTCGATCCCAGGACCCTGAGATCATGACCTGAGCTGAAGGCAGAGGCTTAACCCACTGAGCCACCCAGGCGCCCCCCCCCCCCCTTCTCTTTTTGTTATGAATCTGGTCACATTCTTTTGCCCTGGTTCAGGCCTCTGTAATTTCTCCCCCCGATTGTTGTAATGATTCCTAACTAGTGGCCCCGCTAGCATTCCCGGCTCATCCAATGAGACTGAGCTCAGTTAGGTAGAATTTCATCGTGTGATTCACTGACCTATCCAGACACTTTGCCTTTATTATGCACTGTGAATCTCTGGGAGGCTATATTAGACACATTTTCCTAATAGAATTGACCATGAGGCTTTTATTCATGAAATATTTCATGGGGATAATGTTCTGCTGAACACAATTTGGGAAACAATATTCGAGAAGAATTTAAGGACAAGAGTTACCAAATCTTGCCTCCGCTATTAAAAGACTCTAATTTGATTCTTATAGGATGTGTCATTTTAATAATAATATATCTGACATTTATTGAATTCTTATTATAGGACAGGCAATGCTAAGGATTTTAAATGTGTTTTCTTATGTAACCTGCAAAACAGCCTTTGAGGTTGCTACTATTATCTGCATTTTGTAGATGAGGAATAGGAGCTGAGGTTAATTTGCTCAAATTCATATGGGCAATAAATGGAAGAATTGAGTTTTGGAGCTTGGGATTTCTAAATTCTGAAACCTGTATGTTTAACCAGCAGCCAGCATTTTTCAATTCCTGTTCTGTGTAGCTCTGGAGTTCTAGTTATGCCTCTGAAGCAGCTGCGAAGGAAGGAGCAGGGGAAGCAGGTGATGAGGGGGAGACCAGCTCTGTGAAATGGTGGGTTCCCGAGGGTCACTTCAACCGAAGCATCTGTTTCTTCCTCTCTTTTATAAATAGGGTCTCTGCAGAAAACATCTACTGTGCAAATGTTTGGAGCATGTTGGCAACTACTGGAAAGGGAGTTTTTCTTCCTTTCCTTCTCATTTCTTGTGAGTCGTGAGGCTGCATTTCTGTGAAGATGCCGGAGGAGCTTTTGACTGGCATCCAGAGTGAGCTCAGTTAGCTTGCATCACTGCTCGCTCTCCTGCGCATAAAATCAAGGACTGGACTGGTTTCCTTAGCTGTCTTTGAATTGCAGGAAACAGAGTAGGGGGATGTGTTAGAATGCTCCCTCTACGCCTGCCTGTGCCTCGTCTCTGGTATTAGATTTAGGAAATCGCAGTTTATTCAGTGGAGAGCTGGCATAGGATATCGAGGGATATTCAAGAGACTGATGAGTCCGGGGAACTTAACAAGATAAAACAAAATGAAACAAAGGGAATACAAACTGAGTGGTAGAGTTTTCAAAGGGCAGGTTCCTTAATCATCTCAATAAAGTTAGGTGGGAATTTGATTCAGCACGAAATCTTTTTTGTCTCAGATACCTGTCCTCGAGCTGCAGACTGGCTGGCATAGATGTCTGCCATCTGGCTTGGTGGCTCCTTTCCTAGTCTCGGTATCTGCGCTTAGACACTGTCTGGTTCCCTGCCAGTCGTGAGCAGTCTCCTAAATATGTAGTTACACACTGGCTTCAGCCTCCCAACCCGGATGCAAACGTCTTGTACTTCCGGGGATTTCTAGTTCATTTCTGGTTCCTGTCTGGGTTCTGGACCCAAGCCAGACTCATGTCCTTAATCCTGGTGGCTAATGCTGGGACTTCAGTGAAGACTCACAGGTTCCTAGCTTAGGTCATCCTGGTAATTACCTAAATTCCAAGGGCTCTTTTCTCTAGTAATATGCCTTTTAATGGTGGCGTTTGGGCAGCCATTCTGATTGGTTATTGTTTTGGCTTTTTGTTAAATGAATTAATGCCCTTAATGAATTAGTTGTATTTGATTGGAAGACTGTGGTACCCAAGTCCCCTTAACGTTGGGGAGTTGTATGGTGGATACAAGTCGTGGGAAGAAGACTGTCTTATGAGATCACCTAGGTCTTCTGATCTATTTACTTCTTTGGCAGCTCTTCTGATCTATACAACTGTTCTGATCTGTGCATTTCAAGCAAAGTAGAGGGCCACCACTGGTCCCTTTCAATTCATAGACAGCACACAAGGCACACTTAAACAGAATTAAGTCTATTCATAGCTATAAAATACGGATGCAAGTTAGAGACAGAGGAGGATAGGGAGAGGTGGCTAGTGGGAGAGGTGCCAGGTCGCCCCCCTCCCCCCAACTCATGTATGGAGTTCCTTCTCCTGCTGTGGCGTCTTAGCCCTTTGGACATGCAATGGAGATAAAAAGTATTATTGGTAGAAACTGCTGCTTCTTATTGTTGTCCTCTTCATTTAAATACTTTTATAAAGGAAAGTTTCCCGAAAGGCCCAAGGAGATTGCAAGGCCAAGCGCGTCCGGCGAGCGGCGGTGGCCTCTGTAATCTTGCTGCCTTTCTTAGTTAAAATAAAATGGAAGAATGTCAGATACCCAAAAGCATGACACAAAATTAATCAAACTTAGCACCTCTTTTCCTCAGGGATTCCTAAATCCTAAATCTTAGCCTTTTTAAAAGTTACTGCAAAGATCATAAGGGATAAAAATGGTCATATTTAAAACCCATGGAAGAACATTAATTTAAATTATGATAATATGACCTATTAAAGAGATGTACTCTGGTCTCCCACCAGACCAGGCTAAAATAAATCAATTTTTGTGAATCTTTTGGGAAGCAAATGGAAGTTACTTACACTAGTGGTCAGAAATTAAAAACAAGTGAAAGTAGCTACAATTTATTACCTTTCTCTCTAGTGGTGTTTACACAGGGAGTCATCATTGCTGCCATTTTCTCAGGCTTTCTACACTTCTTTAAGCTCTACGCTGGGATGGAAAATGATCAAAAGCATACACGTTCAGAGAAATGCCAAGCAGATTCCTGCCCGCATCAGGAGAAGCAGACAACTTGGCACAGGTGTTCATGCTGTAGGGAAAGAATATATAAAATGAGTGGCATCTGTGCCATTAGTTACTAATTAGAGATAGACAAATACTTTACATGAAAACTCAGATCTCACCAACACTCAAGCCATCTTCTTACCTACTACACATGTACAAAGGAACATGGGCCCCTCAGAACCCCTTCCATCTTGCCCTTAAATTCAACAGGAAGACAAAGTCATGATGGTTAGGTGGGGACCTATGATCAGGGTTGAAGTAGATTTCTCCAGCATGCCAAACAAAATTTCAAGATATTAAATATTTGGATAGAGTTTGAAAGAAAACAAAAAATCTTTAAGATGGGAGTTAGAATACACGAATACTGAAGAAAGGATAGAAGAATGTATATTATAAGGTGCTAGGATCACGGAGATGGTGCCTTTAGAAATAATCTGTGACACCATACAGATGTAATTAGCCTATGGAGGAGTCTTGGCAAATCAGGGTATAAATGCAAAATGTTTCTAATCATTGTGGTCAGCTGAATTCTCAAACTTTTCATTCCTTTGTTTGTTCTACAAATACTTATTGAGAGCATCACATGTCAAGAGCTGTTGCAGGTGCTGGGGATACTGTGATAAATAAAACTTTTGCCCTCATGGATCTTGTGCTCTTTTAGAGAGTCCTTGCCTTTATTGTAGTCTGATTCTGTACCTTTTCAGATACTTTGTTTTATTTTAAAGCTGCTGTGATCTACTAAAGATCTCTTTGTTTTGCATTATTCTATACACTGTACTTAATGTTAGGTACAACGTGTAAAGTGAAGTCAGCCAATTCTAGTTCAAATGGAGATATAGAGGTACAGTTTTGGCTTTGGAAAGTAGGCAACAAGACAAAGAGACAGGACAAAAAGATCAGATAAAAAGCACAAGGTAACAGGAGAGTAGTGATTTGGAGTGAGTGCCAGGAACTGTAACTAGGATCAAGTGAGAAGTCTAGAGTTGCTTGACACCGAGGGCCCATTAAGTCCCTGGGCCAACCGAGAGGGTATTATGCTAAGTGAAATAAGTCCGACTGAGAAAGAAAAGTACAGTATGATTTCACTCCTATGTGGAATCTAGAAAACAAAACGAATAAATAAAAAGCAGAATCAGATGCAAAAATACAGAGAACAAACTCATGGTTGCCAGAGGAGAGTGGGGAATTGGGCCACGTGGGTGCAGTGGTGTGGAGGAGGCAGGCTTCCAGTTATGGAATGAGCCAGTTACGGGAGTAAAAGGTACAACATACGGAATATAGTCAAGATACTGTCATAGCATTGTGTGCTGACAGGTGGTAGCCACGCTTCTGGTGAGCACACCACACAGAGCACTGAACCACTATGTTGTACACTTGGGAGGAACGGACCATTGTATGTCACCTCTACTCAGAAACTTGAAAAAAAAAAGTCACTGAGCCAAAACTGGGTAGGGGAGCTAGAAGATAGGCATAAATAATGAATAAAGCTCAGGTGAGTGTGTCAGCAGCAACTAAAATTAGGTTACAGGGAAAGATCTGACACGGGTAGAAACCAAGAGAGAAGAACAGAGCTGATGAGAGGCCAGAGTAGCTGGATTGAGTGGCCTCTGTCTGGGGGTGGGGACCAGGTAGTGGCCAGTGAGGCTTCTGGGGCTAGTAACAATACAGGAGGAGGTCACAGATGGTCAGGCAAGGACACCTGAGCTGGAACTGCAGGTGTTTATGGAAGCAGGGTGAGTATTAAAACTGAGAAGTTTGAAGCCAAGACAGATAACTGGGAGATAGCAAGGAAGGTGGGAATCTGGGCCCAGACCTGCCAGGATGTTCAGGAGCCTCTTAATAGGAGGAGTAGAATAGTTTGAGGAATGCTGGCAGAGTTGCTGTCCTGGGGGTGGAAAATCTTGGTCGAAATTGGGAAGTTGGTAAGTAAGAACAGTTTTATTGAGGGGGCATCGAGTATTCGGAGTCCCTTTGTGCAGGGACAGTCCTGCTTGAAAAGTACCCGAAACAAAGCTAACGTTTGTGAACACTGCTGTGCATCAGGCCGTATGGAGGCCTCGTACAGATAAATAATAATGATGCGTGTTCTTTTTTTTTTTTAAAGATTTTATTTATTCATTTGACAGAGACAGGCAGAGAAGCAGGCAGAGAGAGAGGAGGAAGCAGGCTCCCTGCTGAGCAGAGAGCCCGATGCAGGGCTCGATCCCAGGACCCTGGGACCATGACCTGAGCCAAAGGCCTTAACCCACTGAGCCACCCAGGTGCCCTGATGCATGTTCTTAATACAGATCTTACCGCTTCTACTCTGTTCCTGCTCTCTGTGTACAGCAGGGAAAAGGGTTTTAAAATATGAGTCAGGGTTGCAACTTACAGAATGATGGTATGAAGAGATTGGTGGATTCTTTGTACAGCAAAATAATACTTTGATGGAAGTTTTATATAAGCTATAAATATATCTGTAGTTTGAATACACACACACACACACACACACAATTGAAAACCTCTGGAAACTGTCCTTAGAACATATAACAAATGGAGAAACTGTGTGTGTGTGTGTGTGTGTGTGTGTGTATACATAAATATATATAAATAGTTCATGGGTACATATGAAAGCTTCTGGAAACTGTCCTTAGAACATACAACAAATGGAGAAACTTTTATTTGAGAAAATCTACCAAATCTCAGAACAATGAGTTTGTGACATTTAGTCCAGAACCTATGTCCATCTTCTCTTCCCCCAACTCCATGTGACCAGAGCTCTCCCAGAGGAACACTACTTCGAGCAGGTGCAGCCAAGAAGGGGCCTTTTTCTACCCCCAGCTTCTAGGGCTAATGTTTTGTTTCAGTAGGGGTGGGCCAGTGTCTCTTACTTGCCCCCTGCCCCCGGCCCAGCCTGTGTCACAAAAGGCGCTATTCCAGGCAGGTGTACCTGACAGGATTGGTACTTCCTTCCCTCGTCCAGCTCCCATTTGTGTGGCAAGGGCTGTTGCTGCCTTGAGCTCCAGTGGGGTGGTGCAGAAATTCTTTCCAGGAGAAGAGGCTGCAAGGACAGAGAACCCTACAACTGCCTCAGCGAACAGTTTAATTGGAACAGAAAATGCCTAGGCTTTTGTTGGAAACAGTAGATCGCCTGGTGGTGTGTAAGGAAGAAGGCAAGTAGTTCCATGATACTAGTAGTAGAGAAAGAGTTTACTGAGAAGAGCCTTAATGGGTCACTGTCCTGTCGGGGGACCTAGAAGGCTCTGCATATGTACCTGTGTTGCTCAGGAGCCAATAAAAGCAGAATGTGGAGGGTGGGTGAAAGCATAAATTAAACCACTTTTGGTTTGCGACTCTCTTGGGAGCTTCCTCAGTATAATCTAAAACCCAGCTCCCAAACATTCAGGACAGGGAGAAACCAAAGAAAGAGGCAGGTTGTTCCTCCTCCAGGTTGGTAGGTGGCATTTTTAATAAGCAAAGGGAACTTACATGCAAGGCTTGTCTTAGGCAGCAACAACATGAATGGATCCCAAAATTCTCAGGTTTACAAAGAGGCCCTAACTGGGCTCAGTCACATATAGTGTGTAGGTATTCTCAACACCATCTCATAATCTCAAGGCTGTGTCCTTGGAGCAGGCTCTGGGAGTGGGAAAGGCAAGTGGAAGCCACAAACCAAGGACACGGGAAGGGGTGAGGAGCCTCCCGGTGCCTGGGTCCAACTGACAGGTCAGCCAATGGTCATGTCTTCTTAATGATGTTCCTCAACACCCATACACAGATCCATTAGCAAAATACGGAAGCGTTACTGCCTCAAGGGAAGGAAGTACAACCTCTGGCCAAACAATGGGCTGAACAGTAAAAACTCTGATCCAGGGGTGAGGCCTAAGAAGCCAAGCTTCAACCTAAAATCACACTCTTCCCTAGTGGTCCTGAATACCATGCATACACAAGGCTGTGCCCTCTCAGAGTG
Organism: Lutra lutra; assembly: GCF_902655055.1. Taxonomy (NCBI): domain Eukaryota; kingdom Metazoa; phylum Chordata; class Mammalia; order Carnivora; family Mustelidae; genus Lutra; species Lutra lutra. Next base: position 6,293,774 of record NC_062287.1, read on the forward strand.
AGTGGTAAGGAAAACTGAGCTAGTGGTCCTGGAACAAAGTGGTAAACTCCTTGAACTACAGAGGCAGTCTCTCAGTTACACATAGATCTAATGGTAAGTGTGTATATTTACGTTGCTGAGGGGGTTTATGTGCAATCTTAGATCAAAAAGTGTTTCACACAGCCCCAACAGTAATCCCTAGGAACGGGAGGGAAAAATGAAGACAGAAATCTAGACTGAAACATCAGAGGCTGCACAAAACAAAACAAAAACAAATGAAACAAATTTGGTTCCAAAATGCTTCCCAAAGAGGGGGAGGGATCAATGTTGGGTTTCTATATTATATTATCTAAACTGCATAGTTTTCAACAAAAAATAATGAGACCTACAAAGAAACAGAAAAGCGTGATGAAGACACAGGAAAAAAAAGAGGAGACGATAAAAAATACCTTTGAAGGGGCCCAGATGATGGACTTAGCCAATCGAGACTGTCAGGTAGCTGTTAGAAATATGTCCAGAGAACGAAAGGAAACCATGTTTAAAGATGTAGGGGCAGGATGGTTATGGTATAAAAAGCATAAAAAATTACAAAAAGAACTGGATGTAAATTCTGGAGTTGAGAAGTACAATAACTGAAAGGCAATAGTCACTAGGCAGACTCTGTAGTAGATTTGAATGTGCAGAAGAAAAATCAGAGAACTTGAAAGCAGGTCCATTGAGCATATACCACCTAAAGAACAGAAAGTAAGTAGAATAAAGAAAAATGAACAGAGTCTCAGAGAAACGTGAAACACCATTAATGCATCAATATACATGTAATAGTAGTGCCAGGAGAGGAGAGAAAGGTGCAGAAAAATGTTCAAGGAAATCATGGCTGAAAACTTTCCAGATACGGTGAAAACATGCTGACACACACATAGAAGGGGTTGAACAGACTCTTAGCAGGATAAACAAGAAGAGGTTCATACTCAAACACCGTAGTCTGAATGTTCAAAGCCAGAGGTACAGAGAAGCTCTTGAAAGCAGCAAGGGGAACAGGACTCATCACAGCAAGATTAACAGCTGCCTTTGTATTAGGAATAATGGAGTCTCGCAGGCAGTGTGACAGTATGTTCACAGTGAGAAAGAAAAACTCTCAACCAAGAAGCCCATATCCAGTAAAGCTGTTTTTCAAAAACAAAGGTGAAGTAAAGATAATCTCAGATGAATAAAAATGGAGAGAACTGATTGTTGGCAGAGCTGCCTTATAAGGAATACTAACAAAAGTTCTTTAAGCTGAAAGGAAGTGACATCAGTCAGTAATTTGAATCTGCATGAAAAAACAAAGAGCTCTGATAAAAATAGAGGTAATGATAAAGGACAAGGTTGTTATATTTTTATTTTTTCTTCTAATTTAAAACAGTATCTGTAAAATTGTATTATGGACCTAGAACACATAGGAATATATTGATAATAACATCACAAAGATGAGAGTGGGGATGAAGCCATATTGGCTTTTAGGAAGTGACTCCCATCCACAGGAAGAAATGAGTATAACCCCATCTGATAAGTAAGAAAATGAATGTATTTTGAGAAACTCCTACAAAGATATTTGTGCTCTCATTTCTTCTCTTAGCTTACACAAAAGACAATATTAGAAAAAGCAGTAATTCCAGCAATGTATTGTTGGGTTTGCTACTTAGATAGGCATTCACGTATATAACAATAAGAGCACAAAAAAGGGAAAGAGAATGCAGCAAGACAGGATGCATTTTCCTGTCTTACTGGAATTGAGTTAGTGTTAATCTGAAGGAGATTTTAATAAGTTAAGATGCATGTTGTAAGCCCTAGAGCAGCCGTGGGGAAGAACACTTAAAAATACACAGTTCAAAATCCTTAAGGGAATTTATGGTACCCTAGCAGCTATCCACTTAAGTCCAAGGAGATAGTAAAGGAAGAATATAGGTTATATATAGGAACATGGTTATATATAGGAAACAAAAAGTAGAATGGTAATTAATAATCCAGGAATATCAATAATAATATTGAATATGAGTGTATTAAACTATCCAATCAAAATAAAACGGGTTGTCAGACTGGGTAGAAGAAAAATGATCCCACTGTGTCTTGTCCACGGGAGACACACTTTGGATTCAAAGACACAAATAGGTTGAAAGTAAAAGAATAGAAAAAGATAGGCCGTGTAAACCTCAGGTAGAAGAGATCCAGACTGGTAAAGTATCAGAAAAATAGATTGTAACATCTAATACCAGATAAAATAAACTGTAAGACCGAGCACAAATCAGATCTTGCCTCCCCTCTGGTTTGAAACCTCTAGTGGCCTCTCATCTCTGAGAATAAAATTCAGATGTTTAAACCAGCAACTATCTCACCCCTCACTCCCCTGCCCCCAATCTTAGGCCATCCTTCCCTAAAAATGGCTTTATTTTATCCTACATTTTGATCTTAATGTGGCTAGGTATAGAATTCTTGGTTGGAAATAATTTTTCCGCAGAATTTTGAAAGCACTCCTCCATTTTCCTTTTGGAAGCTTTTTTTTTTTCTTTACATTTTATGCAAAAATTCAGGTTTTATTTTTGCTTATTCTTACATTAGTGGGAGCTGATATCAGGAACTGACAGGTAAACCAGAGCTCTTGTTTTCTCTCTCAACATAAATACACACAATGTGACATTATCATTAGGCAAGACTTGCTTTTTTATCTTTCATACAAGAATACAATATTATCCTTTTTTGATCAAAATGTCAGATTATTAAGGAAATCATCTTTGGGGGAAATGTTTAATAAACATTTTATTTTAATAAATCCTCTAGTAGGAAATGGGAGAATTCATTGCCTTTCCTTAGAAGAAGGCTGTGTAAGGGGTTACCTGTCCAATTTATCTGTGCAGCTCACCAACATTTCCTCATTGGAGACCTCAGTATTTCCCTGTGACAGTTGCCAGAATGGCTTTAAGGTCTCAAAATTCTGTGTCTCCTTTGGCTGGCTTCTGTCTTGATTCCACCCAGGCTTTATTAATGGTTCACTTCATATCATCCTCTCCATATTAATAAATTTTCTGTAGAACATTCATCAGTCTCCCACTGGGATCTGTTTCAGTGTCTTGGGAGGAATTTTCTTTCTCTTTGCACTCGTTTTCAACCCGAGTCAGGTAGTCCCACTGCGTGTTTTTCTGCTTTCTTTCTGTAAGAACAGTGTCTGTCTTGTTTTTTTTTTTTTTAACTGCCTTCCATGGAGATGGGTTTCAAGAGATTGTTCCCTGTTGTGGGGTAAGTTTTCCCATTTAGATTCTTTGCTAGAAGATCAAATGACTTTGCTGTGAAGGGCACTTGCACATTCTCAGTGGAGGCTTGATGAACTCCGGTTAAGGTGGTACAGATTTCCACGAACTTCTCTGACTGCTCCCATCCGTAATTAATGATTTTCACTGCATATCCCGTTAGAACGGAAGCGACCATGGCATCTGGCTTTCTCACTGTCAAGAGGTTCTGCTTTTCTCTCTGATTTCTGCTGCATCTTGTTCTTGATTTCTGTCTGGATCTTGGATTTTTGAGCTGTAAGGGCATCACATCGTCTTTTCCTGGTGGCCTTTTCCACCTTCACCCCTTCCAGACCCCTCGCTAGCTCTTCTGAAGCTGAAGCCATGTCGGGCCAGGTCAGCCAGCTGCACAGGGGAGAGAAGAGGAAACGCTGCTCCAGACACAGTCCTCTAGCACCCCTATCCCCCAGGATGCACAGTGCCCATAGCCTGGCACACACCCCATCTGCTGCGAGGCCCGGCCTGCCTCTCCCTTTGGAAGCTTTCAGGTATTTAGGACGCTGCTCTTCAACCCCAGTGCTCTGAGACATCACGAGAGTTTGCCTGAGTATGGGTCACTTTTCTTTCATTGTGCTGGACACTCAGTGGATCCTTTTAGTTTGTAAATTTACATGTGTTTGTGATTTCCCTTCCTTCTCCTATTTGCTGCGTCCTCCCTTTCTGGGAGAACATTCTCCTGACTGTCCTAGTGCTGAGTTGGTTAGCTCTGGCCTCAGGATATTTTCCTGTCCTCTGCCGACGTCTGTGGGGGGCTTGCCGCAATGCCAGGCGCCCCGAACCTGTCCTCTTGAGCATCTTTTGGCACACAGCTGTGCTTACTGAATATTTATTGCCGCAGCGAAACTGGTCAGTAGGAGCCACTGCAAGATGGACTGAACTGTGATGGGCTGTGGGTTCGTCGTCACATGAGGTCAGCGGGACGGGCCTGCACTCCCTCCTCCTGTCTCTGTGTCTTCTCCCGGCCTCTGCGGGTTACTAACTCTGATTCCTGTAGCTGTCCTTGCACGTTCAGTTGTGTCTTGATACCCTCTCTAATGACTCATTCTGCAAAACCATCAGTAGCACATTCCCCGAGTTCTCAGTCTTGCTCCAGACATTTAACTACTGGGTTCTTCTGGCTCTAAAAACTCCCCAGATTAAGAGCCACCTGGAGAGACTATTAGTTTCCATTTAGTGAGCTAAGGTAGATCTCATAGTCTCTGTTTGTCATATGAGGCAACTAAAGCTTGCTCGGGTGAGAGTGAGGCTTCCAATCGAGGTCAGCCTCTGGGGTTTCAGGATTTTCAACCTTCCTCGATGCCTCTCAGTCCTCACAGTGTAGCTGTAAGGATCACACGAGGCAAGCAGAGTTAGAGTCTTCACGGATGCCGGTGACATTGGTGGGCGTGCAAATTCTCCCTCGAGTTTTCTCAGCCGAAAAGGTGATTTCTGGAGGTAGGATGATTAACCCAAAGGAATGAATCCCTGATGATAAGAATGAAGATGAGCTAATGGATAAGGGGAAGGTGAGAGAGGTGGGCTGGGTGTCTGGGAAAGGGAGGCCTTTTGGCAGTGCCCTTAAAGGACCTCATCCAGGCGCTGCCTGGACAAGCCAAGCCAGGTGATAACAGCAGAGCTTCCGTTGGTGAAGCTGCTTCCACGGATGACAAAGCCAAGGACAGTGTGTTCCAGCTTCAGGGGAGAAGCAAGCTGTCCAAGTGGAGGTGAATCTCTGGCTTGCCAAAGGTTGAGTAACACGCTTCCTTAAAAAGCTCACCAGTTGGCTAAATTTAGGGTGGTGAGCACTATCGGGCCAAGAATATACTTTGGCCTTGGGCCCATGGCATTTTATTTGACTGAGAATTGGATGCATTTTCATTTTCTCTAAGCTTTCCTCTTGACGCCTAGTACCTTTGTCTTTGGAGGCAGGAGACTGGGTGCTGGTGATTGGGTGCAGCCCTGTGGCGGTGAGCAATGTCCCTGTTGATAATGACAGTTAATAATCACCCTGTTTTTCTGGGATGCTTTGTTTTTTAGTGACTGGGTGTGCACTGCGATGTTTTTATACATTTTTGTTTTACCAGTCATCAACCTAGAGGGGCATTTCTTGAAACTTCTCTGCTTTTCTTTCTCTTCTGGGTTCCCTTCTCTGATATTCTTCTCCAGAGTTTTTTTCAAAGACAAGAACATCTCAGGCAGCCTGAACCCTTTGCCAGCCCAGGTAATGGGTCTGATTGTCTGTTCGTCGGCTTACTGATCCAGCGTCACTGCTGTCTGTCAGCTGCCACAACTTCGGGGTGGGGGGTCTGGCTGCCCAGCCAGCGTGTTGCTAATCAGAATGGGAAAATAAACATCCGAATCTATGGAAGTTGAGAGTGAAGAAAGGATTGATTCCAGCATCCACAGGTCCAACTTCCAGGACCGACTTTGTATCGACTGGATGCATTATCTGCTTCTCAGAGCATTGGCTTCCTTATCTGGAAGAGGATGATACCACTTTCCTTGTTAGCTTTTATTTGACTTAAAAGAGATGTGTATCGGTGTTCCGTAAGTGGTTGTGTCTGTCCCTCTCTTCTCAGAAGGAGCAGCTGGTCGGGCCTTGTAGTAAGGCCCCCTGGCACTCTACATGCAGCAGCTCAGGGACAAGAGTGAATCCATTGTGAACTCAAGGGAAAGCACCTAGTTTGCACACTTAAGGACTTCTGCTTTCTTGTTACCAGGTTTATTGGTTCATTCCTCAATAGACCTGAATTTTTTTTATATAATTAGTAATCTGACTTAGATTCGTTCCATCATGAAAGTTGATTTATTAAGCGCTTCTATATGCCAGCACTGTGTTAAGTGCTAGAGACATAGTCTAGGTCCCCCAAGAACCCAGAGTTCAGTGGAGAGATGGACTAGTCAACCTATAACCACAGTAGAGCCAGCTAATGCTAATAAGGCAGGTGAAGATGCACAGAGAAGGGACATCTGAACCAACCTTGGGGAGTTATCAAGGGCTTCCTGGAGAAGGGGACATTCATAATGAGATCGAGGGCTTCCTGGGGAAGGGGACCTTTATACTGAGAACGAGGGCTTCCTGGAGAAGGGGACCTTTATACTGAGATTGAGGGATGAGTAAGAGCTGGCTGGGCAAGAACATGGCAGGGGTAGTGGGCCTGAGGGATGGTGAAGGTGGAGGCTATCCTGTCTACATGGCAGGGAGTGGCCTGGGCCAGCCTCAGTCCTGTCTCCCTAGAAGTTCCTGAGAGACTGTGAGGCCTGGATGCATTTCAGAGAGACAGAGGCTCATCAAGGATGACTGAGGAGAATTGTTCTTTGGTGGAGTATTTTAAAAGATAACTTACTTCTTGTATGGTTTTCTGAAACAATCCCGGGGTGATATTTCTGTTGGTTGGTGGGTGGGTGTTTGTGTGCATTTATGTGTGGAGAGGGACAAGGTGCAAGTTGTATGGTGTGATGTTGAATGCGTTTCCTTTGTAAGGGTCCATTCTTTAGGCCCCAGCAGTTTGGAGAACAGGCTGTGACACCTTTACCCCAGTTGGCCACTGCTCCCCATCCCCACCTGACTTGCTCATGAAACTCTCATTGACTGTATTTTTTTTTTAAATAAAAGATTTTATTTATTTATTTGACAGAGAGATAGAAAGTGAGCACAAGTAGGGAGAGTGGCAAGCAGAGGGAGAGGGAGAAGCTGGCTCCCTGCTGAGCAGGGACTCCCCCGACCTGATGTGGGGACTCGAACCCAGGACCCTGAGATCATAACCTGAGCCAAAAGCAGATGCTTAACCGACTGAGCCACCCAGGTGCCCCTCTCACTGGCTCCAGATGAGATGCTCCTGCATTAGATGGAGTTTGGACTGGCTGATGGAGAGGAGGAGCACACAATATCAGCAACAGGGGCCATGGATCCCTGCCCAGACAGGAGGGGCCCAGAAGTAAGTGTGTGTATGTGTGTGTGTGTTGGAAGCATGTGGGAGGCCTGTATATCTCCAAAGTTGGATGCCGCTTTGCACCTTCCTTTCCCACCGTTTCTTCCTTTTCACCCTGCTCATCTTGTAGATGGGGAACCTGACCTGGATTTGCCAGCTAGGGTCACTATGGCTCAAGCGTTTCAGGTCTGTCCTGGTTGGGTAGGAGGCTCTTCCATTGGAAACTTGCAGCTGTGATTTCAGGGATGAAGACTGTCCCTTTTACCTTGTTCTCTGACCTGCCTTCCCGGCCCCGACCCCAGCTGCCTTTGAGGAAAACACAAGGGTGTTCTGTTTGATCCAGATGATATAGTTCATTCTGCGAGTGATGAAGCTGATCCATCAGGAAGTGCAGTGATTTGTCCGAAGTCGCTAGGTGAGCTGGTGTGAGAACCAGGTCACTAATTAGAGCCCAATGCTTTCCTCACTAAATACCAACAGCTTTATTGAACTCTCCTGTATATGGTCCCTAGCACTGGTTTTAGAGATGTGAGCGCGAACTGACATGTGCTAGACATCGTGCCGAGGCACTTACGCGTACTCATCTCATCGGTTCACCGTTCTAGCCCTTCCAGGAGGCGTGGGCACGGGCAGCCAGAGGAGGAAGAGGGAAGCATGTTACCCACAGATGGAACTGGTGTTTGGAACAAGGTCTAAAGCCCACATTCTGTCTTCTGGGCAGCTTCAGCTCAGCATGCTCACATGAGCCCAAGAACTGAAGGGCTCTGGACTGGGGTCAGGAGTGACTGCTTTTTGTCCTTGACACTATGCAGAGGTTCAGACCTGGGTCTAACTCACCATCTTCATGGTTTCTCACTACATGCGGGCCTTTGGGGCTTAGTCCCTCCAGAGACACTACCACAATCCTGATTGTGTTCAGTGTCTTCCCTGGAGGACTTCTGGAAGTATTTTTTTTTTTTTTTTCTCCTCAGCCTTCTTGATTCTACCCAGATTTAGTCTTGGCTTTTAGACTGGTTAAAGGATATTGTTGACAATGGGAGGAATATGTTTATAATGCAACCTTGCTAATGTCAAAGACGGATCTGAAATCCTTTCCAGCAGACTTCCATAGCCTGTTGCTGCCTTGGTCTCTACTTGCCTCTGACTCTTGGAGAATTGGCGTGGAGGGTTTCGAGGGGCCGGGATGGAGGTCTAGCAATACTTGTTGTCTTCAGTTCAAGTTACTTATGTCATGTTTGGGGCCTCTTTGTGCCTCTTGAGCTCTGCGTGCTTGTCCGTGATGGGCCGGGATGTTCTCTTGTGGCTCCACAGTGTCTCTGATTTTCCTGAAGCCATCACACGTTTCTTAAACATGCCCCTTCTTCCCATCCAGTCTCTGCTGCCTCTCACGTTCCTGGCAGGATTTTGAGGAAGTCTCCAGCAAATGTCCGTGCTTCTCCTTCCAGGCCCATAGAGCATGGGAGCCAGCACCTTTCCCAGGCCAGGCTCCCCCTGGACGACTGCATCCTGCAGGGGCGGAGTGTGCCTTCTTCCTGGCCTGAGTGTGGATGTCTCTGACATGCCCCAGCCAATGTTGCTCTGGCTTTTTACTGAATTACTGAGCCACGGTGAGCTCTCATGTTACCTTTTTCTCCCAGACCTGCTGTGGACCGCTTTTCCTCAAGAGAGAAGCTCCTGAGACATACCAAGAGCTAGAAGGGCACTGGGGGAAGAGTGCAGCATATTTGCTGGTGTGATTCCTCTGCAGGGGGCTGTGGGGTGAGATCTGGGAAGAAGATGACTCTAACTCTTCCTCTTCTCAGGGCGAGACCTATGGTTTTGGAAGCTTTTACGATTCTTCTAAACCCTCCAGATAGTGGAAGGCTGCCAGAGGCTATGGTCGTCTGCGCCAGTAAAGGGGATTTTCCACGTGTCAGCGTGCTCTAGCCAACATCAGCCTGGACTCTTCTTCATGGAAGTCTCTTTCTAATTCCCCCCATGCCTTTAATCTCCTTCCCTCAGCTTTGCTAGCTTTATCTAGTGTCCATTCCTGATTTCCACCTTACTCAATGACTTGCCTCTCTGTCGGGACTGGGTTGGATCCTCAGGGCCATGTGTTCTGTGACGGTTTCAGCGCTGGGTTCCAGTGTGACCTGTAGTTCTTATTCTCCTTTATTATTATCCTCTAGAGCCTGATGGTCTAAGTAGAATTCATCTTGGTTTGGGGGTTAAATTAAACCTCTACATGTAACTGCCTTATTTGAAAGATCACAAGGGCCCCAGGGGTCTGGTCTAGCCTGTCCTTGCAGTAATGCTCAGTGCCTCGTAGTGCAGGCAGACACTGACCTAGTACAAAATGCCAAGGGTGGGACAGGGGTAGGTCCCCGAGGTGAGAAGACATCCAGCCTAAACTACTGGGATGGAGATGCTGGTGGGCTGGCTCTATGGTCTCCCTCTTAAATCTTACCTCTTGAAGCTGCTTAGTAAATTGCAGAGTGAGGGGGAAACACGGCTGTGCCTCGCTGCTCTGGAATCCATTTATTCCGCAGAAAGGATTCCAGAATTAGGTGCCTTTTCTCCACTTCATTTTTTGCTAACAGATTTTCTCTCCCTGTTACAGGGTAAGATTGATTTCTGTCTTCAAAATGTGTTCATGGGGATGAGGGCTTTTCAGTGGAAAGCATTACAAATCATCCACAAACATCAGGCATCTTTGGGAGAAGTGAGGCTGTGTCTACAATGCTCATTTTTCACAGAGAGCACTACCATCTGACGTCGTCCTGAATTTCCAATTTCAGGTTGTCCTTGTCTTTCTGAGCTTGGGTATGTGAATTCCAGATGAGCTTGTGCAGGCTTTTAAAATTTGCACGGTGTGAGGAGAAGGAGCAGTGACAGCTGAGTGACACCGAAATGGCAGAGGAAGCCAGGCTGAATCAGAAACCCTGTTTCTGGTGAAGCCCTCATCTTTACTGAGTGCCGGCCTGTCAGCCAGGAGACCATATTTTGAAGTGATTTCACAGGTATTTGTTCCTTGTCTCCTCCCAGCACCTTGTGAATGAGACGGGGAGGAAGGATGGAGTCCACATGGCAGAAACGGAAGCTGGAATGTTTTTGTGACTTAGCCTTAGCCCCAAGCAGGTTAGCAGCAGAGATGGGATAAGAACCCAATTCCTTTTCCAGGGCGGCACGTTCCTTAGGAGTTTATATAAAATGCCTCAGGTTGTATAATGGTGAGGAACTCTGGGTCCAAAAAATTGGTCACTAAAGATCTGGATTTTGAGGTAGCAATAAATATGCCTTTATATTAAGTTCCTAAGAGGATATTTGGCCCACAGTAGGCACTCAGTAAATATTTCTTGAGATAATAAGGTCTCATCTCCAAGCCCTAAGCTCTGAGAAAATGAAGCTCTCTGTTCAGGACAGGTCGTAGAGGGATGAGTGGACACACCTACAGAGGTACAGCCCAGGGGCTTTGAAAAGGACCTCAGTGGCCGCAAAAAATATGCAAAATGAGCCCCAGGCTGTCTGCACCTCAACCACACACTGCTCATTGGATCCCATAGGGTTTTTTTTTTGTTTTGTTTTAAGATTTTATTTATTTATTTGACAGAGAGAGATCACAAGTAGGCAGAGAGGCAGGTGGGGGCGGGGGGAAGCAGGCTCCCCGCTGAGCAGAGCGCCCAATGCAGGGCTCGATCCCAGGACCCTGAGATCATGACCTGTGCTGAAAGCAGAGGCCTAACCCACTGAGCCACCCAGGCGCCCCGCCGTAGGGTTTGTTTTTGAAAGATTTTACTTATTTATTTGAGAAAGAGCATGAGTGGAGTGAGTGGCAGAGGGAGAAGCAGGCTTCCTGCTGAGCGGGGACCCCGATATGGGGCTCCATCCCAGGACCTGGGATCATGACCTGGGCGGAAGATGGATGCCCAACCGAGTGAGGCACCCAGGTGCCCCGATCCCATAGGGTTTGAATAGACGGTTCCAGGGATTTTTCCCCTTGCATCATTCGTTTAGATTCTGGGAACTGCTGTCAGGAAAACAAACTGATGCTCTCCATCAGACATCTTTCACTGCTTCCAGTCGCCTGGGACCTGCATGATCTGACTTCTCCCACATTGCCAGCCTCCTACTGGCAATTTTTTTTTTTTTTTTTAGATTTTATTTATTTATCTGAGAGAGAGAGAGCGTCGGCGAGAGCACAAGCACATGAGTGTGACTGTGGGGGGACGGGCAGAGGGAGACAAGAAGACTCCCTGCTGAGCAGGGAGCCCCTGATCCTGAGATCATGTTCTGAGCCAAAGGCAGACACTTAACTGACTGAGTCACCCAGTGCCCCTCCCACTGGCCTTTGACCTGTGATTTTCTGACTTGGAAATCCACCATGTTGCTCACACATGATTTCTTGCTTTGGATTTTCTTGACATGCTCATGCCTTGGCAGTGCTGTCTCTCACTGAATATCTGGAGCTGCTCTTTGAGGCCCTGGGCTCCCTGATGCCTGACTGCTTGCCCGACTTCAGACCCCTACCTCCATCCTGACGTTTGGCTTCTGGGATCCTCTAGCCTTTGGCCCTTTGACATGAAGTGTGTCTTCCTTTCAGTCTTGCTATTTTTAAAAAATCTTTTCGCCTGACCACCCTTAACATTTCCATGTAGGAGAGAAGTTATTTTGTAAGTTGAGAGCAGAACAAATCAAAATACCAACTGATAGACTCTTTGTCTGACTCTTCAATTTACTGATGAGGAAATGGATCCAAAGAGGTTTAGTGGATTGTCTCAGTTCACAGAGAGAGTTGATGGATGGGTCAAGAGTAGAACCCAGGTGTTTTGCTCCCCAACCATGTAACTTTGGTGTCTTCTGTTTTTCTTCAGTTTATGAAAACATCTAAACCCTACTGACAAAGTTGAGGACCAGTAGAAGCCTCTTTTCTAATGGAATGGTACACACTCCTTTCCTGGGTCCCCAGGCCCTCTCCATCAGTACTCAAGGTCCTAAGGCAGGAGAGGAATTTAAAATACAAGTGCTCTGATTGCTTAATGCTTCTGGTATCCCAAGAGTCAAGACCATGGGCCATTAACAAAAGCATTACATTTGATTCCCACAAAGAAGCATGAAGAGATCACTATGGCAACCATGACCAGGATGGAAATGGCAGCTTGTATTGTATCCTAGAGCTAATTGTTGACCATAGAAGACCATGGACCACAGAGGTAATGAGCTCCATGGGACCCATGGTCCACACTGGTGGCGTTGGATGCCAGCCAAAGTTTGTAAGCAAATGAGCTTGAACAAAAGTGATTTGTTAAGCTGTATAGATAAGAATCAGAGAAACCACACTTGAGATTTGGCCTATATATTTTTTTTAAAAGATTTTATTTATTTATTTATTTGACAGAGAGAGTTCACAAGCAGGCAGAGAGGCAGGCAGACAGAGAGGAGGAAGCAGGCTCCCCTCCGAGCAGAGAGCCCGATGCGGGGCTCGATCCCAGGACCCTGAGATCATGACCTGAGCCGAAGGCAGCAGCTTAACCCACTGAGCCACCCAGGCGCCCCTGGCCTATATTTTGTCCTGGAGTGTCTGTGCCAAGCTCAGTGCAGGTTATGATGTGCTGGCTTCCTCAGTGGCTGAGAAACAGGCCTGTACCCAGGGGCACCTCCCCCAGACCAGGTGTTTCCTACTGTCTCTTCTTTGAATCATGTCATGCCCCCTTGAGTTCTATCTTAGAGAACAGCCCATGCTTTTAAGGACCTCCATGTGGCCCGCTAGTTCTGCAGGTGGAACAGCTTGGCCCAGGTATGACTTGGGGTGGAGTTCACTTAGAGGAGTGAGGGTCTTGGATATTAAGCTGCTGTGAGCCCAGTTCACTTTCTCAGCCCTCCACTTGTTGGCTGGAATGACTGCAAATGCAAGAGTCTGAGGCCAAGGGTCAAGTCACGGAAAAGCAGGAGAGAAGTTGTTTTGGACAAATTCAGATATACATTCACGTTGTCTAGGCTGCTTCCTACCCCAAGTACCATTATGTTGTTTCTCTCCTCACGTCATCTTGTCCCTCTGCTGATAAGCTTTCTCCCTCCTCTCTGTCAGGAAAGGCAATGGATACTCTGGCAGACATTCCTATATCTTCATTTTTTTAAAAAAAGATTTTATTTATTTATTTGTCAGAGAGAGAGAGAGGGAGAGAGAACAAGCACAGGCAGACAGAATGGCAGGCAGAGGCCATTCCTATATCTTCAATGGCCTGTGGCAGACACAGCCTGATTCTCTTGTTAGATATCCTGTTGGAATGGCTGCAGCAGGTTTGGACCGGGAAAAAGGGAACTCTAGTGCTGACTTAGAATAAGAAATGTTCAGCATTTCTTATTGTAATATCGTTGAAGCCTATGATGGGCTAGAACACAAAGGTAAATGATGGAAAGCTTCCTGGAGGAGGTGGTATCTCAGCTCTATCTTAAAGCACAGTGAGCCATGGAAAGATCAGAGAAGAGCATGGAAAGAGCAGCCGAGATGATCAGCAGGAGCAAAAGCATGGAGGCAGGGAAGAGTTGCGGTGTACAGGATGTCCCCAGCATTTGGATTTTGCTAGTGTATGAAGTGAATTGAAGCACAAGATTGAGACAGGATTATGGGAATCATTTTTTTTTTTTTTAGATTTTATTTATTTATTTGACAGAGAGAGATCACAAGTAGGCAGAGAGGCAGGCAGAGAGAGAAGAGGAAGTAGGCTCCCCACTGAGCAGAGAGCCCGATGTGGGGCTTGATCCTAGGACCCTGGGATCATGACCTGGGCCAAAGGCAGAGGCTTTAACCCACTGAGCCACCCAGGCGCCCCTAGGAATCATTTTTTATAATGAGCTGGCTGCGCTCTTGGTTTTAGCACTGTTGCTCTTTGAGGCACCTTAATGAAAGCTATTTTCTGATTATCTGTTAATGGAGTTTCAGACATTACAAAATAATGGATAATTGTCAAGTCACTTAAATCTGGCCAGAGAAGATGACCAGGAGAGAGCGTGGGAGGAAGGCTTGGTTTCTTCCCCTTTCACTAGAAGATCCATTTGAGGGCTGTGGGGTCTGCCTGCAGCATTTCCTTTGCTCTGGTCTCTCAGTTGTCCCCTGGGGCCATCTGAGGGTCCCATCTTCTTCCCTCCAGCCACATATGCTGGGGAGTGGGTGCGAGAGGCCTAGGGAATAAGGCTCCAGACCTGCCCCTGACACATGAACCGGCTGATCTCACCTTCTGAAATTCAGTTGCCCCCACTATAAAATGAAGGGATTAATACCCTGAAATCCTGGTGAGGGGAGCTTTGCTCTGAATGCCCCTAGCTCTAGAGATTTGCCACCTTTGGTTTCCCTGAGTGGTGCACAGTAAAACACACAAGATAAAAATCCAATTATAAAATGTAATATAAATATATAAAGAGTTAAATAAAGATATAATGATATATATGTGGTATATGTTAACATATGTAGTTATATGTATGTAACATATACACATATATGTTACACATATATAAACACATACACACATACGTATATACACATATATGTTACATACAGATTTTTAGGGTATTAGTGCAGTTGTACTGTCCCAACTCACATTTTAAAAAGTCATCTTTGGGGCGCCTGGGTGGCTCAGTTGGTTAAGCGACTGCCTTCGGCTCAGGTCATGATGCCGGAGTCCTGGGGTTGAGTCCCACATGGGGCTCCCAGCTCCATGGGGAGTCTGCTTCTTCCTCTGACATTCTCCCCTCCCATGCTCTCTCTCACTCTCTCTGAAATGAATAAATAAAATCTTTAAAAAAAGAAGTCATCTTTGGATTTTGGATATTCTGTGCTATCATTTCAGATAAAGTAAGTAAACCTCTGGGGAAAGCCAAATGGAGAATTGCCCTACCCATCCTCCTTTTTCTTTTTATAGTAACCCTAATTGGAATCTATATTAGTCATGTCTTCTGGGCGTGCAGGGTGGGAAGGAGAGCTTCTCACAAGGAAGTAGGTTAGCAAGAAATGGATCATGGCCTGAAGACATTCCCAGGGCCGGGTGTGCTTTAGCTCTTTGAGGTAATGAGGAAGCCGTTCAGTGTGGCAATCATACGGTGGCTCCCGTGTATCAGGTATCGTGCTCTTCATGCATTAGCTCCAACCTTTATACGACCTTGCAAGGTACGTATTATTTCCCTCATCTCACAGGTGAGCCAGCTTCAGCCCCGGGGGTTTCAGCAGTGTGCTGTAGTCATACAGGTAGTGCAGGGGAGTCCGATTGTGGGCTGAATCTATCAGGAAAGCTGGTTTATCCTTCTTGGTTACTCTGCTCCTCAACTAGAGTAACATTAGTGGGTGTGACACGGACTGTATTCTCCCCTCCCCCACCACCTGAGAGTTCTAGGGAGCAACTTGGAAACTAAGGCGTGTAGAAGCTTCCTCTTCATCGGGGGATGGACATGCAGTGATTTTTAACTTAGATTACATGAAGGATACAACGCTTATAGTAGCTAATTCTCTATTCTGAGAGTAATAAAATATTGTGCTGTTAGCCCAGTAATTATAATATGTAGCGAATTCACTTTGTTTTGGGGGTTACTTACTGTTTATATGCTGTGTACCTGCTGCTTCTGGGAATGGCCGGCCCCAAATATATCTCCGTGGTTTTTGCCAGAATGGCTACATTTTTCCATGACTTCATCCCTTTGACTACCATGGACTGGTACAAGGTTGGACACCTGATCCGAGTGGGACCAGCCCAAGTTTCCTGCTGGCTGGGCCACTGGTGAGTGGCCCAAGTGTGGGAATCTGTCTGGATCTGGGCTGGAAAACTCCTTCTTCATGTGTTTTTAACTGAGATCAGAGAAAGCAAGAAGTCAGTTCCCGAGCACTAGACCTTTAAGACCTACAACTCTGGGGCTGTTGTTGACCATGGTTTCCTCCACTCTGGTCCACCTGGAGAGAGAATGAAGTAGGGGCACAGAGGGGAGCAGAGACCAGAGAATGGGAAGAACCCTGCGGTGCTCGCGTTCTTGCTTTGAGCTGTTACTGAGGTTGGCATATTCCCTACTTAGGGTCCTTGTGGCACCTCGGTGTGCTTCTTTTTGCCTGCACCACTGCTGGCTGAGTTTCTGTCACCCGCACACAGATTAGCCTTCATGTTCTCACTTCCTAACTTTACTTTCTGAGTAAGCCTAATATGTGTGGATGAGTCGGGTGCCACAGACACCGGGTTATTCGAGTGTTCAGAGCGCTGTGCTTCTGGAGCCCAGGGTCTGCGGTGAATTGAGACGCTCTGTGCCACACTGGCTGATTCACTTTCTTCGCTCACTGTTTTGTAAATGATTGGGCTTGTTTTTATAATACCAGCGTTGGGCCCACTTTATAAGGGGGGAGGTGGGATGCTGCAGAACCAGAACTCCAAACCCTCCCGCCATAAAATAGAAGTGTGCTCGGTAAGTCCCCGGACCGATTACAGAAATGTTCTATGCCTCGTGCTACGGTTTTGCTTCTTCCTCTCCCACCTTCAATTTGGTGCCATAAGTGGCTGTTTCTGTTTCTGGTGGTACTACCTGGCACCCCAAGTCCTACTGATTAAGTTCTTAGTTTTCTTCTGCTTTTCTGGGTCCTGGGTCAGCTGGAGCCTTGTTTGAGGTAGGACTCAGCGGCTGTCTTTGGTAATAAGAGAAAGCATTTGAAAGTATGCAGTTAGATCCGCCAAAATTCACGATCTCTAGTTCTGATCACAGGTCAGTAGCACCATCTCTTTAAATAAAAAGCCTCCATATTCATGCTCTGGCGTCTAGATGGAAAGCAGAGTCAGCAAGGAAAGATAGGGACTTCTCTCCCCCTTTGGGTTCCAGGGAACACACAACGCCTTTTCCAAGTCACATTACACAAAACATATTTTCTCTGTTATTATTTTTGAATATATTGACATAAATTTGAGGTAAAAAGATAAGAGAAAGTAATTTTTTAAAAAGAAGTACAAGTTGATATTCTGCCAGGATGTGTGTGTGTGTGTGTGTGTGTGTGTGTACATCTCAGGTATCACTTTAAACAACTGTCTATTTCCAACGCAGTTAAGAGTGTTTTACTCAATACAGTTTCCATTTTTTTTAAAGATTTTATTTATTTGACAGACAGAGATCACAAGTAGGCAGAGAGGCAGGCAGAGAGAGGAAGGGAAGCAGGCTCCCTGCTGAGCAGAGAGCCCGATGTGGGGCTCAATCCCAGGACCCTGGGATCATGACCTGAGCTGAAGGCAGAGGCTTTAACCCACTGAGCCACCCAGGCACCCCTCCATTTGGTTTTAAAAAGCATGAATGCTTGAGTGAACACCAAATGGCTATTTTGCAAAATGAAAATAAGTAGCTAATCACTTCTGGATGGCGTCTAACAGCGCTGGGCTCTTACCGTTGGAAACTACCATTGGGAACTACCGTTGGGATGGAGGGATGGCCACACAATCCCATGAAGACCCAACTCCTTTGGCTATAAATGCTCAAAAAATGTGTGCAGAATGTGGAGAGCTGGAGAGCAAGGGGTTTGCTTATTGAGCTGCGTTCCAAACTGGGTATGCCTGTGAGAATCCTATGCAAGGGACATGCCCCCAAGCACCACGGGGCCTTCCCTATGGATCCCAGCTTCCAGGGGTCTGCTGAACGCTCGGGGACAACGCAGGCTTTTTCCACCTGCATTACTGGTGTTGTCTCCCAGTCCTGCCGAAGTGGGGCTGTTCATCATAGCGCATCATTGGCTGTTTTCAAGGTAGGAGAATGACAGTGGTGCTGGGGAGGGGAGCAGAGCAAGGCCTGGGCAGAAGGTGGGAGGGTGTGGCTCATAGAACGGGGCACTGTTTGAGGGGGGAGAATGGAACAGGAATCCCTTTAGGATAGGAAGGATGGGACTTCTCTCTTGTGTGTCCAAAGAGAGCAGGCAAGGGCCTCTGGGTTCCCTACCCCCATCTCTGCTCTTAGGATTCCTCATTACATGCCTTATTTTTCAGAGACGTTATTCTCTGAAGAATTGGGTGGGGGCGGTCTCCACACCATTGCTCATGCCGATTTCTCAGCTTGGACTGCACTGACCTACTTTCGACCTCTGCCTCTTCCTCGGCATGATCTAGCGCTCAAAGTCCAGCTCATGTGTCCGTTCCCTGTGATGTCTTCCTTGATTCTCACAGGCAGAAAAGGCTCCCTCTCAGAAAATCTGCAACACTTGGTATCACTCCTTGATCATTTATCACATCTGGCCATTTAGATAGATGCTATCACAGTGTATGTATTTTTCTGTAATTTCCTTTCCCTCGGTCTTTTGTTTTTGACATTCATCCATAGTGACGTGGGTAGCTGTAGTTCATCTCCTTCCCTGCTGTCTTGCCGAGGTATATGGAGATATTCTGTTTGCTGCTAAAAGTTTTGAAATTTCGTATATAATCTACTGGAAACTGAGTCTTGTGTATGAAGGGAAGAAGTCCAATTTAATTTTCTTCTTTATGGATAACCAGTTGTAGTAATGCCAGCTTTTAAATAGTTCCTCTTTCTCCACTCACGTGTAGGGCCACCTCCCTCGTATATGAAGTGGTGATGTGTGGATGGCCCTCTCTTGGTCTGCTTGTCAATTCCTGTACCAGTGCCGCGCTGACTCTATTGCTATAACTTTTAAAAAGGTTTTGGATATTTGATATATTGAGTTTTCCTCCTCCTCCTTGTTCAGGACTATTGTGGACCTTTGTTTCTTATATAGTTTTAGATTCAGATTATTAGCATCCACAAAACCAAACAAAAATTTCAAAAATTGGTGTATTTATTATAATAACATTAAAGCTATAGATCAATTTAGGAAAACTGATATTTTATGATACTGAAATTTCTTACCTATGAACATACTTCTCCCCATCTGTTTCGGCATTTTCAGTGCCTTTCAAGAAAGTTTTTAAATTTTTGCCATAAAGCCTGTATAATTTTTTGTTCTTAGATTTTTTCCTAGGTGACTTTGCTTCCTGTTGCCATAATAAAGATTATTTTAATATTACTTTTTCTCTTTGTTGCAGGAACATAGAAATGCAAGTAATTTTGAATATTGATTTTATATTAATTCACTTAACTGTCTTATCAATTGTAATTTGTTTATAATTGTTTTGGGTTTTCTCTATAGAAATGATTAATTTATGAATAATTTATTTTTTCATTCAGTAGACATTTATTGGATGTCTACAATGTACTAGGCTCTATTCTAGGACTATTCTAGGAAGTTAACAAAATAAATAAAACTCCTTGCCTTTAAGTAGCTTAGTAGACCATTTCTCCCCCAGTCCTTCTACCTTTTATGGCTGGGAAGGAAGGGTTAGCAGCTAGTATCTGACCTGTCCTGTTCAGGGAAGAGAGGAAAGAAAAACTCAAGAGAATTAATGGCCTGGTCAAATCCCCTTGTGAACATAATGTAAATCTCCTCCTTATATGTGGGCTGCTTTTATTAAGGTATGTCTGATCTGTGTAGGTTGTTGATGATAAACAAACCAGTTGTTTGCAGATTTAGATGGCATGGCCCCCGGGAAAATGTCGGTATCGGCCATGTAATTTTCGGTGTACAAAATGGAGATGTTTCACGATAGAAATTTCTCCCCTTCGTGGAAATGATGTCCAGCGTGCATCCTTACAGAAGCCAACTTAAATCTGGACCGGGCAGTTTTCTGTCACAACACAGTGAGGAAAGAACTGGGGAGCTGTGATGATAGCTATCAGAATTCTCCATAATTTCCCTGCTTCTTGTGGCTTCCTGTGTTCTTTGAATTATTAATAAAGTTTGATATTGGGTAAGATCGCTCTGATTTTTGTGAGTTTGACTTGACAAATGGACAAGACCACAAATGGTCATCACGGTGCCTTATCTTCTTCCTGTAATGAGGTAGGATGATATTAGTGCCTGTCCGTATGGTTCCTGATTTTATATAGGATATGTCTAATGTTCCTGCTTTTAGAATTTTTTCTATATGTTTTGGGTAGATATTCTTAGTGAGTCAAGGAAATTCCCTTCTATTTTTTTTCTTTCTTTTTATACTCATGAATAGGTATTGGATTGCTTTGAATGAGTTCTCTCCATCTGTGAAATGATGAATTTTTCTCTTTTAATCTGTTAATGGGGCGAATTGTATTATTAGATGTTAAATCAAACTTGCACTGCTGGAATAGACTCACACTGGTCATGATGCATGTACTAGTCAGGGTTCTCCAGAGAAACAGAACCCACGGAATATATAGACACATATAAGAGGAAATGTAGTATAGGAATTGGCTCATGTGGTTAGGGAGGACGACGAGTCCCATGATCTGTCGTCTACCAACGGGAGAGCCCTAAAAGTTAGCTGTGTGATTCAGTCCAAAAGCCTGAGAACCAGAGAAGCCCATACTATAAGATTCAGAGTCCAAGAGCCTAAGAACTAGGAACTCTGATTTCAGAGGGCAGGTAAAGACAGATGTCCCAGCTCAAAAAGAGAGAGTTAGTTCATTCTTCTCTCACCTCTTTGTTTCATTTTGGCCCTCAGTGGATTGGATGGTGCCTGCCCACATTGGCAGGTGTGGGCCTCTTTACTCAGCCCACTGAAATCAAACGCTAATCTCTTCCAGAAACATCATTATGGACACACCCAGAAATAATACTTGCTCGCCACCTGGGTATCCCTTAACCCAGTCAAGTTGACACATAAAATTAACCATCACAGGGCGCCTGGGTGGCTTAGTGGGTTAAACCTCTGCCTTTGGCTCAGGTCATGATCTCAGGGTTCTGGGATCCAGCCCTGCATCGGGCTTTATGCTCGGCAGGGAGCCTGCTTCCCCTTCTCTCTCTCTGCCTGCCTTTCTGCCTACTTGTGATCTCTCTCTCTCTCTGTCAAATAAGTAAATAAAATCTTTAAAAAAAATTAACCATCATAATGTATATCTAATAATAATGTATATCTAATATATTACCAGGTTCAGTTTGTAGGTGATATAAATATATGTATATCTAGGAGAGAGTTTTTTCTCTTCTCATATTTTTCTGATTTTGGTAGCATGGTGATATATTCTTGACTGTAATTTGGGAATATTCCATTTTTTTTTAATTTCCTAGAGGAGTTTTAAAAAGATTCCATTTGGGGCACCTGGGTGGCTCAATAGGTTAAAGCCTCTGCCTTCGGCTCAGGTCATGATCCCAGTGTCCTGGGATCGAGCCCCGCATCTGGCTTTCTGCTCAGCAGGGAGCTTGCTTCCCTGCCTCTCTCTCTGCCTACTTGTGATTTCTGTCTGTCAAATAAATAAATAAAATCTTTAAAAAAAAAAGATTCCATTTATTTTTCTTTCTTTGTGGGAAGATCATTAACTACTAATTTAATTTCTTTAATGACTATTGAAGAATCATCTAATCATTTAATGATTAGAAAGGCTATTCAGGCTTTCTATTTCTTCATGAGTCACTTATGACACATTGTTTTTTTCTAGGGATTTGTCAGTTTTATATAGAAGTTTACTGGCTGAAGTCATTATCTTTTAAACTTTCTGCTCTGTCTGTAGCATGGTCCCTTTTCATTTTTGCTATTTTATTCTTCTGTCTTCACTCTTTTTTACTTGATTATTCTAGCCAGAGGCTTAATAGTTATTTGTATTCTCAAATATCTTTTGGATTTTTGGGTACTCCATGTTGTATCTCTCTTTTCTCTATTGTTTATTTCTGCTCTTACATTTATTATTTCTTTCCCTTTGGGCATTTTCCCTTTTTTAATTCTTAAAAGACATGGATATTTATCAGAATTACAGTTTTTGGGGAGACATCTGGGTGGCTTAGTCAGTTAAGTATCCCACTCTTGATTTCAGCTCAGGTCATGATTTTCGGGTCATGAGATTGAGCCCTGTGTCAGGCTCCATGCTGAGTGTGGAGCCTGCTTGAGATTCTCTCTCTCCCTCTCCCCACCCCCCACCCCACCCCACTGACTCCTGCTCTGTCTCACAAAACAAAACAAAACAAAACAAAACAAAACAAAACATTTTGTTTTGAAGAGCTTGTGTCAATGACATGCCAATAAGATGGTTCAGAAATCACCAGGACAGGGGCACTGGGTGGCTCAGTCAGTTAAGTGTCTGCCTTTGGCTCAGGTCATGATCTCAATGTCCTGAGATCGAGCTCCACATTGGGCTTTCTGCTCAGACAGGAGCCTGCTTCTCCCTCTCCCTCAGCCTGCTGCTCCCCCTACTTGTGCTCTCTCTCTCTGTAAAATAAATAAATAAAATCTTAAAGAGAAAAAAGAAATCACCCAGCACATATGCTTATTAGAGTCTAGAAAGTCTTATCTAGAAAAATTGTGCTGTTTTAAATCTTTTTCTGGGGTAGACATTCAACTTTTAAATTTTTTTTTCAACTTTTAAATTTTCAGCCTTTCTTCTATAAGCATGCAAAACTATAAATTTCTTCAAATTATTTTTTTAACCTTCCACAAGTTTTGATATGTATTACTAATACTATTTAATTCTAAATACATTTTAATTTTCATTATATTTTCTTTCAATCATACATTATCTAGAAATACTTTAATTTCCAATCATAAGAGGCTTCTATTATCTTGTAACTGACTTTTAACTTAATTGTGGTCAGAGAATATGCTGTGTGTGATAGGAATAATTTGAAATGTGTTGAGACTTATTTTATGGCTTAATTTGAGACAATTATTATAAATGTTCAGTGGATCTTGAGGATAACATGTATTTCCTATTGTTGGATGCATAGCCCTACAAATATCCATCAAATTGAACTTGGGATGTAATTTTTGTCTGCTTGAATACTAATAATTGAGAGAGGAATGTTAAACTCCTGGTAGGATAGTACATTTATACATTTTTGACATTCTGTTAACTTTCACTTTATGTCACTTGAAGTTATTTTATTGGGTGCATATATGATCCTTATTTTTTGGAAATTTTTATCATTAAGCAATGACACTTCATAAACGCTATTTATCTCAAAGTTAAGTTTTCTGACATTATTTGTTTCCTTTTGATTAGTACTTATCTAATGCATCTCTGTTATTTATAAAATTTTTCCAGGGGCACCTGGGTGGCTCAGTCATTAAGTGTCTGCCTTGGTCTTAGGTCATGATTCTGGGGTTCTGTTATGGAGCCCCACGTCAGGCTCTCTGCTCTTCAGGAAGCCTGCTTCTCTTTCTCCCACTCCCCCTGCTTGTGTTCCCTCTCTCGCTGTGTCTCTCTGTCAAATAAATAAATAAAATCTTAAAAATTTTTTTCTCTGTACCTTTTATATCTATTTCTTAGGAATAACATTTAGTGATTAAAAAAACTGACATTCTTAATTATGAATTACATTTACATTTATTATTATTATGGATATATTTGGACTCATTTTTGGATATATTTGGACTATTTATGTTGTGCTTTCTATTTGATCCTGGTGTTCTGTGCTGCTTCATGTCCCATTTCTGACCTTATTTTAGATTATTATTTCTTGTTCAACCTCCACCCCCCATCCACCTCTCCCTGTACTTGTTAGGATTGTACATACCACCTATCTCCTTTTCCTGGTTTTCCCTGTAGGCTGAAAGTTTAAAATTAGCTTCTGAATTTCTTGAATAATGTAAGGGTCTTATGGTTGTTTATCTTTGATTATCCCTGTCTGGGCTTATGTGCTGTTGTTATTCAAGATTTTATTTCTAGCATTAAAAAAAAAAGTTTTGCCATTTAAGTATTGTTACTGTATTACACAGAAAGATTTCTCAGATTTGTCTGTATCCTTACTGATTTCTTTGCTCCAATCTTTATCTCAAATCTTACTTTTTGAATCGTTTTCCTTCTTTTTGAAGTTTATCATTTGAAGGTATATTTTTGAGAATTAGTGGTAAGCTATAACAGTTTATGGTTATCTAAAAATGTCTTTATATCACCTTCATTCTTCCAAGTCTTCCTGAGTATGTAATTCTAGAGTTACAGGTATTTTCATTCAACAATTTGACCATTACATTAGATTCTGTCTTCAAGTAATACTCTTGAGAAGTTTGATGTCAGTCTGGTTTTCATTTATTTAAAAATCACTTGTGGGTATGTATGGCTATTTTTAAGATATTCTTCTAAGATTTTTAAATGATCTTTCATGTTCACCAATTCCATTTTAATATTTCTGTCTCTGATATTCTGTGTTACTCATTGTAATTCATTGGGATTCCTGAACCTGAAAATTGTATTTCACAAATTTTAAAGAATTCTTTGTTGTTCTCTCGTCAAACATTTCATCTCCTCCTCCTGTGCATCGGCTTCACTTCTGAAACATCAGTAAGATCTGTTCAATTCTTTCACTATCCTCTGTGTCTTAATTTTTTTCAATTTTTTTGAAATCTCCCTATGATTTGTTTTTAATTATGGATAAATTATTTAATTCTCCTTTCCAATATGTTAATTATCTCTTCACCTATATCTAATTAGATTCAAAGTCTAATTTTAGACTTTTAGTCTAATATGTATCTATATCCTATTTGTGAAATTTAAGACTTTGGTAATTACATATTTTATCTCTAATATTTTATTTGGTTCTATTTACAACCTGGTCATTTTTAGTAGTCTCTTATTGTTTGTCTTTTGACTCCATTAAAAAATGTCTTTAAGCATAATATATGGAGTATTTTATATTCTGAATCAGGTAATTCTGAATATCCAAAGTCCTTGGTGGGGGTGTTTATATCTTCTTTTTTTTTGCCCCCTGACTCTTGCTTTTAGTATTTTATTTCTTTGCTTGCTTAATAGTTTTTATTTTGAGCTCATTTTATTTTTAAACTTAGTCTGTGAGAAGTTTTGGGATCTAGTTTTGGTGTCTTCACCCAGAAAGAATGACGTGTTTCTGCTGTATACCTGAAAGTATTAACAGCCAGGAAACAGTTTTATTTACTCTGTGGATTTAGGGCTCCTCTGATTGTACTCAGGAGTGAGCAGACCTATGATTATGGCTGGTAAATTCTCAAGGAGTAGCTATCATCAATGGTAATCTTAGTTTTTGTTTACTACCACAGCTGTAGCAGACAGAGCTAGGTTTCCTTGCAGGCTCACTGTCCTCCTGGGAGACAGCATTCCTGGCCGCCTCTCATTAATGCAGAAGTCTGGATTCCTTTGGCAACCTGGTGATGCCCATACAGCCTGCTTGGAGTGTTTTTGAGTGCATGAAACATAGAGGGTTATGAATGATTACAATTACATTGAAGTATAGTTGTTATAGCCTAAATGCATTCCCTCCAAATTCACATGTTAAAAAATAACCCACAGTGTGATATTTCGAGATGATACCTTTGGTGACTAGGTCATGAGAGCAAGGGCATTAGTGCTCTTTATGAAAGAGACCCCAAAGGGGCCTTTGCTTTCTCCTGCTGTGTGAGATGATGGACCTCTTTGAACCAGGAAGCAGGTTCTCACCATACACCAGATCTGCTGGTTCCTAGATCTTGTACTTCCCAACGTCAATAAGTGTGAGAAATAAATTTCTGTTGTTGAGAAGCTATCATATTTGTTATATAAAGAAGTCGTTTTATATAAGTCTGTGGTATTAGGTTATAGCAGCCCAAAGGGACTGAGACAGTGGTTACCAAAACACTACAAAACAAATGTGTGATATATTAATATATGGGTTTTTAAAAAATAGATTTATTTACTTTTGGAAAGAATGCACAGATGTGATGGAGAGGGGCAGAAGGAGAGGGAAAGAGAGAATCTTGAGAAGACTCCTCCCTGAGCACAGAGCCTGATGCAGGGTTCGATCTCAACACCCTGAGATGATGACCCGAGCTGAAATCAAGAGTCAGACACTTAATGGCCTGAGCCACCAACCCCCCAGTGCCCCAATGTATGTGCTTCTTTGTTCATGTGCTAAACAGTGGGATCTGATGATCCCTCTGCTGTCATCGCAAAACAGTCATAAGGAGCATAAACATTAAGTTACTGGCTACAGTGGAAATCTGTGATTTTTATTGGAGGCAAAGGCATGGTTATTGCTCAGACTACTGTGATGTGTTGCTTTCATTTGGTAATTAAAGAAATTGTAATTAGAGATACATGAAAATACGTAATCTTTTCCCCAACCAAGCACATGGATTCTCACAAAGACCTTGAGAGCTCACAGACCCCAGGTTCAGATCCCCTGGGACGACTAATCTTGCCTTTCCTTTTTTGCTCAAAACTCTGGGCTCTTGGTCTTTGCACTTTCGTCCCAGTTCCTCCGGCTTCTGCCTAACAGGTCAGGCTCTGATTTCAACCCCATCTTTCTTTTCCTCCCTCTGCAAGGATTCCCTTACTTTCTCAGAGGTCAACAATGTTTCAAAGTTTGCTTCTGTTACTTCTGCAGGAACTCCTTGCTCTTCTTTATATAAATATGGCAGAGTCTCCACACTGGCCAAAAATAGGATTGTAGGCTTCTTCCATTATTATCAGATCATAAAGGATGGAGGCTTTTCCTTTTGCTGTTTGTTAAACCTGCTGCAGTGGACAAAGTGTCTACATGTAATAGATTCTCAGTAAATATTTGTCAAATGGATAAATAAATCTATGAGTTCGGGACTCCAAGATTACCTCTGACTTCTCACTTCCCAGAGCCGGCTCTGTGAACTGTTTAAGGAATTTGTTAGTTCAAGGTTCTAAGATGCAGTCCTCCTGTGAATACTATGTGACCCGTGTTCACAGTGAATATTCTAGCTACAGATCTATATATAGAGATAATGAGTGAAGCACATATACTAGGCATGGCTATATATAGATTTATCCTGCTCCAGAGAGTGAGGGAGATGAGAACAGAGCTCTTACACAACTTTAGAAATATGGTAACATTTTCTGCATTTTTAATTGCTCTAATAAAATCATTTTTTTTTTTACACAGAATCATTTTACAAGATTGTCAGACACTTGACTTTAAGTACCACACTTCTGTCTGAAGATGGATTAGTTTTCATTTTTGTTTAATATCTCAACCTCAAGGGCAGAATTGGCCAGACTTCTCACTACTTCTGCTCCATTCTGTGCTGCTGCCAGACAAAAGATGATGGGCTATAAATCAAACTTTGGGGCAACTTTGGGGCAACTTTAGTAGCAACGTAACTATTTCCCCAACTGTCATTATTTCAAGCTGCTCTTCAGAATAAGCAAAAACACCCGGATGTTTTAGTGACATTTTCTGTTATATGAAAGCTAAAATTGAGTCCTTGCTATGTTTGGCTCCCACTGTAATTAGTCTTTCCTTTATAAAACATCATTCCTCCATTACTCCTCTGCCATTTGTTGACAGCAAATTATATATTCCTTTTAGCATTGCATTCACCTTTTATCTTCCAAAATGTGGCGCTGAATAAGAAAAGGACATTTTGTTCAGAATGTGCAATGTTCTAGAATGCCAAGTCTCCATAGAAAGAAGAAAAATGGGAGCGCAGAGAGACCACAATAGAGCCATTTTGGATTTATTATGTTCAACACAACACACTTGGGTACGTAGGTACACATCCGTTTTGGAGTGGGGAACCATGGATATAGCTCACACATCCCTTTAACGAAAAGGTCAGGAACGAGCCTTTTTCTCTTTATTGCCAAATACATACTTCCCTCTCACTGTTGTGGGAGTTATATGGGCAATAGTCAGGATTAAAAAAAAAAACAAAAAACAAGGATAAAGGGGAAAGCCGGCAGCCTCTCCGTGGATTGAGTTTTGGAAGATGAATGACTGATCTCTAGTAAATAGTGGATAACTGAAAAATGAGCAGAATATGTGGATATTTGTCGCAGGTTGAATTGTGTCCCCGTAAAATATATATTGAAGTCCTAACTTCCAGCACCTGTGATTATGACCTGGTTTGTAAACAAACAGTCTTTAAAAATGTGATCAAGTCAAGTGAGGTCATACTGGATTAGGGTGGACCCTCCTTCCATGACTGGCGTCCATACCAGAAGATGGAAATTTGGACACAGAGCACAGGCACACAGGGCACAAGGCCATGGGGAGGTGGAGGCAGGGATGGGAGGGATTCAGCTATAAGCAGTGGAACACCAGGGATTGCCTGCAACTGTCACATGCCAAAGAAGGAACGCGCCCTGCAGACACCTTGATTTCTGCCTTCTAGCCTCCAGAACCCTGAGAATAAATGTCTGTAGTTTTAGGTTCCCCAGTTGGTGGTACTTGGCTGTAGCAGCTCTAGGAAACTAACACAGTATTTAAGTAGAGTGCTTTCTGGATTTCAATGACTTTTCGAAAAAAATTCTCTTTCTTTTTTTAGTATTAGATGGCAGTATACATATTAAATCATGAAATTAAGTGAGATCTTGACCCTTTCTAAATTCTGGGAAATCTCCACCTTTCTTTTTGTAAAATTGAAATAAAATTTGACACATACCATTATATTAGTTTTGAATGTACAACATAAGCATTTGATAGTTGTCTGTATTGGGAAATGGTTGCCACAGTAAGTCTTGGTAACATCCATCACCATATATGGTTACTATTTTTTTTCTTTTGGTGTGAACTTTTAAGATCTACTCAATGTGGCAAGTTTAAAATGTACAAGCAGGTGTTAACTGTAGTCACCATGCTGTATTATCATACATCTCCAGGCCTTATTTATTATGTAATGGGAAGTTTGAACCTTTTGCTCCCTCTCACCCACCTCTGGCAACTCCCCATCTGTTCTCTGTATCTGTAAGTTCTGTTTCTTTTTTTCTTTTCATTTCTTTTAAATTTCGCAGATAAGTGAAAGCATGTGGTATTTGTATTTCTCTGTCTGACTTATTTCTCTTAGCATTGCCTTCAAGATCCATCCATGTTGTTGAAAGTGACAGAATTTCAGTGATTTTTGATAATTCTTTATATTTATTGATTTTTTTGTTTGGTCTAAAACCTAGAAAGCCAACTTTTTTTAAATTTAAATGCATTTCTTATTATGTTCAATTAACCAACTTATAGTACACCATTAGTTTTTGATCCAGTGTTCAATGATTCATTAGTTATGCGTAACACCCAGTGCTCATCACATCATGTGCCCTCCTTAATGCCCATTATCTGGTTACCCCATCCCCCCACCTCCCTCCCTTCTATAGCCCTCAGTTTGGTTCCTGGAGTCCAGAGTCTCTCATGGTTTGTCTCCCTCTCTGATTGCTTCCCATTCAGTTTTCCCTCCCTTCCCCTATGATCCTCTGCAGTATTTCTTATGTTCCACTTATGAGAGAAACCATATGATAATTGTCTTTCTCTGCTTGAGTTATTTCACTTAGCATAATCCCCTCCAGTTCCGTCCATGTTGATGCAAATGGTGGGTATTCATCCTTTCTGATGGCTGAGTAATATTCTCTTGTATATATAAATCACATCTTCTTTATCCATTCATCTTTTGAAAGATGTCTTGACTCCTTCTACAGTTTGTAGAAATCCAACTATTAGGCCCCAAGGCCCACTGGTCTTTTTGGGTTGTTGCTACACTCACTTACTTTGTCTTCTTCTTAATATTAAATATATATATGTATTTTGTTGAAAACCAGCCATCCTCACTCCTGCTTGCTTCTGGTGCCCCTACCCCGCTCTGAAGGGATTTTCAAATTCTTCCCACGGTTGCCTTACACATCATCCCACCTATTGGAAAGGATCATGCTGTGAACAAATAAGAATGAGAGAAAGAAACATGGGCACAGTTACAAATGTTAAATAAAAATAATGGGTACATGTGAATTTTTGAGGACTTTTGGGTAACCTGTGTGTTGGCCTGTGGGCTAAAGCATTGTTTGTACCCTATTGGCCATTTCCAGGCCAGGTATTACCACGGCTCCCCGTCTCTGTCCCAGAATACTCTGGGCTTATCTCTTTTAAAGTGCTACATTCTAGTGCAATAGTGCTTTTTTTTTTTTTAACAAAGTTTTTATTTAACTTCCAGTAACACACAGTGTAGTATTAGTTTCAGTGTACAATATACTGATTCAACACTTCCATACATCACCGATGCTCATCAGAGCAAATGCCCTCCTTCATCCCCATCACCTGTTTCCCACATTCCCCCACTTACCTCCCTACTGGTGACCAGCAGTGTGTTCTCTGTAGTTCAGAGTCTGTTTCTTGGTTTGTCTCTCTTTTTTTTTCCTCTTTGTTCATTTGTTTTGTTTCTTAGATTCCACATATGAGTGAAATCATATGGTATTTTTCTTTCTCTGACTGACTTATTTTAATACTCTCTAGGTCTATCCATGTCATTGCAAATGGCAAGATTTCATTCTTTTTTAACAGCTGAGTAATATTCCAGGGTGTATGTGTGTATGTATATACACACACACATCCCACATCTTTATTCATTCATCAGTTGATGGACACCTGGGTTGTTTCCATAATTTGGATTGTAGATAATGCTGCCGTAAACATCAGGGTGCATGTATCCCTTTGAATTAGTATTTTCGTATTTTTTGGATATATACCTGGTAGTGTAATTGCTGGATTGTAGGTTAGTTCCATTTTTAACATTTTGAGGAACTTCCATCTATTTTCCAGACTGATTTCCCACCAACAGTGTGTGAGGGTTCCTTTTTTCTCTCCACATCTTCACCAATACCTGTTGTTTCTTACAGTGTTGATTTTAGCTATTCTGACAAGCGTGAGGTGGTATCTCATTCTGGTTTTGATTTGCATTTCCCTGACGATGAGCATCTTTTCACATGTCTGTTGGTCATCTGAATGTCTTCTTTGGAAAAATGTCTATTCATGTCTTCGGCCCATTTTTCAGTTGGATTGTTACATTTTTTGGGTGTTGAGTTTTACGAGTTCTTTCTATATTTTGGATACTAAGCCTTTATTGGTATGTCATTTGCAAATATCTTCCCCTATTCTATAGGTTGCCTTTTAGTTTTGCTGATTGTTTCCTTCACTGCACAGAAGCTTTTTATGCTAATGTAGTCCCAAGAGTTTATTTTTGCTTTTATTTCCCTTGCCTCCGGAGACGCATCTAGAAAAAAGTTGCTATGACCAGTGTCAAAGAAGTTACTGCCTGAGTTCTCTTCTAGGATTTTTATGGTTTCAGGTCTCACACTTACCACATCTTTATTAATTCATCAAGTGTCTTTAATCCATTTTGAGGTTATTTGGGAGTATAGTTTCTTATTTAGCTAATTTTCTAACTCTGTCTCTGGTCTGTCTCTGTCACTAGAGTCTAAGGGCTTGGGGGCAGGTGCCATTTGCATTCTGTCTTTGAATGCTTTGTTTTCAGCATCTTGTCTGGCAAAGAACAGGCTCTCAGCCTTGGAACAACAAGAGTCTCTGCCCTTAAGGGCCCTGTAGTGCAATCTGGCACCTCTTTTCTAAAGCAACATTGACAAATGGCAACAGCTTTCTATCAAGCCCACATTTGTTAATGCTGCTTTTAACAAAAGGTGCCAGCATGTCGTCCTACCTCTACAGGATGGAAACAGAGCAAAGTCATCTACACAAAACACGACTTACCTGGAGCTAGGCCTCCGCATCGGGGGAGCGAGATGCAAGAGAGAGGAGTCAAGAAATTTACCGGTGTATTGAGGATACAGGAGATACGTTCAGATTTCTGGTTATTCATGTTCTTCTCCCCCTCTCTCTCCCTAGCAGTGACTTCAGTTACCTGTGGAGGGCCTGGCTTTAAATTAGTGCTGGTGCTGCTCTTGACTTCTGGGAGCAGATCTGAGCTCCTCCATATTTTGCCTGATCTGTCAGGTGTTGCCAGTAGCTGCAAATTAATCTGCCCTGTCCCCCCGCCCCCCCATCCTACCGTATGCGTTGGCCAGGATTTATTGGCCGTGGCCGTTCTGTGTGAACGTGCTTCCTGATTATTTATTTCCAGGAGGTGGCCTTCGCACAGGAGCTCCTCCAGCCCTGTGTCTGGGCAGCCTTGTCCACCGGCTGCTGTGGCTGCCGTGGGCACCCTGCCGGCCTAGTGCTGCAGGCAGAGAGTGGCTTTCTCTGTATCTTCTAATCCCCCTTCCCCTTCCCTGCCATGTGTATTTCCATGATAAATCACCCAAGAAAGATTTTCAGTGCATTTTGACAGGATGAAACTGTGTGATTTGGCTAGATCTCGTTAAGAGCCCCGTAGCCAAATCCCTCTGAAGCACAGAAGACAAGGAAAGCTTGCAAACTGGATGGTTTGTCTTTCTCACTGAGAGGGACACACTGAACGACCTTAACTGACACGGCTGACTTCCTGTCCTTGACCTCAAGGAGAGAGGGAGAGAAGGAGGTTCCCTGCAGGTGCTCACCCGCAAAGTCCTGGTGGAAGTGATGTAGAGGTCAGCGCAGGCTTTCCAGTACGGGGCAAATACGCAGGCTGCTGAGGACTGTCCTAGCCCTCTCATTCATTCATTCACTCATTTCACAAACGTGTCAGTGCTAAATGTAATAGGCAGTGTGCTAAATAATAAATAAGACAAAAACCCGTGCCCTCAAGTAGCTCGTGGCATGGTAGGGAAGAGACATAGAGATGGATAATTAGACATCAGTGTGTTGAATGCCGTGGTATAAAAAAGCCCGTGGTATTACAGTGAGCAGGGACATCTCACTGCATCTGGAAGGTGGTAATGAGGACGAGCTTCCTGGTGGAAGTGATGCTGAGACTGGTTTCATAGGAGGCATAGGTGTGAGCATGGTGGATCTGAGGTGGTGAAGGTAGGAAGTCTTGGGCAGAGAGGGCAGCCATGAGCAAAGGCCTCTGTGCCCATCCCTGTTGTCTTTAGTTGCAAGATTTGCTTATGGACTGTGATTCTCCTCTTTGTTTCTTTTGTGTTTTCCATCTTGAGATGTGTGTTCACTGTCCTCCCTGATTCTGTGTGGATTCCTTTGCAGGGACTGAATTTCTGCATTCTGCTTAAATGATATGGACCATCTTCAGCCCACTCCTTGATTTTAGGTTCACTGTTGTCCTCTTGATACGGACAGCTTGTGGTGATTCTTAGGGAATTCATAACCAGTTAAAAGACCAAACATACTTCCTCAGAAACATGATGGCAGTGTCCTCTGTCTAGGTTGACAGGAAATTTGAAGTTGGGTTTGTGTTTTCTCCATGTTTTTATTCCCAACTGCCTTGTGCATAAGAGGGGGAAAAGGACAAGTGGGTGGCCCAGCTAACAGGCGTCCTGTGTATTCAGGGTCTTTTATTATTCTGTCTCTTCAAAGAACAGGGAACAGTGGTACCCACACCATTTTATGAAAACTTAACTTACCGGCATAATCAGAAGGAGCCTGTAGGATTTGAGAGAGCCCACATGGTCACGTGACCGCTAGTGCACATGACACGGAGGCCGTCGCAGAGTGGAGTGGGCCCAACTGAAGTAAAGGCAGGAGCCTTGAGCGCAGAGGCTGCAGGCTGGATGATCAGAGCAGGGATGGTGATGGAGATGGAGTGCTCTTTATCCTGTCCACAGTGGCTCATATTTAGGACTCTGCCTTGGCTAGATAGGAAGTAGGTTCTTCTGTGTGTGTGACAGAGGCGGGAATGCTTTCTCCAGGCAGTTAGCTTAAAAAGAGTGCAGTATCTTGGCTTTACGGAAATGCCAGAAAAGACATTGAAGTATCTAAAGGTCTAACCAAAGCCAGGGTGGTAAACGACGTTTTTTTCATCAGGATGGATGCCCGAGTACGCTGAGCCGCTGAGAATGCTTTGTCCTTCGAACATGGGGATGGAGCCTCTGGGCACCATTAGTTCCTCATAACAGCAATAAGACCACCTTACATTTGCATGGCACTAGGGAGATGAACCTTGCTTTTATGCATGTGATTCAAATTATAGAGGGAACTTCTTTTGGGGGCTGGGTTGGCGGGGGAGGAAATTTCCAAAGGAAGAGTGAGTGTTTCTGTCCTTCAGGAAATTTAACCATCATCTGAGGCTTTGTCCCTGGCTCAGCTTCATCAGCTCTCAGGAGTGTGAGCTTTCTTAGCTCTCCCCCATCACCCTGGGCCCCGGTCGTCATCCCAAGGAGAATCTGGAATCTGAGTCCTTCCTGGAAAGGCCCAAGACTCTGCATTCAACCCCACAATAGTGGCATGTGGCTTCTTGCATTCTTGGCTCCTGCCCTTGGTGGCTATGATTCTAGAACCTGCTTGCGGAAAGCAGAGCGTCATACTGTCACTGATCGGACAGCTGCCTGCTGCTTGCTCCCTCAGATCTTGGTTCCAGAGCCTCCGCCACCGAGACCCGTCTCTGTCACTGGACTGTGTCTTGCATCTTTTTGTAGCCTTTGTCAGTGTGGCCATCAGTAACTTGGATGATGGTCATTCCGCTGTAGTCTCCCCGGGGTGCCTGTTGCCGTTGTAACCATCATGGCTACTGGTTTATGCCTCTTTGACCACCTGTGGTGTGTAGGCAGCTGTATGACTGAGTTCTGTGCACAACTTGTATCTCTCGGATTTGTCCCATTTTTAGGCCCTCAGGGCCAAGAGAAAGAGGATCTTGTGACATTGCTATCCCAGTTGCTACTGGACTTTCAGATATAACTGTCCTGGCGGAAGTGAAGGGCAACCCTCCCCCTTTCCCTCAACCAACCCATGCTTAATGGAGAAAACTTAGTTGAACCCGGGAAGACCTAGGGCAAATTTTAGTTATGTGCTCATTCAATGCAAGAATATATGGTTGTCATCCCGTTTCTTGATCCTGCCAGCAGGAGGGAATAATAATAGCTTCCTCCCAAGAGCAAGGCAAATAATATGCATTTATTCTAATGATCACAACCACCTTCCACAGACACTGTGTCTGTATTACAGATGGAGACCGGTTCAGAGAGGGGACATGATTGGCCCACATCACATAGAGAGAGTAAGGGGCCCGGAGCTGGATATTATGCTCAGATTTTTCTGGCCTCTAAGCCTGTGCACTTGCCTCTCCATGGGGTTTCTTCTCCTTCCTTTCTGTAGTCAACGGAGAGCCTGCCCCAGGAGAGGCTTCTGAAGCAGGTCATCCGAAGCCAAGTCATCTGTTTGGCCTTAATCATCTTGGTAAGAATTCATTATCGTATTCGAGCCTCAGAAAACCTCTGTGAGGTTGGTAAGACAGTTACGTATGAGAATAGTAGCTGTAAATTGAAGAGACTAGAACTTAGAAGGGTTTAATGAGTTCCCTTATGAGGTGATAGAGAATAGGGTTACTTCTAGGTTCTCTGGGTCAAATGCCTGTGAATTTTGAAGTAGTCTCATTTTAAATCTGATGACAAACATGACTTCTATTTCTGATGGACGGAAAAAAAAAACACCCGCAGGGAATAAAGTAAGGATCACATATAAATCTGACTTTGAAAGAGCCCGTGTCCTCCCATCTGCCTCTGTCCGTGCAGGGGTGTTTCCATGCAGGGCTGACCCCAAGTACTCTGGGACATGACTGTGCCCAGCCACAATCTGACGGCGTGGGGTGGCACACTGAGGACGCTGACCAAGAATTACCTACCTTTCCTCCGTGCGGCCCTCATTAGTGTCTCTCAGATTTGATCCTCCATCCCGACATCTTCTTCAGCCTTTTCTCTTGTCTCTGTAGAAGGTTCTACCCGGAACTGCTCAGGACAAGTGACTGCCATGATGCTGTCCCAGCTGGGCCGTTGACCACGACTTGGGTGGTTTATGCTCACTGAGGGTGCCAGGAGTTTCCTTGGGTAGAAGGGATCAAAGAAACAGTATGTTCACCTCCTTTAAAACCATTTGCCCTCCCCCTTAGACCTTGAGGGAATGATTAAGAGTGTCTTCAGAAAGTTGTCTCGCTAAGGAAGAAACACTTTTATAATTAAATTAGTTCGTGTTGGGCCAAATGGAGAGTGAGAAGTTCTTTTTGATTGCCATCAACTGATCCATTTACTGGAGGGCAGTGACCTTTGCCTCCTCTGCTGGGATGTGCTGGGGTCAGGGCTGGGGACTCCCCCAGGGTCAGTGTGGCAATGGAGGGTATAGGAGAGCAGCCTGAGGAGGCAAAGGGCGTGGTCCGAGCAGGCCCTTGGGTTGGAAATCTGATTTCTCACCTGTGCTGCTCACCAATTTCTTACAGTCACCATTTCTTTACTTGCTTCTGTGTGGCTTTGCAGAATGTAGAAGAATATGTCGATGACTGCCTGGAATTCTGAGCTTATCAAATTCACACAAAGACTCAGAAACACATTGATAAAAAATGGAGATTTCTGAGATAGAGCATCTGATGGAAAGTAAGTTTTACGTTCTCATAGCTCTTTTGCAGGCTGGGCTTGAACTCACTGAAAAGCAGTCCGACTCTGTCTGGGCACTTCTGTCTCTGTTTCTCCTTCTGCCCTTTAGCCTTCCCTGTTCTGCACCCACTCCTCAACCTCAGCCTGAGAAAAGAGCAGTGCTCCTCAAACCTCACTGTGGGAGCTGGTCTCCCAGAGATCCTGAGAAAGTGCAGATTCTGAGTCACCAGAGAGGGAGATCCCAGGGGGCGCGGCCGCACGCGGTGAGCACCACATCGTGAGGTCAGGCCTGAGCTCTGAGCCTCTCTGGGCTTAGGACAGCCTTGAAGAGGCTGCAAGCTTGGCTGCAGACCAGCCCCAGTGACTGGCTCTACGAGACTTGCTATCAAGCTGGCGTGGGCTCAGGGTGACCCAAAGGTGTCAACACGGAAGGACAGAACAACCATTTGCCCCATTTCCTCGTCTGTCTGCGTGGAGCACTAATGTGGCTAGACTCAGGCCCAGGGCTTTCTCTGTCCCCTGTGACCCCACTGGGCCAACCCTGCAGCAGTTACTGCTTCTGAGGTTTTAGCTTCTGGAGCATTCCTGCAGCCATAGGGAGGGACACAGACCACACATGCTTTCCTTCCTGCATTCTCTCCCTGGCCTGGCGTCTTGTGGCGAGAGGACCACTTTCCTCTAGTTCCGGGGGCACGAGAGCAGTGCTTATGGGACAGTTACCACACAGGCTGGAGTGAAACGGAAAAGGCGGAATCTGCTGGCATCATCGCTGAGCTGCTCCAGGTCAATACTGACTGGCTTGACTGTTTTTCAGCAGTTGGAGACGAACTGTTTGGCTTATTTCCACTTCCCCCAACCCCTCGACAGTCTGTTCTTCCGGGCTTGTTACCTGACTGTGATTGGGGAAGTCTGGAATAGCATGGGTCACCCTCTGTGATGACATGAATTTCTGTGTAATTACGGTTTTAACCATTTATCCTTAAGCACCCTGGTTGCCCACCTGGCTCCCTGCCTTATCGGATCTCCCAGAAACCACGATGCTGGTTTTCCAGTTTGAAAGGGCCAGTCTTTAAAACCTGGGAACCTTGCAAAGGAGGTAAGATGTAGAGTTTGGAGATCAAAGTAACTGCTATGTCCTGGGCTGGCAGCTCTAGTCACCGAGTGTTAATAGGTGTCTGCAGTGACCTGTACTGTGCTGTGTGATTAGCGTGAGCAGTTGTGTAGCTGGCTTCTGACAGAGCTGGCATTGGAAGTGGCTTTAGGCCCTGGGTTTGATAAGTCCATCCTATGAACAAATGGTAATAGTGGATTGCTGCGTACTACGGCAGCTTTGTCTGTAGGCAAAAGGACGCTTAAAAAGAAGAAAAAGATTTATGTATTTATTGTAGACAGAGCGCGTGCAGGAGAACGGGCAAGCGCAAGTTGGGGGAGGGGCAGAGGGAGAGAATCTCAGGCGGACGCCCTGCTGAGCGTGGAGCCCGATGTGGGGCTCAGTCCCAGGACCATGAGATCATGACCTGAGCCGAAACCAAGAGTGGGGTGCTTAACCGACTGGGCCACCCATGTGCCCCCAAAGGGATGTTTTTATAGAGGAAACCGTGTGTATCTCCACAGGCAGGGCCGTGTGTGAGGGGCTTGGTGCAGGCTGGGCAGAATGGGAGATGCTGCTGGACCGGAACCACGAGGCCACAGATGGTATTAGTGTGGCAGGAAAGGCTCAAAGAGGGATTGAATCATCAAAAGAGGGCCCCGAGCCCCACTGAGGGCTGACCTTGAAGCAGGAGGAGTGCCAGTAACAACTTTTTGCCACTCTTACGGTTCTTCTCATCAAAGTCCCCACAGGTAGCTACATTCCAAGTGGAACTCACTGGTGAGTGCGTGTTTGGCACTCCTAGCTGTGATTGTTAATGCCACACTGAAGTAGTTTGCTTGCACGTGGCTGCAGGTCCCATTAATTGTGCTCAGGGACCAGGGGACTTGAGGGTGTGGGGCAGCCCAGTACTCTCTGTCTGAGGAGTCAGTCGTCTGGCCTCCAAAAAAATGGAGGCTTTGTTCATGTCTCTAAGAACTGAGCTGAGGCATGGATTAGCCTGGGGTCAGGTAGGGTTTTTTTGTTTTGTTTTGAGATGATTTCAGGAAGCTGAAGAGAGGGAATGGGGTTAGTGAGAAATGGCCCGAGAGAGCAACACCGACTGTGTCATGGAACTGCTTCCCCTTGTGGGCGGTGGGACACTGAGGGCGCTGAGGAGAACACACTACGCTGTCTCTCTGCGGCCTGTGAAAATGGACGCTTCCCCACCAGCCCCTGCTCTCAGTGACTGGGGACAGCTCTCTCTCTCCTAGGCTACATCTGCACAAGGACAGAGGGAATTTCTGAACCTTTGGAGAGATCCTGAAGCAGAGGAGCCCTGGAAAGTCTGAGAGGGGACATAGGTGACAGCTCAGAGTTGTCCACCGCAGCCATATTGAAGTCAAATAGTCTCGTGGGGCAGGGAATGTGGAAGGGCCCCAGAATTTCCGTTACAAGCCTGTTAGTTACATAAACTCTGGCCCTGACTTTGGATTTCTGAGATCCATAAAGTCAGCAACTGATTTTAAGAATAAACAAATGCAAAAGGCCCTTATTATGCAGAGATTACACCATCAGCAACAACTAAAATGAAAATTATCTTGATAAAACTACTTCAAATCCAAAGGCTAGAAAGGTTTTAGCCTGGAATCCTTGGTTTCTAGAAATCAAATTAACTTGGGAAATCAAAGAGAAACAGGAAGAGTTTGAAAATACATTTTCAGTTTTATTATCAGAACAGTAGCCAGGGAAAATATAAAATAATGGAAGAAAGTATGATAAAGCTGTGAAAGAGCAGAGATTTCTTCAGGAGATGTGTTGCAATGGAGAGGACAAACAGGAAGATAATTGAAAATTAGATATTTGAAAGCGAGGATAGACAGATAGGAAAGGGAAAATGAGTTATGCTTGGGTATCAGGGCTCTGAAACAGGACTTCCTTTCTTTAGAAAAGAGGGAAATACTTTATGTGTTACTAAATCAGACAGAGTGACCAGGGTCCAATAAAGGTGAGAAAAAGTAATGTATTAGGGAGAAAACTAGAACAACTCCTCAGAAGGTGCCAGAATCCATAGGATGACTGGAAAACACTCTTTGAGCAGCGAATACTCCACAGCAAGAGCAGTGGGCCACGATCCTTGCAACCTGGGGATGAAAAAAATTGAGAGAAGTACACTAGTAAGAGGAGTAACTTGGAAAGCTTCAAAATGACACAGATATCACCTGCACCTTGAAGGAACCTACCCAAGAAATATATGGAATTGGTGCAAGAAGAAGGCATAGAGAAAAAAAAAAAGGGAATATTTTTGGGAGCAAAATGGGAGCAAGTAGAACGTAATAGATGAAGTCCAGCCCTGGACTGGCCTGGTGGGAAAATATGTCCTTGATGAATGGGATCGGGCATCCCAATCAGGTTTTGATGGTGGGAAGCTTCGTTTGAACAGTGGGTGATTGTGGTAGACTCAGATTGTTTTGATCTTGTATTTCTTGCTGTAGGAGAATGTGCAAGACAAAATCTGAAGGAGTATATTAAAAAATCATATGTCTGAGCCAGAAGGGAAAGTAAAAGGAAACAAGGTAGGCAGAGCTTAGCACTACCTGTGTTAGAATGGAAAATGATGTCTTTAAGAAGCATCTTGACAACAGCTAGAAACTGAAATGAGTCTTCCTGAGGGGAACTGGAAAGCAGGAGTTGGGAATGGGCACACAAGAAAAGCGAGACGTTCTCCACTGACTCCTCCAAATCTCCTGTCTGTCCTTCCAGACCCAGCTCTCTGCCTTCTGGAGGTAGACTATTCTCCCTGAATCTGCTTTACTCTCTAGTCCTGTTGGCTAAGGCCAATGGAGGGCACAACAGGCGGAGAGAGGCTGAGGCGCTAATTCACTGACTCCTGCCCCTACCCCTGCAGTCTGAGCTGGTAACGGCTTCCCTGCATGCTTCCCTTCTATGCTCCCTTCACCTGCCCACAAATCCCCAGAGTGCTCCCCAAACAAGGAAAACTTAGAAGTTGTTATCTATGTGGGTGAGCAAAGAAAGTCATCTCAAATAAGATCCATGGAGGCTACCATCACTGCAGAACTCTGACCTTGGCAGTAATAGTTACTTCTTGCAAGAACATCTTGAATACCATTTTTTAAAAGGAAAAAAACATTTTATTTATTAATTTGCTTGGATTACCTCTAAGGAGATGAGCTATGAGTGAATTGGGATTAGTACACAGGAATGGCTTTTAAGAGACTGTCTAGACTCTAGGACATCTTTGTCTTTCATGGAACTCCCCTTGAATATTTTTAGAGAAAATTCTCTGCCATATTCTTAAGCACTGTGAGGGAAAGGAAATTAATAAGCTCTCTGCCTCCCAGTCTAGTGTCTAATACACTTCACCATCAAAATTGTTTTCTTTGAAATATTTTTTTTAAGATCTTGGATTGCAATTTGTATTTTCTATCTATTTTTATTACAGTGATATTAGCTTGAAGTGTACAGCATCAAGATTCAATAATTCCACATTGTTCTGTGCTTACTGTGACGAGTGTAGACCCCATCTGTCACCAAACAATATTGCTACCGTCTTACTGACTACACTCCCTATGCTGTGCTTTTCATCTCCATGACTTACTTATTTTGTAACTGGAAGTTTGTTCCTCTTGATCCCCTTTATCTGTTTTGTCCGTCTGTCCACTTACCTCCCCTCTTGCAAACTCTCATTTGTTTTCTGTATTTAAGAATAGCTTGGGGGGGGCTTGTTGTCTCTTTTATCGCTTTGTTCATTTGTTTTTTAAATTTCACATATGGGTGAAATCAATATGGTATTTGTCTTTTCTTCACTGACTTATTTCACTTAGCAGTATATCCTCTCGGTCCATTTATGTTGTCATAAGTGGCAAAAATCTCATTCTTTTTAGGGCCAAGTAATATTCCATCACACGTATGTACCACGTCTTCTTTATCCAGTCATCTATCAATGGACACTTGGGCTGCTTCCATACCTTGGCTGTTGTAAATAATGCTGCAGTAAACATAGGGGTGTATGGGGTGCCTGGCTGGTTCACGTGGTAGATTGCGTGGCTCTTGATCTTGGGTTTTTAAGTTTGAGCCCCATGTTGGGCATAGAGATTACTTAAAAAGAAAAAAAATCCCATAGGGGTGCATATATCTTTTTAAATTAGTGTTTCACAATTTTTAACCAAGAAATATTTAACAGTTTTATAAGGGGGGTGGAATTTATTTGCTAAGAACATTTTTATGCATCTTTCTTTATGTCCAAAATTACCTGCATTGCCCCAGATGTAACCTAACATTTTAAATTACTGACTTTCTAGATTTTTATAGCACTCATGATTGGATTGGATGGGTTTAGTCACTCAGACTCACTGAGGATAGAAGTAATTTATAGAAATACTTGCTAAGTCTTATTCAAACTCCCCCCCCCCCAAACCTGGCTTCTATGTAGGCAAAGTATTTCACACTTGTTGGTTGATTCTGCTTTAACTTCGTTTTTCTTTTGCAATTTTCTGAAACAGGCACCTTCTGTAGAGTAATACAAAAGGTTTACAATACAGACGGTAGTATTCTGCGCATTTGCAGAAAAGAGCATTACATGATGTCAGTTGGGATTGCCAGCCTCACATCACTGCAGTCACAGCATGAAATTTGTATATGTACCTTGTGGAAATGATCAACACAGAGAGGTGAGCGCCAGCTAGGATCACCTTCTGAAATTTTCACTTGGGGATACTGCCTTATCCCGTAGAAGCTGGATCACAGTTTGCCTGTGATGTAATCGTATGTGGAAATTGATAACACAGTCCAGTGCGTTCCCTGATGCATTAGTGTCCCTTTTAGACTGATTACACTGGCACCTCCTTCCTGGCTCCTCTCTCATCCAGGGGCTAACCAGAATGAAACAGCAGAGACTGTGAGCCAAAATGCCAAAGAGAGGCCAGGCTTCAAGTTCATGGTACGTGGATTATTCTGGTGATGGTGGCTAGGTTACAAGTAGGGGGCTAGGGCATGATGTGCTTACATTGTAGTATAAGGCCCAGAGGCCTTACCAGGTAGATGAATGTGGTGAGGATTCTGGTGATGAACCATTTTGATACTATGATGATTTTTGACTTCACAAACATAGGAATTAAAATATTACGTATCTAGGATCCCCAGAGCAAATTAGTGTAGCGTCGAAATAAAATAAGGTATAATACTGTCCATCACTGCGATGCAGTGAACTATGATAGTCTTTAAGAATTTAAAACTGTTCTGGGGCACCTGGGTGGCTCAGTGGTTAAAGCCTCTGCCTTTGGCTGGGTCATGATCACAGGGTCCTGGGATCGAGCCCCGCATCGGGCTCTCTGCTCGGTGGGGAGCCTGCTTCCTCCTCTCTCTCTCTCTGCCTGCCTCTCTGTCTACTTGTGATCTGTCTGTCTGATAAATAAATAAAAATCTTAAAAAAAAAAGAATTTAAAACTGTTCATGTGTATGCCCTGTTGGTATTATTATATTGATTGCATGATAAAAACTTGCTGAAATTTTTCATTAGTATGTAACTGGCTTATAGATAATAATACTCTCCTTTTAAAAAAGATTTTATTTATTCATTTGAGAGAGAGGGAGAGAGTGAGACAGAGAGTGCCAGCCTGAGTCAGTGGGAGGGGCAGAGAGAGAGAGAGAGAGAGAGAGAGAGGGAAGGAGATGCAGACTCCCCGATGAGCAGGAAGCCTGATGCTAGGCTTGATCCCAGGATCCTGAGATCATGACCAGAGCTGAAGGCAGTTGCTTCAGCAGCTGAGCCACCCAGGTGCCCCAGAGAATTATGTCAGCTTCCTTCAGAGAAAATCAGAAATCGGCATCTGCAAAGATAATTAAGCAAAGACACACTGGATTATTTGGGTCATTTAGGAGCCGATGGAGTTAACCACCTTAGGATCTCTTAGTCCTTGTATTAAAATGTAGCACTGTTCTTTTATCCATCTGTCATCAGGTGCAAAAAATAACCTGAAAGCATATAAGAACTCAGGGGTGCTCGTGTCCTAGGTCAAACACTGTGTCACCTGTAATTAACAAAGAGGCTCCTCCTCCATCTAGACCTTTATTCCTCATGAAATTTGTGTCACTCTATTTTCACTGGTGGCACTTTGTGCAACTTACCTCCTTCTTCATTCTTGGAAGATGGACAGGGGCCAAATATTATTACTTTGTACCTAATAGTTTT
The DNA here is from genome assembly GCF_902655055.1 of Lutra lutra. Taxonomy (NCBI): domain Eukaryota; kingdom Metazoa; phylum Chordata; class Mammalia; order Carnivora; family Mustelidae; genus Lutra; species Lutra lutra. The sequence continues at coordinate 6,337,394 of NC_062287.1, forward strand.
ATAAATTAGGGAATTCACTCAGTGTAACAATTAAGAACCATGTCTATTTCATCTATGTATTCCCAGCATAATTTTTAGTGTAGAGTATGTATTTAGTGAATGCACATTGATTAAAGGGACCTATTTCTGGAACTTTTGCCCACCAACATATTTTACTGGAGCACATTCAGAAGTCAAAAATGTATCAGTTCCCATCTTGTTTTAAACTGCTGAATGACCCATGAATCAAATAAGTGGTGCCTTCATAATCTTTAGAAGGTTCAAATTTGATGAAAATCTGACATCATTTCTAAATGTGACAGTGGTATAGATTGATAATGTAAAAAAAGCGGTTAAATTGGCTGAGATTTCACTTTGCTCAGCAAATCAGCTTTCTAGTCATTAAGAGTTGGCAGGGATGTGATGGAGCATTTGGACATATGAAAAGACACTTGGAAGAACCTTTCTGGTTTACAGTTGAAAATCTGACAAGTTTTACGAAGAATAATTAATAATAAGTCTTAAGAAAAGACAGGAAGCAGGAATATTCACATTTGTTATGATTATTATTTTTTTTCTTCCTGCTCTATTCTTCCTGTGGGGTTAATTTCTAGGGCACTGCCTTCAAGTTTAGGGATCCATTCTCCAGTCATTTGCAATCTGTTGTTTAGATCATGGAGTGACTATTTCATTTCAGGTATTGTAACTTGGAATTCTAGAATTTCTTTTTATTTTTTATAGTTTCCATGTTTCTGCAAAGAATTTCCATTTATTTATTTAAGACCATGTTTTCTTTAGTCCTTGAGGATGTTGATTTTTTGTGGAAACATTATTTTATTTCTTTTCAGTGTTCCAGAATTCATTGTTTATGCACCACAGCCAGTGCTCCATGCAATACGTGCCCTCCATAATACCCAGCACCAGGCTCACCCATCCCCCCACCCCCTCCCCTCCAAAACCCTCAGTTTGTTTCTCAGAGTCCACAGTCTCTCATGGTTTGTCTCCCCTTCTGGTTTACCCCAATTCACTTTTGCTTTCCTTTTCCCAATGTCCTCTGTGTTATTCCTTATGCTCCAAAAGTAAGTGAAACCATATGATAATTGACTCTCTCTGCTCGACTTACTGTACTCAGCATAATCTCCTCTAGTCCCATCCAATAATCACTAATTTAAAGCCACTGTCTGAAAATTCCAGCCTGTGTATCACCTCAGGGTCTGTTTCCATACATAGTTCCCCCCCCCTTTCAATTGTGGTCCACATTCTCCTGCTTCTTCTTCTTCTTTGTATGTCTAGACTTATTTATTGTAGGTTATAAATTGTGGATGATGCATTGTAATGGTTCTGGATTATCTTGTTTTCCTTTCTAGAAATGTTGAGATACCTAATTTTTGGGTGTCTCTCCTTGATCTTTGCAGGCTTATTCCCAGCTTTGTCAGAGTCCAGCTGTCCAAGAAACCTTTCTGTGATGATGGAAAGGTTATTATTTGTGCTATCCAATGTGGCTGGCACTAGTCACATTTAGCTACTGAGTATTTGAAATGTGGCTAAGATTGACAAAGTCAATTTTAAAGAGATTGACAAAGAGATTGATAAAGTCAGTTTTAAGTTTTATTGGATTTTAATTAGTTGGAATTTGAACTTAAATTGCTCTTTGTGGTTAGTGGCTGCTGTATTGGCCAGTGTGGGTCTAGATTAAATCTCATTCTGGAGTATGGTCCTTCCTCCTAGACCTTTCTGGAATCTCAGTGGATGTTTAGGGTATTGATGAGTCTCTCCATTCTGATCTGGGCCAGAACATCTGCATCTCCTGGGATTGTGTAACCTCCAGTATCTTTGTTCTACTTCTTAATCTGTAGCTACCATTCTTCACCAGGCTTTTTGAGTCTCGTGCTGCATGTTTACAACCCAGATCTTGGCCAAAAACCTGGAGGGAACCTTCACACAGACTTAGGCCATTGGCTTGCTATAACTAGGACTTGGAATTTTTGGCATATTTTGATGTTACATATTTCCTTGTCCTGTTACTGTGCATAAAGTGATCTTGAAGGCTTACAAAGTAAGGAAGGCAGTAATGATGGCTTTTTTGGCTCCTTCCTTCCTCTTGCCGAAGCACTTTTCCTTCCCTCATTCTCTCTCTCATGATGTTGCTCTCTAGTGAGTTATCCATTCCATGTCTGTCTTCCCAGCCAGTCTATGTGCTACTTAAGAGCAGAGACTGGGCTTTTCCACTTTGTCTTTAGTATCAAGGAACATGATCGATCCATAGGAATGCTGTATTCATTGAATTTTAGAGGGATTGGACAGAAGGCAGGGGGCCTGAACTTTTAACAGGCTGGGCAAACCAACACAGCAAAGGAAATAAGTCCTCGAGTGAGCTATCCAAGTGAGCTCAATGAGGCAGTTAGACACAGAGCTGTGTAGCAATTGCTGTCACATAACCACATGCCAATAGTCTCTTTGAAAGTTAGGAAATTAAAAAGACTTGTGTGTTCCAACATTATTCCATTATTCCAGTGGGGTCCTAAGAGGGCAGATCTCTTTTTTTAAAAAAATTTTTTTTTATTATTTTATTTATTTTTTTTATTTTTATTTTTATTTTTAAGATTTTATTTATTTATTTGACAGACAGAGATCACAAGTAGGCAGAGAGGCAGGCAGAGAGAGAGAGAGAGGAGGAAGCAGGCTCCCTGCAGAGCAGAGAGCCCGATGTGGGGCTCGATCCCAGGACACTGGGATCATGACCTGAGCCAAAGGCAGAGGCTTTAACCCACTGAGCCACCCAGGCGCCCCTTAATTTTTATTTTTAATTAAATTTTTAAATTTTTTAATAAACATATAATGTATTTTTATCCCCAGGGGTACAGGTCTGTAAATCACCAGGTTTACACACTTCACAGCACTCACCATAGCACATACCCTCCCCCATGTCCATAACCCCACCCCCTCTCCCTCCTCCACTCCCCCAGCAACCCTCAGTTTGTTTTGTGAAATTAAGAGTCACTTATGGTTTGTCTCCCTCTCGATCCCATCTTGTTTCATTTATTCTTTTCCTACCCCCCCAAACCCCCCACGTTGCATCTGCACTTCCTCATATCAGGGAGATCATTCGATAGTTGTCTTTCTCCGATTGACTTGTTTCGCTCAGAGGGCAGATCTTGATGGCGGCAAATAAAAGTTGTGTGAATAAAGTCTCAAGCCCACAGTGATATTAAGCACGGACATAACTTGAATAGTTGTTCTATGTCAGGCTTTGTGTGTCTCACAACACCCCTATAAGGTAGGTGTTACTGTCTCTGTGTAATAGAAGAGGACCTGGGTATGGAGAGGAGAAGCACTTGACCAGTTTACAAAAAATAGCACTCGTCAGGGAAGGATTCCACCCAGGTGATGTGACTCCAGAGCTCATGGCCTTAGGCTTTATACCATCTTGCCTCTTGTATTCCTTTTCCAGTTTATTGTCTTGACATGAGGGAGAACGAGTACAGCATCGCTTACCAGCATCTTCAGCATCAGTATTTTCAGCAGACACACCTGTTCTGCGGGCTGTGCTTGACTTCAAGTGTTAAAAGATAGAGCCCTTGTCTAAGTAACTCAAAATCTTGTGGGGCAAATAAGACATAGAGCTAAAAATTGAATAATGATGTAAAACATATGCTAAATATAGTTAAAGATCAAATGCTATTATCAAAAATTTATTATTACTTAGGATACTTGGGCCAAATGATCATATAATCTAGCCACATTACAGGTCTGGAAACTGAAGGACGCAGAGTTTAACTGACTTGCTCAAGCCCTTAAACACTCGTCTATCTCTCCCTCCATCCCTCCCCCCAGTATTTACCAGGTACTGACTTTAAGATACTGTGCTTAGGTCCTAGGGGTCTATGTAAGTAAGAAACAGTTTTTATTTTCAAAGGTTTTATGTATTTATTTTTATCGGGGGGAAGGGCAGAGGGAGAGGGAGTAGAGAATCTCAAGTAGACTGTGCTGAACTTGGAGCCCCGTGTAGGACCCAGGCTCATGACCTTGAAATTAGCACCTGAGCCGAAACCGAGTCCGGTGCTCAACTCACTGAGCCACCCGTGTGCTCCAACAGTCTTTATTTCAGAGAGCTCCTGTTCCAGTGGTAAGGACAAGTCCATGGCACTAACAACCATTTTATCCACTCTGTAATATTTTTTTGTTTTGTTTATTGTTTGTATGTTCTCCTGCATTGTGGTGAAGGCAGATATGTATGTTTATGAATATGTACTTACATATAAAATATTTTTACTTTTTTGTTATATTTATATATTTAACATGTTTTATACATATTAATATTATATATATACATATATTGTGTGTGTATATATATATATATATTTTTTTTTTTTTTTTCCTGTTTTCTTCATTCCTGTGTCCCCATCTCAAGCAGATCTAAGTTTTGTTGGGCTTAAAGGACACACACATACTTCTCATGCTGGGACCTGTGGGAGGCGCTCGTGTTGCAAGACCAGGTCTGGCCCAGCATCTGTGTCTCAGTGGTTGGCGAGTGGGTGCAGTACAGGTATATTCCTAGAAGCCATTCCTACTTGCAGAAAGGCTAATATAGATCAACTGTATACAAAAGCGATTGTGAACCATGTACATACACCTCACTAAACCCAAACTAAACCCAAACACTTCAGCTTCCCTGTGGCCAGACCCCCTAAGTACCTGCTCTGTCTCCTGAGGGGAGGTCCGAGCAGGAAGACAGGGTGCTTTCAACTGAGGAAGGTTAAAATATCTTACTTGTGCAAATATGGCAGGAATGTATGACCACATGTTGTTAGGGAGCCTTCCAGGATATTAAAAGGTATACTTGTTAAGTGATGGGCTCTGAGGCGCCATTTTTGGGCTTACGATAAATCCCCGTGGCACCTGGTCCGTGGGGGTGGTGCCTGGGATGTGTAAATTGTGTGCTGGGTGGATGAATGATGGTGCACAGAGCTCAGCGTCCTAACACAACGCGGAAAGCATCCTGTGGATGTTAAGTGCGGGCACGGTGGTGTCGTCAGGAAGTATCTCCACCCATCTCTGGCGGAGAAGAGGAAGCTGCGACACTGAAGTAGGGAAACAGTGTGAGGTGACACTTGAAGACAGGGCACTCTTGGAGGGTTCTGAGTCTGTGGCAGAGGGCAGTTTCACAGGACTCTGTCATCTCAGTCCAGGGGTACTTCCCCACATCAGAGCCACTGCTCACTTGCCTGCAAAATAGTTTGGCTTAGACATGATCACTGCCTTGCAAGGAAGCACCTGTGCCTTTATTGAAACAGGGTGTTGTGTGTTCATTATCTGATGAGTCTGAATAACCTGTTGGGAAGTCAACCATATGAAGTTTAAATTTTTTGTTTGGAGAGGAAAATCTAAAATCTATAGGCATGATATTTCTAATTCCTCTCACTGTGAGATACGGTCATGATGGTGAAACAAATAAGCAAGCAAAATATAACTTAGAGTCAAAACACCCAGGGTTAAGTCCTCCCTAGGACTCTCAACAACCTGTCCCCTCTCTTCAAACCTTGATTTCCCCTCTCTTCTGCTGTAAGCATCACCGGCCATCAGCCGCGGATCGCATATGTGTTACGTGTCAGATTTGCGATTCAGTGAATTATCCTTCCCCACACCCCCATCAAAAAGATACAGTTTCTGGGAAAGCCTAGTTATGTTCAGATTCATTTTATTCCTAAAGCCTAAGAGCTGGAAGTATGTTATCTCTGTTGTTCAGAATCTGTGCCTTTAGAGGAGGATATTTTGTTGAATTTAACTCATAGTTTTGGAGGTGTTGCCCTTCACACTGAGACCAGAAGTCAGACTCTCTCACTAAATGCTGAACTCTTGAAGGTTGGCTCAGAAGGGGTGTTCGATAAATGTTTGCACAGCAAATAGTAAGTTTTTGACCATTTCCTGCTATGATGGCAGCTACTTCTTCTGTAAAAATACATCTTTTCAGCAGTCCTTTCTTTTGCATTCTTGCTGTCTTTGACCCCCATGTCAGCACAGGCTCTAGTATCTCAAACACTGTGTGGGCTTCTTCATTAATGTCTCTTCCTCCCAAATCTGCTTCTCTGGTCTATCCCGAAGATTAGTACCTACTGACTGCCCTAAAACATTCTGTTTAATGTGCCAATCCATTGTGCAAAAGCCTTCCCTGGATCTCTGCCTAAGTGGTAACATCTAGGATTCAGGACGTGGCATTCAATGTCTTCCATTATGTGACCAACGTTTTCCCAACTCAGTCTATTATTTATCCTTTAGGAACCTACCTTTTCAGCCACATTGACCAGTGGACTGCCTTCTGTTTATACCTTGCACTTTCTTACCTCCCTTTCATTTTTTTAATGTTCCCTTTGCTTGGAATAGCAAACTTTCCCTTGCTTATTTGCTGCTTTCTGAAACCGAGGCATGTTAAGAAATTCTGTGGTATTAGCTATAAATACGATGAGAATTCATTCGAGGTGAATCCAGTCTTTCACCCAGCCAACACTTATTGAGCTTATATGCTCGCTCCCGTTGGGGAATCATACTAGTAGTGGCAATGTATATGCTAGGCACTATCCTAAGCTCTTTACATGTAATTGTTCATTTAATCCTCTTAATTAATGCAGCTCAAGTAATAATACTTTACCCTAAATGTGAACCAGGTAGTCTCATAGTCTTGTTCAGGGAGACAAAGTTGAGACCGTCATACAATTTGGTAACAGGGTTAATCACATGGTGTGTTATGGGATTACATGTGGTACGGTAGTGGTTTTATGTTACCGTGGAACAAATCACCACGAGACAACACAAATTTATCATCTCACAGTTTTTTAGTTCAAAAGTGTGGGCATGGTGTCACTGTATCTTTGTGCATGGCCTTATTTGCCTGAAGTTAAGGTGTCAGACTGTCTCATGTGGAGCTTGTGGTTCTTTACCGACTTTACTGGTTGTTGGCAGAATTCATTTCTAGGAGGTTGTAGGACTTGTCCTTTATGTCCTGCTTGCTGTCAGCTATCATTTTCTTTCCTCTCCTAGGGGCCTCTCTAAGGTCTTTTCCATGTGGCCTCTTCCATCTTCAAGCCAGCAATGGCACCTTAAAACACCTTGATGCTTCACATTTCTTAAACTCTGCTTTTTAAAAAAAAATTTTTATTTAATTTTTTTTTTCTTTTTTAAAGTAGGCTCCACACCCAGCATGGAGCCCAGCATGGGGCTTGAACTCATGACCCTGAGGTCAAGACCTGAACTGACATTAAAAGTCAGACCCTTAACCGACTGAGCCACCCAGGTGCCCCGGCTGTGGTTTTAAAGGGTTCATGTGATTAAGTCAGGCCCACGTGGATGACCCCCCAGTTAACTCAAGGTCAGCTAATTCATAACTTCAGTGACATTGGCAGTATCCCTTTGCTCTGTAATGCCTTATAATCAGAGTAGTGATACCCTATCATAATTACATAGGGGAAATTTATATGTAGGAGAAAGTACTTGTGGGTCATCTTGGAATTCTACCTGTGGACATATGGGACGAGCCCTTCACCTAATTTTGGGATTGAAATGGGAGCAGGTAAAGCAGGAAAAAGCTTTTCAAAGGAAGTGATCTCTAAGCAGTGAACTGAAAGGTTTATAGAAATTAACCAGGGGACCAGTATGGTAGGGTGATGCTTGATATCAACCAATGTTCTTTTTGTTCTATATATTCCTTTTCTGCCCTGAAATCTTTCATTTATTTTGTGTTTTTGATCCTGATATTTTCTTCTCCACTGTAACCCATCCATTTATTTCAGATGGCAGCTAGGGCAGCCTGGGCTTGCAGCTTCAGGGAAGAGATGGGTCAGTATTTAGCTTTTGTGTTCCATAGCAGACTTTTAAAATTCATGGAAGAACCAGGAGATAAAAGGTGAGTGTTTTTTTTTTTTTTTCAGCTCAGAAGTAAAAATCCCAAAGAACTAAGACACAGAATTTTGAATTTTAAGACTGAGAATCTTCTGAACTAGTTTTTCCAAATGAGAAGAGAGAAATTTCTCCTAGAAGAAGAGAGGAGAATAGATGAGAAAAGAAATAGAATTTAAAACCTGATCAGGGGTGATGTGTCCCCTACTTGGTCTGAGCCCTTCTGAGGGAGGACAGTAGAATCACAGTACGGAGCAGAGGCTCTGAGAGCAGGACGGAGCTGAGTCCTGCTTCCCTGTTTGGAGTCTGGGGCATCATTAGTCTTAACAAAGTCCCCCTGCCTCCAGGACAGGAGGGCATTAGAAAAGATGTGGCTGTGGGCATGTCTAGACAAGGAAGCCCGACGTAGCCTCACTCTGTTTCCTGTCACCCCAGAGAAGCTCAGAATAAGAACCGCAGACCCGACCAGGCTTTGTGGACAGAAAGCAAGACACAGCAGAAGAAGCTGGGTTAGTCTGTAGAACCAAGCCCTATATAGATTCAATGCAATAAAGACTCTGAGGAGGGGTGACTGGGAGAGAAGGCACATTTCTTGCAGGTACCAGGAGCAGGAGTGGGCAATACCAAGGTGTTAAGGTCCTCCTGACCCGTACCTCAACCTAAGCATTATGTGTAAGCCTTTCTGAACTTCAGATGCAGCTCTATGCAGAAGAGGAAGCTAAAAACCCATAAATGACTGAGAAATCTCTGATTTGAGCAAGAAAAACCTTAAGAGGACCAGGATCAATTACTCCCTCTAGCTGGTATGGAGGCTTGAGCTGGAAATCACATTTCATTACAGAAGAAGAAAGAGAATTACATTCCTGAATACCTGAGTTTGTGGCCTGGGAATTTGTCCCCACTGCATAATTGTGAACATGGCAAAATCTTTGTGCCCAAGGAGGCTAGAGGGGGAGGGACTGGATTTTAAAGGATTTGCAGGTCAGAGAGGACAGTGGGTGCTGTGGGTGGGGAATGACTATAGAGAGTCAGCAAAGGGCGGGGGGATGTGGAAGTGAGGGTGAAAAGGGCTGGGAGCCTAGGTGGAGCACAGAATCCCCTGCAGAATTTATTCAGATACACGGTTGCATGTGGAGGTTGGGGTCAGATTATGAAGGGCAAGGTGGCCTGGAGAGGAGGTGCTGAATAGGGTTGTGAGAGCTGAAGCTCAGAGAGGGGAAAGCAAGGCAACATTTCTTTAGTGATTTTGAGGGCCAGACACCTTGCAAATTATGTAATAACCATTAAGGCACGCATTATCCCCATTTTTACAAATGAGGACACTGAGGGGATGTTAAACTCCTTCTATAAGTTCAAACAACTGATGGTTGATGAAACGGGCTTTTAGGCCCGTGCCCTTGGCACTGTCTCCCAGGCCATTTCCCGCTGCATCACTGAGCCTGCCTTCAGGAGATTTTTGAACACTGCAGAGGCCCAAAGAATCAGTATTTTGGTGTGACTAATGGATCAGAGAGGGAAGAGTCTGGAGAGCAGAAACTGGAGCCTTAATTTGGGAAGCAGGCTGGTCTTAGGAGAAAAGGTATCCCCAAAAAATGATATAAAGGAAGAAGCTTCATAAGGTGGATCTGATAGACAAGACAGGTTTTGTTTTTGATTTTCCTTTTCTTTTAATCTCAATGATTTCCCTCCCCAGTTTTCAAAGATTTCACTGGCATTTTCTACAAACCTGCAGCCATTATAAAAAAAAAAAAAAAAAAAAAAAAAAAAAAGTCATGTTACATTAAAAAGTAATAGCCCAGGGCTTTTCACTTTTGGCAGGTGTATTTGAGGACATCTCTTTCTCATAATTAGTTTCTAGAAGGTATGAGTTCTACCTGCAGCCTTTCAAAGAAATAGTTTAACTTTCTCCAGGCTTTTGGATAGGAAAATGGACTTAGCCACTGTTGCAGCCTGCCACACATCCAGAGCTACACAGACTGTTCTTTTCTAACATATGGGAAAAGAACAATGAAAGCACAGTCCTCTGAGATGCCTGAAATTTATGCAGTTTCATGCCCACGTTCTCATGGAATTTCTGGTAACGAGACATCTGGAGGCTTGCTATCAGCAGTCTGCCACCAGCAACTGGTCGCTGTTTCTGAAGTAGGTCTGCATGTCAGGGGCTCCCAATGTTTGGTGAGAAGGAGTTCATTTTCCTTTGGGGACTTGCCATCACTGGCAGTTACCTGGTGGTCCCGGTTCTATAAAATATATCAAGTTCATTGGTTGTAAGCAGGAAAAACAGGTGCTAGCTAGCTTAAGCCAAAAAAAAAAAAAAAAAAAAAAAAGTTAAGTCATGGAAGATTCCCGAGGTGCTTCATGAGACTGAAGGAAAAGCTAAAAAGTTGGAGGTCTAGGCCTGCTCCGGAGATCTCCGCAGCAGGACTCCTGACTTGCAGGATTCGGTGCCCGGGGTTCCTGGTCACATGGCTTCTGAGAATGAAGAGGGAGACCAAAGAGTGGTGGGCGGCAGGGCTACGTATATGGAGTGGTACACAAAGCTCCCGAAGAGGGCAGGACTGAGAGGGTTGCAACCAGAGTTTCTAAGTCAAGGAGTTTTCATAGGCTTGTTGGGGGAGGGGGCTGTTTTAATCTGTCCATCTGTCTGTCACCAGATCAGGTTTTTGTTCACACGCTCCTCTGCCTATCAGGTAGTTGTTCCTGTGGGAAAGGGTGGAGGGCTCATTCCAGGGTGCTGGAAAATCCTCTTGGGGCAGGTGTGGGTGGGGAACCCTTGTCTCTGCCTGCCTTTCTTCAGACTCTCCTTCATTAAGACCTCTGGAATCCTGAGATTCATGCCACCCAGCTGTGAGGGCTTGGGTCTCTGCCGTTGGCAGTTTACACTCCCAGGAGAGAATCAGATGAATCCAGTTGGATGTGCCGTTCCCTTTGTGTGTCAAAGGTCCATCTCAGAAAGGAGACTCAGTGTGAGTCAGCCTGGCATCCTGTAATAGTTTGACAACAATGGACTTGGAGTCAGATAGATTTGGGTTAAATCCTGGTTGTTCTCTGTTTGTTTGCTTATTCATTCATGAATATTTAAGGAGAATCTACTGAGAATTTACTGAGAATGTCTGTATTTTATACTTATAGGTGTTCAATAAGTGTGGGTTTCCACTTTTAGAGAAGAAATATACAGAAGAACTATAGAGATAGTCTCCATGTGTAGATTCTGAGAGTCAAGTTCATTATTCAAACAAGAAAGAGCTTATTGACCCCAACTCTCCTTCTATTAAGAAGACAAACCACAGAGGACCCTTGATGTAAAAACTCAGAGGTATTTAGAGCAACATGTGAATTGCTAGGTGAGCTAACTAGGTGAGACTTCAAGATTGAGTCTGTAAATGTGAATTTGTACATTTTTCAGGAGGATAAAGAGTAATACACATCAAAAGCTTTAAAAATGTTTGTTTTTGACTCAGAGATTTGACTTCTAGGCATTTATCCAATGAAAATAATACAAGGGTAGAGATACTATACTATAAAATATTCAACATGGCAGTTTAACATTTAAAAAAAAAATGAGTGGATTTCTGGACAAGGCAGCCCCAGCATGTCCCAGTGTCTGGGTAAGGTTTAAAATTTAGAAATGATCTGAATGACAATAGAATGGCGTTTGTTAAGCTGGTTATCATATATGTAACAAGCCGCCTACCCATTAATACCGTGTTTTAAAAGACTATTGGTGGGGCGCCTGGGTGGCTCAGTGGGTTAAGCCGCTGCCTTCGGCTCAGGTCATGATCTCAGGGTCCTGGGATCGAGTCCCGCATCGGGCTCTCTGCTCAGCAGGGAGCCTGCTTCCCTCTCTCTCTCTCTCTGCCTGTCTCTCCATCTACTTGTGATCTCTCTCTGTCAAATAAATAAATAAAATCTTAAAAAAAAAAAAGGACTATTGGTATGAAGGATGCCTAGTAATAGAAAGCTTCCAAAACTGTATCATTCCCATGTTTTTTGGTGAATAAGCAAGGAAAAGTATATACACACATGAAAATGTCTAGAGCTAATAGTACTTACCCCTAAACAGTGATACAAAAATGCATTGTTTTTACTTTTTATTGCTTGCCTTTATTCTTTCAGTCTTTTTTCTGCAACAGAAGTAGTCTTTTTATCATTAAAAAAAAAAAAACACAACAATAAAAATGTTTTGAAAAAATCCCAGCGATGCCAGTCTGCTACTTGGGAAAACTGTGCCAACACAAAGGGCCCACATCACTTGGCTTCCTATTTTAATGAGCCAGTCAGATCCTACCTCCATTTGCTGCTATCAGAATCTTGAAGGAAAGCTGACCTTTCTTTCTTTTTTTTTTTTTGTTTCTTCATAACAGAACCAGGCTTTGCATAGTCTGTCCTAGGTCGCTGTCAGAATATCCACACTTGGGAAGTAACTCAGGGGGCGTTAAAGAGGCAGGTGCTAGGAACAGGCTTGGAAAGATCTGCAGAGAACAGGAAACAAATGATATGGCCAGTAGTGGACCTGCTGGGGCCACAGGGGTCCTTCTCCTCGCTGTCCTGTGGTGAGGCGGTCAGAAGCCCATGGAATTTCTGTCTGCCATTGGTATCCTTTACAGTAGGTGGATCATGAAGTATATCGTGCCTCTCCTCGAGCTGTGGAAGCAGGAGGACCACTCCAGTCTGCTTTTCCCCTGGGCTGTTTTAACTTTATCTTGAAGGGTTTAAAAGAAAAGAAGAAGTTGAACTCCCTCAGAATATCTACCGGATGCCCTTCTCCTTTTTCTCCTTTTCCTGTTCTTCTCTTCTTTTTCCTTTTCCTCTTCCTCCTCCTCTTCCTTCTCCTCTTTTTCTTCTTCTGAAGATAAGCAGTTCTGTGCTGTTTACTTTGAAATAATAATAAAGTGCTCTTAAGCTCTTCCTAGCCATTTTGTTGGAGGAAATGATGTGACCCAGCTTCCAAGCCCCTGCTTAGGCAGTTACATTGCTGGTGTAGCTTCTGCTCACTGCTTGGCAAGGCTTTCCTGAGACCAAGGCTTTATGGAGGAAGAGCCAGCTGTATGTTTGTGTGTCACTTTCCTGACCAGTCAGCAACTTGGTGTCCTGGTTTACTCATTTGTGAAATGGAGGTCATAATACTTTAGCATTTTGAAGTTTACCTATCCTATATGTAAAGCACTGAGCGTGTTCTCTGATATGTTAGCAAGCCCTAAAATATAGTTAACAGTTTCATCATTCGGGGTTAGATGTTGCAGCCATGGGAAGTCTAACTCAAAAAGGCTTGTGTGCTAGAGGAAATTTGTTAGTGACTTATCCGAAAGGATGAGGGATAAAAGTAGCCTTAGGTGAGATTTGATCCAACTTCTTAATAGTAGCACCATAAAAAATTTCTGCTTATCTTTTTCATTCCACCTGACTTCACCACAATGAGCACTTACCTCGACACTCTGGGCTCTTCTCTTCTGAATGTAGTCAAAATCTCAGATTGTCACTTTCTTTCCTACAGGAACAGAAAGAAAAAGTCTCCTCTGGGATTTGTGGTTGAAGAAAGAAGAGGTTTCTTCTACTTGAAACTGTAGCTTCAAGTTGCAGGGTTATGTTTCACTGGTCTTGATTAGGTATCACGGTCACACCAAAGATCATGGCCCAGAAAATAGGGTACGTTAATGGTCTGGTCTCAATCAAGTTCTGTCCCTAGAGTTAATGTTGAGTTGAATCACACCCAAACCACACAGCTGAGAAAGGGAGAGGTAGTTTTATAAAGGAAATTTGATTATAAAGTTATTAGATACTCCCAGAAGGAGAGGTATGGATAGATAGACCTGCAAACAACAAATGTTTATTACTGTGTTTTAATTTGCCTTTCCCTTGTAAATGATGATGGTCAGCACTCTTTTTTTTTTTTTTAAGATTTTATTTATTTGACAGACGGAGATCACAAGTAGGCAGAGAGGCAGGCAGAGAGAGGAGGAAGCAGGCTCCCCGCTGAGCAGAGAGCCCGATGCGGGGCTCGATCCCAGAACCCTGGGATCATGACCTGAGCCGAAGGCAGAGGACTTAACCCACTGAGCCACTCAGGCACCCCGATGGTCAGCACTCTTAACATGCCTATTGTCTTCTCTTCTTTTGTGAAATGATTGTCCAGTTCTGTTGTTCATTTAAAAAATTGATTTGTAGGAGTTCTTTTTGTATTTTAGTTATGAATATTTTGCTGGTGATATGAGTTGCAAATATCCTCTCCCATCTGTGGCTTGCCTTTTCATTCTCTTAAAGGAATCTACTAATGAACAAAAGTTTTTTTTTTTTTAAAGATTTTACTTATTTATTTGACAGATAGAGATCACAGGTAGGCAGAGAGGCAGGCAGAGAGAGAGAGAGGCAGAAGCAGGCTCCCTGCTGAGCAGAGAGTCCGATGTGGGGCTCAATCCCAGGATCCCAGATCACTTTTGGGGGAACATTTTTAATTACAAATTCAGTATCTAATAAGTATTCACATATTTTATTTCTTTTTGTATCAGTTTTGGTAAGTTGTGTTTTTTCTAGAAATGTGTTTATTTCCCCTAAATTGTTGAATTTATTAGCATAAAATATTAAGTAATATTTCTTCGTTACCTTTTAATGTTTATAGAAGGGCTTAGCAAGCTTTTTTTCTTGTAATAGTAAGATAGTAAGTCTTTTAGGCTTTAGGAGACTTCTGCTCTCTGTCACAAGTACTCAACACTGCTGTTAGAGTGGGAAGGCAGGCACAGATACTGTGTAAATGATAGCCTCACTGAGCTCCAATAAAACCTTATTTGTGGGCACTGAAATATTAATTTCATATAATTGTCATGTGTCACAAAATATTGTTCTCCTTTTGGTTTATTTTTCCCAACGATTTTAAAATGTAAAAATCATTCTTAGCTTGCATTCTCTACAAAAACTGGTGGTGGCTGATTTGGCCTGTGGCCCATATAGTTCGCTGCCCCGCCCCCCAGTCTGTAGCATCAGGAACACTAGCTTCTCTTGCATTCTCCAGTTGATAATTTGTGCTTCCTCTTCTTTTTTTCTTGGTCGGTCTTGATGGAGATTTTCAAGTTTTATTAGTCTCTTTAGGAAGCAATTTTTGGCTTTGCTATGTTTCTCTATAGTAGCATATTTCCTATTATATTATGTTCTTTATTTTTCTACCTACTTACTTTATGTTTAAGGTTCTCTTCTTCTCTAATACAAGACTTTCAACGTATATATTTTCCTCTCCAAGCATTACCGAAGGTGCATCCCATTAATTTTGTATTTTCAAATTAATTCAGTTCACAATATTTTAAAAATTTCTTCTGTTTTTCCAATTGTGGTGCAAATCTTTTAGGTGACATTTCCCCCCCCCCCCTTTTTTCTTTTTTACTCTATTCGGACAATTGCTGTCTTAATCATAGTGCTTTCTGTATTCATAGTTTCTTTTCCATTTCTGCCCTATTTGTTTAATCAATTTTCTGTTTGTTTCTCTTTACCTGTCTTCTTTTGAGATAATCAGTAGTTCTTATAATTAAAATTGTTTTTTCTGCTTGCATTTTAGCAACACCCAGTCATAGGTTTATACTGCAAAATGACCACAATAATTCTAATTAACATCTATCACTGCACATAGTTACAAACCTTTGTCTTATGATGAGAACTTTTGAGATCTGTTCTCCTAGCAACTTTCAAATTACAATACAGAAATTATTAATTATAGCCATATACTATAATTATGTCCTCATGACTTACTTATTTTGTAACTGCAAATTTGTACCTTTGGACCACCTTCACCCATTTTAACTACCCCCACCCACTGCTTCACAGCCACCAATGTGTTCTGCATCTATGAGGTTTTTTTTTTAATATTCAACACATAAGTGAGATCATACAGTATTTCAAAATTTGTCTTTCTCTGTTTGACTTACTTCACTTAGCATAATGCTAAGTGAAGGCCGTATATCATAATTTCTTTATCCATTTATCCATCAAAGGACAGTTAAGTTGTTTACATTTCTTAGCTATTATAAACAATGCTGCAATAAACATTTAGCTATCTTTTAGAGTTTGTCTTTTTGTTTTCCTTAAATAAATACTCAGTAGTGGAATTGGTGGATCATACGGTAGTTCTATTTTTAATTTTTTGAGACGACTCCGTATTGTTTTCCGCAGTGGCTGCAATAATTGGCATTCCCACCAGCAGTGCAGAAGGGTTCCTTTTCCTCCATGTAATCACCACCACTTGTTATTTTTTGTCTTTTTAATAACAGGTGTGAGGTGATAGCTCATTGTGGTTTTCATTTGCATTTTCCTCATGGTAGGTGATACTGAGAATATTTTCATGTGTCTGTTGGTCATCTGTACATCTTTTGAAAAATGACTAGTCAGGTCATCTGCCCATTTTTAAATCAGATTGTTTATTTTTTGTTATTGAGTTATATTTTTAATATATCTTGCATATTAACCTCATAATTTGCAAACATTTTCTTCCATTCAGTAGATTACTTTTTCACTTTGTTGAATTTTTTTTCCTTCTCTGCAGAAGTTTTTTAGTTTGATATAGTCCTACTTGCTTGCACTTTTGTTGCCTTTGCTTTTGGTATCAAATCCAAAAAATCCTATCCCAGACCCATGTCAAGTGGCTGTGACCTGTATTTTCTTCTAGGAAAACTCCTGGTTCATGGTTTCAGGTCTTATGCTCCAGTCTTTAATCCATTCTGAGTTAACTTGTGTGTAAGGAAGTGACGCATTTTCTTCCGTTTGCACATGGGTGTTCAGTTCCCAACACCATGTGTTAAAGAGATAGTCCCTTCCCGTTGCAGATTCTTGTTCCCCTTGCTGTAAATTGATTGGCCACATATGTGCGGATTTGTTTTGGGTCTCTCTCTTCTGTTCTGTTGATCTGCATGTCTGCTTTTCATGCCAGTGGCACACTGTTTTAATTATTACAGCTTTTTAATATAGTTTGAAATCAGGAAGTATGATGCCTACAGCTTTGTACTTTTTCAAGATTTCATTTTATTTCTTTAAAGTGAGTTTTCTGTGATTACAGTGTATATTCTTACTTTTTCATACTCTACTTCATTTTAATACTCTGTAACTACATGTAAAAATGTAAGAATCTATAAAGGTACATTTTTTTTATCATCATACTGTGTTCTATTGTTCCCATAGGCTTTACTTCTATATGTGTTGTAAAGTCTGCATGATACAATGTTTACAAAATTAGTAGTTTTTTTTTTAAACTTAAAAGAAGAAAATATAGTTAAAAATTTACCTATGTATTTGCCATTTCTAGCACCATTCTGTTCAGCTGAATTTACACTTGTATTATTTCTCTTTTGTTTGAAGACTTTAGCATTTCTTGCAGGATCATTGTACTGGCAATAAATTCAGCTTTTATTTACTTGAAAATATTTTTATTAACCCCCTTCTGGGAAGGGTGGTTTTTCCAGATATGAAATTCTTAATTAACATTTTTAAAATACTCTAAAGAGGTCATTTCATTTTCTTTTGCCCTCCATTGTTTTTGGTGAATGGTGGCTGCCATGATTATAATTTCCCCCCTGTGTATAATGTATCATTTTTCTCTGACTGCTTTGAAGATTTATTTATTTATTTATTTATTTTTAGCAACTTGGCTATTATGTAACTCAGTGTAGTTTTTCTTCTTATTTATCTTGCTTTGAGGTTTGCCAAACTTTTTGGACATGTTAGTTGATTTATTTTTACCAATTTGTGAGACTTTCAACCATTATTGAAAATAACTTCTCTGCACCATTCTCTTGGTTTTTCTTCTTCACAGATTCAAGCTACACATATGTGAAACCACTTGATAATTTTCCAAATATAATTGAGATTCTGTTAATAAGGGAAAAAAATCTCATTTCTGTCAGTGTGGATAATTTTTATTGATTTGTCTTCATATCAGTTTATACTTTATTCTGTATAATCCAGTCTACTTTAAGCTCATGTGGTGAATTTTTCATTTCAGATATTATAATTTTTGATTTTAGAATTTCCATTTGGTTTTTTTTTTTAATAGTTTCTACTTCTTTGTTGAGATTCTCCATCTGTTAACTTGTTTTATCTATCTTTTTCTTTAAATCCCTCCACATGTTTCTAACAGCTGTTTTAAACTTCTAATCTGTTAATTTCAATATCTTTGTTTTCTTTGCATTTTTTCTTCTGATTTCTACTTCTCTTGGTTTGGGGCCACTTTACATGTCTAGCATTTTTTTATTATATGCTGCACATCATGGACAGTATACTGAAGGGAGTTAGATCACATGACCTTGTGTCTGCATTCAGCCCCCACTCCCAGGGGAGCATGTCTCTCTCCCTCTCTCCCTCTCTCTCTCTGCTAAGGGTTGTAGAATCTTGTTCTGCATGCAAACAGCCCCATGCATTTAGCCAAGGGCTTGAGGGAAAACTCCAAGGTAAAGTTCCAGAGGCACCTACTTTGCAAAGCTTTTCAAATTCTAGTGCCTTGTCCCACAAAATCCAGTCACCTCAGGAGGAATAAACTCTAATATCTGCTCTCTCAACTCAGAGAGACAGCTGCTCCCTACTCTCTGTCTCACTTTGGGGTTGCCCCTCCCCCCATCCCTATAAGTGTCCCTAGGCAGAAATCCAAGGCAAATGTGGGTTTGACCTCTGAGTTTTCTTTTTGTCAAGGACTGTGGTTTTATGCTCCTTGCTGTCTAATGCATGACAATAGTTATCTTAGACATTTTGCCCAGTTTTATACTTATCTGTGGCAAGAACATAAGTCTAGTTTCGTTAGTTATTCCATCATGTCCAGAAGCAACCATTCCTATATTATTCTCTGGTGTTTTCAACTATTTGTCACAGTCAACCTTCTTGTCTCTGTACTCATTCGCACATTTAAGATAAAGGTGAAGGTTAAAGTTTTGTTTGCGTTTAAGTGGTTCTCAAATTTTGATATGCTGAGGAATCACCTTTAAAAATTATAGGTTATTTGGACATGGGGTGGAGTCTAGGATGATGCATTTTCAACATGCACATAGGGAGATTTTTTTCATACATTTGATCTTAGTTCCACACTGCTCAAAACACCTTCCGTGTTGTGTTGAATAATAGCTTATTAGTTCAAGAGATGTTTCACTGTCAGTAAATCTGTATCACTCACAGAGAAACGTCATGAAAATTCACATAAATTATTTCCTCAGAGGGATGTGATCACTTTGCTGTGATGGTGCAGCATTTTCTTTAGACATTCATTAGCCGTGAGGCCTGATATGTAATTAGGATTTTATTTTGTAAATTGGCAGATTAGTTTCCCCGATAGAAATAGATTCACTACATGTAATTTAAGACTGATTTTAAAATATAGGAACCCTGGACGTACTTAAAGGTGACATTATAAATCAGGCTCCATTTAGTTTCTTGTGATAAAGACTAAAATGTTAGGGGTTTGGAAGTCTGCTACATTTAAGGCTTACATATTGCTCTCCACAGGAAGTGTCTTGCCCTAGGCTCTGATGTGATCCTCTGTTATTTGGTTTGACAGAAGGAATCCATAAGGTTGTTTGATTGTTTGCTTTTTGTGGACCTTCTGTGGCTCATTTCTGAGGTAAAGAACTTTTGTTGTACTCATGAAAGGACGTTAATCTTCCCCATTACTTGTTTAATTTTCAGTCTCTCCTGTTTGAAGTGTATAAACACTGAGCTTCATCTGTATGTATCCAGAATAGAAATTATACAGAAACACGAGCAGCTATAGTCCATTATTTCTCTTTTTCAAGACATTTTCTGGTTTTGTTGAATGATGAAAGTCAGCATAGCTCAGAGAAACATTAAATAGAGCTCATAAAATAATGCTGTTCTTAGGGAGTCACTATTTGAATTATAGTCTTCATATATTTAGCCCTTATTTACTAAGCAAACACTTCTCTCAATGGCTAATAAATCTCTAAGAGATGGTAGCAGAAGGAGGAATGGAGACAGTTTTCCACGGATAGTAATACATTGCTTTCTGAGTGTGGTTAAGAAGGACCCGAGTCATACACTCTAGTGATTTCCTTTTTGTCAAACGATGGGCAAAGTAGTCTCCTCCCAGTAGTCATCTTCATGGAGGGTTCTTTCGATGCTGATTCCAAGAGGGTGCTGTGAGCTTACTGTGTTTCAGGCATGGTATCAGGGAGTTGAAGGCTGGGACTGAGGGCTATTCACCCCTGTGTCTTCACTGGATAGCAAATGCTCAATAAGTTTATTCGGAACAAAGGAATACGTGAAAGTTTCCACCCTCAAGGAATCTAGATGGAAGCACAGTAATGTAAGTGAGCTCTTATGATAGAATTTGAGATGTGTCCAATAGAAAAAGGTACAAAGTGTTATGTGAAACCGCTAGGTTTGAAAAGGGCAAGTGGTTTTCTAATGCAGTCATTTTTTGTAGGTGAGGACCATTAATCTAAGAACATTAAATGCACACACTAAATTAAATTAGGAAAAAATGTGGGTTCCTGTTGTTGAAGTGGAGTTGAGCCTCTCGTAGTGCCAAATGTAAGTGCTCTAAATATGTTTTAAAAGATGAGGATATATAAAAGGACACAGGAGACAACCTGAAAAAACTTACAATGGTCAAAGCTGAAACATTTTGAGCAACACAGTCGATATTAATGGTATTCAAAGAATAAAATAAATATTCATAAGTGCATATAAATCAATGAGTAAGAAATAAATGGATAATTTTTCCTTATAAAAAGGACTCAATTGATGTAGGAAGAATGAGGGACATGGAAAATCAGCATTAGAAGGCCATAGTAATAACTGCTGAAGACGACATCCACTGATGAATGTTAAAATCAGCGGAGAAAGAAGATTTTGCATAATATTTACTCAGTACAAAAGGAAAATATTTACTAATTACAAATAAATTCTCTATAATGGTCGAAAATTTGGGCGCACTTCATTTTAACAAAATGATCCAAGTTGATACCACCAGTGACAGCTGATATGGTATCATGCACTCTGTTTTGGGATGCCCTGAGACAGACCCATTCTTTCTTTCCATTCTTCCCAAATGTGGATCACCTCCATGTAGTCATGAGAAGCCACAAACAAACTCAAACTGGGAGACAAAACACCTGACCACTACCAGTACTCTTTTCAAGAGTGTCAAAGTCATGAAAGACCGAATTGGGGAATACTAAGGAGAAATGACAGATGAATGCAGTATGAGATCCTGCAATAGAAAAGGGATATTAGCAAACATCTGGTGAAATCTGAGTAAAGCCTATGGTTTAGTTAATATTATTATGTTAATTTCTTAGCTTTGGTAATTATACTGTGGTTGTATAAGATTAATAACATTAGAGAAAGCAGGGAGAAGGGGATATTGGAATTTCCTACTATTTTTGCAACTCTTTTATGAGTCTAAAACTATTTCAAAGTCAAGAGTTAAAAAATTAGAACCTCTGCAGTTAAGCTTATTTTGTTCCTCTGGGGACAACTGTGCACTTTGTCTTTATTGAATTGGTCTTTGCTAATTGAACGGAATCAAGGTCAACATGGATACTAGTAGGTGGATGAGTTGGCAGAGACAGTTACAAATGCCTCAGGTCTGTATGACCAACAGACAGCAGCACTGAGCAGTTCTTTTGCGTTTGTTGTATCACTCTTTGGTGAAGGCAGAGGGTAAAGCTCCTTCAGCTTTTGGGTAACCACTTAGGTTAAGAGCACTTCTGTGCCCTCAGCAATCTAGATGCTTTCTATTCTTTTATGGAAGAATTGATAAATGCTTTGAACACAGGACAGAGTTGGTTTGTGTTAATGATTTTACTCCTGCATAGTATTCTGTGGGGGAATCTCAGAGACAGGGAGATAATAGATTGATGGTTAAATCTGTGAGGGGCTTAGGAATCTGGGAAAGAGCAGAGTTACAAGGTTTTACAGATGGAAGGTTTTATAGATCCTTCCTAGGAGGAACAAGGTTTTCTAATGAAGAAATCTGTAAATCAATGGTTTTTACCAAATTAGCAAGTTTTTATTGAGCAACTACTCTATGCCAGGGACTTTGCATGGACTGTTGCATTTAAACATAAGCAAAACACTTTGAAGTGCAGGTGAGGAAACTAAGAGAGGTAGGTTGCCCAAAGACACAAACTTGGCAGCCTTACTTCTAGGTGGAGGAGCATTCTAAGAATATCAGGTCCACCCATTAAATTAGATAAAATGGACACTTGGTACTTTCAGGACATGCAGTATATGCTGGTATAAGTGCACAGTTTCAGAAAGTCTGATTTTAAAGTGAAATGGAAGAGGTGAGATACTAGCTCAGGCTTGTCCAAATGAATAACTGGTATTCTTTGTATCACATCAGATGAATTTAGTAGGGATTCAGATGGAAGAGGTAAAATGGAGACTTCAACTGGATGAATGGATAGGTTTTGAAAGGACAAGGAACAGGTGAGGTATAGTCATGTTGGAAGTAGAGTAGATTCTTAATGGTTCCTTGATGATTTAAAGAATTTCCACTCATCTTCTACCATTTTTTCCCCCTCAACATGGGTATCTCTTCAAAGAAATTTGTCTGCCGAGTATCTTCAAGTTTGACTGATAAAATCATATTTACTTTTTGTTGGTGACTTGTTCCCAGATTCTTAGGAATTTCTCTCCTCCACTCAGAGTGGCTTGACATGGTAGTACATGCTGTAACAATGCAGAGTGCTCCTTCCCTGTGCCCCTCTATCTGACAGCCATGACCTAAGTCCTTCACTTCTTCTAGAATGTTTTGGGTTCTGAAAGAGGGTGGTGGTCTGAAAGGGGCCTTTGATTAAGAGCTCCTCTTGACTGTCAGCTTTGCCAGGATTTAGGCATATTTTCATAAAGGTAACACATGGGCAGGTCAAAGATAGATCCCTGTCAGCTTTCCTGCTTATCCATCTGTGGCCCTTCTCATTCATTAGAACTGTTTAGAATTTCAAAGGGACTAGGGACACTATATCATATTTAAAGGGTCTATCCATCAAGAAGATCTAACAGTTATAAATATCTATGCCCCCAGTGTGGGAGCAGCCAATTATGTAAACCTATTAATAACCAAAGTAAAGGAACATATAGATAATAATACATTGATAGTAGGGGACTTTAACACCCCACTCACAGCAATGGACAAATCGTCTAAGCAGAAGATCAACAAAGAAACAAAGGCTTTGAGTGACACACTGGACCTGATTGGCAGATATATACAGAACATTCCATCCTAAATCAACGGAATACTCATAGTTCTTGAGTGCATATCGAACTTTCTCCAGAAGAGATCACATATTGGGTCACAAATCAGGTCTCAATCATTACCAAAAGATTGAGATTATTCCCTGCATAGTTTCAGAACACAATGCTTTCAAACAGGAACTCAATCACAAGAAGAAATTTGGAAGGAACTCAAACATTTGGAGGTTAAAGAGCATCCTGCTAAAGAATGAATGGGTCAACCAGGAAATTAAAGAGCTTAAACAATTTTTGCAAACTAATGAAAATGAAAACACTCAGTACAAAACCTATGGGATACAGCAAAGTCCTAAGAGGGAAGTACATAGCCATCCAAGCCTCTCTCAAAAAGTTATAAAAATCACAAGTACACAAACTAACCTTGCACCTAAAGGACCTGGAGAAAGAATAGCAAATAAAGCCTAAGCCAAGCAGGAGAAGAGAATTGTTAAGTGCAGAAATCAATGACATAGAAACCAGAAGAAGAGTAGAACAGATCAATGAAACTAGAAGCTTGTTCTTTGAAAGAATTAATTAGATGGATGAACCTCTGGCCAGGCTAATCAGAAGAAGAGAAAGGACTCAAATTAATAAAATCATGACTGAAAGGGGAGAGATCATGACCAATATTAAGGAAATACAGATAATTGTTAGAACATTTTTATGAGCAACTATATGCCAACAAATAAGTCAATCTGGAAGAAATGGATGCATTCCTAGAAACTTATTAACTAACAAGACTGAAACTGGAAGAGGTAAAAAAATCTGAACAGACCAATAACCATGAAGAAATAAAAGTAGTAATCAAAAACCTTTAAAAAAACAAGAGTCCAGGGCCAGATGGCTTCTCAGGGGAATTCTATCTAACAAACATTTAAAGAAGAATTAATACTTATTTTACTGAAGCCGTTTCAAAAATAGAAATGGAAAGGAAACCTCCATACTTGTTCTATGAGGCCAGCATTACCTTGATCCCAAAACCAGAAAAAGACCCCATCAAAAGTGAGAATTACAGACCAATATCCATGATGAGCATGGATGCCAAAATACTCAACAAGATCCTAGCCAATAGGACCCAACAGTACATTAAAAGGATTATTCACCACAATCAGGTGGAATTTATTTCTGGATGCAAGGGCTGTTTAACATTTGCAAATCAATCAACGTGATAGAGCACATTAATAAAAGACAAGAACCCTATGATCTTCTCAATTGAAGCAGAAAACGCATTTGACAAAATACAGCATCCTTACTTGATTAAAACTCTTCAAAATACAGGGATGAGGAAACACACATCAATACCATAAAAGCCACCTATGAAAAGCCCACAGTGAATATCATTATCAATGGGGTAAAACAGAGCTTTTTCCTTTCGGTCAGGAAGACAACAAGGATGCCCACTCTCACCACTTTTGTTCAATGTAGTACTAGAAGTCCTAGCCTCAGCAATCAGGCAACAAAAAGAAATAAAAGGGTTTCAGATTGTGAAAGAAGAAGTCAAATTCTCTCTCTCATAGTGACATGATACTTTATGTGGAAAATCCAAAAGTCTCCACCCCCAAATTACTACAACTCATGCAACAGTTCAGCAGTATGGCAGGATACAAAATCAATGCACAGAAATCAGTTGCTTTTCTATACACTAACAATGTGACTGAAGAAAGAGAAATAGAGAAATCGATCCCATTTACAAAAACCATGAGATACCTAGGAATAAACCTAACCAAAGAGGTAAAGGATCTATACTCTAGAAACTACAGAACACTGAGGAAAGAAATTGAGGAAGACACAAAGAGATGGAAAACATTCCATGCTCATGGGTTAAGAATAAACATTGTAAAAATGCCTGTGCTACCCAGAGTGATCTACACATTCAGTGCAATCCCTATCAAAATACCAATGACATTTTTCACATAGCTGGAACAAATAATCCTAAAATTTGTATGGAACCAGAAAAGACCCTGAATTGCCAGGGGAATGTTGGAAAAGAAAACCAAAGTTGGTGGCATCACAATTCTAGACTTCAAGCTCTATTACAAAGCTGTGATCATTAAGAAAGCATGGTACTGGCACAAAAACAGACATAGATCAGTGGAACAGAATAGAGAACCCAGAAATAGACCCTCAACTCTATGGTCAACTAACCTTCAACAAAGCAGGAAAGAATTTCCATTAGAAAAAGGACAGTCTCTTCAATAAATGGTGCTGGGAAAATTGGACAACCACATCCAGAAGAATGAAACTGGACCATTTTCTTATACCACACACAAAGATAAACTCAAAATGGATGAAAGACCTTAATGTGAGACAGAAATCCATCAAAATCCTAGAGGAGAACACAGAACCTCGGCCACAGCAACTTCTTGCAAGACACATCTCTAAATGCAAGGGAAGCAAAAGCAAAAATGAACTATTGGGACTTCATCGAGATAAAAATCTTCTGCATGGCAAATGATACAGTCAACAAAACTAAAAGGCAACCTGTGGAATGGGAGAAAATATTTCCTAACAGCATAACAGATAAACAGCTGGTATCCAAGTTCTGTAAAGAACTTATCAAACTCAGTACCCAAAAAACAAATAATCCAATCAAGAAATGGACAGAAGACATGAACAGACACTTCTCCAAAGAAGACATATGAATGGCCAACAGACACATGAAAGAGTGCTTCACATCCCTTGCCATCAGGGAAATACAAATCAAAACCACAATGAGATACTACCTTGCACTAGTCAGAATGGCTAAAATTAATAAGACAGGGAACAACAAATGTTGGCAAGAATGTGGAGAAAGGGGAACCCCCTTACATTGTTGGTGGGAATGCAAGCTGGTACAGCCACTCTAGAAAACGGTATGGACTGTTTTCCTCAAGACATTAAAAATAGAGCTACCCAATGATACTGCAGTTGCACTACTGGGTATTTACCCCAAAGATACAGATGTAGTGAAAAGAAGGGGTACCTGCACCCCACTGTTTATAGCAGCAATGTCCACAATAGCCAAACTGCAGAAGGAGCTAAGATATCCTTCAGCAGATGAATGGATAAAGAAGATATGGTTCATATATACAATGGAATATTAGCCATCAGAAATGAGAATACCTACTATTTACACTGACATGGGTGGAATTGGAGGGTATTATGCTAAGTGAAATAAGTCAATCAGAGAAAAACATTTATCGTATGGTTTCACTCATATGTAAAATATAAGAAATAGGGTAAAGAACAATAGGGGAAGAGAGGGAAAACTGAATGGGAAGAAATCAGACAGGGAGACAAACCATGAGAGACCCTTGACTCCAGGAAACAAACTGACGGTTGCAGATGGTGAAGGGATGAGGTAACTGTGTGATGGGCATTAAGGAGGGCACGTGATGTGATGAGCTCTGGGTATTATATGCAACTAATGAACCTTTGAACATTATATCAAAAACTAATGATGTAGTATATGTTGGCTAATTTAATTTGAACTAAAGAATTTCAGAGGGACCAAAACAATGTTAAGTGAACACTGAACATTGAACCAGTCAAGTTCTAAAGGTTAATAAAATGTCCTTCAGTCCTGTAGAGTGGACAATTCATGTGCTGAGCAGAGTACAACAAATTGTAACTGGGACCTTAGGGGGAGTTACAGAGTACTTTAAGTTGTATTATGAAGTAGACATTTAAAAGAGACTTAAAAGTTTTGTTTAACTCTTTCCAAGGCAATTCAGTAGTTTCCCTATCTCTTCCAAAAGTTGCTTACCCTAGAATGGAAAGAGATTGATTCAGTAAGCACTTGTTAAACACTTTTTCTTTTTTCTTTTCTTTTCTCTTTTTTCTCTTTTCTCTCTCTTTTTTTTTTAAGATTTTATTTATTTATTTGACAGAGAGACACAGTGAGAGAGGGAACACAAGCAGGAGGAGTGGCAGAGGGAGAAGCAGGCTTCCCGCTGAGCAGGGAGCCCGACATGGGGCTCGATCCCAGGACCCTGGGATCATGACCCGAGCCGAAGGCAGACCCTTAACTGACTGAGCCACCAGGTGCCCCTCTTTTTTCTCTTTTCTTTATCCTATTCTTTTCTTTTCTCTTCATCCTTTCTCTCTCTTTTTCTCTTTCTTTCTTTCTTTCTTTCTTTTTTTTTTTGTAAAACACTATTTTCAAGTGTTATGTTAGGTGCTAGAGGTAAAAAGGTGAATAAGATACTGCTCCCACCCTCAAAAATCTGGTAACCCAGTGGGAGAAGCTAATAGTAAGTAGGTAAAGTAAAATGTCATGGTACTAGAATTAAAATCTATATAAAGTTGTGGGGAGGGGCACCTGGCTGGCTCAGTCATTTAAGTGTCTGCCTTCAGCTCAGGTCATGATCTCAGGGTCCTGGGATGCAGCCCCATGTTGGGGTCCCTACTCAGAGGGGAGTCTGCATCTCCCTCTCCCTCTCCCCCACTCATTCTCTCTTTCTCAAACAAAACAAAAATCTTTAAAAAAGATGTGGGGAGTGAGAACGTCTGGGGGTGGGAGATGGTTGATGTAAAATCACATGGATTCATGGTCATCAGTAGCTTAGAGCTTGGACTATCTGTGGTCCCCTTGGTTGCTAAAGGTTTGTCTCAGTCCATTCATGCTGCTATAACAAAGCATCATAGAGTAGGTGTCTGCTAAACCACAGAAACTTATTTCTCACAGTTCTAGAGGCTGGGAAGTCCAGGGTCTTATGAGGACCCTCTCTTCAGTGTCTTGTTAGGACCTTCTTCCTGGTTCACAGATGGCCAGCTGTCTTCTGTTTCACATGGTAGAAAGGGTGAGGGACCTCTCTGGGGTCTCTTTGATAAAGGCATGGATCCCATTCATGAGGGCTCCACCTCATGACCTAATCAGCTCCCAAAGACCCCACCTCCTAATATCATCATATCAGGGGTTAGGATTTCAATGTATGAATTTTGGGAGAACAGAAACATTCAATCCATAACAAGGCTCTAGCAGGACTGTTTTCTAAAGTAAATATAGACTAACAAAACAATTTCCTGGGTGAGAAGTTTTTTAAACAATAATTTAAAGGCCAAATTAATCCCATGAAACTAAAAAAGAATCAAATCAGAAATTTCCAGAGCAATTAGGATA
Organism: Lutra lutra; assembly: GCF_902655055.1. NCBI lineage: Eukaryota > Metazoa > Chordata > Mammalia > Carnivora > Mustelidae > Lutra > Lutra lutra. The sequence goes on from NC_062287.1 coordinate 6,365,580, forward strand.
TTGGAGCCTTTTGTGGAGATAGAGATGATTTTGATACATTGGTAAGACATGGGTAATAGAAGAACTTCGCCAGTGCTGGCTTGATCATCTTTATTTAATTTACTCTTTTGGGGGGGTGGGGTGGATTTTCAAGCTCAATGAAATGTCTTTAAATGTGAAGTCCCAGAGGATAGGGGCATGTTCTACCTTAGCTTGCTTCAAAAGATGCCCTATGAGTATATTTTAATGTTAAGAACAGGAAACAACATGAAAAGTAATGGACTTCTAGGTACAGCTGGTGGCAGATTATTATTAATAAACCTGCTGCCTGTTTTGAATGTCGGCTCACTGTCTGATGTCTTATGCTCTACAGGATGTACATGTAGATTAAATTAAATTCATCAAACTTGTATTGAGAGCTTGTTATTCACCAGGAACATAGTGTATGGGATACAGAATGGATCTGGGAAACTGAATGCAAGAAGGATGAGTGTTGGCTTCATTCAGACTTTCTGTTATCACAAAGTCAAGGGATTTTAACAGTTTGTAAACCCAAGAATGACAGAGAAAAATACAGATTTTTTTTGCCTATTACATGTTGGGCTTGTTGAAACAAATTGTTATCTTAACAGCTGGCACCAGAATTTCCCTTAAAGAAGAAGCTCTCTATTTGGGGATGTACCTTGCTAAGGTGCTTGAAAAAAAAAAAAAAACTGAGACCATGAACTGATGGTTTTGTAGAAGGTAAAACAACAAAGGGTATAAAAAGCTTATTTTTAGATCTGAAGAGAACATTATTGTCATAAGGAAGCCAAGAAGGCAGGCAGAGTATTCTAGGATGACTCTGAACAGGATGTCTAATTTAATTTTAAGTTTTTTTTGTGTTGTGGTGAAATAAACTCCTGTTTCTGTCCCTTCCACAAACCTTCAGTAGGCTCTGTTCCACACAGGGCTGTGTATGTGTGTGTGTAGACGGAGATGTGGAGGGAGAGAGAAAGAGAAAATACCATGGAAAGGAACTCTCTTCCATGTCTGTGCTGACATTCTGGGTAGAAAAGGGACAAGACCATTAGGTGAGGTGAGTCAATCTGTAAATGGAATAGATTTGCAAAACTGTGGTAGAGGTGACCAGGAGAATTTGAGCTCCCCCTACCTTGAACCTTGAATTTATACATATTTGGGGGGAAGCCACTGGACATTTGAATCTGTCTTCTCTAGATCTTCAGTGTTGTATATCCTGTTCAATCATCTTACTGTGTGTGATTGCCTTTGTAACACTTGATATTGCCTGAAATAATCCAGTTATGTGTCCTTTTTCTTTTCTTTTCTTTTTTAAGATTTTATTTATCTATTTGAGAGAGAGACAGAGAGTGCATGCAAGAGAGCATGAGGGGGTTGGGGGGTGAAGTGCAGAGGCAGAGGGAGAAGGAAGCTCCCCCCTGAGCGGAGAGCCCAATGTGCGGGACTCGATCCCAGGACCCTGGGATCATGACCTGAGTGAAAGGGAGATGCTTAACCGACTGTCCTTTTCTTGTTTGTTATCCTTGCCATCCTCCCCCTCCCCCCATTCCTTGAATAGAAGCTTCTCAGAGAGTATGGGATCTTGCCTGTCCTGTTCCCTGCTGTAACCCAGTGCCAGCACAGTGCCTAGTACAGTAGTAGCTGCTTAAAGAGCTTGTGTGAATGAAGGGTCTTTGAAATACGGGGATTGCATACAGCTCCCTCTGATGTTGTCCTTTGAAATTTTCCTCTGCCTGTGGTCAGTAAGACCCAGTTTTGTCTCTATTTAGACTGTATTTCTTTTCAAATGTGTTGGTCAGTGACTATTTCTTATACTCAGTAGTTTCTGAAGTCTTTTTGGAGTAAAAAAAATGAGGCATTAATACCTTCATCCTTATTTTTAGAAAATGCCTTTTCTTCCCCTTTCTATCCCTTTACCCCTGACTATTTCTGGATCACCATCAGCATGGGCTTTTCTTTTTGTACCAAGATAGTGGGAGAGTTAGAAATGGTAATTTATTTAAGTGGATAAGCACGTCATCCTGAAAAGAATTATGCGTCAGTTGGTGGGGTCAGGTGGGTGTAGGTGATAGACGTGTCAGCAGCGTGCTGTCTGTGTTCCACGTGCATTTCCCTCGTGTTGCATGGGTATTGGAAGGTGTTTGTAGCTGGAGATGGTGAAGGACTCTCCACCAAGATCAGACCCACATAGGCAAGGCAGAGTTCGCCGGATTTTCATTTGGATCCAGGAATGAAGGCTTGCATTGAGAATTCCCATGGACGTTTCCCCCCGTGTTGAATATTCCCCTGTTGGAGACTCACATTTTTTTGTATGAGGTTTGATCCTCCAGTGTCTGATACTGAAATACTGTTCATTAAACCTACACTTTGACTGTCTCTCCTCAGTGTTACTTAATGTTTCAGATTTCTCTTGGGGAAAAGGTTGTCAGATAAAATACAGAATGCTGAGTTGCATTTGAATCTCAGATAAACAGTGAATAATTTTTTTGTATAAGCATGTCCCATGCAATATTTGGGACATACTTGCATTAAATTATGTATTGTTTCTCTAAAATTCAAACTTTTCTAAGGCATCCTGTGTTTTTATTCGGTAAATATGGCAACCTTACTTAGGAACATCCCTTGGGAGTGAGATGCTAAAATCTGCATTTTAGGACATCTGGAGGTTACGCAGCAGTATAAGCCTGTCTCGTGCTGGGAAGAGAACGTGAAGCCACTGCAGTATATTACCCTGGCAGGAACTGAGCTGCTTTTCCAGCATTTTCTTTTCAAAACACATGCCAAAGTAATTTTCTAGATTGGAGTAATGAATTCCAGATCTTTTAATACCATGTACTGTAATTAGCTGGATAATAATCTGTCATTATTCAGGGAAAGTGAGCCCATGTATAAATGATTAGAGTTGTAAACTATGCTCTTTCGGTGGAGGAACTTTTGGCCTTTTCTAATCAGCAGTGGCATTCACAATCCCATGATGAGCATTTGGCCCTCTATGCTGGGCTGCCAGCCTCCTGTCGTCCATATCCTCCTCGACCTCACTCACTTTCTTTGGAGAGGCAGGCAGATGATGCTGGGTCTGCTCTGTCAGTCCATGGCACGGAGCCCAGACCAGGCACACAGAAAGCCATGTGAGTTCTGTGAAGCAGAAGGCACTTCTACAGTAGTTATGGATGCTGATGTCTCCTGGTATATAGCTTGGACGTTGTGAGTCAGTCAGGTGGGAAGGGGAGGGTGTTTGAACGAAGGGTCCTTTGGCGAAAAACATCTGTGGGAACAGATATCACTGTAGTGGGATATGCTCTCTACACAAGCACCTCTGTTTGGGCAACGTGTTGGTCAGGGCCATGAACTCATTAAATGTTTATCATTAGAGCACACTAGCACTTTTGTTCTTGATAACCTTCTTATTCCTAGAATACTCCCAGTCTGCTTAGTCAGTAACAGCTAACTTATTATCACTCTCTCAAGAATTGAAATTTAAAAGAAGAAATCTGGCAAGGACTGTTTCAGAGAGTTTATCTAAGAAGCAAGTCTCTAACAGTGAAATTTCAAACACTCTGGAGACTCTGGGGGAAATATGTGGGAAGTGAGAACCTTCCGGCATTCTTTGGTTCATGGTACATGAAAAACTGATATAAGGCAAATCATGTCTCCATCTTCTTGTTGAAGATGGCAAGGGCCCAGTGCAGTGACAGATTGTCCCAGCATTATGTTCCTGAGTTGCCATCCCAGTGGGTTCTTGGTCCTCTGGCTGAAGGGTCCATTATCCAGGAGTCTGACAGTCTTTCAAACCTCCTCTGACAGAGTTTTGTATGTTCACTGTTAAAGGATCCTGTTGAGTCTGCTCATTAAATATGAAAGGGAAAATACCCATAATAATGCTTATATATATTAAGTGACAAGTATGTGTTTAATTTTCATAACATCCCTATAAAAATATCACTGGAGTCACTTTACGCTTAGCAGAGTGAACCTCACTGAGGTTAATGATTTGCCCAGAGTTAGCGAGTGGTGAGGTTAGAATTTGAGCCCAGGTTTCTCTAAAGCCACACTGTTTGTGGGCTCCCATTACATTTGTTTGTTAAAGATGGTCACGAAGTGGCTCCCAGTGAAGAAACTGCCTCTGTTTAAATTTGAGGGCTTAGAGACAACACCTTAGAGACCTCCTCATTTCCTGTCAGTGCTCTTTTCTTTTAACCACCTCATGACGTGGTGTACCATGTTCCAGTTATAAGATAGGTTTTGGTTGAGAATTGGCTATTTGTACATCCTTGTAAGGAGTGCTCCTGCCAGTATGCCTATTTTTTGACCTCTCATAGGGTGAGGGATCAGGTGTGCCTTGTTTTCTTTTTGCATGTCCCACATCAGGAATGGTAAGTTTGATGGTGATGGTGATAATGATAGTGACGGTAATGATGGTGATGGTGATGGTGAGGATGGTGATGAAGATGATGCTTGTGATGATGATGGTGATGAAGATGATGATGGTGATGAAGATGATGATGGTGATGAAGATGATGATGGTGATGATGATGGTGATGATGGTGATTTTGAGTGTGGTTTTCCTTAGAAGCTTTTCAATGAAGACACATAAATGCATTCTCCAAGCAATACATATATAACTAGAGGGTAAAGCATAAACAGTAAAAAACAAAACAAAACAAAACAAAACAAAAACAACCTCTCCTCCTCCATATATCAGGGCCCAATATCTGATAGATCAGTTGGTTGGGTAGAATTACAAGCAAATTTTGGGGGCCACATATCTGGTATTTGTTAATATTTTTTCTTTTTTTTTTTAACAAACATTTATTATTTTTTATTAACATATAATGCATTATTTGCCCCAGGGGTACAGGTCTGTGAATCGTCAGACTTACACACTTCACAGCACTCACCATAGCACATACCCTCCCCAATGCCCATAACCCAACCACCCTATCCCTACCACCCAAAACCCAGCAACCCTCAGTTTGTTTTGTGAGATTAAGAGTATCTTATGGTTTGTCTCCCTCTCCAACCCAGCTTGTTTCATATTCCTCCCTACCCCCCATAATTCCCAACACTGCCTCTCAAATTCCTCATATCAGAGAGATCATATGATAATTGTCTTTTTCTGATTGACTTATTTCGCTCAGCATAATACCCTCTAGTTCCCTCCACATCATTGCAAATGGCAAGGTTTCGTTTCTCTTGATGGCTGCATAGTATTCCATTGTATATATATACCACATCTTCTTTATCCATTCATCTATTGATAGACATCTAGGTTCTTTCCATAGTTTGGCTGTTATGGACATTGCTGCTATAAACAGTCGGGTACACGTGCCCCTTCAGTTCACTACATCTGTATCTTTGGGGTAAATACCAGTAGTGCAATTTCTGGGTCACAGGGTAGCTCTATTTTCAACTTTTTGAGGAACCTCCATACTGTTTTCCAGAGTGGCTGCACCAGCTTGCATTCCTGCCAGTAGTGTAGGAGGGTTCCCCTTTCTTTGCATCCTTGCCAACATATGTCATTTCCTGACTTGTTAATTTTAGCCATTCTGACTGGTGTGAGGTGGTATCTCATTGTGGTTTTGATTTATTTTTCCCTGATGCCAAGTGATGTTGAGTACTTTTTCATGTGTCCCTTGGGCATTTGGTTGTCTTCTTTGCAGAAGTGTCTGTTCATACGAATGGATAAAGAAGATGTGGTATATATACATAATGGAATACTATGCAGCCATCAAAAGAAATGAAATCTTGCCATTTGCGACGACGTGGATGGAACTAGAGGGTATCATGCTTAGCGAAATAAGTCAATCGGAGAAAGACAACTATCATTTGATCTCCCTGATATGAGGGAGAGGAGATGCAACATGGGGGGTTGAGGGGGTAGGAGAAGAATAAATGAAACAAGATGGGATTGGGAGGGAGACAAACCATAAGTGACTCTTAATCTCACAAAACAAACTGAGGGTTGATGGGGGGAGGGGGTTGGGAGAGGGGGGTGGGGTTATGGATATTGGGGAGGGTATGTGCTATGGTGAGTGCTGTGAAGTGTGTAAACCTGGCGATTCGCAGACCTGTACCCCTGGGGATAAAAATATATGTTTATAAAATAAAATAAAAAAAAAGAAGTGTCTGTTCATGTCTTCTGCCCATTTCTTGATTGGATTATTTGTTCTTTGGGTATTGAGTTGGATAAGTTCTTTATAGAGATTTTGGATATTAACCCTTTATCTGACATGTCATTTGCGAATATCTTCTACCATTCTGTCCATTGTCTTTTGGTTTTGTTGACTGTTTCCTTTGTTGTGCAAAAGCTTTTGATCTTGATGAAGTCCCAGTAGTTCATTTTGGCCCTTGCTTCCCTTGCCTTCGGTGATGTTTCTAGGAAGAAGTTGCTGCTGCTGAGGTTGAAGAGGTTGCTGCCTGTGATCTCCTCAAGGATTTTGATGGATTCCTGTCTCACATTGATGTCTTTCATCCACTTGGAGTCTATTTTTGTGTGTGGTGTAAGGAAATGGTCTAGTTTCATTCTTCTGCATATGGCTGTGCAATTTTCCCATTACCATTTGTTGAAGAGACTATCTTTTTTCTATTGGACAGTCTTTCTTGCTCTTTTGAAGATTAGTTGACCAAAGACTTGAGGGTCCATTTCTGGGCTCTTTATTCTGTTCCATTGGTCTATGTGTTTGTTTTTGTGCCAGTACCATACTGTCTTGATGATTACAGCTTTGTAATAGAGCTTGAAGTCTGGAATTGTGATGCCACCAACTTTGGTTTTCTTTTTCGACATTCCTCTGGCTATTCAGGGTCTTTTCTGGTTCTATATAAATTTTAGGATTATTTGTTCAATTTCTTTGAAAAAAAAAGATAGTATTTTGATAGGGATTGCGTTAAATGTGTAGATTGCTTTAGGTAGCATAGACATTTTCACAATATTTGTTCTTCCAATCCAGGAGCATGGAACGTTTTTCCATTTCTTTGTGTCTTCCTCAATTTCTTTCATGAGTACTTTATAGCTTTCTGAGTACAAATTCTTTGCCTATTTAGTTAGGTTTATTCCTAGGTATCTTATGGTTATGGGTGCTATTGTAAATGGGATCAACTCCTTAATTTCTCTTTCTTCTGTCTTCCAGTTGGTGTATAGAAATGCAACTGATTTCTGTGCATTTTCTGTGCATTGATTTTATATCCTGACACTTTACTGAATTCCTGTTCTGAGTTCTATTTTGGAGTGGAGTCTTTTGGGTTTTCCACATAAAGTATCATATCCTCTGCAAAGAGTGAGAGTTTGACTTTGTCTTTGCTGATTCAGATGCCTATTTATTTCTTTTTGTTGTCTGATTGCCGAGGCAATCATTGCTGAGGGTAGGACATGTTGAATAGCAGTGGAGATAGTGGACATCCCTGCCGTATTGCTGACCTTAGGGGAAAAGCTCTCAGTTTTTCCTCATTGAGAATGATATTTGCTGTGGATTTTTCATAGATGGCTTTGATGATATTGAGGGATGTACCCTCTATCCCTACACTGTGAAGAGTTTTGATCAAGAAAGGAAGTTGTACTTTGTCAAATGCTTTTCCAGCATCTACTGAGAATATCATATGGTTCTTGTTCTTTCTTCTATTAATATATTATATCACATTGATTTGTGGATGCTGAACCAACCTTGAAGCCCAGAATAAATTCCACTTGGTCGTTCGTGGTGAATAATCCTTTTAGTGTACTGTTGGATCCTACTGGCTAGTATTTTGGTGAGAATTTTTGCATCCATGTTCATCAAGGATATTGGTCTGTAATTCTCCTTTTTGATGAGGTCTTTGTCTGGTTTTGGGATCAAGGTAATGCTGGCCTAAAATGAGTTTGGAAGTTTTCCTTCCATTTCTATTTTTTGGAGCAGTTTCAGGAGAATAGATATTAATTCTTTAAATGTTTGGTAGAATTCCCCCGGGAAGCAGTCTGGCCCTCGACTCTTGTTTGTTCGGAGATGTTTGATGACTGTTTCAATCTCCTTACTGATGTATTGGTCTGTTTAGGTTTTCTATTTCTTCCTGGTTCAGTTTTGGCAGCTTATATGTCTCTAGGAATGCATCCATTTCTTCCAGATTGTCAAATTTGCTGGTGTATAGTAGCTCATAATATGTTCTTATAATTGTTTATATTTCTTCAGTGTTGGTTGTGAGCTGTCCTCTTTCATTCATGATTTTATTAATTTGGGCCCTTTCTCTTTTCCTTTTGATAACTCTGGCCAGGGGTTTATCAATCTTATTAATTCTTTCAAAGAACCAGCTAATAGTTTTGTTGATTTGTTCTGCTGGTCTTCTGGTTTCTATTTTATTGATTTCTTCTCTGATCTTTATGATTTCTCTTCTGCTACTGGGTTTAGGCTTTCTTTGCTATTCTTTCTCCAGCTCCTTTAGGTGTAGGGTTATGTTGTGTATTTGAGACCTTTCTTGTTCCTTGAGAAAGGCTTGTATTGCTATATACCTTCCTCTCCGGACTGCCTTTGTGGTTTTCCAAAGATTTTGAACAGTTGTGGTTTCATTTTCATTTGTTTCCGTGAATTTTTAAAATTCTTCCTTAATTTTCTGGTTGACCCATTCATTCTTTAGTAGTATGCTCTTTAGCCTCCATGTATTTGAGTTCTTTCCAACTTTCCCCTTGTGATTGAATTCTAGCTTTAGAGCATTGTGGTCTGAAAATATGCAGGGAATGATCCTAATCTTTTGAGACCTGATTTGTGACCCAGGATGTGATCTATTCTGGAGAATGTTCCATGTGCACTAGAGAAGAATGTTTATTCTGTTGCTTTGGGATGGAATGTTTTAAATATATCTGATGTCCATCAGGTCCAGTGTGTCATTTAAAGCCTTTATTTCCTTGTTACTCTTTTGCTTAGATGATCTGTCCATTTCAGTGAGGGGGGGGGGTGTTAAAAATTCCCTACTATTACTCTATTATTATTGATATGTTTCTTTTATTTTGTTATTAATTGGTTTATATAATTGGTTGCTCCCATGTTAGGAGCATAGATATTTAAAATTGTTAGCTCTTTTTGTTGGACAGACCCTTTAAGTATGATATAGTGTCCTTCCTCATCTCTTATTATAGTCTTTGACTTAAAATCTAATTATTCTAATATAAGGATTGCCACCCAAGCTTTCTTTTGATGTCCATTGGCATGGAAAATTGTTTTCCAACCCCCCCCTCCACTTTAAATCTGGAGGTGTCTTTGGATCTAAAATGGGTTTCTTGTAGACAAAATATTGATGGGTCTTGTTTTTTTAATCCACTCTGATACCCTGCGTCTTTTGATTAGGGCATTTAGCCCATTTACATTCAGGGTAACTATTGACAGATAAGAATTTAGTGCCATTGTATTGCCTGTAAGGTGACTGTTACTGTATATTGTCTCTGTTCCTTTCTGGTCTATGTTACTTTTAGGCTCTCTGCTTAGAGGACCCCTTTCAATATTTCCTGTAGGGTTGGTTTGGTGTTTGCAAATTCTTTTAATTTTTTTTTTGTCCTGGAAGCTTTTTATCTCACCTTCTATTTTCAATAACAGTCTAGCTGGAAGTAGTATTCTTGGCTGCATATTTTTCTCATTTAGTGCTCTGAAGATATCATGCCAGTCCTTTCTGGCCTGCCAGGTCTCTATGGGTAGGTCTGCTGCCAGTCTAATATTTCTAGCATTATATGTTACAGACCTCTCGTCCTGAGATGCTTTCAGGATTTTCTCTTTGTTACTAAGACTTGTAAGTTTTACCATTAGATGATGCGGTGTGGACCTATTTTTATTGATTTTGAGGGGATTCTGTGTGCCTACTGGATTTTGATGCTTGTTCCCTTTGCCAAACTAGGGAAATTCTCTAGTATAATTTGCTCCAATATACCTTCTGCCCCTCTCCCTCTTTTTTCTTCTTCTGGGATCCCAATTATTCTAATATTATTTAGTCTTATGTTATCACTTATCTCTTGAATTCTCAGCTCGAGGTCCAGTAGTTGTTTGACTCTCTCTTTTTTTTTTAAATCATTTTTTTAGTTTATTTTCAGCATAACAGTATTCATTGTTTTTGTACCACACCCAGTGCTCCATGCAATCTGTGCCCTCTCTAATACCCACCACCTGGTTCCCCCAACCTCCCACCCCCCCCCCACCTCTTCAAACCCTTCAGATTGTTTTTCAGAGTCATAGTCTCTCATGGTTCACCTCCCCTTCCAATATCCCCCAACTCCCTTCTTCTAACTCCCCATGTCCTCCATGCTATTTGTTATGCTCCACAAATAAGTGAAACCATATGATAATTGACTCTCTCTGCTTGACTTATTTCACTCAGCATAATCTCTTCCAGTCCCATCCATGTTGCTACAAAAGTTGGGTATTCATCCTTTCTGATGGAGGCATAATACTCCATAGTGTATATGGACCACATCTTCCTTATCCATTCGTCTATTGAAGGGCATCTTGGTTCTTTCCACAGTTTGGCAACCGTGGCCATTGCTGCTATAAACATTGGGGTACAGATGGAATGTGATAGAACAAATTAATAAGAAAAGAGAGAAGAACTACATGGTCCTCTCAATTGATGCAGAAAAAGCATTTGACAAAATCCAGCATCCGTTCCTGATTAAAATGCTTCAAAGTATAGGGATAGAGGGAACATTCCTGAACTTCATCAAATCTATCTATGAAAAACCCACAGCAAATATCATCCTCAATGGGAAAAAGCTTGCAGCCTTCCCGTTGAGATCAGGAACACGACAAGGATGCCCACTCTCACCACTCTTGTTCAACATAGTATTAGAAGTCCTAGCAACAGCAATCAGACAACAAAGAGAAATAAAAGGTATCCAAATTGGCAATGAAGAAGTCAAACTCTCTCTCTTCGCAGATGACATGATTCTTTATATGAAAAACCCAAAAGACTCCACCCCCAAACTACTAGAACTCATACAGCAATTCAGTAACGTGGCAGGATACAAAGTCAATGTACAGAAATCAGTGGCTTTCTTTTTTTTAAAAAATATTTTATTTGTTTATTTGACAGAGATCACAAGTAGGCAGAGAGGCAGGGAGAGAGAGAGGAAGGGAAGCAGGCTCCCTACCAAGCAGAGAGCCCGATGTGGGGCTCAATCCCAGGACCCTGGGATCATGACCTGAGTCGAAGGCAGAGGCTTTAACCCCCTGAGCCATCCAGGCGCCCAATCAGTGGCTTTCTTATACACTAACAATGAAAATACAGAAAGGGAAATTAGAGAATTGATTCCATTTACTATAGCACCAAAGACCATAATATACCTGGGAATAAACCTAACCAAAGAGGTAAAGGATCTGTACTCGAGGAACTATAGAACACTCATGAAAGAAATTGAAGAAGACACAAAAAGATGGAAGACCATTCCATGCTCTTGGATCAGAAGAATAAACATTGTTAAAATGTCTATACTGCCTAGAGCAATCTATACTTTTAATGCCATTCCAATCAAAATTCCACCAGTATTCTTCAAAGAGCTGGAGCAAATAATCCAAAAATTTGTATGGAACCAGAAAAGACCCCAAATCGCTAAGGAAATGTTGAAAAACAAAAATAAAACTGGGGGCATCATGTTACCTGATTTCAAGCTTTACTACAAAGCTGTGATCACCAAGACAGCATGGTACTGGCATAAAAACAGACACATAGACCAGTGGAACAGAGTAGACAGCCCAGATATGGACCCTCAATTCTATGGTCAGTTAATCTTTGACAAAACAGGAAAAAATATACAGTGGAAAAAAGACAGTTTCTTCAATAAATGGTGCTGGGAAAACTGGGCAGCTATATAGAAGAATGAAACTCGACCATTCTCTTACACCGTACACAAAGATAAACTCAAAATGGATAAATGACCTCAACGTGAGACAGAAAGAATCCTAGAGGAGAACATAGGCGGTAACCTCTTCGATATCAGCCACAGCAACTTCTTTCAAGATATGTCTCCAAAGGAAAAGGAAACAAAAACCAAAATAAACTTTTGGGACTTCATAAAAATCAAAAGCTTTTGCACAGCAAAGAAAACAGTCAAGAAAACAAAGAGGCAACCCATGGAATGGGAGAAGATATTTGCAAATGACAGTACAGACAAAAGATTGATATCCAGGATCTATAAAGAACTCCTCAAACTCAACACACGCCAAACAGATAATCATGTCAAAAAATGGGCAGAAGATATGAACAGACACTCCTCCAATGAAGACATACAAATGGCTATCAGACACATGAAAAAATGTTCATCATCACTAGCCATCAGGGAGATTCAAATTAAAACCACATTGAGATATCACCTTACACCAGTTAGAATGGCCAAAATTAGCATGACAGGAAACAACATGTGTTGGAGGGGATGTGGAGAAAGGGTAACCCTCTTACAGTGTTGGTGGGAATGCAAGTTGGTGCAGCCTCTTTGGAGAACAGTGTGGAGATTCCTCAAGAAATTAAAAATAGAACTTCCCTATGACCCTGCAGTTGCACTACTGGGTATTTACCCCAAAGATACAGATGTTTGTCTCTCTTTTGCTCAGCTCTTTATTCTCCAGCATTTGGTCTTCTATATCACTAATCCTCTCTTCTGCGTCATTTATCCTAGCACTAAGAGCCTCCATTTTTTATTGCACCTCATTAATAGCTTTTTAAAATTTCAACTTGGTTAGATTTTAGTTCTTTAATTTCTCCAGAAATGGATTTTATTTCTTCAGAATGGGATTCTCTAATATCTCCCATGCTTTTTTCAAGCCCAGCTAGCATCTTGATAATCGCCATTATGAACTCTAGTTCTGACATATTACTAATGTTGGTATTGATTAAGTCCCTAGCTATCGGTGCTGCCTCTTGTCCCTTTTTTGTGGTGATTTTTTTCCACTTTGTCATTTTATCCAGATAAGAATAGATGAATGAGAGAACAAAATACTAAAAAGAAAGCAACAACTCCAGAAAAATATACACTAATCAAATCAGTTAATATTGGTTTTAATATACACTAACCAAATCAGAAAAGACCCAAAACTGGGGAGAAAAGGGGATATATATATATATATATATATATATATATATACACACACCTATAAATAAATATGTGTGTATGTATATTTATAGATATATGTATGTATATAGATATATATATGTATATTTATAGATATATATATTAGACTAGTGCAGTCAAATGCTCTACCACTGAGCTATACCCCCTATATTAGACTAGTGACTAGAACAGAGCCACACACCTGATTTTGGGTGTATTTTGGTCTGTTAGAAGAAACTATCTCCCAAAATTTTAAAGAAAGAAAAACATATATATACACAAAAATAAGGGTAAACACGATGAAGGGATGGAATATGACTGTAAAGATGAAAATTTAAAAAGATTCTTAAAAGGAATTGATAAGAAGTTGGTTGAAAAAAGAAAATAAAAGAATTTTATCAGGCTGGAGATTAGAACAAAGCCATATGCTAGATTTAGGGTATATTTTGATCTGTTAGAAGAAATTTGTCCCAAAGATTTTTGTATCCAGAAAAACCTGTATGTATATAAAAAAATAAGGTTCAATATGATGAAGGGATAAAATATGAGTATAACAATAAAAATTTAAAAAGATTTTTAAAAAAGTATTGATAAGATAAAATATTTTAAAAAGCTTACAATAGGAAAGAGGAAAAATTAAAAGAAAATAGAATAAGAAAAAAAAATTTAAAAATTTAACTTTGAAAGACCAAAGAATCATGGGGGAAAAAGCCATGAATTCTATGTACTCTATTCCCCTAGCACTGGAGTTCTGCTGTTCTCATTGATCGGTGAACTTGCTCTTGGCTGGATGTTCTTGCTGATATTCTGGGGGAGGGGCCTGTTGCAGTGATTCTCAAATGTTTTTGCCCGAGGCGGAATTGCACCGCCCTTGCAAGGGGCCAGGCTAAGTAATCTGCGGTTTTGGTCTTGGGAGCTTTTGTTTCCTGAACACTTTCTGTATTGCTTTAGAGGACAGGAATGAAGATGGTGGCCTCCCAGTCTCTGGTCCTGGAGGAGCTGATTGCTCAGGGTCCTACTCCTCAGTAGGCCCTTGGAGAAAAGCAGTCAGTCCCTCCCGTCTCCCTGGTCTATGGCATTGCTTTGAGTTCAGCTGGTCTGTGACCGAGCGTTTCTATTTCTGGCGTATGGCTCCATTTGGAGTCTCCAAACCCAGCAGATTCCTGTTGCTCACTCTCATGGCCACTCCTCCTGGAGGACGAAGGAGGGGGTCTCTCTGGATCTGCCACTTGTGGGGTCCCTATTCCAAGACCAGTAGCCTGACTCTTCCCTAGATAAGGTTTAAGGTAACCCTGAGCTGAGAGCCTGCTTCTCAGCTCTGTCTCTGCAGCTGGCTTCCCTGCTCAGAAAACTGTGAGCTCTGCCACTCTCCGGCAAATCCGGTCTTTTTGTGTCCCCACAGGTCCTGATATCATACTGTCCCTGTGAGTGCTCCAGCCCCGCTTAGCTTCTGGAGCCATGTCCCTCAGTGGAGCAGACTTCTAAATGTTCCAATTTTGTGCTCCACTGCTCAGCTGCTTGCCAGAAGCTGGCCCCTCCCCCTGTGATCTATCTTCCCGTTGCTTCCAATTCACCTCTCTGCCCGTCCTACCTTCCAGTAAGAGGTCGATTTTCTGTTCCTAGAATTGCTGCTCCTCTTCTCTTCAATCTCCTTTGAGTTTGTAGCTGTTCAGAATGGTTTGATAACTATCTAGCTGAACTCCTGGGACCCAAAGATATTTAGGTCTCTTACTCCTCTACCATCTTGCTCCTCCTTTCTGTTAATATTTTTTCTTACCTGCAGCCTGATTTCTTTAAGGCCCTGGGTTTTGTTGTTATGTATCGACTACTGATATATTTCTTAAATATCATTTTAACTAAAGCATTCAACTGTTTGGATGTACAGAAAAGATTTTTTTCTTTCCTTTTAGGGCTCTATAAGGTAGTGTTACCTAGAACTCCATCAGTCACCCATTCAGCATTTATAAACCCTAATAGGACTACTGAAATAGGAAGCATTCTCATTGATTCACCTCAATGCACGGTTGCTGACTTCCCGCTATAGCTTGTGCATTGAGTTGGGAAATACAAAATTGGCAAATATGTCTGAAATCTACACAATGAAATGAGAACCTAATCAGTGACAAATGAGCGCTGTGCATGGGAGGATCAGAGGAGGAAGATGATTTTGAGCTCATGTGGCCACTGAGGCTTCACGAATGAGGCAGAACATGAGTTGGATCTGAAGTTCACTGGGGATATTAAGGTAACACGGAGATGGTCGATGTATTCGCTACACTGTGAGGAACAAGTGTGGGCTTCAATACGGTGTTGGTGAGTTGGAGAGAAGGTCAGTGACTGACAAAGCAGGGTCCAGGAAGGCACTGCCCATTCCTTTGGGCAGAGAAGACAGAAAGGGAGGGTGTCGTTCATTTCTTCATTCTAACGATTTTTGTTAAGCACCTCCTTTGTGCAGAGGATACATCGGTGAGCAGAAGCAGATGTATCCTGAGGGAGGGCTAGTGAGAAGCACATGCTTTTCTGGGCTCTGTACCTAACTAAGTCTGTTATTTAAAGTCTAGTTAATGAAAGGTTGAAAGGTTGAATTTCCTAGAGACAGAAGAAGGTGGCTGATGAGGACAGTGGCTGATGCTTTTGGATAGAGAGAAGGCAAGAGATCAGAGTGAGCAGAGCAGCTGACAATAGGTCAGTTATATGGCATTATTATTATTGTTGCTGCTGTTGTTTTAAAAGCAGGCCTAATCTCTGGCTAAGCAAGCAATCCTATTATATGAAGGTAAATACTCTTGTGTCCCCCGCATCCAGAAATTTTGTTCTTCTGTCGATTAAGACCACAGCAAGGAAAAGAAAAGGAAACAAAGGATTCGCTCCTTTCTGTCCGTCCTCTCACACTTTCTTTCCACTTTCAACCCCTTCCTCATCCATGACTTCTCTAAGAAATGAATGAAAATGTAGAGACTTGTAAGACTTGCTGTCTATCACAAGGCATGTACCCACTGAGATTCTCCCGACATTATTCTCCTGTAATTTCCAGCTGTCACTTTTCTTTGCTGAATTTGGCCAGCACAATGCCCTCAATATCAGTGCCTTCCTGATTTCCAGCCGGAGAGCTGGTCTATTGTACCAGTAACTGCTGGGTTTGTGCCTAACAGTTGAAGCTGGAACCTATTGTCTATGCAGACAGGGGAATTCACAGAACAGTTACTGTGGGAAGTGATTGTTCACAATTTGGTGAAAAACAGCCTTGCTGACTTACATGCACTGCAAGATAATTTAGGTCTGAAGTACAGAGAATAATAACCAAGTCCTTTCTGAAGGACCCCCATAAGTGAAAGCCCCGGCCAAAGCAGCTGACTCCGTGAGTTCAGAAGGTGCCCTCGGGGGCAGTTCTTAGCCTCTGAGGGGCTGTTACATAACATTTGTCAGTGTGGTGTTTTCCATTGTTTTCCTTTTTCCTGCATGGACACACACAGCCCACCCCTCTCTTTACCCATGTACTTCAGTGTTGGGGAAGGATTCTGTCACACGCCCAGCCTGTCGCCCTCCTACTTTGACGGCTAATGCATTTTAGTACAGGGACACATCTTGGAGCTAATTCATAAGGATGAACATCAGTTGCTAGCAGCTGAGAAAAGAATCTCTCTAGAACAAGTAGCTGCTTTTCCTGTGATAAATTCATCCCTTGTCATGGATTTTACTTCAATTTTCTTAAATGATAAAAGATTTTGACCTTTGGAAAAACCTGTCATCTTTTCCCAGAGAGTTTATTACGTCCAGTAGATGGGAAATTAAAGATCGTCAGTTTAAATGCCAGCTTTGTCACTAATGACCTCTGTGACCTTGGGCAAACCACCTTCGTGATGAGTGGGGCTCAGTTTCCTAATCTGTTTGCAGCTGTTGGGGTGCCCCTTGGCTGAGCCCAAACATATATCGGGCTCAGGGTCCTGACAGCCTGCGCCCACTTTCCGCTATGCTTGTGTTCATCAAATGGCATTCATGAAGGCCTCTTTACCTCTCTCAGTAGGAAGAGAAAGGAAGGACATTTCTGTAAAGGTACAACGGTGACACACGAAAAGATCAAGATGGTGAAGTAAGATGGCAAGTAATTTGGATTGATTTTAAGCCCTTAGATCAAGGTAAGTTAGAGTCCGGAGCTGAAGAAACAAATTTTGGGGGAGTCTTGGTGAATCTCTGTGCACAGGCAGTGCTGCTTCAGGGTGCACCTGTGGCCCCATGCCGTCCAGGAGTGGAACGAGGACTGTTTGCCTCCATCAGTGCCCTGCAGCAATTCGAAAGGGAGAATTCAAAGGAAAACCTCAGGGTTGGGGAGGTTGACTGCTCTTTAGGGAAGGTACCAGGAAAAGTGGTGCTGGCAAGGGGTCTTTGGCCTTCTAGCTGGACCTGCAGTATCTAAAAAGATGGCCCTACCTAGAGAAAAAGGTTAGAGCATGTCTGCCTCGGCCAGACTCCTTGGCTATGAGCTAGTACTCCTGCAGTTGCAGGCCGTGGTGTGCCATCAGAGAAATATGGCTTTATAAGGGAGAAAAGGGTGAGGAAATTTGATCAGCCTCTTGTAAGAAGAAGGAGGTCGCAAAATGAAGGCTTTCTTGGAGAGTTCTCTTTCAGCCTTAAGAAAAATGTTTGAACTTTGGCTAAAACATTCCTCCTGAGAAGTGGGCTCTGGAAGGAAATAAAAGAAGGACGTTGACAGTTTGCAATGGCTTTTCATGTAGTCTGTCCATCTGCTCTGGCAGACAGTGCCTCCGTTGCTCTGATGGTGAGCTTGGATATATTTAAAGATTTATTTGTTTATTTTAGAGGAAGAGAGAGTGCGTAACAGTGAGCAGGAGGGAGGGGCAATGGCAGGGGGAGAGTCTTAAGCAGATTCCTCACTGAGCATGGAACCCGTTGTGGGGCTCAATCTCATGACTCTGAGATTATGACCTGAGCCAAAACCAGGAGTTGGATGCTTAACTGATTGCATCACCCAGGTGCCCCTGGAGAGCTGGCTATATTTAACAGAAATATGAGAAACTATAGGACTGTGTGAGTTGAATACTCTTTACTTATGTGGGTCACTGTTCTTATAGAAAGCTGTAGTCTGTTGGTTTTCAAACTGTGTTCCACAGAACACTAGATTTTTCTCAGTGCCTACTTAAAGGACACCCTAGTAGAGCCTAAGAGTGGGAAAAGGTCAGAGGCCAAGGGAATGGGACTCCTGGTCTCCTACTCCTGCTTTGAATATGGAACCACTGCTTATGACTTTGTTTAAACAAAGCACTCTTTAGTTAACCGTGGCCATTGCGATAGAGGCTATGGTTAGAAGTACCTTAAAAACTCATGGTTAGAAAAGACTTAATGCAGGGCTTGGATGCTGGCTCAGACTGCAGTGACAACATGAGTAACCTTGTGCTTCTCTGGACTTCTCATGCTCTTAGAGAGACGAGGAAGAACCTCCGACCATTTGGAGTAGTCAGTAAGATCCCTCCAGGGTTGAGGAGAGAGTACAGAGAGTCTCTCGTGCACTCACATTTCAGAGTATTGTTTGGGTGGACTGCCAAGGCCACCAAGAATGCAGGGAGCATCATCTAACCCTGAAGTGTGAGTGTTTCCAAAATAAGGGCCAGGGACTTCTTGAAGCAGACAAAAAAACCCCACTGTTCTGTTATCATTGGATAAAGGATAGCTATTTCTTAGAGGACTGCAGGTTTGGGGAATGTGTAGTTAGGGATTCAGAAGCAAAATGCACTAGAGAGCATGGGAACTGTGTATTCTTCTTTTCCTCTCCCACCATCCCCCCAGACCCTAAATTCTCAGTTCCCAAATGGTAGAGCCTTCTCCCCAACTGCATCATGTATTTGAGGGCTAATGGAGCTCTTGAGGAAGGGGGTATTGAAGGCATCTGTATTCTTATAGCTGTTCAGGCCAAAACCTTGGAATCTTCCTTGACCTCACATCTAATGTCCGATCCATCAGCTGGTTTTGTTGTGTCTATCCTCAATATGGATTCAGAATTCTGCTGCTTCTTGACACTTCCTATCACTCTATCACTCAGTCTCCTTTTTCTTCTATCTGGATTCCTGCAATACCTTCCTACTTGAATCCCAACTTCCACCATTGATTCTCAGTAGAGAAGCCAGGTTGATTCTATTTAAGTGGAAGGAACATGGGTCAGAACCCTGTTTCATTCATGGTAAAAGCCAATGTCTTCATAATGGTCTGGAGGGCCCCTCTGCTTGATCTGATCTTCCATTATTTCTCTGAACATCTCCTCCTATTGGTTCCATCCATATTCACCTCTTTCCTGTTCCTTGAACATTCTGAACTGACTCCTGTCTTAGGGTCTTGCACTATCTGTTCCTTGTGCTTGAAATGTTTTCCCTGTGAAGTCCACAGGATTAATATACTCATATCCTTCAAGCTTTTGTTCAAATGACATTTTCTCAATGACATCGTCCTTGACTACTCCAAATTGTTCCTAGCCCCTTAGGCCATACACACTTGCTGCTCTTCGTTACTTGGTTCTACTTTTTAACAAGGCATGTTTTAGTGGTCTGTAAAGTTCACTTCTTTTTTATGTTTATTTTGTATCTTTTCCTGACTGAATGTAAGTTCAGTCATGAGGACTGAACATATCCCATGAGGACAGGGATTTTTGTCCCTTTGGTTCACTACTATATTCAGATTGACTAAACTCATGCCTTGCTCATATTAGGTGCTCTATACAAATTTCCTGAATGAACGAATGAATGAATGAGTAAGGGAGCTGGCCAAGATTCTTTCTATTATCTCTTTTATTTTAATATGGTTCTTTATTATGTAGTAATTTCACATTACATTTAATTTTCATTTTTGAATGTGAAATTATATGAAATACATATTAGAATTATATGAATCATGAAATATTACATTTAATAATATATTAAATAATACATTTAATGCAGTAATATTTCATATTACATTTGATATGATTCTGTCGTAAAAATAAAGAGCATTTCTCAACAACCTTTGTTTTCTGGTCAGCAAAAAAAAATACTAAGTTTGGGGAGTAAGATAACCAACCAGTTGTATCTCTTCTGACTAGATAAAGGCTCTTGCAACAAGTATTCAGCACATTATGTGCTTGGGGATGGCTTCTAATGACCCCACTGTTGTATTTTAATGAAAACCCAATAGGAAGAAGGAAGGAGAAAGAGAAGGCAGGTCATGGTGGGTAATCCCCTCATCCCAAGGAGAAGAACTCTTCTTGTCAGCACTTGGAGCATGTAGCATGGTAGCTGCCTCATAGTCATCCTAACATGAATGTTCTGGTCTGTGCTAATATTTCTTATTGAAAATTGATAAACTGGCATTCAGAGACCCAACTCAGTCTCATTTATGTTTCGGTGAGTGAGAGTTAGGCTCTCAGCCCAAGCAGAATCTGCACATGGTGACCCAGTTGTGGTTCGGCCTTTTGAGGTTTTGCTCACCTGCTGCTGATGCTACCTAATATTGATGCATCCCCATTGCTCAGTCTACTGGTTTGATCGGAAACATACCTGTTTGAGAGAGTGGGATGATACATCTTCATTAACTGGAATTATTGGTAAGAAAGCTTTATGCCTAAAAATCTTGAGTTGTTTAAAGATCACATGGTTGTGAAGTTTCTATCCAAACCCTAATTTTATCATTTCTACCAACTTCTCTCATCTTTACTTTATTGCTCAAACTTGTTCTACCCTTCTTTATTTACTTGTGGGAAACACCTTCAGAAAACCCAAATGAAAGTAAGTAAGAGAGGCAGTACACATGGGCTGTTCTTTTCTTCCCAGCTTTATTGAGGTATAATTAACTGAAAAATTGTATATATTTAAGATGTACAACTTGATGGTTTGATATACATATTCATTGTGAAATAACTACCACAATCAGGCTAATTAACAAATTCATCACTATATATATATATAGTGCGCACGTGTGTGTGTGCACATGTGCAGTGATCTTAAGATGATCATTTTACAAATTTCAGGTGTACAACGCAGTATTGTTGACTGTAGTCTCAGTGTTGTACATTAGATTTCTGGAACATATGCATCTTGCATGACTGAAACTTTGTGCCCCTTGGCTGATACACCCTCAATTCTCTTCATAGCCCCTGGCAACCACCATCCCACTCCCTGCTTCTATGAGTTTGACTATTTTCAATTCTGCTTGTAAGTGAGATCATGCAGTATTTGTTTTTCTGTGCTTGGCTCATTTCGCTTAGCATAATGTCCTCTAGGTTCATCCATGTTGTTGTAAATGCCAGGATTTCCTTTTTATGGCTGAATATTACCCCATTGTGCATATACAACATGTTTTCTTTATTTACCCTTTGATGGACACTTAAGTTGTTTCCATATCTTGTCTATTGTGAATAATGCTGAATTTAACATGGGAGAAAAGATATCTCTTTGAGATCCTCATTTCATACCTTTTGTATATGCATTCAGAAGTGAGATTGAAGTTCATAAGGTAGTTCCATTTTTAATTTTTTGAGGAACCTCCATACTGTTTTCCATAACACCTGCCTACACCAGTTTACATTCCCACCAGCAGTGTACAAGGGTTTCCTTTTCCTTACCTCCTCACCAGTGCTTTTTATCTTTCTGATAATAGCATTTGAACAGATATAAGGTGATAACTTGTTATGGTTTTGATTTGCATCTCCCTGATAATTAGTGAAGTAGAGCATCTTTTCATATACCTGGTGGCCATGGGTCTGTCTTCTTTGGAGTTGTCTCTTCAGGTCCTTTGCCCATTTAGTTATATGGTCGTTCTCTCTCTCGCTATTTTTTTGTTTTTAAGGAGTAGGAGTTCCTGATATATTTTGAGTATTAATCCTTTATCAGGTATGTAGTTACACATATTTTCCTTCATTCTGTAAGTTACCTTTTCACTCTGTTGGTTGTTTCCTTTGTAGTATGGAAGCTTTTTAGTTTGATGAAATCCCAATAGTCTATTTTTGCTTTGTTGCCTGAGCTTTTGATATCATATCTGAAAAGTCATTGACATGGGCTATTCTTTATGTTAATATCTAGAAAGCAGAATAAACTGAGTTTCATAATAACCAAGTTCTCCTTTGAAATCATGTCACTCAGTAAATGTACAGGTAACCATTTTGTGGGCTGTGAGTGCAAAGAGGCAGTACCCGCATACCAGGACTCAAACCCACAAGGCAGGCCTCCAGAGCATTTCTGGCACAGTGTAGAGTCAGGTGCCAGGATGTTGATTAGTGTTGTGTCCCACCTTTCAGGCTGGAGGGAGGGAGTGTGTATTAGCTACTCCTCCAGGTCCTAGGCAGTTTTTTTTCTCTGTTCAATATATACTCTGCTCGGAGACTGGATCCTGGGAAAGTGATTGCATCTTTTCTCTAGCTACTCCATATCAATGGTCTTTTCATCTGAGCGTTGGGTGAGTGATTGCAGTGACCCACTTTGTTGCAATATCATGTGCACAACTGTATCGTGTCTTGTTACACGGCCTTAGAGCATGGCGATGGCTCTGCTTGAGCACAAGGGACACTTTGTAGAATCTCTGCTGTGTGATCTGAGAATATTACTGTGCTGCACATGGACTTGCCTTAAGTACTACAGGGAGAAAAATCAACATAAAACTTCCACTAAAATGTAGAAGTCCGAAATGGAATGATGCAGTTCTGAACCATGCTTTCTTTTACTTCCCAATGTGGAGCTGTAAGAATTGCCCGGAGGCTCGGAGTGTGTAAACGGCAGAGCAGACCAGGGTTCACGCCGGCAGTCTCCTTTGGTGGTTGTGGGTCAGACCAACCCTCTTCACCTCATTTGGTCAGATTGAAAAGGCCTTCCTGCTTCTTGTGTATTTCAGCGTTTGATGGTATATGTGGATAAAATACACACAGTGAGCCTATCTTGAAAGCATTCCAGGAGCTCCCAGCATATTGGCAAGGGCAGTAATGATGTAAAATCCCTTGTCTGGATGGATGATGAGTGAGGCTCATTTTGTGCTCCTTCTTCTAATGTATCCTTTCTCTTTGGGGCCAGCTTTAGATAAGTGATTTGACAGCTGGCTTATTAGTTGGAGGATTTAGATCGTAGGTTTAAATTGTTTATTGGTTGCCTCTGGATTTGAGTAACCAGCATCTTCACCTCTTGGAGCAGAGAGGTTGGACCTCCACATACCCTCAGTCAGTGCTAATGGCTTTTCCTCCTCCTTTCTTCTCCTCCTCCTCATCTCCCCTGCATGCCGGGCAGGTCTTTGTGGCAGAGGTGAAAATATAGATGGGAACCTGGGGAGAAATGAAAAGCAAGTAAGTTTTCAGTGCGTCAGGCAAATAGCACACAAAGGGTTGCAGATTTTCCAGTGAGCTTTTGGGTTGGAGGTCTGAAGGCCAGCAATGGCTGCAGTTTGTCTGGACCGTGTGTTTCACCTCTTGTGGCTTCAGGCCAGGGGTCCGGTTTTCCCCAGGGGCATAAGAGGTGCCCCTGAGCTGTTGGTGGAGATATTTCTATTCTTCATTCCTCCTCACCTTTCTCTCAAGGTTTCTGAAATTGAGGGTGTTAAGAATGGTCTGATCTTTGAATCTTGCTGCATGAAGCTGGGGAACTTGTGATGTTAGGTGAGTTCTGCCCCGAGGAGAATGGGATTCTTTAGGGCACATTCCGTTGGGCAGACCTGCTGTGTTTGGTGTACAGCCTGTGTCTAAACACAGGTCAGTGAGAGAGAGGGGGAATGTGCTGGGGTTTAGAAGAATGGTAGGTGGATATACTGGAATTTGGGGAAGAAGGGTAGGGTTTGTAGCCTTATTTAGTGAAACTAGTCAGTGGGAATTATCATCGTGGCCTACCGTTCCCAATGCAGATAGGCCCACTGCCATTTGGGCTGATCTGGGTCAGAGCAGAATTCCAAACCTGCATCTTGAGGCTGTGCTATGCCCTTGGCCCATTCACGTACTCATGTGTTCGTTCATGTGTCCCTTCCATTGACGTATCCATTCATTCAACACCCATGGGCTAGACTTTGAGCTGAGCTCTCTTGATAAAGAGTAAAAAGCCACCACTCTCCCCTCACATCCTGGTGGGAGAGATATAGACAGCTTGGTGATTATGTCATCGAGGGCTGTTGTGTAACAGGTAAGCACAGGGCTTGGAATTGGGACCTTTGTGGGGTCTGAGAGGATGAGGGAAGGTTAGTGTGGTAAAGGAGGAGGAGAAGGGCCTTCTGGGTGGTGAGACTGTGTCTCACCATCAGGTTGAAAATTGTTTCAAAACTTTTCTTCTCTATTTTCAGACTGACTGGAAGAGGCCTGGTATTGTCTGAGGTCAGATTTCTTGCGTGTTTACTGAATTCACCAGACAGCTTTGAGTTTTATTTGCTCTAGCGATTGTCCACTTCTCAACAAAGAACACGGAAGTCCCTCCTCAGCCGATTTCGGGGAAGACAGATGTGTGTGCTATCCGCATAGATACCTTTATGGAGATTCTGCTTTTCTGTTTAAGGAATTCACAACAAGCTTTATAATGAAATCATTCTGGTTAAAATAATCCTTATGAACTAATGAAAGCTTAGACAGTCTTCAGGATTTCCTGCCAGGACTGTGTTCGGTGGCAAGACCCGAGGTCACAAGATAACTACTTACAAAGCTGGTTGCAAGGGCATTGTTAAAGAAATATTCTGACAAAACAGACTTGAGTCCATTGGCCGGGCACTGTTCTTTGAAACAAAGGCCCAGCTTTGATCCTTTCGGAGCCAAACTATGGTGGTTCACAACAGACAGTGTTTTATCATTTTCTTGCTCCCCATGTATACCACTCCTCCTTTCGCTCAGCCAAAAGCTTATATATTCATTTTGAGCTTTCTCAAGATGCCTGAGAGGGCTGAGGTATCCTGCCACACACTGCAGATCCTCTTTCTGACTGTTAGAAAAATTACCGAAGGTAAAGGGACATTTTCCAGCATCACACTATAGTGTCTAGGTGTTTTTTCCTCTCTTTCGTGAAGTGGGGGAAAAAAAGAGGCCTCGAGTTTGAGCCCTGGAAGCTCCTATCAAGTGTGGGATCTTGGTGGTGAGGGAGCTCTGCTGCTCTCTACCCAAAACTGGTGCTTTGGGGAGGGTCAGTGGTAAATATCGAGCAACAAGAGGTGGCAGCTGGGTGACTCGTGCCCTCTGTGATGTCTGCTCTGAAAATGTAGAGGTACGTCCTGATTTTTAGACTAAGATTGCGAATTTATGCTAAGGCAGAGGGAGACTGTCTAGATCAGAGGAGCCTCTTTCATGGGCTCTCTAATGGGCTAGAGATAGTGGGTGACATGCAGGTGATGGTTTAGAGGAGGGCATTGAACCAAGAGATGAGGGAACGCAGAGCTTACATGGAGATCAAACCCACGACTTTGATCCCATTCCAGCCAAACACATGCAGCTGAAGTTCTCAAGGGGCTGAAGGTGGGAATGGGAAAGTGGGCACCTCAGTGTGATGTGTGCTCCTTGGTATCGGACCGATCTGGAGTTCAGCTCTGGGTCTCCCACTCATGAGCTGGATAGTTTTAGGCAGGTTACTTAATCTCTCTGATTGTCCAGTTCCTCTTATGTAACATGGAGAGAATTAATTTCAGGATGAATAGTAAAGACTAATCAATGAATACTGAGATAAGAAGAGGGATGTGCAAACATGACTAGGCACTGCATAAAGGATACCTAAAAATAGTAGGCAAGGTTGGCCAGACGGTGATGAGTGTGGGCAAGACAGAGCTGAAGCACAGGTGACTCTGGGGATAATGGAAACCTTTGTAAGACAACTGACCGCACCACTGACCTTCTCTGCTTCAAAGGCAATAATCATGGCAATTAAAACAACAATAACAGGCAACAGTGTGGGCTTTACTAGGATTTTGATGTTATTGAATGGTATGAGTCTGACTCAGCGATGCTCAAATGCTGTCCAACATGCATTCCTTCTCTCCCCAGAAGCCCCCTTGGGGCCTGAGCTTGCAGCTTAATTAGCACTGCCTTCCTTCCAAGTCTTGGGATCGGAAACACTCGGATTAGCCACACGGATGAAGTGCTTAAATAAGTGGGAGAGCTGGCTGCTCGCGCTGTAGAACAGGCTTGGACTCCGTCCACTCCCAGCTGCATACCTATTGGGCAGTTGAAAAACACTGAAGAGAGATGGCCGGCCCAGCTCTGTGGACACTGTGTGCCCTCAGCAAGGGGGCACAGAGCCCAGAGGGATTCCCACCCATTAGGAAGACATGGCCCCGCCTATGCCCAGCAGCTCCTTCATTTCTGGAGGAATAAGGGTCCGGGAGGGGGTTGAAAGTTCCTTTCTCCAACACCCGGAGTGGCAACCAGCATTTGCTGAGTGCCCAGAGGCAGGATGGTCTGGCTCCAAATCTCATGTCTTTAACCTCCCTACTAGGAAGCCCCGGAAAGGAAGAAGGTGCTGCTCCCCCGATCTCAAAGCGTGAATCTTCTTTGTGAAAATTATCTTAGCTCTGGTACACACTAATGTTTTCTATTTGCCTTACCTTTTAAGCTTGCAGAGTACCTTTAGTCATATCCTACTTCAGGTGTATTTTCTCCAGCTCTCAGCCTTTTAAACTGCCCAGCTAGGTAGGTGAGTTACTTTATTTTCATTTTAGAAATCTATACTGAGAAATCTGTATCCGTTATCTTGCCAGGCAAGCATTCTTATTGTCCGTGCAGAGAATCAATTCTGTTTACATGTTAATAGACTTAGGTCTGGGTGACGTGTCCTAAGGTCTTCTTCAGACAAATATGAGCTTGTGGTGCTCTATTAGAATGCACCCAGGGTACAGAGCTAAAACAAAAATAGATCTAGCTTTGTCATTAGGTGCTTCGAATCACACACTCTCAGTTCTAGGAGATGTATCCATCCACGTCTTATCTGAGGAGCTGGGACACAAAGAGCCAGCTAGCTCTCTCACCGCACATGCACCCATCTTAGACTGGGGTCTTGGATTCTTTTCTGTGTACGTTCCAAGGCCTGATGGCTTGATGAAAGGTTTTTGTGTGTGGGGAAGCCACGCCCTGGCATTACCTGTTCTCACTACTGTTATTTCAGCAGTAATCTGGTGCTATTCCGAGAAGGTTTGCTAAGCCTGGCACATTCTGGATGTTTTGGAGAATTGTTTTAAAAGATCACAAGACTTCATTCTTCCCTGAAAAGAGATTATAATTTACTGGGAATGTCTGGCACAAATACCTGACATTCATGAATGAGATAAATTAGAACCTTGACGTGCTCAATTCAATGTAGAAAAATCTTAAGAAAGTGTTTCAGGGAATAAGCCTATTAGCACACTTCTCAGCACACGGTGTTATCACACACTCATGTGTCACAACCCGGTGTGAAATTCATTGCAGGTCATTTGTTAGTAATAATAACTGAAGTCCTCAAATTTGTGAATTACTTCTTTATCATATGAATTAAGGTGAATTCAGTGTCATCCCTAAATTCCTCGCTTGTTTGCGTGCTGACATGCTTTCTCGAGAAAGAAAGACTCTAAGTGGTTGAAGCCAACAGGCTGTAATTACAATACTGCTCCCTGGTTAGGAGCTTGCCCTCTGGAGGCAGGTCCTCTGAGGTGGAATCCCAGTTCCCTCCCCGTGACCTAGCAGGGCCAAGTTCCTCGTTTAGCTGTGAGGCTGCGAGGAGGAGATCATCGCGGTACTGCCGTGCTTTCCTTGTTGTGGGGCAGCCACTAGATAAATGTCAGCCAGTGTCATTATTAATTATGTGTGGTGCTGGGTACACAGCTATTGTTCTAAGAGACCAGAAAAAGCGCGAAGTGTTGGCCGTGGTTCAGAAGCAGGGCCTAACCGCAGGGTCCCTGCCGACAACACTGCAAGCTTACAGGACAGGTTGATTTTCTTTCTCGCTGCTGTTTCCCTCAGTGGCTTAGGGTGCCCACCCCCATGCTATGTCTGCTGTGCATTTCCCCCCATTGCTGATAAGCCCTGTTCTGTTGTCTTTAGTTTGGCTTGATCCTCATGGGATTGGATTGTTTGGCTTTGGGAAGGTGTGTGATACCTTAATTCTCTCCTCTTCTCATACTCACGCTCATGGAGAAAAATGCCACTCCTGGCTCTGATTTGTCATTTCTGTTCTATACCGATGTAGACCTGCCCCACCCAGGTCAGGGCCCTCCCCGTGAGGTGGATCTCTGTACTTTCTTCAAACCCCACCTCCCCTTTCCCTCACTAACTCAGATCATCACTTCCCTTAAGCCTGCTACTTGCACTCATTTTTTTTTTAAATAAAATGATTGTATTATACATATTTTAAAGATACATCAAAGGGAAGATAATGAAGCTTTACAAATTTATATTCACATTCAATAATTTTGAAGATTTTGTCATGTCTGCTTCCTGTCCATCTCTTTTGGCTTTTCTTTGATGAATTATTTTAAAGTAATTTCCAAGTATGTTCTTTCACAGCTGTGTGCTGAAGAACACATCCTTAGAAATTTTGGACATTCTCTGATATGACCACTATGCTGTTATCATGTCTAACCAAATAAAGAGTAATTCTTCGGTATCATTGATTACCCTTTTAGTTACCAAATTTTTTTTAAAGTTGGTTTGTTTGAATTAGGGCCCACAAATTATGTTATGTTGCAAATTTCCTTGAATCCAGATTAATGTCCTTCCTTCCCTGCTGTACCCCATTCCTATTTGGCTATACTGCTGGCTTACTGACGAGAAGGCAGTCGTGCTTAGGAATGTTTTCAGTTTACCTGTTTGTTTCTTTGTGAAAGCTTGATCCCTCCATTGGAGTTGGGCCTTCATGGAAGAGTATGGAATGTTTTTCCATTTGTCTAAATGAACTTTTTCATCTTTCCATAGTGTTTACAAATTTTCCTTGTGTAGATGTTGCATGTTCCTTGCTCAAAGTATGACTAGGTAGTTTGTTTTTTCAAGCCTTTTCCTCCTTTAAATAGCATGATATTCTAGTGTGTGTATATGGGAGCTATTGATGCCATATATTCATTTTATGTCCTGTTAATTTACTGCATTGCCTGATTTTTGTGGTTTTCATTAATTCTCTTGAGTTTTCTTAATATACAGATCTGTTATTTAAAAATAGATCTAATTTTAGCTCCCAATTGCTTGATCTTATCTGATTGCATTGGCTGATTCTTCCAGTATCATGTTAACTAGTTGTAGCAATAGTGGGTGACTTTGTGTCGTGTCTTACATTAATGAGAGTGGCCGTATTTCCTCATTAAGTAAGATACATGTTTAATTGATTTGTGTTTTAGGAATGAGTGTGTATGTGTGATCAGAAATAAACGTGGAATTTTTTCAAATGATATTTTTGGCATTGTTGGAGATGATGGTATGATTTCTCCTTTGACCTCTTGCTGTGATTAGTTACATTAATGGATTTGCTCATATGGAATTATTTTGTATTCCCCAAATAAACTCCCTTTGATCATGACATATTTTGACAGATTCTATTTTTAATTCTTTTCTTAGAATTTTTATATCACTTTTCATACATGAGAATGATATATAGATTTCTTTTTCATATTGTCTCTATGTGCCTATTATATCAGTGAATGTATTTGACATAAAATATTTGATTTTTCTTCTTTTTCTATGCTCTGAAACAATTTAAATAGCAACTAAATGATCTGGTTTTTAACTATTTGTAGTATTCCACTACAGTTTGTAAAACCATCTGGTTCTGGTGCTGCTTTAAAGAGTAGCTTTGTAAAACCCTTTCGGTTATTTATATAATTGATCTGTTTGGATTTTCTGTCTGAACTTTTTGTTTTGACTGAAGTTCTCCATTTCATCTAGGTTTTCAAATATTTGCTTAGAGTTGTGCCAACATAACTATATAGATTAAATAAGTTCCTTATTTTAATGGCTATTTTTTCTTCACCATGTTTATTTTGTATATTTGTGTTTCCTACCCTTATTTACTAAAAAAAAATTACTGTAGATTTGTCCATTTTGTTCATTTTTTTCAGAAGATAAGATTATTTCTTTATTAAAGCTATATATTCCATTTTCTAACTCTTAATTCTGCTTTTATCTTTAGTAATTCTTTTATTTTGCTTTCTTTTGACATTCTTTATTGTTCTTTTCCTCACTTCTGGAGTAGAGTGTTTAATCCATTTTTTCATTTTTATTGATATAGATAATAAAGCTATGAATTTTTATTTGAGTATTTCCTTTATCTGTATCCCTAGATACAATATATTGCATTTTATTTATTGCTGCTATGGAAATTCTGCAGGAAGTTGTACAATTACTTTTTGTATTTCCTTCTTGACACTAAAGTTGAATGAAGTTTTTTTTAATGTGTTTGTTTACATTTCCTAGTGGAAGGACTTTTAAAAGATCTTATTAATTTCTAGTTTTATCACACTTTGGTCAGAATACACTGTATTTTTAAAAATTTACTGTAACTTTCTTTGTGGCCTAATGTGTTGTTAATTTTTCTAAATGTTCCTTGTGTACTCTTAAAGAAGGTGCATCTCTATTATTAGGAAATGTTCACTATGAATCAATAAGATTTATATTGTTGCTTGTTTATATCTTCTATAATTGCTTTTGTCCATTTGCTCTATCTGGGTCTAAAAGAAACCAATAGGAGAGTAGTTGTTTATTTTTCCCCCCCTCAGGTGAGTTAAGCCCTCTTGCAGTTATTGACACAGTGGGTATGTTTGGTGTTATTTTTACTTTAAACTCCTGTGTTTTCTTTGCCTTGAATGGGCATTTCTTTTGTTATTTGAAAGTTTTAATATTTGTTAAAACAGACACATTTCTATCTTTGTTTAATATGCTTAGTCACTTCTTATTTAGATACAAGCTATTGGTTTTCTGGTATGACCAGTACAAAGGTTAACTAGTGACTTTTTTCCCCCAACTGTCTCTCTCCTAGGCTCAGATTTAGACAATATTCTCTAAGTTCCAGCGCATCTGTGACCACTATACTGAAGAAAATTTTAGATAGATTTTAAACCCTAGTTTTCAGTTTCTTTCTTTGAGTATGTTAAAAGTGCTGCATTGATTACCAGTATGAAATACTGTAGTCAAGATGGATGTCTAGTCTGCTCTGATGTTCTTTTCTTATAAATGACAGACTTTTTATAGATACCCAAAGGACTTTTCCTTGTATTTAAAGGCTATGACTTTTACCAGGAAATGTTTTTTGTGTTGACACTTCTGGATCAAGTTTCCATGGCAATAGTATACTTTTCAATATATAGATGCAAGTTTTCTTTTACTTTAGGAAATTTTTCTTGAAGTATAGTTTTAAACATTTGTTCTGTTTCATTTATCTTTCTTTTTGGGGGATGTACCAATTGTCTATATATTTACTTTCTTTACCTATATTTTGTATTTATATTTTTCTTGAACCATATAAAAATTTGAAAATTTCTGACTGATTTGTTATTATTATTGTATTTATTTCCCTTCTAGTCTCTGTTTCCCAAAGGTACTTTCTTTGGTTTCTATTCACTCTTGTGTTTTTTTTTTTTTTAAATCTTTAAATTTTTAAATTTTTAATCTAAAAGATAGCTGCTTCTCAAAGAAGCTTACTCCTCCATTTCATTTCCAAATAGCCTCCTGACCCCATCATGCTTCTGTACTCTGCTTTTTTTTTTTAAATTTTTTATTTTTTCAGCATAACAGTATTCATTATTTTTGCACCACACCCAGTGCTCCATGCAATCCGTGCCCTCTACAATACCCACCACCTGGTGCCCCCAACCTCCCACCCCCCACCCCCTCAAAATTCTCAGATCGTTTTTCAGAGTCCATAGTCTCTCATGGTTCACCTCCCCTTCCAATTTCCCTCAACTCCCTTCTCCTCTCCATCTCGAGGGGGGTGGGGTTATGGATATTGGGGAGGGTATGTGCTATGGTGAGTGCTGTGAAGTGTGTAAACCTGGCGATTCGCAGACCTGTACCCCTGGGGATAAAAATATATGTTTATAAAGCTGTAAAAAAAAAAAAAAGAAAAAAGAAAGGATGAATACCCAAGTTTTGTAGCAACATGGACGGGACTGGAAGAGATTATGCTGAGTGAAATAAGTCAAGCAGAGAGAGTCAATTATCATATGGTTTCACTTATTTGTGGAGCATCACTCTTGTGTTTTTTTAATTTAGTCTTAGATTCTGAAATTCTAATTCTTTTCTGAAATGTCAATTCTTACTTTACACATTCTTCTTCCTAGTCCTATCATATCTGAGCTTTTCTATTTCTTATATGTGCTGTTGTTTCAAAGCTTTAATAATTCTTGAAATTTTCAGATTCTCTCATGTTGAAATAATTGAATAAAGTTTTCTGCTTTGTGGCCACACTTTAAGATATATTTTCATTGTTTGTCAAAATGTTATAATGTTCTTTTTCAACTTTTTTTTTCCATGTCATCATTTTGTATGAAGCTATTGGTTTGTTCTTTTCCTGCTGGTTTAATATGTTATTAGGCAATTAGGAGAAAATGTCTGTGGGAGAACTGAGGTATGGTCATATTATTCAGAGTTTGTCATTCAAGGTGCGCCCTCCTTTGCTTTTACCATGAAGAATTCAAGGTATGGCCTCTCTCGGAACTGAGCTGGGTTGAGAAAACTTTCTGACTCTGTAGACCTTACATTCTTGGGTGACGCCCTCACTTTTAGAAGCTGCACTTTTCTGTTACAGTGATTTCTGGGTTTACTTCCTTAGTTAGCCCCCGCTCTCTCCTATATCTTCAGCCTGTCTCTTCCCCGACTCCTCCTCCTTATCCTATAAACACAATCATCTTCAAAAACAAATCTGTTTTTTGATACTGTACCCCTTCAGGACACCATCCAATCTTGCCTCCTCTTGGTACCATTGATGACCATAAACATTGATGACTTACACTCTTCAGTTTCTCATCTTCTGGTTACTTGAACTCATTATAAACTCCTTTCTGTTTTCACCACCTTTTTTGAAATAGATCTTGTTACAGTCGCCAGTGAGTTCCTACTTGCAAATCCAATGGACATCTCTAGATTTATCGCATTTGACCCCACTGTTGTGTCAAAACTGGTGATCATGCCCTCCTGTGTTCTCCCGTGTGTCCCTTCAGTTCCTCTCTGGCCATTGCTTCTCTGTTTCCTCAGTTCTTCCTCTCCCTTTGCCCACACTTGAATATCCTATGCGCTCCATCTCCATTTAGCTTAGTTATCCTCTCATTCTACATTGTCTTGTTGCTGGTTTCATCTACTTTCAGAACTTTAGCTCTCATAGGCTGGTGACCACTAAACAAAGCCCAGTTCTCTCCTCTGAACTTTAAACTTGTTAATCTTTCTGTGGGCTCGGCATCCCGAAACAGATGTTACAGAGATATCTTAAAGTTAGTATATTTTAACATGAACTTGTCCTTCTTCTCTAGGATTCCCGATCTTGGTGCTGGCAGTCACACAAATTAGAAACCCAGAAATCTTCCTTGATTTCTTTCTTTTTCAGTCATCTCCATTCATGTATACACCAAATCCTGTAACATTCTATCATCATCTCTTGCCAATGTGATACCGAATGGTCTTATGGCTTGTGGTCTTGTCTCCCTCAATTACCAGCATGATCTCTCTGCTCATGTCACTGCTTTAAATTTTCTATGCGTCCCTTAAGTGATAAGAATTAGGTTCTGTGACTTGAAGCACAAGGACCTTTGGCTTTCTCAATAGCTTCTTCTTTGATCACTCCTTGCCTGTAACAGCACATATGATCCATGCTCAACTGGTTTAGCTTAACATGCCATGTCGTCTTGCTTTCCCATGCCTTTGCTCTCGCTGTTCCCTTTACTCTCTGTTCTTCACCTGGGTCACTTCTAGTCATTCTTGAAGGCCAAATTCAGATATTCTGTCTTCCGTGAAGACTCCCTGACATCTGCCGTCCCTTTCTTCAAACCTAAGCTGCAGTAATTATCCTTCCTCAGTGTTGCTCTGCATCCTCAGCTCTCTGACACCATTTTGCTAAACATACTATATTGCAATAAATCAGATTTATTTTTGCCTCCTCCTCCAAATCTCCCTTCAGATTTCCCTGTTCCACATAGAAATCACTTCATATAGTGAAGATAGAACAAAATTACCCATTTGGATTTAGCACTATGGATACAGGCAAGCACATGATTGTTTCATTTCTTAAAATTTTTGTATCATTTATCATATTAGCCCAGATGCCTTGCTGCACATAGTTCATGCTTAATGATTATTCTGTGCTAGATAAAATTGATGGATATCCCTGCTCTTAAGGAGTACAGCCTTTGGTGATATGGTGGGACCAGAGGGGAAAGCTGCCAAGCTTAAAATGTGAAGAAACATGGCTTAGAGACAAAAAGTCCCTGAATGAGGTTATCTGGAGAGCTGGTCGCTCTCACTAACTCGCTGACCTTGTGGAGCCGCCTTCCTGAATCTGCGAGTGCTGTGATCCCTCAGAGCTCTAACATTTGGTTCTGAGTCATAGTCCAACTTGTTTTTTTGAGAAGCTATTTCAAATCATATGGGATAGTTTGCAGTTACCCTGATGCAGTGGACTGACAATTTCAAACCCAAGACAAAATCATTAGCACCAAATATCTTCCCTGCAGGCACAGATTCATGAATTCCTCCAGATGCCATGACCTGAATTTCATGCCAGCTCTCCTCGACTTGGGAGCCCCCGTGCATTCTGTTCCTCCCACCCACAGTGTTCTTCCTTTTCCTCTGCCTGCCCATCCTACCCTTCTTTCTTCCAAGGCCCAGATCACATCCTCCTTCCCTATCTGTATTTCTCCTTTCTCCCTGCTTTTGCTTGCTGGAATTATGATCATTACCACATTTCTGTGTTTAGTTGTTCCCCAAACATTTAATGTGACTTAAGTTTACTTTTATGATGAAATTGTTTGAAACTCATAGAAGACTGAGGTTCCAACCTTTAAAAGCTTCAACCCCCCATCACGGACTAGCACTGCCAGGTTCATTTGGGTCCTTATGAAATCCCTGCAGGATGATTGATTTATGGTGCCAATAGTAGAAAAGGTGAACATTGAGTGAAGACAGCTGATGTCATGGGAAAACTTCCTGCTGAGTTTCCTCTTAGAGAAACTTCAAGTTTCCGACCAAGCCTAAGATCTTTGCTCTGAATCCAAATGCTGCTACAGTTATTTTGTATGGTTTTTAATTTTCAGGTTGTTAACACTGATTGATGATGATCATTTGCTCAGGGGGCTTGAAAAAGATCTCTTTGGACCTGTGATGCTTCCCCCTTGAAACCGTAGGAAGCTTGCTTATTGGGTGGAGCATCTCTTGAACAAAAGCCTGCGGCTGTTGTGAAAGATGCCTCAGCTGCAGTTGGACAGATGCCTTTGCTCAAAATGAGCTGCCCCAGTCCTAACAGTCTCCTGCGGAGCTGGTCTGACTGCAGCTGCCGTTCCTCAGTGCTCCCTAGCTTTGCCTCACCATTTGACACTTTGTACTAGATCAGCCTCAAAGCATTTGTCTGCTCTCCCTTGCAGAGTCACGGGCAAGCTTGTCTGTGTGACCTGCTCTACATCTATTGGCAGATGGACTCACCAAAAGCAACCCTTTTTGGAGGAATGCCAGGGAGCCAGAATGGGATGTGCATTGGCCACAAGTCAGCTGGGCAGGTGCTGAGGATGACAGATGTGCTGAGTCAAGGAGCTCTTTGCTGCAAGAGAGGGCAGGCACTGTCCTGTGGATTGTGGCTGACAGCTCATTCCACTGTCACAAAACCCCTGGCTTCTCTCAGATGGGGGTCTGAGTGTGCCTTCTCCTCTAATTTACCTAAGCACTTGCTATTATGTGCAATGCTGTGTTTTTCCTTTGGCATAAGGTTCTTATTTGTACCTCTCATGAACACTTTATAGAATGTGGCTCTGTTCCTTTAAGATCTAGTATTCAATTCAATTCATTCTAATTCAGCAAATATTTGCTAAGAGGCTGGGGTGCTGGGATTACATCTGTGAAGAAGACAGATATGGCATATGTTCTTTGACATTATATTGCAAATTCCTCTCGTGTTTTTCTGGGGCTTTTAAAAAATTTCATTTTTATATTTCCATCATTGATTCATCTGGAATTAATTGTGATATGAGGAATAAAACAAGGATATGATTTTATTATTTCCTAGGTGGCTACCTTGTTGTTTGTCTTTTAATTCCAGTGTAGTTAACAGACAGTGTCATACTAGTTTCAGGTATGCACT
Organism: Lutra lutra; assembly: GCF_902655055.1. Lineage (NCBI taxonomy): Eukaryota > Metazoa > Chordata > Mammalia > Carnivora > Mustelidae > Lutra > Lutra lutra. Next base: position 6,401,838 of record NC_062287.1, read on the forward strand.
GTACTGATTCAACAACTGTGTGCAGCTCACGGCTCGTCATGGTTAGTGTACTCTCGGTCCCCTTCCTCTGTTTCACCCACTCTGTCCCCTCTGGTAACCATCAGTTTGTTCTCTATAGTTAAGAGTCTGTTTTTCGATTTGTCTCTATATTTTTACTTTGTTCTTTTGTTTCATTTCTGAAATTCCACATGTGGATGAAATCATAGGATATTTGTCTTTCTCTAATTGACTTATTTTGCTTAGTATTGTGGCCTCTAGATCCATCTGTGCTGTGGCAAATGGCAGGTTTCATTCTTTTTATGGCTGAGTAATATTCCATTATATATTTTATATCTTCTTTTTCCATACATCTGTTGATGACATTTTGGTGCTCTCATAATTTGGCTTTATAAACAATGCTGCAATAAACATAGGGATGCATATATCCTTTCAAATGTGTGTTTGTATTTTTGGGGTGAATACTGAGTGGTGGGATTCCTAGATTGTATGGTAGTTCGATTTCTAATTTTTGGGGGCATCTCCATACTGTTTTCCGTGGTGGCTGCACCATTAACATTCCCAACAGTTCATGAGGGTTCCTTTCCCTCCATATCCCCCACAAAACTTGTTTCTTGTGTTTTCTGTTTTACCCATTCTGACAGGCTTGAGATGATACTACATTGTGGTTTTGGTTCATTTCCCGGACAATGAGTGATGTTGAGCGTCTGTGCACGTGTCTGTCGGCCATCTGTGTGTTTTCTTTGGAGAAATGTCTGTTCATGTCTTCTTCCCATTTTTTAATTGGATTATTTGGTGGTTTCTGGTGTCAAGTTGTGTAAATTCTTTCTATATTTTGGATACTAACCCTTTATCAGATATGTCATTTGCAAGTATCTTGTCCCATTGTGTGGGTTACTTTTTAATTTTATTGATCGTTTCCTTTGCTGTGCAGGATCTTTTTATTTTGATGTAGTCCCCATGTTTTATTTTTGCTTTTATTTCCTTTGCCTCAGGAGACTTATTTAGAAAGATGTTACTATGTCAATGCCCATTTATTTTTTGAATAAGCCATCTCTTTCCCTCCTTTGACAGTAGCGCCTTTGCTATGTAGAATTCTTTCCTTGTATTATGACGGTACTTCGTTCTAAGTGGAAAAATCTTCTTACTGTTATTTCAGTGGCAAAAAATTATGTGGTGACCTGAGTCTCAAGACAAAAACTTTATGTTAAAACCATCCCACACCTTATTGAAATTAATATAACTTCAATAATTAACACTTAACTATTATTATGTGACATAACAAAGCCAAGTTTCATTAATTTCTCTATAATAGGGCTCTATACCAATAGCCATTCATCTCTTTCATAACTGTTGGATGCTGTTCTAATCTTAAAATAATCTTCACAGACAAAACATTCCCATGATTCTCAGTATTTAGGTAATTGAATTTTTAAGTAAAAAAAAAAAAAATCAATGAGGGGCGCCTGGGTGGCTCAGTGGGTTGAAGCCTCTGCCTTCTGCTCGGGTCATGGTGTCAGGGTCCTGGGATTGAGCCCCGCATTGGGCTTTCTGCTTGGCGGGGAGCCTGCTTCCTCCTCTCTCTCTGCCTACTTGTCATCTCTGTCTGTCAAATAAATAAATCTTTTTTAAAAAAATCAAGGAAGTCTATGTAAATGAAGAGGTTATAACTACACTGTACTGGAGTATTTTAGGGGGAAACCCAGTAGAATATGCACCAAGTATTCAACTCCAAAAAGTCTGCCTGTTGGCTCCAACTTCATAGTACTCTGTTGCTCAGAGGGAATCCTAATTGCTTATAAACACGAGGGAAGTCTCGTAAGCCAAAGCAGGAGTACTAAATGAAATTCTTCATAATTTGAGCTCTTACCACAAGATGCAGCCGTACTAAGTCCAGTGTGCATTTGTGTTTACTTCTCTGGAAGCTTGGTTATCTGTCTGCTTATTTATGTGCCGGTATCATACCCTTCTACTTATTGTAGCTTGACTATATGCTTTATTGTCAGATAGAGGTAGTCTTCTCGCGATACTTCTCTTTTTCCAGAATTTTTTTTTATTTCTCTATATTTAGTTTTCCAGATAAACTTTAGAGACACCACTGTTTAGCTATTAAAAGTATCTACTGATATTTTATTGAAATTTCTTGACATCTAGAATTACTTTATAGTGAATTAATTTCATTTTGATATTGAATCTGCCAAGACAAAAACAAGTTGTGTTCTTTCATTTACTTATATTTTCTTTTTGGTACAGAATTTAAAAACTTCATACAATATAATTTTGCCTATTGTTAAGTTTATTTCTAGGTCTTTATTCTTTTAGCTGCTACTTAAACAAGATCTTTTCTGATTATTATTTTGTATACAGGGTGACTATTAACTTTTGTTTATTAATTTTGTATCAAGTTAGGTAAATTATACTGTTGTTTCTTATAAATTTTCAGTAGATTTTCCTAAGCTTCCCAGTTGTATAATTATATAATTTTTTTCATTGATTTATCACATTTAGGGATTAGCACAGGTAGAAAGTATTTGTGTGTTAAGAAAATTTCTTTTTATTAAGAGAGGATTTGGGGAGGGAGACGAACCATAAGAGACTCTTAATCTCAGGAAACAAACTGAAGGTTGCTTGGGGGAGTGATTGGAGGGGGTTGGGTCATGGACATTGGGCAGGGTATGCGCTATGGTGAGTGCTGTAAGACTGATGATTCACAGACCTGTACCCCTGAAGCAAATAATACATTATATGTTTAAAAAAAAAGTGGATTTGGAATCCTATCAATTACCATCTTTTTATCAGTGGAGATAATAATATGCTTTTTTCTCTTTTGACTTGTTAAGAATTATTAATATGATTTGTATCAAGAGATATCTAATATTGAACATTCTTACATTCTTTGAGTTAGGTGGTTTATTCTTTCCATGGGTTTTGTATTCTATTTACTGATGTTTTATGTAGGATTATTGCATTGATATTTCATAAGTAGATTTTTGTGTGTGTCATCTTTTGCCATCAATATTATACTAGCTTCTTAAGAAGAAGAATCTGAAATAGTTTAGAGTACTGTAATTACATATATAAAAGATTGATACAATCACTCCTGAAACACCTAGACACTTAAGGTTTCTGTAATTTAATGTTCACTGTCAAAATTGTTTTTTTCATTTATCTCTCTGTTCATTTAAATTCAACTTGTAGTAGGTTTTTGTTTCAAGGAAAAGTAGCTTTTCTTCTTTGGTTTTGCACATTTGGGTTTTTTTCTCTGGTTGCCACTATATTTATATGACAGTTATCTGATGTGGCGGACTGCTGGTCGCTCATCCAAGTCTGTTATTTCTTGTCCTTGGGCACACAGTTTGCTTCCTTTCCCAGTCTGCCTTGAAGTTAAGTGTGCCATGTGTCTGTGTTCTAGACAAAGGAATATGAATGAATCTGATGTGTACCAACTTTAGGCTTAGATTTTGTGAAAATTTTCCACATGACTGCTGTGAACCAGATACTGTTCTGGGGAGTTGGGCTAGGGAAGTCCAGAAAGACCAGCTTTCTGCTTCTTGAGATTTATAGTGAGCTTGAGGAAACATGATGTGAAGAGAAGGAAAATCTGGGCAGAAGATCCTAGTATGATTGAAACCCAGGCATGTGAACTGTAGGCAGAATAGGAGGGAGCATGTGGATTGGTGTGACCAGAATGTAAATGGCATGAGAGGTGCCTGGGTGGCTGAGTGGGTTAAAGCCTCTGCCTTTGGCTCCAGTCATGATCCCAGCGTCCTGGGATCGAGCCCCACATCGGGCTCTCTGCTCAGTAGGGAGCCTGCTTCCCGCCCCCCCCCCCCCCGCCCGCCTGCCTCTCTGCCTACTTGTGATTTCTGTCTGTCAAATAAATAAATAAATAAAAGTCTTTAAACAATTAAAAAAAAAAAAGGCATGAGAGGTGATGGGGTGGGTGCTGAGAAGTGAAGCTGGTGAGGTGGGCAAGGACCAGACGGCACCAGGCCAGGCTAAGCGGTCGAGAGTAATAGGGGAGTCCTGTTTCCAGGTGTGCAGTGTCAGTCTCATCACACTGCTGGCAACCCAGAGAGTGGGCTGGACTGGTGCTGCCCGGGAACTTAGAGAGCCATTCAGCAAGTGTCCTGGAAAGAGATGCTCAGGGTAGGAGGGCAGGGTACCGTCAATACAGTCAGTAAACTTCTGTTACTGACCAGATGTGGGGGATAAAGGAAGGGGGAGTTGAGAGTGAGTGCCAGGTTCTTAGTGTAGATGGACAGTGATGCTGTCTACTTGGACAGGTATACAGGACGGAGAGCAGGTTTTGTCCACATTCTGCTCTACAGGATTGGAAACATTTTCATTTACTCAGTATCTATCAGTTAGATACTAATGTTATCTGCATCTATAATATTATTATGTAATATATATTATCTATATCTATATTATCTAAAATTCAGGGGGAAAAGCTTGATGACATCTTTAGTGTTGAGCTTTTTTTTTTTTTTTACCATAAATGGTCAGTTCATATGAATTTTTTTGATATTTTTTCTCTTGCCCTTCAGGCAAAATTGTGTTTATTTATTAAGAAAAATTTTTCATAATATTGTTAGACCTTGCTTTAGTGAGGTTTCATGTTTCTCTTCACAAATTTTTGCTTTATTTACCTGCAGGCAGAATTGAATAGGCATGATTTCTAAGTGGATATTTTATTCACAGCTTTCTTTAGAATTTAAAAAAGGTGTCAAAGTTGCCAATAGAAGTGTTTTCTGTCTTCTATTAATGTCTTTTCACACTTTTTACTACAGGGTGTTATCATTCTTACAGGCAGTGAATAGTTACGAATCATAAGTCTTACCACTCAGCATACCAGTAATTGGCGTTTCAGAATGGTATCTGTCAGAGGTAAATTAGGACACACGTCTGAATGATATTTTATATTCATAACTTTTAGTGAAACAAGTTTTTAAGGTATAGGAAAACTTGTATGTGAAGGATCCTTGGATTTGACTTGTAGATTAATGATAGGGGATGTTTATCTATTTTCTTATCATTAGGTTCAAAAACATACAAAGCTATGAGGAGAGTAGATCGTTTCTTGTATACTTTCCATTTCTCACCTTCTCTTACTACCTGTAAAAATTCACATTCATTTAAAATTAACCCCAAACATGACAACTGAAATATTAGAAGCAATTCACAATGCTAAAATTCCACCAATATAAAACCTCTCATCAGCTGACACTTTGATGCAGTAAGGCTTTTTTGTTTGTTTGCTTTTAATAAGTCTCATGTTAAAAAATATGTGGAATGTTATTTTCACCACGGTTTGTTTTTAAATATAATTGTATATGCTTTACCTATTTTGGAACTACATGAACTTATTAAAATACTTTTAATTTCATTTAGAATTTTATGTATTTTTTAACTCCTCACAGTTCTTGAGTTTAGAGATTTACTGTATCATCCATGAGTCATCACTTATTGTGCCTTTCTTTTGATAAGCATAGCTATTTTTTTTTGAGGATTCCTCAAACTAAATGTTTACTTTTCGTAGCATAGTTCCATAATTCCTAGGTAATCCTTCATGTGTGCTAGGCAAAATAAATCTTCAATTTCACTAAAACATGATTCTGATTTGGGTTGGTGACATTCTTTCCTTGCCAGGTTTTTTTCATATTTAGGTCTATGATTTTTTTTTCCAGAATGCCATCTGTCTATTCTTTTATCTTCTTTGAAACTGCCAACATTTCTTAGGCGAATGTGTAGGGAAGTGAGGCATATTCCAGAAAAAGAATGTGTGTTCTAAGATATTTAAACCAAACTACATGGCTGAGGATATCAGAAGCTGATCTAATACTTGACAATAACATCAAAGCAAACTTTCCTTTCCTTATTGCCCATGTCATTTCTATATTTTTTTTTCTGGGTACTTACTTTAAAAAACTTACAGTTTTGAAATAATTGTAGACTTATTAAGAAATAATACAGATAGATCCTGACCACATTTAATTCCTTTTCCCTCCAGGGGTAACATCTTGCTAAACTGTAGTATAATATCACAACCAGGATATTGACCTTGATACTGTACATAAATCTTATTCAGATTTCCATGATTTTAAATGTATTCACTTATGCGTGCTATATATTTTTAGTTTATACAATTTTAACACTTGTAGGTTTCTGTATCTGCCACTCTTTGTTGAGATCCAGACCATTTCTGTCACCACAAAGATCCTTCTTCTTCCCTCTTATAATGACACTTTCCTTTCTTCTATCTTGTAACATATTGTCATTTTCAAAGTGTTGTGTGAGTAGAATCATACAACATGTAAATGACTTTTTTTCCTCAGGCACCCCAGTCCCCTGGAGATTCATCCAGATTGTTACATGTATCAATAGTTCATTCTTTTTTATTATTGAGTAGTGTTCCATGGTGTGAATATCCCACAGATTGTTCATCCATTTGTCCACTGAAAGACACAAAGGTTGTTTCCAGTTTGGGACTATTACAAATGAAACTGCTGTAAGCATTTGCATACAGGTTTTTATTTCAACGTAATTTTCTCTGTGATAAATGCCCAAGAGTGCAATTGCTGGGTCATATAGTGATTGAATATTTAGTTTTAGAATGAACTTCACCAGCAATGGATGAATGCTCCAGTTTTTCTGCCTTTTGCCAGTGTTTGATGGTGTTACTAATTTTTATTTTAGCCATTCACATAGGTATATTGGTGATTTGTGTCTACCTGCTTTTTTTTATCATTGCTTTTCTGTACTTTTTTTTTCCCATTGATTTTTACTCTTACCTTTATTATTTCTTTTGTCCTGCTTCGTTTGGGTTTACTTTTTTTTAAATTTTATTTATTTATTTGACAGACAGAGATCACAAGTAGGCAGAGAAGCAGGCAGAGAGAGAGGAGGAAGCAGGCTTCCTGCTGAGCAGAAAGCCCAATGTAGGGCTCGATCCCAGGACCCTGGGATCATGACCTGAGCCGAAGGCAGAGGCTTTAACCCACTGAGCCACCCAGGTGCCCTGGCTTGGGTTTACTTTGCTCTTCTTTTACTAGTTTCTTAAGGTAGGAATTTGTTATTGATTTGTGATCTTTTTGTTCTAATGAAAGTACGTACATAAATTTCCCTTTCAACACAGCTTTGGCTGCATCTCAAATATTTTGATCTAGTGTTTTTATTTGTATTCAGTTTTACATATTTTTAAAATTTTATTTTGGGATTTCTTTTCTGATCCATGGATAATTTAGAAGTGTGTTAGTTTCCAAGTGTTTAGAGATTTTCCTCATGTTTTCCTGCTTTTGATTTCTAGTTTGTTTCCATTATGGTTAGAAAACTTTATATGAATTCAGTGTTTTTTAATTAGTTGAGGTTCATCTTATGGATGAGGACATGATCTACTTGGAAAAAGACATATATATTCTGCTATTGAGTGAAGTGTTCTCTATATGTCAGTTAAATCCTGTTGGTTAATTGCACTGTTCAGTTCTATATCCTTCCTAATTTTCTCTGTAGTAGTACTACTGTTTGTTGAGAGTGAGATGTGAAATCCCTAATCTTCATCTGGCATAATATACATTTGCTTCTTTATTTATTCACCTGTTCTTCTGCCTCTCTAGAATGCTAGCTTTATGAGGGCAGGAATTTGTGTCTCTTTCATTTCTATCTGTTTATTCAGCCAGCAGTATATTGGATGCAGTATACTGGACTGTAAGTAAAAAAGAATTAAGACATACTACATCTTTGTTTGAGGAACTGTCTAGCAGTCATCTTGGTTTTAGTGTTTGGAACAAACACTAGCTTGAGTAGGTGTTTTAGTGATTTCTATGGAATGAATAGATGCATTTCCTGGCTGATCCATTCCCACATGCTGAGAGGCCTGTCAGACATGTTGTTTCTCCAAATAGCCCAGCTTTGACTTGGCCCCTGTAAGGCGGGTGTCTTTGCTTGGTAAGCTCTCTGGAGAAGTGGCCATGGCAGGTGGCTTCTGCGGAAGGTAGCAGCTGACACTTGAGATCTGTCTTTTCCTTTGCTTTGTAAAGTTTTCATGGCACAGTCGAGAATATTTACAGAATTTTGCCCAGTGTTGTCTAATTACATTTTAGAATTTTGTTCAATATTGTGGAATTACATTTTAGGGCTTTGCCATCTCATTATACAACAATTTGGGTGGTTGTGGGTGAAGATTATGGATGATGATTCTGGCCATTTTGTGTGTCTATAACTCTTCAGTGTGGGCTGGAGAAAGCTTTCAGGGAGTTTAAGGAGCAATGGGTTTTCCCACCTACAAACAAAATATTTTACTTTTGTAAAATGGTAAGAATGTCAGGATGGTATTGAAGGTCAGCAATGGTTAAAGAGAAGGCCCTCAAACCAGGCAGATTAGGTTCAAATTCCAGCCCTCCTACTCAATAGTTGTGCAACCATGAGTTAGGTAATATTTTTACCTCACTTTCTGCCTCTCTAAAGTGGGGATAGAGACTTTTTAGTTGGATGTAGTCCCACTTGCTCAGTTCTGATTTTGTTGCTTGTGCATTAGGTGTCATATCCAGAAAATCATTACCAAGATCATGTCAAGGAGCTTTCTTCCTATATTTTATTCTAGGAGATTCATGGTTTCAGGTCTTAAATTTAAGTCAATTATTTCCCAATAAAACTGGAAAAAATGAAGTTTGGATAATTGTTGAATATATTACATTACAGAAATATTGAATGAGATGTCCGAAATGGAAACGGTCATAAATTAAGCGCTTAGTAAATATTAATTTATTTAATTCTTATCCTGTTTTTGACACGTGAAAATGAAGAAGTCTCTCCATCTCCAAGAGCTTTTATCTCCTTTGTCCATGTTATGATTTGGCGTTGCTCACAGTCAGATATATTGTGGGACTCCGAGAATCTGGCATAGACAACAGTTAGGGGATATTCAGACCCTTCTGAGGAGAATAAACGTACAAGGGAAAGCAAGCTAAGCATGGGCACATATCCCCATAAAAGAAGAATGGACAGAATTCAAAAGGGGTCACAGTAAATACAGTCACAGAACTATCTGTGTCCGCTGATTCCCTGCTATCCACTCAGTTTCACCGTCAGATTGCATGTGTCTTTAAAACAAGGTTTTTGTCATATCTACAGTTTCACATTTCTTAAACCATATAAAGTATCCATTGGATATTTTATAAGTAACATTTCCACTTGGGTGCTCATCTTTTTGTAGGGCCTAAGGGCTGTAGTTTGCTTTTCCAGAACTTGGGAATGAAGGAAAGAAAGATTTCCCCATTAGGCAACTAAAATATTAATGCATAATGAACCAGGACAAACATACGTAATTCTTTATTAAAGATTTCTCCTAGGAACTATACCCTGAGTGAAGGCTAAGTTGCCCAAAGAGGTCATTAAAATTTTGAGTCATAGAACACCCTTTATTTTGACTGCAGGTTATGAATCAACAGTCTGATTATAGTTTATTTTCCTTTATGGCATGCTATGAGAATGGTGCACTGGCCAGAAGATCAAATGAGTCTGAGACCCTTGGAAATTTTATTTCTTATTTAAAAATAATGAAGATTGCTCTTAGTCTTGTAAGCTTTGTTATTGTGCTATACTCTTGATGTGCAGACAGAATTAGTTTTCTGGGTCTTTAAGGCCATGCGCTAGGCCATTGACCGATGCAGTTTGTTTGGGAAATCTGCTCTGGGAGGCCTCTAGTCAGGTAACATGCGAATTTGACACGTAACTTTCAGCTCATCACTGGTTCTTACTGTCTTCCTTGAAACATGAAAGTAACCAATTTTTATTTTTATTATTATTATTATTTAAATATTTTATTTATTTATTTGACAGAAATCACAAGTAGGCAGAGAGGCAGGCGGAGAGAGAGGGAGAAGCAGGCTCCCTGCTGAGCAGAGAGCCTGATGCGGGGCTCGATTCCAGGACCCTGAGATCATGGCTGGAGCCGAAGGCAGAGGCTTTACCCACTGAGCCACCCAGGTGCCCCCAAAGTAACCAATTTAAAAAAAAAACACTAAAAGATTTTGATCTGGAAATGACCTCATATTCTCTTTTATATTTGCTAATGAAAATACTGTAAAGTCTGAAAGAATACTAAGATACTGTCCATTGTTACCTTTTCCACTTAATTCAGAATCTTTTTTACTATCTCCAGCGGGTTATCACTGGGCCTCTGTCTGAAGCTCATTATCTTATGAAGCAGGCTCTTTATTTAAAAAGTATGTTAACTTTATATATTGTGAAATAGGCAGATCTGAAGTTACACCTCATATGAGTTTGACATTTCGATTAGTCAGCACAAGAGCATATGCCTGTGTAACCTCCGCTACAAACAAAATATAAAACATTATCTATTTTTCAAACAGATGTGATTTTTAGAATATCACTTCATATGTTAAAATATAATCTATTTAGGACCTTTGCATGCTGGCTTTATGTCTCTCTTCTGAAGCATATATGTATAATCAGCCCAATTTCTCTTTTTCTTTGACTGTCCTTCACATATTTGAGAATTGAATATGAAGTTATAAACTCTTCAGAATGTAAAAAGTATTACATGTCTCAACATGATTCCAGAACATAAGTCAACCTTTTATTCATTCTGGTGAAGTGGAACCTACTGCTTTCCATGTATTAATTGTGTGATGTTGGAAAAAGTTTCTGTGCTTCCATAAACTGCAGTGTAAAATGAGGACAATGCCTACCCCATGGGATTGTTGAAGAAAAAAAAGATATAATGTATTTAAAATGCCTAACATATTTCCTGGCCGTTAGTGAGGTATACAGTAGAAAGTGACAGATATTATTTTAGGCAAAGTAGATTTGAGTATTCTTGAAAAATCCTTGGATATAACTTCTTCAAAATTCTGTCTCCTTTTTTTGACAGGGATTAAGGAGTATAATATAGTGAAAGAAGACTGGATTTAGAATCAGATTATCTGGATTTTAATCCTGGCTCATATATTTATCAGCCTGTGACCCTTAACAAAACACTTAATCTTCCTGGTGCATTCCTGCATATCTAAAGAAGGGATAATAATACTGCCTAACCTACATCTTAATGTTGAGCTGTTAAAGATTAAAATATGGTGTGAGTTAAAGTTCTTTTTAAGCTGCAATTTTCTATAATAAGTAAGGAAGAATAAAATGATGGCGCTCATGGGGAGGCAAGGTAGGAAAGGTCAACCTAGAAGTACTTCAGGCTGAATATGCTACATCTGCCTTTGTGGAATTTCAGCTACAGCTCACATGATGATGGCATCCAGAGTGCAAGTTATAAGCAGGTGACTGGTACCCAAGGGTTCCTCATGAAATACAGAGCATTCGTCTGCTGATGAAACTCAGAGGGGGAGGATGTCTAGGCTGTGGATGAATGCACATCCCTTTGTTATCTGGGATATACATCTGCTGGTTGAGAGATCCTGGTTGCGTTCACAGACTTCTCATTGGTGATTATTTGCTCTGGTTGAACCTACCCACCCACTCCCCTTTTGGGCTGTCACCTATTAATAGGAATTCCAGTCACTACTCATTTTTCTCTGAACTCAAAACGGGTTTTGGTTGCCTGGTAATCTTTGATGTGCTCAGAATATCTTCACTAATTTATAGGTATGAAGGATGCAACATTATTTATCATTAATGCTCAAGTAATAATGGCTCTAAGTGTCCTCCTTGAGTGCAGCATCCCAGTTTTTCTCAGCACTTCATTCCCCTCCTATCCCAGTTCTTCCCCTGCTATTTGTGGGAAAGTCTCAGTATTAATAATGTGATAAGGAACAGGAATATTTGCTCTCACCACTTCCATTCAACATTGCCCTAGATGTTCTAGATAGTGCAATAAGACAAGAAAATGAAATAAGAGGCTGTCCAGATTGGAAAAAAAAACAAACAAAACAAAACTGTTTTTATTTGCAGATGGCACATTTATCTATGCAGAAAATCCAGTTAAATCTGCAAAAAATCTTCGGAAATGATGAAAAATGTTGTCAAGGTTGTAGGATATGAGATAAATATACAAAAATCAAGTATATTTCTGTGTATTGGCAATGACATATTCTATATGCTAATCATAAAGGAAAAATGAATAAATTGAACTTTATTAAAATTAAGATACTCTGTTTGTGAAAAGTGCCACTAAAAGAATGTAAATAAATACAACCTATGGAGTGGTAGAATATTTTCTCTGTGCACATATCTGATTAAAAAAACTCCTATCCAGAATATATGAGGAGCTTATATTAAAAACAAAAACAAAAACAAAACAAAACAAAACAAAAAACAAACCTAGGAGATTTAATAGTTAAAAACAAACTCAAACAAAAACTTCCCAGTGGCCAAGAAGCATGTGAAAAGATGCCAAACTGAATTTGTCATCAGGAAAATACAAAATAAAACTGCTCTCTTATACCACTACACAACTACCAGAATGATAAGCTGAAAAAGATGGTAAAACAGTGAGAGTTGGGGAGGGTATAAAAAAATTGTAGCTCTTATATTCTGCTGCTGGGAGTAAAAATTAGTATTTTCTCTTTAGAAATTTGTTTGAAAAAAATGAAATGATGCATGTTCTGACCCAGAGATATCTAACAGAGTTGAATGCTTTTGTCTACCTAAATGTACAAAATGTACAAGATTGTTCAAAGCAGCACTATTTAAAGAGTCAAAACCTGGAAACTACTCAAATATAATCACAAAAGGCAGGACTGTATAACAGTGGAAATGAAATTCATTACATGTAGCGTAATCAATCTCACAAACATATTTAGCTAAAGAAGCTGACTCAAATAGATGGCTACTTGCATTTTTTTTTTTTTTTTTAATGAAGATTCAGTCAGGGAGGGAGATGAACCATGACAGATTGTGGACCTCGGGAAACAAACTAAGGGTTTCAGAGAGGGGAGGGATGGGAGGATGGGGTAACAGGGTGATGGTTATTAAGGAGGTCACGTGTTGTGATGAGCACTGGGTGTTACACGCAGCTAATGAATCATTGAACACTACATCAAAAACTAATGTTATACTATGCAGTGACTTACTGAACATAATTTAAAAAATATAGGTTCAGGGGTGCCTGGGTTGCTCAGTTGGTTAAGTGTTCAACTCTTGATTTTGGCTCAGGTCATGATATTAGGGTTCTGAGATCAAGGCCCACGTCGGGCTTTGTGCTCAGTGCAGAGTCTATTTCTCCTTGTCCCTCTGCTCCTCCTCATAATTGCTCTGTCACAGGTTCTCTCTCTCTAAAATGAAATGAAATGAAATACTGTTAAATGTAGGTTCATAAAGGAAAAATTGCACTGGTAGATGTCAAAAGCACAATTAGCCTTGGAGAAGTTGCAGTGGGTTGATTAGTTCAAATTCTGGTTAGTTCAGTTTGTGAAAATTCATCCACATATGATATGTACACTTTTCTATATGTATGCTGTATTTCAAAAAAAGTTTTTTTAAGAAAAGGGGGATGAGGTATATTCCTAGACAAAAAAAAAATTTGTTTTTTTTTTTTTTTGCCAGCCAACCTGAAGTAAAAGAAATCCTTAAATGAGTTCTTCACGCAGAAGAACAATATCCTTGGTGGAAACATAAAAATGCAGGAGGGAATGAAGTATAACAATGCAAACTATAAGGACTGGAAAAAAAAGAAAATTCTTTTCATAGATGATATAATTGAGAATCTATGGACAAACTGATAAAATTAACAGGCAGTTTTAGAAAGATCATTCAAAATAAGGTCAATATATCAAAATCAGTTTTATTCTATGGATATGTAACCAACATTTGAAATGTGAAGTTTAAAAATAATAAAATTTAAAATAGTGTCAATAACGGCAAATGTCTAAGACATAGAAAAAATGCACAACATGGTTGAGAGAAATTTAGGAAGAACTAAATATATGGAAGGATATACCTTATTCAGAGATTGGAATACTCCATGTTGCAATGATTTTAATCTTCCTAAATTGACCTATAAATCCAATTCAATCACTATAAAAGTCCCAGTAAATTATGCTTTTGTTTTATTCTGTTTTATTTTGAAACTGACAAGTTGATTCTAAAAGTTACATGGAAATGCAAAGGGCCAAGAATAACAAGAAAATCTTGAAGAAGTTGAACAAAGTTGGAAAACTTATGCTATCCCATATCAAAACTTATTTATAGTAATTAAGACAGTGTGGTATTAGGCCAGAGATAGAGAAATAAATCAATGAGACAGAAAAGAAGTCCAGAAATATATCTAGTCTTACATGTTCACTCAATTTATGACAAATGTTATACTGCAGTCCTTCATGGAAAAGATGACTTACCAACAAATGGTACCTGACTAATTGGAAAGCTGTACAGGAAAAAACAAACCTTCACCTCTTACTTCATACCAAACTAAGCATCAACTTAAGATGGATTGTATATAGAAATATAAAGGCCATAACAGTAAAATGTTTAAAAGAAAACATGATGGTACATCTTCATGCCCTTCTAATATGTATGTTTCTTATTTATTTATTTATTTAAGATTTTATTTATTCATTTGAGAGAAGGAGAGACAGAGCACAAGCAGGGGAAGAGGGAGAGGGAGAAGCAGACTCCTTGTTGAGGTAGGAACCCGATTGGGGCTCAATCCCAGGACCTGGAGATCATGACCTGAACTGAAGGCAGGTGCTTAACCATCTGAGCTACCCAGGTGCCCTGAGATGTAAATATTTCTTAAACAAAACCAGAAAGTAGTAAAATAAAAGAAAGATTAACAGATTGGATTTCAATAAAATTATTTCTAATCATGAAAAGACACCACTAGGAGAATGAAATAATAAGCCATGGACTGGGAGAAGATATTTACAACACACATATCTGACAGTAGACTTATTTGAATATACAATGGGCTCATAGGTATCCATGGGAAAGAGTCATCCCCAAAGAAAACTGGGCAACCATGTAAACAGCCACATCACAGGAGAGGATATCTGAACAGCAAAAAGGTGTGAGGAAGGTGCTCAACTTCATTGGCTTATCAGGGAAATTCAAGTTAAAAATCATACTAATATGAATAAAATCTTTTCAAAAAAGGGGATGTCTGGTGGCTCAGTGGGTTAAGCCTCTGCCTTTGGCTCTGGTCATGATCTCAGGGTCCTGGGATCAAGCCCCACATTGGGCTCTCTGCTCAGCAGGGACCCTGCTTCCCCCTCTCTCTCTGCCTGCCTCTCTGCCTACTTGTGATCTCTCTCTCTGTCAAATAAAAATATAATCTTTAAAAAAATCATACTAATATGCATTGAAAGGGCTAAAATTAGAAGGACTGACAATTCTAAGGATTGGAGAGGATGCAGAGCAACTGGAATTGTCATACAATTCTGGTGTGATTAAAAATTGGTACAGCTACTTAGGAAAGCTCTTTGGCTGTATCTGCGGGTGTTGAACAGATAAACACCTGATGGCCCAGTAGTTTTGTTCTCATCTTTATAACTTGACAATAAAGTATACTAAAGTATACTAAGAGTGTGTGTAAGAGTTTTATAGCACTATAATTCATAATTTCCTCAATCTGGAAAACCAGCCTGTCCATTCATGACAGAATGGAAAAAATACAATACAGCAATGAAAAAGAAGAAACTACTGTTATTTCCAACAACCTATGTGAATCTCGTAAATAATGGTGAGGGAAAGAAGTCAGACACAAAACAACATGTACTGTATGGCTTTATTTATATTAAATTCATAAATAGGCAAAGCTAATCTATCTTGTTAAGAATCAGAACGATGTTTCCTTTTAGAGAATAGATGTCATTATTGGGAAGGAGAACTTCTGGTAATATGTTATTTCTGTATTTGGGGGTAGATAAGTGAATGGGTTAACTTTGTGTAAACTCATAGAACTGAATACTTAATTTATGCCCATTTTTGCATTGTAATTCAATAATAAAAATCTTAGAACAGCAACAAAAACTAGCTGCTTTGGTAGCTTATCCTCATATCTCTAGCCAGATGAGCAGCTTCATTACAATCCCTGTCTACCCTGACCCATAGTATTCAAAATTGTATTGTATTCAAAATGTAGGATTCAAAATCCCATTAAATTTTTTTTTATGGCTCCACTTGGCTCTGAGAGAGGACAACCAGTTTTGGGGAGCTAATGAGCTTAGTTCCAGATGCTGCAGTGTCCAAAGGCAAATACCCCTGACGTGAGGGGAGACTCTTCTGCTTTCCTTTATTCAGAATTCCTAGCAGAAGCGCACCTGCACTTCATTTCTGTACTTCCAGTGACAGCATCACGGACAGATCTCAAAAGCCATTTGTGTAGGTAGGTCACTGGCATTGTGTGTATATGCATGTATTTTATCTCATTTTTTAATTTTTAAAATTATGACACATGAGAAAGTTGTATAAAACATAGATACTTGTAACTACCAACAGGGTCAAGAAATAGAGCATTACCAGATTGCAGAAGGGCCCCCCCCCCAGATGCCCTTCCTTTATTTTTGTGTATTTATTCATATGTGTATGTGTGTGTAAATTTGTATTGATACAATATTTTTATTTACCATTTACATTTCCATTTTATCAGTTGATTTAAAAATGTCCTTTATAAAAACTTCCCCCTCCAGCAAAGGACCCAGTCTAGGGTCAGAGATTACATTTAGTTGTCACATCTCTTTAACCTCTTTTAATTTACTGAAGCATTTTCGCAGCCTTTGTCCTCGAAAGAACATTTCTCACACAGTGTTCGGTGTTTCCTCTAATCATGGTGAGATTAAGGTTATGTGGTCTGGGCTGGAATACTGCGCGGGTGATGTTATGTTCTTCCCAGGGTATCATAACTGGAGGCACATGATGTTCATCAGTTCTCATAGGTCATGGTGATTTTGACCGCTCAGACAAGTATTGCCTGACTTTTCCACTCTGTGTTACTATTTGTTCTTCTCCTTTGCAGTAATAAGTTGTCTCTTCAGAGACACACATATATACTGTGTCTTATTAAGTTCCTCCTTGAATTAGTATCCCTTGAGGAGTTTTGCCTGATTCAGTCTTTACCACAAAGACTACAAAAGGATGACTTTTCAACTCCCACACAAACATTCCTTCCACATTGACCAGTTGGTCCTCACCATTCTACTATAAACAGTTCATTATTATGTACTATCTAAATAACTCCTTATTTATTTACTTATGTAATTATCTGTATAGATTCACAAACTCCTATTTTTCCTATTGTTTATAACTTATTACTGAACTGAATTCTTTTGATGCTGAAATTCTGGGCTTGGCCAGTGGAAACCCCCTCAAGCTGGCTACAGTATCCTTGTATATTCTTGTGATAGGTGTCCCTTACCCCTCCTTTGAGCATGGTCTTACTTTCTGGTATAATAAATCCAATCAATTATTTAAGATCAAATTCAAATGTCATCTTTTTCAGGGCAGCCTCTAAGATTAATTCTGTTCCAAAGATGGTCTTCTTCCTTTTTTTTTTTTTTTTTAAAACACATAGATGTATAGATTATGCTAATGATTGTTGCTTACACATAGAAGTTATTTCTAAATGTTTCACTATTTATCTCTTCAGTAGATTGTGTTTCATGACCAAGGTCTTCATTTTCTAACTAAAAAATAAAATCACCCTTAGAATCTTACATTGCTTTAGTTATACAATAGATGGCAAATAATTCTGTTCTTATAAATAAATGAAGGGTGGAAGGGAAGAAGGAAGGAAGCAAGCAAATCATTTCCTTGAAAAGTGTTTCTATTTTACACTTTTTAATTTACATGTTGATTGGAAATGAAGCTAAATGTTGGAGACTAATTAGAGTAAGGGAAGAAAGCAGTGGGAATTGGGTGTCTCTATACCAGTGATATAGAGAAAAATCAAAAGTCAGGGACCTCATCAATGAATATTTAATGATCTCAGTTACCCAACTGACTGACTGGTTGATTTTTTTTTTTATTCGCAATTTGAGGCAGTTTTATTGCATTATTATGTTTTAGTAGGTATTGATGTTTATTTTTGAGATGATGTAGTTGATATTTTTATTATTTGTTTTGGTTTAAGGTTGTCTTTGTTTTTACTAAAATTCATTTCTTGAGCAGATTGAGTGACATAAAAGGTTGTTGACTGTCTTGCTATAGGGTTTGTGGTGGTGAATATCAGTTTATTGTCAGGAGGTACATAGTAGAGCCCTTCACCCTTGATGTTATTTCTTGAACTGGTCCCATCATGTCCATTTCTCCCTGTTTTGGCCCTAAACCTGCAGAGATGAGATGAAGTGAGTTTGGGGGTGTGACACTTACCTCATACCCCATTTCTATAGGGTATGTGAATTTATTCCACTTATCAAATTCAGCAAAACTTCCCAATCTGAGCTAGTCTGGGAGATATAGTGAATATCAGAGACTATGTAATGAAAATTTCATTTTTTAAAAAGTTATATTATAAAAATAACTTCAGTTAAATTCATTGTGTCAAAGCCCTCTGAAGACTTAATTTGTTTAAATAATTAACCCATTAACCGTTTGTATGCAGTTGGGTATGTTTTTCATAGGCTTAGGGAAGGGTTGATCTGGATGTAACTGTGGATTCAGACCCACTCATCTCACGGATAAGGAGTTTGGGACCTAGAAAGGTCAATGAGAGCTGGTTAGTGGCAGACTTGGTAAAAGAACCAGTTCTCTTCTGACTCTTGGTTGGGTATTCTGTTTACTCTATTTTAGAGTTATAAGGTTATAAGATGTCAAATTCACTCAGCTCATGGCATAACCGCCATGCCCATCATCTGTTTTGTAAGCCTTTATGATTAAAGAAAGCGTGAAGCCTTCAGTCCACTGTGAGCATTACCCTGAATGCCAAATGTCTGAAATCTAAATTTCTGTGTTTTTACTAAGCAGTAACAAGTTCCATGTACTCTTTTTCTGGGTAGAAAATGAGTTAACCCAACAGAAAACAAGCCCTATAGGAATTTCTGGGTTCTATAAAGGCTTTCAGATTAATTTGTTATCTATTTAGTTACGCTGCTGCATCACAATAAACAAGATATCAGCAACAGCGTCTTTGCTCTGCTGAGGTCAGGCTGTGTTAGGCTAATTGGCTCTCCTGTCCTCACCTCTCCCCCAGCCCATTTCATTCATTCACTAAATATTTGAGATTTATTATGTGCCACACTCAGTGCTTATAACTGAGGATATGAAGTAACTTGCAGGAACTGATCACAGCCCTCACCGAGCTTGATAGGCAATTGAAAGCTAAAATCACTGAAGTGAGAAATTACAATAGGGGAAGAATATGGAACCATGAAACATATGGTTCATAACATACGGAAACCATAACAGTCCGGGAAGTGATGCTTAAGTTGAGATGTGAAGGACCGCTAGGAGTAGCCAGATGAAGGGACAGAGTGAGATCACCCTAAGCAGGGGCAGCACCATGTGGGATAGCTGGAGGTAAGAGAGGCTGAGCAAGAGCAGGAATGTCTGGAACAGGGACAGTCAGTGGACTTAGGGGAGATCAGACTCGAGAGCTGGCAGAAAGCCTTGATTCTGGGGATTCTAGAGGCCCTTGAAAGCCAGTTGAGGGACTCTGATTTTATCCCAGGGCAACAACATGCCAATGAAGGATTCACACCTTTCAGGGCACTTGTCTTACTATATTCCTTTCATTGCGTTATAGTTGTCCCTCTCTGATAGACTCAGCACTCCTTGAGGGGAAGGCTTCATCTTCTCCATCTTTGTACATTGAGAATCCACCATCGTGCGTGTGACAGGCCAAGTGTGTAATGACTTATTGAAGGCTGGATGAATGATACAGTTAATAAGAAGTAATTCGCATCGTTCTCTCTGGGCCAGCCTCTGAAAGAATGCAAGCTTACTCTGCACATGTGGTTATGTTAGACTTAAATGATTTCTGGAGTGTAGAGATGATGAATTTCTGACATGTCCTAGATGTATGTTCATAGGATGTAGTTTTCTTCACTATATCCCTAAAAGAGAAGTATAGGAAGTTAAATTTGGCTCATAGGTCATTGGGAGAATGTCTGCGCTGTGAGTGAATTCTGCCTTTGTTGTTTGCTCCTCACGACAGTTCAATTTTCAGTCTAGATAACAGTCAGAAGTGGTTCTTAAAGTGTTTGTTGACAAACTAAAAGGCAGCCTATGGAATGGGAAAAGAAATTTGCAAATATATCTGATAAAGGGTTAGTATCAAAAATCCAAAAAGAACTTACCAAACTCAACACCCCAAAACCAAATAATCCAGTTAAGAAATGGGAAGAAGAAATGAAGAGGCACTTTTACAAAGAAGACATCCAGATGCCTAAAAGACACATGAAAAGATGCCAAACATCACTCATCACCAGGGAACTACAAATCAAAGCCACAATGAGATACGACCTCACACCAGTCAGAATGGCTAAAATTAACGACACAAGAAACAACAGATATTGGTGAGGATGCAGAGAAAAGGGAACTCTCTTACGCAGTTGGTGGGAATGCAAATTGGTATAGCCACTCTGGACAATAGTATGGAGGTTCTTCAAAAAGTTAAAAATAGAGCTACCCTATGACCCAGCAACTGCATTACTAGGTATTTACACAAATGGTACAGAAATACAGAGTAGAAGGAGTCCATGCACCTGATGTTTATAAGGGTGTTATCAACAATAGCCAGACTGTGGAGAGAGCCCAGATGTCCATCCACTGATGAGTGAATAAAGAAGATGTGGTCTATAAGGAATATACATAATGGCATGTTAACTCAGCCATCAAATCATGATATTTTGCCATTTGCAGCAACATGGATGGAGCTAGAGTATATTATGCTAAGTGAAACAAGTCAGTCAGAGAAGGACGAGAGAAAAAGGAGAGAGGGAAACAAACCATAAGAGATTTTTAATGGTAGAAAACAAACTGAGGGTTAATAGAGGGGGGTGGGTGGAAGATGGGCTAATGGGGCATTAGGAGGGCACTTGTTCTGATGAGCCCTGGGTGTTGTATGCAAGTGATGAATCACTGAATTCTATTCCAGAAACCAATATTGCACTGTATGTTCATTAACTAAAATTTAAATTCAAAAAAATCTATAAATGTGATCAATGTTATAAAGGAAAAGCATGAAAAGCTATAAACAGAATTTCATCATTAAGTATATTTGATTTCTTAAAAAAAAAACAAAGTGGCTTTGATAATATTGAGGTATGTACCCTCTATCCCTGCTCTTTGAAGAGTTTTGATCAGGAAGGGATGCTGTACTTTGTCAAATGCTTTTTCAGCATCTATTGAGAGTATCATATGGTTCTTGTTCTTTCTTTTATTAATGCGTTGTATCACATTGATTGATTTGCGGATGTTGAACCAACCTTGCAGCCCTGGAATAAATCCCACTTGGTTGTGGTGAATAATCCTTTTAATGTACTGTTGAATCCTATTATCTATGAAAAACCCACCGCAAATATCATTCTCAATGGAGAAAAACTGAAAGCTTTTCCGCTAAGGTCAGGAACACGGCAGGGATGTCCGTTATCACCACTGCTATTCAACATAGTACTAGAAGTCCTAGCCTCAGCAGTCAGAGAACAAAAGGAAATTAAAGGCATCCAAATCAGCAAAGAAGTCAAACTATCACTCTTCGCAGATGATATGATACTATATGTGGAAAACCCAAAAGACTCCACTCCAAAACTGCTAGAATTTGTACAGGAATTCAGTAAAGTGTCAGGATATAAAATCAATGCACAGAAATCAGTTGCATTTCTCTATACCAACAACAAGACAGAAGAAAGAGAAATTAAGGAGTCTATCCCATTTACAATTGCACCCAAAACTATAAGATACCTAGGAATAAACCTAACCAAAGAGACTAAGAATCTATACACAGAAAACTATAAAGTACTCATTAAAGAAATTGAGGAAGACACAAAGAAATGGAAAAATGTTCCATGCTCCTGGATTGGAAGAATAAATATTGTGAAAATGTCTATGCTACCTAAAGCAATCTACACATTTAATGCAATTCCTATCCAAGTACCATCCATTTTTTTCAAAGAAATGGAACAAATAATCCTAAAATTTATATGGAACCAGAAAAGACCTCGAATAGCCAAAGGAATATTGAAAAAGAAAGCCAAAGTTGGTGGCATCACAATTCCGGACTTCAAGCTCTATTACAAAGCTGTCATCATCAAGACAGCATGGTCCTGGCACAAAAACAGACACATAGATCAATGGAACAGAATAGCCCAGAAATAGACCCTCAACTCTATGGTCAACTCATCTTCGACAAAGCAGGAAAGAATGTCCACTGGAAAAAAGACAGCCTCTTCAATAAATGGTGTTGGGAAAATTGGACAGCCACATGCAGAAAAATGAAATTGGATCATTTCCTTACACCACACGCAAAAATAGACTCAAAATGGATGAAGGACCTCAATGTGAGAAAGGAATCCATCAAGATCCTTGAGAACACAGGCAACAACCTCTTCGACCTCAGCCGCAGCAACATCTTCCTAGGAACATCACCAAAGGCAAGGGAAGCAAGGGCAAAAATGAACTTTTGGGATTTTATCAAGATCAAAAGCTTTTGCACAGCAAAGGAAACAGTGAACAAAACCAAAAGACAACTGACAGAATGGGAGAAGATATTTGCAAACGACGTATCAGATAAAGGGCTAGTGTCCAAAATCTATAAGGAACTTAGCAAACTCAACACCCAAAGAACAAATAATCCAATCAAGAAATGGGCAGAGGACATGAACAGACATTTCTGCAAAGAAGACATCCAGATGGCCAACAGACACATGAAAAAGTGCTCCATATCACTCGGCATCAGGGAAATACAAATCAAAACCACAATGAGATATCACCTCACACCAGTCAGAATGGCTAAAATTAACAAGTCAGGAAATGACAGATGCTGGCGAGGATGCGGAGAAAGGGGAACCCTCCTACACTGTTGGTGGGAATGCAAGCTGGTGCAACCACTCTGGAAAACAGCATGGAGGTTCCTCAAAATGTTGAAAATAGAACTACCCTATGACCCAGCAATTGTACTGCTGGGTATTTACCCTAAAGATACAAACGTAGTGATCCGAAGGGGCACGTGCACCCGAATGTTTATAGGAGCAATGTCTACAATAGCCAAACTATGGAAAGAACCTAGATGTCCATCAACAGACGAATGGATAAAGAAGATGTGGTATATATACACAATGGAATACTATGCAGCCATCGAAAGAAATGAAATCTTGCCATTTGTGACGACGTGGATGGAACTAGAGGGTATCATGCTTAGCGAAATAAGTCAATCGGAGAAAGACAACTATCATATGATCTCCCTGATATGAGGGAGAGGAGATGCAACATGGGGGGTTTAGGGGGTAGGAGAAGAGTAAATGAAACAAGATGGGATTGGGAGGGAGACAAACCATAAGTGACTCTCAATCTCACAAAACAAACTGAGGGTTGATGGGGGGAGGGGGGTTGGGGGTGGGGTTGGGTTATGGACATTGGGGAGGGTATGTGGTATGGTG
Organism: Lutra lutra; assembly: GCF_902655055.1. Lineage (NCBI taxonomy): Eukaryota > Metazoa > Chordata > Mammalia > Carnivora > Mustelidae > Lutra > Lutra lutra. The sequence goes on from NC_062287.1 coordinate 6,425,336, forward strand.
AGTGCTGTGAAGTGTGTAAACCTGGCGATTCACAGACCTGTACCCCTGGGGATAAAAATATATTATATGTTTATAAAAAATAAAATTAAAAAAACAAAAAACAAAATGTTTGTTAACAAAAGCCCTGGAAGCTTTGGGTCACTCTTGACAGGGAAATGTTGACACTCTAAGGAACACATACATAGGTGACTCTACTGTTGTAGTAACCTCAGGTGCTTATGATACATAGTTCAAAGTGTCCTAATTCAGGCATGCTGGCTTGGGGTCAGCCTCAAATCATTTCCTTGTTATTTCATAGATCTCTTGGGATTCAGCATAAAATCATCATATTATTTGGTGACTTGGTAAGTCCCCCCCCCTTTTTTTTAATCAGGGCAAAAAGCCACAATCTCATAAAATGGTTGTTTTTGACAGTGGAAGGTAAAAGTGTGACTGGTTTTGATAAATATCCTTAACCATTAAATGATATACTTTACTGATTTCTGACCCTTCTCTTCAGGATAGATAGTAGCAACCCTCCGTTCTATATTTATTGCCATGGAAACCAAATCTAGGCTAACTCTGCTGCTTCAGAAATGTTCATTGGCCTGTGGGTTTCTTGGTGAGGTTCTTTGCTGATACTGTAATCCCTTGTGATCTCTTTCCATTAACACTGGTGTGTGTGCGTGCTTGTGTGTGTGTGTGTGCACGTGTTGTGTGCTTCTTCACTTGAATTGGTAGTTATTTCGATCTGAATCCATTTCTAAATGTACTATATGGATTAGTTCCAACCAGTGTAGGCTTGTGTGGCTATTTCGTCTGCTTGCATGTGTGCACGTGTGACTATTGGGTAAAGAATCTAACTGGAATGGCCATGATTTCCTCCCAAGGTATAAAACATCATGTTAGGGCATCTTTCCCTAAAAAGGCTACTGTTTTTCTTCTGCAATTGGTCTTGATAACGTGTATGTGTGTGTGTGTGTACACACATAAGGAAGGTGTGTATATATCAGACTACTTGTCTCCACTTACAATGTAGGTGACACAAGTTATCTGAAGAAATGCATTTTTTTGGTGTATTTAACATTATAGTTCTTTTCATGTTTTCCTGATTGAATGGAGCAAATACATTGCGAATGGGGATTTGCTACTATCTTTCACTTACATCTCATAAAATACTAAGATGCAAATCATGCCTACAGTGCTCCGGCCTTACTAAATTAGTTGTTCCTTTCAATGAGTAGGAGCTTATATTTCAGGCTGAAACTGCGTCTCAGTGGAAAACACAAAAACAAAAGAAAGTGATGCCATATGGCTTATGAGTTTGTAGAAACAATATCTAATAGAGTGTGGTGTAAGGAATTTCTAGCATGCTTCAAATTAAAACCACAGTACCTGTCTTGCTCTGTGAACTGACTGGGCTGCTGCACATGGACTCCACTGCCAGTGACTCTCTGTTGATTGACAACAGAATGATGGCCATTTCTACTGCCAAGATGATGGAGGCCAGATGCCATATGAGGCTGTGGTATAAGGACAGTGCTTCATAAATATTGCAGGGAGAGAAGAATAATAAAGATAAAATCTGATGTTGAGCTTGCTTTTCTTCCTTGTTGGCAGTTTGCCCTTCTAAAAGGGGAAGATGGATGTACTTCTCTGGAAGCTTCCCTTCAGTATCCTTTGCAGCCTTTTTTGACCTTCTGTCCTCCTAGAGGGCTTTCCCAAGTCTGAGGTCAGGAAGTTGTCTTCTCTTTCTCTGTGATTTCTCTCTTGGTAATAGGATTTGTTCTCTAGGCTTCAACTCCCATTTCTTTGCAGCCGTCACTTCTCTCCTGAGCTCTGGCCTTCATTTCCAGCTTCCTGCTGAATGAACATGTCCTCTTGGATATCCTACTTGCATTTTCCCTAACCTAATCCATCAGGTCAGTTCTGGCATTTTTATTTTTGTTAAAGGAACTGTCACCATTTTCTGAGTCAGTTGGGCTTATACCTTATTCTCTTTTGTGACTGTTTTTTTCTCCTTTCCCCAAACTACTGTTCATGCATTACTGATTTAACTTCTTTAATAATTCTTACATTCTATTCCCAATTATATAACTATAGTATAGAATGCTCATTATCTCGTATTCAACATTTGCTCTAGTTTTACAACCAAAATTTCGAACCACCAGCCTCTCATTTTCCAGCCTATTCTGCAAATTTCTGCCAGATTATTTCTCCTAAACCTTCTCTCTGATCAGCCTGCTTCTTTATTCAAGGATATTCAGTCCCTTCCCACTGCTCCTTTGCCAAATGCTGCAATGTGTCATTCTCAGTTCCATTCTGTCTTCCACGCTTATCCCCTGGCCCTACCCGAAATACTTCATGGTGTTTGCTGAACTAGAAAACTTGGCTTGTATCCAAGTAGAGTTTGTGTCAAACTAGCAGTTTTTAACTTGTTTGAGTATTGGTTTATCTGTCTCACTCACTAGACCATAACTTCCAGGGGCAGATGCTTTGGCAGTTTTCAATCATAATTGTAACCTCGTACTTAGTGTAGTGCCTGGCACATAGCACAGTAGGTAAATTTGGAATGAATAACTATATTATGTGATTTGTAACCACAGAAATTTGTGAGAGCATTTCTCATGCCCAGAATATCTTATGGGTACAATTTGTCTATTGTAATACCTTCTGTGCTTCAATCCTCAGATATGACCCCTCTTATCAACTATGTCCTAATCTTTGCTTTCTCATCCTACCTTGTTTCCTTTCTTCATTTCCCCAGCTGAATGTGTTCTTTTCCTCCTCCTCTGGTTGCTGAGAAGTTCTCATATGTCACTTACCATCTAATGGCATCAGATTTTGGACATTTGCACCTGCTTACTCCAACTAGCAGTGGATAGTTTGTTCTGACTCTCTTTGGACTCATTCTTCTCAATGATTCAGACAGATGTGTAGAAAGCATGTTTATTACATTTGAAGATGACTTGAAACTGGGAGGGAAGCCGGTTGCCTTGGTATTCAAGAAAGTCTTGAGAAGTAAGAAAAGTAGACTGAATCTAAATCAACAAAAAAATGTGCATTATGCACAAAGGCTTTAAACCAGCTGTACAAGTACATGATGGGAAGCATGCAGATTAGCAAAAACCTAAATGTCTTGGTTGACAGTTGGTCCAGAATGGAAAGGGTGATGTGGCTTCCAAAATGCTGAAACACTCTTGAGTTTGGATTATGGATATATTGACAGACTCCAGAACGAAGAAGGTGATAATTCTCCTTTCTCTTAGACTGAATTGTCTACGGTTATGGAAACACTGGGATGTATTAAATGGAGAAGGGCCAGGATTCCAAAGTATCTGGAAACCAATCAGTCATGGCATATATAAGTAACTGGAGATGTTTCACATGGAGTGGGGTTATGACAGCTGCATCTGACAAGATAGCTAAAGTTTATTAAGGAAAGATAGAAAGGAAAGATAGGAGGCTGTTGGGGAATCAGAAAAGGATGGAACATTCTGTTGGCCAGAGCTGTCCTAGGTGGAATCGATATCCTCCAGAGAATGAGTTTCCTGTCCCTGGAAGTGCTCAAGCGGAAGCTGGGTAACACAACTAAATAGTTTCCAAGGTCTTTTATACCACAGAGTCCCAAGATTCAAATTTTATCACATTTTCTTATTTCTTGTGAAGATGAGGGGGAAATTTCTTCTATATTCATTTGTTGAAACATAAATCAGAGATTTTAAATGTCCACAGTACTATTTTGTACTAGGTACTGGGGTTGTAATGATGAATGTATAATTTCGACTACTTGAGGAAATGGATATAAATAATTGTAGCATGTTTTGATGAGAGCTGTAGAAGTACTTAGGAGATGCCATGAGAATATAGAGGAAGGGCATATATCTTTCCTTGGATCATCTAGGGAAGGCTTTACAATGAAGTGAAGCCTTGAGTCATTTGAGACATTTGAGTTAATGGGAGCATGCCGGGAGCATGGAAGGTCTATAAGTTTTGGACCCTGGTGGGTTAGTCTCAGTAGATTCGGGTGAATGGATACAGGGCCAAGTCAATTGATTCTCTTCAGTAGTCCAAACATTTTTTTTCTGTATCAATTTCTTTCATAAAAGAAATATTTGCTCATTTTATTTTTTTTAAAGATTTATTTATTTATTTTTGCAAGATAAAGATATAGAGAGCAGAAAGCGCAAGCAGTGGGAGGGGTAGCCAGAGAAGCAGACTCCCACTGAGCAGAGCAGGGACCTGATTTGGGACTTGATCCCAGGACCCTGGGATCATGAACTGAGCCAAAGTCTTAGTCAGTTAAGGGGCGGACTCTTGATTTTGGCTGGGGCCATGTTGTCAGGGTCCTGAGAGTGAGCCTGCCTCAGGCTCTGAGCTCAGGGGGGAGTCTGCTTGAGAGTCTCTCTCCCTCTCCCTGTGTCCCTCCGTTCACTTGCAGACACACAGTGTGCACTGCCTTTCTCTAAAATAAAGAAATAAATCTTAAAACAAGGGAAAAAACACAGTAAATAAAAAATGTATAGAGAAGGAAAGAATGTAGTTCTGCTCCTGAGAGCGAGATCTCTGTTATTATTTTGGGTAGTGCGTTGTAAAGTCAGGAGGCTTGGTGGGTGAACTTGTAGTTTTAGGAGGGTGATCTGGAAAGACCTTTCAGAGGGGACCGTAAATAAGCAGAGACTTGCAGAATGAGGAGTGGCCAGGCAAGGGAAAAACTGTGTGTTAAACTTTGCAGATGGAGAGAAGAGATAAGCGTGAAGGCTGTGGAGCAGGACACTGGTTGCTTGAAGAGTAAGAAGAGGAATGTGGTTGGAATGTATGAGCCACCAGAGAATTCTATGTTGTGGTTGGTGAGGGATGCAGGAGACAGAACATGCCTCCCAAGCCCAGAGCCTCGGAGGTCATGCAGACCTTTGTATTTCATTCCCAGCACATGGAGAACCCCAGGGAGTTTCTAAAGCAAGAGCAGCGCGACCTGGTTTATATTTCTGAACTATGAGCGCTGTGTGGGGAATGGGTTGAGGTGGAGTACGGGCCCAGGTCAAGCAGCGACTAGTTGATAGTCCTGGCATAGTCCTGCCAGAACTGATGATGGCTCCGACTAGAATGGTGGGAGAGCGACAGACAGTCTGGAATTTTTAAAAACAAGAGATAGACTGGGGCACCAGGGTGGTTCAATTGATTAAACCTTGGACACTTAGTCTCAGGCCCCTGAGTTCAAGCTCTGCCTAGGCCATTAGAACTAATGGGCCTTTGTGATTACATGTAGGGTGTGATGGAAAAGTGAAAAAAGGATAGTTTATCATTTTTTATCAGAAAACCATTTTATCTGTCGATTATTTTCATATTTAGTTCAATTACCACAAAATAAAATCCGTGTTGTTCTCATTACACAGTGTGGTTTCAGTCATTAACTATTGTTTAAAAAAAAAACAAAACTGAGTGAACTGTTCCCCCCAGATATAGTTTTAAGCATATACTTGATCTAGGTGGGCCTTATGGGCATTTGAAATGAATATTCTTTTGTTGTGCACAGTTTCCTCTGAAAATTACTTTATCAAAGCTTTTTTTTAAGTATTATTTTCATATTAAATGAGTAATGACTTGGCTAATTGTAGTAGTTTAAAAAAATGGTGGACACAGAGAGCATAAAAAAGATCACTGATGATCCTACTACCTAGATGTACACCTGTTAGCATTTCGTGGTAGAAATTTTCAGACAAGGGCAGATTTATATGGAGCTAGTGAAGCTGACCTAAGCCCCTTTCCAGGCTCTGATAGGAGTTCAGGTAATTTTGCATTCATCATTTTGTATTCTTTACCTGAAACGGTCTGTCCCCGTATTGTATAAAATGTAGGCTGTACAAAACCAGGAACCAGTCCTATTTTCAGGTTCTTTATTTCCAAGTAAATTTCACTGTATCAAAAATAAGGTCATGTTTCTACTCACTTTCATCTCCTGAATTATTATCAGTGTCTTCCTGTGCCATTGAATAGACTATAATCATTTTTATGGGGCATTTGTCTTTGGTTGTATGCCTGTATCACAGTGCAGTTAATTAAATGACCACTTTTAAGACATTGACACTAAATAAGACTTTTTTTCTGTTTGTGTTTGATACTCATCAAATTCAAGCTGTAGCTTTCTTACTAGGTGGGACAAATGATCTAGAATGCTTTGAGGAGGTGTTCTGGAGTATTACTGTCTACATGGCTATTTCTAGGAGAAGGAATAAAATTCTGAGTGAATCATTTGTTTCCTCAGTATGTCTCTCCCCGTCAGAGTAGTGTTGTGGCTTTAGGTGTAGTTTGTGGTGATTCTTATTTTAATTAGAGTCAATTAGATTTTCCATAATATGGAAATAAGTAAATTAAAAATTCTACTTGGTCATGTTTAAAACTTTTTCAGTCAATATCATGCTCATTAGAATTATTAAGCCAGTTTAAAATATCTTTGGCTACTTCAAAAATATAAAAATAGGTTGGGCGGATGAAGCCTTCTACACAGTATTTGCAGCATGCTTACTAGGGATTCACTTACAGAAGCAGGGAATCTTAATGAAGAAGCCAGTAGTCTAATTAAAAATCTTTATTTATTTATTTATTTATTCATTTAGAGTGCATGTGTGAGCTGAAAGGGAGGCAGAGGCTGAGGGAGAGATTCTCAAGCAGAATTCATGCTGAGAGCAGAGCCCAACAGGACTCAGTCTCACAATGCTGAGATCATGACCTGAGCCAAAATCAAGAGTTGGTCACTTGACTAACTGAGCCACCCAGGCTCCTTGCCTGTAGTCTAATTTAAAAACACTATATGGAGATAATTTTGAGAATCCAGCAAATGCCTAAAAATGTGATTTCATCCCCAAGGGTACCCACTTATACCCTGAGTTTTTAAACTAACAGAATATATTACAAAGATGAATAAATAGGTTTTCAGATAATAATGCAAGCCCAACCAGGTATCATCGCATGAGATGAATTAATACCTATAAATGTTAAGACAACCATTTGAATGTAGGTGTTAAAAACTCTTGCTCATCGAAGGGTTTTGGGTATTTTCTGGTTGGTGAGCTGTCTCTTTGTGGTGTCTGCTACTATATTTTTACCACTGGTGTGATGATTACATATGGATGGTTGGTGACTCCTGGGCAAAATGGTACAACTGGACTGATGTGGATAGCGTGGAGAGGGTATTTCCAACTCAGGAAGTTGCTACAGTGCAATCAAGTTAGAAAGCCCATAGTCCAGTTCAAAAGCCAGGAAGAAAAATTTTAAGGAGATGGAAACTAAGAGGAAGCAAAGCTGGAACAGGAGAGCAGTTTACTCTGGAAGGCCCTCTGAGCTCTTGAAATTTGATGGAGCCTAAGGGGCCAGAGTGTAACCCAAGATGGGGGAGGGTGAGTGGAAGCCAAGGCCAAGGAACCTGGGTACCTGGACGTCCCTTGCCTGCACTCAGAACTGGGAAAGATTTAATCAGGGCAACCTGTCCATTGGCCCAGGGACGCAGCAACCACAGCAGGTGGCAATTTGGGTAACCAGTAGAAAGAGTCATCTGGGAGGAAAAGGGAACTCAAGCCTCTTCTGGAGGTGTGGGAGTTGAACCAAGAATTTTTTTTTTTTCAACAAATACTCATTTGTTGAGTATTTATGTTAAGAACAGCCATGGATTGTTCTAAGTTCTTCACAAACATTAACTTCTTTAATCCTGATAATGACTTTCTGAGAAAGAACTGGTTTAGTGAAAAGAGGCAAACACCAAAGTGCCCCATGGGGTCTTCTCTGCAGCGAGGCTGCATGGAGCTCCTGTGGGAAATAATTCTTGCTCAAGATGTGCTAAGCCGAAAATTACAAAGCACAAATGAAAACAACCATGACAGAAAATTAGCGGACACAATAAACAGGAGAATTCATTTTCATCACAGATAAAGACTACTGTGTGGAAATGATTCCATTTTCTAGGTGATAGAAATTGAAGTTTTGCTATTTTAAGTGACCTCTGTCATGCGAGCACACTGTGGAGAGCCAAGATTAAAATCTGAACTCCAGAGACCGACCAGTTCAATTCCTTACAAATTCCTCATGAACTTGCCAAACTCTGTCTGGGTCTATAGTTATCTCTAAATATAATGACAGAGACTCATTTCTGTCAATAAATAACCACAGTTAAGTGAAAGTCCTACTTAAAAGAACTGTACACCTCACCCAGGTAAGCTCCCTCTCAGTGTACTCAGTATACTTTAGTATACATCTCATTAATTTTTTTGCTGACGTTTCCTCTTCTTCTGGTTCCAAATTTAGCCTGACTTCTTCTCCCTGAAGGCAGAAACCTCGGGAGCTGCCTGGGGTTGTCCCTCCAGACAGGGCAGGCCCTTCCTGATCTCCTTAGCCATGTGAGAGCAGAGGTGTGGTTTTCTTCCTTCGGGCTCTGGTAATCGCAGAGCTTAGTGCCAACAGTGAGCATGGGTGTTTTCCCCCTCACCATCTGTACAGGAAGGCGTTTCAGCTGTCCTCTCTCAAAGTGAACCAAATCCTGTGAAAGAAAACATGGTACGGTGGTCTGAACTCAACTTCCTCAGGTTTCCTCCATCAGGGGCTGCTTCCTTTGTTACTCCAGGCAGACGCCATTTTGTACACTTGTCCCATTCAGGATCCTCCTTTGATAATGCCTCTCTGCAACCAGCAAACTGTTTCTCTGCAAACTTCGGTTTGCGAGGGCCCTGGGCGCTCTCCTTCTGTTGCCTGGAATGGTTGTTAGGACACAGTGCTTAGTCACACGCCGCCATCTATTTACCTCACATTTCACTTCACGTACATCCTTCACCTTCTCGCCATCCTGCGTTGATGGTGACCCTTTGGCTTAATCTACTGTGGACTTTAAGATACTCTTCTCAGCAGAGATGCCCCTCAAGCTGTGGTTCCCCTTGTCCTCACCCACGGAGCCCAGCCCTCTGTGTCATCAGGCAGACATACTTGCTCTTTCTTGCCCTTGACCCTCTGTCACCTTCAGGCTGCTGTAAATGTCGCTGTGCTACTCCCCTAACATGGGATTTTCTCCTTTGCCTTCTTTGCTAACTATTTTTTCTTTCTCTGGAAAGCCTTCGTTTGTGATTTACTTTCAAGGTTCCATTGAGCTCAGATGCTATGATTGCTCCCGAGAGCTTTACAGACCAGCCCCTGCTGGCTCGGACAGTTGGAGAACGCCCCCCCCCCCCCACCACACCAGCAATCCCCTCTCTCCTGTCCTCCTACCTGCATCCGCCACCACCTTCTACATGAACCGATGCCCCTCTGAAGTCCAGCAGAACGGACAGGCTTTTCTCTGAATCTTCCTGCCGTCTTGGGGAGAACACTCGAGAATGGGGCAAAATGCAGAAAGACAGTTGCTTAAAAGGGGACAACACTGAATTGTCAAGATAAAGCTTTTCTCCCCTCACTTTCTGCCTCTGTTAGAACTGGGGGCCTTAGGGCAAGGGGAGAACATTTAAATAAGATAAAGAATGTTATTTTTTTCTGCTCATAGAGGGAATTATGTACAGTTTTGACTCATTGCCCATTGGTCTTCGGGAAGATTCAACAAGAAGACAAGTAAAAAGTGCCTCGCTCAGCAGGTGGTACTCAGAGTTCAATGAGCGTTGATTTATTCTCATTTATAAGTTGATAGGAGGTCCTGACATTTTTAAGAGTCTTTTTCTGCTGATGAAAACTCCTAACATCTTGTTTGACAGCCAGGAAAAAGCTTTTCTTGAAACAACCCAGGCCTCAAAGAGGGGCAAAAATAGAAATGAGAATCATAGGAATAGCACACAACTTCCTTTTTCTCTTCTCTTACAATAGCCTGAATAAATGAAATACATTAGCAGATACCGTCGGCTTGTGAGTGCCTCTGAAAGCCACTCCAGGTCACCACTATGTCTTAGGCCTTCCGGCCCGCCACACAGCTCCTCACCACCGCCGTTATGGTTTCAGTGTGGGGCTCAGAGGCACTCACTTTTTACTGCCAATTAGGACAGGAACTTTCCCCTGATAGGTCATCCCGGAGCTATAAAATTTTCTGAAAGAAGCTTTTGAGTCCAGTAGGGATGGAGCCATTCACAATGATGCCATTGGAGACATATATCTTTTTATAGGATTTGCTCTCAAAAACAGTGTTCAGTATCAAAGATAAAAGAAGATAATGCCTCATTGGCATGCTTTACTGTTCCTGGCTGTCCCGAGGGTCGCATGATGGCGTTTGAGGTTGTTGGTGACTTACTCTCCATGTAGATAAAGTCATAAAATAAAAGCTGAGCAAAATTAATTAGGTCTGGGGTCAGGTAGAGCCATTGGAAGAACATTCCTTGTCACATAATGTGTCACTGTTTCCTTCGAAGCTCTATGGAGCCCAGAGCTCTGGGCTGATGCCTGAAGGGAGCACTCCTTTTAAGTTACAGATGCATAATTATGTGGCAGTTCTTCCAAGGGGATGTGCCCAAACTGGGGCTCATTGAAATTACATTAAACCTGAGGATATTTTCCCCCCCTTAAATGTTTGACTATATCTGAAACCTGTTTAAATATATTTCTGTTTCTTGATATTTTCAAAAATCTTGGGCTTATTCTGTCTTTGATGTGTAATTTTAGGGCTTTAGAAGTCTTGTGACCATATAATCTCAAATCCCAAACAGGACCATCTGATAGGATAGGCTTTTTGGGTCAGGTGGTGGTCGGGGAGGTATCGTTTAGATGTCATGCTGTAGGGGCGTTTGTCTAGACTTAAAAAATGTTTTGGGGGAACTAAAGATGTCACAGTTGCCACCAGGACTTCCAGAATTTGGGGCTAATTCTAGTTCTTTCATCTCTGTGAGCATCAGTTTTCAAATCGGCATTGCTTCTCCTGAAGAATAAATGTGGAGATCAAGTGCAATAATATTTGTAAAAGAACTTCCAAATAAATAGCATAGTGTTCAAACTCGGAGTTCTACAGAAAGCTGCTGCTTGGTGTAGTCACACACAAGATGAAGGAGCTTAATAAGAAAGCGTGGCCGAGACTGTTTGTACAGGAAGGGAAAGGAACCGGTATTTTTAGGGGCCCGTATGTGTGTATGTATATATGTGTGTGTATATATATGTGTGTCTGTATCCCTGCTGTTAGTTCTCACTGTGTGTGCAAACTGAACCTCACAGAATGTCATAAACTGCAAACCCACAACTGAGACCCCAAAGCCAAAGCTTTTCCCACAGATGTAGTTAGCACAGTGTAAGTATATCAGATGGTCAATGAAGAATGTCTCCATCATTTCTTGGGTTGGACTTCTGGTAGTGGCTTGACAAGCATCCAGAGTGATGTTCCTGAGTTGTATGATGTGGAAAATCTGCAGTTCTGTGAGGTGCTTAATTTTGATATGAGGGTCATTGCCTTTGTTTTTCTATATTCTGTTCTTTTAACTAAAAATTATGGAATGTTTCACATAGCCAAAAGACTGTATCATGTATGTTAACATGATGTCAAACAATACATACCCACTCTCCAGTTTAAGACTGGAGTATTTTCTTCTTTTTTCTTTCTTTATTGCTTTCTTTTTTTAATACTAGTTTAAGATAGAATGTATAGAGCCCAACAGGCTTAAACTCATGACCTGAGATGAAGACCTGAGCTGAGATCAAGAGTTAGATGCTAAACCGACTGGGCCACTCAGGTGACCCTAGAATTAGTTTTGACATAGAATAGTTCCAATTTTTCAGACCCTTGTGTTCTTTCTGTAATCACAACTTCTGCCTTTTCCCTAAGAGGGATCTACTCAGCTAAATTTCTAGTTTGGTACTTTCTGACTTTTCTATATGGTTTTTATATGTTTTCCTATGTTGAATCCTCTACACAGTATAATTTTTAGTTTGAATGTATTTGAACATGAAATCAAAAGTATCTTACACTATGAATTCTTCTTTTACTGGTTTTCAGGTTACAGTATTAAGATCCATCTCTGTTTCTACATATGGATGGAATTCATTCTTTTTCATTGTTGTATAAAATAAATTTGTATGGGTGCATCTGGGTGGCTTAGTTGATTAAGTCCCTGCCTTCAGCTCAGGTCATGATATCGGGGTCCTAGGACTGAGCCTTGTGTCAGGCTTTCTGCTCAGCAGGAAGTCTGCTTCTCCCTCTCCCTCTGTGCTGGCATGCTCTTTCTCTCAAATAAATAAATAAAATCTTTAAAAAAATGGCTTCGTATGAATGAACCATAATTTATCTGTTCTACTGTTGATGGATGTTTGGGCTTTTCCTATTCTGTGCTATTATGAATATTGATTTTATGAATATTGTTTATATGTTTTCAAGTCCATGTTTATTATATAAACATTTTTTTCCCCAGAGTATAAATCTAGAAGCAGAATTACTTCTTCATAGATTAATGTTCAGGTCTACTAGGAAATGCCAAATTTTTTACCCAAGTGACTATTTTTATTTCAAAATATACTCCTACAAGCAAGACATAGGAATTCCTTGTCACATTCCTGCCAGCAATATAGCAGACTGATTTGCTGATATCATTGTGATTTAAATTTGAATTTTCTGATTATCAATGAGGTTGAAAATCTTTTCATGTATTTGTCATTTATATTTATTTTATTAAAGTCTTTCTATCTGTTGCCCATTCTTCTATTGAATTGTCTTTTTTCTTATTTTTAAGAGTATTTTCCCCCTGGGTACTAATTCTTTGTTGGTTATACATGTACAAATATATTCTATGAGGTTGTGGCTTGCCTTTTTACTTTCCTTAAGATATCATTTGATAAACAGAATTTCATAATTTTAATGCAGCCAGACTTAACAATCTTTTCTTTATGAACCACATTTTTTTGTGTGTGTCTTAGAAATTTTTCTGGATGTAGAGTAAAAAAAAATGCATTTTATGTTTTTTCCTAAAAGTTTTATCAGATTTATCTTTATTACACCTTGAGTTTTAGAGATTTTTGTGTAGTATAAATAATTGAGACTTGGATTAATGTTTTTTCTGTATGGGTATCTAATTTTTCCTACCCTTTTGTTGAACAGTTTACCCTTGCCCATTGATCTACAATACTGCCCTTTTCATTCACCAGGTTTACCTGTTGAGTCAACATTCAGAAGATACTTATTGAATGCCTACTATGTGCTAGGTAGTGTTCTAGATGCAGACAAGCATACACATGTGGGCTCTGAACCCTGCTCTACGGATCAATTAGTCTTTGTCAGTATCAACAGTATTGATTACTGTAGTTTTATATAAGTTTGATTTTTTTTTTTTTTCAGCTAAATGACAGTTTGGGTATACAGTTCTAGGTTGTAAACAGTTTTCTATCTGATCCTTTGATGGCGTTCTTCTTTATTATTATTGTTGTTATTATTATTGTTATTTATTATGTTAGTCACCCTACAGTACATTATTAGTTTTTGATGGAGTGTTCCAAGGTTCGTTGTTTGTGTATAACACCCTGTGCTTCATTCTTCTGTTGTCTTTTAATAGTCACTAGGGCTGTTGACAAGGCAGAAGGCATTTGATCTTAGATCCCATGCCTGAACAATGTATTCCTTCCTTCCCCCTACCTTGGAAGGTTTTTCCATCTTTTTATTCTCAATTTTCTGAAATATTATAATGATGTCTTGGTATGGGTTTATTTTTATTCATTGCTCTGGACACTTAAGGTACACTTTTAATTTAGAATATCATGTTCATTATTTCTGAAAATTTTTCTTGTATTCTAAAATGACTTTTTAAAAAGATTTTACTTAGTTGAGAGAGGGAGAGTATGAGAGAGAGGGTGAAAGGGAGGGGAAGAGGAAGAAGCCAGTTCCGCACCGAGCAGGGAGCCTGACCCAGGACTCCACGTGGGGCTGTATCCCAGGACCTTGGGATCACGACCTGAGCCCAAGGCAGACACTTAAACAACTGAGTCACCCAGGTGCCCCCATGATGATTCTCTTTCTGAAGAACCTATTAATCAGATGTGAGACCTTCTAAACTTGTTCTCTAATTTTCTCTTCCTGCTTCTCCTATTTTCAATCAACTTTGTGCTAAAACTTTATCTTCCAGGCTTTCTGTTGAGTTTTTCACAGATACCATTACATTCTCAACAACAATGCTGGTTTCCTGTCTTAAAATCTTTTTATTTTATGCATCATGTTGTTCTCGTTTCATAGATAAAGTACTTTCTCATCACTTTGAAGATTTAGTGGTAGTACTACAGTTAAAAAAATTATTCTTGCAACAGTCTGTTTTTTTCAAGTTATATATTTTGTGTGTGTTTGCTTTGGCCACTGTCTGACATTACAGGCCATCTTGAGGTTCCTTGGAGTCCTTGTCTGTCCATAATGCTAAATTAATAGCAGGAAACTAAAAAGCACACCTAAAACTCTGTTTGGGTGCCTGTGCATGCATGTGTGTGTGTGTGTGTGTGTGTGTGTGTGTGAGAGAGAGAGAGAGAGAGAGAGAGAAAGAGAGATAGAGACAGAGAGACAGTGTTGTTAACAGTGAGATTTATCACAGAGTGGGATTTTAACTGTGATTACAGGGAACTTATTAATCAATCTAGAGAAAATTGGTATATTGGTAATTTTGTTTTTCCAGTTAATGAACAAGATTTATTTCCCCATTTGTTTGAGTCTTTTAAAATATATCTCAATATTAGTTTTCAGAATTTCCCCTGAAACTTTGTTGTAACAATACAGAGTTAGGGAAGTACATGGGACAATGTAGAGATAGGGAAATATCTCTATAGGGAAAATTCTGAAACCTAATATTGATTTATGTATCTTATATATTTAAATATATATTAAATTATATACTTTATATAAATATATCCCTACGTGAACATACTTTGTATTATATTATAAACAGTACATTTAAAAATTCAATTTCCAAACTTTTTTGCAAGAGCATAAAAATGGGAGTTGATTTTTGAAGTCTTACTTTGCATTAAGCAAATTGCTAAGCTTTCTTACTAATTTTGATAACTTCTATATAGATTAATTTAGATTTCCTAGATACATAATCATATCCTCTGGAAATGTTATCTTTTATCCTTTTCAATCCTTATGTCTTCTGTTTCTCTTGCATTAATTACCATGTTGCTGAGAATTCCCAGATGCAATATTGAATAGAACTGGTGATAATGGGCATCTTAGTCTAGTTTCTCATCTTAAAGGCACTTCTGAAGGTTTTGCCTTTACTTATTAATTCACTTGTACATTCGTTACACATTAACATCACTAATTTGGAGAAATTTCTTTTTTTCCTATTTGCTAAGAATTTCTGTAATGAATGGATGTTAAACTTTTTGGAGTTTTTTTTTTTTTGCATTTATTGAGAGGATCATATGATTTTTCTGTGTATATCTGTTAATATGGTGATTTGTGTTGATTAGTTTTTTAATGTTAAGCCAACATTAAACTAACACTCCTAACTTTTAAAAAAGACTTATTTATTTAAGAGACAGAATGCAAGTGAGGGGGTGCAGTGGGAAAGGGAGAAAGAGAATCTCAAGTAGACTGACTCCATGCTGAGTACAGAGCTCGATGTGGGCCTCTGTCTCACGACCCTCAGAGCATGACCTGAGCCTAAATCAAGAATTGGACACTTAACTGACTGAGCTGCCCAGGATCCCCAACCTAACACTCCTATTTTAAGCCCAATTCGATCATGATATATCCTCATTTGCATATCTTTTGGACTTTGTGTTGTGCTAATATGTTATTCAGATTTTTTGTCAAGCTGTGTATACAATTTCTAAGGCACAGCCTCTTTTCTTCCAGTCACCTCCCTGTCCTTTCCTGTCCTTCCCTCTCCCTTTCATGTTTTCCTTCCCTCTCTTCCTCCTACTCTTTCTCTCTCTTTTCTTCTTATACTCTGGCTGCTTCCTTAACAGCCTTCCCTGCAGTTCTCTGAGGTGGGATTTGGAGAAAGTTACTGTGGATTTAATTACCCAGCACTTGTAGCCACTGGGGGGCCCCAGTCAGAAGGGGCGTGGTCTCTTAATGTTCTCACTTCTCTGTTGGGGTCTGCCCTTGGCTCCATCACAGTCATCTAGCTAAGTCTCATCCGAAGCCAGCTTTCTTGCTCTCGGTACATGTCCTTAGGTTCAAAGCAGGTTAGTGCTCCCAAGGTATTCATCTTCCCTTCCAGGGTTCCAGCTTTCTCTGCAGCAAGGCCTGGCATCTCTAGTACCTGCCAGCAATTCAACCTGTTTGAACTGTGTTCGTGTGTGTGTATCTGTGTGCATGTGTGTACGGATGTATGTAATCTAGCATTACTTTTTTGATATGTATGCATACTACCTAGCATTGTTTTCAGCAAAATTGTTGATGCACATAACCTATTACCAGAAACAACATACTTGTATCATGTTCTTAATGACTGATATAACATTTTTGTTGTATGATAGTGGGAGGTTTTCAGGAATGCTGTTCTTGGTATTGCCCAAAGACAAAGTTTCCTTTTTGTTTGTTTGTTTGTTTGTTTGTTTGAACAGCTATAGAATGGGGGATCTTTATAAGTATTTGCCATTAATGATATCATCCAAAAGTATAAATAACCACCTTGGGAACCCTCTGAAGAGCTGGGTCTGCTTGTGAATTCACCCCTCTTTGTGCTCTTTTTGGCAAAAGGTGTGGGGATCTTAAAATTTCCTCTCATGTTCTGGACCCACAGGCCAGTGCCCGGTTGTACAGCATTGGTTAATGTGAATATGATTGAGGCGTAGTTGTACTACATAAAATTTATCTCCAGAGTGTAACATATAAAAGGGATTAGGATGAAAATGAGCAGAGTTAGACATTGTGAACATTGAAAGGAAGTAGCCAAGGAGTTTTCTCAGCAATGGGCCGAGCCCGTCTTTTCATGGTCTTTGATCTGTGCTTTGACTCTGCTCGGGGCCACTGGGTCACAAGTGGTCTGTTCTCGACTTAGCTTGTGTGGTATTCGGAATACTTCAATTCTGGCTTAATTTAGGGTTTTCAATGTCTCTTTCCCCTCAGTGTTCACTACCTTGCCTTTTCATATTTACACATTCATCTGTCTGTTATTTAACTGTAAATGCTTGCTTTGTTTTGGGGGAGGTCGTGCTCCTGGAAGTGAAGGCGACCAATGAATGCGATTCTGGATGAAGAAAGAAGTTCATACTTGCTAGTAATGTAGAGGAAGAGACATGCAAAGTATGACACATACGGGGAGTCTTCGCTGATCGTGGGGATGGCCTCTTGCTGAACAGCCTGAGACCAAGCAGAGAGGCGGGGAGGGACAAACAGGGAAACAGGTCTCTTTGTTCACGAGGACAGTGTGGCTGCAACAAACATGGTGAGGGTCTTAACTACCCCTTAGAGATTGCTGCCCCCATTTCTTTTCTTTGTGTCATGCTTTAGTTTTCTTATAGACTTCTGAGCATCTGGGACTCTTGGCTCAGATGATACCACTCTACCGAGGTCACCCTGTTGCGCTCAAGGTTTGTGTTCTCTGGTTTGTTTTGCCCTTTGTACTTGTCATCCAGCAGCGGGCTCAAGGAGTGGCAACACCTCATAGTTGAGACAAGGCTGGGCTTCCCCTTCCCCTGGCTGTCACTCAGGTGTCACCTTGGCTAAGACAGTAGCTCTTTGGTTTCATGTCTGCAAAGGGGATGGGCCTTTAATATTGTAAGTCTGCTTCCCTCACAGGATTGTGCAGAGGATCCATGTTGGCTGGTAAAATGCTTCTCTTATTGGCGTAAGTTTCTCTGTTCCCTGGCTTCCTTGATATATGAACTTGCTTTAATAGATCCTGCTTTTCTTAGGGAAAAAGTGCTGCTTTAGAATAGGGACAAAAACAGGCCTTCTCCGTGGATAGGTCACCTTGTGGGTTTTTTTTTTTTTTTTTAAAGTAAGAATTTCCATATGCATTCCAAAAATTCACTGTGTTTGAATCCCTTTTTTCAGCTTCGAAGTTTCTCTTGATTAGGCAGGGTAATTAAAAAAAAAAAAAGGTGATACCCTTTGTTTTCATATCTCTGCCCTTAAATGTTCTGTTCAGAAAGGAAAGGTGGTTTTAGAGTATTTCGTGTGTTTTATTCAGATACTATTCCTGGGATCATTAGCAGCAAAAGATATTGGAAGTCCCAAAAGGGAGAATTTTGCAGACTAGAAGAATCTTGCACATACCTGACATAGTTAATTCTTTACAAGTCTGAGTTATCTCAGACTGCTGGCCCCTCTAGGACAAAAATGGGCCTCTCTTAATCTTTGAATCACCTCATAATAGGGCATTAATACTGGTTTATTAAATTAATAAATGCATTTACAGAAACATCACCTGCTGGAAGAGTAGATTTACCCTTGAAACCCTGTAGCTCTCTTCCAAGTTTGCACACATTTGGAACATATTTCTTGAGTTCCTGCAGTAGACAAGATTGTAAGGGCAGAGAAAACCCTGCCCTTTTCTGAGAAAGCCTAATTCTTGAGGGGAATGGGGCATGAATAAGGTCTGCACTCCACTGTGGACTTTAGAAGGAGTGGGGCTAGCTCTTCCCAGGTCGGTGTGCAGAGAGGGTGAGGGAGTGTTCCAAGTATGCAGTAGAATTTGCCAGAAAGGCAAAGGGACTCAGCAGTCAGTCCAGACACAGGGAACGGCTTGGCCAGAAGACCAGAAACCTAAAACGTGACCTGTGTCTTTTGCTGGTGTGGACTTCCGCCGGTGTTCCCCTCAGGGTGGTTCTTACTGGCATTCTTTGTGCTGACATGGAGAAATTTCCAGCTTGGGTACCTGCAGCAGTGCTGTACGATCACATCGGTGCCAGTATCTGTGGCAGTCATCTTTGGATTTTATTGTTTCCTGGGATATAAATTCTACCAGTGTGACATTCACTGGGTTTAAAATGGTTATAACTTAAAGTTCCTTCTACACGATGAAATGCAGGATTTTTTTTCTGAAAATACCGAAGAGTCCTCCGACAGTGTACTTGGTGCTTGTATCATCTAGCATCTCCTGTTGAAGATGCTCCCAATTTAAAATGTCCTATTCTTTTTCAGTAGGCAAAAGATGGCACTTCATTAAAAGTTTCGTGTTTGTCATCTTAGTAATCATTTAAATGTCTTGAAGATATTTATTAGCATTTTCTCTTGTAACCTCTGCCTATAACCGTTGTTCTTTTTCTCCTGGGAGTTGGGGACGTAGCTGGGGCAAGGCTAGTATTTTCTCATTGAGTTTTATGTGTTTTAGATCCATTTCCACTTCATTATATTTAATGTAGATATTCATCTGTAGTGTCTTGACTGATTTTCAAATATGTTTAACATGCAAAAATATTTAATATTTTTATGCTGTCAAATATGTCAATATTTTAAAGTTTGGAGAGATTTCTTACAAGTCTAGAATGTCCTTTCCAGACAAATTTTCAACTACATTTCCTTCTCTTCAATTTAATGTCTAACTTTTTAAATGTTCTGAAATTTACTTGGATAGCATGGCATAGAGTTGAACAGATTATTTCCCAAATGGCTAGAAAACTGGTCCGAGCACTATTTACTGGGTGCTTCCCCCTTTTCTCCCTGGTCTGTGATTGCACGTTGATTTTCCTGTATGTACAAGCTCCTGTTCCCTGGTGATATATCCCTTCATAGATTTGCCCATCTCTTTTCATTCCCGTCCCTCACTGATGAATTTTAAAATATTCTAACATCTGTTGAGGCCATTACTTGTTCTCAGTTTCTTTTCTTAGCTATTCCAGATGAACTTTGGAATCATTTTGTCAAAATATTTAAAAAACACAGTGGGGTATTGATTTGGGAATACGTTAAACCTTCAAATTAACTTGGAAAGACTTACCTTGACTGCCCAATTTCTTTTTTTAAATCATTTTGTTTGTGTACAGTTGACATGCAGTGTTACATTAGAGGCATTCAGCATCTCTGTACCTCAGGCTATGCTCACCGTGAGCGTAGCTACCATCTGTCAGTGTGCAGCACTATTACAGTAGCCTGGACTATATTCTCTCTGCTGTGCCTTTTTATTCCTGCGACTTACTCAGTCCAACACTGGAAGCCTGTATCTCCCAGTCCCCTTCACCCATTTTGCCCATCCTCAACTCCCCTCTCCTTTGGCAAACCTCGGTTTGTTCTCTTTATTTATGAGTCTGACTGTGCTTTTCATTTGCTGAGTTTTTGCTTTTTTTGTTTTGTTTTGTTTTGCACACTCTATATATGATATTTGTCTTTCTCTGTCTGACTTACTTCACTTAGCATAATACTTTCTAAGTTCATCCATGTTATCACAAATGCCACCATCTCATTCTTTTTTATGGCTGAGTAATATTCCTGTGTGTGTGTGTGTGTGTGTGTGTACACCTATCATACCGTCCTTATCCATTCATCTATTGATGGACATTTAGGTTGCTTTCATTTCTTGGCTATTGTAAATAATGCAGCAGTAAGCATAGGAGTGCACTCGTCTTTTCAAATTTTGTTTTCATTTTCTTTGGGATAAATACCCAGTAGTGGAACTATTAGATCACGTGTATTTCTGTTTTTAATTTTTGGGGGGAACCTCCATCTGTTTTTCCTAGTGGCTATATTAGTGTATATTCCCACCAGCAGTGTATGAAGTTTCCTTTTTCTTTCCTTTGTCACCAACACTTGTTATTCCTTGTTGTTTTCTTTTTTGATTTCAGTCATTCTCACAGGTGTAAGGTGATATCTCATTGTGGCCTTGATTTGCATTTTTCAGGTGATGACTGATGTTGAGCATTTTTTCATGTGCCTGTCGGCCATTTGCATCTCTTCCTTAGAAAATTGTCTGTTAAGGCCCCCTGCCCAAATTTTAATCAGATTATTATTATTTTTTTTTTAGTGTTGAGTTATATAGGTTTTTTTTTCATTTTGGATATTAACCCCTTATTAGAGATGTCATTTGCAAATATCTTCTCCTCTTCAGCAGGTTGTCTTTCTGTTTTGTTGATGGTTTCCTTGGATGTGCAAAAGTTTTTTTTTATTTTGATATAGTCCCAATAGTTTATTTTTGCTTTTATTTCCCTTGTCTTAGGAGACCTATCTAGACAAACGTGGCTTTGGCTGTTGTCAGAGAAATTACTGCCTGTGCTCTCTTCTAGGATTTTTATGGTTTCAGGTCTCACATGTAGGTCTTTAATTCATTTTGAGTTTATTTTTGTGTATGCATGGTTTGGAAAGTGGTCCAGTTTTATTCTTTTGCACAGAGTTGTGCGGTTTTCCCAGCACCACATATTGAAGAGACTCCCGTTCCCATTGTACATCCTTGCCTCTTTTGTCCTAGGATCAATTAACTGCATAAGTGTGTGTGTTTTTCTGGGCTTTGTATTCTGTTCCATTGATCTACGTGTCTGTTTTTGTGCCAGTACCATATTTTTTGATTACTATAGCTTTGTATTATATCTCAAAGTCTAGAATTCAGTGATACCTCAAGCTTTGTTTTTCTTTTTCAAGATTGCTTTGGCTATTCGGGGTCTTTTGTAATTCCAAACACATTGAAGTATTTTTTATTCTAGTTCTGTGAAAAACATTGTTGGTTTTTTATTTCATTTTATTTTTTTTGAGAGAGAGAGCATGAGAGCGGGGAGGGTCAGAGGGAGAAGTGTCCCAGTGTGGGACTCATCCCTGGACTCCAGGATCATGACCTGAGCTGAAGGCAGTCGCTTAACCAACTGAGCCACCCAGGCACCGCAACACTGTTGGTATTTTTATAGGGATTGCACTGAATCTGTAAATTACTTTGGGTGGTATGGGCATTTTAACAGTATTAATTCCAGTCCATGAGCATGGAATATCTTTCCATTTGTGTCATCTTCAATATCTTTCATTAGTGTTTTATAGTTTTCAGAGTATAGGTCTTTTACTTCCTTGGTTTAGTTTATTCCTAAATATTTTATTATTTTGTGGCAATTATAAATGGAATTGTTTTCTTAAGTTCTCATTCTGATACTTAGTTAATTAGTATATAGAAATGCTACCAAGTTCTGGATATTAATTTTGTATTCTGCAACTTTACTGAATTCACTTATGACTTCTAGTAGTTTTTTGGTAGAGTCTTTAAAATATTTTATGTTGGGGCGCCTGGGTGGCTCAGCGGGTTAAGCCGCTGCCTTCGGCTCAGGTCATGATCTCAGGGTCCTGGGATCGAGCCCCGCATCGGGCTCTCTGCTCAGTGGGGAGCCTGCTTCTTCCTCTCTCTCTGCCTGCCTCTCTGCCTACTTGTGATCTCTCTCTGTCAAATGAATAAATAAAATCTTTAAAAAAAAATATTTTATGTATAGTATTATGTCACATGTAAATAGTGACAGTTTAACCTCTTCTTTACCAACATGGATACCTCTTATTTCTTTTCTTGTCTGATTACTGTACCTAGGATTTCCAGGACTATGTTGAATGAAAGTGGCAGGAGTAGCTTTGCTTGTCTTGTTCATGATCTTAGAGGAAAAGTCTCAGTTTTCTACCATTGAGAATGATGTTAGCTGTAGGTTTGTTTTATATATATATATATAGCTTTTATTATGCTGATGTGTATTTCCTCTAAAACCACATTGTTGAGAGTTCTTATCATGAACAGATGTTTTATTTTGTCTGAATCTATTAAGATGATCATATGGTTTTTATCCTTTGATGATGGTGTATCAATGACTGATTTGTGAATATTTCACCATTCTTGCATCCCTGGAATGAAATCCACGTGATCGTGGTGAATGATCCTTTTAAGGTGTTGTCGAATATAGTTTGCTAATATTTTGTTGAGGATTTTTCTTTTTTGGGGGGATTTTTGCATCTGTGTCAAACAGGGAGATTGGCCTGTAGTTTTCTTTTTTTGTGTGGTTTCTTTGTCTGGTTTTAGTATCAGAATAATGCTGGCCTTATAGACTATTTCTGTATCTAACTTCTACAGATACAGACACAGATATAAATATTTTAAAATTTTTATTTTAAGTAATTTCTATACTCAATGTGGGGTTTGAATTTACAACCCCAAGATCAAGAGTCGTATGTTTTACCGACTGAACCAGCCGGGCACCCCATGGCATTATAGAATATATTTGAAGTTTTTCTTCCTCTTTTATTTTTTGGAATAGTTTAAGGAAGATAGGTATTAACTCTTTAAATGTTTGGTAAAATTCACTTGTATATCTATGCAGTGCTGGCCTTTTTTTTTTTTTTTGATAGTTTTTTGATTACTGATTCCATTTTGTTACTAATAACCAGTCTACTCAGATATTCTATTTCTTCCTGAATCATTTATGGAAGATTGTACATTTCTAAGAATTTATCCATTTCTTCTAGGTTGTCCAATTTGTTGGCATACAGTTTTTCACAATAGTCTCATAATTCTTTGTATTTCTGTGTTCTTGGTAGTTACTTCTCTTTTGTTTCTCTCCTCTTTCATTTTATTTATTTGGGTCTTTTCTCTTTTTCTTGATGAGTCTCACTAAAGAACCACCTTTTGGTTTCATTGATTTTTTTTTTTCCTCTTTTGTATGTGTGCTTTTGTTTTTTAGTCTCTATTTCATTTATTTCTGCTCTGATCTTTATTATTTCCTTCCTTATACTGATTTGGGGTTTTGTTTGTTCTTTTTCTAGCTCCATTAGGTATAAGGTAAGACTATTTATTTGACCTTTTTTTCTTATTTCTTGAGGCAGGCCTGTATCACTACATATTTCCCTTTAGAACTGCTTTTGCTGTATCCCAAAGATTTTGGACTGTTGTGTGTTTTTTTTTTTTTTTTAAGATTTTTTAAAAAATTATTTGACAGATAGAGATCACAAGTAGGCAGAGAGGCAGGCAGAGGCAGAGAGAGGAGGAAGCAGGCTCCCTGCTGAGCAGAGAGCCTGATGCAGGGCTGGATCCCAGGTCCTAGGATCATGACCCGAGCTGAAGGCAGAGGCTTAACCCACTGAGCCACCCAGGTGCCCCTGGACTGTTGTGTTTTCATTTTCATTTTTCTCCGTGTATTTTCTGATTTCATCTTTGATTGCTTCATTGATCCCTTGGTAGTTTAGTGTCATGTTGTTTAGCTTACACATGTTTGTATTTTTTCTAGGATTGGTTTGTGTGTGTGTTTGTGTGTGTGAGAGAGAGAGACTAATTTCTAGTTTTATACTGTTGTAGTCAGAAAAAAGTACATGGCATGATTTTAGTTTTCTCAAGGTTATTGAGGCTTGTTTTATGGCCTCACATGTAATCTATTTGGAGAACGTTTCATATGCACCTGAAAAGAACATATGCTCTGTGGATTTTGGATGAAATATTCTGATATACCTGCGATGTCCATCTGGCCTGAAGTGTCATTCAAAGACACTGTTTCCTTATTGATTTTCTGCCTGGATGATCTATCCGTTGATGTAAGTGGGGTGTTAAAATCACCTACCATAGTTGTATTGCTGCTAATTTCTCTCTTTACATCTGTTAATATATTTTCTTTGTGTATTTAGGTGCCCCCATGTTGTGTGCATAATTACAATTGTGCCATCCCTCCTGTTGGATGATCCCTTTATTGTTATGTAATGCCATGCTACATCTCTTGTTAGGGTCTTTGTTTGACACTTGACTTCCCATATTCTCTACCCATTGACCAGGGTGTAGAGCTCTGTCTTGTTCCCTAATTTACACATACATCCACATGTATGTACACACAACACACACACACACACACACACACACACCTCACATACACTACTTCTTAGTAGTTTGTCTTCTCATCCAGGAAACTGGCTTGTCTACTCTTTCAAGTCTCTTTTCTATCTCTCAGTTGTCAGATTTTTTTCCCCACATAAGTATAACCCTCACTTTACCTAATCTCTCTTTTCTTTAAAAATTTAAATAACTTGGCGCACATGTTAGAATGCTACAACTTATGGAAGTTCAGTGTCCCCCTTAAAATATTTTGCAGCATCACTGTTTTTATGGTCACCACTGGCTCTGAGCTGCCTAAAACTGACTGAATCAGTTCAGTCTGTGGAACATTTGCCATCTTACCTTGACTGTCCAGATTCTATAGACAGTGACCAGTGGTTAATTCAGTCTCATTCTCTAATCTACAACCCCTGCCCCCCGCACAATTACAAATTGGGATACAATCACAAACACACTGACACACACACACACACACACACACACACACATTCTCACACTCAAATTCATGTGCTCACTCATAAACAGTCTGCTCTCAGAAGGTATTTGTAGATTTGGGAGGCTTGGGTACAAGATGGAGAGGATGTGAAACTGAACCTTAAACACTCAGGTTATTTAAAACCCTCTGGGTGTCCTGCCTTGTTCACCAGGCATTTTCCATCCCCAAATGCCACTTTCTTCATTATGCATCATGGTGTCTCATTTCTTTCTTTCTCTTACTCCCCTTGCTCTTGTGGTTCCCCCTTTTTCCAGGGACTCAACAAGATATTTTTCCAAATTACTACAGTCCCCTCCCTGATCCAGGGCCAAATGTATAAATAATATCCCCAGCCCTATAGGTTTTCACATTTCTTGTTGAGCTTATTCCCATGTATTTTATCTTCTAAGTTGCTATTAAGAATGGTGGTTTTGGGGGCGCCTGGGTGGCTCAGTGGGCTAAAGCCTCTGCCTTCGGCTCAGGTCATGGTCTCAGGGTCCTGGGATCGAGCCCCACATCGGGCTCTCTGCTCGGCGGGGAGCCTGCTTCCCTCTGTCTCTCTGCCTGCCTCTCTGCCTATTTGTAATCTCTCTCTCTCTCTCTTTCTCTGTCAAATAAATAAATAAAATCTTAAAAAAAAAAGAATGGTGGTTTTAATTTTCATTTCACTAATTATTAGTGGTATGTTCATGAAACTTTAAAAATTATATTTTCATTTCGTATATTGACACTTTTCTAAACACATCCTAAACATTCAGCTCTATTTTTAGAAGTCTCTAATGCCAGTTGTAGCTAATATACTCTCCCGTTTTCCAAAAGTTGGAAACCTCATTTTTGTGTTGTGTCGTATTGTACAGTATGGGTGGAGGTTTTCTTTTGGGTGGGGGAAGGGTGTTTGTGTGTGACCATCCTCCTCCTGCATCAAAGATTCTCTAGTATTTATAGGGTAAACTCATGGGAGAGATAACGTACAAGTTACAAGAAGTAGCTGTAAAATGATGTTCCCTGATTTTTCTCCCATGGTGTCAAGGCCTCACTTGAAATGTTTTTAAAGGCACTTTCTGGTGAAAAGAGATTGCCAGTCATGGCTTTGTAGTGGCAGCCGTAAGCTTTTTTTTTTTTTTTTTTTTTTTCTCACTGGTCTCGCCAACTGGAAGCTGCCAGCGTGCCTTCTGACGAAAGACCAGCCTAACACTTATTCCTCTTTGGTCACTGTTTCCCCAGTAACATCATTTCTCGTTCTGCATTCCTGACAAGAACTTTCTGACACGAAACTTTCCCGTGTTCCCCTGACTTTGTGATGATACTCTCCCTAACCAGGAGTTGGATTTGGATATGGTAATCCTAACAGTTGAACCTTATTTTCTCTGTTTTACTGGGAGTAGCAGCAGCAGTTGAGGTACACAACTCAAGAATGAGTTTAAAGAGCCCTGTATTTGCAGAGTTGACACTGAATCCAGTTTCCCACTGAGGATAACGTGAAAAGCTTGAGGGAAGTCTACCTAATGCCATGAGCGAGCTAAGAAGGTGGTCAGGAGTTCCTGCGTGAGCTGTGGGAAAGTCAAATCTGTCTGAAGCTCTTTCTGTTCCTCGATGTGGCTGCCGCGCCTGGGAAGCCTGCTGATAAGCTAGGCAGAGACCAGAGCTGTGGAGAGCTCAGTGGAGCACACAGTGGGCAGACAGTGGGCAGTTCACTGGCATAAGAGCTGAATGAGTGCCTCTTGCTTTGGCTCAAATGTGGAAAGACTAAAATCTATGGGTGCGAGTGAACTAGGTAGGCTAGAAATGAGCAGGTTTTCTTTCATAGGAACTGCTGCCCACATTACAGATACCTCATGTTTGAAACTGCCAGACACAAATGGAAATTCTCTTTGGAAAAAGAAACCATCCCAGTGCTTAATTATTTCTACTCTTTAAAAGGTGTAATGTGCAGGGGCGCCTGCGTGGCTCAGTGGGTTAAGCCGCTGCCTTCGGCTCAGGTCATGATCCCAGCGTGCTGGGATCGAGCCCCGCATCCGGCTCTCTGCTCAGCGGGGAGTCTGCTTCCTCCTCTCTCTCTGCCTGCCTCTCTGCCTACTTGTGATCTCTCTCTTTGTCCAATAAAATCTTTAAAAAAATCTTGATTGCAAGAGTTTATTAAAAAAAAGGTGTAATGTGCCTCACATAACTCAAAATACTAGAAACATGAGATAAGACAATGTGAATAAAACCCAAGAGAAAAAAATGGACAATAGAAATATACTCATAGGGGCTCCAGATATTTGAGTGAACATGCAGACAGATATTAAAATAAGCATGCTTACTATATTCAGAGAAATAGGAGAGAGGGTTAAAAATGTGGTCAAAGGGGACGCCTGGGTGGCTCAGTTGGTTAAGCAGCTGGCTTCGGCTCAGGTCATGATCCCAGCATCCTGGGATTGAGTCCCACATCGGGCTCCTTGCTTGGCGGGGAGCCTGCTTCTCCCTCTGCCTCTGCTGCCATTCTGTCTGCCTGTGCTCGCTCACTCTCCCTCTCTCTCTGACAAATAAATAAAATCTTTAAAAAAAAAAAATGTGGTCAAAGGACTGGGCGGTATTGATCAGAAATGGCAGATGGGATTGAAAGAAAAAGCCAAATATAAATTCTGGAGCCAAAAAATGTAGTGCCTGAAATGATGAACTCATTGGATGGGTTTAATAGCAGATTGGATATAGCTGATAAAAATAATAAACTGCAGCTCAATGTAAGTATCCAGAATAGAGCATTGAGAAATAAAAGAATAAAAGGATGGGAAACAAGAATAGATAAAAACCCCCCAATGGAGACTATAGCCAGGAAGTCTTTTTTTTTTAAATTTTTTTTTTATTTTTTCAGCATAACAGTATTCATTATTTTTGCACCACACCCAGTGCTCCATGCAATCCGTGCCCTCTACAATACCCACCACCTGGTGCCCCCAACCTCCCACCCCCGACCCCTTCAAAATTCTCAGATCGTTTTTGAGTCCATAGTCTCTCATGGTTCAACTCCCCTTCCAATTTCCCTCAACTCCCTTCTCCTCTCCATCTCCCCTTGTCCTCCATGCTATTTGTTATGCTCCACAAATAAGTGAAACCATATGATAATTGACTCTCTCTGCTTGACTTATTTCACTCAGCATAATCTCTTCCAGTCCCGTCCATGTTGCTACAAAACTTGGGTATTCATCCTTTCTTTCTTTTTTTTTTTTTTTTTTTTACAGCTTTATAAACATATATTTTTATCCCCAGGGGTACAGGTCTGCGAATCGCCAGGTTTACACACTTCACAGCACTCACCATAGCACATACCCTCCCCAATATCCATAACCCCACCCCCCTCTCCCAACCCCCTCCCCCCATCAACCCTCAGTTTGTTTTGTGAGATTAAGAGTCACTTATGGTTTGTCTCCCTCCCAATCCCATCTTGTTTCATTTACTCTTCTCCTACCCCCTCGACCCCCCATGTTGCATCTCCTCTCCCTCATATCAGGGAGATCATATGATAGTTGTCTTTCTCCGATTGACTTATTTCGCTAAGCGTGATACCCTCTAGTTCCATCCACGTCGTCGCAAATGGCAAGATTTCATTTCTTTTGATGGCTGCATAGTATTCCATTGTGTATATATACCACATCTTCTTTATCCATTCGTCTGTTGATGGACATCTAGGTTCTTTCCATAGTTTGGCTATTGTAGACATTGCTGCTATAAACATTCGGGTGCACGTGCCCCTTCGGATCACTACGTTTGTATCTTTAGGGTAAATACCCAGCAGTGCAATTGCAGGGTCATAGGGTAGTTCTATTTTCAACATTTTGAGGAACCTCCATGCTGTTTTCCAGAGTGGTTGCACCAGCTTGCATTCCCACCAACAGTGTAGGAGGGTTCCCCTTTCTCCGCATCCTCGCCAGCATCTGTCATTTCCTGACTTGTTAATTTTAGCCATTCTGACTGGTGTGAGGTGATATCTCATGGTGGTTTTGATTTGTATTTCCCTGATGCCGAGTGATATGGAGCACTTTTTCATGTGTCTGTTGGGCATCTGGATGTCTTCTTTGCAGAAATGTCTGTTCATGTCCTCTGCCCATTTCTTGATTGGATTATTTGTTCTTTGGGTGTTGAGTTTGCTAAGTTCTTTATAGATTTTGGACACTAGCCCTTTATCTGATATGTCATTTGCAAATATCTTCTCCCATTCTGTCAGTTGTCTTTTGGTTTTGTTCACTGTTTCCTTTGCTGTGCAAAAGCTTTTGACCTTGATAAAATCCCAAAAGTTCATTTTTGCCCTTGCTTCCCTTGCCTTTGGTGATGTTCCTAGGAAGATGTTGCTGCGGCTGAGGTCGAAGAGGTTGCTGCCTGTGTTCTCCTCGAGGATTTTGATGGATTCCTTTCTCACATTGAGATCCTTCATCCATTTTGAGTCTATTTTCGTGTGTGGTGTAAGGAAATGATCCAATTTCATTTTTCTGCATGTGGCTGTCCAATTTTCCCAACACCATTTATTGAAGAGGCTGTCTTTGTTCCATTGGACATTCTTTCCTGCTTTGTCGAAGATGAGTTGACCATAGAGTTGAGGGTCCATTTCTGGGCTCTCTATTCTGTTCCATTGATCTATGTGTCTGTTTTTGTGCCAGTGCCATGCTGTCTTGATGATGACAGCTTTGTAATAGAGCTTGAAGTCCGGAATTGTGATGCCACCAACTTTGGCTTTCTTTTTCAATATTCCTTTGGCTATTCGAGGTCTTTTCTGGTTCCATATAAATTTTAGGATGATTTGTTCCATTTCTTTGAAAAAAATGGATGGTACTTTGATAGGAATTGCATTAAATGTGTAGATTGCTTTAGGTAGCATAGACATTTTCACAATATTTATTCTTCCAATCCAGGAGCATGGAACATTTTTCCATTTCTTTGTGTCTTCCTCAATTTCTTTCATGAGTACTTTATAGTTTTCTGAGTATAGATTCTTAGTCTCTTTGGTTAGGTTTATTCCTAGGTATCTTATAGTTTTGGGTGCAATTGTAAATGGGATGGACTCCTTAATTTCTCTTTCTTCTGTCTTGTTGTTGGTGTAGAGAAATGCAACTGATTTCTGTGCATTGATTTTATATCCTGACACTTTACTGAATTCCTGTACAAGTTCTAGCAGTTTTGGAGTGGAGTCTTTTGGGTTTTCCACATAGAGTATCATATCATCTGCAAAGAGTGATCGTTTGACTTCTTCTTTGCCGATTTGGATGCCTTTAATTTCCTTTTGTTGTCTGATTGCTGAGGCTAGGACTTCTAGTACTATGTTGAATAGCAGTGGTGATAACGGACATCCCTGCCGTGTTCCTGACCTTAGCGGAAAAGCTTTCAGTTTTTCTCCATTGAGAATGATATTTGCGGTGGGTTTTTCATAGATGGCTTTGATAATATTGAGGTATGTGCCGTCTATCCCTACACTTTGAAGAGTTTTGATCAGGAAGGGATGCTGTACTTTGTCAAATGCTTTTTCAGCATCTATGGAGAGTATCATATGGTTCTTGTTCTTTCTTTTATTAATGTGTTGTATCACATTGATTGATTTGCGGATGTTGAACCAGCCTTGCAGCCCTGGAATAAATCCCACTTGGTCGTGGTGAATAATCCTTTTAATGTACTGTTGAATCCTATTGGCTAGTATTTTGGCGAGAATTTTTGCATCTGTGTTCATCAAGGATATTGGTCTGTAGTTCTCTTTTTTGTTGGGATCCTTGTCTGGTTTTGGGATCAAGGTGATGCTGGCCTCATAAAATGAGTTTGGCAGTTTTCCTTCCATTTCTATTTTTTGGAACAGTTTCAGGAGAATAGGAATTAGTTCTTCTTTAAATGTTTGGTAGAATTCCCCCGGGAAGCCGTCTGGCCCTGGGCTTTTGTTTGTTTGGAGATTTTTGATGACTGTTTCAATCTCCTTACTGGTTATAGGTCTGTTCAGGCTTTCTATTTCTTCCTGGTTCAGTTGTGGTAGTTTATATGTCTCTAGGAATGCATCCATTTCTTCCAGATTGTCAAATTTGTTGGCGTAGAGTTGCTCATAGTATGTTCTTATAATTGTCTGTATTTCTTTGGTGTTCGTTGTGATCTCTCCTCTTTCATTCATGATTTTATTTATTTGGGTCCTTTCTCTTTTCTTTTTGATAAGTCTGGCCAGGGGTTTATCAATCTTATTAATTCTTTCAAAGAACCAGCTCCTAGTTTCGTTGATTTGTTCTATTGTTTTCTTGGTTTCTATTTCATTGATTTCTGCTCTAATCTTTATGATTTCTCTTCTCCTGCTGGGTTTAGGGTTTCTTTCTTGTTCTTTCTCCAGCTCCTTTAGGTGTAGGGTTTGGTTGTGTACCTGAGACCTTTCTTGTTTCTTGAGAAAGGCTTGTACCGCTATATATTTTCCTCTCAGGACTGCCTTTGTTGTGTCCCACAGATTCTGAACTGTTGTGTTTTCATTATCATTTGTTTCCATAAATTTTTTCAATTCGTTAATTTCCTGGTTGACCCATTCATTCTTTAGAAGGATGCTGTTTAGTCTCCATGTATTTTGGTTCTTTCCAAATTTCCTCTTGTTATTGAGTTCTAGCTTCAGAGCATTGTGGTCTGAAAATATGCAGGGAATGATCCCAATCTTTTGATACCGGTTGAGACTTGATTTAGGACCAAGAATGTGATCTATTCTGGAGAATGTTCCATGTGCACTAGAGAAGAATGTGTATTCTGTTGCTTTGGGATGAAATGTTCTGAATATATCTGTGATGTCCATCTGGTCCAGTGTGTCATTTAAGGCCTTGATTTCCTTGTTGATCTTTTGCTTGGATGATCTGTCCATTTCAGTGAGGGGAGTGTTAAAATCCCCTACTATTATTGTATTCTTGTCGATGTGTTTCTTTGATTTTGTTATTAATTGGTTTATATAGTTGGCTGCTCCCACGTTAGGGGCATAGATATTTAAAATTGTTAGATCTTCTTGTTGGACAGTTCCTTTGAGTATGATATAGTGTCCTTCCTCATCTCTTATTATAGTCTTTGGCTTAAAATCTAATTGATCTGATATAAGGATTGCCACTCCTGCTTTCTTCTGATGTCCATTAGCATGGTAAATTCTTTTCCACCCCCTCACTTTAAACCTGGAGGTGTCTTCGGGTTTAAGATGAGTTTCTTGTAGGCAACATATAGATGGGTTTTGTTTTTTGATCCATTCTGATACCCTGTGTCTTTTGATTGGGGCATTTAGCCCATTAACATTCAGGGTAAGTATTGAGATATATGAATTTAGTGCCATTGTATTGCCTGTAAGGTGACTGTTATTGTATATTGTCTCTGTTTCTTTCTGATCTACTACTTTTAGGCTCTCTCTTTGCTTAGAGGACCCCTTTCAATATTTCCTGTAGACCTGGTTTGGTATTTGCAAATTCTTTCAGTTTTTGTTTGTCCCGGAAGCTTTTAATCTCTCCTTCTATTTTCAATGATAGCCTAGCTGGATATAGTATTCTTGGCTGCATGTTTTTCTCATTTAGTACTCTGAATATATCATGCCAGCTCTTTCTGGCCTGCCAGGTCTCTGTGGATAAGTCTGCTGCCAATCTAATATTTTTACCATTGTATGTTACAGACTTCTTTTCCCGGGGTGCTTTCAGGATCTTTTCTTTGTCACTAAGACTTGTAAATTTTACTATTAGGTGACGGGGTGTGGACCTATTCTTATTGATTTTGAGGGGGGTTCTCTGAACCTCCTGGATTTTGATGCTTGTTCCCTTTGCCATATTGGGGAAATTCTCTCCAATAATTCTCTCCAATATACCTTCTGCTCCCCTCTCTGTTTCCTCTTCTTCTGGAATCCCAATTATTCTAATGTTGTTTCGTCTTATGGTGTCACTTATCTCTCGAATTCTCCCCTCGTGGTCCAGTAGCTGTTTGTCCCTCTTTTGCTCAGCTTCTTTATTCTCTGTCATTTGGTCTTCTATATCACTTTTATCTTTCTTCTGCCTCATTTATCCTAGCAGTGAGAGCCTCCATTTTTGATTGCACCTCATTAATAGCTTTTTTGATTTCAACTTGGTTAGATTTTAGTTCTTTTATTTCTCCAGAAAGGGCTTTTATGTCTCCCGAGAGGGTTGCTTTAATATCTTCCATGCCTTTTTCAAGCCCGGCTAGATCCTTGAGAATCGTCATTCTGAACTCTATATCTGACATATTACCAATGTCTGTATTGATTAGGTCCCTAGCCTTTGGTACTACCTCTTGTTCTTTTTTTTGTTGTGAATTTTTCCGCCATGTCATTTTGTCCAGATAAGAGTTTATGAAGGAGCAAATAAAATACTAAAAGGGTGGCAACAACCCCAGGAAAATATGCTTTAGCCAAATCAGAAGAGATCCCAAATCGTGAGGGGGGAGAAAGGGGATAAAAAGGGGTTCAGAAAGAAAAAAAAAAAGAAACTATTAAAAAAAAGAAAGCCGATAAAGAAAAAATATAAAAAGAGGAAAAAAATATATATATATTAGATAAACTATTTAAAAAACGTTAAAAAAGAATACGGTAAAAGTTAAAAAAATTTAGCAGAAGAAGAGAAAAAGAAAAAAAAATTGAAAAAGAAAAAAAAATTAAATTTACTGCAAGGCTACAAAATCATGGGGAGAAAGCCATGAGTTCCGTGCTTTGCTTTCTTCTCCTCTGGAATTCCGCCGCTCTCCTTCGTATTGAAACTACACTCCTCGGTAGGTGAACTTGGTCCTGGCTGGGTTTCCCGTTGATCTTCTGGGGGAGGGGCCCGTTGTAGTGATTCTCAAGCGTCTTTGCCCCAGGCTGAGTTGCACCGCCCTTACCCGGGGCCGCGCTGAGTAATCCGCTCGGGTTCGCTTTTGGGAGCTTTTGTTCCCTGAGCGCTTTCCGTAGAGTCCGGAGGACGGGAATGAAGATGGCGGCCTCCCGGTGTCCGGCCGGCCCAGAGGAGCCGAGAGCCCGGGGCCCCACTCCTCAGTGCGCCCTCAGAGAACAGCGCCCAATGACTCCCGTCACCCTGGCCTCCGGCCGTGCTCCGAGCTGACCGAGCCTGGGACCGGTTCAAGGCAACCCCGAGCTGAGAGTCACTCCTCAGCTCTGTCTCTGCAGCCGGCCTCCCCGCTCTAATACCGGTAAGCTCTGCGACACTCAGACACCCCCGATCCTTCTGTGACCCTGCGGGACCTGAGGCCGTGCTGACCCCGCCTGGGCTTCACCCCAGCTAAGCCTCTGGAGCGATGTCCCTCAGCGGAACAGACTTTTAAAAGTCCTGATTTTGCTCCATTGCTCTGCCGCTCCCCGGGAGCCGGCCCCTCCCCTGGCGGTCTATCTTCCCATGGCTTTGGATTCACTTCTCCGCCAGTCCTACCTTTCAGACAGTGGTTGATTTTCTGTTTCTAGAATTGCTGTTCTTCTTCTCTTCAATCTCCCGTTGGATTTGTAGGTGTTTGCAATCTTTAGATAAGCTATTTAGCTGATCTCCGCTACCCGAAGTAGTCTCAGCTGCTACTTCTCCGCCATCTTGACTCCTCTTCCTCAGGAAGTCTTAATACTTATAATTGAAATCCCAGAAGAAAAGGAGCAAGGAATGGTGAAGAAGCAGTATTTTAGAAGATAATGGTCTAGAATCTTCCAGAATTGATGAACAGCATTAAGTCACAGACCCATGAAGCCCTATAAATGTCAAAGGAAGAAAAATTTAAAGAAATCTTTATTGAATGTGGAAATATTAGAGAATATATAAGACAACAAGAATTTCTTAGTAACATTCAGAGAAAAATGGACCATTTTCTTCAAAGAACCAATAGTTAGACTGAGAGCTGGCTTTTCAATAAGAAAATGGAAACCAGAACACAGAACACAGTGGAAACATATCTTCAAAGTTCTGAAATAAAACTACTCTGACTAAACATATCCTATACTCAGCAAAAGTATCCTTCCAGAATAAAAGTGAAAAATTTTCTAGACAAAGAAAAACTAAAAGAATTGATCAGTTTTATCTCTTACTAATGGAATTCTTTCATATTTTAGATTTAAGAGATGTAAAAAGGATCAAAGAGAATAAAAAGAGAATATGAGGTAAACAAAGATGAATAATTATCCTAAACAACAATAATAATATTTTGAGTTAAAAATAAACAATCAAAATGCTCAAAAACTACAGTATGTAAGTTGTAAGGAGTGGGGAAATTTTTCTAAGGTCCTTACATCATCTGGGAAGGGAATAGAGTTCCAATTAACATTAAACATTATGCTTTATGTTCCGTTAAGGCATGTTTTAATATGTAGAGTAATCCCCAAAGATAATAAAATTCTGTAACTACTAAGAAAATAAGGAAGAGATTAAATAATTAAGATGAATAAAATAATCACTGAACTTATTTAACAAACTTAATAACTAGAAAACTCCATGTTAAAAAGTTAGAAAAAGATTATCAAATTAAAGCCAAATAAAATAGAAGTAAGGAAATAATAGTGATAGTTTTAGTACAAAATCAGAGTAGATTTTTGGGTAGAAATTAAAAAGCTGATTCTAGAATGTATATGAAATTATGCAGAGGACCAAGAGAAACCATGGCATTCTTTAAAAACCATGTGAGAGTATTTTCTTTGCCAGATATCCAGACTTGTAAAAAAGTCTGGATATGGAGACAATGTTATAGTTGGCATAAGAATAAGACAAATGGGGGCAGCTGGGTGGCTCAGTCAGTTACGTGTCCAACTTGTGATTTCAGCTCAGCTCATGATCTCCTGGGTCTTGGGATCAAGCCCCACATTGACCTTCATGTGCAGTGGGGAGTCTGCTTCAGATTCTCTCTTTCCTTCCCGCTGCCCCAGCCCTACTCGCAGGCTCTCTCTCTCTCTCTCTCTCAAATAGATAAATAAATAAATTAAAAAAAAGAAGACAAATGGACCAGGGAAGCAATGCAGTCCAACAATAGAACCATGCATGTGTACCCACTGATTTATACCTTAAGTGGCATTGCGAAAGCGATGAAGGAAGGGTAATTGCTGCTAGATCAATTAGGTAGCAGTTGGATAGAGAAAAAAGTGAAAATTTGACTCTATCTCACATCATAGACAAAATTTAATCCCATGTGATTTGTGAGTGTAAATCTGAAAGGCAAAATTAATGCTTCTAGAAGGTAATATTAAAAATATTTTCATGACCTTCAGGTAGGGCAATTATTTCCTTCGTAGGATACAAAAACTCTAACCATAAAATTTTTTCTTTCTTTAAAATACACTAATTTTCAGACATGTGCAAAAGTGGAGAGGCTGGCATATTAACCCCCCACATGTAGTTGCTTCAACAATGATTCACACATAACCGACTTTGTTTCATCTGTACCCAGCTCCACCACCAGCCCCCCACAGGGCTCTTTTGAAGCATATCTCAGGCATCGTACCCTTTCATCCATAAATACTTCAATAAGTTTTTCTAAGAGATGAAAGATCTTTTAAAAACATAGCCATAATACCATTATCACACCTAAAAATTACTGTACTTCGTTAGTATACTCAAATACCCAAGCGATGTTCAAATTTTCTTTTCTTCTAGTTTTTTTTTGTTGTTGTTGTTTAAAGATTTTATTTATTTATTAGAGGGACACAGTGAAAGAGGGAACACAAGCAGGGGGAGTGAGAGAGGGAGAGGCAGGCTTTCCACTGAGTAGGGAGCCTGATGTGGGGCTCTATCCCCAGGACCCTGTGATCATGACCTGAGCCGAAGGCAGACACACAGTGACTGAGCTACCCAGGCACCCCAGTGTTCAAACTTTCTTGTCTCTTCATTTTTTTCACCGTTGGTTAATCAGAATTTGTTTCGAACATTTGTTGTTCTATCTTTAAGTCACGTTCACTTTATCCTTTTTGTGTGTGTTTTCAACTCCTGAAAACCAAATGCTGGAAAGTTTTCTCTTCATCAGGTGATCAAGGCACCAGTTATCCGGTGACCCCTCCCTTTGGGGGACCAGACCATCATTTCTATGACTCCTCAGGTCTGCATCCTGCGGGGACAGCGGGGGGAGGGGAGGAGAAGAGCAACCCGGCAAGGGGTCCAGGGAGCTGGTCTGCACAGGGCAGGGGTGCTCCTTGGCCTCCCAAGTGCCTCTAAGTCTCTTCATCTGTAGCTCTTCCTTGCCCTTGCCTTTGCACATTGTTTCTGAAAGTAACTGGACTCTGTCCTGCAGAGCTCCCTGTGTTCTGAATCCTGCAGCCGGGCAGTGTGGCTCAGTGTGTTCCTTTGTACCTGCACATCCCGTAAGTGAGCAGTTAGAGGCTGGATCGGATTCAGTTTCAATATTTTGTAGAGAATGTTGATGTGGTGTTCTTATTAGCAGAAGGAATGTGATATATGGTCGTCTCCACTCTTTGTGATTTTAATATTGGTCACTGAGTTCAGTTGTTAGCCTGATACATTCATTTAAAAATTCCCCATCAGCTTTTAATATAATGGATTTAGCAGTCTAGATCCATTGGATAATTTACCTAGATCTTTTACTTCATTAAAGGTTCTAAAATGGGGGGGCGCCTGGGTGGCTCAGTGGGTTAAGCCGCTGCCTTCGGCTCAGGTCATGATCTCAGGGTCCTGGGATCGAGTCCCGCATCGGGCTCTCTGCTCAGCGGGAAGCCTGCTTCCCTCTCTCTCTCTCTCTCTGCCTGCCTCTCCGTCTACTTGTGATCTCTCTGTCAAATAAATAAATAAAAAATCTTTAAAAAAAAAAAAGGTTCTAAAATGGGGATATTTAAATCTTTCTTGTCCATTTGTTAAATGAATTCTTCTCTAAAGAACACACTTTGATCAACTGCTTAATCTGAGTATGGTTCATATAGGAAAGGCAGGATTAATCCTTGATTCTATCCTTTTCTGTACTGGTTTTCAGAATACTAAGTCAGTTGTCGAACAGTCCCCAATATCGGCTAATGAGATTTAAGTATTATTAATTCATGGATTTTCAAGATCCTTGAAAGATCAGTATATTACATTTATTATTATTATATTATTATATATTATATTACATATTATAATATTATTTATTATATATATAAAAGTATATCACATTTATTATTATATTATTATATTTTATTATATTATTAATATATAATATTACATATTATAATATTATATTATTATTATTTATTATAAAAGATCGGTATATCACATTTATTATTATCCTGGTGTCTAAATTATGCCACTTTTGGGGAGAGGAACACTTACAAATTGATATTTGATTCCTTTTGACATGTAATCAGTAGTCTTTGGTAGGTAGGTGACTTGCTTCTTATGAAACTAGAGATGCTACCAGGTTCTTTATTTCTTTATTTTTTAATTATTTATTTATTTCCTTCCATATATATATAATGAGCTTGTTTTACTATCCCAGACATGATCATTTTGATTAGTTCATTGTTTCTATACCCTCTCAGTGGGTAGAATTAATAGCTGTGTTTTGTTTTTTTTTAAGGGAAATACATTAAAGTTGCAGTTAACATATGGGAGTAAAAAGTTTTTTGACTTCCTAGATTTTATTGCATATTTTTTCCTCTTACCTAAAAGCCTTGGTTCCTGTAACATAAACATTATTGTATTATTTTTAAATTAATTTTTAAATTTGAGTTGACACAAAATGTTATATTAGTTGCACGTGTACAGTATAGTAATTCAACTTCTCTGTACATTATGCTTTGCTTACCATAATCAGAGCTGCCACCTGTCACCATCCAACACCAATACAGTCTTGTTGATGACATTCCCTATGCTGTGCCTCTTGTTGCCATTACTGATTCTTCCAGTAACTGGAAGCCTGTATCTCTCACTGCCTTTCATCCGTTTTTCCCATCTTCTCTCCCTTTACTCTGACAACCATCAGTTTGTTCTCTATTTATGGTTCTGATTCTGCTTTTTGTTTGTTTATTCATTTGTTTTTTAGATTATACAAATGAGTGAAATCATATGGTATTTTTCTTTCTCACTCTGACTTATTTCACTTAGTGTAATAAACTCTAGGTCCATCCATGTTGTTGCAAATGGTACAGGCTCATCTTTTTAATGGCTGCATAATATTCCATTGTGACATATTTATGCATTCATGTATCAGTAGATATTCAGGTTACTTCGATGTCTTGGTTATTATAAGTAATGCTGCAAGAAACAAGGGTGCGTATATCTTTTCTAGTTGGTGTTTTCATTTTCTTTGGGTGACTACCCGGTAGTTGGATTATTAGAGCACTGTTTTCATTTTTTTTTTTTAGCTTTGTCCTGCTACTACTAACACACACATGCACACAAACAGTGTTTTCAGAAGAAAATAGATCTAATTATTAGTTCTGTATATTATTAATAATACATTATTAAAATACTTTAATGTGCTTTGAGTTCTTTTTATCTTTAGGATACGTCCCCACTAAAGATCTACAGTCCAATTACTGTTTTAGGATCACTTGAAATAATTTCTTTTTCTGTGGTTACACAGTTATTTTTATCTTATTTGTATAATTTATTTAGTTGTTTTATAATTTTATATCAAATATGAATCCAAAAATGGACAACATAAGGTCTAGCTTTCTTCCCTGACCCCTCACTTTATTTTGTTCCTCTAATCATTTTTTTGTTAGTTTGTGTTTTTTCCTGCCATTGTTAAAAAATAAATGTGTGCACGCACACACGCACATACGTGCAGGCACGCATATGTACTCTCCTTTTGCAAACTTAGCAACGGTAGCATATTTAGTCACATACAGAAATATTTCACAGCTTCTTGTATTCGAGAGTATTCCATGCATGGTGTGTTTGCACCGTAATTTCTTCCACCAGTTCCTACCGATGGCTTTGTGCTCTTCCCAGTGCTTTAGTTTCGCGAATAGCCCTGCAGTATATAACTGTGTACATCTTTTTCACTTCTGTGCATATGGTGGTATTGTTGGGTTACAGGGTAAATGCACAGGTAACTTCCTAGATAATGCTAAATTATCAAATAAAATATTTTGAATGAAGATAAGTGCTCTAGCAAAAGGCATGGTTAAGAGAATGAGAAGGCAAATCGCAGAGAAGTTATTTGTAACCATCTCAACGGACAGAAAGCTCTTACTCAGAATGTGTATGTGTATTTTATGTATATAAATCTTAAAAAAATCTACAAGGAAAAGAAAGACAACCTAATCCAATAGAAAAATGGGTCCAACCTCATTAAAATTATGAATACAAACAGAAATAAACACTTGTAATGCTAACACGAGAAAGACTACTAAAACCAAGTGTGGGAGAGAAGATGAAGCAGTTGGAAAATCGGTGGGATTATGGATTGGCACAGGCTGGAAAGGGTTTTCTAGTACTATTATGATTTTGTTGTTTAAAAATACATTTTTTTGGTCACTTCAACAGAAACTGTGGCGAGAGGAGGTAGGTATACATGCTTACGTTGCTACTTTGAATGGAAGTACTCCTCTTAGTTCTTGGTTCTTGTTTTTTGTTCAGAATTAGACTGTTTAACTCTTGTTATTTAAGTGTGTTTTCTGGTTGTCAGTTCCCCTTGGATAGGAAGATGCCATGTCTTCCGTCCTTGAGTTTACCTTAACTTCTGTTATTTCCCCCTGACCTCCTGATTAGATCTCTTCCTCTCTTCCTGGGCACCATATGCTCTAAACCCCTGGTGGGGTCTAATACCTTGAGTAATGCCCTAGTTGGATACTCAAGGTATCTTTGAGTAATTTGAATTGAATATGGTGTCTTTCTTTATTTCCTTTACATATTTCCTCAAAGCTATTTACTTAAAAATGGGTCGTATTATTTCTCTCCTGGATTGTCAGTGGATACAAGTACTTGATCACTGCAAAAATACTAGCCTCTTGCTTTACCTGGGCCTCCCAGCCCTTGATAGCTCCGTCTCTCCCATGCCCAGCAATGGCCCAGAGAGTAATCTGTGTCTTACAAGTCCCTCCTCTAATAATTCTGTGGAGGCAGTGAAGTGATGGGAAGATGTAGGGTAAGAGGAGGGGTAATTGTATAGCTACAGATCTTTCACTCAAATTGCAGATTCTCAGAGGGTTGGTTAAACCCAGCTCGGTTCCAGTTTGATTCAGTATCCAGGATGTCTGCCATTGATGATGGTGTGGCAGTAAAAATCTCTGTGCAGGGATGAACGTCATCATCAAGGGGATGGACACACGCTCCTCCTGCTTGGCCTCTGGTATAGACGACAGGCTGCAGAGAAATGGTCTGCCAAGTGCTCAACAGCAACCTAGAACTCAGGCCAGCTTGTCTTGGGTTCAGGGGACAAATACTACTTTTTTTTTTTTTAAGATTTTATTTATTTATTTGAGGGAGAGGGAGGGAAGGGTGGGAGGCAGAGGGAGAAG
Organism: Lutra lutra; assembly: GCF_902655055.1. Taxonomy (NCBI): domain Eukaryota; kingdom Metazoa; phylum Chordata; class Mammalia; order Carnivora; family Mustelidae; genus Lutra; species Lutra lutra. The sequence continues at coordinate 6,466,788 of NC_062287.1, forward strand.
CCGACCCAGGAGAGGAGACCTGTGGAGCAGAATCTCAAATCAGACAGGTCCCAGAGATGGCTGCCCATGGCACCAGCACTTTCTCTGCTTTGGGGCTTTATAAATAAGCATCTGGCAGATAGTGACACTACTGGGTGCGGACAGACCTTGCGTGCTCATCTTGCCAGCTGCTCCTGCCAAAGCTAGAAGGCGAGAGAGCCACAGCCAGTCCCACCGCCACAGCTGCTGCCATCTGCCAGAAGATGAGTCGCCGAGAATGGTGCTGGAGGCAGAGAGGAAGCCGAGAGCAGCACCTTGGAATGAGCCAGCTGCTCCAGCTTCAGCCCAAGCACCCGGCAGAGCTTGGAGTGCTTTCTGTTTTCCACTGCTCGGGTAACTCTGCGCATCTCCCACCTGCTGCTCAGCTCTTTCCCGGTGAACATTTGGAGGGTGCAATGCCTACCCTTCCGCTCCTTTTTCGGGAGTGCGTTAGAGTCTGCGCGTCCTCAGGGCCTGCCTTGCAAGCAGAGGTTAGGTCACTGGTTGACCCTGTAGTTCCCTGATCTTTAGTCTGGTCAATTAAAATCCATTCTCTTCTCTCGTGGATCCGTTTCAGTCCCAATTAATGTTGCTTGTGTTTAGGCCTCCCAGAAAGGAAAGTTACCAGGATTTTGCAATTAATATGCAGGTCAAGGAAGGCTGTAGAAAAATTCTAGGATGTCAGCTGAGTCAACTGTTCTAGACCTCTGTGTTTCCATTTCTGAAGTGGGAGATAGAATGAATGAATGCTAGCATTTATTGAGTACTGAAATATGTCTCAGGCATTAATTGAAGCACTTTGTATTAAGTATTTAATTCTTATGACAACTCTGAGAAGTAGGTATTAATATTACTAGTATCATCCCTCTTTTACAGATGAAGAAACTGAGGTAAGGGAATTCAAGTAACTCTTCCATGCAGCTAGGGGGTGGTAGAGTTAGGGTTCAAGTTTAGACATCTGGGCTCCAGGTCTTGTGATTCCACCGGCCGTATTTTATCTCTCTAGACTCCTTTCCAGTTTCAGAATCCCCTAATTTATTCAAGGCTCTAGCTGTTCTCTTCTTGTTTTCTTCTCTCTCTCTCTCTCTTTTTTTTTTTTTTTTTTAATCATGGAGGACACAATTGTTAAGAGTTTAGGACTGTAAATAATCATGAATTTCTCTTCCTGGCAGAAACGTGGCAAGTTGTGTCTGGATTGTTAGAGTTCCTTGCTGATGTCAGCCTTTTCCTGACTCTCCAATTCCAGAAACTGCACACCATGTGTACCCTGCCATTCCTCCTCAACTCCAGAAGTATCCCCTGACTTTTTGGGTCAAGTGTCAACTCCTCACTCTCTTCACAGTCTTCCTGCTCTATGAATTTGTGTCCCCTGTATGTTATCATTGCTTTCTAGCACACTTCTCCTTATAATAAAACTGCGTTCTTGTTTTCTTGTCTTCCCACTCTGTTTTGCCTCGAGCATGTTTTCTTTTCTTTTTTTTTTTTAAAGATTTTATTTATTTATTTCACAGAGAGAGATCACAAGTAGGCAGAGAGGCAGGCAGAGAGAGAGAGAGAGAGAGAGAGAGAGAGGAGGAAGCAGGTTCTCCGCTGAGCAGAGAGCCCGATGCGGGACTCGATCCCCGGACCCTGAGATCATGACCTGAGCCGAAGGCAGCGGCTTAACCCACTGAGCCACCCAGGCGCCCCTCGAGCATGTTTTCATAAGAAAACACATTCTTATGTTCTTATGTTTTCATAAGAAAGCTACTGTTTTACCTTTGTTTGGTTCTCAGTTTATAATGTGCTTTGACATTGATTTTCCCATGGGCTCCCCCAAGAAGAACTCACAAGGTATCTCCCTGGATTATTCCAATCAGAGATTGGTCTATGTACCTCCAGACTTGTCCACGCAGTTTCTTCCTCCTCACTGCTGTCACAAGAATCTTTGAGAAGGAACAAATCTGTCCAGATCACTCCCTTGCTTAAAACCTTCCAGTGGATAATCATGTTCTTAGAATCTGGCTGTTTTCCACCTCTAGCCTCACCTTCCACCCTCCTACCCCAGCCCTCTCTCCTCACCACATGACTCAGCAGTATTACCTAAGCACAGTCCCCAGAACCCATCACAGTGTCTTACCTCTCTGAGCTTCATTCATTCCCTCCCTCGGGCATCACCTTCCCACCCCCTTGCTTTTCTGTCTCATTCCTATTGTCCTTTACAATTCTGGAACCTGTTCCTGCACAGTTTCTCTGTCTACATCTCTGCTTTGAGATCATGCTCCCTTAGGCGCCCATCCACATCCTAACACTTAACCACTTGTCCTTAGAATGGTCTGTTACATGTCTTCCCTCCCAGACTAGAATTTTCCTGCCCTGCATAAAGCATATCAAATATCCCTTTGAAAATTTCCAGTCCCCAGGTCTTAGCATTCCTGAATTATGCTAAATAAAGTATGTCAACCTGAACTGAACAGCGTCCCCATTTCATTGATCAGTAAACTGAGTCTGAGAAAGGTTAGATCAACTTCTGCAGGTCTCATGGCTAGAAAGGGGCAGAACTAGGACTAGATTTCAGGACTGTGAGTATTATAGGACTTTTGCCCAAGTTGTCCTAAATATGTAAATAATCTCCCTCCTATTTTATGTGACAAGTCTCAAGATCTATCTCCTTCTCAACTCAAGTTTATAATGACCCTGTTTACTGGATTGCCTGTTTTATACCGTGTTAGCTGCATTTGTCTCTCATCTTTACATCAGGGACTGCTCCTTCTTTTCTCTCTGCCTCATTGCCTAACAAAGTGCTCCCAGTGGCCCCGTCCGTGCTTGCCTTCTGAGTAAAACACATCAGAATAAACCTCGGTGCACGTGGACAGCACACTTGCTCAGTTCGTGGAAATCGTTACTAAGCCCCACTCTGTGCCTGGGGCTGGGTGTACTCTGGCTCTCCCTAATTTCTTCCAGTGAAGCATGCTGTCAGCGCCCTACTGCAGCCCCTGTTTCTCCGAGACGTCTCCACGGGGCTGAATAGTTCTGGCATCTGACAGAGTCTTAGCAGGGTTTTCTCCTTCCTACTGTACAGCAGAAAACACAGAGGCCTTGCGGTCAAAAGGTCTGGGGTTGTGTCAGAGCTCGTGGGTTTCCATTCTCCCATCCAAATGTTGGGAGTTAAAATAGCATATGCTCTATTTAAGTTCCAGAGTGATTGTAGGATGAAATGAGATATTTCCTGTGAAATGTATTTTGTAAATTTCAGATGCACACATGAATATATAATACAGTGGGTCTTTATGATTTGTGGATTCTGTGTGTGCAGATTTGCCTAAAACTTATTAGTCACCTCCGCCGCAGTACTCACCGTGCTTTCGTGGTGATCTGTGGGCACACGCGGGGCTGTGGAAATCTGAGTCGTTCCACCGGCATGTTCCCAGCTGAGGCAGAACGAGGCAATGCCCTCCCTGCCTTCTCCTTTCAGCTCTCTTACTGTAAACAAGTGTTTTTCTCACAGTCTGTTTAAGTGTCACATCTTTTGCATTTTTAGGCCTTTTGCTAGTGATTTCACAGTTTAAAATGGCCTCCAAGCCTTGTGCTGAAACGCTGTCTTGTGTTCCCAAGTGCAAGAAGGCTGTGACTTGTCTTACGGGAAAAGTACATGCGTGTGCAGTAAGCTTCCTTCAGGCATGGGTTATAGAACTGTTGGCTGTAAGTTCAGTCTTCGTGTGCCAACAATACAGAATTCAACTAGGTGCCTTTAAATGGAAACACACGTAACACAAAGTTACGTGTTTATTGGTTGATGGAAATGTTATGACCGGAGCCTCTGTGTTTGTTTAGAGAAGCAAGGTTTAGTATTTGCTAGCTCAGTGTTCACAGTAACTTTATTAAACATAACTAGTATGAATAGTGAAAAGTCGGTAGAAGATTTTAAGAGAATCTTCTCATTTGAGGCCACTGCTCTTCTGTCTCTGATCACTCCCAGTTCTTAGCCCACGGATTCACAGTTTTTGCTCCTTTAAGGTCTTGGAGGGTCCTGTTAAAATCCGCATTGCAACCACAATCCCAGAGATGCAGACTGAGGGGCTATAAATGCAGGTTACTGTCCAGGAGCACATGTGGAGAGGCCTGAACTTAGACAAGGACTCTCGTGGTGATGCGGTGGGGTGGGGGCTGGGAAGAGCCACACTTGGTACCAGTCACTCGAGCCTTTGATATTTTGGAGAATCCCAGGCACATCCTTCTCTTCAACTTTTTGCTAAATGGTCTTCTGAGATACGGATGAGGAGAAGGCAAATTGCATCCCCCTTTGGCCTGCAGACCTCAGACTCTGCAGCTGCGTGGCCACTGCGGTCACATTAACGCTTCACACCAGTAGGAGGTAACGCTGGCCAGCACTTAAATCCATTGCGTTTTGTCAAGGGAACACCAGCATTTCCTACAAATACTCACTTTTCCAATTAATCTCTGCTCCCAAACATGACAAGAATATATACATACATATGACAAGGACTTCATGTGGTGTCCAGCTTTTTAAGAACTCTAGAACCCAGTAGCTGGTGGGCCTCATTCTCAGGGAAGGGCACAAGGACTCAAGGAAAGTCTAGTTGAAAAGGTGGTTGCTTGGCCCCTGGGTGGCTCAGTTGGTTAAGTGTCTGGCTTCAGCGCTGGTTGTGATTTTAGGGTCCTGGGATCGAGTCCCATGTCAGGCTCTGTGCTCAGTGGGGAGTCTGCTTAATCCCCTGCCCTTCCTCCTGCTCATTCTCTATCTCTCTCTCAAATAAATAAAATCTTTAAAAAAAGAAAGAAAGAAAAGGGTGATTGCAGTGGAAGATCTTGCACTGTGGGCATCGACCTGCCTAGATTCAAATTCTTGCTTTGCTATTTTCTATCAGTGTGAGCGTAGAAAAAAGTACCCAAGCTCACAGATTTTCCTCTTTTAGAAAAATGGAACCAATGGCTTCTGTAAGGGTTGGGAACAACACTGAAATTTTCCTGCTCAGTGCACCTTGGAACATGAAAAGAGCTCCATAGATGGTAGTTTTTTCTTCCCTCTTCCCACCTTCTTGTAGATAATAGGAGGTCTTCTCATTTCTTTTTTTTTTTTTTAAGATTTTATTTATTCATTTGACAGACAGAGATCACAAGTAGGCAGAGAGGCAGGCAGAAAGAGAGGGGAAAGCAGGCTCCCTGCCGAGCATAGAGCCCGATGCGGGACTCAATCCCAGGACCCTGAGATCATGACCCGAGCCGAAGGCAGAGGCTTTAACCCACTGAGCCACCCAGGCGCCCCAAGGTCTTCTCATTTCTTATCTGTCCGTGTGTACTGGCTAAGTTCCAATTCTAGGTGAGGTGCTTCCTCCCCCCACTTCTCCCTTGTCCCTTCCTTTGAAAACTTCTTCCATTTTTTCAGAGCCTTTTGTGGAGACGACCTTGCTGATGAACCAGTTCAGTGCTGATGTGGTCATAGTTCAGAGGGAGTTCATGCATCCCCCTTCCCTGTGACATAGTTCCATCTTATCAGAGATTTTCTGGAATGAAAGCAGGGAGTTTCAGACTGACATAACTTGAGAGTGGGGGTTCTTTCAAGTCTGGAGGTGTTTAGCAGATGTGAGGGGGCTGGCCTTGACTGACGTCATTCGTCTGATCTTTACCGCTGGAGGATGATTCAACTTTAAAGAGAGAATACTAGGATTCTGGGTTTTGAAACAAGACAGCCCTATACATAAATCTTGACTTTTCCACTTCCTGTGTCACCTTGGGCAAAGAACAGCCTTTCTGAGACTCAGATTCTTTACCTGTAAAATAAGGATAACATGACGTTTGTTAGTGAGGATAGGCAGTATTTCATGTAACTGTCTGGCTCACAGTACAAGATCAACAAATGGCAGCTCCAGTTTCAGATCAGAGAAGGTTGAGCTGGAGATGGCTAACAGCTGGGAGGCTTAGTGAGTATGAACGATGTCAGTAGTTTTCAACTGGTTTTATTAGTTTTTACTTGTAATTTCACAACTAGTTGTGATAATTTGGTGTCATGTCAATTTCAGGATGAATCCTAAATAATTTTTTTTTTACTAACAGAGAACCAACATTTGGGATCATTTTTTTTTTTTTTTAAAGATTTTATTTATTTGTTTGAGAGAGAGAAAGGGCACAAGAGGGGGAGGGTCGGAGGGAGAAGTAGACTCTCCACTGAGCAGGGAGCCCAATGAGGGACTGGATCCCAGGACTTCGGGATCATGCCCTGAGTTCTGAGGACATTTGCTCAACCACCTGAGCCACCCAGGTGCCCCAAGGTCACTTTTTGGTTATTACTTTTATTTACTTGTCTTCTAATATGCTTTCCTAAGTGGGACAGAATGGTGTGGATTAATAGCCAGTTACCAGGAAGGTATGTATATGAAAGTACATCTTGCATATCAACATCCTTCATTATGTATATTAAGATAGTAATAAAAGTTGAAAGTCACTGAGGTGAGTCATAGAGCCAAAAGAAACAGCTTGTCAGGTGGATACTGACAATACCTTTCGGGTTTGTGTTTCTCCCAGCATGTATTTCTTTGTCTGTAGGTAGTCATTTGAGTGCTCGGAGTTGAATAGATGGCCCGTGCTCTCTGTCTCTTTACCCTCATTCCTGTTTTGATTAGTGTGAAACCATTGCTTAGACCTTTCTCTGGGTCCAGGCTAGTTACAACTTTGGTTGTTTGGATAATGCCTGGAAGCTTTCTAAGTGCCCGAGACCCCTGTCTTCACTTGGCTGGACTCTGACCTCATCCTCTGATGTGTGAGCTTGAGAATTACCATTAGTAGAGTGAGCTCCTTCTTAGAAATAGGACTTATTTGTCTCATGGAACAATTAACAGTGCATCCTTTCCCCAGATTCATTAAAATCAAGCCCTCTCTGAGCTTCTGTTGAAAACAAAGAGAAGTCGATCGGCCAGATGAACCATCCACCCTCTCATCACTAGGCTGAGCTGGGAACAACTTCCAGAGGTGTTGCCTTTGCCCCTTTATTTCTTCCTCTCTCCTGATTTTTCTTTATAGCTCAGACATAGGCACACAGCAGGCACCAAGCAGGTGCTTCACTTAAACAAATGACCAGGGAAGTTTATGTTCTTTTAAGCTAATTCCAGGGAGATTAAACGCAGGAAGACTTGTTTAAGGAAAATCAAAGGAAACTGTTAAGAGGGGTTTCTTATTACACTAACCAAAATGAAGCAAAGTAATAAACAAGTGAAAAAAAGGTTATTGAGTTCTGATTGCTCCAGAAATGATTGCCCTCAGTGACACTGACACGTGATTAGGTAACAGAGAAGGCAGGCAAGAATGGTTATGGAGCAGGCACTACCGGCTGGCGGGATGCCAGGGATCTGCACAGATTTTTTTTTCCCTGTATTTTCCAGATGTGAAAACCAAGGCACAGAGAGCGTAAGTGATTTGCCCCAATTTCCATGAGTCTAAATAGAAGATCCAGAATTTGAAACTAGATTTCTTGTTTCCCTCAACCAACCCATTTAATTCTGAGGAACGAGAGGATGCGACATCAGAAACCCTTTACTTGTAAAGGATACAAATAGACTGGGTTGCTCCAATCTAAAAAAAAATAAAATAAAATTGCACGCCTCTAACTTGAAATCAGGCTGTGAAATAATATGCATTATGAGGTAACTGCTGTATTTAATGCATCAGTGCTGAAGATTTCTATTCAAGGGGGGGGGGGTCAGACAGAGTTAGCGGACATGGTAGACTTAGAGGATGTTTTGATGTCTAGAACCAAAAAGCAATTCTCATATCTCAAATATACAAGGAACTTTTCCATTCAATAGGAAAAGACAGGACTCACAGTAGTGAAGGGACAAAACCCAAACCAAACCAACCAAACAGAAAAAAACAGCCTGAATTTTTTAAAATAGATGATATGGTCCCAACTCACTAATAATCAGAAATGTGTAAATTAAAACAATCCATTTTGCCATTTTTATAAACGTTAGGTGTAAATTGAATACCACTGGGTGTTAGCAAAGATGTGGGGAAGCAGGACCTTATTTGACTGGCACATCTACAAACTGACGTTTGTAGTTACAAACGCTGTGTAAAGCCGTGAGTTGCTGCTCAGGGAAGTCACCTAGGCCTCTGTGCCATGACTCCGCAGTCCCACTCCTGGGGATGTACTCCAGAAATAGCCTCATGTAGGTCCACCTGAGGATTTGGCTGACTTGTGGTGGTGAGGTCTTGAAACAGCTTTGTGGTGGATGCTGTTGGACAACACTGGCAGCTGGCAGCAAGAAGCACACACAGCAAGATGGAGAAACCTTAAAAATGAGATGTGACGTGAAAAAGGTAAAGAGAATGCGGTCTGTTATGCAATACTGTTCAGGTAAATTAAAGATATTAGATATTATTCAGGTATTTTTATGAGAAAATGGCTTTTTTGCCTTTATTGAGGTATAATTGACAAAGCTGCAAAATATCCACAGTGTACAATGTGATGACTTGATGTATGTACACACTGTAAAAGGTTGCTCTCCATCTAGTTAATTAACACATCCATCATCTCACATGTTTTTTTCATAGTTTATTTTTTTAATTTAAATTCAGTTAATTAGCATATGATGTATTATGGGTTTTGGAGGTGCCATTCATCATCTCATGTATTTGTATTTTTTTGTGTGAGATCATTTAAATTCTCTCTTAGCAAATTTTAATTAGTCAATACAGTGCTATCCACAATAGCCACCATGTTATACATTAGATCCTCAAACCTTGTTCACGTTACAACTGAAAGTTTCAATCCTCTTACCAGCCTCTCTATTTCCTTTAACTCTCAGCTCAGTTTTCAACTCCCTGTTTCTATGAATTCAAGTGGAAACACTTTTCTACTCTTTGTTTCTATGAGTTTGACTTTTTTTTTTTTTTTTTTAAACATTTCCGAGTATAGGTGATACTATGTAATACTGGTCTTTGTCTGGCTTCTTTGACTTAGCGGTGCCCTTCAGATTCATCTATATTGTTGCAAATGGCAGAAATTCCTTCTTTTTCGAGGCTGCATGGTATAATATTTTGTGTGTGACATTTTCTTGATCTGTTTATCCATTGATGAACATTTAAAGTGTTTCATTATCTTGGCTATGGTAGATAATACTGCAATATGGGAGTAATGACCATTTTTAAGATAATAGTTACATTTCCTTTGGTTGTATACCCAGAAGTGGAATGTCCGAATCATATGGTAGTTCTAGTTTTAACTTTTTGAGGAATGTCCCTATTATTTCCCGTAGTGACTATACCAGTTCACATGACCACATATCAGGTACAAAGGGTTCCTTTTTCTTCACATTCTTGTCAGAATTTGTTCTCTTGTATTTTTGATACTAGCCATCCCTACAGGTATGAGATGATATCTCATTGTGGTTTTGATTTACATTTCCCTCATGATTAGTGATGTTGAGTACCTTTTCATATAACTGGTGGCCATTTGTGTGTCTTTTTGGGGAAAAGTGTCTATTTGGGTACCTTCCCATTTTTAAATTGTGTTGCTTATTTTATTGCTATTGATTTGCATTGAGTTTTTTATGTAGTTTGGATATCAACCCCTTATGGATAGTTGCAAATATTTACTCCCATTCAATGATGTGCCTTCTCATTTTGTCGTTGGTTTCCTTTGATGGGCAGAAGCCTTTTCATTTGATGTTGTACCATTCGTTTATTTTTGCTTCTGTGGCTTTTTCTTTTGGTGTCAAATCCAGAAAAATCATTGTTAAGACCAACATCAGGAGCTTACATGCTGTGTTTTCTTCTAGGAGTTTTACAGTTCTAACATTTAAGTCTTTCATTCATGTAAGGTGATTTTTGTATATGATTTAAGATAGGGTCCATGTTCATTCTTTTGCAGGTAGCTGTCCAGTTTCCCAACAGTGTTTATTGAAGAGACTTTATTTCCCCCATGGTATGTTCTTAGCTACTTGGTAGAAAATTAATTGACCATTATGAATGGGTTTATATCTGGGTTCTCTAATCTGTTCAGTTGATTATTTGTGTCTGTTTTTTATACCGTTTTGATTATTGTAGCTTTGTAATATAGTTTGAAATCAGAAAGTATGATGCCTCCAGCTTCATTCTTATTTCTCAAGATTGCTTTTGTTACTTGGGAATCTTGGTGGTTCTATAGGAATTTTAGACTGTTTTTCTATTTATGTGAAAAATGTCACTGAAATTTTGATATGGATTGCACTGCATCTTTAGATTACTTTGGGTAATATGAACATTTTAACAATATTCTTTCTACTTAATGAGCATAGAATATATTTCCACTTATTTGTGTCTTCATTTCCTTTCATTAATGTCCTCTAGTTTTCAGTGTACAGATATTTCATCTCCTTCTTGTTAAATTTATTCCCAACTAGTTTTTTTTCTTTTTTAATGCTACTGTACATTCTCTCCTTGTATTTAACTTTTGATTATTTATAATGTATCTTGTTGTAGGTCTCTTTAGAGTTATCTTATTTGGAGCTCTCTGGGCTTCCTGATCTGCATGTCTGTTTCTTTTCTCCAGGTTAGAGAAGTTTTCAGCCATTATTTTTTTGAATAAGCTCTCTGACCCTTTCTCTCTCTCCTCTTTCTGAGGCCCCTGGAATGCATATATTGATCATTTTAAAAAATTTAATTATATATTATTAACATATATTGATCATTTTTATGGTGTTCCATAAGTCTATTAAGCTATCTTCACTCTTTTTCATTCTTTTTTCTTTATGTTTCTCTTTGATGATTTCTAATGCCCTGTCTTTATTTACTGATCCTTTCTTCTAGATGATCTAGTCTGCTGCTTAACCCCATATTGATTTTCTTTTCTTTAGTTCATTTATTGATTTTAAAAAAAGATTTTATTTATTTGAGAGAGAGAGTGAGTGAGTGTGGAGGGGTAGAGGGTGAGGAAGAAAGAATCTGAAGCAGACTCCACACTGAGCACAGAACCCAATGTGGGGCTTGGTCCCACAACCATGAGATCATGACCTTAGCTGAAACCAAGAGTCAGATGTTTAAGTGACCGAGCCATTCAGATACCCCTCATTTATTGTATTCTTTAGCTCTGTAATTTCTACACGATAGCTTTTAATATTTTCTATCCCTTTATTAAAATTCTTACTTTATTCATACATTGTTCTCCTGACCCTGATGAGGATCTTTATGACTATTTTGATTTTTTTATCAGGTAAACCACTTAACTCTATTTCACTGAGATCTGTTTGTGGAGTTTTATCTTATTCTTTCGCTTGGATTATTTTTCTCTATTTCTTCATTTTCCTTTACTGTGTGTTGGTTTTTGTGCAATAGCTAAAGCAGCCATCTTTCCCAGTCTTGACAGAGTGGCCTTTTGTAGGAGTTGAACCTCATCAGTCAGCCTGGCTTGAACTCCTGGTTCTCTTTCAAACTTTGTGATTGTCCCAGCAGCCTTCTTTTTTCTCTGTGACTTCTGGTAGTTCCGGGTATGCCAAGACCTAAGGATCCATTCCTTGGGCAGTAGTGTAAAAGCTGCAGTGTAGACATATGTATAAATTCCTATCAGGGAGATATTCTTGACTTAGAGTAGGCAAGAGAGAAATGGCAGATACACTGGTTTCCCTGTTATCTGGAGGGAATCATAACCTATCCCTAGATGTGTGCTAAATAATTAGAAGCCTGACCATCAGGCAACAATTTTCAAAGTATGCAGATAAATGCCTTTCAGAGAAAGACTGGAAGATAGGCATTTTCCCCCCTGTTTTCTCTGCACTGGGTCCCTGGGTATCAGAACAGCTGTGGCAAGTCCTCACATGCCTATTAACAGCTGCATTTTTGTTTGCTGTAGTTTGGTGGTCTCGTGAATGCAAACCTCACTGGTTTTCAGAATTAGGTGTTTTGGGGGCCATTCCTTGGGTGGGAGTCTTAAAAGTCACAGTGCTAAATGTGGGATTCAAACCCTTTACTCCTCAGGGAGAAGCTGGGCGTTTGGAGTTCCTTCCTAATTGTGTGATGCTATCCTGGGGTGGGGTATATGTTGTGTTTCAGTCTTTCCTATCTGTTTAAGCGTGGGCATTTTCTCATTCACATGATGTGTAGGAGTCGTTCAGCTAATTTCCGGATTTCTTTCAGAAGTAATTTGCTTTGTATGTAGCTGTATATTTGATGTGTCTATGGGAAGAGGGGAGTTCAGGAGCCCATGTCACTATGTTCGTTGACACCCTCCCAAAAACCTTTTTTTTAAGGGAGTAAATAGATGTGGTTTTTAACTTCTAGAAGATCCAGTTTTTGAGGTTTCAAGTCCCGAAAATGGGGATGCCTGGGTTGCTCAGTCGGTTAAGTGTCTGCCTTCAGCTTGGGTCATGATCCCAGGGTTCTGGGATTGAGTTCTGCATCAGGCTCCTTGCTCAGTAAGGAAGCCAGCTTCTCCCTCTGCCTGCTGCTCCTCTGCTTGTGTTCTCTCTCTCTCAGACAAATAAATAAAATCTTTAAAAAATTAAATAAGTAAACTCATGAAAATGCATATGTACATATCACATAAACCTGCCTTAATAGATGCATGAGTTACTTTATCAGATATGTTACTAATATATGTAAAAGTTGTATATCTAAAAATCTTCTAAATGCATTGAAGTTTAAGTTCAGTGTATGGAAGGAGTCTATAATTTTTGTATTAGAGTGAAAAAAAATTTTAAAGGTTTTATTTATTTAATTGACAGAGATCACAAGTAGGCTAAGAGGCAGGCGGAGAGAGACAGAGAGAGGAGGAAGCAGGCTCCCTGCTAAGCAGAGAGCTTGATGCAGGGTTCAATCCCAGGACTGTGGGATCATGACCTGAGCCGAAGGCAGAGGCGTTAACCCACTGAGCCACCCAGGCGCCCCAGAGCAAAAATTATTTTATAAACAGAATAATTATTATTATATTTACTTGTTCTTTCTTTTTTTTGTACATGGGATTTATGAATGCAAAACAGCAATTTTATTTCTTTCCTGAATAAACCTGATATTGACTATTTGTTTGATGAATCCGTTTATGTTGTCTCAAAAATTTTACCATATGCCTCATTTTTCGGGATGATTACTGAGGAATGCTAAAGTTACAAGGAACAAAATAAGAGTGAGCTATAATTGGCTCATTCTGTATGGGTGGTGAGATTGCAAAGTACTTTCCCATTCATGTAGATTTTCTGAGGATGGATTAAGAAAAGTAAATGGATGTATGTCTGTGTGGTGGAAATTCACCCTTATTCTAAATGAAATAAACAGGCATGCCCAGTAGAGTGTGCGGGTCAGAACCTGGTTACAGATGTGTTGCCAGAAAACTGGCAGAGGTGAAGGTAGGGCTCACATGGGGCAGGAAAATCTTAAATGGATTCCAGAGAGAGGTAGACCATCTTCATGAAGGTCACTACAAGGTAAGGTCACGTATGGCTGGAAATGCTCAACACTGATTCCAGGGCAATTACCGAAGTGACTAACTCTTTTTAAATTCTGGAGCCGGAATCATTTATCGAGAACCTGAAATTGGAGGGGGATACAAACCATGAGAGACTGTGGACTCTGAGAAACAAACTAAGGGTTTTGGAGGAGAGGGGGATGGGGGGGTTTGGGTGAGCCTGGTGGTGGGTATTAAGGAGGGCACGGATTGCATGGAGCACTGGGTGTGGTGCATAAACAATGAATTTTGGAACACTGGAAATAAAATAAAATGGGAAAAAAATTATAAAAGAAAGAATCTGGAATGGTAGCTGCTCCATTTTTGAGGCAAGAAGATATAAATCTCAGAGTTAGTGATTTCTATTAAAGGGTGACATCTACCTATCATTTCAGGGTGATCTAGCATCTGTACATCACTCAAGAGTAAATCCAATCTGGGACGCCTGGGTGGCTCAGTTGGTTGGACGACTGCCTTCGGCTCAGGTCATGATCCCGGAGTCCCGGGATCGAGTCCCACATCGGGCTCCCAGCTCCATGGGGAGTCTGCTTCTCCCTCTGACCTTCTCCTAGCTCATGCTCTCTCTCACTGTCTCTCTCTCAAATAAATAAATAAATAAAATCTTTAAAAAAAAAAAAAAGTAAATCCAATCAGATAGAGAACCCCGACCGCACAGTGTAGAGTGCTTCCCACATTTGCCGCTGAAGACTTTCCCTTGCACTCAGCCCCGGTTGACACTGGGGGCTGGTGACTGGCAACAACTGTGGAATCTATTGGATTATATGTCATTCATTATATAATGTATATTTGTCACTTATTCTGGCAGTTCAACATCTTCTCTTTGGAAAAGTCTTATAGGCCTGTCTCCCTCCAGGCAAGCTTAAGATGCAAGATGTTCAGCCTGTCTTGCAGTTTGGGCACAAGCACAGATCTTGCGCTCCACCAAGCAGATACAGCTGCCTCGAATCTTGAGGCACGAACTAGAAGTGCTGAGGAGCCCAGAGGGAGGAGCATGAGGAGTAGCAACATAAATTTTTGGGGGCAGCAGTCATAGCAGAGTGGCCCGACCCACTGACTAGTACCCAGTGTGGTGCTGGTTTTAGTAGGGTGTCTGGGGTTCAGAGTAATCGTGTTCTCAATGGTCTGGTTTTGTGGTATGGGAATTTGGGTTGTGGTCCAGATTAACACATTAGCTTCCCTTTCTCCTGACTGTTTCCTAAGCCTGTCTTAGAAACTATGAACTACCCAGTAGCCTTTCAGCAAAACTATTGTCTGCGTATGTCAGCCAGAGTTGGTTCTGTTGCAGCTGATGAAGTTGACTGATGCAGGATGCATCCCCAGGTTTCTGCTGGTAATTGCTTTCTGGAATCAAGTTTGTGGCTTGTGGCTTAGTCACATATGATTTGTCTCTGAAAGGGTCTGAAGCCATGTTATATATAGCTTATGGTCATAATCTTTTAAACTGTGATTTCTGTATTACATCTTTAAGTTATTCACAAAATCAGTATTAATTTTTTAATTTGAATTCCAGTATAGTTAACATACAACACAAAATCAGTATTTAAAGAGCACCTACTATGTGCCAGATAGCATGCTAGAAATGAGGTTGACCAGTAGTCCCTTGCCACCTTGCCTCATAGGGCTCACAGTCTGAGAAGGGAGATGAACATAAAATTGGGCCCTTGCAAATACAGTTATTGTGAAGGAACAGGACCATAGAGGAGGATCATCTAACGCAGCCTTATAGGGGACCAAGAAACTGAATAGAGTATATCCTTACCTGAAAGTTCTGCTTTGTTTGAAACTCATTCATTTTTTACCTTTTCCCTCATTTTGTAATTTCTTCATTATTTTGCTTCCATTATGACACCCTTATTCTCCACATTACCTAGATCTACATTTGAAGGATAATTTTTTAATCTTTATTCTGTATGTTCGCTTAGTTACCCATGCTGCAAACTAAATACACATACCTGCAGACCATGCACAGAGCAGTAGTTTCATGAGATAATACTTTATGTGATGGTCTCTGTTACTTTCTACTGTATTCTATTTTATTTCATGTTTTAAAAAATGCTATTCACAACCCACTACATTGATCTCATGACTCACTTGTGTCTTACCTGTTTTACTTAAGTATCGTTGGCACACAGTGTTACATTTGTTTTTCGGGTACACAGTATAGTGATTCAACAATCTGCTGTGCTCACCATAAGTGTAGCTACCATCTGTCACCATACAATACTACTACAACACCATTGACTCTATCCCTATGCTGTCCCTTTCTTGTGACTTTTCCATTCCATCACTAGAGGCCTGTATCTCCCAGTCATCTTCACCCATGTTGCCTATCCCCAACCCCTCTCTTCCCTGGCAACCATCAGCAGATTACATCTTGTTTCTGCTTTCTCTGTCCTTAAAAAATTATTTTTAAATTCCAGTATAGTTAACATACAGTATTATAAGATTCAGATGCCAATGCAGTGATTCTACATTCCACACATGACTCAGTGCTCATCATAGTGAGTGTGCTCTTAGTCCCCTTCACCTGTTTCGCCCATTCCCCTACCTCACTTACCTTCTCTCTGGTAACCATCAGTGTGTTCACTATGGTTAAGAGTCCATTTTTTACTTTGTCTCTCTTTTTCTTTGTTCATTTGTTCTGTTTCTAAAATTCCACACATGAGTGAAAATAATTGTATTTGTCTTGCTCTGATTGGCTTGACTGCAAAAGATTTCATTCTTTTTTATGGATGAGTAATATTCCATGGTATGTATGTGTGGAGATATATATACGTACATACACACCAAATCTTCTTTCTTCTTTCATCTATTGATGGAAACTTGGGCTGCTTCCATAATTTGGCTATTGTAAATAATGCTGCAACAAACACAGGGGTACATGTATCTTTTTGAATTAGTGCTTTTATTTTCTTTGGGTAAATATCCAGTAGAAACTCATTTATGATTTGTTAGCTATTTTTGAAAAAGTCAGATTTCTTCTATATATTCAGACTTTACTTCCAGCTAGATCTTTTGTTTTAATTTAAGCATGACTGTTCCAAGCAGCTATATCAACAAGTAAATGTTCCTTAAACCACTTTCCCCTTGTCTCCTCCGTTTTTCGTTTTATTTCTTCTCCATTCATTTACATTTTGCTTCCATTGCTTGTGTGCCAGAGAAACTGCTTTTTCTAAGGTCACTAACTACCTCCATATTTCTAAATCCAATAGATATATTTTAGTCTTTTTTCTACTGAGTATCTCCCTCCTTCAGAAACACTTTTTAACATGGTTCTTGTGACCTCCACCTACTGGTTTTCCTTTTATTTCCCTGATCTACCCTTATTTTAGGTCTTCTTTTCAGGCTCATCCTCTTCCATCTGGCCATTCAAAACTTCTCAAGACTCCAACCTAAGTTTTTCTGACTCTGTAGTCTCAGTATACTCACAACTTTAACTTCCATCAACATGCTGATGTCTCCCAAACAGATAGCTTTTGTCCCTGGGCTTCTCAACTTTGACATTATTGACATTTGAGGCTGGGTCATTCCTTGTTATGAAAGGCTGTTCTGTGCATCGTGGGAAGCTTAGCAGCCTCCCTCGCCTTTACTTACTAGATGGAAGTAGCAACCTTTACACCTCCAGTTGTGACAACCAGAGTTTCTCCAAACATTATGAGCTGTCTTCAGGGGACAGAGTCATCCCTGGTTGAGAATCATTGTCTGGCCCTGACTTCTCATCTGCAGATTGGGCAACATTTCCAACCACCTAATCAACATTTCCACTTGGATGTTTCAAAGACATCTCAAATTCACCACATCAAAATGGAATTTAATTCTGGTCCTCTTCTAATAATAAATTCATCTAGTGCCTCAAACCAGAATGCTGAAAGTCATGCTTGACATCTTCCTCTTCTCCCATCACCTTCTTCTCTTCCCAGGCTCAAAACTCATAGAAATCATTGAGAGTTCAAAAACCCTTGGCTCCTTACTTTCGGTTCTTTCTTCTAAATGCTCTGTGCAAGTATCATTATTTTTCACAAAACATCCTCCAAATTTTCCCTTTCTTCTCTTTGCTGCTCAGCCGTTCACACTTGAATGTACCAACAAACTTCTTGCTACTCTTCTCTGGCTCCAATCTCTCTTTCCTCCCTTCTATATACATATAAGCCCAGACATCTTTTCCTGAGATTCTTCTGGCAATAATTTTAAAGCAACTTTTTCATTATTCATTTCTCTGATCAATAACCAAAAATAGACCCTGCATTTTCTTTGTTTAGATTCTTCAGTCTAGTTTCTATAGTTCTTCCTAATCTGACACCTCTCTATTGGGACCCATGACTGGCTCCCGCCCACATACGCCCTCTGCAGCGGACCGACCTCATCTGCAGCTTGTCCCGACAGCTACACGTGTTCATCCTGTCTGCAACCCCACCTCTTCTCTTCCTCCCATCGGAGTCTTTGCCTGCAAGGGCCAGCTCAGGAAATCTTTGCTCAGCTCACCTACTCCTGAGGCTCTCCCCTCAATAATCTCCCATTAATACTTTCAGTCAATACAAAATTTACTCTTAATTGCTTAATTTCTTTTTAATTCAGTGCATTCTAGGTTTTCTGCTCCCAACTTGGTGCATATTTCTTGAAAGCAAGATCTTCATCTTACATGTCACTTGTATTAACCATTTCACTGCTCAGAGTGACCAGCATATACTACATGTTTAATAAATATTTGAAGGAATGTTGCTTGGTTTTGAAAACCTTCTAGAGAAGGCAGAATGACTCTTTCAATCTTTTTTTTTACCCCCAGAAAATTCTTCCTCAGACCTTTATAGACTCCTATTTTGCAGCTTAAACCTCATTGTCTTGTTTTAAGCTCATAGAAATAAAGACAAAAACTAACTTTTTAATAAATATAAAAATCTATTTTCTCCTTTCACATTGTTGAAGTTACATTTTTAAAATATTCTATCACAATAAATATTTAAATGTTATTATCAAAAGAATTTACTCCCTACTTGAAAATGTTAGGACTGTTCTCTTGAAATCACTTTTGACATCCCCTTTGTTTTCTTTTTTAAAAGAGAAATAAGAAATGGAAGTATCTTCGGAAGCCAATTATTTTTGGGATTAATGTCTACTGAGGGGAAAAAAAAAATCACCAGAGAATGAACCTATCTCAGAAGAGTGAGCAGGCATTCTGATTAGGCCCCCAAAATCATTTTCTGTGGGGGTGAGTTTTAATATTTGAAGGTTGGAAAGGTGAACTTTGCTGAGCACAGTGTATGAAAACAGCCTACTTTTGCTAAGCAAATTACTTTGGAAGTGATTCAGTGTTGGATTCAGAAAGGGTTGTGCTGGCTCCAGAGGAGAAGGCTGGGAGGGAAACTAGAGTTTCTGCCAGTGAGATGCCAGTTATCTACCCAAGCCCATCAATCAGTTGTCGATGTCAGAAATGAGATGGAATGTCCCAATTCCTTTCATAATGGCCAGGAAAACGAAGATATCCTGGAGAATGTCCAGATGCAGAAAAGACTTTGAATGTCAGCATTCTCCCCTAGAGATGAATTCTGTAATGCTTTCTCTAGGATTGTACTTAGTATTCACTCTCAAACATTCTCTAAAGATCTCAAAAAATCTTGCAAATGCTATCCCATTTACTGTACCTCTTTGGCAGGAAAAACACATGCCGTGGACTCTTTTCCAGATTTTGGATGTAAGTAAATAAGGTTCATTTGCAGACTTTAATAAAATTGATCTGGCACCTACCAGTTATATGTGTGTCTGTGTTGTAGCTTTCATGTGTTTTCTCAACATTCTGAAATAGATGTGGATAGATATAATGGATATTCCCATCTCACAGATAAGAGAATTGAGGCACAGAAAAGTTACGTGGTTTGAGAAAGAAATCTTGTAAGAATCAGTTTTCTAGAGGAAAATGCATGTACTTTGACTTCGAGGGTCATCTATGTTTCATGTTGCTTTGGAGAAAGTCTTGTAAATGTACCAAATTCCATGAAACTCCAGTTTCCTTCCAGCTTAAATCTCACCACCACTTGAGAAAAAGTGGATGTGCTCTTCTTTGGTTCTCTGTTTCTCATATGTGAGCTAAATGGCATGTGGGCCATCTGACTTTAGGTACAAACTGGGATCCAACTGTAATCTTTTCAGAGTACATGAGCTCACACATCTGCATATAATTGCACATGACAAAATAGTCCTCACAGGTTGTAGGCCAGGGCTCTCACATTGGAGGACCTCAAGACACATGAGGACTCGTGTGATTTCACTGAATAGTGTGGTGTTCTTCTGCTTAACTAGTTTTGAGATTACTGTTCGGCAAGGCAGATATCCCCATAAATTTGTCCCTTGCCTCATCACTCCCTGATCATTCCTTATAGTAAGTTCACACCATTTGTGACATCCCTGACCTTTAAAAGCACTGAGTTTAAATTCTTGATAAAAGGCTTCTGAATCATTATAACTTTATTTTGAGATTTAGTAGTTATATTGCCTGAGGATTGTAGGCTTCACTACTACAGAGGACAGTATAATCATACAGTTGATTAATTTCACTACAGGCGAGACTCTGCGAGGTGCAGGGATTTGAGTTATATTTAAGACATGGTTCTTAGCCTCCAGGAGCTCATAGACTAGTGAGGGGAATAGATACATAAAATATGTATATATACCATATTATACAGGAAGTATGCTCAGGTAAGGAGAGACTCTGCAGTAAAGGTACGTATAGGTAAAGAGTGAAGGCTTCAGCAGAGCATGCAACTTCTGAATTATGTCTTGAAATTATAGGAATCAGGGAAGAAAGTCCATTTTTTTTAATTTTTTTATTTTTTCAGCATAACAGTATTCATTATTTTTGCACCACACCCAGTGCTCCATGCAATCCGCGCCCTCCACAATACCCACCACCTGGTGCCCCCAACCTCCCACCCCTTCAAAACTCCCAGATCGTTTTTCAGAGTCCATAGTCTCTCATGGTTCACCTCCCCTTCCAATTTCCCTCAACTCCCTTCTCCTCTCCATCTCCCCTTGTCCTCCATGCTATTTGTTATGCTCCACAAATAAGTGAAACCATATGATAATTGACTTTCTCTGCTTGAAGTAAGTCCATTTTTGATGCATGAGATGGCATAAATGTTTTAAAGTACATGACCTGACGGGGAAGAGTGAACCGTCCGGCTGTGACTGTGACATCACGTGGATAGGGGATGGTGGTGAAAGTTGAAATAAGAAAGGGGAATGTTATATAGACCATCAAGAATGTTGTGTGTTGTCCTGCAAGTTTATTTTTTATTCTATACGTCATGGGAAACTGCTAAATAATTTTAATTGATGAAGTAACATGATCAGATTTCTGTTTTTGGAAGAAACTCTTTGGAGTTAATATTAGAAGGGAGAGAAAGTCAAGATGGAGGTGATGTTAGGAGCTTATTCAGTAGCCTCGGTGAGAAATAAGAGGGCCTGATCTCAAGAAATAGCAGTGGATAAGAGGAAGTATAGTTTCAAGGGATTATTAAGAGATAGAATGGACCAGACTGAGGAAAGGATAGTGGAATACGTTCAGGTCCAGTGACCTCAGCTGAAAACAAGTGGCCACTGCACTGTGGTCTTGCTCATAGATAACCACAGAGGCAGTGGTTGGGAAATCAGGCTCCCAGAGGATGGAACTTTGGCCACTATCCTTGATTAGTCACTTTGTACAGAGAGAAAAGTGGTCCAGGGTAGAGATACATAACCTAATTGACTGTGGTGAATGGTTTGGTTGATTGATCAGGGTCCTGGAAGGAGCAAGGTAAGTATATTGAAGACAAGAGGGTCTGGGGGAGAAACTCCGGAGTCACCTGGAGGAGTGTCTGGACACAAAATATGAGGATCTTCACGTTGTATGTTAATGCCCACCAGAGAGCATCTCCTGCAGAAGACACCAAACAGCCAAATGAACCAGATGTTGTAGATAGTACATGTCAGCCAGCCTCTCCTCGGCTTTCCCTGCGTTTGCCTATTGGGTTCATCAATGAAGTAGATAAAATGGGAGAGAAAGCTGCCCTGCATGGATCTGTTCTCATTAAAGTTGATCTAACTTCTGCTGTTGAATATCTAACCTTCCAGTAACAGAGACCAATGCTGAACCCCTTGATACAATATCATATCTTGAGGAGACTATGTAGCTACTTAGAAGAAACTTTGATAAATCTAAACTATTTCCTTAGCAAAGATCTTTCATCCTGATTTGGACTGAAACATATTTTGGGTATTTGCCTTCCTCCCTCCTCAGGCTCAGCCCACATCACTATCTGAGGTTCACAGTTGTCTCCTTTAGGGCTATGGGATGCCACATAGCACTCACTGTCTCCTAATCAAGGGACGGATTTACCTCAAAGAGTCATGGCGGTAGGCATGAGACCAAGGAGAATGCTGGTCCTTTCACTTAGCACACTATCTAGAAGGGCTTTTTAAAGGAAGAGCTGAGACATCCCTTAGGGTGACACCCTGTGAGGGTGAGCAGTTCTCATCCAGGATGCGGCGCACACCTTAACTCTTCGAGTGCCATATGGTGATGCACCTCCGACTCATGTATCCCGTAATCAAGGAATGAAAATAGGAGTGGTTCCATTTGCCATCATTCCCAGTGACCCATTTGAGCAATTCTGTGTTTCTTATCTCATTGACTTTAAGTTTGTGTGCCTAGAGGTCCTGGGTCCCAGAGGGGCAGATAGTCCTGAGTGGGCACAGTAAGAGTCCTGCAAAGCTTAAAGCCACAGCTACACCTGGGCACTTTGGGATCCTTGTATCGAAGACCATTGACCAAGAGTAATTGAATCTGATTATCATGAAGAGTTGAGGCTGCTGCTACACGGTGGAGCCTACAGGGATATACTTAGGATTTCAGGGTTCTGCTAGAGTATCTGTTACTGTTAATGGCAAAGAACAAAAACTTTGATCTGACAGAGACCATGTCTCTGTGGCTCAGAATGCTTAGGCAAGGGGCTCCTGGTCATCCAACTAGGCAAACCACTTAGACCAACAGAAGAACTAGACAAGGTGAAAGGAATCTAATATGCATAGCAGTTAAAGAGGGAGATAATGAGTATCATTTATGGTGTCAGGACCAATTGTAGCAGGGGGGTAGTGATACCTGCCATTAACTCTTCTCTTAGAAGGTTTTTAGAAATTGTAACCAACTAGAGTCCCAGAGAAGCTGTGCATGGTTAGTGTGAATAAACATGAGAAGTAAGTGGATCTAAGCGGTACAAGTGTTTGATTAGTTACCTTGTTTTGCACAGATCCCCCTTCACCAGAGTACCAGTCCCACAATTGCCATAAGTTCTCGGTGCTAAGGACCCATGACTTCCCCTTCTCCATAGCATTATCATATGGTTTCACTCATAAGTGGAGCATAAGGAATAGTGTGGAGGACCACAGGGGAAGGGAGGGAAAACTGAATGGGAAGAAATCAGAGAGGGAGACAAACCATGAGAAATTCTGGACTCCCGGAAAAAACTGAGAGCTACAGAAGAGAGGAAGGTGAAGGGATGGGGTAACCATGTGATGGGTAGTGAGGTCACGTGTGGTGATGGGCACTGGGTGTTATGCACAACTAATGAATTGTTGAACACTATACCAAAAACTAATGATGTACTATATATTGGTTAAGTGAACATAGAAAAAAAAAAAAGAATTATCTTTACTGAACTAGAGCCATTTTTTTCCTGGGAGATGTATCCCTCTCTAGGAGAGCCAGGAGCCATAATTGACTCATATGGGGGTACAAGAGGCTGGTTCCCTTGAGTCAAGGTGATACCGTTTATTTGAAGCAAAATACATATCCTTGTTTAGCATTTTCTCCTGTCTTGCTTTCTGTATTTCCTTTCTCATGAGAGCAGGCTACTAATAAATCACTTGAACAAGAGTCCTAGTTTCAGCCACTGCCCCTTGGGAACCTGACTTGAGTCAGGAGATCTGGCTTGAAGAGAGATAATAAGGCATAAGAACCCGGAAGCAATAGCTGATGGTATGAATGGATGAGAAAGCTCAGAGTGAGTATATCAAGTGAGAAGAGGAATAAAGATAAACTTTGAAGAGCGCTGGGTTTGCATGGGAGTCCAGAAAAATAGTTTAGAGCAGAAGATAGTAAAAAAGGAGGAGAGAAGTGAGAAAGTAGTAGAAACCGGTAAGAGCCTATTTCTGGTCTCCTCAACTTCTCTGGAGTATGAGTGCCAGTAACTCCTTCCTGTCTTTCCATGCAGAAGTCAAAAGATTCACAGTTATCATGGCTAGGGATGAAAAGAGGCTGTCAGATCTGGTGATTGGAAATTCGCTGGTATCCTGTGAAGAAATAGTTTCATATTTACTATGGAAACTCTGTTTTTATGGATCGGTTGAAATTTATGACACCACTTATGGGATTCTCTGCTCATGCGTGCCTTACAGCACTGTTCAACATATGCCATTTTTGCTAAACTCAGGTTGTAGGAGTGGGGCCAAGCAGAAGTAGCTGAAAGATTCTGTGTCCTAGTGTGTTACTGAGCATGAAGATTGGGCCATGAGAAAACAATGGATTATTTTCACAAGTGATGTTGCAAGAGTGGCTGGCCATCTGTAAAACAACAAAAAAAGTGAGCTTTAAATTCATTTCTTGTATATAAATAAGCTCCACATGGACCAGAGAGTTAAGACTAAAAAATGAACTATAAAAGTCTCAGGGTAAAAAAAAAGAGCCAAACTTTTTATAGTATTGGTGTGGGGAGTGTCTATGCAAAACACAACTCAGAAACTGTGGATGAAAACAGTACATTAAAATTTAAAATTTCTGCAGGATAAAAGTAATAGTATTTATTAAGAGTTAAGATTTGAAAAAAAAAGTTAAGATTTGAATACTGTATGTGTGTTTTACAAGTACTATCTCATTTCTTCTTGTAAATAAATACTATTGTTATGTTCATTCTCAGTTGAAGCAATAGAAGCCCAGAAAGATTAGACAAATACTTAACATTACAAAATAATAAGGAGCAGGGTTAGAACTCAACCCAAGTGGTATGCTTCCAGGGTCTGTATTTTGTATCTAAATTCTTATTTTGAAATAGTTTTGGATTTACAGTAAGTTGTGGAAATCGTACACTGGAGTTTTACATGTCCTTCTCCTACACGTCCAGCTCCCTCTAATGTTGACATCTTCCATAGCCACAGTAAAATTTTCAACCCTGAGAAATTAATATTGTTATAATACTATTAGCTACAGACTTTAGTAGACTTTCCTCATTTTTTTCAGTAAATAGCCTTTCTCTGTTTCAAGACCAATCTGAGATCTGATGCTACACTGAGCAGTGGTGTTTTCATAAATTTTTTCAACCTGTAACTTTTCTTCCGTCTTTCCTTATCTTTCATGACTGTGGCACTTCTGACCATTGCTGATTAGATATTTTGTAAAAATATCCCTCAGTTTGGGTTTGTCTGATATTTTCTGAGGATTAGATTGTGGCTCCCCTTTTTTAGCAATAGTGTCACGGAGGTGATGGGGTCTTCTGTGTGCATAATATCATGGAGGGTGCGATGCCAGTCATCTTGGAGGTTAACCTTTGTCGTTTGGCCAGGTGGTGCCTGCCAGGTTTTGCCAGTGTAATATTAATATTAATACTTTTCCCCTTTGAATTGATAAATCTTTTGGAGGAGACCCTGGGCTCTACGCAAATATCCTGCTTCTCTTTCCTTGTTCACTTGCTAATTTAGCATTTCTTTGTGGGTCTTCCTGCAGCATTAACTACTGTGGTTTCTCAGTGGTGACATTTCTGTTCTTCCTGAATCTATTAATTCAAATTCTTTTGTAAGGAAGAATTTCCCATTCTCTTTCTTATGTTTTTTTAATCATTTATTTAAATTAAGATGGACTCATGGCTATTTTATTTTATTTTTATTATTAATCTAATACTGTAGTTATTTTGTTCCCACTGAGAGCTCCTTTAGATCCGTCTATATGCCCCTTTAAAGCTTTATTTATTTGAGAGAGAGAGAGAGCGCGCATAAGCAGGGGGAGGAGCAGAGGGAGAGGGACAAGCGGACTGTGCACCCAGCACAGAGCCCAGTGATGCAGGGCTGGATCCCAGGACCTTGAGATCATGACCCGTGTGGAAATCAAGAGTCAGACACGCAACCCACTGAGCCACCCAGGTGCTCTGGCTTATACCTGCCTTTAAAATGCCCTGATCCTCGGCACTTGGGGAGCACAGTTGGTTGAGCCTTCAGCTCTTGGTTTCAGCTCAGGTCGTGATCTCAGGGTCCTGGGATCCAGCCCGCATTGGCCTGTGCTCAGGGTGGAGTCTTTGAGAAGATTTTCTCTCTGCCCCTCCCCAGCTCCCTGCCACCTGCTCACCCTCTCTCTCTCAAATAAATAAATAAATCTTGTCATAAAAAAATAAAATACCCTTATCCTTTTTCTTTCCTCTGTCCCTCCTTCCCCTCTCCACTTCCTCCTACCTCCCTCCCTCCGTCCCTTCCCTCCCTCCGTCCCTCCCTCCATTCCTTCTTCCCTTTCGTCCTTCCTCACTCCCCCTCCCTCCACTCTTCCCTCCTTCCCTCCTTCCTCCCTCTCTCACTCCCTCTTCCTCCTCCCCTCCCTCCCTCTCTCCCTTCCTTCTTCATTCCCTCTCTCCATCCTTTCCTCACTTCCTTGCTTCCTCCTGTCCTTCCTTAGCACTCACAACACAACACACTTGAGGATAAGCATGTTCCCTGCTTCATACAGAGAATCAACCACTTCCCAAAGCAGCTCTGGCTATTTTTATTGGAAAAGAGTATTTAGAAACAAACTACTTGGGGGTTTTTCCCCTTCATTTTTGAAGTTTATTTTTCACTGCATCTAGTATTCTAGGCTGTTTTCGTTTTCTGTCTTATGGAACGTCATGCATGTTGTTCCACCATCTTCAGGTTTATATTGTTTTTGTTTAGAGAATAATGGTGGTTTTCTTTTATAAGTGTTCTCCGATACTCAGTGAATGTTTCTTTCTTAAGACTTTATTTGACAGAGAGAGGCAAGAGAGAGTGCAAGGTGGGGGAGGGGCAGAGTGAGCCTCAGAAGCCGCTTCCCAGCAGAGCTGGGAGCCTGACACCAGGCTAGACCCCAGGACCCTGGGATCATGTCCTGAGCTGAAGGCAGATGCTTAACCCACCGAGTGACCCGGCCAGCCTACTCTGGTTGCTTTTAAGATTGTCTACTTATCTTTGATTTTCAACAATTTGATTATATATTCTGGTAAGGGTTTTTTTATGTATATGTGACCAGCGGTTTATTAGATTTTTATACATTTTTATACATTTTTATAGTTTCCATCAGTTTTAGAAAAATTTTGGGCATTCTTTTGTCAATTTTCTTTACACTTCATCTTCTGGTACTCTGGTGAATGTGTATTAGACCCATTGATATTGTCCCAGGGGCCACTGAGGCTCTTGCTTTCTTTTTTTCTTTCTTTCTTTTTCTTTTCTATCCTTAACTGATTTCTCTCTGTGCTTCAGTGTGAAGAGTTTCTACGGTGATGTGTTCAAGTTTATCAATATTTTATTCTGCATATTTAAACTGCTGTGGAATCCAGTGAATTTTTTTTTCATTTCAGATATTATATATCTTTTATCCTTAAAGGCTCCATTTTTTTAACTTTATTTCCACACTCTATGTATATGCGTATGTATTTTCTTTTAATTAGATATCCGTGTTCTTCTATATATTTTTTCTTTTCAGTCCTTGAGCAGAATTATAATAGTATTTTCAGAGCCCTAGTGGGCTAATTCACATAATCTTTGTTATATATTGGTTTATGTTTCTTGATATCTTCTGATTATGGGTTAGATTTCTCTGCTTTCCTTGCGTGTCTGGTAAATTGTGATCGGATGTGTAATATTGTCAATATCATGTTATTCAGTGACTCTATGTTGTTGTCTTCTTTTAAAGAATTTTAAGGCATGATTTGGTAAGTAATTTTCTCTTAAATTATGTCAATCTGTTTTAGAACTTAAAGACATCATTTTAATTTTTATTGCAGAAATAAAATGTACAATTTTAACCTGCTTTTTAAGCGAACACTCCAGTGGCATTAAGTATATCCACCCTGTATCACCGTCACACTTCCCCGTCTGTGGATCCACACTGACATTCTGTACTGTGGAACAGTAAGCCACCCGGTATCCCCTCCTCCGAAACCCTGGTAACCACTATTCCTCTGCCCATGTCTCTGCATTTGAAGATGCTATAGGCATCTCATGTAAGTGCAACCGTACTGCATTTGTTCTTCTGTCTGGCTTATTTCACTAGCGTCATGTCTTCAAGGTTCACCCATAGTGTGGCATGTATCAGGATTTCATTTCTTTTCAAGCTTAATAAGATTCCATTGTGTGTAAGTGCCCATGTTTTGTTTGTCGTTTCATCTGTTGGTAGGCATCTGGGATGATTCCACCTTTTGGCTATTGGAAATAATGATGTTCTGAACATTGGTGTACAAATCTCTGTTCAAGTCCCTGGCCTTAATTATTTTGGGTATTTAGCTAGAAGTGTAATTGCTGGTTCATGTGTTTAACTTTCTGGGGAATCACCCAACTGTTTTCCAGTGGCTACACCATTTTATATCTGTACCAGCAATGAATGTGTAAGTGTTCCAATTTCTCCACATCGTTGCCAACACTTACTTCCTGTTGTTGTTTTTTTTAATAGCTGTATTAATGTGTGCAAAATGGTCTCTCAACTGTGGTTTTGAATTGCATTTCCTTAATGATTAGCGATGTTGAACATATTTTAATATGCTTATTGGCCATTTGTATATATTTGGAAAAATGTCTATTCAAGCCTTCTGCCTATTTTTAAATTAGGTTGTTTATTTTGCTGCGTTTTGAACTGTAGATGTACTTCATGTGTTCTGGATATTAATGTGTTATTAGATATCTCGTTTGCAAATATTTTATATCATTTTGTGGGATCCCTTTCACTTTCTCTTTTTTTTTTTTTATAATTTTTTTATTTTTTTCAGCATAACAGTATTCATTATTTTTGCACCACACCCAGTGCTCCATGCAATCCGTGCCCTCTACAATACCCACCACCTGGTGCCCCCAACCTCCCACCCCCCCACCTCTTCAAACCCTTCAGATTGTTTTTCAGAGTCCATAGTCCATCTTATATTTAGATATAAGATATATATTTAGATATTTAGATATAAGTCCATCTTATATTTAGATTTTTGATCAGTTTTGAATTAATTTTTGTATATGGTCTAAGGGTCCAACTTCCTTCTTTTGTATATGGATATCCAGTTTTTCCAGCCTCATTTATTAAAAAGCCTTTCACCCCTATTGATCGTCTTGGCAATGTTGTCAAAAATGATTTGACCACATATATGAGAATTTATTTCTGTGCTTTGTATTTTGTTCCCTTGGTCGGTCTGTCTTTATGCCAGTGCCACACTGTTTTGATTATTGTAGCTTTGTTGTTAAGTCTTGAAACTAGAAGTGTGAGACTTTCAACTTTGTTCTTCATTTCCAAGATAATTTGGGCTATCCAGGGTCCCTTGTGATTCCACATAAGTTTTAAAATGGGTTTTTCTTACTTTTTTAAAAACATCACTGGGATTCTGTTGGAGATCGTGTTGAATCTGCCGATCACTTTGGCCAGCATTGATATCTTTCTTGATAGTAAGTCTTCTTACCTGTGAATACAGGATATCTTTCTTTAATTTATGTCTTCTTTAATTTCTTTCATCAGTGTTTTATAGTTTTCAGTGTGTAAGTCTTTCATACCCTTGGTCAAATTTATCCACAATTATTATTTTTTGATGTTTGTAAATGGGATCATTTTCTTAATTTCTTTTTCAATTGTACTCTATTACTCTATAGAAATGTAACTAATTTTTGCATGTTGATTTTGTATCCTGCAACTATACTGAATTTCTTTATTAGTTCTGAGAGTTATTTTGTGGAATCTTTAGGCTTTTATCTGTAAAAGATCAAGTTATCTGTGGACAGAGATAGTTTTCCTTCCTCCTTTCAAATTGGATGCTGTTCATTTATTTTTTTATGCTGTGGGTTATTCATATAACTTCCTATTCAATAGGATTCAATAACAAAATTCAATAACAGCTTCCATTATGTTGAGGTACTTCTATTCCTAGTTTGTTGTGTGTTTTATCTTTTTTTAAAAAGGTGTTGGATTTTTTTTGAGAGGGGGGAGTGTATACATGCAAGTTGGGAGGGGAGGGTCAGAGGGAGAGGGAGAGAGAGAATCCCAAGCAGGCTCCATGCCCTCACAACCCTGAGATCATGACCTGAACTGAAATCAAGAGTTAGACACTTAACTGACTGAGCCACCCAGGTGCCCCAAGGTGTTGGATTTTTTTTTTAATGCTTTTATGCATTAATTGAGATAGTCATGTACTTTCTTTTTTTCATTCTGTTAGTGTGGTATATTATACTGTCTAATTCTTGATATTGAACCATCCTTGCATATCAGAAATAAAATCCAACTTTGTATCATCCTTTTAATAGCCTAGTGATTCGGGTTTCTTAGTATTTTGCTGAGGATTTTTTTTTTAAAGATTTATTTATTTATTTGACAGACAGAGATCATAAGTAGGCAGAGAGGCAGGCAGAGAGAGGGGGAAGCAGGCTCCCTGCTGAGCAGAGAGCCTGATACGGGTCTCGATCCCAGGACCCTGGGACCATGACCCGAGCTGAAGGCAGAGGCTTTAACCCACTGAGCCACCCAGGTGCCCCTGCTGAGGATTTTTTTTGTCAATATTTCTAAGGTCTATTGATCTGTAGTTTTCTTTTCCTATAATGTCTGCATCTGGTTTTGCTAACAGAAAAATGCTAGCCAAATATAATGAGTTAGAAAGTATTCTCTTCTTTTTGATTTTTTGGGAAGAGTTAGAGAAATATTACTGTTACTTGAAATGTGTTGTAGAATTCATCAGGGAAGCCATCTGGTCATGACCTTTTTCAGTGTTGGGTGATATTTGATGACTGATTCAGTCTACTTACTAATTACATGTCTATTCAAATTTTTCATTTCTCAGGATTCAGTCTTGGTAGTTTGTTTCTAGGAATTTCTCCATTTCACATAGGTTATCCAATTTGTTGGTGAACGTGTGCTCATGGTGATTTTTTTCTGATCTTAGCAACTTGAATTTTCTTCCTTTTTTCCTAGTCATTCTAGATAAAGGCTTGCCTCTTTTATTGATCTTTTCAAAGAACAAACTTTTGGATTTGTTGATTATTTTTCTATTGTTTTCCTATTCTCCATTCTATTTATCTCTGTTCTAATATTTCTTCTTTCTTTTCTTCTGCTAGTTTTGGGTTTAGTTTGTTATTCTTTTTCTAGTTCCTTAAGGTGTAAAATTAGATTGCTGATTTGACTTGAGGATCTCTCTCTCTTTTTTTAATATAAGCATTGATAGCTATGATTTTCCCTTTATTCATTAATATATTTATTTTTTAACATATTAAAAATGTCTATTATCTTCTTTTAAAAAAAGATTTTATTTACTTGAGAAAGGGAGAGAGAGAGTGAGAGAGCACAAGGAGGGAGAGGGGCAGAATGAGAAGCAGACTCCCCACTAAGCAGGGAGCCTCATGTGGGCCTTGATCCCAGGACCCTGGTATCATGAACTGAGCTGAGGCAGACACGTAACGAACTGAAACCACCCAGGTGCCCAATAAAAAAAGTCTGTTGTCTTAAATGTCTCTATCCATGTTGAACTACACTGGTTGAAATACTATGCACTGTATTAAAATTTACCTTTTATTTATTTTATTCCATTGTAGTTAACATACAGTGTTACTAATTTCAAGTTTATAAATACCCATTTTGCCACTACTTTTTCCCATAAGTTTTTGTATGATCTATTTTCATTTTTATTTGTCTAAAGATATTTTCTATTTTTCCTTGTGATTTCCTCTTTGACTCATTTGAGGTTACATGTGTGTGCTGTTTAATTTCCACATACTTGTGGATTTTTCTCATTTTCCTTCTCTCGATTGCTGGTTTCATTCCATTGTAATTGGAAAAGATATTTTGTATGATTTCAGTCTCTTCAAGTTTATTAAGACTTGTTTTGTAACCTAACATGTGATCTATCCTGAAGAACATTCCAAGTGCACTTGAGAAAAACATATATTCTTCCTTTGTTGGATGGCGTGTTCTGTATAGGTCTGTATATCCATTTGGTTTAAAATGTTCAAGTCATCTCTTTCTCATTGATTTTCCTTTTGGTTGTTGTATCCATTATTATAGGTAGAGTATTAAAGACTCAAGCTATTCTTGTCAAGCTGTCAATTTCTCTATTCAATTTGCTTCACATGTTTGGGAGTTTTGATGTTTGGTGTTTATATGTTTATAGTTGTTTTATCTTATTGGTGAGTTGATCCTTTTATCATTATAATAATGTTCTTTATCTTTTGTGATAGGTTTTGAATTTAAGTCTGTTTTGTTTGATATTAGTATAGTCATGCCAGATTTCCTTTGGTTACTATTTGCATGGATTCTTAGATCTAAAGCAAGTCTTTCGTAGACAATATGTAAAGGAATTCATCACTACTAGATTTGTCTTAGTCCTTCAAGTTGAAGTTAAAGGACACTAGATGTTAAATTGAAACCATATAAAGATATAAAAATATCTGGTAAAGAAAAAACGGGCAAACATAAAAATCAATATTGTAATTTTGGTTTGTAATTCCACTTTTTATTTTCTACAAAATTTTAAAGACCAATGCCTAAAATATAGGTAAAAATCTACTTTACTGCATATGCAATGATAAGGATATAGTTTGTGGAGTTAATAACAAGGGGGGATGGGATAGATTTGTATATGATGGAAGTTAAATTTGTTTCAATTCAAAACAGATTATTATACTATTAGATGTTATATGTAGTCTCCATGGTAACATGAAGAAAATATGAATAGAATATACATAGGAGGAAATGATAAGAGAATCAAAATATTTCTAAATTGGGGTGCCTGGGTGGCTCAGTGGGTTAAAGCCCCTGCTTTCGGCTCAGGTCATGATCCCAGGGTCCTGGGATCGAGCCCCACATCGGGTTCCCTGCTCAGCAGGGAGCCTGCTTCCCTCTCTCTCTCTGCCTACCTCTCTGCCTACTTGTGATCTCTGTCAAATAAATAAATAAAATATTTAAAAAAATATTTCTAAATTATTTCATTAATTAATATAAAGAAAGGCAGTAATGGTGAAAATGAAAAAAAAAAAGCAATTAGACATGTGAGAAATAATGACATGGCAAATGAAAACCCTTTCCTCTCAGTAATTACTCTAAATATGAATAGATTAAACTCCATAATCAAAAGACCGAGATTGGAAGAATAGGTTAAAAAGGTTTTTTTGCCCTTCTTTCTCTTCTAACTTCTGGGACTCCCGTAATGTGTACATTAGCCTATTTGATGGTGTCCTTAAGCTCTGTTTACTTTTCTTCATTCCCCCCCCCTATTCCTCAGACTTGGTAATTTCAAATGTTCTGTCTTCAAGCTTGTTAAATTTTCCCTCTGTCTGCTCAAATCTGCTTTTGAACCCCTTTAGTAGATTTTCAGTTCAGTTTTTGTATTTTTCAGCTCCAGGACTTCTGTCAGTTCCTTTTTATACTTTCTCTTTGTTGGTATGTTCATTTTATTCATGTCACTTTACTGACTTTCTTTAGTTCTTCATCCAGTTTTTTCCCTTTAGCTTTATAAGCATAGTGAAAATAGCTTCTTAAAGTTCTTTCTTATAAGTCCTATACTTGTGCTTCTTCAGTGACAGTTTCCGCCAATTTATTTTCTTCTTTTGAGTAAGCCTCAATTTTGTTTCTTTGTACATTTTATGATTTTTTTTTTTATGTGCAAAAAACAGCCCCCTTTCTCAGTCTTTATAGACTGGATCTGTACTGGGTAGTCATTCACTAAATAGTTAGATATGCTCTGAGCCTAGAGATCATTTCAAGAGAAAAGTTAAAGTCTTTTTAGGTCTTTCCTAGCATGTGTTTTACCTAAGCATATGTATGTCTTTTTCAGTTGCCTAATACATAGGGCTACTCTTGAATTCTTAATTTCCCGAAGCACCTCACCCAACTCTTCTTTGGGTCTTCAGATGGTCTATTGTAGGTCTCCACCAAGAATAGGCACCTGTGGCCTGTGGTACCTTGGCAGTTTTCATGAGCCAGACTGCCACTTCTTCCAAATTTGGTGAGACAGAGACATGGTCTCAGGCAGCCCTCTGATGGGTTAGGCTGTTGCACATAAAATCAACTGTCCTCCCTCTGGTTTGAGAGAGAGAATTAGGAACTGGGATGTCACCTCCTCCGGACCAAGAGCACACTGTGCCAGAGTGTAGGTGGGACAAGGATGAGTAAAAATGCCACAACACTTCCTCCTGATTCTAAAGTAGCTTTTTTTGGATTGTGTGTTTGTTAGTTCCTGCAGAACTTTGACTGTTTCCCAGAGCTCCAGGTAAAGTTAATTTGGCCACTTTCTAGTTGTTTTTGTTGTTTGTTTTTATTTTATTTATTTTACTTTTTTATTATTTTTTAATGTTATGTTAGTCACCATACAGTACATCATTAGTTTTTGATGTAATGTTCCATGAGTCATTGTTTGCATATAACACCCAGTGCTCCATGCAATCTGTGCCCTCCTTAATACCCATCACCAGGCTTGCCCATCCCCCGCCCCTCTAAAACCCTCTGTTTGTTTCCTAGAGTCCATAGTCTCTCATGGTTTGTCTCCTCCTCTTCTTCCTCCCCCTTCATTTTTTCCTTCTCCTAAGGTCCTCCATGTTGTTTGTTTTTAGAGAGAATAAGAGCTCAAGCAGGGGTGGGAAGGGCAGAGGAGAGGGAAAAGCAGACTTCCTATTGAGCAGGAGCCCAATGTAGGGCTCTTTCCCAGGACCCTGGGATTGTTACGGGAGCCAAAGGCAGACGGTTAACGAACTGAGCCACTCGTGTGCCCCCCTCTAGTTGTTTTTAAATATTTCTATGGAAAAACGAGGGCTTGAGGTATCCTAGTCCACCATTTTATTTGTACCATTTTTCTTGAGGACTGTTTGAGTTTTATTTTGACAAGTTGTTTGATGTTATCCAAGGTGTAATCATTTTGGGGTTATTTATTGTGTCCCTGTTTGTTAAAAAATCTCTCCCTTCTGACTGGCTAAAACTAGCATGTCTGTAATCTCTGTGATTTGTGGAAATTGTTCAGTTTAGGATTTCTTGTGGATTTTTGCCCAATATTTTGTTTTTCTACGCACATCCTTATCTTTATATTCAACAGTAGATTCAAGAGGAATCATGAATGCAGGTCTCTAGAGATATTTCTTTATGTAAATTGATCTTTTCCGATAACATATCTTTCAAATTTCAGCCCTGTCAGGCCCCCTGGTCTCTAATCCTTGTCTCCTCAACTCAGTGAGATCATCATTGGTTCCCCATCCTTGAACCATTGTTCAGAGAATAGCTCCAAGCAGAAATACAGAGCTCACCTGTTTTTTTTTCTTTCATTGTTTACATTCCTTAACTAATTGCCTATTGTCCACTCTCAGAAAAGAGCTACTTCACATGTATTTTCCTGTTTTCTAGTTACATACAATAGGAAGGCAAATTAAGCAATACCTACTTGCTTATGGTTAGAGGGAGAAGAGATCTACAAATGGCTTTTACTGCTGTGAATACATATTCAACTTCTTCATAATAAAAAAAAGTTAAGTTGTACATTTATTACATTTACAATTCTGAAATTGAGACCTTTTTGTATGAGGTAGTGGTGGAACACAGTTTGACGATCTTCCCTGTCCACAGTGCCCAGAACAGAGAATCACATGTAGTTAGTTAGCAGTCAATATGTATTTGTCAAAAAATCCTCTCAGTGGTCAGAAGACAGGTCTATGCAGAACACAGTTGCAGGAGAAGTAGATTTTGAGCCCAGATATGTCGAACCACCTCAGCTCTGTAGTCAGTTTGCTTCTATTTCT
Organism: Lutra lutra; assembly: GCF_902655055.1. Lineage (NCBI taxonomy): Eukaryota > Metazoa > Chordata > Mammalia > Carnivora > Mustelidae > Lutra > Lutra lutra. The sequence goes on from NC_062287.1 coordinate 6,502,210, forward strand.
AACTCTGCTGCAGCGGGAGGTCCTGCATTGTGATTTGTTCTCTACTTGTTCATCCTTTAAGGCCTTTACTCTTGAATTGCCTTGGGGCACTCTAGAAAAATTACAGCTTCACTGCTGTAGCTAATATGTCAGAGAAGGAGACCTAATTATTTCCTGCAGAAACTGGACTCTAAGTATAAAATATAAGAAAGGCTGGAGTGCATCTGGGGTTTGCCATCACCATTATCTTTGGGTAACATAATGCTTATTAAATTCCCAAGGGGGTGTGTATGTGTGTATAATCATTTTCATCACTACCGGGGATATCACAAAGCCATGAGATGATGAAGGAATTGGTCTTATGAGAAATATGGTTGTTGTATTTTTAAAATCATTTAAAGAATGTTTATATAGAGTAGTCCTGGCATTGGATTCCCATAGGTCTTCTCTTTCTGCCACTAATGTACCTGGAAAGATCTTACCACATTTCTAATATTAGCTCTGACCTCAGCACCTAAAGATTACTCTGTCTCCTTGATTGGTTGCTCACTTTTTGGAGATGGTGGGTACAGGAAGTAATTGGAATTGTTGCTTGGAATTTAGAGTTGGGGAAGATTTCACAACTCAGTTTAATCCATTTTAATTCTGTCGCCTTGGAAAAATTATCAATTCTTTCTGAGATTGTTTCTTCATTGGTAAAATGAGGGTAATAAATCCTTCTGTATAGAGCTGCTGTGAGGATTAAATGGAATAATTTATGTAAAGCTCTTAGCACAAAGTTTGGAATGTTATTAGAAACCAAATAAGTTGAAATTATTATTATTAGTGGCACCGAAGATGTATTACTAACTTCCAAGTAACAGTACAACAAATATTTTAGTCATAATTGCTGCTTTGTTTAGGTTCCATCCTTCACATAATAGCCTATGAAGATATTTTTAGTTTTAAAGGCATTTTTTTTTCAAGGCAACAGATACGCAGCCTATCTCTGTTCAGAGGACCCCATAGCATTTGGCACTGGAAAGGCCCCCCCCCCCCCTGACAGGAGTCTCTGAAGTTACAGCCATACCACAGTCCTGTTGCCACTTCTGTCTCCTCTCCTCCACCGCATTCCCCTGTCACACGGGTCCACTGATGCAAGCGCAAGCTCATCCTAAGGCTGAGGTTAGGATTTCAGGGGCAGCACTGCCAGAGAAGAGTTCTGACTAGTTTGTCATCGTCCATACACATAGGACGCCGTTCCAGTAATAAACCCGATCTGCATCTCTGCTGTGCAGGCAGATGGCAATTGATTGTTTTTACTAAAAATTACCGTCAGAATTGTTCTCTGAAGACACTACTGCTGAGCATGTGGCCACAGCCTAAACAGTTCAGATTATTGGCTAGTCACAGGCTGCAAGGGTGTTGGTGAGGGTTCCTCGAAGCAGCCTGACTCTATCTCCCCAGCGTGTGTTGATGACAGTGAGGAGCCTTGCAGAGTACAGACAATTCTCTCTCATTTGGATTAATGCCTCTGCTCTCCTGAGGGGTTTTGGGGAAATTCTAAGTTGGTTGGCGATTAAGATGTTTGCCCTTCAGCTTCTGTGGTGGGTTGTGGAAATTACAGGTGATTTTTTTTTTCATTCCAAGGAAGTGTTTGCTTTATTTATGAAAACAACACATGATTATTGTAAAAAATTCACAAATATAGCACTTGAAAAAAAAAAGATGAATCTCCCTTCCCTCTCCCTACATGCGTGCGTGTGTGCAACGTGCACGCATGCGCGTGCACACACACGCACACACAATCCTGTTATCCTAAGATACTCACACTTCGACTTGGGATGTTTTTCCTTCTTTACTTTAAAATTTTTTTTCTGAAACCAGATGTTTGTGGCAGACATATTTTGTCACCCACTGAGCAGCTATTAGCCTTCCAATCTTGCTATTAGAACCCCCAAATTGTTTGAGGGACACTGTGCTCAGTCTTAAGTGGTGAGTCATAATTGTGATAGATTTAGGCCACTTCTGACCATTCTTTTCCACTTTGCTAATGATTGAATTAAGGAGGAACATGTGTCCTGGGACAGTGAAATGCACGAGGATGTCTCCCAGGCATGGGGTTAGGGAAAGACGCTTCTCTCTGATTAAAAGTAGAACCAAACAAAGAGAGTTTAGAATGTCGACTTTTAAAGACCTTCTGTCTGGACTATTAACAGCTACTTGTGTCCATAGAGCTATATGCCTTGGGAGGCAGGTCAGTGCCCCTAGAACGATGGAGTGAGGGGTTGAAAAGAGCTGGGTCTTTGATGATGTGGCTGCAGAGCTTTGGCTAACCAAGCCGGCATCTTGTTAATAAACAATGGATGTCAAAATGGTGCAAACCAGTGTTAGTTTTCATTGTTGTTATTGTTACGTGCTATTGAATACATACTCTCTGATGCACAGTTTTTCTGAAAAACCATGCTGAACAAAACATCAGCTGTGAGGCTGAAGAAAGACTTGTTTTTTGAATCAGGGGAACAGCTGGAATCTTCTGGATTCAGGGAGGTGTCCTAATCGAAGCTTTAGACACTACCTCTTGATTAAGTGTCATTCTAGTGAAGGAAAACACAGTGGAGCCGAGACCGCTGTGTCCTCATGTGGCTATGTGTTTTTGGAGCACACATTCTTCATAGATTATTTGTATTACTGGCCTGCTTAAAATATATTTTGCAAAGTGTTTGAAGGTTGGCAAATGTGATGGTGGAAATTAGGCTGGCCACATTCCATTCTGGAATAGGTGACTCGCCATTTGTCTACTCTTGGAAATGGCAGCGCACAATTCATCTGCTTTTGAACAGGTGTTGTAACATCCTGTTAGGAATGTTGCTCTGGCTACTGGTCAAGTCTTATCTGATTCTATGGGGCATGGGAGAAGTAAGATAGAAGAGAAAAATGATGACCTTTTTCTCTGTAGGAAAATAAAAGAGTGGAAAGTGTCCTACTAAGATGAGAATTTGATAACCTACAGCATTCTGAACAGCTGTGTGTTGGGGTTGACCCTAGCTCCAGAGTGATAACACCTACCACTTCACTTACCAGCGTATTCCTGCTATTTTACAGTTAACTCTTTCCATTTAGTCCTTACAGGTAAAGGTCTCCAGCTGGTTTATAGGAGAGTGTTGGTGCTTTCCACTTAAACACGAGAAGTGGCCTCACGTCGAATCTGCTCTACTTAACGTTTCTTCCCCATCATTCTCTCCTGTACTTCCTTAAGTATTCATAAATCCCCTGGAATTCTGCTGGTTGACTATGTGACCGATTCAGTTCTACTGATCTATTATTCTTAAAAGAGTCAGGAATCAATATGCAAAAATGAAACCTGATTCATACTGTACACAAAAAGCCAATTTCCAAGTAAATTGTCTCAGTATGCAAAAGAAATGTATGGGAGAACATCTTCATGGATTTGGGTATGGAAAGATTTTTGAAGAGGAAATGAAATGCACTAAATAGAAAGGCAATGATTATTAAATTGGACTATACTAATACCAAGAACTTCTGTTTCCCAAAAACACCATTAAGAGAGTATGGTAGACCTTCTGAAGTGTCATTTAGATTCCTCTCCAATGAAGAACTTGTTGCCTTACCCCCTGGGAGTGTTGGCAGCCAGACGGCTGCTTACAGGTCGTTCAGGAATTGTCTCAGCCATGGAGATCTGCCTTGCCCAAGACACCTCTTTCTGGGGTGGCACATAGCCAGTGAGTGATGGATGAATGCATACAGAGATCTGGCTATCTTCACCAAAATCATGACAACTCTGAGAGATATTCTCATTCTAAAACTTCCTCTAGAGTCAACCTAGCTTTTTATTGGTCCTTTATCACCAAGTGACTTCTGCCCAATCTTGATTTTAGCTTTTCCCTTCTATAGCTAGTAAGCCACTCAGTGGGGGAACGCCTTAATAAATATCCTGTAATCAGAGTCTGTCTGGGTAACTCAGTCTGTTTCAGAAAATAGAAAAAGCACAGAGTCAGAGAAAATATTTGCAATTCATGTAACTTAAAGGAGGTCATAAGTGAAACTTATTAAGAAATTCAAGAAGTCATTAAGAAAAGGAACCCAGTATAAAAATGGGCAATAGATTCAAGTAGTCTGTTCACAAAAGAGGATATCCAAAATGACCAATAAATCTGAGAAAAAGCATTCAACCTTATTAACAACCAGACAAATACAATTTAAAAAACACAGTGAAATACTACTACATGCTCACCAGAATGGGTAACATTAAAAAGGACTATCAGTAATAAGTATTGGAAGGATCAGTAGGAACTGTTACACACTGCTGTTGCTAACGTAGCATAATCACTTTGGAAACTGATGCAACAGATTGGTATTATCTAATAAGGTTTATATGTATACACTATGATCAGCCATTCCTCTCCTAGATATGCCCCCAGAAGAAATTTGTGCATACGTTTGGAAGTCAAGATAATGGTTATCTTTCCAGTGTAGTAATAGGAATGAGGCATAAACTGACAGTTGGGGTTCTGATGATGTTGTATGCGGTAATTCATTGAGGTGTACATTTATGTCTTCTGTACTTTGCTGTATGTGTGTTAAATTCCACAATTAAAAAAGGTAAAAAGAATTCATCATGAAACCTAAAAAACTAACTCTAGTAAGATTTTAATACTAGAGTTACAAGAAGTTTTCCTTCCCCAGCATAACAAGAGCAAATCAAAGAAATAATGAGGACTGTAGAGGCACAAGCAGTGTCCAGAATGTTGTCAGTATTGCAGAGGAACAACAGCTAGAAACATGCGATGATGCTATCAAGGCAAGATCTTTGTTTCCTAGAGTTACATCAAGGTCATGCTACATCATTAAATTACAACAGGTTTCAGCATCTCAGATTATATGGTAGTGGAAAGAGGAGTGGTTCTATCACACCGTTTCCATGGATAATTTATTTAACCTCTGAATCTTTGTATCCTTGTTGCTAAAGTGTTAATAAGACTCATCTTATTGCGTTACTGTAAAGAATAAAGAAAATAGGTACATAAGCATCTGCACATCATAGATACCCAACAATAATAGTTTGTCACAACATCCCTTCCCCAGTCTTCTTGCATTGCTGGCTTACCGTAGTGTGCATTATGACATTGACAGTCCCCTGTTCAGTCTCCTCCCGTCCTACCATGAGGTAATGATGTGGCTTTAGAAATATGTTCTGGTTCCAGGATTGGATTCTGATTAGTCAAAGATATTCATGTCTTTCCCATATTCCTCGCCAGTGATTGGTTCAAGAACCAAGGTTAAACTTTCCTGGGGAGCTCCTTTCCTAAGACTGTGAAAAACTCACTATGAGCGTGAAGATGACCCATGGCAGAGGGCATTCCTGAGAGAATTGTAAAAAAAACAAAACAAAACAAAGGTTAAGTCCTACTCCTAACACACCTGAAGTAACCTCCTAGTGCTCAACTTCTGGTTATATTAACAAATAAAATTCTATTTTTCTTAAAACCTGTATGGATTGGGTTTCTATTACAGTCAAACCGTTCTAACACGCTCAGACTGATTTATGACCAAAATTGTTAGATCTTCTTTATAAGAAATGTTTTCCACATCCCGTATCTTTATAGTTGATTTGGGAATCTAAGGGAAATACAGTCTAATTATCCTGGGAGTTGCATGCCTATTAAATACTGCTTAATTGAAGTCAGGCTGCTCTGATCTGTTTGAAGTCTCTTTTCTAATCTAACACTCATATGAGCAGTATCTCTTCACAAAATCCCAAGGTTGATTAAAAATCCCTGAATGTGGCTTTGGCCTTCCCAACACAAAATAAGTAAGGTCCTACTCCCTTCATCCTTTCTAGTAACTTCTCGCTCAGTGTCTCTTTCTCTCTCTCACTCCTTTCTCTCCGGTCTGGTTGTGAGTCCCCCTCTGTCTTTGCAACTCTGTCTTTCTGCCTCTATCCGGCTCTTTCTGTTGTCTTTCCTGATCTCTTTTTCCTGTGTTGCCAGCACAGGGAGAGTGCTTTTCTTGTCCAGAATAGAATAATTGCTAGAAGAGTAAGTGACTGACGTGTGTTTCTGACTATTCTCTTCTAACCTGAAGGACTGTGGGTGGGATGATGTGGAATAACATATCAAGTGCCGGGAACGCGGCAGGCATTCCCCATGGCTCTTCTCTCTTGAATCCTCTTCTTGGGAACAGCCAAAAGGATGTGCCGTGTTTTCTTTCCCCTTTGAATAACTTGTCATTCTAAAGTGTGGGTGATCCGTGACTGAGTAGACCTGACACTTCATTTCTCATTTATTGGGAACTCTTCAGAGGGCTTGGCTGCCCTCCCTTCTAAAGGTACTTCTCATTTCCACTGATTAACTCATTTTTCTTTTTTCCTGTGATGTGAAGGAGAATAGCGGGAGTCGACAGAACATGGTCATAGGAGCAATATACTCATGCGTTTCCTCTGTCCAGGTGGTTTGTGGAGTATTGCCACAAAAATACTCAGTTTTTCTGCTGTTTATCTTGTCCTCAAAGTTCTGTCTCCACCATGAGCTTCCGTACCCAGGTCCTGCATTTTATGAAAAGAATTTGTCATCTGGACTTAGAAACCTCTTTTTAAATCCACCTTTAACCCATCCTGTTTCTTTTAGCTACTGTATAGCCCTTACTTATGAATTCTAGTCAGGGTTTGAATGCTAGTCATGATTTCTGTCCAGTCAAATCTTGGGAACACTTGAAATATTTTAATTCTTAGATAAAGTATCAAATATCATTGATTGATGTAGTCTCTTAGTCTGTGCAATGGTAATTAGACAATTCATTTACTAAATATGTATGTATGTGATTACATTTATATAAATATGTATATGTATATATATTTATCCATATTTAATTAAGTTCATCTCCTTCTATATGCTAACACTAGGTGCTGGGGCACAATTGTGAATATGGTCAACCGTGTCTTTTCATCCTTGTGTTACCTCCTATACTGGGTTGTTGAATAGTGTCCCTCTACCTCCTCCAAATCTGGAATCTAGAACCTGTAAGTGGTGGAAGTAGGGTCATTGCACATGTAATCAAGTTAAGATGAGGCCATACTAGATTAGGACAGGCTCCAAATTCAGTATTACATGTGGCCTTACAGGAAGAGGGAAATGTAGATGCACCTAAACACACGAGGGGGGACACCAAGCAAAGATGGACAGAGAAGGAGGCCATGTGAAGTCAGGGGCAGAAATCAGAGTTATGGGTCCACAAGTCAAGGGATCCCAAAGATTCAGAAACTACAGAAGCCAGGATGGCCGCGGGGACCAGATACTCCCTCAGATCTCTGGTGGAAACCAGCCACAGCGACACCTTGACTGCAGACTTCTAGCCTCTAGAACTGTATAGTCCTATAGTTTTAATCTACCTAGTTTATGCTTATTTGTCACAGCAGCCCCTCGGAAACTAATTAGATATAGAGTCCTTCCTAAGCTTTTTTTTTCCTTCTAATTTTTTTTTTTTTTTAATGGAAGGAGGTCTTTTATCTACTGCATCCCCTCTATAGTATTACCTTGGCGTTTATCTTCATTTCTCTTGGACATTTGTTTTAGAGCTTCAGGATTAGGATTGTAATCATTTTTTTCTTATTTTTCATGGGACGTATCCTTTGCCTGCCAGTAGACTTTGATTTTGGCATCATAAATCACAGTCTGGAAACTTGTTTTTTGATGCCATCTATTTAATCAGCAACAACCATTTCCATATCTTGCAGCCCCAACCTAAAGTCTGACCTTCAACAGGAAGAAAAAAAATGTACATTATCCTTTCTGTCGTTCAATGATGTACTCGTTGCCTGTGTCCCCTTGACACATGTCATCCCGTTTACTGTTTACTGCAGTTTGACTTGTCCCCTCTGTGTTACTTTTGTCCTTCTGGAGAAAATGTGTGTGCACTGAGGGTGGAAAATACTGTTTTCTCATTTTCTTTCTCCTCTTTTCCCCTTTCAGAATGTTGAACACTGAGAGGAGCATAAAGCCAGAATGTAATACTTGGTTGACTGATTCGCTTTGACTCTTATATTTTCCCAGGGAACTTTTGGCCAAGGACAGATCTTCTGAAGCTGCTGGGATCAGTGTACCAGGCTTCCCTGTTAGTAAAAAATACCGAAATACTAATTTCTGTCAAGTGCTTTGCCATGTGCCCTAGAAGGTAGGGCCAGCTTCTAGACATGCCCTTTCGACTACTGTCATCTACACATATTTGAGGTTCTGGGAATACTCCTTGCACCATTATAAACATTCCTTCTGGAGTATGGTCTTCTTGGTAGCTTGGAGAGAGTCTTACAAAAAGTAATCAGTGAACATGTTCTATTCTCCACCTTCACATTCTCCACTTCCATCAGACTTTTTCTCCATGGAATTAATCCAAGCCATGTATTCACTTTGGAGATTTTCCCATCTGTCTTATACACACTGATCAATGGATTTCAACTCACAGTTATTTCAGAGCTTTTACGTGTGTCCAGGATGAAGCCTAAGTAGCCAGAGACTCTTCTTTTACGCATCAATCTGAATGAGGACCAGGCGTTACAAAGCATTGTTTACCTCCCTTGGAAGGCTGTGGGTTCTACTTACAGTCATGACTCCCTGTGCATTATGATTATGATTATGAAACTCTGCCATCTTCCCTCCTACTGTCCTCTAAAATGCCCTTAAAATACACCTATACACCATGCAATGCTAAAAACTCATCATCTGTTCAGTCAAGTATTGATCTAGCACAATATTTGTGTGATATGGTCATTTGGCTTATTATTTTATTTTGCAGATGAAAGGATCTTTGGGGATAGATACTGTACTTGTTTTACTGGGCTTGAACTATGTCTCTCCCCTGGATAATTTTAATTGAGGGTGATCTATCTATTCCAAATACATTCTTGACATGGGTCCACAAAGAATGTAATGGACTTTTTATTTTTTATTTTTTTGGTATTTGATTTTTAAAAAGACAACATCACAACATATATGTATATACCTATGAACATGGTTCTCTTTCACTTTCTCAAGATTGTATAAAAATGGATGGCAGTTTAAAGGATGATTTGAGAGTCTGAGGTATAGGTATAGCAGGTTAATGAGAGATAAGATTGAAATGCTGGATTGGGGCAGTTTAGAGAGAGGTCTTGATTCTTATGCACACAAGTTTAGACATCATGTCATAGATGTAGGGAACGTGTTCAGGGTCTTTGAAGAAAGAAGTGATGTACTTGGAGTGATTATCTCTGAGTATATCAGTTATGCATCCAAGTGAGGGTTGGACTGGAGAAGGTCTAAGTGTGCAGGTGAAAGGCAATGAGGTCCTACTGCTCTAGACACTTCTCTGAATTGCTGACCTGAGCAAACATGACCAAGAGTTACATTGTTGCAGACCTTTCCACCTAAAGGTTCTTGTTATTATTTCAGGGCTGAGAAATATTATCTAGTTGCCTACAAACCAAAAGCTAAAACTGTGTTGGGTTTCCATTTGCCCATGGAAAATTGGGGAGCTAAAGGTGATGAATGAAGAATAAGTTGCTAGTGAGCCAAAGAACATGACTGGGAATTCTACTGAGCAGTGATTAGCCTTCTGTGGTATACATCTTGCATGCCTATTTCTGTCTCTACCTACATCTCCACAGGTCTTAAATACACATTTAATAACTAGGGCTTCACACAACCAGACAGTCGCAGAAGGGAGACTTTGAAAGGGAGGACGTCCCTGAGAATGGGCATTTGATGACACATGAGCAAGTGAGGAAAAGCGGAGGTCCTCGTTTTCTCACAGGTGGGGGGTTATCTGAAGATGCGGGAGTGGACTGAATAAACAGGCCTGGGAGAGCTGGACAGGAGAGCACTGGCTTTTACCCGTGTCTTGGGCTCTTAGAAAATAGTGTTCGGTAAGAGATCTTCCCCATTCGCTTCTAATTAGGGAATTAGTTTTTGCAGAGAGCTTTTCTCCCTTATGTGACTTAGATAAGACTGACATATGCTTCTCTTGGTTACCTATGACAAGGTCAGACTCAGATCCTCTAACTTACCATTCTTTACCTCATAAGTGATTAGTGGTTCTTGTTTGTGCCCACTGCCAGACTGTGTAGTGGAAAGAGCATCTTTTGGCCTAAATACATCTACATTCGAGTATTACTAAATATTGGTCTTGGGCAAATAACCCCATAGTCTTCAAGCCAGTTCAGCTAAAAAAGGGCATAGTCATAGCTACCTCACCATGCTTTTATGAGGATTAGAGAAAACACAATGTGTGCATCACAGTGCCTGCAACATGGTAGGTCGTCAGTAACTGGTAGTAGCTCTTACTAACACTGAGGCATCAGTATTAATACGCTCTGATAGATACTTTGAGGAAATCTCCATATTGCCAGAATTTACTTCAAAAAAGAAAAGAAAACTTGCTACCTTTTCTTTTGACTGGACTTAGTTAAGCTTTTCTCCTTCCCCAGGCCCTTGAACTCTGACCCACCGTCAACCTGGACACTCCTCCTTATTGTCCTGAATATAGACTGCCTGCAGGGAAAAAGTTCCCCGTCAGCAGTCCCAGCAATCCAGACCTTCTTTCCAGTTACTCATATCCAGTTCTCTCTCGCCTTGTGCGCTTCTCTTTATAAAATAATAGCCTTTGTCTGCCTGGCTTTGAGACACTTGCAGAATCTTATGGTCAGAACCTTATCTGTTGCTATAGTCTCCCCGTTTTAACAGTCCCTTCCTTCCCTCTTGCAATCATCCTTCCAAATAAAGTCTCTCTTCATCTAAGTCCAGACTTGTTTTTTATTTGACAAATGGGATATGGAGAAACTCTTGAGAAGAGCCTGGAAAGGGGCTTCTGCTGACAACCTTGTTCCTCTCCTTCTGGAAATCCCAACAAAGAGGAGATCCACAGTGATGCCTGGGTTGAACAACCTATTGTTTTCCTAGAATCTTCTAACTAGAATGAATCTTGAGGATTAACCCCAATTTGCAAATAAAGAAGCCATGGCTCAATGTATCAGTTTTCTAGTCTTCTAACAAGCCACTCGAAACTTAGTAGCATAAAATAGTCATCTCTTATTTAGCTCAGGATTGTGCTGGTTGGTTATCTAGGCTAGTTCCAGCTTTTCTGGGCTGGTTCACTTGTGGGTCTGTGGTCAGCCCCGGATCAGCTGGGGCCTGGCTGGTTTGGGAGAACCTTGGCTGAGACAGCTCACCTCTGTTCTGCATGGCATCTCCTCTCCCAGCAGCCCGGCTAGCCTAGTTCATAGGGTGGCTGGACCGGGTTCTAAGAGACTGAGTGGAAGTGTTTGAAAGTGTGCGAGGCCTCCTAAGCCCTGGATTCAGCAGTGGCTTGACATTGCTTCTGGCGCATTCCATCGATCAAAACAAGTCACAAGGGCGGCCCCTGTTCAGGAGGTGGAGAAACAGATTTCATGGCCTGATGGGGGCACTCCAAGGTGCTATGGCCATTTCCACAATCTGTAAAATCCCATGAGGTAAAATAGTTGGCCCAAATTCGGTTCACCCAGTCAGCGGCCAAGCTGGTGCTGAAAGTACTGGTGTGTGTCTTAGTTCAGTACATTTTGCTGGTCTCAGCTTTGCAGTTTCCAGATGACACTGTTCTGATTATGCCTCTTGAACTAGAAGGAAGAGGGAGACAATCTCTTTTCAAAGGTTTTACCAATGAAGGCATGTGGAAAGAGGGAGACCGAGCATCATTACTCTAGTTGAGTCTGCATAGGGGTGACTGGCGGTGAAGAGGGCTGGGAGCTCCCACTCAGTCGGTGCTCTGCCCCAAAGCCACATGCTCTTCTATGGGGAATTTTTTGCCTAAAGAAAGGATTTCCTTTAACTAATTTCTACAAAGGCACTGCAACTCAGTAAGCCCGAGGGGATGCCTGTCTCTAATCCTCTCAAAGCTCCCTGTGAGCAGGCTTTGGCTTTGGACAGACAGCTCTCAGTATTGCTAAGAAGCTGGATATAAAGGTGACTGTCCCAAGGTCTTCTCCCAAATCGACCATTTTGATGGACAGACCCGAGATGTTAACATTTGGAAAACAAGCATAGATTCAGAGAAATAATTGATGGTAAGAGGCAAATCCAATTTTGAAAGCCTATAAAGGAATTTCAGGAACAGGAAAGGTCCTCCTCAGTGTTTTTGGTTCATCCCACACTTGGCTTCCTGTTCCTCTTACCACTTTCCTCCAGCCCCAAACCTCTCTAGAAATAGCAGTTCTGTAGGTGTTGTCGACCACATTGGTTAGAGCTTTGTCTCAGTCACCTACCCAGCGACTCATTCCTTATGTTCACTGATTTCTGTGGGCTCTTGGCTTGAATTTCCTCTCTGCACGTGGTCTGTTCCCCTATGAAATCTGATCTCTTCTGTGGCTCCAAAGGAAAATGAAGTCTTTGCAGGAGATTGATGATAAGAACAAAGTGAATGAGGGTGCCTGGGTGGCTCAGGTGGTTAAGCAACTGCCTTCAGCTCAGGTCATGATCCTGGAGTCCCAGGACCGACTCTTGCATTGGGCTCTCTGCTCAGCTTCTCCCTCTGACCCTCCCCCTCTCATACTCTCTCTCTCATTCTCATTCTCAAATAGATAAATCTTAAGAGAAGTAAAGTGAATGATGTCTTCTCAAACTGGAAGATCTTCTTTAAAAAAAAAAAATCCATAAGTGTTTTCGGGCAATTGGTTCTGTGCTACCAAAATGTGCTCTGTGTGACCCTCACCCCAGGAGGCAGCTCCTGCAGTTAACTGAGTTTGGGAGACATTCCATTTTGGTATTCTTCTCTTAGAGGGTCATATGTACAGTGGTATCTTAGAGGAAGGTCCTCTAGGAACAAACCCGATTTAACATTTTAAAAAATGTCCTGAAATATCTTTGTGTTTGAAGACCCGTATTCTCTTCAACCTGCTGACCACCTGGTAGATCTTGTATTCTGTGGTACACACAGGGAAATGCTGCTCTAGCTGATACTAGAGCATACAGAAACAGGGGCATGGCAGGAACTAGGTCGGATTAAGGACCACGTGGCCTGAATTCTGACCACACATCACTGCTCGCCATCTTTGTGACCTGGGGGGGCCAGTCACTCAGCTCCTCTAACTTCGGTATTACCTCCTTCATGAAGCCTTCCCTGATCACCCTTGGCTTCTGTGGCTTCTTATATTTCTGAAATTCTCTTGCATTCATTGTGCTACTCATCTCATCTTTGTCTTTCCCGCAGAGACTTACCGCATGCCTTGGCTTTACTCTGGCCCCTCTCTCCTGTTGGCTTCTGCAGAATTCTAACTGGATCCTTGCTTCTGTTGTGCAACTTTCACCCCCCACAGCATGTCTAGGTGACCTTTACTCTGGCACTGGAAGGATGATTCTAAAAACAGAAACTCACATATATAACTCTTTTACTTTAACAATCTTTTGTAAGTCCTGTTGCCTACAAGAGAAATTCAAACCTGTTACTCTGTTCTACAAAGCATACACCAAACTGGCCCAGTTGAACTTTTCTGCTTGACTGCTTACTACTCTTGACCGAACACCTGCTAGTCTACCTACCCTGGACTCTATTGTTTCCTGAATGTGATAAGCATGCAGACATGGGACTTTCTGCTTAGAATCTCCTTATCGTCCTTCAAGGTCAGTCTAAATGTCACTCCCCTGAGCAGCATGCTCTCTCTTTGATGTTCGTATAATCCTCAGTGTTTACCCATGTAATACAGCAGTTAATCACATTGCATTACAGGTAGATGGGGGTCTGTATTTATACTATGAGCTCCTCGATTGCAAAGTCTGTATCACAGGCTTCATGGTGTCTCAGTTCGTAGCACAGCATCAACCATATTGAAAGTATTCATTAAGTCTGTGTGAACAGAGTGAAAGTGAACCAGCCCCTTCCAGCTCATGGTGATCTAGTCAAGGGGATGGCCTGTATATGGCTCTCCATCTCTAACAGTCTCCCCTTTCAAACTCATGGTAGTCATTGCTAATCAAAAATGACACTTTTCCCACTGAACCCAGGTGTATTTTGGAACCCGTATCATCGCATTGCTCTAGAAAGTCACTATTGATTGGTTAGAGTTGGCACTTAGCTTGAAATCTATTTTCTAACCTTGACATATTTGGTCTCTCTTATGGATGAGAAGAGAGATGTAATGAGTTGTCTAAGAGGTCACACAGCAAATAAATATCAAACTTGAATACAGCCTTCTTTATTACTGCCCTCGCGTTCTTCCCGCTATATTGAGATGCCCACTTCGTGAATTTTTATTTTATCCCTGTACTTCCTGGGTTCTTTAGTAGGTTCGCCACCCTCTGGGGGGGGGGGGGAGAACTAAGGGTTATGCGTTCTGGCCTGCCTTCTGTCGTCTTGCACATTGTGGGAGCTCCGTGTGTATTTGCAGGAGCTGAACCAAGAGACGTGCCTTCTCTGTGCTTCTTGGATCTGCCAACCACTTTGCAGTATTGGCTCTGGCATCACAATGACTCTGCACTTAGGAAATTGCCAGACTTTTTGTGAACACTCCGTTTGCAATCATGGTTTCACCCAATACCCCCGCCCCAAACTCAGGAGGCTGTAGTAACACCTTAGTCGTCACAGCAGGGGAAAAAATAAAACACATTTGTAAATCATGCAACACATCAAGCGCACCCAGTCTTCCCTTCCCCATATGGGACTTGTGAACATACATTTAAATAGACAAAAAAATAATCTTTATCCTTTATATCCCTTTTTTTGTGTGTGTTTAGAATCAATGATAGATTTTCTTTTTCCTACAGCAGCTGCTTACACATAGCTGTGAATCAGGAAGGCGCTGGGAAGTGTGATGATCCTAGGGCTGCTAATGTGGCTCTCTGCTTCGGATTATCCTTCTCTTGCCCTGACTGGGACGTATCAACATGCTGAAACGTCCAGCCCCGGAGTCATTTTTCAGGCCAGTGCATGTTTCCAGAAGGCAATTGCGAGAATACCACGAATGCCCATGAAGATTTCAGTATGGAAATATTTGAACCAGCCAATTTTCCTTGGAAGGATAAGAGTGTGGGTCCCTGGGTAGACAAGGTCTTCCAGTTTTTCAAAAATTGTTCAAGAATCGGACAGCAGGGAAGTCTAAAGCTTGGGAGTTTCCTGTGGATGGACTTTCCAAGCACGCATAGGACAGCACATGGGCAGTGGGTACCTATAATAGGAGGGTATTGAGTGGGGGACCCCAACACAGATGCAGGGATGCAAATAACAATGGAAAAAAGGCTTGGTCTCAGGGCACATGGCTGGTCCAATTGGTTAAGCATCTCACTCTTGGTTTTGGCTCAGGTTGTGAGCTCAGGGTTATGAGGTTGAGCCCTGCATGGGACTCACAGGAGAGTTTACTGGAGATCCTCTCTCCCTCTGCCTTTCCTGCTCTCTTGCTCTGTCTCTCTCAAATACATACATACATACATACATACATACATACATACATACATACTTGTGTGGGGGAAAGGATTGGACTGAAGTTTAGCTCATGGATTTGATGATTAAATGGCTAGCAATTTGGGGAGTTATGGTATTATTTGGGGGATACACTTTTTACTATTTGTGTTTGGATTTATACAGAAACTTCTACCACTGACAGTTTGGCTCTTTTGTTTCTCACCTGAAATATTGTAGGTGATACTGTGGGTTTGCTGCCTTCTGGTGCCCCCAGCATGGTTCCACTCTATACTACCTCCAGGGTTAGCATTCTAAAATACAGACCTGATCAGGACAGTTGGGTGGCTCAGTCAGCTCAGTGTCTGCCTTTGGCTTAGGTCCCAGGGTCCTGGGATTGAGTCCTGCTTTGGGCTCCTTGCTCAGTGGGGAATCTGCTTCTCCCTCTGCCTGCCCCTCTCCCTGCTTGCTTAGTGTCTCTCTCTCTCTCTCTGATAAATAAACAAACAAACAAACAAACAAATAAATAAATAAATAAAATATTTAAAAAAATAAAATACAGACCTGATCAATATCCACTTTGCTATCTTTCTGTTCCCTCTCCCTGGTGGGTTCCCCCTCTGCTTTGCCCGCTCCGTTCTGTCCACACTCCAGGCCCAGCGTGAATGCTACTTTCCCAGTGAAGAGTCCCATATCCACCAGACAGTTAAATGCTATCTTTTCTGTGCTCCAGTTGCATTTTTCTGGCAGTAATTTTGTGGCATCACCATGTGGCATCCTTTTCAGTGGCCCATCAATCTGTTTTTCCCCATCCAAATTATAGACTCCTGTTTTCCATTTTCTATAGACTTTTGGATGCCTGGACCTTGGCACAATGCCTGACACATAGTGCGACTTTATTAATTGGTTTTGGAACTGAATTGAATGCAAAGCATTTGAGGATTCATAGAACAGACCAACTTGCAATAAAAAAAAAAAACTGTACGTTTTGGGGGATTCTCAAGAGTTGGAAGCATATCTTTCAACATGTAACGTATTCATCTATCTCATTTGGGCATTTACAAATCTTTTTCAGCTAGCTAGAGGAAAATTGAATCTGTTTGCACTGAATTCTTTCTATCTTGCTTTTTCTCGTTAGATCACTTTGGCTTACTTTTTAGAGATTGTTACTCCCCCTCTTTCTAACGAGTTTGATCTATGTTCCTTCCCCTTCCTCCTCCACCTTCTCTCTCCCTCTCCTCCTGCATCAGTGTCATTGCTGTCATCAGTCATCATCACCATCGTCCTCTCCCGTTGCCCTTATTCTGTGTGCCAGGAGCTTTACAGACACCAGCTCACTCTTAATCCTGCCAGTGTTTTGCGGCAAAGGTCTCATTTTCTTTTTTTAAAGATAAAGAAACTGGCATTCAGGAGGCTTAGAAACTTGCAGAGTCTCACAGAGCTGGGATTTAATGTTAGGACTCTCCCTCCTCCACGTCCTCCTCCCAACCCCCATTATTATAAAAGAACAAAGCTAGGATTTTAAATTCTGCTCTTTTACTTCTGGAAGTGAATTCCTTTGGCTGCTTAATACCTGTGCATGGTTCGGGCAGGTATTCGGGCATGGACAAACCCGCTGCGGAGTCCAACTCAAGTTGCCAGGCTGGGTGGACCTCACTGCTGCAGGGATGGACCCGTCTCGCTGCAGGGCTTGCTAGTTCCCAGCCCTACATCCGGTCCAGGGCCGCTGCCTATTCGGGACTCACCGTGTGGGTGGCTCTTCCAGACACAGATTTTTCTCTTCACTTCGCTGGTTTGTTCTTCCTGCTCCCTTATTTTAGATCCAAATGTTTCTTCTGGAAATATTCTATTTCATTGTGGTCTAGTTTCCCCAGTGCAATAGCAAATGGAATTTTTGTGGATTTCTGGACAGTTAGATTTGAAACAACAGCACCAAAACAAAACAAAACAAAACCACAAAACAAAAAACTAGTTTATGTCCCTAAAGCTAATTCTTCAACTCAAATGGATTGCCAGGGACCCTTAATCTAGAGATTCGGGCACACATACCAAAAGTGGGTTATAGATGATTCTCTAAGTGGGAAACATCCCAAATGAAGCTCGACAATTTTCCTTCTAACTTGTTAAATTCTGAAGTATCACTGACCCAGATAATGCTAACAGATGGGCCGAGAGCTAACTTAAGCCTCAGTGTGGCCATCCTCACAGCCTCGTCTGAGCTCACAGATACTCTTAAAGAAGGGTGCTGGCACTGAGGAACAGCACTCTCTCTCTTTCCAGGGGGCATGCAGTGTAGACCGTGTGATGACTGATGCCGCTTTCTCTCTGTTGACATTTTGTCCCCCAGGGCTTCACTGGCCCCAAACTCTGAGTGTTCATCCAGAGGCCGCCGCTCTTAAATCACTGTTCTGTTGCCTTGATTTCTTTTTCAGAGGTGGGTACTTCCTGCCGGGAGACATCCCTGGTGCCAGCATTCTTTTCTTCCGACCTGCCATCTGCTCCTTGAGTAGTTCTCCCATTTTCTGTGGTTCGCTTCATTGTGTCTCCAGGTCCCTTACACTGTGCATGATTTTTATGGAGTTGGTGTTTCTTGGGGAGGAGAGCGGAAAGGAAGGGGGGGGGAGGTTTATAAAAATAATGAGACCAAGATTTGCTTAAAGATGTTCCAAATCACCCACTTGTAAACTGACTGTTTAGAGAGGCAGCTTTCAAAATTGGCCAGGGAGCTAGGAGGAAAAGAAGTAAAAATAATTCAAGCTCAGCAGATATATATTTAGATAACAAATTCAAAGAGCGGCAGATGAAGAAACCTGGATAAACAACTAAAACCCAGCAAATGAAAATAACATCGCAATTGGGCCACGCAGCTGACACATGAATAGGAAATCCTGACAAGGATAAGTTGCAGAGGAGGCGGCCGGGGGACGCGGAGATGAGCTGGGTCTAAGAGCACTGAAGCCTCAGTGTCCCCCCCTTGAGGACAGCTCTGCAGGCAGGGTAGTGTGACATTTCCTCTTTGCCTGTGCATCACAGGAAGATAAATGTACCACCCTGTCATGCCAGCCTGGGTTGCATCCTGGCTCCCCTCCTCTGCGGCCCCCCACGGGGCTTCAGGCCCTTCTCCCACAGCGGCTTCATGGCAGAGCTGTGTGCTTTCGTCCTCCCATCTATGCACCTAGTTGCCTGGAACCGTGCCAGTTGCATGGGAATACTGATTCCTAGTTGCAAGTGTTTTATGGGTTATGTCTCAGGATGTCCCAGGGTGTTCCCATCCAAGTATCCAAGCAGCTTGGGAGTTAGATTATAATGCTCTCATTTCATCGGTGGTTAGAGATCGGGGAACTCTCCCAGTGAGTTTGTGTAAGATTTACAGCTCTCGAGTGGTGGAACTGCCATTTAACGTTTGCCGTGCATTAGACAAGGCGCAGTATTTGTTGCCGAGATCCAAAAGGTGGATAAGACGTGGTCTCTGCCCCCAGGAAGGGAGAACAAAGAATAAAGATAAATAATAAAGGGATACCGAGGAAGAAACTAAGGATGCTAGGAGAGGTATACATTGAATAGGGCTGACGAGATTTTGAGGAATCTTCCCTTCCAAGGGCATTTGAATTACAGTCGACAACAGCTGGAGCCAGAAGCAAGCCCTAAGACCCACAGGAATTAGTCACAAATGGGGCATTTCAGGTACTGATGACTGGCATTTGAGGAAGATACTTTGGGGCAGGAAATCCTGCCGACTGACTCCTGATTTGGACAATGTGGAGAGCTTTTGTATTGTTAAATCTGACACTGTGGCTTATGTTTTAGAGGCAGGTGGCTAAGGATAGACTCCCCCGGGAGTAGATTAAAAGTCCATCATTGGAAGATCAGACTGTGGAAGTCATCTCCTCCTTAGACCCTGCTCTGAAATTGTGTATGTCCTGGCCTGTACTTGACCGTGTGTGTGTGAGCACAGTCACCCAACGGCTTACACACCCATCCCTCTGCAGTACCTCCCCTGGGTCTCCTTCTCTAATCCCATCTTCATGGCTTCTGCCCCGGCAGGGTCTCATTTTTCAACTACACCATGACCATGGCCTCCCACTGCTTCCCTCCAGGCTGTGAGCTCCAGTGCTGCTCAGCGACCAGTCCGCTCACAGCCATGACCCACAGCCCTGCCGCGTTCAAAGATATCAGATGACTCCCCTGGTTAAGAGAAATCTATCCATGGTGTGATGCTGACGACCGTGCTTCTCAGTTTGCCTAGAAGCTGGGACATTTTATACCTGTGTTCCCAGCATCACAGCTCTGCCCTCAAATGTGCCCCGGGTTGAGTGTCACCTTACTCTCAGTCTTCAACCACCTGCTCGCTGCCTGCCTTTCTGGACCCATGGTCCACCCACCTCTGCTGCCTGGCCCCCGGGGCTATAGATCCAGGCCTTTTGGTCATTACCAGCCAGGACCTGTATGTCTGCAACTTGGCATGTTTGCGCTGGAGTGGCCTTTTTGCCTGTTCTACACTGTCTTATCTTTCAAACCCAGCTCCGATGCCACCATCTCCTTCTAGCCAACCCTGCTCACCCCAGAGTTAACGCTTTCTCCTCCTGGACCCAGAATACCACTTTGATCTCTGTCATAGCTATTGGGGCCTTAGTCCATGCATTGTGATTATTGTCTGTATATAAAGACCCATCCACTAGAGTGTGGGTTCCTTAGGAGCAAGGACTATGTTAACTGTCTCTCTTCCCATTTCTGCCTTCCTGGCCCAGGATTTTGTATATAAAAGGGGCTCTACAGGGGCACCTGGGTGGCTCAGTGGGTTGAGCTGCTGCCTTCAGCTCAGGTCATGATCTCAGGGTCCTGGGATCAAGTCCCGCATCGGGCTCTCTGCTCAGCGAGAAGCCTGCTTCCCTCTCTCTCTCTCTGACTGCCTCTCCATCTACTTGTGATCTCTCTCTGTCAAATAAATAAATAAAATCTTAAAAAAAAAAGGGGGGGGGCTCTACAATGATGCATGACTTAGATGTTGACTGGTTTGGTAAGTTGGAAATGAGTTCAGTCCCAGTAGGATTTTCTCTTTTCCAACAGTTACATTTTCAGGAGCCTGGGGGACCCTTTGCCCTTTGCCAGAGAGGGGCCTCATAGAACTTCTTCTTACAGAACCGGGTCATGGGTTTCAACCACAGACACATTATCCTTCACCAGATAGCCCTTGCATCATTAATAGCCACTATCACTTTCTGTCTGCTTGGTTTATGGAATACTTGTGTCCTACTATGAGTCAACCAATATAGTCAACAAGGGTCTGAAATATTGTAAGGGGTGATTGATTGGTTTGTGTAAGGATTCTTCATAGGATGGCTTTCAGTAGTCAATCCTATTGGATTTTCTATTGATTTGCTTTGAAAATAGTTTGAAGAATGCATTTATTAGATAAAGGCAGAGCCAGTATTTTGAAGACTCTGAGTGGATTTGTGTCTTGATATCAGTTATCCCTTCTTAGACTCTTGATTGTTTTGAGGTAAATTCAGCTCATGTTTGACCATTCTGGGTTTCCGACCCTGTTAATTCTTTGCTTTTACGCAGACCAGTTCAGACCTCAGATCTAGTTGTTCCTGAAAGATCACCTTGCCAGGTGAACCCTTCTTGTTCTTTTTGACCATCTGGCATCTTCTAACACACTTCCACGTTCAAGGAATTTCCTGCCTTATATAGGTCAATGCCTGTCAGTGTAGAAGACACAAAATAATTGTTTTCTTATCTTCTGTTGTAGCCAGGGTTTTGGTGTGTGGCCTTCATGCATGCAAGCAGGATGTCTTCCCCAAACCTCAACCTGGAAGCTAGTGCTACTAAGTAAAAGGCTGCTGAGGGAAAATCACTGTGGCTTCGAGGGTGGCAGTCACATCTGCTTTTCTAAAGCAGCAGAGTCCGCGGCCTTGCCATGGTGGAGACGAAGCTGTGGGGCCTCAGGCCAACAGTGAGGGCAGCAATGTTTCCAATGAAATGGACTTGTAGAGTGATTTGCCATTATCTCTGGCTGCAGAGCCTTGTCTTCTGCTTCTCTGGCCTTCCAGAACATTCTGTGAATGACCCAGGGCCCTTTAACAAACTAGCTAGAGTTAGGTTTTGTTATTCACAACTAAGAAAATCCTGATGGGTATAGAATCTGCATTATGTCTGGTGCTAGTTCATACTGTTAAGTCTGTCTCTGGAAATAGTCTGTCATGACAGAAGGGATGATGAGACAAGGGTGATCCTGCTGTGGCTGGTGTCTCTGTAGTAAAGCTGGTGTCTGTGGAGTTAAGTCCTGGAGGCTCTAATTTTTAAGTTACTCTTCTATCTGTTAATTTTTCTCTATCTCCACTGCCATCATCTGAGGCCAGGCTACCACTGGGCACTTCCTAGGCTTTGGCACCTATCTGTGCACCTGCCTTCCTGGGTGCAGTCTTAGTCCTCTGTAATTCATCCTCTTGCTGTAGTCAGAGGGCACTTCCTAGCCCAGGTCTTTGGTCCTGGTCTCCCACTTTGTGAGCCCCTTTAATGGCTCTCCAGTAAAATCGAAGTCCCCAAAATGGCTTCAAGACTTGAATGTTACAGCTCTTCTTCCTTTCAAACTTTATATCTCACCTTTTTCCCTCTTACAATGGAGTCTGTGTCAGTTCCTCAAACAGGGCTCTAATCTCTGGGTCACTCTGTTTCTTCCACTTAGAACCCTGTTCCCCTCCTCACTCTGTCTTTTTTGTTTGGCTTACTCTTTGCAGTGGGCAAGGTATTGCTGGCTCCCATGAAAATGCAAATTCAGACCCTCAAGAGACTCAACACAGTGGGAGTGCCTTTTTCGTTTGCTTCATAGTCAGTCCAGCAATGGCATTGCTCATAGGTAAGCTTTCTCCATGTCCATCTAGGACCTGAGCTCCCCTCTCCCCATGGCTCCCATGCTCTCTGGGTCCTCGGAGATGCCCCCTTTCAGTGGCACAGGGGAAAGGGAGAGAATGAAGAACCTCTGAAACAGGCCTGAAGGATACATGACACTGATCCTAACTACAAGGGAAGTGGGGACTCCAGTCTGTTCGTGTACCCTGTCGGAAACAGACGTGGGAGTCTCTGCCACAGAACTTATTAATTTTCAAGGTTTCAGCTGTGACTGCCTTTTAAAGCATTTTTTTGATCTATTCTGTACCCCTTTCGATATTCTCAAACTAGCGTGTTTTTCTAAGAGAGATGTTAGAACACGGAAGCTGAAAACAGCATGGAAGTGAGCCGCAGATGCACATGGATTTGCATCTCAGCTTCACTGAGTAGTTGCTATTGGATTGGAGCAAGTTGCCTAATTATGTTTTGGCCCAATTACCTTTTCGGTGGAACTGGGGTATGGCAGCCCTTACTTCAAAGTGCTAAAAAGTCAACGAGGCGACGTCTGTAGAGTCATGGGCGCCTTGCTCGCGGACATGGGGAGTGTTTGATGAGTATTACTACGCACAGTTTTCTCGCTTGGGCACCTTGGCTCGTGAGAGAGTGTAAAGCACACGCTGGTATGGGATGCAGTGTTGTGGGGCATGCTGACCCTGGTCCGTGAGGCCTCACTGCATTTATCTCTTCCCAGCTCTACTTTCAGTGCCCCCCACATTGGCTGGTGGAAACAGGCCATCGCATGAGGATTTATACCGTAGAAGCGAGCAAACACTACCAACTTTTTCTAACCTGCACACCCCTGCTTCTACTTGTGTTCTTTACCTTCTTCTGTGGGGGAAGATCTGTGAAGCAAAATGCCCCACATAGCCCCCCCTTTGTAGTAAGTGCTCAGCAACTGTATTTTGAGACACTGGCTCAGTGTTGGGAGAACAGGCCCTGGAGAAGCGTAGAGAAAGTGGAGCAAAGCCGCATGAGCCCTGGAGACGGAGAGTGACACAGGACTGAAGAGTGACGTGCCTGCAGTCTCACTGGTGGGAAGAGGGCTTTCCTGTCTGAGCTGGTTTGGAGCCACGGACAGAGACAGCGAGGTCAGAGCACCCCAAGAACACAGATTCGTGCCCCCCATGTGTTGCGTAGGGGTGCAGAAGGGGTATCAAGGAGAAGTTTTTCAAGAACTAAACGAGCTGGTAGTTCTCTGAGTGAGATGATGTGAGCAGTACAAGGAAGAGCAAAGCCCATCACTGACCAGATGTTGCCTCATCCTTTCTCCTCCTGGGGCCCGCTGAGGGGACACCTCTCGTCTTGTAGTAACTATTTCCCATGTTTGTACTTGTGTCAAGATCAGCTTGGGCCAGTCCCTTTGTTTTACATATACTGACTGAGCATGAGGAAAGGCTCAGTCGTCTTACATTATTTCAGTCCTTTTTGGAAGTATCATAGTGCTTAGGGGCAGGACTGGAAGCTGTTGCCTGGTTCTGTCCCCTGCCTCTGGTCAGGCTCAGCTTTGTTTTCTTCACAGAATCTGGCCCATGTTCAAAAACTATTTAGTAAAAGAATAGTATTGACTGATTCCCTCAGAGCACTTTCATGCAAGAACTCAGTCTGATCTATTAGCAAAGACAGAGCAGCTTTCCTATCCTTACCCACTTATGTGAGGGGTTTTCATCCATCCATCCTTCCTTCCTTCCTTCCTTCCTTCCTTTTATTTCTAAAATTTCAACCTAACTCCATGTGTGTTACTTCGCAGATGTGACAGGGAGGGTGGTAAGTGGTGGTTAAATTTTATCCTTTATTTATCATCTCAAGCACAGTCCTTTCTGCCCATAAAGACAAGTTCAGTTTCAACACCGTCTTCTCCGAACCTTCAAGAATCCAACTTCCCCATCTTTTTTTGTGAGTTAGAAACCCTGCAGTGCTCAGACTCTCTGTTACGGGACTCGGGTCTCTCCATAGCCCTCATGTCTTCGTGTTGAAATTTCTTCTGGGCCTGTCTACTGATCTAAGCTGTGACTTGTGTGAGAGCTGGGGCTTTGCTTTATGACTCTTGGTTTTTCCAGCACAGTACGTAGTATCTGGCACACAGGAGGAGTTCTAGAAATAGGTACCGAATGTCTGTATGTTTCATCAGTGATTGAAAAGGCTAAGCCTTATAGTGTGCCTGAATGCCTTCTAGAGCAGAGGATATAGAGTTCTTAGACACCGAAGGGGATTTAGAAATCTTTTAAGTTCCCGAATTCTCTTTCACAGATGAAAAACCCAAAGGCTCAAAAGAACGGATCTTAAAACCGAAAATCAGTGAGTTTCCTGAAGTCACACAGCTAGTACTTGGCAGAGCTGAGACTTGAACTCAAGTCTCCTAGCCCCTAAACACACTCTTCCTGTAACACTCTAGGCGCCTTCTGCTGGTGTGCACATTCTGCTCGACTGTCCCAGGCAGACTACGGTGATAAATAACAATGGAGCCAGTCCCCTTGGGGAGCAAGCACACTTTTTTAAAGGTCCATTTGGCAGAGGAAGGGCCATGAATTGCTACTCAGAGGTTGCAAAGGTGTTTTCATTCCAGCAGGAAAGAGGATATATCACAAAATGGAGACTCCTTCCCACTGGGCGCTGCTCCTTCTGATCCATTACTTCAGCTCCTGAGTTTATCCTCGAAAGCACAAAAGACAAGGGACTAAGGAGGAGTTATTATTTAGAAGATTTAATCCAATGTGGGACTGTGGAAATGCCAGCCTTGTTCCTACTGCGGGGAGAACATATCCATTTACTAGGAGATTAAAGTAATGGCTATTTGCATTTCTTCCAAATAGTCTTCTAAAACCTGTGACGGAGTAATACACAGCCACACGAGAGAGACGCCTGGCCAGTCCTAAGTGTGTAACAATGATAAGGCAAGAACTAGAAAACCCTGAGCCCACCCCCATTCTGACTGCCGTGTTTGGAATCTCCTTTATTGAATGGAGACTCTGCTGAGCTCCTGACTTTTCTGAGTACAACGCCTGCTGGCTACAGGGTTATTGCTGCTGTTTTGTTGTTTTAGCATAATAATTTCCCAGGAGATGGGGCTCTCTCTGATACCTGCTGCCCCATCAGCCAGCAGAAGTGTTTCTGAAATGCATCATTGTTTTTAACAGTCTTCCATAATTAAAATGAGGGGAAGGAAGCACACATCACATTTTTGCTGAAGCATTTAACAAGTGCGTTTCATTGTTGATTTCATCCCCCCTCCACCTCCCCGATTCAGTGTCCAGAGCTACTGGGCACTGTGGCATAGGTACTTGACAAGGTCAGGCTGGGAAACGTTACGGAGTTGTCAAGATAGCTCTCTCCTTTAGGTAACCTGTCGCCTTTTGAAAATTTCTAGGTACCCACTATAGATGCCAAAATCATTTTGGAACCACCAGTACAGCTGGTTTATGGGCCATGGGGTATATTCTTTTCTCTTCCTCTAAGTGCAGCACACAGTTCCATACTTAACAGGTGGTCAGTAAGTATTTGTTAAATGAGTAAATGAATCCTCTAGGTTATTTTGGCTTTAAAGTGTTTTCACTGACATTAGTCAACTTGCTTTGTATTTCAACCTTAAGATCTGGGATCTATTAATGACATGTTACAGCTGTGAAAATTCAGCGTCAGAGAGATTAAACTACTTGTCGAAGTTGATACAAAAAATTCACAAAAGAAGCATAAAAATAATTAGTAAACATATTTAAGTGATTATAATTTTACTACTAATAAAAATGTACCAAATTGAACCCACCGTTATTACTTATATTAGCAAAAATTAGAAAAAGCAATATTGAGTATTGACAAAAGTAAAAGAAAATGGGAACTGCTTATATACTTCTAGTATAAGCATAAGTTAATACAACCTTTTTAGAGGGCAATTTATCAATATGTAAAAATCCTTGAGAATTTGGAAACGTTTTGATCTAGTTATTTTGCTTAAAGACATTTATTTTAAGAAAATAAGTATACAAAGTATTTATAGGGTGATTATTAAAACATTATTTATGTTAAAGAAAATAAAAGTAAGTTAGAAATCCACCGATAAAAGATTGGTTAATTGATGTATGTATTGATTAATATGTGAATATCCATGTATTAGAATACCATTCAGAAATTTGAGGGGTACCTGGGTGGCTCAGTGAGTTAAAGCGTCTGCCTTCGGCTCAGATCATGATCTCAGGGTCCTGGGATCGAGTCCTACGTTGGGCTCTCTGCTCAGTGGGGAGCCTGCTTCCCTTCCTCTCTCTCAGCTTGCCACTCTGCCTGCTTGTGATCTCTGTCTGTCAAATAAATAAATAAATCTTAAAAAAAAAGAAATTGAGATCCTTCATCCATTTTGAGTCTATTTTCGTGTGTGGTGTAAGGAAATGATCCAATTTCATTTTTCTGCATGTGGCTGTCCAATTTTCCCAGCACCATTTATTGAAGAGGCTGTCTTTTTTCCATTGGACATTCTTTCCTGCTTTGTCGAAGATGAGTTGACCATAGAGTCGAGGGTCCATTTCTGGGCTCTCTATTCTGTTCCATTGATCTATGTGTCTGTTTTTGTGCCAGTACCATGCTGTCTTGATGATGACAGCTTTGTAATAGAGCTTGAAGTCCGGAATTGTGATGCCACCAACTTTGGCTTTCTTTTTCAATATTGCTTTGGCTATTCGAGGTCTTTTCTGGTTCCATATAAATTTTAGGATTATTTGTTCCATTTCTTTGAAAAAAATGGATGGTACTTGGATAGGAATTGCATTAAATGTGTAGATTGCTTTAGGTAGCATAGACATTTTCACAATATTTATTCTTCCAATCCAGGAGCATGGAACATTTTTCCATTTCTTTGTGTCTTCCTCAATTTCTTTCATGAGTACTTTATAGTTTTCTGAGTATAGATTCTTAGTCTCTTTGGTTAGGTTTATTCCTAGGTATCTTATAGTTTTGGGTGCAATTGTAAATGGGATGGACTCCTTAATTTCTCTTTCTTCTGTCTTGTTGTTGGTGTAGAGAAATGCAACTGATTTCTGTGCATTGATTTTATATCCTGACACTTTACTGAATTCCTGTACAAGTTCTAGGAGAACACAGGCAGCAACCTCTTCGACGTCAGCCGCAGCAACATCTTCCTAGGAACATCACCAAAGGCAAGGGAAGCAAGGGCAAAAATGAACTTTTGGGATTTTATCAAGATCAAAAGCTTTTGCACAGCAAAGGAAACAGTTAACAAAACCAAAAGACAACTGACAGAATGGGAGAAGATATTTGCAAATGACATATCAGATAAAGGGCTAGTGTCCAAAATCTATAAAGAACTTAGCAAACTCAACACCCAAAGAACAAATAATCCAATCAAGAAATGGGCAGAGGACATGAACAGACATTTCTGCAAAGAAGACATCCAGATGCCCAACAGACACATGAAAAAGTGCTCCATATCACTCGGCATCAGGGAAATACAAATCAAAACCACCATGAGATATCACCTCACACCAGTCAGAATGGCTAAAATTAACAAGTCAGGAAATGACAGATGCTGGCGAGGATGCGGAGAAAGGGGAACCCTCCTACACTGCTGGTGGGAATGCAAGCTGGTGCAACCACTCTGGAAAACAGCATGGAGGTTCCTCAAAATGTTGAAAATAGAACTACCCTATGACCCAGCAATTGCACTGCTGGGTATTTACCCTAAAGATACAAACGTTGTGATCCGAAGGGGCACATGCACCCGAATGTTTATAGCAGCAATGTCTACAATAGCCAAACTATGGGGAAAGAACCTAGATGTCCATCTACAGACGAATGGATAAAGAAGATGTGGTATATATACACAATGGAATACTATGCAGCCATCAAAAGAAATGAAATCTTGCCATTTGCGACGACGTGGATGGAACTAGAGGGTATCTTGCTTAGCGAAATAAGTCAATCGGAGAAAGACAACTATCATATGATCTCCCTGATATGAGGGAGAGGAGATGCAACATGGGGGGTTGAGGGGGTAGGAGAAGAGTAAATGAAACAAGATGGGATTGGGAGGGAGACAAACCATAAGTGACTCTTAATCTCACAAAACAAACTGAGGGTTGATGGGGGGAGGGGGTTGGGAGAGGGGGTGGGGTTATGGATACTGGGGAGGGTATGTGCTATGGTGAGTGCTGTGAAGTGTGTAAACCTGGCGATTTGCAGACCTGTACCCCTGGGGATAAAAATATATGTTTATAAAGCTGTAAAAAAAAAAAAAAAAAAAAAAAAAAAGAAAGGATGAATCCCCAAGTTTTGTAGCAACATGGACGGGACTGCAAGAGATTATGCTGAGTGAAATAAGTCAAGCAGAGAGAGTCAATTATCATATGGTTTCACTTATTTGTGGAGCATAACAAATAGCATGGAGGACAAGGGGAGATGGAGAGGAGAAGGGAGTTGAGGGAAATTGGAAGGGGAGGTGAACCATGAGAGACTATGGACTCTGAAAAACGATCTGAGAATTTTGAAGGGGTCGGGGGTGGGAGGTTGGGGGCACCAGGTGGTGGGTATTGTAGAGGGCACGGATTGCATGGAGCACTGGGTGTGGTGCAAAAATAATGAATACTGTTATGCTGAAAAAATAAAAAAATTAAAAAAAAAAGAAATTAAATTTGACGAGTTTGATGATTTAGGTATGGAAAAACTCTCATGACATATCGTTAAGTCAAGGAGGCAGTTTACAAGATAGGTGGTATAACATGAGTTTTCTTTTTGGTTAAAAAACCTTCATGTCTGCGCTTGTGAACATGTGTAGAGTCTCACATGCTTATGTAAATGCTTTTCGTGTATCTGGAAGGATACATCAAATTGTATGTTAAAAAATCCTTTGGTATGTTAATCATTCTTTTCATTTTCTATGAGTTCTTTTCATTTTTGAACGGTGTTTTGACATCTCAGGGAGCCTTAGAGCCTGGGGGAGAGACTGTCCTTCCCAGGAGGGCTAGCTAATTCCTAAAGATAATAAACAACCTAGAAACACATGTTTCATTTACAGGCAAACTCCCCTCCCCCACACTCTTATCAAACTCACACACACCAAGCCAATATTTCCCCTGTCCCAGATCAACCCAGGGCCAGGCACTGGACAGCTAGAGACCCCCCACAAAGCCTAGAGATCACTGACATTATTCAAACTGGCCATTCCTAAGATGTTTACTCTGCCCTGCCTTGCTTGTCCCCCAGACATCCCAATAAAATCTCAGGCCTAGGCTTTCCCCCTCCTTCCTCCTCCTACCTCTGACTCAAACCTGATGCTCCCCTGTAGGCCTGCTTGGCTTGGCATGCCCCCTTGGGAAATGTAAGTACTGAGTTCTTCTTTCAATAGTATTGACTTCTCCATGTCATCACTAGTCATCACAGTAAATTAAAATCCTGTGGGTACAAATGAGATGTCTGGGTGGTAAGAATTCAGGTTAATTTTACTTTATTCTTTCTTCTTTTCTATATTTATGTGTGTGGGCATTAAAAAAAAAGCATCCTTTTTTTTTTTCTCCCTTATGGTTTTGATCTCTTCATATATTTTAAATATTCTTCTTTTAAGGATTATCTGAGAGCATCTGGTGTTTGGGGAAATCTTATTCCTGTTGCTTCTGAATTTGCTGGCTCACTCATGGCAGATTGTTTTTCTGTCTGGTTGATAGCTCTGTGGGCTCATCTTACCTGGGCCTTAGCAGAGGAGATCTTACATAGCTTCCTAGGATTGTTTCCCGGAAGGAGTTTTCCATTCTAACCTAAGGGTATCACTGGCTGCTGTTTCTCTGTTTGAAGCATTTCTGGCCACGACGGAGGTGTGCCTCCAATCATTGATGCGGTACGTGGGCAGGGGGTTTTGAATTTCCTATTGAGAACACATGAAGCTCCACACAGACTTCATGTGGTCATCCTGAGCTGGTAATTCCTTCCTTTCCTCTTTTCTAGCTCAAACTTCCATCATCATTCAGACATTTTGCTTCTGGTCTTTTTTATCTTCACCTGGATCTCTTCCTCTTCCTCCCCATTTCCTTGTCATGATGACCTTCCTCACCTTGACCTCCTCTCCATTCACGCGAGAACCTAGCTCTCCACCTTGCTGGAGCCCAGGGACTCATCTGCCATAATCATTTGGGCATTCAGTGTCAAGATTCTTAGTTCCTGAGGATGGCCGGCTGCCCCACGGCCCATCATCACTGCCATAATACCCGTGGCCGCTTGAGCTCACAGACAGGCTTCTTTCTCTGGTTTTTAGTTTCATCTTTGTTTTTTTTCTTTCTTGGTCTTGGTTTTTTTTTTTTGTTTGTTTGTTTATTTTTCTTCTCCACTCCTGAGGATTTCCCATACTCTTTTAAGAGCTCATCCTTGTATTTTTTTTTAAGCCCTATTTTATTAAGCTTTACGATGTGTTTTGGAAGGTGAGCTTTAAAATTATGTCCTGGAAATGTAACTCTTATACAAATAGCGAGAAAAACAATAAGCCATTTCATTTTGGAAAATGAAATGGTTTGTCCAGTATCATAAATTGGCAGAGGCAAGACTTGGGTGTAGGTCTCTGGCTCCAAATTCTATGTACTTTTCCATCGTCTGCACAGTAAGAGCATAGTAAGGCAGTGAGCACCATATGAGAAGGCAGAAGACCTAGATTCTTTTCAATAAATATACCACCTGCATGATTTTGAGCAAATTTTATTACTTCTCAGATTCTTAGTTTCACTACTGGCAAAATGGGAATAAGATCTACTCAGCTTGGAACCAAACCTGCCATTAGGAGATCCACTAAAAAAAACAAAACAAAAACAAAAACAAAAAAGGCCCCAAAACTTAAAGTTCTTTGAAAATATTCAGAAAAAAGGAAGGAAGAAAAAATAAGCCATTTGTAAAAGGATGTCCTATGATCCTTGTGAAGAGGTGTTGTTACACATTGATCCTTAAATATTTTGTTTATAGGTAACCTTTTATATTCCATTTGATCCTTCATCATCAAGATTTCCAGTCTCCGGGGCGCCTGGGTGGCTCAGTGGGTTAAGCCGCTGCCTTCGGCTCAGGTCATGATCTCAGGGTCCTGGGATCGAGCCCCGCATCGGGCTCTCTGCTCGGCAGGGAGCCTGCTTCCTCCTCTCTCTCTGCCTGCCTCTCTGCCTGCTTGTGATCTCTCTCTGTCAAATAAATAAATAAAATCTTTGAAAAAAAAAAAAAAAAAAGATTTCCAGTCTCCATATGGTCCTTTCCTTGCTTTGTCTTCACAGTGTCCTCTGTAAACTGAAAATCTATTTTCCTCCTATCAGTTATTCAGATGTTTGTTAAAACCCCGTCTGTGGGTCCAGAGAGTTCTTTGACCGCCAAGGGAGTCATGAGTAGACACAGTCAGTGCACTGAGATGAGTTTGTGGAGGGGAGCACAGGGTGCTGGGAGACCCTGGGGGAAGGGAATCCATTCCTTCCATCTGTCCCTCATTCGTTCATACTGGTTCTGTGTACTAGTTGTTGGGAGCCCTCTGCCCAGCTGGGTGAGTGGATGAGCCAGATGAAACTGACTGGTTTGAGGCTGTTGACTTGTTATTCTTCAGAAGCTGGACTTCCTAGAGATAAAGCCCTAGATGGCAAGGAGGACCCTGGTGGTGGGGGTTCCGGCAGCCTTGGCAGGGAGAGGGACTGTTCTGGAGCTGGCAGTCTTCTGATGCATCCTTGGATCATATGGTTATCTGTTAGCTGGATCAACCCATGACCCAGAGGGACCCCAAATGGACAGCTCACGCGAGTTTCTCTTTAGAAGGACTATCTGACCAGCACTGACAAGATTTTTTTTTTTTTTCGGGGTGTGACTTCATGTATAGGAGGGAAAATTTTCAGCCCTGAAATGCTATTCATGTTTGTCACATGTACCCTTGGAGCAGTCCTGTCGAACAACACCATACCAGTGTCAAGTGCAAAATCACCTGTGTTGTGACCTTTCTGGGTGGCTTGAGATGCCTCTGCCTTTCAGGTCTGAGTTTATCAAACTTAGAGGCCACATTTATTTGTTCTGAGGAATCTGCTCAAGGAAACGAAATCAGGGGTGAAGAGAGTGGGGATGGCTGAAAGGGGGCGACTAATCCTAGAATAGGTTAAAAAAGCAAAACACTCAAAGTAGAAATATTAAAAATAGAGAAGCCTCCAGGACCAGATGGTCAGAATTGTGAACAAGCCTGGGGACAAATTTAAATAAGCCCTTAGGGAAATATTTTGTCATCTTGTTTGGAAGCCTTGGTGGGCACTTGGAGCTGCTAGAAAGCTTCCCGTGTCCCCTTCTCCATGTCAAAGCTACGGTGGCAAGAGCGCAGATCTGACCTACTTTCCAGGAAACGTTTTTTGGTCAGAAAGGAAAGTTGAAATGATATTGAGGCGGTGGGGTAAGAGATAAAAGGACTGGATTTGCTGCCAAGAAATCAGGACAAAAGTACTGACTCTGTCAATAAAAATAAAATAATAAGATAACTATTATTTATTGAGTATCAAGTGAGCCACATACGTCACCTCATTAAATGTTTATGAATCCTGATATAGGGGGGCTGCTCTCATCCTATCCATGTGGATACCCTGGAAGAGGCCTAGGAGAGCAAAATTTCCTTGGACCCTCTTAGCTTCTGTGCTACCTTAAGAATTAAACTGATAGAAGATAGATTAACAGGAGAAAACATACAAATTTATTTAATATTTTCACGTGTACACGGGAGTCTTCAAAAAAGAGCAGGGAGAAGGGTTTCAGTAAGTGAAGGAGAGGAGGAAGGACAGTCCCTAACAGTCCCTTTCTTCCTCTTCCAGAGAATAGAGGGCTGCACACTAATTCCTGCTGGTCTCAGTAAAAAGGAACCTTGAGCTCCTGTTCTTACCTGCATGGTACAGTGTGCCATGGGGAGTACAACCCAAGGAGGTAGAATTCACTGTTGTCATTGCTCTTGTCTTATAGATCAGAAACTGAGGCACAGACTGGTTAGCAACATGCTCAAAGGAAACGGCATTTTGTAAGGGGTGGAACCAACATTCAAGGCTGAGAACCCGGCTCACAAGATGTGTTCACGGGAGAAGAGACCGCAGCGTGGGTTTGTGGCGAGGACCTTCCCGGCTTTCAGGATGCCCTGCGCTGGAAGATACAGTAAGTGCCCTTCCCTAGAGCTGGGCTTCCGTGCCCTTCGAAGCCTCTCTGATTTCAGCATCCTTATGTGTGTATTCTGTCTCTGGAAATACAAGGAAAGTGAAAATCGCAAACTAGACAGGGTCCTAGTTTGCAGATCAGAATTGTGGAAACCCCAAGGCTCAACTAGAATGGCCACAGTGGCGTGTGGTTTGGACATGCCTACCCTCATCAGGATAACCTCAGAAACTATGCAGATTAGGAGGGGGGTGACAGACCCATGAGCTGCCAGCAGCTCAGAAGGGACTAGCCACTAAAATTACAGAAAGTGAGTGACATGTTGCTACCCCATCTCACCCCCATGGGAAGGGAGGTGTGTTTTTGGAAAGGCTTTGTGGGGAGTTCTCCTGGTGAAAAGTCAGCAACATTTGGGACAGCCTAACAGGAAAGTGTCTGAACACATGATTTATAGGGGTCCTTGGAGTGAAGAGAAAGGTGATCTGGAAGGTCACAAAGCTAAGGAAGAAGATGAAATGGCTCAGTGTTCCTCCTAGTTAGTGTCACTTTTTTTGGTTAGGGCATGGCTCTGCCTAGGCTTGTCTCAGCAGTGACTTTGCTAATGGCTTTTCTGTGTCTATAATGGGAAGCCTGGAGTTGATGACTTCTGTCTGCATTTAAAATGACTCTGAATTAGTGTGCATTAAGATCATAGAAGCCTTTTTACATGTGGGTGTCTTATATCCTTAATTTTGTAAATTCCTGAATGACCGGTACTGTACCTTAATTGCCTTTTACAGTCATTGTGGAACGGATGATTTCCAGACTCTCTTCAGTGCTAACATTCTGAGATTTATAATCGGTTCTACCCAGATTTTTAGGGGGTCCCTGGGGTTGGGGTAGAATAAAGGAAGCTGGGAAATATGTTGTGTCCTGGCAGCTGTGACTGTAAGAATTTCTTCCATTAGTTATCACTGTTAGGGATGAATGATGAGAAGCGGATGTCTGTTGTTTCACTATCTTTAAGGACCCAACTTGTATCTCATTTTCAAGTTCTATGTTGAGCTTAATGGCCAACAAATCTCAGTTCAGTTTAGGGGAGGATTTTTAGGGTTGTGTATAGAATTGATTTATTTCTCTTCTTGAATTTTCCTTAATGCTGGAAGCCCAATTCTGAAACATTAGGTGATGAATAAAACATGCCTGCTTGTCAACATATGAATATGGAAAACCCTGTTGTTTTAATATTTTCCCGAGAAGATCAATATCTACAGTCACTTTCTTCATGAACAAAGAACATCTCCTCACTCTTCTATTAAGGAAGGGGTTTGCTCGCTGAAGGCAGGGCTGATGGGGAGGGCAGAACCCATAATGACAAGAGCGACAAGATTAATGTATTTATATTGTGTGAATATCAAGCACTGGTGTCTGATGCTCTTACTTCAATGTCCCTGTTGGTGCTAAAAGTGTATTAAAGGAGACATATTGATTCTTCAGACTTAATGTTCATAGTGTTTGCCTCTTTGCCAACATATTCATTCTTGTGTATCTGTTGCTTCCAGTCTGTCCCCATAGCTCTCTTGAGCTGTGTCATAAAGGGCTCATCTGTCTGTCGATCTTCTGTATAATATTTGTGGAAACCGAGGGCCTTTGAGGGGGAAACTTGGTGTTTTTCTCACTCTGAGTTCATTCTTTTGCATTGCTCAGTGACATTGGTGGTAATAGATATTAAAGTTTCGGAATTTATTGTTTGTTTGTTTTTTGCTGTTAACCCACTAAAGAACATCTGTGTTGTATTCTATTTGGGGTGCCTGTAAGTGAAGCTGCTGTGAACATTTATGGACAGGTACGGCTGAGTATAAGTTTCCACTTCTTTTGCATAAATATCTAGGAGTGCAGTCGCTGGGATGTATGGCAGTTGCAAATTTAGTGTTATAAAGTCTCCCAAACTGTTCTCCAGAGAGGCCCAACTATTTTATATTCCCACCAGCAGTGTGTGGATTTCTCCACATCCTTGCCAGCATTTGGTGGTGTTACTATTTTTTAATTTTTGCCATTTTGTAGGTGCATAATGATATCACATTGTAGTTTTAATTTGCATGTCTGTAATGGCTAATGGTAGTTAACACCTTTCCATATGCTTATTTGCCATCTGTATTTCTTCTTTGGTTAAATGTCCCATCTATTTCTTTGGTTAATTGATCTTTGAGATTCCTTTTTTTTAAAAATAAAATATCTGTTCAACTTTTTTGCCTATTTTTTTCTATTGGGTTTTCAGTATTTTTATCTTTCTAGCTTTAAGGTTTTCTTATATATTCTAAATTTAATCCCCCTTTTTTTGGATACATGAATTACAGATATCTTCTCCCATCTGTGAATTACCTTTTCACTCTCTTCATGGTATCTTGTGATGAATGGGACATCTTAATTTTGGTAAAGTCTGATTTATCAAAACTTTCTTTTATAATTAGCACTTTTTTTGGTGTCCTGTTTAAGAAATCTCTGACTGCTGGGGCACCTGGGTGGCTCAGTGAATTAAGCCTCTGCCTTTGGCTCAGGTCATGATCTCAGGGATCTGGGATCAAGCCCCACATTGGGCTCTCTGCTCAGTGGGGAGCCTGCTTCCGCCCTCTCTCTACCTGCCTCTCTGCCTACTTGTGATCTCTCTCTGTCAAATAAATAAATAAAATCTTTAAAAAAAATCTGTGAGTACCTCAAGATTATGAAATGTTTTCCTGTATTTTTTCCTCAAACTTTTAGTGTTGCGTTTCTATTGTCTTAAAGATTTTACCTATGAAATAGTTGATAGAATTCATCAGAGAAGCCCTCTGGTCCTGGGGTTTTCTTTGTGGATAGGTTTTAAATAAACGGTCAAATTTCTGGGGTGCCTGGGTGGCTCAGTGGGTTAAAGCCTCTGCCTTCGGCTCGGGTCATGATCTCAGGGTCCTGGGATCAAGCCCCGAATTGGACTCTCTGCTCAGCAGGGAGCCTGCTTCCTCCTCTCTCCCTCTCTGTCTGCTTCTCTGCCTACTTGTGATCTCTCTCTGTGTCAAATAAATAAATAAAATCTAAAAAACACAAAAAACTAAAAACAAAAAAAGGGTCAGATTTCTTAACTAAAACTTAAATAAATAAACTTAAATAAAACAAATTTCTTTAATAAAACTATTAAAATTTTCTATTTATTTTTCTCTTGGCTTTGGTAACTTCTGTGTTTTGAGGAGTTTGTCTTTTACTTAAATGTAGCCTAATTTTTAGTGTAAAGTTCATAATAGTCTGATTATTTTTTTGATGTCTGAAAAATCTGAAGTTGTGTTCATCTTTCATATCTGTTAATAGTAATTTGTGTTTTCCTCTCTTTTTTTAAATCAGAATTGGTAGTTTAGCAACTTTATCTGTAAGAAAACATTTGAGTCTGTTTTCTAATCCATTAATTTCTCTAATTTGTTTTCTTCTACTTTGCATAGATTTGATTTGCTATTTTTTTTTTTTTTTTTTTTTTGAGAGAGCATGGGAGGTAGTGTGCAGGGTGGGGGAGGAGAGAGGAGAGAGAATCTTAAGCAGACTCCAAGCCCAGTGTTGAGCCTGAGTAAGGCTTGTGCTTGATCCCACAACACTGAGATCATGACTTGAGCTGAAATCAAGAGTCAGATGCATAACTGACTAGCCACCCAGGCTCTCTTTCTTCACCTCATTCTTCAAATGAGTACTAGGAGCACCTGGGTGGCCTGTGCTCAGCAGGGAGTCTGCTTGGATATTCTCTCCCTTTGTCCCTTTTCCCACTCAGTCTCTCTTTCAAATACATAAATAAATCTTTAAAAAAAATCTTTAAAAATAAAGATTAGTGTGATGAAGCTTTAATGATCGATTTTCTGCCTTTCTTTTATACTATAGATGTAAAAAGCTAATAATCTCCCTGAAAACACTACTTTAACTGTATTCCAAGAGTATTGATGTTTTACATGTTGTGTCTTCATCATCGTCAAGCTCAAAATGTTTTCTGTTTTTTTTTTTTCCTTGAATCACACTTTATTTCTAAGTATATTGTTTAGTTTCTATGCAATTGGATTTTTTCTGGGTATCTTTTCATTACTGAAGCTAGTTTAATTCCACATGGCCAAAAATACGTTCTGAGTGATGTCAGTCTTCTGAAATCTGTTGAAGCTTTCTTAATGGCAAAATAATACTTTTTGTAGAAGGTTAAAATGGCTAGCATTTTAAGAATGTATGTTTTACGAATGCATGGAGATGCAATAAAACAATGTAATAAGAGATAGAGAAAAATGACCAGCATGGATTTCAGGATGGTGATGGTTACCTTCTATGATGAGAGAAAGGTGTGTGTAAGGCAAGGACCGTGCAGTTGTGGCTGCGTCCTAACCACAGAGTAAGAAGCAGATTATTGTAATATCCCTAACTTCCATTTTGAATTGTGGATTCCTGGTGTTTATCATGTTTAATATAACCAATCATTATGTTTATCAAAACCTGCTTTGGGGACTAAGAGCTATTTCAAACATAAAGAAAAGGGCTCCCCTCCCCCACACAGGATTAAATTATGTTAACTATTTTGCTTTGTTTGTTCAGATCAGATTTTTCCCTGCATGCCTTTTAAAGAAATAATATGTTACAGGTACCGGTAAAGACTTCTAACGTAATTTTTTCTTCTCTCTACTCACAAGGCAGAACAGTTACCCAAAAATGGTGTGTCTCATTCTCATTCAAGTTTATATACTTCTGCTACATTTGCATATATTGATGTTATCATTCCATTGTTTTGCATGCTTAGGTTTTTTAAAAAACTAGTGTTGTATTTTAAACCTTATTGAAGAGAATATATTTAGCTTCTGCATAGAAATTCATTGTATTTAAAAAAATATGTTTAGACATTCCTCAACTTTTTCATTATTATGAATAGTAAATACTTGGTATGTCTTCTGGTATATTGATACATCTCTGGGGTAAGCACCTAGTAATGGAATTTTACTAGGTTAAGTAAGATTGTTCTTCAAAATAATTTTAATAAGTTGAGTGGTTATCGGCAATGCATAATTAGTAACATATCTTACATCCTTGTCAACACTCACTCATTTAAAAAAATTTACGTTTTACTGAAATCCCGATAAATTGAACATCTTTTCAAAAGTTTAACTTTTTTCTGCAATTACATTTCTATATTTTCCACCTTATTTTTTTACTCTATTTGACTTTTTATTTTTCATTTGTACTGGTGTGTAAATACATACACATACTGTATAATCTATATACTAATCTTCTGTAGGTTTCATGTATTAGAAATGTATTCTTCTAGGCTGTGTCTTATTATACTTTGTTTATGATGTCTTTTGTCATTCAAAAGTTTTAACTAACATAGGCGGATTTATCACTTTTTATTTTATCTTTTTAATGTATTACTTAATAAATCCTTTCATGCCTGCATATCATGAACATATTTTTTTATGTGTTTTCTTCTAAAAATTTTCAAGTCTTATTTTTCACAGATAGCTTTTTTTTTTCCTAAGAGAGTGTGCTTGCACACATGTACGTGGGAGTGGGGGAGGGCAGAGGGAAAGAGAGAATCTTAAGTAGTTTCCATGCTCAGTGCAAGCAGGCTCCATCTCACCACCTGAGATCACGACCTGAGCTGAAATCCATAGTCTAATGCTTAACGTACTGAGCCACTCAGCTGCCCTCATATATAGCTTTTGAATCTATTTGGGATTTGTTTTTACATGTCATATAAGGAAAGCCTTTTTCCCCCTTCTATTGATAAACTGTTGTCTGGTCACTATTTATAGGGACATTCCTTCATTTCCTCAGTGTTTTATAATGTTAGCTCTGTGATACACCCCGTTTCCATATATATGTATGTCTGTTTCTTTGTTGGCTCCAATGATCTAGTTATGTTTACATGAAAAAAAACACAAAACTAAAAATCATTATAGCATTATAGTGATTTATACAAGCAAAAAGTCCTGTGTTTCTCTGCCTCTTCAAATTTATCTTGGCCTTGTATTTCTAAAAATAAATTTAGGATCAACCTGTAAAGGTTTTTCTTGGAAATGAGATTAATTTGAGGGAGAATTACCTTCTTCATAATATAGTCTTCTCAGTCATGAACAGGATATGCCTGTTTATGTTGCCTTAATGTTTTATAATTTTATCCATAAAATTAAAGTATTAGTTTTTGTTATAATTACTTGTAGTTACTACATTGCTTTTGCCTCTATTATAAATGAAAATAAAATAGTAATAATTATCGGTTTAAAGAAATGCTATTGATGTTTTTTTCTTAATCTTGTATTCATATATTCTGTGTCAGGTCTATTGGTTTGTCTTTTTTTTTTTTTTTTTAACAATATCATAGTCTCTTGATAACTGTAGCTTTAGAGTTAACCTTGAATTCAAGTAATGTTAATCTGCTGACTTTCTTATTTAGCCTCAATGCTGACTTGGCTATTTTGGGTCTTTTGCCTCTCCATGTAAACTTTAGTTCTGTTTGTCAACATCTACTAAATCACTTGCTGGGATTTTGCTCTGGTTGTTTCAGATCTATAGATCAAGTTGAGAAGTGTGGACATCTTAACAATTTTGAGTATTCCTGTCCATGAAAGTGAAATAACCTCTCCATTTGTTTAATTCTTTTTTTATTTCTTTCATCAGAGTTTTGTAGTTCCTCTTATATAGACCTTGTACATTTTTTGTTAGAGTTATACCCAAGTATTTAATTTTGCGGGATACTAATATAAATGGTATTTGTAATTTTAATTTTAAATTCCATTTGTTTATTGCTGACATATAACAGAGCAATTAACTTTCCTCTATTAACCTTGTGTCCTGCAAACTTGCTATAATTGCTTATTAGTCCCAGGATTCTGTTGTTGTTTTGTTTTGTTTCATTTTTGTCAGTTCTTTCAGATTTTCAATACGGGCAGTTATGTCACCTGAGAACTAAGACCATTTTTTCCTTCTCAATCTATATATATTTAATTTCCTTTTCTTGTCTTATTGCATTAGCAAGAACTTCCAGTGTGATGTTGAAAAGCAGTGATCAGAGCAGACATCCTTATTTGTTCCTGATCTTAGTGGGAAAGCTTCTAATTCCTCATCATTAAGTGTGATGTTAGCTATAGGTTTTTTTGTAGATGTTCTATTGAGAAAGTTCCTTCTATCTTTAGTTTGCTTGGTAGTATATTGTGAATAGGTATTAGATTTTGTTAAATGCTTTTTCTGTACCTAATGGTATGATCATGTGATTTTTCTTCTTTATCCTATTGATAGATTACACTAATTATTTTTTGGACATTTAACCAGCCTTGTATATCTAGGATAAATCCCACTTGTTTATGGTATGTAGTTCTTTTTATACATTGCTGGCTTGATTTGATGATATTTTGTTGAGAAATTTTACCTGTGTTCAAGAGACATGTCTTTGTCTAGTTTCAGTATTAAGGTAATATTGGATTCAGTGAATGAATTAGGAAGTATTCTTCCTGCCTCT
Source organism: Lutra lutra (assembly GCF_902655055.1). Taxonomy (NCBI): domain Eukaryota; kingdom Metazoa; phylum Chordata; class Mammalia; order Carnivora; family Mustelidae; genus Lutra; species Lutra lutra. The sequence goes on from NC_062287.1 coordinate 6,543,074, forward strand.
ATCATCTGAAAGAGATTATAGACAATTGGTATAATATCTTACTTAATTAAATGTTTGGTAGAATTCAAAGTGAACCTATGTGGATCCTCCCTCCTTTACTTCTTAAAGATCTGTTTTCTGGGGGTGCCTACTTGGCACAGTCTGTTAAACATCCGACTCTTGGTTTCAGCTCAGGTTGATATCTCAGGGTCTTGAGATCAAGCCCTGTATCAGGATCCACACTAAGCATGGAGTCTACTTATGACTCTCCTCCTCCTTCTGTCCCTCCTCCCTGAACATGTGCTCTCTCTTTCTCTCCAAAATAAATAAATGAATCTTTTTAAAAACCTGTTTTCTGTGCCTGTAGTGCACTTTATCATTTATTATATCTAGAAAACTATGACTTACCCTTTAAAATTGTTTTCTCTTTAAAAAGTTTACCATATTTCTTTTTTTTCTGCCCAAAGATCCTGGCTCTGTGTTCCATTTCTACCACTTTTTGTTTTGCCTCCTGAGGTCTTTCATTTTATAAGCTTATCCACTGTATGAGGCACAATCCCCAACTACTTCCTTTCCTTTACCTTTGAAGACATGTGTACCATTCCTTTTTTGTGCAAGAGGCTTTATTCCTTATCACTGCAGAGAAAGAATGAGGTGGCAAAAATAATTAAGTACAAAATGAATCTTTTATAGTTCTTAGATTAATAATCTCTGGGCTGTGTTTCTTCCTCTTGACTTCTTATGTTTACAAAACAAAATAGACTAGGTTATGGTGTGGTAATAAATAACCCCAAATATCAGTGGCTTATCACAACAAAGTTTATATCTTCCTCTCACTACATATCTATCATGGCCACTCAGGGACCCAGACTCATGAGCAGCAACCGTTTTTAACACTGCTAGCTATAATGCTGGAGGCAAAAGGACCCAGAGTGGAGATGGGGTCTTAAGTGACACATATCTTCCTTAAAATGCATTTGCCAAACTTAGTCACATGGCTTTGTCCAAAAACAAAGAATCAGGAAATATTTGAGGGAACAGCTTTAATAATAACCACAGTGAACAAAATTCTCCTTATATTTCCTAGGGAGAAGCACACATCTTTAACTTCACCCAGTCCTCTATAGTCTCAGGGGCAAAGCATGCCAACCTCCTGCTTTCCTTCACAATATGAAACTAGCCTGCTGGAAGTATTTGGGTAAAACTATACATGTCTTCATGTTTTATTAAAAGACATTTTTTTTTCACTTCTAAGAATATGAGATCAAGAGATACTTATTTCAGGAACTCTGATTCACACAGAAATCATTCCCTTTATGTATTTGAATTCCAGTCTTAACTGTAATTATCTCTATGACCCGGAATTGATGATGATGACAATAAATAGTGGTGATGATGAAAGCTGACGACATTTGGTGATGACTGTATTCCAGACATTTTCTAAGAAGTCTACATGCATTAATTCATGTAATTCTTAGAACAATCCTCTGAAGTAAATTATATGCAGTAATAATAGCCCATTTTATAGATGAGGAAAGTAAAAAACCAGAGAGTTAGGAACCTTGCCCAAAGACTCATAGCTCATAAGCCTGTGAGTAGGACTTCTATTTTAAGCAATCTGACTCAACCGCCAAGATAGTCTACCTTTCTCTTCTCTAGTTTCTGAACCATACTACTTGAGATGGTCTTTTATTTTGCTTTGTATTATTCCAATGTTGTGACAATTTCCTTTTTTCTGTATTAGTGCTCATGGTATATACCAGAATGCAAACAATGGCTATCCTGAGTCAGTGTCAAGCTTTACTGTTTTTTCCTTCTTTGCTTTCAAATGTATTATCTTTTGGTCTATTTTTAGGGGTTTTTGAACCATTTGATAGTCCTGGCTACATTGAACTAAAGGCACTGATAAAATGTCATGGCCCATGACACTGACTCTCCACTAATATCCAAAAATATATTATGGGCTACAATATCTCAGTTAAAGTCTAATCAGAAAAAAGGTCCCCTTTAAGCACTTCATACAGAGAATTTGGGGAGAGGAAATGGCTGGCTATATAAGAGAGAAGAGGAATCAAGTAGGAAAAGGTGAGGTAATGAGAGCAGAAAACCACTAACACCCTGAGGACTGAAAAGACAATGGAAGGAAGTTTGTTTTCAGTATCCAGAAGGCTGGACCATTTTGGAAGATTTGGGCATAATGAGGGGCTGCTCAAGGACCTTGGAACACAGGAAGGGCTGACTGTCTGGAGGAAAATGGCTTTCCACCAAATATGCTACCCAAGGTAGACAAGAGAGGGAAACAAAAATCATGGCTTCTCCCTGTCTCCTCTTCCTACTGTTCTACCAGTTCCTCCCTTTGGCCGAAAATTTCCTGATGCCAGCTGACATGCCCAAGACATATATTTCCTTGGGATCCAGAGGAAACCAGGGAAAGGGCAGGTAATGGTTTTGAGAACAAATAAACAGAAGTCTGATATACCGAACATCTCAGTAATTCTCTCTGGAAGAAAGGGATAAATTTAACATAGCTCAATCAGCACCATTAAAAATTCATTTCTCGGTGCGCCTGGGTGGCTCAGTGGGTTAAAGCCTCTGCCTTCGGCTCAGGTCATGATCTCGGGTCCTGGGATCGAGCCCCACATCGGGCTCTCTGCTCAGCAGGGAGCCTGCTTCCCTCTCTCTCTCTCTGCCTGCCTCTCTGCCTACTTGTGATCTCTCTCTCTCTGTCAAATAGATAAAATCTTTAAAAAAAAATTCATTTCTCTCTTAAATTTATGTTATGTGATACCATGGGCTTGAATGAATTTTTCACTTTTAAGATGAATACTTCACATCATGTGTATGCAGTCATACTTACTAATAAGATTTACTAATTATTTAGGATTTGTAATTCCTGTAACATAGCAGACAAAAGCTAATTATTTATGGTCTATTGTATATAATGATATGTCCCTTTCTACCTCTCTTCCCATTCTAGTTGCCTGAAATAGCAACATTTTCTCCCAGGGTTACTCACTCCGTTCTCCAGTGAAGGCCCTGGAGTAAGAGTTGTCAGCTGATGTGTTGGATTATGATTCTTAAGGGCCACATGGAGGTCTATGACTGTGTCTGTGTGACATAAAATTACCTTGTTAGAGGGAGAACAAAACCATCACAACTAGTTATGGTGAATCATAGACAATGCTTGCCATGTTGTGTCTCAAACAGAGATCATGCAAGATGCTCTGTGGGAAAAACAAACTGCAGTAAAGCAACTTTGCAAAAAGCTCATCATGCGTCCCCTTCGAGGAAAGTCACAATGTCTAATAAGGGGTTGGTGAAAAAAATAATTGTTTAAGCCAGCATTCCAAAACTTTTGAGTTTGGCTCCCATCACTGTCTAAGTGAGAGGGAGTAAATGTGTGAATGACGGCTGTGACCACAGGCATGGTGTGAGAGATGGAAGTGACATTGAATTGAGGGAATTGCCTTCAGACTGGACTAGGGTGGTGGTACATTGAAGAGAGGAGTCACAAGAAGCCAGTGTTTTTAATGATCAAAAGAATAGTTGTGTCAGTAATACACATGGGGATGTGTAAGGATGTTTCTGAAGCATCATTTATAGTAGTGAAAATCTGAAAACAAAGAAATGGTCATCTATGGTAACTATCGAATAATATATGTTGCATATAATATTACATATAATAGCATATAATACACTGAATATGTTGATATACACACATGGAGACAGATAGGATTGTTACCTCCCTATTAATAAGAATGGGTAGCCTCTATGCTAATAGATTTGGAAGGATATATATCATTTTCAGTGACAAAGGCAAGTATATAGAATATGATCAAATTTTAGTTAAAATAAAATATGAGAATGTAAAAATTATATTCATCATGAGAGGCTCCACTGTTTTAACAACTCCAACAAAACAATAGAGGCTTACGATAAAAAAAGTTTATTTTTTTGATCTTGTCATGGACTAGTCCAATGTGGGTCCATAGGAGTTCTTTGCTCTCTCCTTTCAACTGGCCAGTGGGGCAAGAGGACAAGTGTCGCTTGTGGAAGTACGGTTTGCTTCATTTTAGGAGTCAGGTCTGGCCATGGTGCATATTGCTTTCACTTACATTGCTTTGGTCACACCCAACAGCAAGGGAGGCTGGAAAAGGAAATCCAGGTACACGCTCCGCAGGGAGGGGGGAACATGGTGTTGGAAGCATTAGCCGTCTCCTCTTCAGAGCTATCACTAATAATGTAGCCGTGGTGGGGACTGAGAGACCAGGGAAATAGAATGATTATAACAGACACTGAGGTCAGGCTGAGATTTTGGGTAAGCAGATGGGAGGTTCTAATGGTTTAACTTTGGGAACAGTTGGGGTACTGGTGTGTCCTTACTGGTGAGAATCTGGAGACCATGGGGAATGAACGTGGGTCATGGAAGAGAAGTTGGAACTACAGTGAAGTACAGAATTATTTCCCTGAGATAAACACGTGGATGTTGAAAAGGCTACCCAGAGACTGAGGGTAGAATGCTCACTGACTTCTGTAAGGAAGTAGAAAAAGGAAGAAAGCCAAGGAAGCAAGGGTGCACTACCCAGAGAAGTAGGAAAAACCCAGGCTCTTACAGGACCGTGGATGCTGAGCTTGATAAACTCTTTAGTTTCTGAGCAATAATGGCCACAACGGATAATGTGGATTTACGTTTATTTTTCAAAATTTTTATTTTTTAAACTTTTATTTTATTTTAAATCCAGTGTAGTTAACATAGTGTTATATTAATTTCAGGTGGATGATACAGTGATTCAATAATTCTATATATGACTCACTGCCCATCAAGATGAAGTGTGCTTTTCATCCCCTTCACCTAGGTCACCCTCCCCCAGCCCCTGCCATGTCCCCTCTGGCAGCCATCTGTTCTCTGTAATTAAGAGTCTGCTTTTTGGTTTCTCTCTCTTTTTTTTTTCCTTTATTTGTTTTGTTTCTTAAATTCCACATATGAGTGAAATCATATGGTATTTGTCTTTCTCTGAATTTTTTCATTCAGCATTATACTCTCTGGATCCATCCATGTTGTTGCAAATAGCAAGATTTCATTCTTTTTTTGTAGCTGAATAATATTCTGTTGTGTGTGTGTGTGTATACATACATACACACATATATGTGTGTATACATGTATGTATACACACATATATTCATATATACACACACACACACACACACACACACACACCACTTCTTCCTTATCCATTCATAAATCGATGGACACTTAAGCTGTTTCCATATTTTAACTATTGTAAATAACACTACCATAAACACAGGGGTGTATGTATCCCTTCAAATTAGTGTTTTATATTCTTGGAGTTAAACACCCTGTAGTAAAATTACTGGATCATGAGGTAGTTCTGTTTATAATTTTTCAAGGAACCTCCATACTGTTTTCCACAGTGGCTGCACCAGTTGGCATTCCCACCCACAGTACACAAGGTTTCCTTTGAGATACGTTTTTATGAAAGAATTTAGGGTTGAAAGAGAGCTGAAGAACTCATCTCAGCAGATAAGAGGAAGAACCTTAAGAAGAATTAGAATGGTTTTCTATAGTAGAGTGTGCCTCTAGCAGCAAATGGTCTCTTGACTTAGCATTCCTCTCCCTCCCAGTCTTTTTTTGCCTGCTTCAATTCACTGTTCTACCGGGTGGCTGCCTCTCTTTCTCTGTGTACCTCACACTCGTCCCTTCCAGGAGAGCAGTCACTGATCGGGGAGGATGCTGTGTAGCACAGGGGGCTCGTGGAGGCAGAGGTCCAGGACCGGGCTTCCGCGAGAGCTGTTGGCAGAACTCGTGCTGCAGACATGGTCCATTTGCTCAGTAATCGATGCCTTTCTTCTCCAGGAATTAGCACAGAACAAAAAGAATTAAATAACACATACACAAGGTTCATTTTTAAAGAAACCAAGAGCTACCTTTTGTGTAATGCCAGCCCGAAGTGTGTGTGAGGCAGAGCTGTGGGAAATGGGTTTGGGGGTGGTGGGGCTGGGGTTGGAAGCGCCCAGGCCCAGGGTCTTGAGTGGGAGCTAGCCTCATGAGGGACCAGCACTGCGGTTCCTCAGGAGAGAAGCCAAACCTGCAAGTGAAGAGCTGAAGCGGCTCAAACAGGACAGGGGTCAGGCGGTTGTCACCTGCCCAGGGACACATGAGCAGTGCAGGGGACGAAGTACCGCAGAGGATGCTGAGACTTCGGGTTGTAGAGACGCCAGGTAAATCACTGTGGAACAACTCAGGAAGAAATGGTTTTCTGAGTCCTTCCTAAGGAACCTACTAAGAGAAGAGAAGCAAGAGATGATGGAAACTTTAGCAGAAGACTGGAGGCAAGCACTGAGTGTACGCCATAGAACTGAGGGTGGAAAGTGGAAAAGAGCACCATTGTGGACGAGGAGGTGAAGGCTTCATAAGCTCCTTGGTTACTTCCTCCTTGCCCCAAACAGATCAGCGGCACGAGTATGTTGCTTATAATTACTGCTCCAGGAGAAAAAAAGATTTAATGTGGAAAACGAACACTGAAACAAGGTGATCACAGGGGTGTCTGACAGAATATTCTAGAGATCTCTGTGTTTTGCAGGCAGAGTGGCTTCATCGCCTTAATTACAGCTGCGGTAATTTGTGTTTGCCCCTCCAGAGACGTGTCAGGGTGGATGGGAGCTAGCACGTGACCTAAAGTCCCAGCAAGATCTGCCCCAAAGCCCGGCTTCCTGGGGCTTGCTTGGGATCCAAATGGTGGTTCTTCACAACCCCTATCTTTTAAAAAAGATTTTAATTATTTATTTGAGAGAGAGAGAGTTCTGGGGTCCGGGGGGCAGGTGCAGGGACAGAGGGAGACCCAGCGCAGGGCCTGATCCATCCCAGGACCCTCAGGTCACAACCTGGCCGAAGGCAGACACTTCACTGACTGAGCCACCCGGGTGCCCCCAGACTCGCCTTCCTTTGTTCACTCTCAGCTGAGGTCTGGTTGACTGAGTACAATTATTTGTGAGGCTGATAAGTATCTGCTTTTTCTCTCTCCTTCTCAGCCCTGTATCTCCTCGATGGTCCCCTTGGACCCCTGCATCCCAGGCTTATGAAGATCTGAGGGCAGTGATGGCAGGATGGCTGGAAGAGCCGGCCCCGCTATCCCTCTGAGGAAACTTAGTGTTTTTATAGTGTCTGCTGCTGATTTCTTATAAGCTGATTTTAATTAAGCCACATAGTGAGTACTGAATTGGCTTTACAGAAGTTCATGTGGAAAACAAACAGGAAGAGAAAAACGGCCAGTGGCACCGCAACAAATTGGTCAGCTTAGTTGAATCAACCTGATTTTATTTCCACAAAATAAATGTATCAGTTCATTTGCTGGGCTCAGTTGATTGGTTCCGTAAGTGCCGTATGCATGAGAATGGAAAAGCAGTTGGCCTTCCTGCACGGCCAAGGAGTGACAGGTAGAGGGGAAGACTTGGCTCACTGCTCAGGGTGGCTAGAGTTTCTGTTCAGCCCTGAGTGATGGGAACTGTATTATCTGTGTAATTTATGGAATAGAGAAAGTTCACCTTGCCCATAAGCGGCCCCTCTGTGCTTAATGAAACCTTAACAGTCTGTCCTTACATTCTTGGGCCCTGAGGATGGATACACAAATGTAAACGATATGCAAATGAGAAATATAAATGCCTGTGGAATAATGCATCAAATCACTATGATGTAGTCATACCACAGCTCAAAATCATGTGCAAGTGGCTTCCTGGGCATCTACCAGGGTCCCAATAAATGGGTCAAAAGAGAAAGATTTTATTATATGTTTTTATTATTATTACTATAACTTTTTTTTTTAAAAGATTTTATTTATTTATTTGACAGAGAGAGATCACAAGTAGACGGAGAGGCAGGCAGAGAGAGAGAGAGGGAAGCAGGCTTCCCGCTGAGCAGAGAGCCCGATGTGGGACTCGATCCCAGGACCCTGAGATCATGACCTGAGCCGAAGTCAGCGGCTTAACCCACTGAGCCACCCAGGCGCCCCATTATAACTTTTTTTTTTTTTTAAAGAGAATGATTTTAATGGATAAACGGGAGGCAGGAAATTGCAGAGGGCACAGGCACTACTTGAACAAGGTGCTACGCTAGTGAGAATTCGAGCCTTGGGACTGGGGCTAGAAAGAAGTCCCTAAAGGGGAGCTTGGAGCCAGGGATGAGGTTGATTTATTTTATAATTCTGCAAAGGGCCAGAGCTGCTGCTGCCAGAAATGGAAATTTCACATCCACTGCACTGACCTCCTTTCCTCACATTATCCTGAAGGCCTCTTCTATTTGGGCTAAGAGGTGAGAATAAGGAGGACAAAAGAGCAAAGAAGGGCCAGTTATTTTGGGTAGGCAGAGAGAGAACATATGAAACAGTGTGGTTAAAATTGGACAGAAAGAAGCAGCAGTTAAAAGTCAACCTGTAGGAAATTAGACCAAAGGGTAAACTTCAAAGTTCCAGCTTTGCCTCTGTGGAGTGTCACCCCTCTTATCCCTTTTCAGCAGGGCTGGCCAGGAACCAGGTGCGGGTGCTTAGAGTGTGATATTGTTTCTGTCTCAGGATAAAGCCCTGTGCCCTGGGCCAAGCCAAATGATGCATAGGTAGGTCCACATAATGGCAATCTAATTGTTTTTCCATTGGGAAAGTCGCTGGAATTTAATCCTTTGCTTGGAGGGATTGTTGTGTGCTGACTACTTTGTGGAGGGCCTGATCCTCTGAGCCAACATTCTGAAACGTCAGGTTGAGGGTACTAATGAGGGCTGAGGAGGGAAGCAGAGCCCCAGAAGTACAGCCCCTCGGGATAAAAATACTACCACCACGCCTGTAAGTATGAGCACGTGGGGACAGGAGCTGTGCCTTCAAAGTTATTGTAGTTGGGTTCCCTGGAAAGCAGGCTGTGAGATGGAGATCACCTTGCAGCGTGATTCTTAGGGAGTGCTTTTGAGATCCTGGCATCCAGGGAAGGAAAAGGAAAGGAAGGGGAGCAGGATTGGACAGAGGGAGACATTGAAGGTGCCCATGGGGAACTCCGGGGCTGCTGTGGCCATTCTGGTGACATGAGTAGGAGGGAATGAATGGACCTTTATATCCCCACAATGATTGGATTCAGACACTCTGTGAAAAGGTGGGACCTTGGGTAAGTAGGTTTCTCCAGCCAAGGCAGCCACCACTGAAAAGGGACAATAGCTTAACGATGTCTTCCAGGAAAGCTCCCAGCAGCTGGGAGATGAATCTAACATCTGACATCCTCAGCACCTAACGCAACACAAGGTGTACAGTCAGGGCTTACACATATTTTCTGACCAGATGTTGAACTGGTTTCTTAAGAAACGAAAGAAATCACCCTCTCTGGACTCCATCTCCACAGCACCCTGGAACATCCCTCCACATTTCTCCTTGGCGGGGTGGGGTGGGGTGGGTTAAAGAAGACTTCTCGGAAACCACTGCCTGGATGTCACTGAAATTAGCAGAACCGTCTCTGAATACATCCGTCCAAAGTGAGAGTCAGGTGGCTCTCAGATGGCGGCAGTTCAGCCCACTGAAGGACACTTGCCGTGTCTGACAGGCGAGGATGAGTAGAGGTCAGGGATGCTGCTGCGTGTCCTACACTAGACAGGGCAGCACTCATAACAAAGACCCATTCAGCCAAAATGTCACGAGTGCCGAGCTTGAGAGACGCTGTCGTAGCCCGGAGAGTAGTAACGTGAGCACCCGACGCACTCGCTCTCCCCTCAGCGTGCACCCCGTCCACCTCACCACACGTGTTTGGTGACTTCCTGTCTGACTACAGCTAGCTTCTCAGTGGACTCGGTGTTGCTGAGGCCTCGTCTCATTCCCTCAGTAGACCATGAGCTCCTGGAAAGATAGAATGGTTCTTGTGCACCCTGTGTCTCCCGCACACCCAGCACGTGGTAGGAGCTGGCTGAGTTGTAGTGAAACACTTTGGGAGAGCATTGAGTTCGGGGGCTGCTCCCTCTGTGACAGACAACACTGGTGTTCCTCTCAGGGTATCAAGGACTTGCTAAGAGATGTCAGAAGGTGGGTCCTGTGTGGGTTGTTTGTTGAGGACGATGGAGCATTTGCAGTGTGCCCTGTAGATGGTGGCTAACCATGCTTTGGTTTGACTTTGATTCCCATTTATATGTCAGGGTAATCTGGGATGCTGGAATCCTGGCCTGAGGGGGCTATATGGTTGTTTTTTATTTCCTGGGGTCTCAAGGGGAGGCTGACCAGTAAGGCCTCTGAAGTTGAAGACAGGAGAAAGCATCTTGGAGAAGATCCTAGGAAAAGAGGACTGTCTTGTATTGATCCTTTATTCCTTTGATTCCCCTGCGCAGAATCCAGGGGACAGATGGTCCTGTTCCTCATTTCCTTGTGTCTCTTAGAATCAAGACAGCTTGGAAGTTTATGTAAGGGGCTGCATGCAGGGCTGCAGTCCTCTATGTAGAAAAAAGGGTATAAAAGCTTCTTCTTTTCTCTACCTGGGAGGAAAAGCAGAATTACTTTTAAAAAAATGATGCTATTCTATTCTATTCTATTCTATTTTATTCTATCTTATCATAAACTCCTGTGTAGTTAACATACAGCGTTATGTTAGGTGCAGGTGCGCAAGATAGTGATTCAGCAATTCTGTACGGTGCTCAGAGCTCATCGAGACAAGTGTGCTTTTAATCCCCTTCACTGACTTCCCCCATCCCCTCTGGTGACCATTCATTTGTTCTCTATAGTTAAGAGTCTGTTTCTTTCACTCTTTTTTTTTTTTCCTTTGTTCATTTTTGTTTGTTTGTTTCTTAAATTCCACACAGGAGTGAAATCATGTGGTATTTGTCTTTCTCTGATTGATTTATTTTGTTCAGCGTAACACTCTCTAGCTCCATCCATGTTGTTGCAAATGGCAAGATTTCATTCTTTTTTTCTGGCTGAATAATATACCAGTGTGGTGTGTATGTGTGTGTGTGTGTGTGTGTGTGTGTGTGTGTGTACACACACCACATCTTCCTTGTCCATTCGTGGACACTTGGGCTGCTTCCATAATCTGGCTAACGTAAATAATGCTGCTGTAAACACAGGGTTGCCTCTATCCCTTTGAGTTAGTGTTTTTGTATCTTAGGGCAAATACCCAGTGGTATCATTACTGCGTCGGGGGTAAGCTCTATCGAGGAAGCTCCACACTGTTCTCCACAGTGGCTGCATCAGTTTACATCCCCACCAGTAGTTCACGAGGGTTCCATTTTCTCCACGTTCTCACCAGCACTTGTTGTTTCTTGTGTTGTTGACTTCCTCCATTCTGACAGGTGTGAGGTGATACCTCATTATAGTTCTGATTTGCATTTCCCTGATGTTGAGTGATGATGAACATGTTTTCAGGTATCTTTTTGCCACCTGGATATCTTCTTTGGAGCAAGATCTGTTCATTTCTTCTGCCCATTTCTCATTGGATTATTTTGGTTTTTGGGTGTTGCGTTTTATAAGGTCTTTATATATATTTATTTTGAATACCAACCCTTCATTGGATGTGTCCTTTGGAAATATGGAAAAGCAGAATTCCTAATCAATTTTCAAAGCTTGCCTTAGAGAGAGCCTGGATCCTTGTCCCCATCGACAATAACCCGCAGTCCACGACTGTATCAGTGCCCCCAACAACTTGTCACTTTAATCTGCAAACTTATTGGACCAGCCGGTACAGTTAGTTCAGAGTATTAAAATTCCTCGAGATCTAAACTGCTTCAGTAGAGGGTATGTATTACTGTTCATGGAGCAGTTTACGTTTCTAGAAACAAACTGTAGGTATTTCCTACCCGTGGGGGAGCAGTTTGGCCTAGAATCCTAGCTCTGGAGCCTCATGGGATCTGTCCTAAGTGGGACTAGAATGCTCCTCCCTCTCCAGTCCTTGAAGACCTGCTTTTTGGCCTTCAGCCCTGGAGGAGACACTGGAGGCCACGTTTTGCCCGTGCCAGTAAAGCACATGTCTCCTTGTCCTGCGGAAGAATATGTCATTTACATAACACATTCAGCCCCGTTGGCACTTAAGATCTATCATTCAGTTAGGTGTTTATGTGATATCCTAGTCTAGTCATAATAAAACCATTATGAAAATCCAGGGAGAAAAACATTTTTCTTGGGCAGATATTAGTTTTTAAATTAGAACATCTCCCTCTGTTATTAATTATTTTTGTATGAAAATACCATAAGTGATTGGATCAAATTATAAATCAGTCACCTGCCAAATTAAATTCTTAAAATCACCATCATTACTGGGTTATGCTAATGTGAAACTCAGGAAACATTAGAATATTCTTACACATCTAGCAAGTAGAGACATAGGCTGATGTTTCCCAGATGCCTCATCTCCTAAGCCACCCCCGTCCTTGCCATCCGTCTAGTGAATATTCATGCACGCACACACTCACACTCACCGTAGATCAGAGTGATTAAAGCCCTAGATCCATGTCTCGTCACATTTGGAATAATGACTTGCAAGCCTCATCATTACTGATCAGTGATTCCAACTGGTTCCTGTCACTCTGCAAGTCTGATCCCAAATCTATCTGGTCTTGTACTTGGGGAAATACACAGAGTTATAAAGTAATTTAAGGCAAGGTGGGTAGGGGGAGTGTTCTATTAACAACAAGAGAAACTTCAGAAGACGTTAAGTGCAATTTATTTATTTATTGCTCAGAAAAATTAACTTGTTTAATATAAATTGTGTGTGTGTGTGAGAGAGAGAGAGAGAGCGTACATTAGTGAGCGCAGGGAGGGGGAGGGGCAAAGGCAGAGGGAGAGAGAGAATCTTAAGCAGACTCTCTTCTGAGTGTGGAGCCTGACACAGGGCTTGATCTCAAGACCCTCAGATCCATGACCTGAGCTAAGATCAAGAGGCAGACGCTTAACTGATTGAGCCACCAAGGCACCCCTGTTCGATATAAAATTAAAGCAAATTGTATCCATGAAATTTGGGTACAACCTTCTGAAAACTGTGTTTTTTCCAGATTTATTGTGATATAATTGACATAACTACATAAGTTCAAGGTGTACAACCTAGTGATTTGGTACATGTCACACATCACATGTGTGAAATAAACACAAGAAGATTGGTAACACACCCATCACTCCACGTAGTGACAATTTTTTGTGTGCATTTGGTGAGAACTTCTAAGATCTCCTCTTAGTGGTTTTGCATATACAATACGGTATTGTTAACTGTAGTCACCATACTGTGTATTATGTCTCTAGAAATTACTCATTTTTTGCACCCTTTGTCCACCTTCCTTCACTGTCCTGCCTCCCATCCCTGACAACCTCAGATCTGCTGTTTCTCATGAATTCTTTTTTTTTTTTTTTTTTTTTTTTTTAGATTCCCCATGTGAGTGAGATTATACATTTGTTTCTCTCTGGAAAAAGTTTTAAATAATAAACTTATTAGTATATGAATAATATAGTAAAGTGATTATTTAGAGATAGAGGCCAACTCGGAGTTCATAGGCGGTTGCACACAGAAGGAAGAAAGAAAGATGCCAGCTGTGGAGCCGGAAGCTGGGGCAGGAGGAGGCGGTGTTACGGGACAAGGTGGAGGCCGGAGTCAGAAGGGCCACGTTAGCGATTCACTGTCTTTGAGACTCAGCTGTGAAACCAAATCTGCCTTCTAAGTTAAGATGGGAGTGAAGGAGGTGTGTGGGCAGGCGTTCATAAACTCCAGGGGCATTTCGGTTATGACTTAAACCATCATCGTCACTACGTTTTTCAGTATTTACAATTAGACTGATTTTAATCGAGCGGGGTGCTGAGTTTTGGTCTCTAGAATCAGCAAGCACAGATTTTTTGAAAGACGGGAATAATCCCCTACTCCATCTGACTTACTAGGAACATCTCTTTTGACAGATGACCTCTGATTTCCGTTCCTGAGGTGGTTTTTTTTTTTTACAATGGCTGTAAGAGCATCTCTTATGGACTAGGTTGTCCAGGGCAGATTGTTGCAAGAATTTTCTAAGCATCACACATTTTGCTGAGGAAGAGCCCTGTCTCTCAGGGGACATGGGAGTGGTCCATTTGATAAGGAAAATGAGGCCATGGCCACATGAAGCCACCTGTGTCTTGGGGGTAGCGGGAATGGCAGAGAGTTAGGGAGACCAGGGGGTCCTGGCAACTGAGATTCTGGACAATATATAAGCAGGAAAGAGCTCAAAGCCCACCTCATGGCATCATGGGCCAGTTCTGCTCAGGAAAGTTTTATACTGACATGTCTTCGGATTTTCCCACAAAGAAAACCCTGCATGAATATGGGTTTTACAAATCTGGCTTTCTCTAGTGCCTTCTGTGTGGTTATTCCTTTTTGCTCTGTTCTTCTTTGGTGAAAGAGAGAGAGGGAGGGAAAGAGAGAGAGAGGTTTTCAAACAGCAATACTGACCAGCCCAGAGATGGTGATCTGATTCCTGGTGAGTCTGGGCTTCTGATCCTGGCAGACGGAGGCTAAAGACCTAGGCAGGGAACAGGCATGGACTAAGGGCCAGGAACTTCAGCTTGATGATGTTGGGATGGAGCCGAAGAGGGTTAATTCTTTGATGCTGAGTCAGCAAAGGTGCCCAGAGCATGAACTTGGGGGAATCTGATGGAAATTGGCAGCTTTCATCAGCTGTCCAGAAGCGTGACCTGATGTCAGGTCAGGGCCGCACGAGGGATGTGGCTTAGTGATGGGCTGCCAGACTCAGAAAGATTGACCGGATTCCAGAAAGGAGGTGGCAGCAGAGGATGTCGCCCACGTCTGCATGGGTGACAGTCTGGGCAGGGGCCTGATAAGCAGCCTCTAACTGGGATCGGATGGCCCCAGTGTTGGAGTCTCCTTGGGTGCTGGCATCTTGGTCTCTCAGCCCTGCCTTTCCTCACACAGCTCCTCGGTCTTGCATCTTTTCTGCTTGGTCACCTGGCCTCTCAAGCCCTACTTTTTTCCACTCCTCTGTTTGAGAGCCTGGGTCCTTCACTCCAGTGTGTGGACTGTCCCAGTGGCCCTTCCCTGCCTTCACAGCTGCCCCTTCACACCCTTCTGGAGCTGCTTGTGATCCCCAGACGCACAGGCCCCAGCAGGACAGGCATATTCCAGCGGCGCAGTCTTATCGCTGGGACGGAAGGCAAAGACACGCAGCCAGGAGAACCGATTGCATTTCTGCGAGATGCCACCAAATTCGGTTCAGCAGCCACTCAATTTGGCCACGGGTGAGGGAGAGCATGCGATGGAAATAAATCAATTAAACCAGTTGGATTAAATTGACTGGTCATTTTGGCCCAAATGCTCGATTGCTTTGCACCGGAGAGACATAGCCTTAGAAACACAGTTCCCATAGCAACCATACAAAGAAGAAATGGCAATAAGAAACAGTGCATGTGAAATTTATTTTATCTTCTTTTGCCTGACTTCCTGTAGGCCCATCTCATACTCCCTTAGGCACTGGCCATCTGGGCTTGTTCTTTTTTTTTTTTTTTTTTTTTTTTAAGCAGTTTTCTCCAACAAAGGACTCTGCATAAAATGCCCTTTCTTATCTGCCTTTGACTGACAGATTGAGATTGTGATTTGCAATTTTGAACTTCAGTCCTTTGTGTCTCTAATGAAATCCTGCCTCAACCTGGCCCTGGCCTTCTCCCTTGAATTTTACTGGTTTTCTTAGCTATAGGATTAAGGAGTTTATTGCAAAAAGGGATTCAGATTTTAGCTTCAGGACTTGTTCTGGATGGTTTCTCTCAGGGAGCACATCATTTGGCTCACAGTGGCTCCTGTGGCTCCAGACTCCAGACAGTTTGAAGGGTCTCTCCTTCTCCCACTCCCTGCCCCCCTTTTCGTCAGTCATGAGGAGGTGATTCAGAAGATTCCATGTTTGGGCAATTTATAGACAGACGTTTAATGCAGCCTCCTCTACTGGTCTGTGTCTTAACTCAGATGTCCGTCTTCGGAACCTTGAAAATGTCTTCATTACAGAGCCACTCAGGGTCCCTTCACGTAAACACGTGACCCAGCAGAGCCACATCTCTGTATGTAAAAGGATTGATTTCCTCTCCTTTTTGATGTCACTCTCCTGGAGAATTGCCTCCCACTCCTGTTTCTAAGACTTGTGCAAAGAGCTTTTGCTTGAAGTTGCCTGTTCAGCCCCATCTCACAAAAGCAGCTTTAGCTTTTCTTAACTGTCCCTCCTGGAATACAGGTCACTTTTCCTTAGGCTGAGATTCAGAGTCTTTCACACGCTCATCCCAACCCAGCTTTGGAGTTTATGCCAAACAGGAAAACTGTACAGATCTCTTGCTTGAGCCGGAATGGCTCCTTACCGGGCTCCTTACCGGGCTCCTGGAGCTCCTCACCATTTCCAGCTACGGATCTTTGTTCTTGCCAAGCCTTTCACCTGCAGTGGCCTCTGTCTACTTCTGTGATATTAAAAATCTTTCTCTCCATTCTCCACTTCAATTTTTTAAATCTCCTTTTAAGGCCAGTTTTTATCATACGCGCGCGTGTGTGTGCATGTGTGTGTGTGCAAGCACGCACGTGCAGTTGTTATCAGGAGCTGCTCGTTTGGTGCTTCTGTCTGTGCAAATGCTGTGTGAGAAAACACCACAAAAACCAGTAGCTTAAAACAGGAGGCATTTACTCTTGGACCCAAGGGTCTGCACGTCTGTCCCTCCCTCTCCAACCGCCGCTGAGGCCACCGATCATCTTTCTGTCTCCGTGGTTTTGCCTTTGCAGAATGTCATATAGCTGGGATCATGCAGTAGGCAGTCTTTTCACCTTGGTTTCCTTCCCTTAGTAATGTGCATTTCAGTTTCCTCCCTGGCTTTTCATGGCTTGGTAACTTTTCTTCTCCTTCTCCTTCTTTTTTTTTTTTAAGTACCGAATACTCTTTTATTGTCTAGATGTACCACAGTTTATTCATTCGCCCACTTAAAGCACATCTAGTCACTTCCAATTTTGACAATTATGAATAAAACTGCTAAAAAACGTCCATGTGCTGGTTTTGTTGTGGACATAAGTTTTCAGCTCCTTTGGGTAAATACCAACGAGTGCAATTATTGGATCATATTATAAGAGTATGTTAAATTTTGTGAGAAACTGCCAAACCATTCTGCCTTCCCACCAGCGAGGAATGAGATGAGAGTTCCTATTGGCTCCACAGCCTTGCCAGCCTTTGGTGGTGTCAGTGTTCCAGATTGGGGTCATTCTGCTAGGTGTATGGTGATATCTGATTGTGATTTGATTTGCATTTCTCTGATGACATGTGACATAGAACATCTTTTGATATGTTTGTTGCCTGCCGTGTATGTGCACCTCTACTGTATACCCAGAGGTAGTCCAGAAATGGGTCTGAGAGCTCTGAGAGTAGACCCAAGGGCTGCTCTTGGTTTGGAGGAGGCAGTGAGTGAGTGTTTCCAAATTCACAGTAAGGACTGTGTCGTGGCACTGTGATGAATTGAAATGGTCAGGTGCTGGTATCTTTATTTGGATGGCGTATTTACTGGGTTTGCAGGGAAGGACTGGACCCTGATCAGAAATTTCCCTGAGAGTCATTTAAATCTATTCAAGGGTAAAACATTGTTTCTTTATCTCCATCTTTGTAGAAATAATTGCAATATATTTGGTCGAAGCCTTCATTTGCTCTTGGCAACAATAGCTCTCTTTTCCTTTTCCTTTCTTCTCTCTGTGGCCTCAGTGGCATAGACTCCAGCGGTCTCCCTGAGAGAATTCTTGATTGGCTTCATGCAGATTCGCAGTGTGTCTGCTGGGCCCTGACACTCTCGGTGCTCTCTCTTGCAACTGCCTTGCTGAGGTACGTGGAAAATCTTTCCCCAGGTGACTGTTGTTCGCCTGAGAACGTGGAGACTTCCCGGGTCACTTCTATTGTAGAAAGAGTGTGGGTTTGCAGGTAAAGCTGCCCTGAGTTTGAGTCACAGCTCTGCTGTCTTCCGTCTCTGTAAACCCAGGTTAAGTACCCATTATGAGCTTTATTTCCTTTATTTGAAAGTCAGGGTATTATCTCCCATAACTGGTATTGCTGTAATTGATGATACTTACTGATTGCTTATAATGTACTTGGAAGGGGAGCTACAAGGATTAGGTGAAAGACTGCATATTTTTATGTACAACATCATGCTTGGCAAGTACGAGGTATTTGTATCACACATCGGTTCTCTTACTCTTGACTTCTTAGGAGCTTCTTGTTTCTGACACTGTGCTACTGTTCCTCTCCCGACCAGTTCATTCACACATCTATAGTCCTTCATTTCATTGAACTTTAACCAAAGGATTAATCAACCAATGAACAAATCATAAATAAATATGTTAATGAGTTCATGCTATCCTGGGGCCGGAAATTAAGTATTTACTTCTATGATAGGCCAGGAAAATACATGTTTTTGGAATTTATTATTCCAGAAAGTCTCAAGCTGTACCTCTCTCCACCTCAGTGGTTTCCAGTTGGAGACAGTAGATACTTGGGAATGTCTGGAGATATTTTTTATTGCTGTAAGTTGGAGGGGGAGTGAGTACCACTGACATCTAAAGGTTAGACGTTTAGGATGCTTCTACGTAGGCCACACCACACAGGACAGTTCCCTGTCCACAGTAAAACATTATTTGGCCCAAAATGTCAGTAGTCCAGCTGGAGAGAGGGGATTCTTTAAGGGAAGAGAATATTTTGCAAAATCCCACCCTGACTTTAAGAGTCATGCTGCATATGGACTTGGCAGGGAGGTGTCTAGTGGTGCTGAACAGTCTGGGTAATTCACATTAACATTGTCTCTGTGGAAATCTGATTAAATACACGTAAGGAGCAGTTTCTCTCATCTACTTTCTGACAGATTAAGGTAAATGACTCCAAATTCGTGGCAGGAATTGCTGACAACAGTCTTGTCTTCACGTGCTCTAGCACCTGGGGTTAAAAAGTCCACAGACATGAGCTGACAACCAAAACCCAGCCCTGAGCTTTCCTGCCTCATACTCGCTCAGGCTTTCCTTAGATTCGAAGCCTCGATGCTCAGACAATGACCTATCCGTTCCTCTGGAGCTCTCAGGTGTGGAGGTGTTTGCACAGCCCCCCTGGACAGCTGTCTCGTGACCATCCCAGGCCCCTTCTACCCACCACCCACCCCGATCTCTCCTTTCCCTTCACCACTTGTTCTGTGGAGTCTGGGAGATCCTGCCTCTTAGGACGCATGTGGCACTGGACGAAAATGAGTCCTGGAATTTCAGTTTACCACCCAGGCTCAACCTACCAGAAGTTGTTTCAAATAACAGAACTTGGCTGAATTATCCCATGAAGGGGTCAAAAAAGTAAAAATCAGGGAGGGAGCTAGGCTGAAGGCTGGAGAAAGTAATGTGGTAGAGTCTGGATAGCTACTCACCAAATCCATTTCCTTTTTTCTCCTGAGCTCACAGTTAGACGTTTCTCACCTCCCTTGTAGCAGTAAACTTTGGTCGTGTAACTGGCCGGTGGAACACAGGAGTAAGCGTCATTTGTCACTTCATACTCGACCCAGAAAAACTTGCCACGTATTTGCCAACTGGATTTGGATGTGTAGAGCTGCCTTGAAAGCCGTGTGTTGACGACGACAGAGACTCTTCCTCCCGGAGTAATGAACGAGCCAGGGGATGAGAAGCAAGAGCATGTCCAGAGTCTGGATGGAACTGGATGGAACTCAGCTGGGGCCAGAGAAGTCAGTCAGCAACCAGCAGGGAGCAGACACTGGAGATGATAAAGAAGGGGGATGTGGGATCTTTACTAAGCACGTGCGACTAGCTGGAAAGCTTTCACTCTGGCCGAATCTTGCAGATTTGTTTCCTGGACAGTGATTTTGGGCAGTCAGAGAGGGATTTGACAAACCCATAAGACTAAAGAATAATTATGTTCCTGTGATTAAAAAGCACAGCCCTCACTCTGACCCATCGGCCGGGGGGAAGGGGCAGGAATCAAAGAAAGATGATTTCACTCTAGGAAACATCATTAATGTCCTCATCCTGTCCACACCTTCCACTTACTCTAGCCAAATATTTTTCCTCCATTATTCTCTTTAGGGTAAAAAGGAGTCCTTTTTACCTAAGAAAAAGGCATACTGATGAAAAAACAAATAATTATTTCCTGAACTATCTATTGCAAGTACCCTCAGGTTTTAATTAAGAGTCTCTTTTTTCCCCCGTCTCAAACCTGGCCTTCCTGAGCAGCACAGGTGCCCATAGAAATCATCTGGAAATGGCCTGGGAGCTTGTTTAATGTCACTGCCTAATCACTTTGCTAAATGTCACTGCATTCAGAACATGCATTTTTATCTTCCGTTCCTCCTCTTCTCATCTTCCCTCTCAGGTAGGAGCTTTTTAGTAAATCTTCAAGGAAGAACAAAAACTTCTTCAGTTGGCTTTCACTCTTTTTTATCCCCCCTAGTATTCTGGGAGAGATTTTAGGCAAGGAGCCCTTACATACACGGCCAGCGAGTGTTTCTCGTGCAATGAGGATGTTGTATTTTGTGACAATTAGGATTCCTTCTAAGGCAGGGATTGAGACTTTCAGGTTCTCCTGTCACCTCCAAACTCCCACAGGCTTAGCGAGGCTGTCTGCCCCCTTGGTCTCCGACTCCCACCCTCTTTACATACCTGAGAGCGTAAACAGCTCTTCTCAGCTTTCTGTACATGTTTTATTAGTGTGGATAATTCCTTTGCTTTTCCTTTCAACTTCCTCCCTTACCCCCAACTTTTATCCCATGCTCATTTTCTCCAACTGGTGATAAGTAAAGGACAGTAGCACATTTAAATGTATTTTAAGCAAACCACGAAAAAGAAAGTACAATATTACTCATTCTTTGGGGCCGTGGCATGGAGGAAGGTGGTGGGACACTGAACATCAGAGCACTTAAATATAAAAAAACAGACATTGAACTGAGGAGAGAAATAGATGTCAATGTAATAATAGTAGAATTCAATATCCCACTTTTAACAATGGCTAGAATATCAGATTGACTACCTATAAGGAAAGTTCCAACTTTCATTCCCACCAACAGTGTAAGGTTCCCCTTTCTCCACATCCTCTCCAACCCTTGTGGTTTGCTGTCTTGTTGATTTTGGCCATTCTAACTGGTATAAGGTGGTATCTCATTGTGGTTTTGATTTGAATCTCCCTGATGGCTAATGGTGATGAACATTTTTTCACGTGTCTGTTGGCCATTTGTATGTCTTCTTTGGAGAGTGTCTGCTCATGTCTTCTGCCCATTTTTTGACGTGATTATCTCTTTTGTGTATGTTGAGTTTGAGGAGTTCTTCATAGATCTTGGATATCAGCCCTTTGTCTGTCATGTCATTTGTGAATATCTTCTCCCATTCTGTGGGTTGCCTCTTTGTTTTGTTGACTGTTTCCTTTGCTGTGTGGAAGCTTTTGATCTTAATGAAGTCCCAAAAGTTAATTTTTGTTTTTGTTTCCTTTGCCTTTGGAGACATATCTTGAAAGAAGTTGCTGTGGCCGATGTCAAAGAGGTTACTACCTATGTTCTCCTCTAGGATTCTGATGGATTCCTGTCTCACATTGAGGTCTTTTATCCATTTCGAGTTTATCTTTGTGTATGGAGGCTACAAAAAAATCTTAACAAATTTAGCATGATTGAAATCATGCCAGGTGCCTTTTCTGAGGAAAATAGAATGACACTAAATATCAATAACAGAAGAAAAAATTAGAAAATCCACAAATAGGTAGAAATTAAGCCACATACTCTTGAACAACCATCAGGTCAAAGAAGAAATCAAAAAGGAAAACAGCAAATATCTTGAGACAAATGAAAATGGAAACACAACATGCCGAAATTTATAGGACAGAGCTAAGTCAGAACTAAGTGGGACATTAGAGTGACAAATGCCTATATTTAAAAAAAAGAAAGATCTCAAGTTTATAATGAACTTTACAGTGCAAAGAAAAAAAAAACTAACCCCAAGTTTGGCAGAAGGAAGGAAAATTAAAGATAAGAACATAAATAACATAAAAAAAGTGGAAAAATCAAACTAAGAGTTGGTTTTTGAAAAGATAAACAAAATGGACAAATGTTTGTCTAGAATAACAAAAAAGAAGATGGAGATTCAGGAATGAAAGAAGTGACATTGGAACTGATGCTCCAGAAATAAAAATGGTGAGACTGCTTATGAACAGTTATGTACCAGCATACTGAAGAGCCTCAAAGAAATGTATACCTTTCCTAGAAACACACACCCTATAAAGAATAATGAAAAAAAAAATAGAAAACTTGGGCAATCAAAAATAAATATGAAATGGAATCAATATCAAAAACCACACGACAAAGAAAAGCCCCGAACCAGATGGCTCCACTGGTGAATTCTACCAAACATTTAAAAAAGAATTAATTCCAATCCTTCTCCTACTTCTCCAAAAATTAAAGGAGAGCAAACATTTCCAGATTGATTTTGTGAGGTCAGCATTGTTCTAATTATCAAAGCCAGTCAAAGACACTTATTTAGAAACGTGGCTTCGGAGCCCGGAAGGAATTCTCTGAGGGTAACAGGGGTTCACACTTTTTAGATCCCCAGAGTAAGGTGGCTACCACTTTGAGACTAAGTGACCTAGTACTGCAGAGGCTGGAGCTGGTCAGGTCTGCCCAGGGAAGGAGAGTGGAAGCATTTGGGATGAAGCAGGTGGTCAGAGGGGACTGAATCAGAGTGACTGGAGGATCCCCAGCTGACCCTTTGTGAGGTGAACTGTGGGGATGGTGTGGAAAGAGCCATGAGTTGGGGGTATTGATAGACAACCAGTCTCTGTCCCCTTTCTGTGACTTTCTGTACTTTTTCTCTGCTTGAATCTTATTCTCTGCTGTCACCCACACATTTCCATCAAGCTTGCTCCAGCAAGCTTGAGCTCATTCTTCCAGAATCATCCCCAGAGTCATCTTCAAGAATCCTCTTCTAGGAGACCTCACCTGGCTCCCAGAAGAAGGTGCTTTCTTCCCCTTGTGTCTGGTGGTAGACACTACAATGACAAGATTAAACATTCAGGCTTACCACATTGCCTCATTTCCCCCAGCAGATTAAAAGGCACCTTATAGTTTTTCAATAAATCACCACAAATTATGTAAGTAATAAATTGAGTGATGGTGGGAGCCGAATATTTCTGTGAAGTAGGGAGGCCTGGAGAAGGAAGCGTTATAGAAGGTGGGCATGATTGCTACACAGGTAGTTTAGAGAGGTCTACAGACGTTTACTGCCAATGAACCAGGACGTCTAGGAGCATGAAAGTCAACAGATAAAATCATATCTCGGGTAATTTAAAAGTAGTTGACATATTCCTAAAATCTAGTGGGATAAGCTTGGTTGTCCTGGGTGAAATTACCTAAGGAAACGGAATCTTTTTTTTTTTTTTTTTAAAGATTTTATTTATTTATTTGACAGAGAGAGAGCACAACTAGGCAGAGCAACAGGCAGAGGGAGAAGCAGGCTCCCCACTGAGCAGTGAGCCCGATGTGGGGCTCAATCCCAGGACCCTGGGATCATGACTTGAGCCGAAAGCAGCCACTTAACCGACTGAGCCCCGCAGGTGCCCCAGGAAACTGAATCTTAAGATAATTCTACCTGCTATTTTTTAGATACCAATAAAATACAAAATCCGGAATGGGGAAGAGTTTTTTTTCCAGACAGGAAGCTGGTGATCTGTGCTTAGCTGAGCATTGTCTTCCTGGAGTATCCTGTCCTGTCGTCCAGCCTTCATCTCCCTGAATACTTAGCACATCTTTGTATGTTTCTATACAATTATAATTGGGCTATATATGAAATATATATGCTTACAGGTACCGTAATTGTGGTTATGGATTGTCTTTATGGCTAATCTCCCCTAAGGTATCTAGGTCATTGCTTTATATACAAGAGATATGAAGTCACAGGATGTTAGCCTATAACCTAAAACTCTCATTTTGCATAAGAGAAAGCTGAGCCCAAGAGACATTGTACAAACTCATTCTATATGTTTGTTTAAACAAGGAATCATCGCGTCATTCATTCAACAAATACTGCAGTGACTTAATGTCCAAAAAACATAGAGATGTTGGATGCAAAGATGAATGACACCCTCCCTGACATCAAGAATGCCACAGTTTGGGATGCCTGGGTGGCTCAGTGGGTTAAAGCCTCTGCCTTCAGCCGGGGTCATGATCCCAGGGTCCTGGGATCAAGCCCCACATCGGCCTCTCTGCTCAGCAGGGAACCTGCTTCCTCCTCTCTCTCTCTCTCTGCCTGCCTCTTTGCCTACTTGTGATCTCTGTCAAATAAATAAATAAAATCTTAAAAAAAAAAAACGCCACAGTTTTCTTGGGAATAGACATAGGAACAGCAGTATACTGTCAGTGGAGTGTATCCTTTGGGTTAAATCTTTGAAAAGCAGTTTGCTGATATATACTTTTTTTTTTTTTTAAATGATTTTGGTCCTTCAATTCTACTCCAAAGAAATGATTCAGTGGGAATAAATTTGGATGTAAGCACGGATTTATAGAGTGGTTTTCCCCCTTTTTAAACAATAATGTTGCTTATGAGGGTGTTGCTAGATTTCAGAATAAACTGTGGTTTACAACGCATGGTATTCTTTGCATTCATTAGAATGTATGCAGAGGGGCACCTGGGTGACAGTTGGTGAAGCATCTGCCTTCAGCTTAGGTCATGATCTCCGGGTCCTGGGATCGAGCTCCTTGTCCTGCTCCCTGCTCAGCTGGGAGTCCTCTCCCTCTTCCTCCGTCCCCTCCCCCACTTCCCCTACTCGTGTTCTCTCCTCTTTTAAATAAGTAAATAAAATGTTTTTAAAAATTAAAAAGTATGCTGAGGGAGAATATTAACATAGAAAGATGATGGTGACATATTTACTTTTTGAGAGACAGAAAGTAGTTACCATTGCATTCTATATTTTAGGAACCTATTTTTTAAACGTATATCTTTATTTGTGCCTAGGAAAAAGCTTTCAAAGTATTAATAGTCCTCTCCAAATGGTAAAGGACAGCTACTGTTCTTTTCCTTGTTTTTCTTGGCTGTATTTTTTTAAATGTTTGACAATGACTACACGTTTCCTTTAGAAGAAAAGAGAAAAAAAATGACTTCTAAAGAAAACGAAGTTATCGGGAAAGCGAGGCAGCACCTAGTCCCTGAATATCTGAATCTCTCCACTACGAGGAGCCAGAGAGGGAGGGTCCGACCGCCCGGACCCAGTCGTCAGCGGCCCCCGGACGTGAGCGGCTGTTTTTCCTGGATCGTTCAATTGAGCACTAACTGCAAATCCCTTTTTCTTTTTCTTTTTTTTATATTTCATGGAGGAGGGCCTAGCACAAATGTTTTCCCTAAGCCTCCGTGAAGCAGAAACAAGCAAAAAGTAAACATGTCAGAGTCAAAGATGTTTCGGAAAAATACCCCAAGCGCCTGAGAACGCGGCTCCGCTCGCTCTCTCCTGCGGCTGAGCTGTGACCTCCTCCGTGAGCTCCGCGTCCCTGCCAGCCTCCAGGGGGCTCCCAGATCACCAGCAATGTCTTTGTGTTCCGTGCCGGTCTTGTGCCTCAGTGGGTTCTATTCTTTGAAAACGGGTAATTCAGACACACGCAACGGCAAGTTACCCCGAACATCCCGCTTTCTCGTCGTCCGGGCTAGCCGGGCATTTACGGGTGATTGGATCTCACTGATCTCTGTTCTCAACCGAGGGCTTTCAATCTATTAGAAAGGCATCAGCCTGACACCGAAAGGACAAACAGACAAATTCAATGGGAACGCTGCGCCAAGGTCAGAGCGAAAAAAGTATTTACCTCGCAAAGACCTCGAGGCACTCAGACAGACTAAATTAGAACAGGAATGCGTACATGCTCTCCTCTGTTTATGTAGTTGGCAGGAAGTGCTTTATTTTATATAGATCACATAACCATCATTGAAAATGTATTCAGTTTTTAAGTGTCGCACCCTGTCAGAGAGAGAAGCTGGCTTCTTAAAGGACATGGTATAGTCTAAGCAGGCACAGATTGACCATCTCTGGGCATCTCCTGTAACTCCCACCCTGGAATTCTCAGTGATCCCAACTCTGCGTCCTTTCAGGGAGTTATTATGATTCCCATTTCACAGATGAGAAAACTGAGGTTGAGTTTCAGAGAGCTTAAGAAATACATCCATGGTTGCATGGTTGGTTAAGGGGCAGGGACAGATTTGAGACCCATATTTGCCAGAGCCCAAAGCCGGTGCCTTTCGTAAAGCATCCTGCCCTTCCTGCAGGTCAGACAGAATGAATGCCGTCATGTCATGGTTAATCAAAAAGGAGGCAGAGAGATCAAGTGACAGGGGAAAGCACACTTGGTGTTTAGACATTGAAAGCCTGCTATAGAGTGTGACATACTTTCCCATGCGATCAGTGGAGCCTGGGAGACGGGGAGGAAGGCAGGAAGAGAATCTGATTGGGTATTTGCAGCTTTGCAGACAGACACTCAGTGGGACTGACCCCCAGCAAAGTCAAGGTGGAGATGGTCATTATCTCTGGTGTTGACAGGCCTGCTGCTTCAAGGTGGGCACCATGTGCCGGCCTGCGGTGGGAGGCCAGTGCCCAGGAGATTCAGCCGAGATGAGACATGTTCCCTACCCTCAGCGTGCTGCTGGCCCATTCCTAACCTCCCCCTGAACCCCGGTCTTTGTTCTTTAAGCTTCTGATTTGAAGTCAGCCTCAGCTCTGGCTTTAAGAGCTTATAAGCAGTGATTCTACCATTAGAGATTCGTTTCATTTGTGGGGAGTGGTGGTGGGATTGGCTTGTGTTTCTGATTTAGAGAATCAGAACTGAGTTCAAGGTAACCCATTCTTCACTGACCTCCTTCTCTCAAAAGCTGTTCCCCTTGAAGCTTTTTTGGATCCTGACCCCCTGCAGACCTTTCTCCAGGCACTCGGGACCATGCTGGGTGTAGCAGGATTCTGCACCAAGAGAACCAGTAGGTCACAGCCCTCCAGGCTTTATGATTTCAGTAAAACCTAGCTCTTCCATATCCCATCTCCTTAGGTGCTGCAAGGTAGCTGGTTACATTTGAAAGTCTGAAATCATGGAATTGCAACTTCGACTTTAGAAGTTACTAGACTTTAATCTTGGGTGTCTTCCGGTTCAAGTACTTCCCCATTCAGCAATAGTTATTTGAAGTTTGGTTTTAGGTTCAGTGGGAATCATTCTTACAGCTCCTGCTCACTGGTGCCAAGTCTGCTCTCCATGATTAGTGTGTAGCCCACAAAGCCGCTGGGTTCAAAAATGCTTAACAGAACTGAGTACCTTAATGAGATTGTTGCGAGAGGCTCCTTGGAAGGGGAGGTATAGTAGGAAAGTCAGCGCTAGGCAGGCCATGTCCATGAGTTGCCTCCAAATGCACACAGATCCCATTCCTTCTGTTAGGTGGTGTTTGGGGTTTTTGTTCTTTATGTGAAGCCGGCCAGGAGTAGGCAGGCCTCCAGTCCCAGGCTATAAATCATCGGAGGATAGGTTCTGTTGCCAAATATTTAAAGAGGATGGACTATGTAAGAAGAAAATCTCAGGCTCCAGTGTGGT
The DNA here is from genome assembly GCF_902655055.1 of Lutra lutra. NCBI lineage: Eukaryota > Metazoa > Chordata > Mammalia > Carnivora > Mustelidae > Lutra > Lutra lutra. Next base: position 6,570,622 of record NC_062287.1, read on the forward strand.
CCCACTTGATATCTCAGACTGAGCCAACACCCTGGCTGGAAGAAAGAGGTGAAAGTAAATTCTTTGTGAGTTTTCTCCACCATAGGCTTGCAAGTAGACACATCCTAATTAGATAAGGCCTGGTGTAGAGCATCGAACACATTTTATCAGTATAGAAACAAGCAGTAGGAACTCGGTGCACTGCGTGAGGCTGACTATAGCTCGCCCATCCACTGCTTGTGGAGAGCAAAGCAGCCACAACCTCAGCAAAGAGCAGGTCAACCCTGGGTCCTAGGGAGTAGCCAGCCCATACCAGCTCTGCCCTTCCTACAACCTGAGCCTTCTGGCTTTAGGGCTCAAGGGACCCAGACAAGGTACCACTGCGGGGGCCAGGGGGTCTGGCCCACGGAGGATATATCCACAATCCAGTGGCTTTCTACTTCGTACCTTCCAAAGAGGCACATTGGATTAGTGGAAGGAGCAGGCCTTGAGGACAGGCAGACTTGGGTTAGAACGCTGGTTGCAGCATTTAGTCATTGTGAGCCCTTGAACAAATTATTTAACCTCTCCTTTTCTTCCTCTATAAAATGGAGATAATTCTCTATCCCAAAGCCATGTGCCAAGGATTAAGTAGGATCATGTTTGCAAATGCTGCATATTATAGTAGTGGTTCACTGAGTATTTTTTCCCTGTCCCTTTTCTACTGATGGCTTCCTTGCCCGTCACTCTTTCTCTAGTCTGCAGTTTCGGGTAAGGACATGTAGGATGCACTTTTAGCTAAACCCCGCACACACCTTGCCTTTGGGAGCTCTGCCTCCTCCTTTGACCGTTTTCATCCTCATCATCACCTCCACAGAAAGATGAGCCAGAGGACATGGAAGAAGCAGTCTCAAACCCATCTGCTCGGTGCTCTGTGTGCACAACTTCTGGAGTGAGGCTGAAAGCTATTAAGGGAAATGCATGTGTACGAGGCTTTTATTTATGTATTCTAGATAGTAGATAGAGAAACCAAACATGATGCCTGCCTTCCAGGGCCTTGCTGTCCAACGACTGAGTTGTATTTGTAGGTAAACAACTTCAGGACTGTGGGAAATGTTGTAACAGAGGTATGCCCAGATCTTTGGGTCAGTAAACTCCACAGACTGCCTCTCTGTCTGTCTCTCTCTCTCACATGTAGAGTGCAGCTGAAGAGGGTTCCTGCCTTGTCACTGTTGAATTAGCAACTTATTATGGGTCTGGGAAGGACATTCGCCTTCTTAAATTCTCCTTGGGTTCTGCCGCAAGTGAATTAATTCCTAGATGATGGTGGAGAACTAATAGGGCAACTTGCTATTGTTAGCGAAGAATGACAGATGTGGAGATAATTTTGAACTATGGTGATGCTCTGAGACGCAAATGAGCTCCTGTTGACATAACACTTGATTTAAATAATGGATGACAGTGTGTTCGTTTCCGTGTCCTTGCTGGAAAGCTCAGTCTAAGACCAAGAGGTGCTTGTGAGATCCGATACTACATAATCCCAAGAGTTTGCTTCTTTCCTCTCATTAAAGAAGGAAAAAAGTCAGTTTCTTTGGACTGTCTAATCAAATTCCTAAGAATAAAAGCATTACTCTTGAGGCACCTGCTGAGCTGAGGACAGGCAGGTGGGCTGCTCGGAGCATGTGGGGAGGAGAGGGCTGGGCCGGCCAAGGGCAGCGGAGGTGCCTCACCTTCTGTGCCATCCTCAGCCGTGTGTGGAAGAGCGGTAGACCTGCCTTTCCTCAGGTTCCCGCAGAACGCTGCCAGGTGCCAGAGGTGGGCAGGTAATTGTAACGAGAGCAAACTTAGATGATGAAATGACTGATCAAGTCAATGAATGTTATAGATGACATACCAAACACTTTGAGACCTCTGTGATCTATAGAACCAGTCCTTATAGGACAGTTTTCAAGATTTATTTTTAGTTTTAGAGAGAGAGAGAGAGAGAGAGACTCTCAGGCAGACTCCCTGCTGAGGGGAGAGCTGGACATGGGGTCAGTATCGCAATCTGAGATTCACATGACCCGAGCTGAAATCAGGAGTCAGGTCACTTAACTGACTGGGTCAGCGAGGCTCCCATAGGACGGTTCTTTAAGATAATGCCATAAGAGAGGTATTGGATCTTGCCAGACATCTGAACAACTTACAAGGTAGACACAGAAAACGAGTAAAAGAATTGGGTGAAGATGAAATCAGGACACTGAAACAGAAAAGAGAACTTATGAAGCTTCTAAAGAGCAACAGAAACGAAGAACTGACAGCGGGTGCTCAGAACCGCAGTGCAGAAGAAAGGGCCAAGAACAGGATGAAGACATCACCTTTAGCCCTTGGAAAGAAGGAAAACAAAGACTACTGCAAATGTCTATTTGAAATTTTGATTCTTCTGGGAAATCAAATCTTACCTACCTCTGGAGGGGCCTGAGGCTGATGAAATTCCAGAAGTTGTCTACTCCCGATAGCATCCAAGCCCTGCTGTGGTGCCAGACGGATTCGGGGGGAATGGCACTGAGGGGGGTCTCTGACACCCCAGCGAGGAAGAACAGACACAGGTGCTAGACATTGGTGAGGGCTGCTTCTGGGAAGAAACCCTCAGGGACGCGAAAGACCATCCCTTGATTTCTGGGATCACTGACTGTCTAGCTGATGTCGCAGAGGAGATATGCCTGCCCATGTTGGCAAGGTTTGTCCACAAATCCATAACCTGTGCACTCCTACCTTATGAAGCCGGTGCCAAAATGTCAGCTTCGTCATTTCACACTCTGATGACTGAGGAGTGGGGATTAAACATGGATGTGATCGTAGCCAGGTTTACATTGTGTCCAGTGGATTTTCTTCCAAAATTGAAGCTGTGGCCTTCAGGCTTTTAGAGAAATAGTCCCAAGCTAGCTACTCAATCTGCTCTTCCTGGGCCTTAAATATGTGCTTGGCAAAAGCAATGTTTGTTGTGGGACTATCTGTTGTATTGCATTAGAAACAATTGACAAAATTCATTGTTGTTGTGTTGTGTCTCGCCCCTTCCCCCCACAATTATCACACATGCTTTCAGAGCATGGCAATATAATTTCTGTCCTGTTTGAGAGCAGTGAAGAAAGGGGCAAAGAACAGAAGGAAATTGGCCCTCCTCAGTGGACAGTCTGGAATGATGGTTTCGAAATTTTAGTGGACCTCCTCCATGCACTTGTTTTATGTTCTGATAGTGACACCAGTCCCGGACAGAATGATTACAGCTGTGTAGGCTTTTTTGCTCTGTAGTGCAGTAACACATTTCGATTTCATTGTTACCACTATTGTTCCAGAACATGTTCTGTCTTTTACAAGAACCTTTGGGAAAAATATCCAAGGGCAAACCTCTGATGTCTTCTTTGCAGCCAGTCATTTGACTGCAGTGTTTTGTTCACTAGATGAATTGATTGAACGTATTGAAGTTTATCATAAATTTTGGTTTGCTGAAGCCACAAATTTGGTTCCCAACCTTGGTATTCAGATGAAACTCCCTGAGCATGTCCGCAGAGCCCAGCAAGGCAACCTGGAATCTCAGCTGGTGTCTGAGAGGTCCTAAGGAAATTCTAAGTGTCCAACAGTGGAGCACACTGTTCAGGGACTGAAGGAGTTTCAGAACAGCACCTGAAATCTCTTCAGTGCTTATCTCTGGTGCCTTCAGTCATGGGGCAGATCCCATTTAATATGCTATGGGAGGGCCATGCTGGTGCCTACAGAAGTGGCTTGCCCAGTCCTGGCATGCTCTCAGCTCCGTCGCACTGTTAAAGAATCAAGTGGGAACACAGAGGGAAAGATACAGTTTCCATCAACCACTTATGAAGCTCTCCATCTGACAAGCATCAATTTTTTCCCTAGTGTTTGTACATTGCTGAAGGTCCCATGTATTTCTGTGATGAAGGTTGAAAATGAATACTATGAAAAATAAGGCCAGGTGTCTCAAAGCGTACCTGAAGAACACTTTGACAGGCCAAAGGTGAGGTTACTTGGCTTTGCGTAACATGAGTTTTGACCTAAAACATGACCTGAATTTAATAATGGTGGACACATATATCAGACTCAGAACAGTGAAGTCAGAGCTTCCCACAGATAGTTCAGAAACCATTGAGACTACCTAAGAGACTTTAAACATAAGCTTTCGCTTACATTTGATACTTGAAAAAATATGAAAGAAATTTCAAAACAGCTTCCAGGGAAGCTGTAGATGTATGTAAGCCCTTTAATAACTGAATATCTTTTTTTTTTTTTTTTTTTTTTTTTTTTTTTTAAAGATTTTATTTATTTATTTGACAGAGAAAGATCACAAGTAGATGGAGAGGCAGGCAGAGAGAGAGAGAGAGGGAAGCAGGCTTCTTGCTGAGCAGAGAGCCCGATGTGGGACTCGATCCCAGGACCCTGAGATCATGACCTGAGCCGAAGGCAGCGGCTTAACCCACTGAGCCACCCAGGCGCCCCAATAACTGAATATCTTGGCCTTAGGCCTCTCATTGAGGACAGTGGCCATTGGTAATCTACGTTTAATGGCCCCTCTTTGAACTCTTCCCACTTTGAAGACCTGTTTTTCCAGAAGACAGCATTAACAGTGACACATCACACTTCTGTGAGATCTTTGCTAATGGCACTTTGGAATTGGTTGAGGTGTCATTTTAGATATTTTAACATTTATTTTTATTTTAAGATTTTATTTATTTACTTATTTGAGAGAGAGAGCAGGAGCAGGGTGTAGAGGCAGAGGGAGAAGCAGATTCCCCCACTGAGCATGGAACCTGACGTGGGGCTCGATCCCAGGATCCTGAGACCATGACCTGAGCTGAAGGCAGGCGCCCAACCGACTGAGCCACCCGGGTGCCCCTAGACTTAATGTTTATTATCATTGTAGAACTGATTGCTCGGTATTAGGTTATCAGTTCTTTGAAGAAATGAATTTTGAGGCAGTGTGGGAGGAAGGAATACATTTTATAAAATGTTAGCACAAGGTTCACTACTCAGCTCTGAATAGTAGGAGTTTTAAGTATGTTGTTAAATATCTTTAATGGACAGTTTAAGGGAATTACCAGACGGTGAGAGAAACACATGAGCTCCCCAAACAAGAATCTCAGAATAGGTTTTTGTTTTTATGAAATGAACTTAAACAAGTTACAGTTAAAGTTTGAGGGAACAGCCTGCTTTGGCTGCCAGTCCACATCTGCTTGCCGCTATTCACACTCTTTTGTTGAGGTTGTATCTTCATAAGCTTTTCAGCTGGTGTGAGTCGAACACTTCTGTTGCATGGTCAGGATGGGATCCGAGACCCTGGATATTGGCAACTGATTTGCCTGTTTTCTTCTGTCTTTTTCCATGTCTATCTACTGCCTCATCTTAGTTTATAATGAAAACTCAAAAAACCTACAAAAATATTTTGTGGTTTGTCTAGGAATAATACAGAAAATATTGCTCTTATTTTTGGTGAAGACAGTAAGTTTTGTATAGTTTATTTCAATCCAAGTAAACTATGAATTTTGTTTTTTAAAAAAGTATTACCCTTAAAAGGATTTTTTTTTAATTTCTTTTCAGCGTAACAGTATTCATTGTTTTTGCACCACACCCAGGGCTCCATGCAATATGTGCCCTCCATAATAACCACCACTTTGTTCCCCCAACCTCCTACCCCCCACCCCTTCAGGACCCTCAGATCGTTTTTCAGAGTCCATAGTCTCTCATGGTTCACCTCCCCTTCCAATTTCCCTCAACTCCCTTCTCCTCTCCATCTCCCCTTGTCCTCCATGCTATTTGTTATGCTCCACAAATAAGTGAAACCATATGATTATTGACTCTCTCTGCTTGACTTATTTCACTCAGCATCATCTCTTCCAGGCCCATCCATGTTGCTACAAAAGTTGGGTATTCATCCTTTCTGGTGGAGGCATAATACTCCATAGTGTGTATGGACCACATCTTCCTTATCCATTCATCCGTTGAAGGGCATCTTGGTTCTCTCCACAGTTTGGCGACCATGGCCATTGCTGCTATAAACATTGGGGTACAGATGGCCCTTCTTTTCACTCCATCTGTATCTTTGGGGTAAATACCCAGTAGTGCAATTGCAGGGTCATAGGGAAGCTCTATTATTAATTTCTTGAGGAATCTCCACACTGTTCTCCAAAGTGGCTGCACCAACTTGCATTCCCCCCAACCGTGTAAGAGGGTTCCCCTTTCTCCACATCCCCTCCAACACATGTTGTTTGCTGTCTTGCTAATTTTGGCCATTCTAACTGGTGTAAGGTGGTATCTCCATGTGGTTTTAATTTGAATCTCCCTGATGGCTAGTGATGATGAACATTTTTTCATGTGTCTGATAGCCATGTGTATGTCTTCATTGGAGAAGTGTCTGTTCATATCTTCTGCCCATTTTTTGTTATGATTATCTGTGTTGTGTGTGTTGAGTTTGAGGGGTTCTTTATAGATCCTGGATATCAACCTTTCGTTTGTACTGTCATTTGCAAATATCTTCTCCCATTCCGTGGTTCGCCTCTTTGTTTTGTTGACTGTTTCCTTTGCTGAGCAGAAGCCACACTAATCCAAAAGAAAAGAGAGAAAGCCCAAATTCATAAAATTATGAATGAAAAGGGAGAGATCACAACTAACACCAAGGAAGTAGAAACAGTCATCAGAAGTTATTATTAACAGTTATATGCCAATAAGCTAAGCAACCTAGATGAAATGGATGCATTCCTGGAAAACTATAAACTCCCAAAATTGAACCAGGAAGAAACTGACAACCTGAATAAACTGATATCTAGTAATGAGATTGAAGCAGTGATCAAAAACCTCCCAAAAAACAAGAGCCCAGGACCTGACGGATTCCCTGGGGAATTCTACCAAACTTTCATAGAAGAAATAACACCTATTCTCCTGATGCTGTTTCAAAAAAATTGAAGCAGAAGGAAAACTTCTAGACGCTTTCTATGAAGCCAGCATTACCCTGATCCCCAAACCAGGCAAAGACCCTACCAAAAAGGAGAATTTCAGACCACTATCACCGAATGAATATGGATGCTAAGATTCTCAACAAGATCCTAGCAAACAGGATCCAATAGCACATTAAAAAGATTATTCACCCTGACCAGGTGGGATTCATCCCTTGGCTACAAGGATGGTTCAACATTTGCAAATCAATCAATGTGATAGAACAAATTAATAAGAGAATAGAGAAGAACCACATGGTCCTCTCAATTGATGCAGAAAAAGCATTTGACAAAATCCAGCATCCATTCCTGATTAAAACACTTCAAAGTATAGGGATAGAGGGAACATTCCTGAACTTCATAAAATCTATCTATGAAAGACCCACAGCAAATGTCATCCTCAATGGGAAAAAGCTTGCAGCCTTCCCTTTGAGATCAGGAACACGACAAGGATGCTCACTCTCACCACTCTTGTTCAACATAGTATTAGAAGTCCTAGCAACAGCAATCAGACAACAAAGAGAAATAAAAGGTATCCAAATTGGCAGTGAAGAAGTCAAACTCCCTCTCTTCGCAGATGACATGATTCTTTATATGAAAAACCCAAAAGACTCCACCCCCAAACTATTAGAACTCATACAGCAATTCAGTAATGTGGCAGGATACAAAGTCAATGTACAGAAATCAGTGGCTTTCTTATACACTAACAATGAAAATACAGAAAGGGAAATTAGAGAATCGATTCCATTTACTATAGCACCAAGAACCATAAGATACCTGGGAATAAACCTAACCAAAGAGGTAAAGGATCTGTACTCGAGGAACTACAGAACACTCATGAAAGAAATTGAAGAAGGCACAAAAAGATGGAAGACCATTTCATGCTCTTGGATCGGAAGAATAAACATTGTTAAAATGTCTATACTGCCTAGAGCAATCTATACTTTTAATGCCATTCTGATCAAAATTCCACAGTTATTTTTCAAAGAGCTGGAACAAATAATCCTAAAATTTGTATGGAATCAGAAGAGACCCCGAGTTGCTAAGGAAATGTTGAAAAACAAAAATAAAACTGGTGGCATCACGTTATCTGATTTCAAGCTTTACTACAAAGCTGTGATCACCAAGACAGCATGGTACTGGCATAAAAACAGACACATAGACCAGTGGAACAGAGTAGAGAGCCCAGATATGGACCCTCAACTCTATGGTCAAATAATCTTTGACAAAACAGGGAAAAATATACAGTGGAAAAAAGACAGTCTCTTCAATAAATGGTGCTGGGAAAACTGGACAGCTATATGTAGAAGAATGAAACTTGACTATTCTCTTACACCATACACAAAGATAAACTCGAAATGGATAAAAGACCTCAACCTGAGACAGGAATCCATCAGAATCCTAGAGGAGAACATAGGCAGTAATCTCTTCGATATCAGCCACAGCAACTTCTTTCAAGATATGTCTCCAAAGGCAAAGGAAACAAAAGTGAAAATGAACTTTTGGGACTTCATCAAGATCAAAAGTTTCTGCCCAGCAGAGGAAACAGTCAAGAAAACAAAGAGGCAACCTTAAAAGGTTTTTTAAAAGTTTTTATTTGAATTGGAGTTTGTTAATGTACAGTGTAATATTAATTTCAGGTGTACAATATAGTGATTCAGCACTTCCATACTATACCCAGTGCTCATCATGACAAGTGCCCTCCTTCATCCCATCACCTGCTTCACCCATCTCCCTCCTACCTTCCCTCTGGTGACCATCAGTATGTTCTCCATAGTTAAGAGTCTCTTTCTTGGTTTGCCCCTCTCTCTCTTTTTTCCTCTTCATTCATTTGTTTTATTTCTTAAATTCCACATATGAGTGAAATTATATGGTATTCGCCTTTCTTGGAATAACTTATTTTGCTTAGCAAATACTGTCTAGCTCCATCCACATCATTGCAAATGGTAAGATTTCACTTTTTACAGCTGAATAATATTCCATTGTGTGTGTGTGTGTGTGTGTGTGTGTGTGTGTGTGTATCTCACATCTTCTTTATCCATCCATCAGTCAATGGGCACTTGGACTGTTTCCACAATTGGCTATTGTAGATAATGCTGCTGTAAACATCAGGGTGCATGTATCTCTTTGATTTAGTATTTTTGTATTCTTTGGGTAAATACCCAGTAGGGCCATTACTGAATCATAGAGTATTTGTATTTTTAACTTTATGAGGAACCTCCATACTGTTTTCCACAGTGGCTGCACCAGTTTGCATTCCCACCAATAGTGCAAGAGGGTTCCCCTTTCTCCACATCTTCACCAACACCTGTTGTTTCCTGTGTTGTTGATTTTAGCCATTCTGATAGGTGTGAGGTGCTATTTTGTAGTTTTGATTTGCATTTTCCTGATGACGAGTGATGTTGAGCATCTTTTCATGTATTGTTGGCCATCTGGAAGGCTTCTTTGATAAAAGGTCTATTCCTATCTTCTGCCCAATCTTAATTGGATTGTTTGGTTTCAGATGTTGAGTTTTATAAGTTCTTTATGTATTTTGGATACTTATCCTTTCTTGGATATGTCTTTTGCAAATATCTTCTCCCATTCTGTAGGCTGCCTTTTAGTCATTATTTCCTTTGCTGTGTAGAAGCTTTTCATTTTGATGAAACCCCAATAGTTTATTTCTGCTTTTGTTTCCCTTGCCTCAGGAGACAAATCTAGAAAGAAGTTGCCATGAAACTTGCGAAGAAACACTTGAAAGACTTTTGTAAATCAAAATAATCATGTAATAATGTATTCTGTGATACAAAAATAATGTAAGCCTGTCTATTGGACTATCTTTCCTTTTTTGATTTTTGGTTTCTTATTGTTAATAATGACTATAAACTTATTTGAAAGAAAATATACCTGTGTTTCCAATAATCAAATGGCATTAGAGACAAAAAAAAAAAACCAACTCGTGCTTCCCTTTCTCACTCGCCTATCAGACCCTAGTTTGCAGTGGCCATCTCTCCTCTTCCGCGTGGCATTTTTCTATCCATTTAGGGTTGGAGTCAGGCAAAGATTTCTTTCATGTCACCAACCCTCCATACCTCCATAATTTTAAATAATCCATGAGCTCTGTGTAGAACCTTATGTACTCTGGATGTTCCCATCATCTTCTACTTTCCGTGCAATAAAATCATTGGGAATGGAGAGGGAGGCTTAAAGAAAGGAAGAGGAGACAAGACTAAAATCCCACTGTACATGGGAGAATATAAGAATTTCCACTTGCAGAATGCCTTCTGTGTGCCAGGAAATTTCTATATATGTTTTTGAAATCATAAAGTAGAAGTTTGTTATCCCCATGTTACAGAGATAGAAACTGAGACTCACAGAAATTAAATCATTCATCACAATTTTCAGAATTAGTGGTGGTTGAACTAGGGTCCATACCTGATTGTCTCCACTCATGTTAGTCTAAATCAGCAAACTTGCAGGCCTGAACCCAGTTCAAGATCATGATATTTTGTTTTGCTTGGTCAGCACTGGGATATGCTCCTCTCACCCATTTTCATTCTCTTATATATCACACATGTACTTTCTTTTCCTGGATCAGTAGCATTTAGAGTTTGCAATTTCTGTCCCTGGTATAATGGATGATTGTGGGCTCTGGAGCCAGACACTCAGGCATTTGAGCTGGGGCCAAACCAGTTACTAACAGAGTGTGTGTTTCGGGCAAGACTAAAACCTAATCCCTCCATACAGACAAGGTTAAGAATACCTAGGTCGAACAGCTTTGTAGAGATTCAAAGGAAACCGATGTAAACTGCTTGGCATTTGGTAACTATCCGTGCCATCTACAATCCCCTCCCACCCTTATCACCATCCATTGTAAAATCACTTTGAAAAATTTCTCCATACTCTGTTCCTTTCAAAGACTTTTTCTAGAAAGAGAGACTATTTCTGCGTCTAGAGACTGAGGCTACAGTCTCCATTGCTACTGTAAGAGAGTATCAGGCCAGCATTCTTCCTACCCCCAGCTCTACTGAGGTGTGGAATTCCTACAGAGAATGTGAGTCCAGTCTTCATTTTTATGTGTGATGTAACAGAAATATGCAGTAACCCCTTTCATGAACCTTGGTCTCTTAACCATACCAAAGATAGATAGATAGATAGATAGATAGATAGATAGATAGATAGATATAGATCTATCTATATATATATAAAGAAGAGTCATAACGGGGGAGATGTGGAAAGGTTGGTGAACTATTTCTTGGGAGCTGGGTCTTGCTATGCTGATTTCTACCCCTTCCCTCCTCTGTCTTGGCCAAATGAGGATTGACTTCTATATGGAAAAGCTCTGTGGACAGTTAGATGTATGTGTTGCTGCTGTTGGTGGTGGGGAGGAGAACTCTGTATGTAGGTCACATTCTTAGGCAAGAAATCTAAAGGACAAAACTCTGACAGATGTGTTGGTGGCAGATGCAGAGGAGGGCTGCTCAGATGGCGTGAATCTGCATTCCTTGACTTCATTCTGGGCAAGGATCCCTGAGGGTCTCCCGCTGAGTGCCGTGGGCTGCACAGGGAACTTGTAGCAGGCAGCCGCGGAGCTTCCCACCGTTTCCTTAGAACCTTCCCTTTCAGTGAGCTCCTCCTGACTTCTAATAATGAACGACTCTGTTCCTGAGGATTTTTCTAGAACAGGAGCAGGCCACTCTCCCTGGGGCGCAGTAGGCTTGGTGTGTCAGAGAATGAAACACTCTGGAGCAGTCGTCAGATGGACTTGAAAAGTGACGTTGTTTGTGTGTTTGTGTGTTCATGTGTTTGCAAATACCACGATTCCCTGTTTCTGAGCTGGGATGATTCTAAGGCACGCATCTGATAATATTTCCCAAATTTCCTTGTGGGATGAAACTTTAGTGCTAAAGGGCTTTGTGTTGTACTCCTTTCCTGGATGTCTCCTCTTTCCTCATTACCTTGGCCCTTTGGGAGGGCTCTCAGCAACTCCCAGAGAAATTACTGGCATTCACAGCCTTCCCTCTGTGTCTATTTCTGGAGGAGCCCAGACTAGGACAAGAGGCACTAGGAGAGGTCCAAAGAAGAATATACCCTTATGATAAGATTCTGGAACTTGCCAACCAGATCACAAAAAGGGCTCTATTATTGGTGGTGATAAGAGAGGCGACGATAAGCCCTGGCAAGCCGAGCATCACAATTATGAATATGTTCATCTGTGGTGAGCTGGAATGGGAAACAGGTTTCCAGAACATCTCCAGCATTTTTTAGATATGGTGGCAGTGGTAATGATGACTGGAATTGGTGTTAATTGTCACGGTGGCACTGAAGGGAAAAGACCACCTCAGGTCAGCTGACCATCAAATTATTCTCCATGTGAGGCCCAGAGGACCTTTAATTCAGCATTTACAGGATGCGTATTTCCTGTAGCCGCAAGTAAGACCCATCTGAGTATGAAAGAAGTGGAGTTGCAGAGACTTGATTCTTAGCCCTGGCAAGTCTCTGCTAAGGTCTAGGGCCTTGGTGTGGGAGGGGTGTGGGCCTGAGACCCGAGATGGGGAGACTGGGGAGTGATGTACTTGAGAACCTTGAATTAACACTTTCTCCTGAATTCCTTTCTCTGAAAATGGTTCCCTTCCCCCTTTGTTACCGGGGAGCAGATTCTCCTTGCCCAGAAATCATGCAGAGACAGACACCTCCTAAGATGATATACTTACCTTCTTCAAGGTTTTCCTATACTTGCTTCAGAGATTCTAGGACCGTAACTAGGGTCAAAATTCAGCTTGAAGTCCTGAGAAAATATTTTCCCTGCTCCAGGAGAAAAGAAAAAAGGGACCCTTAACAACAGAGCTGCAAGGCTTGGCTAATATGTCCTGGCAGAATCAGGAATATTTTACCTGTACTTTGAGGGTACTGCCCCAACTGTGAGGAGTTTAAGGCTGCAGAGATAGAATTTTTTAAAGGCAAGCATTCTCCCGTGACATCAGCTTTAGTGTCCTAGACAGGACTACTCTCATGGGCTCTAATACGCTGCTGGGATAGTTCCTCCCAGTTCGGAAAATGATAGCTTGCAGCAAATGAGATGCCATTAGCGTGTAAATACCTAGCTCTCTTGCTCCTCATGTGGGGAAATTCTTAGGTGGGTGGTGAACGCTCAGTCCCACAGTTTTTCCTTAAGATTAAGGAGCTGGAAGCTGAGAGAAATACCAGATTCCTGGGGATGAAGAAACAGTCACCAGAGACAGCTGAGTGAAGGGACAGTACAACAGGTCAAGGAGGACATTCTCCATCCTGTGTCAACCTGAACATCCCTCGCCCCCAGGAGTACAGTCATCTTGGGACAGAACAGTCCAAGTGAAACTTTTCTATCCCTGTGCTATTTTTTCCTCTGCTGTGACACCAGAGAGATAAGAAACCATCTAGCAATCTAGGGATGGGCGGTGAGGGAAAAGGAAGAGATAAACAAGTCAGAGAAATACAGAAGAAGCCAAATATTACTCCTTTTCGTGCCCCTAGGCTTGCAGTCTGAAATAAGCTAAAGTTGTGAAGAAAGAGAAAATATGTGATTAATTGGTTTTTGAATTTTTATGAGTGTCTGAGAACAGATATTTTAATTACTGAATTGACCTTGTATTCTGATTTAAAAGGATATAAGAACATCTTTTAATTAACAGTTATCCAAACAATTATGGTACCTGTCAAGTTTCTACTCAGCAGTGAGAAATTAGTACAGGGGAGTCTCTAAAGATAACAGTGAAACAAACCAAAACACCAAGTTTCGTTTGAGTCCCTCAGATGTGTCTGTTCAGCATGTCCTACTACATTGTTGCCTTTGTGTTCTTCAGAAACTCTCCAGCTTTTCTCCCCATATGTTTTGTTACAAAAATAAAAAGCATAGTTAATAGCAACTGACCTAGAGAAAAGGTAACATAGGGTGCGGGAAGAAATCTTAGTTGTCTCATGTGTGTATTTCCTAGGCCATCATCCTTGGTGGTTGATAACTCCCAGGCTATTTTAAAGCCATATTGTAGCATTGTTTCATTTATTTTCTTTTGCAAGCATAAAATGACTGTATAGACAATGGATGGGAAAAAAAGGAGTATAAGACGCAAAAGGTTGTTTGGCTTTCTTTCTTGAGTCTCAAATACAGTACTGTTTGCTTCATAAGGAAGAAAGAAACAGGAGGGTTTGAGATGGCCACCCACCATGTGCATAAGTCACTTACCATCACTTTGTTCCCTCAGAATCTTCAAGAGCACTGAGTGTGCCCAGGAGCAGAACTGTGACCTAAACCAAGTGTTTCTCTCTTGCTGTGTATTTTTGTGTTGTAGAAAACACAGTCCAAAGCTGTAATCAAATCTAGCGAGATCACTTCCTCTTTCTTAGCGTGAATCTTTGTTTAACATGGAAGGCAACAATTTTTGTTGGAACACTATATGCTCCATCAAATGCTCTTGATTGATCTTTGAGACCTGATTTTTTTTTTTTTTTTTTTTGGAATTTGTTATAGATTGACTTATTAGGGAATTCCCGATGGTCTCATTTCATCTTGATCAAATTCAACAACTCTGAGAAAACATTAATTGAAATTGTCATAAAATATGGGTAGGGCTCAAGATGCCCATCTCTTCCTTTGGACCAATGTTTCCTAACTGTGCAGAGAGAAGTTGTATGTCTAGGGCAGTGGTTTTGAACCGGGGGTGATTTTGTACCCCATCCCTGTGACAGTTGGCAATGTCTAGAGCTGTTTTTGATGGCACCCCAGAGAGGGACACTACTGGCATCCAGTGAGTAGAGGCTGGGGGTGCCTCTAAACAAATACATTAATTTCCTATTGCTGCGCGACACGGCAGCTTACAGCAGTGCTCCTTTATTAATGCACAGTTTTCTAGGTCAGAAGTCTGGGAGATTGGGAAGGGTGCTTGACCAGGCTATCTACTTAGAGTATCACAGGGCTGAAATCAAGGTGTTGGTTAGGTTGGGCTCTTATATGGAAACTCTGGGGGAGAATCCAGTTTTAATCTCATTGATGTTTTCAGCGGAATTCAGTTCCTTGTGGTTTTAAGACTGAGGTCCCTATTCGCTTGCTGGCTGTCAGACACTCTTAGCTCCTATAGAGCACCCACCTGTGTTTGTGCATGTCCCCCTCCAACTTCTAGGTCAACAACGGCATGTTGAACTCCCCCCAACCCCCCTACCCTGACCTTGTGCTTTGAATCTCTGACTTCTCTTCTGCCACCAGACAGAGAATATTCTTCTTTTAATGGGCTCACCTAATTGGATCAGGCGTGTCTGAACTATCTCCATAACTGAAGGTCACCTATTTGGAACTTTAATTACATCTACCAAAGTTTCTTCACTGCAGCCCTCATTAGCTTTTGATTGAATAATTGGAAGAAGTGGGGGACCATCTTGAGAATTCTGTTTACCACCACAGTCTATAATGCACAAGACAGTCTCTCACAATAAAAAATTATCTGACCCCAAATGCCAGTACTACTGAGGCTGAGAAACCCTGGTCTAGATAGACCTTTTTGCACATGGTAGAAATATTTCCAGCTTCTCTTTCTCATGAAGGGCCCCTGAAAGAAGCACTGGCTTTCTGATCATGACCCCAAACTCTCATTTTCCAGGAGTTGTTAGTCACAAAGATCTTATGAATTATTTGACACTGGCTGGTCCATCTGGCTTTACCCATTGACCGCTCTAGCCTCATGTCCATCAGTTCGCGCAGTTCACAGTCTTCTGTTCTTTGATGCAAGTGATATTTGATTTACATATATTGGGAAAAGAGAAGAATTGTAGTATTTTTTGGTTTTGGCCAGATAATCAGAATATAATCATGCATGTAATTAGAATGCAAGTTCCTGATTACAGAGACTTTTCCTTGGTCACTGATACCCTGAGAACCTAGTGCAATTGGTGGCATGTGGTAGGGACACACTGTTGAAGGAATGACTTCTGCAGTCAGGGATAATACAGCAAGACAAATCTAGACAAATCTTGACTTTTGGTGCAGATACCCAGGTTTAAATGGGTCTGTGGCTTGATTAGACAATCCTTTATTATGAGGCATAAAGGGATAAAGCATATGTTTATGTAACTAGAGATTAAAAATATCTTGATAGGTATATAAAGGTGTGTAGGCTCTCAGCTTTTCTAAAATTTAGAACAGCCACCGGGTTTAAACTCTTACCCCCATATGAAATCTTTATAACACGCCTGATGGGTCATTCTACTTTGGATTTGAGACTTTTCAGATCGTGTCACAGAATTTGGATGCTTTGGAATAGAAACCTTCAAAGTTTTTTGTTTTGGGGTTTTTTTTTCTGCCAAATACTCCCTAAAGAATTTTGGAAAATCATGGATTCCTTTGGGTATTTGAATTTGACATCTAAAATTTTTTAACCATCATATTTGTAAGGAATTAATTTCTGGCATTTCCCATATCATGTATATACTTTAAATATATATTTCAGAACATCAGATTGATAGATTTAGTTCATTCAGTTTGTATAATATGACATCCATATGATCTATCAGATAAATGCAGCTCAAATTGTTAATCAAAATAGACAAATGAGGTTTACTTCTTGTGCAAAAGTCTGGATTCATTTTTCAATTTAAATAAACTGGGATCTTTGTATGCCTGTGACAACTTCTCACTTCTAAATTCTCATTCTAAGATAAATCAATATACGGATAGACCAGAGCCTTAGAATGAGTCTGTCACCTGGATGAAATAAGGCATTACCCCATCAATATTTCTTACAGATGATCTTTATGCTTTGCTGTCACCATATCAGGAATTATACAACCTCTTGTTATTCCTTTGTTTTTATACCCTAAGTAATGCATGGTTGGTGAGGACTGGTGAATGTAAAGTTGGAGTGTTGACAAAGAATAAGTTTTAACCTTAGACAGAAACATTTTAGGGAAAAGGACACATAGAGGTTGTGGATTTGGGAAATGATTCCTTGAAAGATATACATACCCATTTACCCCTGGGAAAAAATCTTAATGTGCTCTCAGAGATCTGAGTCCCCCATTTTGGAAACTGCTGGCTTTGATGACCGTCTTCGGCATGATTAGAAAGGGCTTTCCAATACCAAAGTAGTGAATTGAAATATGCTTTCTACCCTTTATCTGTTCTACTATATTTAAGCTCTCTCATAAGTACCTAGAGTAGGATAAATTCATCTTCTGTTGATGATGCTCCAAACATTTGAAGATTCTCTCCTGCATCCCTTATGTCTTTCTATCTCTAAGATTCATATTCTTAGCTCCTACAATTGTTCATTGTCTGTTACTGTTTTCAGTTCCTTTGCCATTATAGTTATCCTCAAACTTATCATAAAGGATGCTCAAACTTAACAAAAATTACCTGAATTTTGATGTCCAAAACAGTATAATGCTTCTACTGTCAGGGATAAAATATTAATCCTAGTAATTTTCTTTGTAGCCTAAGGAACTACCATATACTGAATGTTTAGTGTATGCTTAGTGCATAAAATAGCACTGCAGAGAAGATACTGTTGCTATTATTCTCATTTTACAGATGAGAAAACTGTCTAGAACTTCAGTCATTACTTTGCTTATTAATTAATCACTGGCTGGGCCAGCAGTTGATTTAACAGCAACATAACATCTTACAGAGTGGAGGGATGCAAAGGCCCAGGTTCGTCCAGATAGATGATTGGGCAGAATGTCTGGCCCTGAACATCCTCTGACCAGGTCCCAGTCGATCTGTGAGGAGCCTCACATGTGTCATGCTGCTGTGGTCCAGAATGATGTGCCTAGATAACCTGGGCCTGGAGGCTTTTCCAGACTGGACTCTGCTCCATTCAAGGGAGTGTGTGTCGAGTGTCTGGTGGACTCGTGCCAGGGGAGGGGGGAGACCTCCAAAATGGGGCTTTGCACATCCCCTCCTCTGCTTCAACCAAACAGCTGTGCTTTTTTAAAATTTTACTTGTTCATACTTGTAGACAGCAACAGAGATAGAATTGAAATAGGGATAGAATTAGAGATACTGTGTGTGTGTGAGAGAGAGGGGTGGAAAGAGAGAAAGAGACCACTAGCTATGAAAAGAATACTAAGTTTGGAGTCCGCTTACTTAGTTTTGATATCTATAATATACTTACTATTAAGTGATCAAGTGACCTGGGCATGGTCTTTAGCTACCCTGAGCTTTCGTTTCCTCACCTGACATAGCAGGGAGTCACAGGGTTTTGTTGAGCAAATGAGCCAATGAATGAATGAATGAATAATTTTATGCTTTGGCAAAAGTAACTTTGCAAGGTTGGGTTGAGAACTAATGCTACTGCAGCCCGGCACATAGTAGGTGTTTTGTTGATAATAATAATAGTAATGGCACTCCTTGTCATTATTGACTCAGTGGTATTTTTCTGGATTGATATAACAGGTGCCTTTATGGTACATCTCTCTATGCTAGATGGAGATCCCTCATCAAAATTGAGAGCAAATCCTGTATGTTGCTGAATATTTGGAGTGCGCCTAAGTCAAGAGGGTCATTCCTATTAGAAAGGGAAGACACTGGATATCTCAGAAGCTTCTTGGCCCTCCAGTCTTGAAGGTGTGGCTTGAGAAGTTTGGGGGCAAAAACCGTGGCAGCGTTTTGTCTGGGAGAAGTCCTGCCATTGTCCCAGATGTTCCAGAATCATACAGCAGCTCAGTGAACTCAGTGCCTGCAGACCCAGAGGTGTGCATGCTACTGTCAGTGGTGTTCCTGGGGTTTGAATTCCACTACCCAGTGACATCTAAGTCTGTGAGCACATTCGTTTTCTGGGTAAGAACAAATTATGAACCTACAGCCCATTCTTCTTGAAAGAGAAGGGGAGGTGGAAAGTGTGCTGGGCTTTTGACCTAAAAATTGATGTCTTTACCTAAATCATTTCCAGTTAAATACCATTGTCTTGTGGATCTCATTCATCTGCTGTAGACTGTAAATTCTCTAAGATAAGACCTTGTCTTTCCATAGGTTGTGGAAAATGGTGCACTTTTAGCACTCGTGGTATAACAGATGGTTATCATTTATAACAAAAGAAAAAGAACAATGGCAACCTACTCACACCTGGAAGCTTGGGGTGAAAAAGGAACCCCCTTATATTTATATATATACTTATATTTATACATATATTTATATGCAGTAATCCCATTACAACATATTGTAAAGGTATGCATGTTTCTCATTGGGAAAACCGGATAACTCATTCTTCCAAGTCTAGAAAACAGACTAGTGAGAGTTAATTCTAATTATGTAAAGATCCTTTGCTTTACCAGACAGTTTTTCTAAAGAGTCTCTTTAAATAGCTGCATCTCTTTTTGGAGTATTCAAAATTGGATTTGCCTTACAAAATGTTGATTAAACTCAACTTTTCAGGAGCAAAGAGATTGTACAAAAATGGGGCATTGCATGTCAAGTGTTATTGGTGAAGTCAGTTAGTGATCACGAGGCTCACCATTCCGTCCACTGAGCCCATCTGAGTCAGAATGGCCAAATATGGCCTGTGGCTTTCACAGGGCATTGGGGGTCCTCATTCTAGGTAGGAAAGCCAAGCCAGCATTGAGGTCATTGGCCATCATTAACCATGTGAGTCCTGCAGCCACGGGCATTAATCTGTGCTCTGAATGATCTTGCATGATTCAGCATGTACTGGTATTAGCTTAAATAGGGATACTTTTTTTTTTTTTGATCGAGACAATTATGAAGAAAAATCTGATGGCTTTTATTCAAATAAAGGAAAACCAAAATTTGGAAGAGAGATATGCATTTCTTTCTTCATATGTAAATTGTGAGCAAGGAGAGGAAAAGGAGAAATTAGAGTAGGACCAGATAGGGACACAGGGCCCAAAGGGACCCCCAGATGACAAACAAACTTTTATTCCCTGTGTCATACCCTCTTTTTTATAAAACCCTCTACTTGCAAGCAGTTAGGAAGGTGTCAGTCATTCCTGCTATCTCCCAGTTCGGATGGATAGCAAGAAAAAGCACTATTTACTGCACCACTCCATTTTGCAGGTAAATACTGTACAGGCACTAAATTAGACTCAAATATGGGAAGAAAAGAAGACAGGGAGAGAAAAAGGAAATGCATATTTAATAAGACAAGTGAATGTTTCCAAAGATCATACAGTGTCTTTACGTGCTATTCCAAGCTGGTTTCTCCAATAGAAAAATGAGAATACTTCATTTTAAAGTAGCCTACTGTTAGCGAGGTGCACTATTCATACATTTGCAAGGGTCCTAAAGCAAGAGTTGATTCATCTCTGCCTGGATGTAGGTGGGGTGACGAGAATCTTTCAGGAAGTTCTGTCCACTGTGCTGAGAGGCTATTATTAACACTATAGCAAAGTAAGGGGGTATGCGCAGAATTTTCATAGCACGGTTTATTTCTCTACTCCTCTAAGTTATTTTCACCTTCCTGCCTTGTAAGCCTTGCGTGTGCTTTGTGTGCTCACAAGTGTCTAGATTTCAAAAGAGAGTGTTTAATATAGGGAGTGAGTCTTGGACCTGGAGATGTGTGTGTGAATGAGTGGAGGGGGAACCATGAGTCAGGTGACCTGAGAGGTAAGTTGAAGGCTCTTGTGGAGAGGAAAACAGTTAATTTGCATTGTTCAATGTTAAATACACGTTCGGGTTTGTATTTAATGTTTTGCCACTTGTGTTCAGAAATGCCCCTCTCATTTCTCATATTCACGCAGTTTCTGTTCAGAACCAGGCCAGCATAGACAGGTTTGCAGAGGAGAGCAATCCTCATCAGCCCAGGGAAAGGAGAAAAAAAAATCGAATGTGTACCCTGCGGGGAGATGGCTCTCTAGAGTGTAAAAATGTGTTCCTGGGACCATGTGGAAGAGGGTTGAGGGTGAAGAAGCCGGGGAGCTGAAGCTTCCTCCCTTCCCAGGCTTAGGAGTGCCGAAGGTGGGTCTCTCACTGCGCGGTGCTGGGGTCGCTCCTCCTACCCAGCCCCAGGGAAGGGAAGGACAGGGAATTGGGAATGTATGGCAGAGGCTCACTCTGCCAGGATGAGATGTTAGGGTATGCGGGTGGGGTGGGGGCCTGAGGGGTGGCTTGGAGCCCTGGCAGTGGCTGCCTGACGTCACCGGCCTCTCTGGCAATAGGCTGCGAGCTGAGCTCCCCGAAGCGGCGGCGGCGGCAGCAGCGAGGCTTGGTCTCTGGCCCCTTCACTCCGCGCCTTCTGCAGCCGCCACTGCAGCCGCGCGGCGGGGGCTCCCTCCCTGCAGCCAGCTGGTGGCCCCAGGTAAGGGACGCGGTGCGGCTGAAGGTTCCAGGCTGCTGGGTGGTGGGGCGCGAGCGGGTCGGACAGCCCCGGCGGCCTGCGCAGGCACCCCTGGCCATAGCTTCGGCCCCCACCCTGCCCAGACCCGGCTTGCGCGCCTCGTCTGTGCTCCGCAGTGCAACAGTTTGCAGCTGCCTCTCGAGCACGGCAAGGGGGCTCTGCTGTGTGCTGCGGGTCTACCTGGCTCTGGTCCCCGGGAAGAGCCTCGGGCTGGGGTTGGGGAGGCCGGAGGGAAGGTCCGTTCCCCAAACTTTGCAAACGAAAACCCAGACCCTTCCATTTCCAGTCCCCCTAGAAAGAAGCAGGATACTGCCGAGTGCGGGGCACAGGAAGATGGAGAGAAGGGGGCGTTTGCGGGGATGTGTTTTAGCTGAAAAAGGTGTTTCAGCTGCTTTTCTTTTTCTGATTGGGGGGCGGGGGTACCAGGGAAGAAGACTGTAGAATGGAGGGAGCGTGATCCAGCGCGTCAGCTGTGGTCACGGACAGAGGCGGAGTGGGATGTGGTTGCTGTGGTGCCCCCTTGGGAATGGGACTTAAGGGGCCTGAAGCCGGCCAGGGAAGAGGAGTCTGGAGGGGAAGGGAAGAGAAGGCAGTACTGCGCACCCGGAGCCCGCTTGTTCGGCGCTTGGGGGTGGGTGCTGGGAAGGGTGGGATGCACAGGAAGACATCCACTAAGAGGGCGAAGGAAGGAGGCGAGTCGGTGCTCTGGGAAGCGGGGACCGCGTTCCCAGGCGGCTGTGTGTCTGTTCCAATTAGAAAGTTGTGGAGGGCCGAGGAAGGCTGCCTTATCTGCTGAGTAATCTGTCTCTCCGTGGTGCCGGCGCAGACCCCTTCCCAGCGAGTGGCGCGGCGCAAAAGCTGGCGGCTGGGGTGCGCGGCCAGGGGCGGGCGGGTTGGGGTCCCCGGGCTGCGGAGAAGACGGGCAGCGCCCGGCCGAGGCAGTGTGCCCAGAGGGCCGCTTTGCGGTAGTGGCTGATCCTTCCAGTCCTCCGCACTTCCCTGGGCAGCGGCCGGGATCCTAACTAAGCCTGTTCTCTTTGCAGCCTGGTGCCTTGGGAGAGGAAAAGGGCGCGCGGACACGCGTTCCAGGCGGGGCCAGAGAGGATCTCCAGGGCACCGCTCGCTTCCTGGCCGGCTTGCTTGTCCGCGGTTGCTCTCTCAGCCCTTCGCTCGCGCGTGCATCCCCTCCCGCACCAGGGAGTAGTTTTGGGTGGCGTGGGCTCGTCCTCTTCTTTCCTGGTGGGAACGGTTGCCCAAGAGAGGAAGTCTGGTGGGCCCGGCCCCTCCCAGCCCAGCGCCGATGAGTGCCAGGGCGCCCAAGGAGCTGAGGCTGGCGCTGCCGCCGTGTCTCCTCAACCGGACCTTTGCTTCCCCCAACGCCAGCGGCAGTGGCAACGCGAGCGCCCGTGGCCCGGGCGCGGGCGGCAGCGGTGGCGGCACCTGCATCACGCAGGTGGGACAGCAGCTCTTCCAGTCCTTCTCCTCCACGCTGGTGCTGATTGTCCTGGTCACCCTTATCTTCTGCCTCATCGTGCTGTCCCTCTCCACCTTCCACATCCACAAGCGGAGGATGAAGAAGCGGAAGATGCAGCGGGCGCAGGAGGAGTACGAGCGGGATCACTGCAGCAGCAACCGCAGCGGCCGGGGGCTGCCACCGGTGGGCGGCCAGGCCCCCCCCCATGCGAAAGAAACCCGGCTGGAGAGGCAGCCCCGGGACTTGGCCTTCTGCGCCCCCTCCAACGCCTCCTCTTCGTCTTCGTCCCCTGGCCTTCCACGCCAGGGTCCCTGTGCCGCTCCACCTCCCCCGCCGGCCCCCAGTCCGCAAGGAGCACACGCGGCCTCCTCCTGTTTGGACACAGCTGGCGAGGGCCTTTTGCAAACGGTGGTCCTGTCCTGATTGTTCAGCCCCCGCCTTCCCCTTCCTCATTTCCAGCATCCTTCCCGTCCTTGCTTTTCCCCTCCATCTTTCTTCTTCCACTTTTCTCTGCCCCCCCCTTCTTTCCCTGTCTGCCCTCCCCTTACTCTGTTCCTCCTCCGCCGAGGCACTGTGCGGCATTTGTAAATACTGGGCGAGGAAAGTCTCAAAGAAGAAATAACGCTGATAATACTTTATTATTAATATTTATAGTAATTATATACTAATAACACAATCCAAGCGCATGACAAATCACCTAATTTCTCATTGTTGATGAAGGATGCGTCTTCCCTCTCCACCCTGCGCCCTCCCCCCCCCCCATAATAAGGAGAAGAAACCGCACAAGCTACCAAATATTTTTAAAAAGGCGTTGATTCCTGGAGCAAAGGGAGTGGAGGGGGCCTGGTGTGTTGTACATAGCTGTCAAGTTAAGGTTCACTTACCTTCCCCCCACCCCCAAGCTTTCACTTTTCCTTCAGCTTCCCTCCCTTCCCCATACCCACCCTCCGCTGGGCTCAGGCAATACTATATTATAAAAAAAAAACGTCTACATTAAGCACCAGAACTACAAGAGGCCACAGAGACAGTCCCAGAAAAATGTGTGTGACATGTACCCATCTCTGGCCAGCCCTCTTCCTCAGCCCTTAGTTAACCATTCCCCTTTCTAGGACCAGGCATTTAAATTTACTTTTAGAAATGTCCCTCGTTGGCTGAAAATCTTTAAATGAGTTGAAAGAAAGAGGAAAAAAAGAGAAAGAAAGAATGAAAGAAAAAAAGAAAAAGAAACTCTATTGCTTTAGCTCTCTGCCCCGTTCCCAGCTGTCCACCTTTGACTTGGGGCATCTTCAGGATTCACTGAGGATCCAGATGCTGTCCAGCCAGGTGTGGTGCTGAAACTGCTTCCATGAACTGGTTACTTTCTTTGCTTGAGGAGGCAGAGGAGGGGCTGTTTTGAGAAATGACTATTTTAGCTTTTTGTTGGTTTCTTTCTTCTTTTTCTATAATCGGGTTTGCGTGTACTATTGGTTTTATTATTATACATTGCATAAGTTATGTTTTTTGTAAAAAAAAAAAATTTACTAGGTGATGTACAGTACTGAAAGTGCAGTATCTAACCAACCAGAATGTTTCTGTTTCATTCTTAGAGCAAGTGCACCTTTGTTATATATTTATTATATTGGTACCAAATACAGAAGCAAACTATAGTTCTGTACTACATCCCCCAAACTGTATAGTCTTGTTCTTCATTTCCAGCTGTTGATACAACGGTCACCACTGGATGAGCAATTCAGTGGTGCAGACCCGGCTTCTGCTGTTTCCAGAAGTGTTCTTTTGTACCTTATTCTGTAGTCGACTGTTATAAAAAGATAACACATATGTTTTCTTTTTTTCTTTTGCGAATAACAGAAACAATCACAACAGAAAACAGACAAATAATGGATGTGCAGGAATGCCATCTATTAAAACATGGTTAATATTTAAACAGTGCCTGTGGTCCTGCCTGCGTGCAGTTACCCCCGGAGGCAGATGCGGGGGGTGCTTGCTTGGACTGTATGTGTTTGGGGGCGAGGCTGGTGGGGATATCGGGTGATTTGGATGACAGGACGTGCAAATTTCAAGGGAAGTTAAACCCAGTAACTACTTGTAGGATGACAATATTTGAAGCCTGTTCAGTTAAAAACTTGTGTCTGCGTCTGAGGTGCAGTGAAGGAAGGGCTCCTTTCTCTTTCTCAGTCTGGCTTACCTGTGTTGGCTGGATACACCAAAAAAGATTGAGAGAAAAGCAAAGCGAGAAAGAAGAAGATCGATGTTTTTCTTCTCCCTCCTGATGCCAGACAAGGCCGTCTGTGTTAGAAATGGGGTCCACTTATGGTTATTTCCCACTTTGTTCCCCTTGGACTTGATGATAGAAGGGGCCAGAAACGTGTTACAGTCTTAATTATATGCAGTGGCATCCTTTCTTGGGAACCAAATCTTCGACAGCCGTTTAAATGTTTGGACAATGTAGGAATGTGGATGTTCTACAGAAAGCTCGACCGGAAGAGTTCTTATTAACCTGCAGAGTGTAAGGTGACCGTGCCCCTAAGTGCATCCCTCTTTGAAATAACTAGTAATTCTAGGTTCTCTGTCTTGGTTCCAGGCTTCTGTGCTCTTATGTAGAGAAGAATATTACCTATGAGGTTTTAGGTCAAGTTCCGTTTGCATCTTTTATACAAATAATTTAACAAGCTTAGTTTTAACCAAACCCATTAGATATTCACTCACATCCTTTCCTGAAGCACAGAGGATCATCATTTAAGCATGCCATGTTGTAATATTAGGAAGACCAGGTAGAATCTTTGGGTTCACTATATTAAACAATGAACCAGACTCTCTCCAGTGCCTTAGTCACTCCCTGGTAATAGGTAAAAGAATGCAGTACCTCCCTCAGGCCGCTAGGGAATCCTTTAGTGCATCAGAGATCTACATTGTACATCAGAATGACTAAGGCACTGTGAAGAAGAAAGTCCATTAATTTTTGTAGCTCACCCTCATCTAGCTGTAGCTCTTTAATACCTTATTACAGAATGGCTTTCAGACTTGAAATCTGAATAGAACCAGGGACTCAGAAGGGAGCTTCCTCATTTCCAGTAAGCTCCCCTAAGTGCGTGGATATTACCTTCTTCCCCTTGTTTGGGGATACTTCTTGCAGTGAATAATTTCCCATTTTACTAAAGCAATAAGATGTTCTGTCGTGAGCAGCGCTGGATGATGATTCCATTTCCTTGGTGCTGAAGCCACTCATACGTTCTTGCCTTATGAATCGCAGTGCATTCAAGGCATGCAATAATAACTCCTTCCAGGGACAGCCGGTACACTCTAGCGGGTCATTATTGAGCGTCCTATGTCGGAGTTCCCCAAAGGAATAGAGGACCAGGAGAAGTGAAAGCGTTATGTATACCATTTAAAAAGCATCTCGATACCTCTAAACATGGCACACATCCGTAACATGCTCTCATTGTGCACCTTTAAATCCGTATGCCTTTCTCCATTAACTGACTGTGGCTTAATATTTTTAATAGTGCTCTTTGTAAAGATGATGTGGTTTGTGAGTCAAATTCCATACTGAGTTTAATATACTCAGAATTCTAAGCTTCTGGTGGTGTCACTTGAGATTTTTTTTTATGAGATAGTGAATTACATGAAATTCTAGTAACACCAGTCCCCACACCAAATTATTGCAATAAGCACATATCTGAGCAATGTGCACAGACCCTGTTTAGAACATTGCATCTTATTGAGCTCAGTTGTCAGTCTCAGGAGTTTGGGATGCTACCAACAGGGCATTTCGGATTTCATTTATATGAAACAAAAGGCAATCTGGAAATAGCTGCATTTATTTTAAGGATTTTGTTCACTGATGTCCCGTCAAATGAATTGCTTCAAATCCCTGCAGCTACAGCTCAACTTCCGCACTTGCTGTTCAGTATTAATAAGGTGGCATGCTTGATTCTTACTGTTTTTAAAAAATGAGAAAATCGGAGTGAGAAAACCATCATGTCAACTGTATGGCACTCTGAATCTTAAAGATGTAGATGAATATAATCTTCTTTAGAATTTATATACACCCATAGATATGTATTTATATATGCATACATTTTGTACAAATTTACAATGGACTTTTTGTATTCTCTTTTCTGTCATTACAAGAACGAGATGGAAACCAAACCATTGTGCCATCCTCTTATCCAGAGAGGATGCTGAGAAGTCAGATATATGCATGTACTTATTTCTCTGGGGTTAAATCCGAATGACTTTCTCTTTCTTTAATGGAAGGGAGAGTCTTGTTTGGCTCGGGGAGTTGGTAATTAGATAAGCTTCCTTTCCTAGTTAGTGACTCAAATGTAGCAATGATAATAAATTTGTGACCATACCTATGTGGTTTAAATATCTAGATGGAAAGTAAAAATATCTAGAAGAGCTTTTGGGCTGTCCAGACCACAAAACCTGGATTGTGGCTTGATTTTTTTATTTTCAGCCTATATGTTGTGTGGAGATACAACTTATATTTGCATAGCTTCAAGGTAAAGTGAAAATTTAACCATTATCTGTTTAGTTTGGAATGTAGTTTTTGGAGAATATGGATAAATTAGCTTAAAAAAACTTTGGCATCGATCTTTTCTACCATTTCTGTCTATATCAATTGAATTAATTAGATAATGGTTAAAATTCCATTTTTTCCCATTGTGTAGACATGTGCTTTAAATGCTTTTCTGTGGGTAACAGTTGAGCAATTGCTAGCTGATATTATGTGGAAGTTGTAGGTTAAATTAAAACCAGGAACTTTAATCTGGTCAGGCTCCTCGGGTCCATTCCCC
The DNA here is from genome assembly GCF_902655055.1 of Lutra lutra. Taxonomy (NCBI): domain Eukaryota; kingdom Metazoa; phylum Chordata; class Mammalia; order Carnivora; family Mustelidae; genus Lutra; species Lutra lutra. The sequence continues at coordinate 6,598,127 of NC_062287.1, forward strand.
TGTGAATCTGGACTTTGAATCTGAATTTGGAAAACCATTTCTCTGGGCCATCCTTTTTGGGAATTAGTGATTTTGGCTCATAGATGTTTTAGTTCACATTTGAATGAACTAAGCTATCTATAAAGGTGTTGAACTGAACCTTAATCTGACTCTGATTTGGTTTCTGATTTACTTGATAACATTTGAGAAACAGATTTGATGACTTGACATCAGTACTTTACTAATGTCACCAACCAGTTGGTGTCATGTAGGAATGCTTAGCTAAGAATAAGAATTTAATTAACTTTAATTGAGGACAATGTCTTGTCAAGGTAGTTCTACCTGTTTGAAGCAGGGACACTTGTGATTCCATTGGGTTGTTCCCATAGGGGGATAAACAACAACGACAATGACAAGAGCAACAGAAAAAACTGATTTTTTTGAACTCAAATATATCCAACAAACAGAATGAAACAGATATTAGAATTCATGGAAAATTTGTTTTGCTTTTCTATCAATAAAAGAGTTTTCTTGTTAATTGGCTTTTTGGACACTATTTCCTTCCTGATGTAGAATATAGTAAGATTATAAAATTACTCATGCTATTGCCCTCAGATGCTGAAAGAAATTAGTTTTTATTTTGAATTATTACTCATCAGAACTTCTTCACTTCAGATCAACTGCCTCACAAAACGGGAAGTTTATAAATTTAGTATCACCCAATAAACTGAGATTAGCAGTCCTTTGAGGCAGAAGCTCCAGGTCTCTAGGTCATATACTTAGTCTTTCAGATCTCCTCTTTTCCTGCCTTCTCTGGTATAATCAGGTGTGTGCGGAAAGGATATGGCTGACATGATTTTGTGGCAGTGAGGGAAATGGGAAGCCTCACATTCATCTACATTCTTTGGGTCCTGGCTGAACTCCACTGGGAAGTGGTTGAATAGGACGGCTCTCCCGTCTGAAGTGCTGTTGTCCTTTCTAGCTTTCGTGCTGATTTTCACCGCTGAGTCTTAGACCCTGGGCCTTTCTCCTGAGTCTCAAGTCATTTTCCATAGGAGTCTGTGTATCCTGCACCCTGCCCCCATTAGGTCCAGCAGGCTGTCACACTTTGTCCTCTTGTAGATATGGGAACTTCTGGGTATCCTGCATGCTGTTGATCTACTATTCAGAGGCATGGCCCCACCCGCCCTTGCCACCCCAGTTCAGCCAGCCCTGCTCCACGTCAGATGGTGCCAAGAACAAGGTCTTACTGCTCCACTCTGGTCCATTCCAGAGGGTGGGGTGGCCAGTATGCCCTAAGCCTTGGACTTCTCCAAGACTATGTACATGTGTATGAAGCAACACCCCTTCTTCTTGTGTGTAGAGGAGAGAAGCTCGAACCCCTAAACAGCTTCCTGCCCCCCTCTTCCGTCTCCTCTTTTTTTTCTGGGAATTGCTCCAAACGGCAAGAAGCAAGTTTTCCTCTCAATGCCCCTTTTTACCTACCGGAGCTTCCTTCTGCCATAGGTGGCATCCCGTGTCTGCAATGGGCTTTGTCTCTTTCCTGATTTCAGCCTTATGATGAGCCTTTAATGGCGGTTAGAGTATAGCAGAGAGAGAGAGAGAGAGAGAGAGAGAGAGAAGCTTATTGATAAGGGATCCTAAACTGGGAGATATTTGACTCATATATTACTACATACTAAACCTTTGTATTCCTGAAAGGACATTAATTCATGATTAAGGTCCTACTCGCTCATTTTCCTAAAGGTGAGAGCTTGATTATTATCCTACATTTTTCTCTTTGTGAACCTCTACCCAGTCTCTCCACATTTGGATAGATAATCTGGGTATGGATTGCATCTTTTACCTCGTATCACTGTTTGGCTTCCAAGAAGGCACAGCGTCTTCCCAATGCTGGTTCATTGCTTTGCCCTATCCATACCCTCCCCCCGCCCCTGCCCCAGAACTGCAGATTGCACGTTGGAAATGTTTTCCCTGAGCTAGGAAAAACTTCTAGTGGCTGTTGAATTCTGGAGTGGAAACGAATAGCTTTCTCTACCAAAAGGTGGCAGGAAGTATGGATTAGTGCCACAATCTAATCTCTAATCATGGTCTGCTTTATGCCCAGGAGGTAAATATTTTTTAACCTCAGTTTTTTGGTTCAAGAGAGGGGATGGGTATTGACTCAGCTAGGTCTCATGAGACTGACAAGGGACCCACTCACTGACTTCTTGGTTCTTCCTGAGTCAACTATTAAACACTAGCTGGGCATTCTCTTTCTGATTAGTTGCTGAAGTCCAATCTCTTTCCAATGATTCCTCTCTAAATATGTCCCAGTCTTGAACTGATGTAGACAGTATTGGGCATGCCTCTCTGAAAAGTTAGTTCTACTTCTCGCAACTTTTATAGACCAAGAAGGCGCTCTAGTGGTAACTTTTCTTATCCCCTCTTTCCTACTTTATGCTGACCATTCTTTATCTGCATCTGCACCTCTTCTCCTTCCCTAGGTCATGGCTTTGACTTAGAATTTTTAATTTTAACCTAGAGGTTCGTAGTGACCTTTTGGTACAAAGCTCCACGCAGATGCTTAAAAATTCTGAGAAGTACCCTGAAATGCACTGAGAAGTCAACAATACTCACCCTTCACATACAGATGTTGCAAAACAGATGTGGCTGTTCTGTCTTCCTATGGTTCATCTTCTGTTTCTCACAGGGACGAACTTGCTGGGTAGTCCTTTTGAGAATATTTTCAAACTCTCCAATTCTCTTCTTTTCTGCTTCTTTCCACTGTAATATTTAGGAATGCTTTCTGTTACATGATGGTGACTGAGGAGGAAGGTTCCTCAGACCTGTGCAGTCTAAAACAGATCCTTTCTGGTTTGAGCTGCAGAGTGGCTGGTCCCATCTGCTTCCTGGGTTGTACCCAACACTGGAACCTAGGATTCTGGGCCTTTTTTATAGTCTCCCCAATTCTGAGTCTGCAGTGGCTCTTTTGTGCCAAACATAGGATTTTGCTGTTTTTGCTGTGCGTAAGCATCTCTGGACCCCTTCAGTTGGGCCAAATGAGTATCTCTGAGTCCCTTAGTGCATCCCATTTAGACCATGGGAAATAAGAAGTCTTCTAGTCGCCTGTGGTCACCACCACTGTCACTGCCTTTCTGTAGGAGGGAGGAGAGTACTGTACTCTCTCTAGTAATGGCTCCCCCCAGTATGGCCAGAGAGATTTTCCAAAGCTCCTGCTGGCCTCCCAGTCCACAGACTCTCTGATCCAATCAGAATACTTATCACTGGACCTCTCTCCATAGCTGTTTGTCTCTGAATCAAGGGCATTCAAGGGCTTTGGGACCAAGAGCCTTGGAATCCACCTTCCTCAAGCAACATTTGGAGCCCTTTCTCCCCCAAATTACCTGGAAATAGAAGGGATAGATTGCTTCTCCGCGGTCCCTTATAGGGCCCTCTGATGCAGCCAACAAGAAGTGTTAGACTTGGGCTCTTTTGCTTTCAAAACAATCCCTGTGCCATGACTCAATCTTCACAGCTAAGTCTTAAATGGAGGAAAGGGTACAGAAGAGGGACTGACCCACTAATAAATGGGCCTCCAGTAAGAGATGCTTAAAACATGCTTTATTCGTTTTACTTGTTTACACATAGGGAGTTATTTCACATTGAATGGCTAGAATTTGGTGATGTCCAGAAGATACCATCTCCACCTTCTACTTAGCAGTATGTGAAGTCCCCCTTAAGAGCTTGGTCCTAGGGGTTTGTCTTGTAGACCCCAGACCAGTATCTATGAGGGAGATGGTAAGTGTCACCAGTGCCTTAGCCTGGATCAGCCTTTCTAAAGATCCTGCCATGAAAGGAGAGGAGGACGTGGACGTCCCTAGGCTCCAAAGCTGCCTGTGTCATCAGGGAACACCAAAGCAAGGAGAGGCCAGGAGACACCCTTCTCTATCTTTGCCCTTGTGCACCTCACCCCCTTCCTTCTGCCACACTGCATCCTGTGGGGAGATGTACAAAAGATCGTGGTCGTGCCCGACATGTGAGAGTGGCTGTGATGTGACAGGCTTGTTCACAGAGTCCACCAGGTTCATCTTGTTCTTAGACTCACCCATAGGTAGCATCTTTTTTTCACTCCAGTTACACTGCCCTGCTTCCGACTGCTGTCGGTCAGCCTGTGCTCCTCACGGTCTGACAGCGTCCCCTTAGCGAATCCTGGCTTGGCCAGTCATTAGGTGTCATTGACTTTTTTTTTTTTTTTAATCTGGTTGATGATCCCTTTGAGCCTTTCACCCCTAATACTTGAGAGCTCATTCAGTCAACAGATATTCACTGGCAGACAGTTCTGTGCCAGGTATCACTTTTGGTGCCAGAAATGTAGGATTACATAATATAGGTAAATGTCTTGCCCTCATGGGAATGTCTGTCTTTTTTTCTCTTTCTTTCTTTCTTTCTTTCTTTCTTTCTTTCTTTCTTTCTCTCTCTCTCTCTCTCTCTCTCTCTTTCTTACTTTCTCTCTCTCTCTCTCTCTTTCTTTCTTTCTTTTTTTTGGGAGAGTCTTAAACAAAACACATGAGTAAGTTAAACTGTGGAGTACGTTATAGGGAGAAAAGAGCTATAGAGACAATCATGCACTATAGGGGGATACGGAATGTGCCAGAAGAGGGTGTTGCATTTTAAATAGGGTGGTCTGAGAAGCCTCACTAGGGAAGTGTTACGTAAGCACAGACTTCAAGAAGCTATGCAAATACATGAGTTAATTGATGGCAGACTGTTTGGCTATATGGATTTATAAAACCCATTTCACCCGTGCCCCTAATTTTGTAAGTAAGCAAATAGTGATCTGGGTAGGCAGAATGATGCTTACTGAGCAGTATGTTAAATGACGTACCTCAGGTAGCAGGGAGGGGTAAAATCTGACCCTGGCCTCGAGGGGCTTGTAGTGATTAACAATACATTTCAATTCAATTCAATTGTGGTAGGAAATACATGTAAAAATTACTTTGGGAGCACAAAAAAAGTAGCAACAGTCTGTGTGATAGGGTTAGGAAAGATTTCCCAGAGGAGGTAATGCTTTTGTTTGGTTTTAAAGGATGAGTAGGAGTTTATCAAGAAAAGGAAAAGTATAAGCAGAAAGAAAAGCATGTCTGAAGGCACAGGGGTAAGAATGTGGTGCCTATTTTGAGAATATTATGTTTGCACTGGGAGTGACATAGAAGAAGGCTGATACTAGAAGAAAGCCAGATTATTAAGTCCGTTCAAGAGCAGCTTTCGAGAAGATGCTGTTGTGGTGTTAGTGGGGAGTCCATAGGAAATTTTGAATATAGAGCAGAGTTATATATTTGGATTGTTAAAATATTACCCTGGCAGCCTCAACACTCAGGATAGATGTGATGGCGGCCACAGAACTGGATGGAGAGACACCAGATGGAATACAGCTTCATAAATCCTGCAGCAGGAGATGAGGGATTGAACCAATAGGAGTGGGGATAAAGGGACCGTATATTCAAGAATATTCTTGTTAGGTTCTGGAGTTGATGGATGATGGATGATGGGTTAATAGATGCTTCCTGTGAGGGAGAAGAAGCAAAGAGAGAAGGAAAAAGCAGGGAGTAGTTGGACGGATACTTTCTTTTTTGTTGATTAGGGCAACCCTGGTGTGGGTGCTGCTTAGCTGTCGTGAGTTGGGGACAAAGTTAATCATTAATAATAAAAGTTTAGATGGAGGTCTGGGCTTTGCTAGCACAGCCTGAATGGGTTCATCCCCAGGCCATGCTCAGACTGTGGTGAAGCCTACTTGTGTGGACCAGCCTGCGATGTCACATACGAGCTTCAAGAAATAGCACTGTCACTGTCATGTAATTCCTGGATGACTCCTCCTCGTCTGTCAAGTTGGAGGAGTTCTCCGTATGTCTGGAAGTGTTTGTGTATTCTGACATTAGCTTCTAGGGCATTTGCTGCAGTTCTGAGACACGCCTGCAGAGAACTGTGAACTTGTACAGGACCTACGATAAACCTTGCTTGGCTCTCTTGGAAGAGAGAAGTGATCAGACAGTGACACCATTGGCAATGATAAGAATCTTTATGCTGGTGAGAAGGAATCCTAGGGTGTTGGTGAATTTGTTGAAGTATCAGTACAACCAGTATTATGGGGAAAGGCATGGTACTCTCACTTGGTGGCCATGATACCTTGGACAAGTTGCTCACCTTCCCATGCTTTGGTTTGTGAAGGCTTGTTGTGTGCATTACATGAGAAAATAAATATGAAAGTCTACCAACAGTGGGCAATGAGTGCCTGGTGGTTCCTCTTTTCGCTTCTTTTATGGGGAGTGGCCAGCAAAGGGAGGGCATAGTTTTTTGGTAGATCATTAGTAGCAAACTCATCTGCTCTGTGCTCTAACAACACATTCTAGTTTCTAGCAAAGTACCTGGCATTCAGTAGTTATTCAGTATAAATGTTGTTGACTAAACAAGTGAATGAATCAATTGAAATTCTATGGACACATGCCTGATGAAGTACTTGATACTACTATAGGAATCTAGCCTGAATCATACCAGCAGCACAAAGCAAAAATTAACAGAGTATTTGTGACAGTCACTAATTTCACTTGACTCCTGGATGAGTATGGCAAGGAGTGTGGCATCATTGGAATCTTGGGCAATTTCAATGATCTGTATCTTCAAAGAAATACTTGGCAGATGTAGTGCTTCTCCAACACACACTACCCCTATTCCATGCTTGTGGGAATAGCCCAGCAAATCTTGTTTTTCTGACCTGAGCCTTAATACATCTCAGGGCTGGTGTTGGAACAGTGAGTCAGCCATAGGATCTGAGGCCAAATGAACATTTATTGAAGGAAAAGAATCATAAAGCAGTCAGTCACTGGGCATTTCTCAGTGCCCATCAGTTTTTCCACACTGAGGGAGATGCTCAAGAAGAAGCTAGGACCCGGTTCTCTCAGAGAGACTATGACTCAGTTATAGAGACAAGACTTCCAGAATGAACTAATACAAGCAAAACCAAGTTCAAGTTGCAATTACATAAATAATAAGCCAGGTTGAATGAACACAAGCGGATCATTTATTATATCATCTTCTTTCACTCTCTTGTCCAAGAAGAAAACCATGGGATCCCACTTACATGCAGACAGAGAAATCTTGATCTGATGGCAAGATTTGGAGTGGAGGCAAAGAGAGGCTTAGATTCTGTCCTTTTGGACTAGAAAGCGTGTCACTGTCCCTTAGTGGACCGCGTAATGCAAAACTACAGGCCCTTGGCAGATTTGCCACAATTTATCATTCCTCTCTAATCCTCTCACCTACTCCGGCATGCTTGTCGGCTCTCTGAACTGCCCAGTGTCCCACTCTGTGCCCTACTTCCACTTGAAGATCTGTTCTCCTCTTCTTTGTGTTGCTGGACTCAATGACAGCCTATGGAGGGGGACGTTTCTGGTACCGGGAAAAAGCTGTTCTCTGACTTCAGCTCAGTTCTAACACCGTCCAGCTGGAGAATGCATCGGCCCTCCCAGGTCCCGTGCTCTGTCCTGCAAGAGTGTTGCCCGCCCCCCTTCCGACGCTGCCGGCAAGCACAGGGAATGACCAGCAGTTCCAGCTACAGATCAACAGTTCTCAAGACTTATTTCTCAGGTTTAATTAATTTGCTAGAGCAGCTCACGGAACTCAGAGAAACATTTTACTTACTAGGCCATCAGTTTATCATAAAAGGGTGTACCTTAGGAAGAGCCAGATTGAAGAAATGCATAGGGGGAGGTATTGAGGAGAGGGTGTGGATTTCCATGCTCTACGAATGCACCGCTGTCCCCAGATCTTCACATGCTCACCAATCTGGAAGCTCTCTGAACTTCACCCTTTTGGGCTTCCACAAAGGCTTTGTTATCTGGGTATGATTGATTAAATCATTGACCATTGGCAATTGATTCCACCTCCAGCTCTTCTCTCCCAGCCCCCACCTTGCTGCTCCCCAGCTTGCACTGAAAGTTCCAACCCTCTAACCACAGGGTTGGCTCCACTGGTGAGGAGCCCCCACCCTTCTGTGCTTTCCCAGAGTCACTTCATTAACATAACAAAAGACACCTTGGGGCGCCTGGGTGGCTCAGTGGCTTAAAGCCTCTGCCTTCAGCTCAGGTCATGATCTCAGGGTCCTGGGATCGAGCCCTGCATCGGGCTCTCTGCTCAGCGGGGATCCTGCTTCCTCTTCTCTCTCTGCCTGCCTCTCTGCCTACTTGTGATCTCTGTCTGTCAAATAAATAAATAAAATCTTTCAAAAAAATGACTTTTACAAAAGACACCTTGATTATTTACCACACTATGAAAATTTCTAAGGCTTTGGGAGGTGTGAGCCAGGAACCTTGGATCCAGACCAAATACATATTTTCATCTGAATGACCAAATATATGTTTTTCTTATAAATTATGATATTGTACTTCCCAGAGTACAATGCGATTTAGTATTCTACAGTACTTTTGATTTAGGACCATCGCCTGTCTCTGAAAATTTAGTATGAAAGGGTGTTCCTCCTGTAACATTATCTGACTTTTCCTTCTCAGGACTGTACCCTGCTATATCAAGCATGTGTAACTGATATTACTCAATAATGACTATGACTAGGAATAATTTAAGATGCTACTCTCATTCTCACAGAAACCTACAGGGCCTTGGATAGGAGGGCATGATTTAAGGGAGGACTTTGGGTGCAAGAATGTTGGTTTCAAGACCCTTAAGATCTGATCAAGGAAACCACCACCTACTCAACTCCATGCTCAGCACGCAACCCCCAGGACGGGACTGAGACCTACAGAGACCTCTGGCCTTAAAAAACAACAACAACAACAACAAAAATGTGTCTTCCCAGTCTATCCTCATCATGTGGTTCAACATAAAAATAATGCAAAACTGTAAAATCAGTAAGGAAGCCCATTAGTAAAGTTCTGATTTTTTCCCTGTGGCAACGATTTTAATGCTTTGTTATGCCAACAGTTTTTATTTTTTCACGCTTTGTCTGCCTGACAGGAAATCTAGCCAGCACCAAGCCAACCTAATGGAGTGAGTCGGCAACCTAGTGCCCCCTCTACAGAGACACACATTCTGGGTCATGACTGAGGGCCTGTGTGTGGAGAGTTTATCAACCAACCATCTCCACCCTCTGGGCTTGGTCCTCAAGGAAGGGACATCTTTGGCTTCACATTAGGGTGCTTCCTGCCATGCAGGGAGGAAACACTGGGGTAAGGGTCTTGTCTGGTCTGGTTGACACTGATTTCTCTACTCTCTGTTGGGATTGAGGGTGGAGCGTAAGAGTATGCTCACATCTCAGTAGGCTCTTTGCCTCTCTGGATGCCAGATCTACTTCAGGAGCTTGTCTAGGTGACGTCAGTCACCACCAACATAGGCTCCCTTGGGTCACTCCATCTGTGGGCCTACAGTAGAGTCTTTGCAGGCTTTGTCCCATTCCTTGCAGGAGAAAGACAAGTCAGGGGCAAAATCTCCAGGAAGACCCCGTCTTAACCCAACAGAGCATCATTGACCTTTATTCTCATTCCTTGTAAAAATGTGTCCACTTCATTTAAGCGAAGGGACACTTCAGTGTCACTTAGGAGCTGTCCTGTCCAGACTCCAGGTGGGTGCTTTCTTTGTGCCTGTTTTGTATTTAACTGGGTTATCTCAGTTAACCCTCAGCGTAAACTTCTTGGGGGGTTATTATTCCCATTTTATAGATGAAAAACCGAGGCTCAAAGACATTAAGTAATTTCTCCAAGATCACCCCGCTAGTAAGTGATCGAGTCTGGATTTGCATTAAGGTTTGCCTAATTCCAAAATCCCTCATCTTTCTTTTCCCTGCTGCTAGAAGACAGTACCGTTCCTCTGACTTTTTCTTATCAGTTTCAAATAATTATTTCTGTGACACTCACCTCAATAACAAAGGGTCATGACAAAACAAAAATACACAAGCGCATTCCTCAGGCTGTGGTGTAAGGACCCGTTTACGTCAGATCCTGAAAGAGTGTGGGTGGAGGACAGAGGGGATTTTCAGCCTTGGAATTTGCACGTAACCTGGGCTTGACCCAATACTCACTAAATCTGAATCTCTGGAAATGCGTTTTCAGAAAAATGCATCTTTAGCGAAGTCCCCATGTGGTAGGTAATGCAAGCGAAAGCCCCCTTCCTAGAGGGGTGCCTGATGAAGCAGAACGAGGACCTTGAGGGAAAATTTCATCAAGTTCAGGAAGGGAAACAGTTCATTTTTCGGGATTCTGTAGGGGACATATACTCATTATTTTTTGTGTATGGGTGGAACAGGGATGCTATTTCTCTGCGTGCTAACACACACACTGGAACCAAATGGAGTCACCCAGCTTTTTGAGCCTGGTCCTTTCTTGTTGGCGTGAAAAAGACCAAAGAACCCCATGGCTCTCAGGCCCTGATGTCACAGTCAGTAGATCTGGCAAGGTCCCGGTCTCTCCTTCACAAAGACAAGTAAGTAGAATTATGCAGATTGGGTTGGCAGAATCATTGCCTCTAAAACAAGCCCAAAAGCCACAGACACCCACCAAATTGCATAAAACAGAGCTGTGGCCAAGAGGAAGTACATGGCAGCTCAGAAAGCAGTAAAAGAAAATGTTACCAATATCGCTGTTCGTGTATTAGCATCACTGGTGGAAATCATCAGTTTCTCCTTCAGGGCCAAAAATGTCATATACTATATCAAAAATACTAATCATATCATTCTCTTCCTAGAAGCCAGATAGAGAGGGGAAATTTTTCAGATTAGGCTTCTGCAATGGAAAATGAGTAAAGGTGCTTTCATTAAAAAAAAAAAGAAAAAGGAAAAGTGGCACCGTTAGCTAACCAGTATTTGGAGACGCCGGTGTCAAGTGTTTGGTGGAGATTTGAGCTCGCTTGTTTTTTTAAACAAGTCATGTAAATGGAATATTTGGAAACGTTTCATTGTGATCGATGCAGTAATAATGAGCTGCTTACATGATGCTAAGAATTTTTTATTATCTCATTCATTCTTCACAAAATGCTGCAAAGTAGGGATTGTCCTCATCCAAAAACTGCTGGAGAGAAAACAGGGCCTGGGGAAGGTGAGTGTCTTGCCTATCGCCGCATGGTAAGTCGCAGAGACCATCTGGCCCCACAGCTCTGATTCTGGCTGAGTCACCCAGTTCCTCCATTGCCTCTGCCTCCCCATCCCGGTTTTTTGCTAATGCAGGGGATGCCTGGTCCAAAACGAGAGTTCATCCTCTGTGCATGGCTACTCCGTGAACGTTGACTCTGGCCAACATCTCTTGCCCCTCTTTTGAAAATGGGCTATACCCAGGGGTTCAGATTCCCTCCCAGCGTATGTACTATACCCATCCCTGCTTTCTGATGGAGCAAGAGCTGGACAGGTGCCGATGAAACATTTTTGAAGTGTGATAGTCTGTGGCAAAGGGCATTGGGTGTGGAGGCAGACTGCCTGGCTCTGAGCCCTGCCCCGTGACTTACGAGCTGTGTGCAGGTGACACTGTGCAGGCTACCAGGTTGTCTCTTCCCCATTCCTCTGGTTTGCAATACTGATGTGAAGATGAAAGAGTGGGAGGGCGGGAGGGAGGGCTGAATGAGTTAATATATTAGGTAAATTCATATGTGCTTAGAATGGTGACTAGCACCCAATGAACCCTCAGTAGACACCGTTGCTGTGTTTGTCATGGTCGTGAAAGATGAGTAATGAGAGCCCTTGGGGCCATCAGTGCAGCAGTGTGTAGTGCCACCCAAACCATCCACAGCGAGTGAGCAGCAGTCACTTGCAGACAAAAAGGGGAGGCTAAGAGTGTGGGTGCTGAACCAGACCACTTGTCTTCTTATCTCAGCTTGACACTCACTAGCTGTGGGACCTTGGGTAACTCACTCAACATTTTCTTGCCTTGGTTTTCCCACCGCAAAAGAGTAATGATAAGAGTATTTCCTTCAAAGGCATATTATAAGGGTTAACAGCCAGTGAACATTTCCAGAGTGTTTAGAAAATGCTTGGGACATAACAAGAACTGCCTACGTGTTGGGTAATAAACAACGAAAAATACCACCTTTGCCAGTTGTTGAAGTCAGATTTGTTAGCAAATTCTGGGAATGTGTGAACCTCAGCTCATGAGCGCCGGATCTCAGTAACCCTTAGACTGAAGGCCTTAGTGGCTTCCGGGATCTAGTGCAAAAATAGGAGTGAGAACTGAAGACTAAGTTACAGTTTGGACCAGTTCTTGGACCATCAGGGAGACTCTTGCAGAAATTCGGGCCTCAAGCTGCTGATCTTCCTCCGACGGGGTGAGAGTCCCCCTTCACAGCTTGGGAGGCGTGGGGGAGGGCAGCAGCGGGCACAGCCTCCCACTGATGGGCACCCCCGATGACAGCATCCTTGGACAATGCTGAGCCTGGCTACATGCCCAGTGGATGTGGGCATTTGGGTGAGCAGCTCTGCAGGCCACAGGAGGAAGCATCTTGTGGTGCAAAGGGCATAGACTTTGGAATTAGTCGAGCCTACCTTGAATTCCTCCTCCCTTGTTTACCAGCCATGGGACCTGTCACAATTTACTCAGACCCTCTGAGCCTTTATTTCTTCAGCCTTATAATGGGGGTAATAATGCCTCCCTATACAGTAAGTTTGATTTTAAAAAAAATCCGTATCGTGCATCTAACACAGCAAGCAGAACATGCGCTGTGGTTCCCCATCGGGAGTGACTGTCCTTTACTGTGCACCGGCAGTGTGTCTGGGCTCTGTGTTAGGCACTAGGATCCATTATGACACTTTATAAGGTTCTAGGAGATAAGTTCTATTAACTCTTTTCTTTATAAATGAAGAGACTTGGGGTGGGCAGGGGTAGAATAACCTACCCAGAGCCACACAGCTGGGACTGGTGGGACTTGTGCTTCCATCCTGGTTTTGTCCGACTCTAAACTCTCTCTCACTGCCCTTCACTGGCCGTCCCCTCTACTTCATTCCAGTCTGTTCAGAGGTAAACAGGCAGCATTAAAGACCACCTACTCTGAGAGCAAACACACAGACTACAGTGTTAGTGGTCCCAGGTCTGTGTTGGTCCTCAGGCCTTCAGTACAGGCCAGGGCCGCTGGGGGTGAGCAGAGCGGAGCCAGACAACAGAGCTGACCCATCCCGTTGGACACACCTCATCTTCAGAAGGAAGACACACTTGAGGGGCTGACTTTCAGCTCTTCTGATCCCAGAGTTCCAAAATAACCTGTTCCAGAAGAGACACCCTGTCTTGTCCCCCAGCAGAGGTCTGCAGGTGTCACACTGGCTTAATTGAAGACCTCTGATTAAAACCCTAGCACGCGATTGCCAGTGAGGTTCCCACTCATTTTTTTTTTAAGATTTTATTTATTTGACAGACAGAGATCACAAGTAGGCAGAGAGGCAGGCAGAGAGAGAGGAAGGGAAGCAGGCTCCCCGCTGAGCAGAGAGCCCGATGCGGGGCTCTATCCCAGGATGCTGGGAATCATGACCTGAGCCACCAAGGCAGAGGCTTAACCCACTGAGCCACCCAGGCACCCCAGGTTTCCACTCATTCTTATCCTTGAATGAGGCCCCCAAACACGTCCAGTAGTTCTCTGGCCATCTTATCTCCTTTTTGATTTCTATTACCCCTTCTTATATTAGAAAATCCTGGGAAGGCTAGTGGGCCTCTGCATTTGGAAAGTAATGCACCTGGACATTCAGTGAAACAGGGGCTTTACAGTTTTATAAGAGCAGCTCATTTAAGCAGGGAATCCCCCTAATAATGGACTTCACCTACCCTGGCTTAAGAGAGAGAGAAGCAAATAAAATAGCAAACAAAGTAAAGCAAAACAAAAAAACCAACCCATAGCACAGGGCAGTGTTCTCTAGTGGGCTTCGGGGTCTGGGACATTCTCCTTAGACTTGAAACCAAAATGGAATTGGTATGCACAGCACACACACTTGCACAAATCTGATGCATCTCACGTTGTATGAGGCGTTTTCTTTTCTGGTTAGGAGTACCTTTGTGGGGAATGAGCCTATTTTCTTCCAGAAGGATTAGGGATATTTATCTTCCCACTCTGGAAGTAGATAGGTATTATTGCCATGTTACAGAGATGGTCTTAGAGATGGCACAGATACTGGTAAAAATGAGTTACCAGGGATGCCTGGGTGGCTCAGTTGGTTGAGCAGCTGCCTTTGGCTCAGGTCATGATCCCAGCATCCTGGGATGGAGTCCCACATCCGGCTCCTTACTCGGCAGGGAGCCTGCTTCTCTCTCTGTCTCGCTTGACTCTCTGTCTGCCTGTACTTGCTTGCTCGCTCTCTCTCTCTCTGACAAATAAATAAATTAAAATCCTAAAAACTGAGTTACCACTCACTATACTGACCATTTGCCATATGTGTCCCCGTTAAATGGGTCCGATACACCATTACAAGTTGGGTATTTCTCAGCGGCCACTGACAGACTTCTTCAAAATCACTTCAGGCCACCGTGATTTGCTTGCTCTGCCCCTTCTCTCTGTGTCATCTTTCCAGCTGAATATTGGCTCCATGCTGTGTCTCCTCTTCTCCCCTCCAGCCTTCGCATCCATGACCCAGTTTCAGTCTTGTCATCTCTAACAGATGCTGTCATTGTCTCTCCCAATTCCCTTGACACCCATGAATGTCATGTGGGTTTCCTTCCATGTGAATGGCTTCTTACAGAAAATACCACAACTCTCTGAGTGCTTTTTCAGGCTGCAGAGAATGCCAAGACTCCTCGCCTGGTAGCCAGAAGTCCCAGGGACTAAACACCCCTGGGAGCAGACAACCACCGATGACACATGGGAATTGGCAGATAAATACCGTGGCCTCCTTGCTCCTAGAGTGGATCAATTCTGAAATGTATTCTCTAGTCTCCCAGAGGTTCTTTTTGACCTATTTTTACCCTCCCCTACAGATACTTCCTGGAATCACCGTCCAAATAAACTAAATCTTACTTCAATCCTGCCTTAGGCTCTGCTTCTCAGAGTACCCACCTTACGGTGCTAGTCCAGTTTGAGACACCAGCCGCCTCTAGTACCTGAACTAGGAACTGCCTCTGGGGAACTGGCGTAGGAAATCCCAGCCTCTCAGAGCTGCGTAGCCCCCTGAGAAATGCCCCGGGAAGTATGACCTTCACCCGGGTTCCTCTAGGCAGGAGGGGCTTGAGACATTGCAGTTAACTAGATTGGTGGAGAATTTCATGATTTATTCAAGTCAGCAGACAAAGTAGACAGTTTGTGAAGAACTTTTCAATTTACTTGAGTATGTCAGTATCGTTTTGTGTACATCTGGCTTTTAAGGAGAAAATATAATATGGTGGTTAAGAGCTTGGGCTCTGGGGTCACAAGAACTGGGTTCAGATCCTAGTTCTGACTCTTGCCAAGTATGTGACCTTGGGGCAGACTAATTAGTCTCTGTAGGTCGCAGTTCCTTTAACTATAAAGTGGGGAAATAATAATAGAACCTACCTCAGGGAGTTGTTGGGAGGGATTAAATGCCATAATACTAAAGCCCTTGTCATAGAGCCCAGCACATCATACACACCCAAATAGATATCTGCTATCATTAATGCACCATGATCTGTCCCAGAGCATAACATAGCACACTGTGCCCTTCATCAAGAAAGAGAAAAGTAAGTATGGATAGACCCAGAAATCTGTAGGTTTCATTTTCCTGCTACATAATACATGGAGATTTGGGTCGGTGTCTGGGAAAGGGGATATGGTTCCCCTGGATTAACGCGTTGCTCCTGATTTGGGGACTAGTTGCCCGGAAGTAGAGCCCATCATGGGCGCGCTTGTATAAGTGATTTATTGTTGGGGAGGCACTGAGGTAAAACCTGTAAGGGGATGAGGAAGGCAGGCAAGGTAGGACAGAGGAAGTGGCTGAGTAATGATGTAGATTCATTTGAATTTAGACTCAACTTAATTCCTGATCCGAGGAAGCCCTGGTCTAGGAATGGCTTTACAGAGTTCCTCCATATTGAGGCCAGGGGGCAGCTCTTTTGTACCCCGTGTCAGTCAGTCCCCGAGTAGTACACCTCTGGGGGAAGGCATAACCTCCTCGGTATTTCCGGGGGAGGGGGCTTTCGTTTGGCGAGAACACTTCTCAGCAGGAGCGTGCGTCTGTGAACTGTTAACAGCCAACATTCCCAGGAGTGGGGGGACGGGTGCGCTGGTAAAGGGTCTCTAGGTGAGACCTCATCAGTTACTGTTGAACCTCTCTATTTCCATAAAATGTATATCATATTATGTACAATATTTCTGCTGTGGTAATTAGAAAAAAAAAAAAACCCACCAACGCTTATCCTGCTTCTTCATCAATTGGTAACTCAAAGTATCCCAGTAATCCGCTTCCTCCACCCCCAGCCCTCCTTGCCGGACTTAGTCGTCACGGGCTCTTACTGAGGAACACTTGTTAAGGCATCTCTCCCTCTGGTAACCCCCTCTGGTAACCCCCTCTGGTAACGTCCTGCTCATCTTGGAGTTTCTGAACTTGCTCTCACATCTCATCTCTGCATCTAGAAAAGTCTTGGTTTATGAGAAACCCACCAACCCGTGTTCCCCTTCACCCCATAGCTACTCTGTTTATTGATAGCTGACAGAGTTGGCAGGCCAGAGCAGGTAGTGGGAGAACACTGGCCTCAGAATTAGGAGGCCTGAGCCTGAATCCCAATTTTACCAGCTCTCAGTTGTGTGGTCACTTTTCTGTTGGGCATTCTTTTCCTTTTTTTTCATAAAACTGGTTCAAAAGACCTGCCCTGAATCCTTCACAGAGTGACTGTGTGATCAGGTGAAAAAACACATACTAAAGGGCTTTAGAAAACAGTATCCTAAGGCAAGTCATTCATAGATTGTGACTACAGTGATTGGCCTGTTGAGCTTGGACAGTCGTTAGCCTTGCAATTTCGGTTACTGTGAGTCCATGTGAAAGTCTCAGCCATTGCGTCCCTTCCCCTGCACGTTGTCCCCTAGCTCTCTGGTGATCCATTTTGTGCTCTCTGTGACATCCAAGTCATTCCTATGGGGAAGAGGACCTCAGGCTCTACAAGAGATTTGCTAAAGAAAGGCCAATGGGAAGATTCAGTGAGAATATTTCTTACCGAGCATAGTCACCTGAAGTCCTCCTTGTCCAGTTGAAAGTTACCCAACTTTTGTCCAAGATTAGCTTTCCGGAAAAACAGAATTGTGCTGGTAACACCAGGGAAGATGTTTTCAAAATCCATTAAAATGAGTAACTTAACATCAATATGTTTATTTTGTTTATTGCTAAATATTATTATTTTAATACACAAGTTAACTTTTCTTTCAGAGCTGTCCTGAGAACCCTTTGGCGCTGTCACATCTGATGCATGTAACAGTGACACACACCATGCCTGATACAGACACAGGGCACTTTGCAATCACAGATAGGAAGTCTGGATGTTGGCATTTTGAAGGCAGTGACTCGTATTATGTGTGTGTGCTGGGGGGGACTGCCAAAGAGTTTTCTCAAGACCTGCTACTTTGAGATGATTTGGGAAATTATTGAAATTCTTTGTTCACTTTGTTTGGGTTTAGATTATTGAACCTATTGCATTTATTGATGACTCAGTCTCTATCTTGAAAGAAATACCATGTAGGAAATGGACCTGGGGGAGCATCCAAGGACAGGAAGGAAGGAAGAGGACTGCAGAAGGGAGGCAGGGAGGCTGAAGGTGTGCTTGCCATCACAATTCACCAGATCGTTTTGCTGGGTGTTGCCATGCAGGGCTCTTTTGGAACCCGGGAGGGGTGGCCTAGTACAACAGGGACAATACGATCTGGTTATGAAGGCGAGGGAATGGATCAAATAAACAAGTTCTCCTCTATTACTGAGGTCATATAAAAACCTTCCCACTTAAAATGTGGTCCTCAGACCAGGAGCACAGGTATCCCTCGGGAACTTGTTAGATATGCAGAATTTTAGGCCCCACTTCAGAGGTACTGAATCAGAATCTGCCTTTTAAAAAGGTCCCCAGGTGATTTCACGTTAGGGTCAATAAACAGTCCTATAAAGAATTCAAATAGTATAAACCAGGGTGTTTTCCTTCAGGGATGAGGCAATAGGGCTCTAGGAAACTCAACAGACTTTTGTGAACACTCCCCCCCCCAAAATCAGCCTTTTAAAAGGAATTTAATTTATAGTGGAAGAAGCAGAAAAGTAAATTGATCCTTGGGATACAGAGTAATGAGTAAAGAGATGTGTCTACTTGCAAATGAGAAAAGTTTCACATAGAACATTGTTTCATATTCTATCAACTTTTTCTTCTTTTATTCCTTTTAGCACTTAAAAACTTCTTTGATAATCGGTATATAGTAATGGAAGGAGTCAGGCTCTAACTCACCTCTGTGCTTCTAAAAATTGAGGGTACTTAATGTCTTTCTGCGGGTCCTCTACTCCAGACTCTAATGCCCACTCTTCCCCAAGGCAGGACCTCTTATCAGCACACCTGCTCCTATCTGGCCCTGTACTTGGGCCTTCTTTCTGAGCCTAATCAGGCTTTGCTTTGTTTCCCTGCACCTGAGTATTAGTCTTAATATATACGGTCCTACCTTGCCAGTCCTGCCGTCTCCAGTTGCTCCTCAAGACTGAAATTTGTTTGGATTCTACATTAGAGCCATGCTTCCTGCTGAGACATCCACACACACCTGGATTTCTAAGGGTGACCTGGCTAGAGACGCCTCATTCTTTTGTTTACTGACTCCCTCATGGTCTTCTTAGATTATTTATGATGTAAGTACCATATAGAGACGTGAACAGTGTAATCAAGCTAGGGAATGGGGATTTGGGTTGCTATTATATTTTGTTTTGTGTTATTTTATTTTATTTATTTATTTCCTTACTGATTTATTTATTATATTCAGTTAGTCAATGTATAGTACATCATTAGTTTTCGATGTAGTGTTTAATGATTCATTAGTTGCATATAACACCCATCACAACATGTGTCCTCCTTAATACCATCACCTAGTCACCCCATCCCCCTACTCCCCTCCTTTTTATAACCCTCAGTTTCCCCGAGTCCAGAGTCTCTCATGTTTTAAAGACTGGTCAGGAAGATCTTTCTGATAAAGTAGCCTCTCTCATCTGCCATCTTTTTCTGTTTGCTTCACATCTTGTGTTTTTCCTTAAAAAAAAAAAAAGTCCTTTGTAGGCATTTTAATGAGGTTCTGGGAAAAGAGTAAAGATAAACATATACATTTAACCCACCAATATTAAATGAAGCTATAACTGCATTTTCTAACACAATTATTGTCACCTTGTTCACTAAACAGGCTTATGAAAAATTTAGATATCCCTACACTGGACTCAGTTTCAGTTGAGGTCCTACATTAAGTGTTTTTCCTAATCCCTAGAGATCCTTGTTACAAGCACTCAAATTCTATTAGAAGGTATTAATCTAAAAGCACACAATACCTTTTCAAACATGATTTAACATTTTAAAACCAGTTTCTCGATATCACCCACATCTTCATGTTTTTTTAACCTTGCCAATAATTCTGTGTAGAAAATTGGTATCCAGGCTGCCTGGAATTGTTATTGAGCTCATCTGAATGCAGAAAAGTCAAAATTCTCTTAGGAAGTTTAAGGTTTTTTTCGAGGTATTTAACATTTACATTTCTGGGATGAATGCTCGGCTCCTATCGCCTTCTCACTATAGGCCTGCTTTGGAAACGGACTCTATTATATGTTCAACAAACATTGTTTTTTGTTTTTTTCCTGAGGTACATTAACTTACCACAAGGAGGGCACATTAAAATGGTGTATAAATCAATGACATAGTTATTAATGGACTAATAACAGGTTGTCAGGCTTTAGTAGCCTAAAGACTACCTAATAAGGAAGTTGACAGCGGGAAAACCATGAATTCTAAGGTCTGATTCTTATTCTGAGAAGAAAATGAAAATGTACATGTTAAAGCTGCAGCTTCAAAGAGTTAAAATGGCGTCCTTTTCCCTTTGAGGTGACACCTTTATCTTCCAAAATTGTCTTTAAAGTAGCAGGACACTGTGTCATAGACTGGTTATTGACGGTGAAACATGTACTTTTCAGCGCAGCGAGTGCCTCGCTTAATGCTGGGTGATCGTCTGTTCAGTTACTTATTTAAAAAATGTTGATTTACTGCCTCCCTTGCACTGGCCACTGTTTGAGTACCGGGGCCACAAAACGCAAATGAAAGACACTTCACCATCCCCTTCACTGACAGTCAGGTGGGGAAGAGAATGAGTTAACAATTCCATTTCCGAGTAGAGGTATTCAGTCGCAGAGACACCCAACCTTTCCTCTAGGAGCCACGCAGGGAGTCCAGGGAAGAAAACATTATTCTGAGTTTCCAAGGAGGCAAGCATAATTACTGATGGAAGGCATTCTAGAACACTGAAGTTTCACGGTGGTAGGATCCATGTCTGTTCACCTTTCTATCCCATCACTGAGCACAGCATTAGTACACAGCAGACCATCAATAAATGTTTATTGAAGGAAAGAAGAGCGGGGGATAAAATACACGTTCGGTACAGTATCACATGCATTTGTGTGTTTGTGTGTGTGTGTTTATGTGTCTGAAACTACTGATGCTCAATGGCGTCTCCATACTGCCCGAGTTGTAGAGTTGTTTCTTGCAACCTGCAAACAATCTTCATACACAGTTGCTTGCCTAAGCAGTGGGTTTAAGAGTGATTGCTAGCCATTCAACTGGATTAGAAAATAGACGATCGTTTTTGTTTTTCGGTTGTCTAAATAAGCCTTCTGTTCTTACTGTCACATTGTTGTCCGTACAACAGAGGAACCTTTTAAAGAATAGGATAAGATTCAGATAAAATGTAGAAAATAATTAAATTACTTATTCATCAAATATCTGTGGAGAATCTTTTATGTGCCAGGCTCTGTAAGATAAAAAGGAAGATAAAAAGGCACAGTCTCTATCCTCAAGGTGTTTACAGTCTTTGCGGGAGACAGATGCCACAACACACACTGTGTTGGAGGCATTATTATTAAGGTGTATGTAAGATGTTATGAGACCACAGATGAGGGAAACCGATTAAAGTGTGTGGGATGAGGTAGAATTGCTTATCAGGGAGGATTTCGGAGAGAAAATGACAGCTTGGCTGAATATTGTAAGTAAGGATTAGGTTATTAGGTGGTAATGGAGAAAGGGGACGTTTCTTGCAAACACTGGGAGACAAGAGATTATGATGTGTAACGGTAGTGAAAAGGTAGCAAGGTAGGGATAAGGAGAGGAGATTTAAAAAAATAAAAGATGGTGGAAAATATTCATTGCAGCACTATTCACAGTAGCCAAGACATGGAAATAGCTGACATGTCCCACTAAGAGATGAATGGGTGAAGAAAATATGGTATGGATATATAGTAGAGTATTAGCCTACCAGAGAGAAGAAAATCCTACCATTTGCAGCAACAAACGGGAACCTGGAGGACTTACACTAAGGGAAATACACCAGTCGCAGAAGGTCAAATACTGTATGATTCCCCTTACCTGAGGTGTCTGAAGTAGTTAAACTCACAGAAACAGGGACTGCAGTGTGGTCATAGAGGAAACAGGGAATTATTATTCAGTGGGAACTGAGTTTTCAGTTATGGAAGCTGAAAAATTTCTGGAGATCTTCCTTATACTGCTTACAGTTAACAGTGTGGTATTGTGTACTTCAAAAAAATTTTTTAAAAGTAGATCTCAGTTCATGTGTTCTTACCACACACACACACACACACACACACACACACAAGGATTGTGTGTGATGGCATCACAGGTGTTTACATGTCTACAATCATCAAACTGTACACATTCAGTATGTACAGTTCTTTGTGTATCACTTATACCTCAATAAAGCTATTTAAAAAAGAGAGATGGGGGAAGTGGGACAGGAGTGACTAAAGTCAGTCCAATTATAAAGAACCGTTGCCATCCAAAAGAGTTCAGTTTCATCCTATAAAGAATTTGAAAGTTTTGAGTAGAGGAGTAGTGTGGTCAGATTTGGATTTTAGAAGTATGACACTGTCTGTGCAGGAAATCACGCCTAGATTCAGGGAGATGACTTAGAAGGTTGTGATCAGTGAGTGATGAGCGCCTAAAAGAAATGTATGGACTAAGAAAAGGGATGGTTTTGAAGCACAAATCAGGAAGAGTAGGGGAGGATGTAGAGAAGAAGGGCAGAGATGTAGAGAGAACTGCTGGGGTGCAGACCCAAGAGGTGAGAAAGGAGTTGAATCTATAGCTTAGGCAGAAACTAGGCCTTTTCAAGAGAATCTTCTTTCCCATGGAATTCTGATTCAAATCTGTCAGCTGTGTAGGGACGCAGATAATGGGGTCGGGAGCTACTCCATGCAGTTCTTGCCCAAAGAATGGGGTACTCTTTCCCCCGCTTCCATTGTAACCAACTGTAGCACTCCTGTGGGTAGGGCCTGTGTCGTCTTCTTCTTTATATATACTCATATCTGATATGGTAAATGAAGCAATAAATGTGCTTTCTTGCAACTCATTATGGAGTTGTTACCTCATGGATCCAGTCTGTGAGTACATGTGTATATAAGACTCTATAAATAGCTCCAGGATTAAGAGCCTTTGGAATTAGCCACAGTCATAGCTTTTCTTGAGACACAACTGTATACGAGTACCAAAAATAAAGGTATATCTTTTTATGTTCTTTTATGTAGATTTATTATATAACAGATCCTTAAAGAAAGGGTCAGTAGGAGGGACTCTGTTGTTTTACAGTTGATCTTGAGAAAAGCAGATATACACAGAGAATAAATGATGAGGATACTCTTTATGAGAATGTATGTTTCATGTCTCCAGTACTTGTTGGCATGGGTAGAGGGCAGAAGATCTAATTGTCTGGGAATACAGCAGATGCCCTCATGTTCATGGAAGGGAAACTGAAGTTTTTTTTTTTTTAGAAAATGAAGTTTAAGGATTCCTGACAGCATAGTTGGTCTCCAAGAATACTAACAAAGAGGTAGAGCTTTTTTTGAAGCTTTTTGTGGGATTCAGTTTAACTAAAAATTGTGTATTGAGTACCTACTATTCATAATGGACTGCACTCAAGGTTAGTGTGCCTTTATGGAATTAAAAAAAAAAAAAGGCACCACCTACACAAAGATAATTTGTGGGATAAAGATTTTATCTGACAGAAAAATAGTAACTCATGCCTTTCTTCAAGCCCTGGCCCGGGGCACAAAGCTTGGTTATTAGAGCTAGCAATCATTTTCAGCCCTGACTTGCCATGCTGATCAGGCACATTAGTGTCGTGTGTAAGCTGCATGGATTCATGTAGGAACCCTGACTTTTGAAAATCCAGAATATGCAATTGAAGGGGACCAGTTCCTGACCTCAGGTCAGGGGAGGCAAACACAGCCAAATATCCAAGTGACACTCATACAAGCCGGAGAAGCACTAAATGTTCTATTGGAGACACATGCACAGTTCTACAGGTATCTCTAAAAAAATAGGAAATCAAACAGGCGTTTGACAGAAGTAAGACATTGTGAGGAAGCTGCCACAAGATTCATACAGCCCAACAGTAAATATAGACATTTGAGGATGGAGGGGAACCATCTGTGAAAACATGAGTGGTCCCATATTATATATAAATACTCAGATAATATTTTAATTAAATTTTCTGGATCTAGAAGTACAGAGCTAAAAATATATCTCTAGGGAAAGTATAAAGACATCATTACATGCTGTAGTAAGCATTGGGTAGAGTTGTGAACAACTAATTCAAATGAGGTCACAACTAATTATGGGGATTGGGAATTATTTTTCAAAAAAGAAGTGATGCTTCACACATTGCACAGTGAACATACAGTTTACATTAATCCCCAGAGAAAGTAAAGTTTACAGATATAAATATATCAAGAAAAAGTAAGTACAAGAACATTTAAAGGGAAATGAGAATTTCATAGTGTTTGTGGGTGATGTCAAAGGCAATCCACATTCCTTCTTACCCTAGCTGTTGATGGAAGGTGAGAGAAGTGCTGGAGTGAGTGGATTATGGATATTCCCAAGGAGGCATATCTTTGATTTACCTGGCAAGTAGAAAACACAAGAGACTACAACTCTTATTTTAACAACCAAAGTAATCTGGGGGCGCCTGGATGGCTCAGTTGTTAAGCATCTGCCTTCGGCTCAGGTCATGTTCCCAGGGTTCTGGGATCAAGCCCAATCAGACTCCCTCCTCAGTTGGAAGCTTGCTTCTCCCTCTCACACTCCCCCTGCTTGTGTTGCCTCTTTCGCTGTCTCTTCCTCTGTCAAATAAATAAATAAGATCTTTAAAAACAAACCAAAAAAAAACAAAATAATCTGGATAAGCTACAAAATCACGATTTCTTAACTAAAGAGCTTAAATATGATACAAAGAAACATAAAGTAACTAAGCTTCCAGAAAATGACAGATCTTTTAGAAGAAAGGAGTTCCCTCCTAAACTAAATAAAGAAATCTTTAAAAAACAAAACAAAACAAAAAACACATGGTGGCTCAGCCAGTTGACCATCTGACTCTTGATTTTGGCTCAGGCCATGATCTTAGGGTCCTGGAATCAAGCCCCATGTAGGACTCCACACTCACCAGGGAGTCTGCTTGAGTATTTCTCTCCCTGTTCCTCTCCCCCACCCCCACTTGTGCTCTTTCTCTCTCAAATAAATAAATAAATCTTTAAAAAAAAGAAGAAGAAGAAAGGAAACCTATGGATGTTCTCATCTGAGAGGGTGTTGGAAGGTCTAATCTGCCATACATAGGAAAAATGAGAAACCAGGCAAAACATTAAGTAAAATAGAATTTAGACAATAATGACAGATTAGAATTCCATTGTACCCTAGCCATTGAACAAATCTCTACTACCTTCCAATTTTTCTGTAAGAATTTCTGCAAGAATTCACCAAGGGCTCAGGGATAATAAACTGAACACAAGGAGACAGGACAGAAGAATTGAGAGAGACATCTCCTGAAACAAAGGGTGATTACTCCAAATGCAAGTCAGCCACTCTCCATAGACAAGTAAAGAGCATGAGAGCTGAGAGAAATTCATCTGATCCTCTTTAGGAATTTATCTACCAAAGGCTGGGAGAAAAGACAAGAGAACTGAGAGAAATCCCTTTGAGGCATTAAAGGCCTTCATCAAATGCAAGGTATCTCTGCAGAGATACAGAAAGTTGATAGTGATATCAGAAAGCAATGAGGACTCCACAGTTGCTTAATAAGCTGCCAGCCAGCTATAACGCAGAGCAGGAGATCTTTTATGGTTAGGATGGTGGCTCAACTTTAACTCGTAACGAGAACTGGAAACTCACCAATGCTCAGATCTTAAGTCATAGAGGAAAGAAAGCCCTGATTTTACCAACAAAACATTTGAAGGCATTGGAGAACAGAATAAAATTAACCAGGTGAGTTCGGAGCCTGGCACAACATGGAGTGTGCCCTTTTCTTGAGGGTGAATATTATTTACTTCAGTGTGTGCTTTTAAAAAATATAAAATAAATAACTACAATATGTATGAAGCCAAGGAAAATATGACCCATAGACAACAGAAGAAATAGTCAATATAAGCAGGCCCAGTGCTGATTCAGAAGTTGATGTTATCAGACGGAAAACTTACTTGTGATTTTTAAGGTGCTATAGGATGTAGAAAAAGTGGACAAATGTATGAACCAGTGGGAAATTTCAGCAGAGACATGGAAACTATTGAAAAAGAATCAAATAGAAATGCTAAAATTGAAAAATAAAATAAAAGAAATGAACAGTTCATTAGATGGTCAGACTAGATCTAACAGTAGGAAGAATCAGTGAACCCAAAACAGGTTAAGAAAAAAAAAGTATCTAACCTGAAATACAATCAGATAAAATAAAAGCAGGGTGGCTCAGTCAGTGAAGGGTCTGCCTTTGGCTCGGGTCATTGTTCTGGGGTTGAACCCTGCATTGGGCTCCCTGTTTCCCTCTCCCCAACTCATGCACACACACTCTTTCTCTCTCAAATAAAATAAAAATGAATAAGTATGAATTTTAAAAAGGCATGGGGGAAAAATTGGAAAACTTGAAACCATAAAATTACTAGAAGAAAGTATAGGCAGTAAGCTTCTTGACATATGCAATGATTTTTTTTTTTTTTTAATCTGATGCTAAAAGCAAAAGTAATGGGCACCTGGGTGGCTCTGTCAGTTAAGCGTCCAACTCTTGATTTTGGCTCAGGTCATGACCTCAGGGTCCTAGAATTAAGCCCTGTGCTGGGGCTCTGTGTTCAGCAGAGAGTTTGTATAAGACTTTCTCTCCCTCTCCCTCTGCCTGTCTTCCTACTCACATGTATTGTCTCTCTAAAGCAAATAAATCTTTTAAAAAAAAAGGCAGATCTGAATTAACATTTTTTTCAAAGACGACAAACAGATGGCAAATAGGTACATGAAAAGATACTTAATGTCACTAATCATTAGGGAAATGCTACTCAAAACCACAATGAGATATCACTTCATACCTGCTAGAATGACTATTAGAGAAAAGACAAGAAATAACAAGTGTTGGTGAGGATGCAGAGAAAAGGGAGCCCTTGTGCACTATTAGTGGAATGTAATAGTGTAGCCACTATGGAAAGCTGAATGGAGGTTCCTCAAAAAATTAAAAATAAAACTACTGGGGCGCCTGGGTGGCTCAGTGGGTTAAAGCCTCTGCCTTCAGCTCAGGTCATGATCCCAGGGTCCTGGGATCGAGCCCCACGTCGGACTCTCTGCTCAGCAGGGAGCCTGCTTCCTCCTCTCTCTGACTGTCTCTCTGCCTGCTTGTAATCTCTGTCAAATAAATAAATAAAATCTTTAAAAAAAATAAAAATAAAACTACTATAAGATCCAGCAATTCCACCTCTGAGTATTTATCCAAAAACAAAAATAAAAGCATGAACTCAACAAGATATCTGCACCCCCATGTTAATTATAACATTATTTAGAATAGTCAGGATGTGGAAACAACCTAGAAGCCCATTGATGGATAAAGAAATTGTTTTATGTACATATGCATGCATACACAAAGACACACAGATGCATATGCATATACACACACACATATATGTGTATATATATATAAACATATATATATATAAACATACATAATACAAACATACATAATATGTAATATATATGTCTGTATCTAGCATAGTCAGTGCCCTTAGGAGCTTATGTCCAATAGAGGAAACACATTTAAAAAATAATTATGATTCAGGAAAGAAGAGGTTGAGAAGACGGCTCTAGCAGGTCAGGGGCAGCCTGAAGAGGTAAAAGGGGAGAAAAAATAAGGAAAAACTCCTATGCTCATATATCATTATTTTCCATTCCCATCTCCCTGCCCCCAGACTTAGGTAAGCATGTTGTATCATATATCAGTACTTCTTTCCTTTTTATTGCCTCTTATCCTAAAGAGTATCTCATTTTATTTTGCTTATCCATTTACCGGTTGATGAACACTTGGGTTCCTTCCAGTTTTTGGCTATTTTGACCAATGCTCTTAAGAACATTGATGTGTAAGTCTTTGTGTGGTTATTTTCATTTTCATGAAAATAGGAAATGAAACAGAGTGACTGAGATTTGTGGAATAATATCAAGAAGTCATACATGCATGTATTGGAGTCCCTGAAAGGAAAGCAGAAAATTATTTGAAGAAATGATGGCTAAAAACTTTTTTTAAAAAATTTTATTATTTATTTGACAGAGAGAGACAGCAAGAGACAGAACACAAGCAGCGGGAGTGGGAGAGGAAGAAGCAGGCTTTGCAGGGGGAGTGGGAGAGGGAGAAGCAGGCTTCCTGCCAAGCAGGGAGTCTGATGTGGGGCTTGATCCCAGGACCATGGGATCATGACCTGAGCTGAGGACAGATGTTTAACAACTGAGCCACCCAGGTGCCCCAAAACTTTCTTTCTTTCTTAAAGATAGAGTTATTTATTTATTTGTTTGTTTGTTTGTTTATTTATTTATTTGACAGAGATCACAAGTAGGCAGAGAGGCAGGCAGAGAGAGAGGAGGAAGCAGGCTCCCTGCTGAGTGGAGAGCCCAGTGCGGGGCTCGATCCCAGGACCCTGAGTTCATAACCTGAGCCGAGGGCAGAGGCTTTAACCCACTGAGCCACCCAGGCACCCCACCCCCAAAACTTTCTAATATAGATATCAAACTAAAGACCTAGGGTCAGTGATCCCAAGAAAGATAAGTGGAAATAAAGCCACATGTACGTACATGTACATACAAACTGCTATTTAAAATAGAGAGAGGGAAAGATAAAGAGAGGCAGAGAACCTTTTAAAACACCAGAGAAAATAAAACAGAATGTACATGTAGGGATAATAATGCAACTTAGGATGGTTTTTCACCAAGAACAATAGAAACCAGAAAGCAATGAAGTGACATTTTCAAGGAGCTTAGATAGAATAAAAAATACTGTCAAGATAAAATTCTATTTCTAGAAAAAAAAAACATTTTTAAAAAGGTAATTCAAATCACTGGTGGTAAAAATAAATAGATGATTCTGGGACAAGCAGGTAGCAATTTGCAAGAATTTAAAATTATATCCATATCTCACACCATATACAAGACTAAATTTCAAGTACTACAAGAAGGTGAAGATGAATTCTTATTTAACCTTAGTATAGGGGAATGTGATCTAAATATGATCCAAAATCCTGAGCTGTAAAAGATTGATAAGTTCAATGACATAAAAAAAAAGAGGGACAAAAGACTAAAAAAAGAAAGAAAGAAAGAAAGAAAGAAAGAAAATAGATATAAAGATAATTTGCAAAATAAATTTGGAGAAATAATTATTAGATTGACAAAATTCTCCTGGCAATAATGTGGAGAAATAGACACTCATACAGTGCAGTTGGAAATACAAATTGGTTCAACCCTTTTGAAAGAAAACTTGACAATATCTCCTAAAACTACATATGTACTTACCCCTGACCTATAAATTTCACTTTAAGACTATAACCTTAAGATACACCTCTAACTGGGGTGCCTGGAGTGGCTTAGTTGGTTAGAGGTCTGCCTTTGCCTCAGGCCATGATCCCAGGACCCTGGAATCGAGCTTTGCATTGGGCTCCCTGCTCAGCTGGGAGTCTGCTTCTCTCTCTGCTCCTCCCCACTGCTTCTACTTCCCTTTCAAATAAATAAATAAATAAAATCTTTTTTTTTTTTTTAAAGATTTTATTTTATTTATTTGACAGAGAGAGATCACAAGTAGGCAGAGAGGCAGGCAGAGAGAGAGGGAAGTAGACTCCCCGCTGAGCAGAGAGCCCGATGCGGGGCTCGATCCCAGGACCCTGAGACCATGACCTGAGCCGAAGGCAGCGGCTCAACCCACTGAGCCACCCAGGCGCCCCAAATAAAATCTTTTAAAAACAAAAAAGATACACCTCTAGCAATACAAACATACATATGCACAGTTTATTCATTGTGGCATTGTTTGTAATAACAAAATATTGGAAATAATCAAAATGTCCATGCATAGGAGAGTGGTGGTTGAATAAATCGTATATCCACACAAAGAAGTATTAAGCAGTTGTCAAAAAAAATAAGATAGATCTCTATGAACAGATTTTGAATAACTTCTAGATATGTTAATGGGTTAAAACAAACGAGCAAAATAAGAGTAGCTATAGTGTACCACCATTCAAGGAAGAAAGAGAGGGCCTAATAATATACATTGCAGTCTTTTGTACAAAAGACATACAGAAAGGCTATACCAGATACTAGAGATTGGATACTTACAGGAGGCTGGGAAAGTGCTGGAAAGGAGTGGATAATGGTGGACAGGTTAGTAGGGGTGAGGATGGAGTGATAACTTCTTGAAGCATAACAGCTTGTATAATTAGAGAAGATAGTTAAAATTAACCATGTTGTAAGGAAAACAAAATGGAATCTAAACAGTATTCAATTAACCTAACTTTACTGCAAATGTAGTGTATACATGAATAACATAAGCACACTAAAGGTTCAGGGAAGAAAAGAACTAACCTAAATAATGTTGGAAAGCAGTATTTTGACTATTTCATTTTGACCATTATAAGGCTAAAGGCAAAAAAATCTACAGTGAAATATGGTGGTCTAATTAGTAATTCTGTTTTACATAAATATATGGGTTACAAATGCTCTACTTTATGTGTGTAGTAAGAGTAAGCAATTAAATGAATGTATAATAGGTAAGGAGAACAAGGTTTCTCATTTAGAAAGAATTTAAAAATAAGCAGGAAACAGTGGAATAAAACTTGTAATATTGGATTGCAATCAAAGATGTCAGTATGTACGATGCATGGCTTTTTAAAATATATATACAGAGAAAGAAATATATGTCACACTGTACGTACCCGCACAGGTATTTAAATTCTTCATAGCTCTTTGCTGAAAGAGCCTAGGAGCAGTAAGAATAACTAGAGCTCAGATACTGAGAAAATGCCATTTTGCAATAAAAGGAACCAGAACTTGTTGGAGAAATTGATTCCAGGATTGAGACATGAAAAGTACAAGGTGAACCTTTTACATTCTGTGAAGTCAGAATATGGGGAGGTGCTTAAACATGTATAAGGAGAAACTAGATAACTCATACATTTCTTGTAGGAATGTAAAATTGTACACTCAGGAAAACAGTTCAATAGTTTCTTACATAAAATTAAACACGTAATTATCGTTAGGTCCAGAAATTGCACTCTGAGAATTCATTCAAAAGCAATAAAAACTTATGTTCACATAAAAATCTGTACATGAGTGTTTATAGCAACCTTATTCATAATAGCCCAAAAATAGGGGGGAAAAGATGGTCTTTGGTGAGTGAATGGGTAAAAAACCTATTGAATATCTCAACCATGGCATATTAGTAGTCAAAAAGAATGAATTGATACATACCACAACTTAGATTAATCTCCAGGGAATTATGCAGAGTGAAAAAAAAGCCATTTCCTTACGATGATATACTGTGAGTCCATTTTATAACATTTTTGAATTGACAAAGCTTTAGAGATGGAAGATGGATTAGAGGTTGTCAAGGATTAGGGACCATGATAGGGAGAGTGGTGAGAGGGAGGTAGAGTTTATAAAATGGACACCACAAAGGATCCTATGGTATTGAAACTGATCTGTTTCTTGACTATAGGGGTGAATACATAAAATCAAACAAGTGATAAAATTGCACAGAACTAAATATACACACATAAATAAGGGCAAATTAAACTGGAGGAATACAAATATGATAGGTGGGTTGTATCCATGTCAGTATCCTGATTGTGATATTGTACCACAGTTTGCAAGCTCTCCCATGTAGGAGAGCTTGAGTAAAAGGTATACGGTTCTTTCTATACTATTTCTTACAAATGCATACAAATTTATCATTATCTCCAGATAGGAAGTGTAATTAAAGAAAAAGGATGGTGGAATGACAAAACAATGCCAACACAAATGTCAACAGAAGGAGTCCCCAGTGCCTAATGCTGGGATAATTTGAGCAACAAAACAAATAATAAACAGCCCTAGATTATAATTCATATGACAAAATAAGTATCCATGGGACTAAACTGATACAAATTAATGAATAAATTTATAAATGGAAGAGAAGGGACCACTCTTTTATACAGAGAAACCCCAAATACAAATGGAGAAGAAATTAGAGAAATATTAAATATCTACTAGAGAAAATTCTCAAAAATAAGTATTTACATAATATATACCAATTATGCTAAAATTGGTGGTCAAAAATTTGAGGAGAAATAGGCTACTAATATAGCCTCAAAATATTTCTCCCAAAATATTTATCAATTAAAAAGGAAATGAAATGACATTATGAATAAAGCTGCTATGAACTTTCATGTACAGGTTTTGTGTGAATATAAATTTTACTTTCTCTGGGATAAATGCCCAACAGACAGCGCCCTAACTAAATGATCAAAGTCAGTAAAACTAGTGGTAAGACAAATTAACATCTTGTGCTCCCCTTATATAAGACACTTACAAAGTCTGTGAATGCAGTTAAAGTAGTAGATCTGTTTTGCTCAGTTCTTGCTTATCTTTGTAGCCAGAATAATGACTCCTTGTCAAATTCTGAAAACTTTGGAATAATCACAAAAACAATTGGTAATGATGTTATTCCATATGCCTAAAGTAGTGGCTCAAGATAAACCAGGTTGTTGGCATGTTTGAAGTAACTATGAAGATTCATGGTATTTACTTAGAACCAGGTCCAAGGTCTGGCCATGTGGCAGAGATGCACCTATGTGATGAGCTCCTGTTAGGAATTTTGGATTCCAAGACTCCATCTGGCTTTCCTGAGCAAAGATATCTCACACACACTCCTGTAGTTCACAGCTAAAAAGAAAAATGTGTCTGTGTATCTTTTTTCTGAACCAGGATGACAAAGGGATGTTTAGCATATGCCTTATATCTTTTTCCCACTCTTTTTGCACATCATCCTCTGCTGTAGCAACTTTAGTTATGAGTATATCTTTGAGTCCTGTGAGTAATTGCCAAAGCAGTGAGTAGTCATGGGATCCCTGAGACAGGAATATGATATCATGCCTATGGTTTCCTTGACAAAAATGTCCAAGTACGATTTACTCAAAAATAAATCATGAAGTGGTCCACACAATAACAGACCGATACTCAAAAAGTTTCAAGGTAATGCAAGTCAAAGAAAGAATGAGGAACTGTCATTTATTGGAGGAGACTAAGGATCTTCACAAATTGAATGCAATGTGAGGACTTGGATTAGATCCGGGACAAGAAAAATGACACTCTGGGGAGCTGATGAAATTTGAAAATGGCATAGAAATTAGTTTAGAATGTGGTGTAGTTTAGTTCATTGTGTTGTATGAAAGGCAGTTTCTTGGTTTTCTTGTAAGTGTTGCTACTAGAGGAAATTGGCAGAATACATTTGCAAACTCTACACTGTTTTTGCAACTTACCTGTAAGTCTACAGTTATTTCAAAATTAAAAAAAAAAAGAAAGTGAAAATGAGATATGTTTGCAGACAGAAACAGAAAATTCATCTTTAGTAAACCTCCATTACAAGAAGTGCTAAAAAGTAAAATGTTCATAAGTCTGAAATGGAAATGACAGTAAATGAAATTGAGGTTCTGTCAGTAGGAATTAACAGCACCAGAAAAGATAAATATAAAATTCTTGGTTAAAGTATATATTAAAACTCCACTCACTAAATGAAACAACAATGTATTATGGGTTTATAGCATACATAGAAGATGAGAGAGCATAAAAAGGAATGGGGCCGAGGTAAATCAAACTATAAAGTAAGTTGTGTATGCTCTTTATAAATTGTACAATGTTTCTTGAAGGTAGACTGTGATCATTGAAAGATGCTAGTGAAATCTCTATAGCAACCATTAAAAATGAAAATGTAAAAGATGCAATTTAATAAGAAAAATTAAAGTATACTAAAAAGAAGACAAGAAAGGGAAACAGAGGAAGAGTATACAAATAGGTCAAATGACAACTAAATAGGAGGATGAAAGACCTAAGTCTGGCCATATTAATATTTACATTAGGTGTAAATGTAGTAACTCTTAAGTTAAAAGGAAGAGATTTTAAGGCTGAATATAAAACAGTATTTGTGATTTACAAGAAAAATGTTTTAAATATAAAGAAAGAAGTTGAAAGAAAAAGGTGAGAAAAGATATATCATGCAAAGATGATGCTGATATGGCCACATTGATACAAATAAGTAGACTTGGAGACAAATTATATTATTAAAAAGAATGAGGGTTATTTCATAATAATACAGGGATTAACTCATTCTGTTAAAAAAAACTATTTGAAAGGTATATACAGCTAATAATAGAGCCAAAAAATACATGTAGGAAAACAGACAAAACTTTAGGGAAAAGGAAAAGAATCGACATCTGTTTTCAGAAGTGTTATTAATTGCCTTTCTGTAATTGATACAAGAGATAGGCCAAAAATAATCATTAAAGATATAGAATGAATCACTTGACCAAATTGACATTTATAGAACACTGCACCCACCAGTTTCAGAACACACATTCATTGTTTTCAAATAAAAAAAATCACATGCTGAGCCATAAAATATGTCTGAATAAATGCCAAAATATTGAATCATAGAGTACATAGTTTGTGAAACTGTGGAATTAAATTAGAATTAGTAACAATATGACCTTTGAAATACCCAAATATTTGGAAGTTAATATCACACATCTAAATACTGAGATCATCATGACATACAGGGAATCATGATTCCCAAACACTCCTATGAGCGTTTGGGTGCTATAGAGAGCAGCCAATTAGATCTTTAATTGTGTGCTCTGGAAGAAACCAGACACCATAACAAAGGGAAACTTAAGGCACCCTCTGGAGAGGCTCATGTGCTGGACTTTGTGGAAGTTACCTCTGACTCCCTCTGAATATCAGCAGATTCTCACAGTGAAGATCCAAGGAAGATTTCCTGGTGGCACTAAGAGAGGGATGGATAAAGTTATCACTGTGAAGTAATTCAAAGAAATTTCCAAAACAAAGCCTGCTCCTTGAAGGGGAAGGACTTTACCAGACTGTTATCTCCTCTGGGAAAAGGGAATTTGCCCAACTCTTTCCTCTCTCACCTTGGTGGGAGGGTAGAACTATACCATTGAAGAAACATTTGTGAAGATCACAGCTCAAAGACACAAGCCCACTAAGGGTTTGAGGTTAAATCACGGTCCCTCCCCATTCCCACCGTTTACCATCAAACTAACAGGATTCTAGAATGGTAACAGGGTTTTTTTTTAATCATTTTTAAAAATTTATTTTCAGCATAACAGTATTCATTGTTTTTGTACCACACCCAGTGCTCCATGCAGTCCGTGCCCTCTCTAATACCCACCATCTGGTTCCCCCAACCTCCCACCCCCCCACCTCTTCAAACCCTTCAGGTTGTTTTTCAGAGTCCATAGTCTCTCATGGTTCACCTCCCTTTCCAATTTCCTCCAACTCCCTTCTCCTAACTCCCCATGTCCTCCATGCTATTTGTTATGCTCCACAAATAAGTGAGACCATATGATAATTGACTCTCTCTGCTTGACTTATTTCACTCAGCATAATCTCTTCCAGTCCCGTCCATGTTGCTACAAAAGTTGGGTATTCATCCTTTCTGATGGAGGCATAATACTCCATAGTGTATATGGACCACATCTTCCTTATCCATTCGTCCGTTGAAGGGCATCTTGGTTCTTTCCACAGTTTGGCAACCATGGCCATTGCTGCTATAAACATTGGGGTACAGATGGCCCTTCTTTTCACTCCATCTGTATCTTTGGGGTAACTACCCAGTAGTGCAATTGCAGGGTCATAGGGAAGTTCTATTTTTAATTTCTTGAGGAATCTCCACACTGTTCTCCAAAGAGGCTGCACCAACTTGCATTCCCACCAACAGTGTAAGAGGGTTCCCCTTTCTCCACATCCTCTCCAACACATGCTGTTTCCTGTTTTGCTAATTTTGGCCATTCTAACTGGTGAACAAAGAGGCAACCCATGGAATGGGAGAAGATATTTGCAAATGACAGTACAGACAAAAGATTGATATTCAGGATCTATAAAGAACTCCTCAAACAACACACACAAAACAGACAATCATATCAAAAAATGCGCAGAAGATATAAACAGACACTTCTCCAATGAAGACATACAAATGGCTATCAGACACATGAAAAAATGTTCATCATTACTAGCCATCACGGAGATTCAAATTAAAATCACATTGAGATATCACCTTACACCAGTTAGAATGGTAACAGGGTTTTAAACTTGAAAGAGCTGCAGGATGTAGACTGCCTTTGAGGAAGAGTACTTAGGACAACTTCAAATCAGGAGGGGAGACAAAGCCAAGAACACTCGAAGAATTGCAAGGCTCCAGCCAACATTAAGTACAGCTCAACAACTAGCTAAATAAACACAAATCTTCATGTAAGATACATATTCATCCCAGTTCCTATTATCCAATACATATCTTGCTTTCAACAAAAAATTACAAACTATGTCAAACACAAGAAAAACAGACAAAGCAAGAATCAAAATTAGAATCAGATATGTTATAGTTGTGATTATCTGAAAGATTTTTAAATAGCTACAATTAATATGTTAAGTATTCTAATGGAAAAGGTTGACAACATCCAAAAATAAGTGAATAATGTAAGTGGAGGGATGGGAACTCAGGAAGTGAATGCCATAAATCAAAACACCAACAAAAATGAAGAATGCATGTAATCATCAGTAGAGTCAATACAGGTGAGGAAATGGTCTATAAGCTTCAGGGTAGGTCAATAGAAATTTTCTAAACTGAAATGTAACAAGAAAAAGGGAGAGGAAGAAAAAAC
The DNA here is from genome assembly GCF_902655055.1 of Lutra lutra. NCBI lineage: Eukaryota > Metazoa > Chordata > Mammalia > Carnivora > Mustelidae > Lutra > Lutra lutra. Next base: position 6,634,473 of record NC_062287.1, read on the forward strand.
TAAACAGAATATCCAGAATCTGTGGGAAATTTTTGAAAGGGTTACGTATGTATAATTAGAATACTAGAGAGAGGAGAAAGAGAACAGAGTAGAAAAAGTATTTGAAGTAATGGATGAGAATTTTCCAAAATTAATGATAAGATGACATTACAGATTCAGAAATCTCAGAGAATACCAAGAAGGATAAAAATCAAACACCAACCAAACACACACACACACACACACACACACACACACAAGCTACATCTAGGAATATCATGTTCAAGCTACATAAATCCAAACACACAGAAGAAATATTGAAAAAAGCCAAAGATGAAGGAACGGGACATTACTTATACAAGATGGGAAAAAAAATTACAGCAAAGTTCCATCCAGAGCTCTGCAAGCAAAACCACCTGGCTGGCTCAGTCAGTAGAGTATGTGAGTCTTCATCTTAGGGTCATGAGTTTGAGCCCCACGTTGGGCCTAGAGGTTGCAGAAGTTATGCAAGCAGGAAGACAGCATAGTAAAATATTTAAAGTGTTAAAAGAAAAAAAAACTCATTAACTTCTAACTATAAACTAGAATTCTCTATCAAGTAAAACTGCCCTTCAATAATAATAATGAAAAGAATTTGTTGCCAGTATTCCTGCACTGTAACAAATGTTAAAATAATTCTTCAGGTTCATATATAATTATACTAATGAGAAACTTGTGACCTATATCACAATAAATATAATGCTAGGGAAGGAATAAAATCTTTTATTTTCCTTATTCTTAGTTGACCTAAAAACAGTTTACTTAAGTTACAAATTAATATAATGTATTAATTGATTAAAGTATGTGGATAATAAGTGAGATGAATTTCAGCAATCTCATGAGGAATGAAAGAATTTGGAAATTCTGTGTTATAAGGTCCCTGCATTACACATGAAGTGGTATAGTGTATTTAAATATGGAGTTGGGGGGGGAGACAAAAATCAATCAATCAATCAATTAGCTAGATTAATTAAAAATGTATATTGGAAACACTAGAGAAACTATTAAATTTTTTAAAAAGATATAATAGGCTAAGAGAAGCCATAAAATCATAAAGTACTCAGTTAAAATGAAAAAAAAAAGGTGAGGGAAAAGATATAAATAAATACCATAAATACAAAACAGTTACAAATATAGTAGATTGCAATCCAACTATATCCATATCAATTTAAATGTGAGTACTCTACATATAGCTATTAAAAGAATGTCAAAATAGGTAAAATAAGACATAACTATGTTTTGTCTACAAGAAATTGAGTTTAATCAAAGACTTAGATAGGATAATAGTAAAGGGATGGAGAAAGATGTACCATGTTACCACTAGTCAAAAGAAAGCTGGAGTAGCTATGTAATTCAAACAAAGCAGATTTCAGAACAAGAAAAATGATTGGGTAAAAGAAGGGTGTCACATAATAAAAAAAAGGTCAATTCTCTAAGAAGGAATAATAATCTTAAACATGTATTCATCTGACAGCATAGTGTCAAAATTTATAAGGCAGAAGTTGAGGGAAGTGAAAGGAGAAATTCACAAATTCACTATCATATTTGGAGATACCAGTACTTCTTTTTCAGTAATTGACAGATCAAGCAGACAGAAAATCATTCAGAATGTAGTGGAACTGATCAGCACTATCAGTCAACTTGATCTAATTGACATTTAGGGAATGCTCCTTCACAAAACAGAATACGCTTTTAACTCAAACTCACATGGAACATTAACCAAGATAGAACACATTCTTGCCCATGAAACACAACTTAAATTAAAAAAAAAAAATAGAAATTGTAAAAAATATATTCTCAGACCACACTGGAATTAAACTAGAAATCAATACCAGAAAGGTAGCTCAGACAATCCCCCAAAGATATTTGGACATCCCCAGTTATGGAAATGAAACAATGCAATTCCAAATAATTATTGGGCCAAATAAGAAATCTTAAGGGAAATTAAAAAAAAAACATTTTGAACTAAAATCTCAACAAAACTTTAACAATAACGACAAAAAGATAAAATCAGGAATGAAAACTTTCTAACAGTGAAAAGTCCAGGACCAGACGACTTCACTAGTGGACTTTACCAAACATTTAAAGAAGAATTAACATCAATCCTTTTCAAATTTGTCCAAAAAAATTGAAGAGGAGGGAATATTTTCAACTCATTCTATGAGGCCAGCATAACACTGATATCACAGCCAGATAAAAACATTAGAAGAAAATAATAGGTGAATATCCCTTATGAATATAGATTCAGAAAGTCTCAATGAAATACTAGCACATCAGACCCAACAGCATAAGAAAAGGATGATGAACTACAACCAAGTGGGATTTATCCCAGGAATGCAAAAATGGTTCAAAATAATAAAATCAATTTAGTACACCACATTAATAGAATAAAGGAAAAGAAGCACCTGATTATCTCAATTGACAAAAAATAAAAGGCGCTTTACAAAATCCAACACCTTTCATAATAGAACAAGCTCAGAAAACTAGGACTAGAAAGAAACTTCCTCAACATAATAAAGAACATTTAAAAACTCACAGATGGCATCAACCGTGAAAGATTGAAAACTTCACCTGACCATGAACAAGGCAAAGATGCCCACTTTCCCAAAGCCTTTCAGCACTGTACTGGAACATGTTGCCAGAGCATTTAGACAAGTTGAAATAAATAAAGAACATCAAAATTTGAAAGAAAGGAGTAAAACTATCTCTATAATGGCTAATATGGCCCTCTCTATATAAAGTCCCAAATAATCTACAACAAAGCTACTAGAGATCATGAATGAATTCAGCAAAGTTGTAGTGTACGGTATCAACATTCAAAAATCACTTGTATATCTGTACACTTGCAAAGAATGAGCTGAAAAGAGAATTAAGAAATTCTATTTGTAGTAGTATGTAAAAATAAAATCTTAGGAATAATTTGATGAAGGAGACAATAGATTTATACACTGAAAACTACATATTTCTGAAATAACCTAAGAAGTCATGTATTTATGGGTAGGAAATGAGTCCTGTTAAGATATCAGTGCTAACCAAAATTGTCTCTGAATTCAGTGCCATTTGTAGCAAAATTCCAACAGCCTTTATGAAGAAATGGAAAACCCAGTCCTCAAGATTTTACAGAATTCCACTGAACACAAAAAAGCCAAAAGAATCTTGAAAAAGAAAAATTAATTTGTTGGATCCCTACTTCCCAATTTCAAAAGTTACTACAAAGCTACCGTAACCAAAACAATGTGGTACTGGCATAGAGATACACATGTTGACCAATGGAATATAATTGCAAGTCTAGAAATAAATCTGTGCATCTATGGTCATTTAATTTTTGACAAGGTGCCAGTTCTTTTCAATGTGGAAAGAACAGTATCTTCAACCTGTAGGCCTAGGACTGAATTTCCCCATGCAAAAAAATGAATTTGGACCCCTGCTTTACGCTACATACAAAAATTAACTCAAATTGGACAATGACCTAAATGTTAGAGCTAAAATCATAAAAATCTTAGAAGAAAATGTAAGGGAAAATCTTAATAACTTTGAATTTGACAATGGACTCTTCATAGTGACATCAAAATATAGGCAACAGGACGATAAATTGGGTTTCATTAAAATTGAAAACATTTGTGCATCAAAGGACATTATAACAAAAATGAAAAGACAACTTACAGAGTGGGAGAAAATATTTACAAATTGATATCTGATAAGGATGTAATGTCCAAATTGTACAAAGAACTTCTGTGACTGAACAATAAAAAGACATTAAAAAATTGGTGGAGGAATTGAATAGATGTTTCCCCAAAGAAGACACACAAATGGCCAATAAGAACATGAAGATATGTTCAACATCATCAGTCATTAGGGGTATGAAATTCAAAATCACAGTGAGATAACACTTTATGCCTATAATATTGGCAATAATAGTAATAATAATAATGAAAATAATGACTATTGGTGAGGATGTAGAGAAACTGTCACCTTCATACATTACTGATGGGAATGCACAAGAGTGAGGCTGCTATAGGAAGCAGTTTGCTGGTTCCTCAAGAAGCTAAACAGAATAACCATATGAGTCAGCAATTTCTAGTCATACACACAATAAAAAAAAAACAAACGGGAACTCAGATATATATATATATATACGTATGTATGTGTGTGTGTCTATATATATATCTCAATGGCCACTGAAGCATTATTAGCAATACCCCAAAAGTAGAAACAAGGCAAATGTCCATCAGCAGATGAATGGATAGACAAAATAGGATATGTACAATGGAATATTTTTTTCCCAAAGAAAGGAATAACATTCTGATACATGCTACACTGTGGATGAACCTTGAAAACCAGATACAAAAGGAAACTAAATAAATAAATAATAAATAAACCAGATACAAAAGGAAAATCATTATATGATTCCACTCATATGAAATAACTAGAATAGGCAAATTTGTAGAGACAAAAACTATATTAGATGTTACGATGTTACCAGGGCTGAAGGAAACAGGAGATGAAATGTTAATGCTTAGTGGTCATAGACTTTCTGTCTGGATCGATGGAACAGTTTGGGAAGTAGATGGTGGTGATAGTTGCATACCACTGTGAATATAATTAATATGACTGAATTGTACACTTAAGAGTGATTAAAATGGCATATTATGCAGTATGTAAATTTTCCAAAATAAAAAAATTCTAGTGACCAAAAATATTGAGCAGACATTTCACTAGACAAGATACAAGAATGGCCACTAGGCACATGAACAGCTGTTCAACTGCATTAGTCAGCAGACAAACATAAAATAAAGTAATAATCTGAAATTGTTTCACACCAACCAGGAGGTTGAAAGCAAGTCTGACAACACCAAATGACAGGGATATGGAGCTACGGAAACGTCCATCCATTGTTGGTGGGAGTGCAGAAGAGGTACAACTGTTTCGGGGGATGTTTTCTGGGATCTTACAACATTAGTGATATACCTGACTTACAATTTAGCAATTCCCCTCCAATAAATAAATAAAGAGATAGGAAGGCTTATCTCTACAATATGACTTTTGCAAGAGTATTTTCTATGGCTTTATCCATAATAGTCAAAACCTGGAAAAAATTTAAATGTCCATCAAGAGGAGGATAAACTTATGTTCATTGCATAATACTGCTCATCAATTAAAGGAACAAACTACTGATACACACAAAATATGGTTAAATCTCATAGACATTGTTCTGAGTTTAAAAAACCAAAGATAACAGTATACATTGTATGATCCCAAATATGAGGTAGCAAACCATTGTTTAGTCAGAAAGTAATTCCTTTTGAGAGAGACTTGGCTACAATGGATTGTTGGGAAACTTACTGGAGTCGCGGAAATATTCTATATCTTCTCGTAGTGATTCATGGATGCCTTTGATTATTCAAACTTACTAAAGGGGGAAGTTAGGTTATATTGTGAGTACATCATATCACAACAAAAAATAAAAAGAAATGAGGAATAAAATTAGCCTTGTGAATTTGTATGTAAACTTTATTTTTTTTAATTTAATTTTATTTTTTCAGTGTTCATTGTTTATGCACCACACCCACTGCTCCATACAATACGTGTCCTCCTTATACCCACCACCATGCTCATATGTAAACTTTAATAACAGAGAATGTGATTTAATTTTTTGAAGATGCTCAGGAACATAGTTTGAAGTATTAGCATCATAGATTATTATTATTTGTTGCACGTCAATTGTATGCAAATTATATTTTTACCAGCAGGCTCATCCTATTCAGTTTTGATTTTTTTTTTAGATTTTATTTATTTATTTGACAGACAGATATTACAAGTAGGTGGAGAGGCAGGCAGAGAGGGGAGGAAGCAGGCTCCCTGCTGAGCAGAGAGCCCAACACGGGGCTCGATTCCAGGACCCTGGGATCATGACCTGAGCTGAAGGCAGAGGCTTTAACCCACTGAGCCACCCAGGTGCCCCCAGTTTTGATTTTTTTTTTTTAATTAATGCAAAAGCCATCAGGAGGTCTTTCCTCTCATATAACACTATTCCTCATTTATATATGCCAATGAAGTGCTGATTAGTTGTTTTATTCTTCTCGATATCTTTTATAGTATGTAGGAAAAGATTATGGTAAGAAAAAAAAGGAAACAGGGAGGAAAATATTCATTTATTTTTCTTATAAAATCTGTGTTGGGTCATTGCCTCTATGGTGATGAGGTTTAGTTGCCAAGTAGAAAGGATTCCAAGTTTTGAGATTATGTGTTGTGCTATACTGCTAATTTGTTGGGTAATGAAGCAAGTGAGACAACCTCTTAGCCAACATCATTACCTCTAGCTTCCTTGGAAATGAAACTGTATATTCTCCAAGTCACCACTGTAGCTTGCAAAACCTAAAGGATTTATTTAGGAGTATTTTACTTCTGCCCCAGGATTAGTGAATCAATTTTTTTGCAGATAATTATTGATGCCCATGTGTCTCAGCCTTTATCAGACACTATAAGCTGCTGGAAGTCTATAAACAATTTTTTAAAGATTTTATTTATTTATTTGACACAGAGAGAGACAGTGAGAGAGGGAACACCAGCAGGGGGATTGGGAGAGGGAGAAGCCGGCTTCCCACTAAGAGGGGGCCCAAAGCAGGGCTCAATTCCAGGATCCTGGAATCATGACCTGAGCCCAAGGCAGACACTTAATGATGAGCCACCCAGGTGCCCCAGTGCTCAGGAAATTACAGTCCCGCCTGGAGTGGAAATGTGATGTGAGGTGGTAAGCAAAATGAAGTGGGGGAGCAAGATATGCAAATACTAAGCAATTAAAAGGCAAGGCACAACCACATTTAATTAAATGAAATGTGTTATCTAGACAGTAAAGGGCTATGAATGATGAGGAAGAGGAGAGAGAGATCATTGGGAGTTACAAATAAAATGTTTTCTCCCTTCATAAAAACAGTGTTTTGGTGTTGGGGGTGGGGTGGATGGGATACCACAGTATTCTTGCACATACCCAATCTATTAGAATACTGAATCCCTGGGCCTGCACCATTTTTACCTAGTTGATTTTTTAAAACTAATTTCTTATAATAGTTTTGTTCTTACTTAGTAAGTAAGGAAGTCACTTAGGTTAATGAGTTACTTAAGATTACAGAACTTGTAAGGGTAAAATGGAATTTTAATATAGGTCTGCTGGTTGCAAAATTAAAAAAAAAATTCTATCCTTGGAACCCTTTGAACTCAAATGTCTGAGGTCTATGCTATTTAGGACTCCCAATGATAATCCAAAAATAGTATCCAGAAACTTCAGGAGACATGTGATTATTAGGACCCCTGCAAGGACACAAGGCTAGTATGCTGCTGTATTTGTGGGAAGACTATGACTCTGCTGGTTTCAAGATAACTGATGAAGAAGACTGACTCTTTCCCTCTTCTTACAATCTCCAAGTCAGCATTGTCTTAGGAAGTTAGTGGTGACCTGACTCACTCCTCAGGTCATGGATCCTTGAGAAAATTCAGATCTTATACTTGTCTTTGAAAATGTCCTGGCAGGGCCTAGAGATGATAAGTTTTGCTCCAATATTTGCCAAATCATCAAATTATGCTAGTGAAAGATTTTAAGTACCTACCATATATCTCCATAGTGCCTTGTATAGTATCTAGAACAACAATAACTCAGTGGTACATTGAAGGTAAATTGTACAATCTTTAAGAGTTAATTGTTAAGTTTTCAGAAGTTTTTTCAGCTGGTTAAACACAGCTGAAATCACATTAAACATTAAATTATAGGGGTACCTGGGTGGCTAAGTTGTTTAAGCATCTGCCTTCGGCTCAGGTCATGATCCCAGAGGTGTCCTGGGAATGAGCCCCATGTTGAGCTCTCTGCTCAGTGGGAGGTTGCTTCTCCCTCTCCCTGCCACTTCCTTTGCTTGTACTCTCTCTCTGTCAAGTAAATTTAAAAAACATTAAAGTATATAAACATACTTTTGAATAAGTTACATTAGAAGGATGCTCAAAAATCATCATCCCATAATTCTTCTGCATTTTACTGTTGTCTTCATTCTTGAATGTTATTTGTTTTTTGTTTTTTTTTAAGATTTTATTTATTTCACAGAGAGAGATCACAAGTGGGCAGAGAGGCAAGCAGAGAGAGAGAGAGAGGAGGAAGCAGGCTCCCTGCAGAGCAGAGAGCCCGATGTGGGACTCGATCCCAGGACCCTGAGATCATGACCCGAGCTGAAGGCAGAGGCTTAACCAGTGAGCCACCCAGGTGCCCCTTGAATGTTATTTGTATCTGTTGAATCTCTAGAGTGGAAATAATCACGTGCTACTGCACATAGCTTTCTCACTTCGCCCTGAGTGACATGTGTATAGTCTGAAATCAGCCGTGCCGCAAGAACTTACACCACGGAAATAGGCAAACACTACAGATCAGCGCATCACTTGTTTGTTGATTGTCTAGATTCAAGAATGTTAGTTACACTGCCAGTGTCAATAATATAGATCAAACATGATAGCATGTCATGTCTGTAACTGTTACATTACAAATAGCACAAAAGATTGAGATAATATTTTCCCAGTATTCAACTGTTTCTCAGATCAGCAAGGAAGTCACTCATGTCATTGAAAAATGAGTAAAGTTCCAACCTACTTCTACCTTGGTTCACTTTCATCCTATGAATATAAACAAAATATCAGCCAACGTTCATGTCAGAAGTATTCTCATTCATTAATTGCAAGCATAGTTTGGTTATGGATACAAGACTTTGGCAAAAAAATCAAAGTTATTTTCTGAGAATTAATTGGTTATGTGAAAATTACAACAAAGTTATATATTATCTATAAATTCTATTTATATATTCTGTATATCAAATTTTAATAAATGTGTATGTGTATATAAAATTATGTACATATAAATATAGGTATGTTTATTTATATCTACTTATAGATAGATACAGACATGTACTCTTTTTGCCAGAGAGGCAATTATTCATTATCTATGAGCATACTACACTGTAAAACCCAATCGGCCCTCAAACAGATAAATCAGTGTATAAAGGTGTTTTTTGTATGATTATAGCAAATACTATAAGGGACCATATCAAAGAGACCAAATGCTTTGGGGGGATCAAAAGAGAGAAAGAGAGGGGAGGAGGAGAGAGGGAAGGAGAGAGAGAAAGAAAGGAAGAGAGAAAGGATGAGACAGAGAGAGAGGACACTACATAGGCAGGATCACCGCTGCGATTCAATATTCCTGTTATTCAGTGGTGATCCTTCCTACTTAGTAATGCCCATGATTGTCTTGGCCTTTTTGATGGATCTTTAAGGAGGGTGAGACTATACAGGCAGGAGAGGGCATTCCCAGTAAACAGAAAGACCTGATCCAAGCCATCAGGACATGACGTAGTGTTCTCCATATGCATGAAGTTTCCTTTTACAAAAGGAGCAGGAGCTGACTTTGTCATAGAATCCATAGAAATGGATTTGGCAGAGAATCTCTGGGAAGGCTGAGGTTTGGAATGAGAGATAACCTAAAGCCGTGCCCCAAATCACGGCACAAAATATTCTCAACAGGTCTGGCATGGCAAACTGTGTGTATGCCACAGCTGCGGACACCAGTGCTTACAGCAAGGTCTCCGCAGCCCACGACTGTCAGAGTTCTCCACCGTTCTTCCCTCCTTTGAGGATGAGAGTGGGGGTCAGCCTGGGGACTCCTGAGTCACAGTCCATACTTTGGTGCCATAGTGAACTGGGAAAGCATGTCAGTTTCAACTTCATTAAAAGGAGATAGACTCCCTTCCCCATATAGTTTCTTGGAGCACGAAGTTCACCCAGCATAGATGGGGTGCAGGGGGTGGGTGGGGGGAGTTCAGTTGGTATTGTTTTCAATTTTATTGAATAACCATTTATTAAACATTCTATTTGCCAAGGACTGTAGTACGTACTGTGAATTCCAGTGCATGAGGCAGCCCATGAATTCAAGGTCCTTACTTTTAGGAGCAGAAATAGATGTACAGGGGCACCTGGGTGGCTCAGTTGGTTAAGCGACTGCCTTCAGCTCAGGTCATGATCCTGGAATCCCGGGATCGAGTCCCGCATTGGTCTGCCTGCTCGGCAGGGAGTCTGCTTCTCCCTCTGACTCTTCCACTTCTCATCCTCTCTCTCTCTCATTCTCTCTCTCTCAAATAAATAAAATCTTAAAAAAAAAAGAAATAGATGTACACCCAAGTAAACAGAATGCTGTAGGATCAGCTGTACACATAAAGAAGTGAGGGAGGCTGGGCTTTGGAGGCTGTCAGGGAAATATACAGAAGAAGGCAAATGAAACAAATCTTAAAGGACGAGTAGATTTTTGACTTGCACAGAAGACAAGGACCTTCCGGTCACATTCATGCTTCATGTACCCCCATTTGGGGAGAATATAGTGAGACACTACACTAGAATATGAAGAGATGGTATGGAGGGATAAAAAGAGGCATCGGGAACCATGGAATGTTTTCGGGCAACAGATAAAGCATGATCAGAATGTGGAACATGAACTCTAATAAAGTATTTCAGCAGTCGTGTGGAAAGCAGAAATAATAGAACCACACCATGCCCATATCCAGACCAGTGTGGAGAAGAAAAGCCCATGAGGGCTCAGGCAGTAGTAGAGAAATGAAGGGGAAAACAAGGATGCACGAAACACTGAATTTGGTGGGATTTGGCAACTTGTTGTCCGTTCAATTGAGATAAAGTTAGCCCTGCTGCTTTTGTACCAGGAGGTCAAGTGCCTGCCCTGATGCTCTAGGCATGTCTGTGTCTCTGCATTTGGCCACCAGCCCTCCAAAGCCCAGCTGATGTTTCATTCATAACAGAGCTCAGGTGTTCACCATTTGTGCAAACACTGTAGCTCTGCAAACTTCAGAAAGGCCTTGATCAACTTTGTCACATCCCTTTTATGAAGTAGAATGAATGCTTAGCTGCCAGGCTCACAAAGAGCGGTTCCTCTGTGTTTTCTCCAAGGTTGCGTGGATCCAGTGATTGCCTTCCCTGAACTGGATACCCAGGCAGATCCTGTGCGGGTCTGGAGTCATTCTCCCATCCAACAGGACCTAACAAGGGCTACTGGGGTTTTGAGATGGACTTCTTTTATAGTATATTTGATAAAGCTTATCTCTCCCCAAATGTAAATGGCATCTTCTTTGATAAATGGACTGAAATGTAACCTAATTGGATTAAAATTCCATGAGCAGTAAGTGACAGGCAGTTCCTTTTTTTTTTTTAAGATTTTATTTATTTATTTGACGGACAGAGATCACAAGTAGGCAGAGAGGCAGGCAGAGAGAGAGGAGGAAGCAGGCTCCCTGCTGAGCAGAGAGCCCGATGCGGGGCTCGATCCCAAGACCCTGAGATCACGACCTAAGCCGAAGGCAGAGGCTTAACCCACTGAGCCACCAAGGCACCCCAGTTCCGGGGTTTTAATCTGTTTGTTTTGCCCCTGTCACGCATAATACTTTTTGAAATAACTAAATAAAAAACCAAACTGTAACAATCATGCAGGTGTTAACTTTTTTCTCCATAGATGAAAACCCATTAATTTTCTTGCTTGCTTCTCTACAGAGAGTGAGGCCATAAACAGAAATTTAACCCTTTCATGTCTCACTAGTCTCCAAATCAAACACTGTAACTTGCCTTCAATTATTAATTACTTATAGATTCTTTTTATTCTTTGTATGTATTAAGAAGTGCAGCTTTCTTTTTTTTTTTTTTTAAAGATTTCATTCATTTATTTGACAGACAAAGATCACAAGTAGGCAGAGAGGCAGGCAGAGAGAGAGGAGGAAGCAGACTCCCCCTGAGCAGAGAGCCCGATGCGGGGCTCGATCCCAGGACCCTGGGATCATGACCCGAGCGGAAAGGCAGAGGCTTTAACCCACTGAGCCACCCAGGCGCCCCAAGAAGTGCAGCTTTCTTATAAAACTACATATTATTTCTGATTAGAAGCCCCAACTTTCATGTAAACTTGTTTAAGCAAGTCTCCTAGAGCTCAGATAACCTAAGCTGTGATCATAAGAGGGCTCTGTCCCACAGACACTCAGCCCAGCAGCGGTGGGGTGTCTGAGGAATTGCAAAATCATGGCAATGGCGAAGGTGTCTTCAGCACATAACACTACGGATACAGTATTCCAGCAGGAAGTACAGTGAAACCGGGTGCGGAAGGATTCTTGATTGAATATTCACCTGGGGTAAAAGTAACGTTCTGACGATGACAACTACTTCGAACAGTACCCCAGCAATGATTCAGTGATTGCAAAAGTGGTTTCCTTACTCTAAGTATTGGATTTATGTTTGAGTGTACTGATCTACCTGCAGTGCAGAAGTAGGGCCAAAATTGTGAAAATAACAGTGAGAATACTCGCTTTTGGAGAAAACTATGAAACAGCGTTGTGTATGGGTTCTGGATTGTTTTGTCTTCTCTGCTTAATTCTGTCCCTCCTCACTTTGGTTCCCAGTTGCCACAGTATGTTTATTCAAGAGTCCATTCCTTCTGTCCTGTTTTCTTCCATTGTTCTGTGTGTCCTATGTCAAGTTTGCATTTATGTGTGCAATGTCTTTCTTTTATTCTCTGGAATAGGTGGAGAAGACTAAACTCTTCTGTTTCTCAAGATAGATAGAGCATATCCTTAAATCTGCCTGGTCTTGGTGTGTGCTTTGTGGGCAGGTCACTCATTAACTATCTGTGGTAGTTACAGGATTATTTAAGGTTGTCACTTTGATAAATGTCCTATGAGGTTTAATGGCCTTATCTTTTAATCTCTCTTTCCTGTTTCCAGATCTTTGTCACTCTTGGGTGTTGTATAGCTTTTCTCTTTCCAGTTCTTTTCTTCTCTCTTCAATTGTGTTTTGTAATTTTAACAAAATATTTATGAAAGTTTAACACATGTGCAGAAATGTGTACAGTTCACAAGTGTATAGTTCCATAAATTTTTAAAGCGTGGACACACCAATGTAGCCACAATCTACAATAACCACTGCAAGAAATTATTACAGACTCCTACAAGTTTTCCTGCATGCCTCTTCCTAATCACTTTTCTTGCATCCACAAAGGCATTCATTATTCTTACTCCTACCCGTGTAGATTAGTTCTACCTGTTTTTAATCTTTATATAAATGGAATCATGTGGTCTGATCTCTTTTGTGTTTAGTTTCATTGACAGATAGCATAGAAGGTCTATCATTTTTTTTCTGTTCAAAATTAGCTTTGATTTGTTTAATTTTCTTTCTTTCCATTTTATGGATTTCAGCTCTGATACTCATTATTTCATCCTTCTTGGGTTTGAATTGCTCTTCTCTTTGTAACTTCTTTTTTTTTTAAGAGTTGATTTTTTTTGAGAGAGAAAGAGTAGGGGGGTTACAGGGGAGAGGCAGAGGGACTGGGGAAGAGAATCTTAAGCAGACTGCACTGAGTGCAGAAACTGGGGGGGTTGGGGGGCTCAATATCAGGATCCTGAGATCATGACCTGAGCTGAAACCAAGAGTCAGTCCCTTAACCAACTGCACCACCCAGGTGCCCCTCTGCTTGTAATTTCTTAACATGGAAGGTTAATTATCAATTTCAGTTCTTTGATTCTAATATAAGCATATAAATTATTAAATTTCCTTCTAATTAATTGATTTAGTTGCATCAATTATTATATTCATTTCAACTCAGTTAAAGATGTTTTCTGATTACTGTTGTGATTTTTCTTCAAAATGTGGGTTGTTTAGGTGTGTTGTTCATTCCCGCAAATAAACAACCAAGATTTACCAAAAAACTTAGGGTAATTTCTAATTTGATTTAGTTGTGATTATAGAACAAACTTTGTACCAATTCAATTCTTTTCAATTTATGGTGACTTTTTTGCTTTAGAATATTGCATAAACTGAAGAATTTTCCATTTGTACTTGGAAGGTGCTCTTATTCTGCTATTGTATGAAATGTTCTATTTGTCAGACCATTTAGTTTGTAGTCCTATAAACTTGCTGATTTTATGTCTAGGAGCTTTCAAATATGTTACTATAATCATTATCTTCTCTCTTTTCAAATATAACTTTTTTGCATAATGTATTTTGACACTTTTTCTTATATGCACATACATGAGTAATTGTTTTATCTTTCTGTTGTATTAACTTTTTATCATTATGAAATGTCTTATCTCTAGTGATTTTTTCTTTTCTTTCCTTTTCTTTTTTCTTTTTTTTTTTTATGCACACATGGGGTAGGAGGAAAGAGGCAGAGGGAGAGAGAGAGAATCTTTAGCAGGTTCCATGCTCTACCTGTGTTGTCCCCCTCTCTCTGCTCTTCCCTGCCTGCCCCACCCCCACTCTCTCTTTTGAAAAAAGGAAAAAAAAACTAAACATTTTAGATGAAACATTGTATTTACTCTAGATTCTTAGTTACTACCAGTGTCTGGTGATCTTTATTTCTCCCCATAGACTAGGGGTCTCATCTGGCGTCCTTCCACACATTCTTTATTTCTTGAGAGGGAGATCTGCTAGTGACAGATTCCTTCTGCTTTTTGGTTGTTGTTGTTTTTGTTTGTTTTGGTTTTTGTTTGTTTTTAAATGTGCATACCTGTATTTAAACTTCATTTTTGAGGAATAGTTTTTTACTAGATGTAGGATTCTTGGGTGATCTTTTTTCCCTTCTATCAGCCCTTTGCATCTGCCATTTCACTTCTTTCCAACTTTCATCGTTTCTGATGAGAAGCCGACTGTCAATGGTATTGGCCACCCCTGTGTGTGATGAGCCCTTTCCTCTTGCTGTTTTCAAGGTATTTCTCTTTGTTTTGACTGTGGTGTTTCTAGGTGTGGTTCTTGCTATATTTATCATACTTGGTGTTTGTTGAGCTTCTTGGATCAGTAGTTTAATATTTTTTATCAAGTTTGGACAGTTTCTGACCATTATTTTTTCTTTATCTTTTATTTTTATTTTTTTAAAGATTTTATTTATTTGAGAGAGAGAGAGAGAGAGTGAGTGAGAGAGCGTGAGTGGGGGGAGGGGTAGAGAGAGAAGCAGACTCCGCTCTGAGCAGAGAGCCCAGTGATGGGCTTGATCCCACCTGAGCTGAAGGCAAATGCCTAACTAACTGAGCCACCCAGGCACCCCGACCATTATTTTTTGTCACCTTCTCCCATCCTTCTTTCTGTGGAACTCCCACTGTACAGATACTGATATGACTGATAATATCTTGCAGGTCTCTGGACCTCTTCATTTTCCTCTAATCTTTTTCTCACTATTCTTTGTGAGATGATTTGTATATATCTTCCTTCCTACATACTGGTTTTTTTTTCTCTTCTCCCATTTCATATTTTCTATGGAACGCACCTAGTGTATTTTTATTTCCATTATTGTACATATCAACTTTAGAATTTCTTTTTTAAATAGTTCTCATTTCTCAAGTGAGGTCCCTCTTTTTTTTTTTTAAAGATTTTATTTATTTATTTGACAGAGCAAGACACAGGGATAGAGGGAACACAAGCAGGGGGAGTGGGAGAGGGAGAGGGAGAAGCAGGCTTCCCATCCAGCAGGGAGCCCGATGCGGGGCTCGATCCCAGGACCCTGGGATCATGACCTGAGCTGAAGGCAGACACCCAATGACTGAGCCACCCAGGCGCCCCTCAAGTGAGGTCCCTCTTAAGATGTTGTCATCACATGTCCTTTCATTCTCTGGGCATAGTTTACTTTGGAATTCTTCAATATTTGGGTTCACTCAGCATCTTTTTCTTTAACTGCCCCCCCATATATCTCATATATGTATGGTACATTTTCAGTAATGCATTGTATCAACTCTGAATTCTGACTTATTTTTCTGAAACTTAAAAAAAAATAGTAACTATCTGAACGTAAACTGCAAAATCTATCTTCACTGCAGTATATGGCTTTTGATATCTCTGCTTGGACTTTAGGGATTTCCCTGTATCTGCGTGCCTACTGAGGAGTCAGTGAGTTCAACAGAAATTGTGCTCCAACACCTTAAGCCTATAAGTCAGCCCATTTAATTTGTATGACTCTGGGAGTACATTCAAATTTCAGCCTGTTTTCAAGTCTCTTGCCCTCCCCTGTTTTATAGGCTCTTCCCAATATCTTCTCCACATGCATGCAGTTCTCAGACAGTGAGGGGTGTGTAGAATTCTTGGCTAGACTTTCTGTGGTTTTCTTGTTCACAGGGTACCCTTGTTGAATTTCTGACTGAATTGCCACTTTCTCCGACCAGGACCACAAACTTAGGCTAGCAAAGAAAAAGATTTCTTATTTATTTTTATTAAGCTTACCACTTTTATTCAATAAATTAGCATCCAGCCATTCTACCCTGCACTGGAAATCAAACTTTCTCAGGAAAGCTTCTGGGATTCTCAGATACCATGATAAAATAGCTCTTCTCGGTGACTGTGCTGGGAAGTGGGGGTGAGGTGACAGGAATGGCCCAGCCAAGAAGGTCACAATTTCCTACTGATCTCATTGAAGCTGTAGCAATTTTTCCAAGAATAAATATTTCTCCATTTGTTTTTGCCTTTTGTTAATTTCCAGGGCCCTAAATTTGTTTTCAATAATTTTATTCAGCTTTATAGTTCTTGTTTTGACCTAGCCATCACCAGAATTTCCTAAACTCCCCAATTCCTGAAATTCTTTTGCCCAATTATTTTTATAGGACCATGTCTTTGTAAATTAATTCCATGTCTTTTTGGTCTTTGTTCCTTAAATGTTGATAGTTTTCAAGTGTCTCTACTCAACATACTTCTATTCTCATAAAACTCATGTTCTCTAATTACATGTAGAAAGGAGGTTCATTAGTCTGCTCAGACTACCCTACAAAATATCACAAACTGTGTGATTTAAGCAACAGGAATTTATTTCCTTCACAGTTCTGGTGGCTAGGAGACCAAGATCAAGGTGCAAGTGGTTTGGTTCCTAATAAGAACTCCCTTCCAACTTGCAGGCAGTTACATCCTCACTGCATCCTCTTAAGGCTGAAAGAGAGAGAGGGGGGGAGCAAACTCATAGGTGTTTCTTCCTAAAGGGCATGGATCCCGTCATAACCTAATTGTCTCCCCAAAGCCCTATTTCCAAATACCGTCACATTGGGGGTTAGGACCCTCCACATATGAATTTTTGGGAGACACAAACATTTAATCCATAGCAGGAGAGATGGAGTAGGGTCTCTCAGCCAGAGAAGGCTGGCACAGGTACAGAATACAGAGTAGGAGAGGATGGTTGGTCACAGAGGAGACTGCAACTTAGAATGGGTACCTAGGAAAGGGGTTCAGGCTGATATGATACCCAGTGCCCCAAAACCACAGCATCAGTGACACTAGTGGGTGGGGAATGGAAGAGTACTGCTTGGTATAATAAACTTCAACAATTCAGGGAGTGGCAACGTAAATGTATTTGACAGAGAAACCCGTGGGCTTTTGTGCACAAAAATCTCTACAAAAGATTAAATTGACCTGAAAAAATACATTTTTCCTTATTCTCTGGTATATTCTTACTAAACTTATAATTCAACCTTCCGCCTTCCTAGAAAGTTATCTACAATTAGGAGTTAGGTAATAGGAGAAGCACTTACATAATCACAATTCTGACTAACAAGGACTTGGGAGAAGACCTACTTATGTGTAGATTAAGTAGGGCGTAGTGTTAACAAATATCTCAAGTGGGTGTTTTAAAGAGAATAAGGGAAATATTAAGTGAGACACAAGGGAATATGAGTAGGAGTAATGAGATGACAGGCAGAAGGGAGTAAAGAGACTAGAGCAGCCCATGATTGAAGTAAGAAGAAACGTCACTAAAATCCAGAAGACTCAAATAAAATCATGCTCTTTCTCTGAGAAGAGTATTTTATGAGACTAAGAGACTCTAAGATAAATGCGTAGGAAAGTGAAAGTGAAGTACGCTTTTATGACCATGGTGTCCTCTCAGTGAGGATGTCATACTTTAGTATTTTTATCTGTGCAAAAAACGAACAAACAAAAACTAAACAACAACGACCACCCCAAACCAAAGCAAAACAAAAAAACATCTGCAGTGTTGGTATAAAATTTCTAGTTTAACACAGTTGCTAATCTCTTGAAGATGTCAGGGCTCTGCATGACGCACCACTCATTGTGGCCCAGAACATTCCCAGTGTTAGTTACATGCTGACAATTTGTGTAGCTTTGCAAGGGTTAGAGAGCCAGGAGAAAGATACTTAACTGAAGCTCATGTATGTGTTCATGTCCACAGGATAGTTGAGGACATGCTCAGCTGTGTTAAACATTTACAAGAATTTGTTTATTTCGTTCTTAAACTAACCCTATAAAGTATATTCTCCTATGTGGTAAGGTTAAATTGACTTACTGTATCCAACTATTTTCTATTCTCCCGAAAAGAGAACAAACATTGGCTACAGGCTTGAATACTTGACTTTCTCCATTGCTTATTTCCCACTGCTATGATTGTAACATTTTCCAGGTAAAGACTGTTCCCTTAGCCTGGATCTCAGAATGATCTGTGCCAGGCAGGAAGCACAGCTAACACATATCATGAACAAGATACAAAACTGTGTTGTCTGAAATCACTAAGACTTGCAACTTGTTACACAGCATAATCTAGCGGGAACTGACTAATACATTTTTTAAAGATTTTATCTATGTGACAGACAGAGATCACAGCAGGCAAAGAGAGAGGAGAAAGCAAGCTTCCCGCAGAGCAGAGAGCCCGATGTGGGGCTCGATCCCAGGACCCCAGGATCATGACCTGAGCCGAAGGCAGAGGCTTTAACCCACTGAGCCACCCAGGCACCCCTGACTAATACATTTTATTCCTGTTTTGTGCATGATAAAATTGAGTCACTGAAAGTTTTAAAGGTTATAAAATTGGCTGAGAATGTACAATTAAAAAGCGGTGGACCTGAGAGGCCATGCAATCCCTAAGCTCTCCTAACTTTTACTGTTTGGATTCAATGCATCTTTTGTAAACCTCATTCTGCCCTGATTATTCAGACCCAGCCCTCTGCAATTTCTATGAAACCCACTGATGGAGAATCATTGAGATATCAGACCTAGATTCAACTCTTTGGAAAGCTGGAATGAGAAAAAGTCATTTGTTAATAGAATCATGTACATGATCACTTTCTTCACTGAAAATGGAAAGGACATCATTGGGTTTCCTGAAAAGCTCTTGCAAACATTTAGCAATACTGGGCTTTATTTTATAGAGTTCCTCATCTGTTTAATGATGATATTTTCTGGGCTAATATTCTCTGGGTTTATGATCCTTATTGTAATGAAAAAAGGTTAGAAGTGAGAAGAACAAGATTCCAGTCCTGGTAACATCATTTGTCAAAGTTCAACCTGGGATAAACCACTTATCTTCCTATAACTTCATTCACAGTATTTGTGAAGTAAGGATAGTAATTCCTATGATACAGCCCACAACCGTCATTAGATTAAATGAGATATGTGATCCAGCTTCATCTGTTATAAAGATCCACATGCAAACATAAATGGTTATTCTCATTAGGGCCTCAGCATGAGAAAGGCTTTGAAGGATCATATACAGATCTTTAACTTTGCAATGAGACAGAATGTGGACAGAAGTGGGTCAAGCAAAGAGACTGGGAGATCAGTGAAGAGGCAAGGCAGTAATTGAGTAGAAGATGCTTGTGATTAGATTGGCTACAGGGGCGGAGTTAGGGCAAAATGGGCAGACTCGTACCACATTTTGGCAGTGGTTCCAGGGAAACACCATGATGGCTTAGAGCTGCAGTGCAAAGGAAAGAAAAACCAACAAGGATTTCAGGATGGATTAGGGTTTTGGCATTTTAGTAGATTAGGAAGATTTATGGAGGAACCAGCTGGCATGAGTGGGTAGTGATCGAGAGGTTTCTTTTGGATACCATTCTAGATGACAGTTACAACATCCGAAGGGGCAGATGTGGTAAGCAGTTAGATATCCAGTCTGGACATCAAAGGAAAGATTTAGGCAAGGGATATGAATGAGAGATTAATTAGGATATGCATTAAATTTAAATCCCTTATGATGAGGGTGTAGGTGAAAGAAGAAAACCAAGAAAAATCCTAGAGAAATACAATATTTAGACCCAGAAACCACGTACCACCGACACAGAAGTAGCACAATAGCTAAACAATAAATATTTGGTAAATGAATAAATTTGTTACCATAGGGGCTGCCTAACTTTTTAGGAAAAACACTGTGCTATGCCTGGGTCGACACATTTGGTTTATCTATTAAAATACGGTAAATTTGTCATTCTTATGCTAGTGAGTATTAGGGATTGATTAAACTTTTAAGTCTTCATTTTCTTATATTTTCATCCGCTCTTAATCTCTGCGTAATGCTGGTAGTTTTTGCCATTCTCCCGGCCTGAAATCTCCAAGATTTCAGGAGGGAAATCTTGAGCGGATTCTGCTTATTATCCTTTCAACTACAGATGCGAAACGGAGGTTTGCTTTTATTTCCCATCTGTCTTGCACATCCAAGTGATCCAATCATTGTTGTGGGGAGCTTCTGAGTGTCCTGGGTTGCCATGATTTGGAAAGGGCCGAGCAGAATATTAGCCCAGATGAATGGCACTCCTAAATCAGTTATCAGTGTGTCCTAGGGAGTCAGATATTGCTGGGAGGCCCACACTGGATGGCTATAGAACTTCATCCTGAAGGCCATTCACAGTGCCTATCTGAGCTGCAACAGAAGACCTTTCGCATACTGACTTGGCTCCCACTTTTCATTACTGGCACCCATGCGGACAGATTTGGGGTGTTCTCTAGTTGCTGATTGCTCTCTGCTCCATGAAGTGGAGTGTCTTCCTTTCCATCTCTCACTTTCCTGCCCATCATCAGCTATGCAAATTCTTAATGTTGGAAGGTGTGTGGCTCTTGAACTATGAGCTCTCTTTCCCATGTGCTATTTATACATAAATACTGTGTTTCTTGTTGTGGGGACTTTTTTCTTGTTGCTATTCAAAGCTAAACTCATGCTATTCAAGGTCCTCACTTTATTTTCATGAGATGACTGTCTTTTACCACTTTGATTTTGATATTTTATTCCACAGGTGGAATTGACATTCTTTGTAGACATCCTCCTAAGGCTGTTAATGAAATCGAAATAACTGGGGCACCTGGTGGCTCAGTCGGTTAAGCATCTGCCTTCGGCTCAGGTCACGATCCCAGGGTCCTGAGATGGAGTCCTGCATCAGGTTCCTTGTTCAGCAAGGTGTCTCTTCTCCCTCTGCCACTCTCTTGCTCATTCTCTCTCTCTCTCTCTCTCTCTCTATCAAGTAAATAAATAAAATTAGAAAGGAAAAGAAATTGAAGTAATTGTTCCTGTTGGGGAGGAGAGAAAACAGGGTAACCAGGAAAAAGTAGAGAGAAAAATCTTAGGTAATATTTAGAAAGAGCATCCATTGGTAAAATGTGTTAGGTAGGGAATATTCAGTATTATACTACTGTATTTTTACTTTGTTTTTCGTGTTTTAAAGGAAACTTTCAGGGCAAAAAATACGCTTTCTAACATACAGAGAGCAGGGAGGCTTTGCCACCCTCCTACATTCTTTGTCTGTACTATATAAAATTATTCTCCAGGAGATAAGACCATAAATGGCTCCATTATGTCATGGTTTGAGTTTCTGCAGAGGCAAACCCTGTGCTAAGGATTTGAGTGCAGATTGCTTACACAGGAAATGTGCCAAGCATTGGGAGTAGGGAAGTAAGGGAGAAGAATGATGTCGTTCCAGGTACATTAATGAGCAGGTTATCACAGAAGACAGCTGGGGCTCAAATACAGCTAGGACTCTTGGGAGGTCACATGGGTGTGCTTCAGTAGGGTGTGGAGGGAATGAGGAAGCTTTGTCATTTGACTCTTGTCTTTTATTGACCGACTTCTCCTTGGGAGATCAGCTGATGTTCCAGCCTGCCTCACATGGGCCTACCAGCTCAGAAGAAAGTAGAGAGATGGGAGGCTTGTGGTGGAAAGCTGTCGGCACCCTTGAGAACTGTGAATGCCAAGGCAGTATGTGTGTGGCACTTAACCTCTCAATCTCAGTAGCTTATGAACAGCAAAACGCTTTTTCTCACTAGTATTGCATGTACATCACAAGTTGGCACACTCGTCTGTCTAGTCAGTGACATCTCTTCAGAATGAGGCTGACTGAAAGTTGATGGTCTCTGTGGCAGAAGGAAATGGAGCTCTGAAGGATGAGACACAAAGTCTCTACTTTCTGGGACATCAGTCGTTTTCCATAATACTTTTTGGTGAGATTCAGAGTGGGAGTTGGGCCTGCACACTCCTTGAAGAATGAGTAGATTTTTCTTAACCTGGGCCTTTGTCATAGAAAGTCGAGGGCCCACGGGTTAATTCTTAAGCAAGCGCAGTCTCCTTTACCCTAGACTAATGCAACAAACAAACAAACTCTTTCAAAAACTTAAGTTTCTTATGAATATTTGATTTATCCTTTGCATTTGTCAATAATCCCACTCAAAATTCTTCTCAAGACCAATTTTCATGTCTGCCATCCTTCTTTTCCTCCTTACTTCACTCCTTTGCCTCTCTATTTAGTTGAAGGTGTTTGGAACATATGAGGCTCACACTGTCAGTCTTTTTCCCCCACTGAATCATTTTATCCAACTGAAAGGATTTACTGGGGCTACCGTAATCCATCGTAATCCATTCAGTTTTTTTTAAATTTCTTTTCAGTGTAACAGTATTCATTGTTTTTGCACCACACCCAGTGCTCCATGCAATCCGTGCCCTCTCTAATACCCACCACCTGGTTCCCCCAACCTCCCACCCCCCCCCCCGCCCCTTCAAAACCCTCAGATTGTTTTTCAGAGTCCATAGTCTCTCATGGTTCACCTCCCCTTCCAATTTCCCTCAACTCCCTTTAAACAGTCAGCATAATAGCCACTTGATTTGAGTCTTGATGCAAATTTGAATTTAAATCTATGTTACTCAAAGCATTTTTCAATTTTAATCTATCGTTATTTGAAGTTGGAAGCAATTATCTCTACTGTATTTACAAGTTTCCAAAATTGCAGGGACCCTGCCCCCCATTTTCTTTCATTCCTTCTTGAAATCTGCCAAGTTCTTTTCTCTTTTCTGTTCTTTTTTCTGACAGCTTGCTGAACACAGCTACTAGCAACCAATACATGCAAATACCACTTTCAACCTTTTCCCTGTTGCTAAAAGTTCATTAAGTGCATGCTTGGCTCCCCAAGTTATTGTAGGCATCAGTTCTACCAAATGTCTTGCCAGCATATAATATGGAAAGCTACCCTTCTCAGTCTTGAGAGTAGTTTTCTTTCCACCCACCACCTGATTCCTAAGGTAATGGCACATACTTTTCATATTTTTTGTGGTGTTGTTCCACTTCTAGATAAACACTTCTACATCAGCCACTGTAGTGTAAGTCATGCTGCGATAGGAGCAACGTGGAAAGATCAGTGCTGCAAAGTAACAGGCTTATTTTTTAATCTTGCTTTTATATCCATTGCAGTTTTGCCGGGAGATTTGCTCAGTGTCATCTTATTCTAATTACATGTGGATGGAGAAGCCATCATCTTGAAATTTGTCACTGTGGATTGAAAATGTGGTCTGGAAAGTCTCACACAACAATTAAATGTTCTAGTCCCAAATGGACACATGTGTCACTTCTCCTCACAAATCCTTAACCAGAAACTGTCATTTGGTGCTGTCTAGTGACCAAAGGGTCATGAAATTCAGACTTCCCTCTGCCTGGAAAGAGAAAATAACCTAATGCTTATTAAGCAGAGCAGTGACTACCTGAGTCAATTTTATGTTTTAAGCAGAACAAACTTATTCAATATAATAGTGTTTGCTACTTATCTTTATGTAGATTGCTAAAAAGGATTTTCTTAACTCAGATTTTAAGGTGTATTTGTGTGTCTCACTGTAACAAGGAAATTGAAGATAAGGGACATTAAGAATAGTTTGAAAAATAATCATTTGACTCAAATTTTATTTCTTTTTTTTTCCTTTTTAAATGATGACTTTCAAAGATTAAAATTGTGCTGTTGATATCATATAGTGTGTAGACCAATATTGCCTATAATAAAGATTGTGTATTTAATTTTTATTAAATTTTTTTTTGAGAGAGAAATGCATGAGCTGACAGTGGAGGTGGAGGGTTGTGGAGAACAGAGAGAGAGAGAGAGAGAATCGTAAGCAGGCTCCATGCCTGGTGCAGAGCCCAATGTGGGGTTTGATCTCATAACCCAGAGATCATGACCTGAGATCATGACTTGAGCTGAAATCAAGAGTTAGACATTTAATTGACTGATTCACCCACATGCTCCAAGATTTTGTATTTAAAAAAAAAAAAATGGGATAGAGCCTGAGCGGAGAAGAGACACACTGCTCTCTCCCACTTCCTAGCAGACGGGAGGTAGAGGAGCGCCTGTCCTCTACTGTCTGGGAGTGTGCGTCAGGCGTCCCCTGCTGAAGGGCCCATTCGTGCTACAGCCTTGTGCCCGCTCCTGACTGCTTGGGAATGTAGGACCCGGAGATACTGAAGTTTTAGAAACCCAAAATGTTGAGGGAGCTTGAGGGAGCTTTTGATATCATATAACCTAATTTCTAATTTTTCAAAATAAGAAAACTTTATTAATGGTAGACATTAGTGATCTATACTACAAATAATCACCACTTATTGAATATTATGTGTCAGAAACTGTTTCAGGCATTTATATTTTTTCATTTAATCCTCCAGCCAAACCATTGGAGAGATATGCTTATTATTGCTAGCCACGTTCTATATATTAAAAAGCTTTGGCGGAGGGAGGGCCTCTGACTTGCCTAAATTAGCGCGGACAGCCAGTGCTAGGTCTTGGACTCAAATGCAAATCCACTTGGTTCCAATACCCTTGTCAAACCTGGAGGATACGTGCTCGTAAAAGCTCATCTGTCATTATTAGATTTCATTCTCAGTACCTTCTATTTTAATACAGTAATGCATTACCAGAATTTGTTTTCCCTCATGATATTAAAAAGAAATATCTCTGAGTTCTGTGATAAGCATAAAGAAATACCTTTGCTGAACTGATTCCAGTAAAGACTTGGATCCCCAAATCCCAAGATGTGTAATTATTATGTCCAGATGCTGGGATGACAAGTTTTATTTACATGTCCCTCATTTGTTTCCATGCTTGGTTTGGTCCCTCTTTGCTCTGTATCTGTCCTTGGGGGCATTTCTGCTTAATGGAATAACAAGATCAATGAGCAAGGCTGTTTTATTAGCCTCAACAAACGGCAGAATAAGTGGCTTGATGGTCACGTTTCTGTGGGTCTGTTACCAGGACTTGGACGTTCTGTGTTTTATAATAGCCATTGCTCAGGGAATGCAGATGGAGAGGTTTAAAGAGAGCCCTGATGAAATGATGTAAACCCCTGGATCCAGTCGTACCTGGGGTTAATTCCATATTCTCCCTGAGAAAGTCTTTTTTTTTTCTCTTAAGGTGTTTCTAGTATTATAATTAGCTACATCGTGTCAGTGCCTTAATTCACCTGGTCAAGGTCCATCAGATATACTTTCTATATCTTAGGAATAGTTTCTTCTACAGCAAATCTACATGAGGGACAAGTACTCTAAAGGACACAGACTGGTTCTCATCTCTACATTCTAAGGCCTCTATTTGCATTAATTGGGCAATTTGGCAACATCATCCCTCACTCTATACAATGATATTCCCTTCAAAATGACTTACAACGTTACACTCTTATACTGTCTTCTATTGTAGGTCTTCATAATAAAGAGTCTGTGTTAGTTTCCTGTAACTGGACGTGACAAATTATCACAAGTTTAGTGGCTTAAGACCAGGCAAATTTATTCTTATTATTTTAGGGGTCAGAATTCAGAGATAAATATCATTGGGTGAAAGTCAAGGTGTCAGCAAGGGCAGGACTCTGCCCCCTGAAGTGGCTTTAGGTGAATCCTTTTCCAGCTTTGCATTCATTTGTTTATGGCCTCTTCCTCCATCCTAAAAGCCAGTGGCATTCAACCTTCAGATCTCTGCTCCATTTCATCACTTTCTCCTCTGTGGCAATACTCCCTTCTGCCCACCTCTTACAGTGACACTTGTGATTATTTTTGGGTCCATTCAGATAATTCAGAATAATCTCCCCATGTCAAGATCCTTAATTTAACATCTTTTGCCATATAAGGCAAAAATTACACATTCCAGATAATAGGAAGTAAGCATCTTT
This sequence comes from Lutra lutra, assembly GCF_902655055.1. NCBI lineage: Eukaryota > Metazoa > Chordata > Mammalia > Carnivora > Mustelidae > Lutra > Lutra lutra. The sequence continues at coordinate 6,660,706 of NC_062287.1, forward strand.
TGGGCTCATTATTTAGCTTACCACGGTGTCCCTAGAAACTGTTTCTCTCTGTTGTAAAGCCTGATTTGAGGACCTTGTCTCCTAATATGTATTTTTATATACAAGGAATGCGATTTTGAATTTCGTATTGAAAAAACATTTCTCTTAAATGATAACTGAACTTTTTCTTATATCAATTATGATGGCTCCATTTCAGTCTTTTTTTTTTTTTTTTTAAGATTTTATTTATTTATTTGACAGAGAGATCACAAGTAGATGGAGAGGCAGGCAGAGATAGAGAGAGAGAGAGGGAAGCAGGCTCCCTGCCGAGCAGAGAGCCCGATGCGGGACTCGATCCCAGGACCCTGAGATCATGACCTGAGCCGAAGGCAGCGGCTTAACCCACTGAGCCACCCAGGCGCCCCATTTCAGTCTTTTTTTAAAAAGATACCAGGTAATGTGCTTGAGATGCAAGTTACTTATAGGCCAGAAAAAGAAGGTAAATGTGCAAACAAGGTAAAATAAAATGTTTTCATGGAGTAAGGTAAGGGTTCCTGGGAGAGGTGACAGTTGAATTGGGTTTTTCAGGTAAAAAATTTGCATAGGAGAGGGAAGGCAGGGACATAAATGAATTCCAAATTGAGGGAAGCATTAATTCATTATTTAATAAAGATTCTTCTAGCACCGTTCTGGGAACTGGGGATGTCTGAATGAACAAGAGATATAAAGCCCCTTTCGTGCAGTATTTGTATTCAGGAAAGAGGAGTTAGATAATAAGCTTAAGCAAATAAATGTATAGTCAAGTTAACACAATAACAATTAAGATGAAGACAACTGTCATAGCCAAGGAAGGAGACGTGGTCTATACAGCTAGGGTAGTGGCTCTCAGGCAGGGGTGATTTTGTCCCCTCACGGACATTTAGTAATTACACGGACACATTCTTGGTTGTGAGAACAGGAGAGGTGCTGCTGGCATCTAGTGGTTAGAGGTCTGGGACGCTGCCAAACACCCTACAATGTGCAGGACAGGCTCCCAACAAAGATTGATCTGGCCCGTATGTAGGTAGTGCTGAGGTTTAGAAGCTCTGGGCTAGAGGATCAAAGTGAAGTTGGTAGGAATCAAGGTCACTGAGCTTAGCAGAGGCCTGCCCATAAGAGCCTGTTGACATTGGTAACCATTTGGGTTTCATTCTGTGTGTAATGGGAAGCTGTTGGAAGGCTCCAATCAGGGAAGCCAAATGATTTGATTTGCATTTATTTTATTTTTTTGAAGATTTTATTTATTCATTTGAGATGGAGAGATACAGAGAGAGAAAGCACGAGTAGGGGGAGAGGCGGAAGGAGAGGGAGAAGCAGGCTCCCTGCTGAGGCAGGAGCTTGCCGTGGGCTTGATCCCAGGACCTGGAGACCATGATCTGACCTGAAGGCAGATGCTTAACCATCTGAGCCATCCGGGGGCCTCTGATTTGCATTTTAAATAATCACTTCAGCTATTGGGTAGAAAGAACTGAAGCTGATGCCACAGGGATCAGGAAGAACGATAAGAAGACTGTTAACATAATGCATGTGAGCTACTCATGACAAGCGTGAAGCTTTTAAAGTTTGTCTTCAGATTCTTGGATGCTCCTCCCTTCAAGACATAGAACTTAATTCCCCCTTCCCTTGAGTGTGGACCATATTTAGTGACTTTTGTTTAGCAGACAGAATATGGTGGAAGTGACAGTGTGACTTCTGAGGTTAGGTCATAAAGACATGTATCTTCCACCTTGCTTCGTCTCTGGGGGAAGCCAGATGACATGTTAGAAGGACACACAAGCCCTGTGGGGAATTCCATGTGGTGGGGAAGTGAGACCTCTCTCCAGTACCACACAAGGGGCTGAGGCTTCTGCAAAAAGCCATGTGAATAAGCCTCCCTGGGAGCACGTGCTACTGCCCCAGTCAAGCCTTCAGATTACTGCAGCCCTGGCTGACATCTTGGCAGCGACTGTGCGAGATCCTGAGCCACAGTCACCACTAGACCTCTCTTAATTCCCCACTCACAACAACTGTGAGTCAGTAAATATTTATTGGGGTTTTGGGATATTTTGTTGTGCTGCAAAGGATAACCAAATATAGGCAAGGAACCAGGATCAGCTGAGGTCGGGCCAAGGGCAGGAGAACTAGGAACGGCTAGTGGAGGAAGGCAGTTGTAGGTACCAGTGACAACAATGTGACCAAGTGTAGCATTGGAGAGTGTCGTAGCTATGAATATCTCCTTGTGTATTTGATGTGCTCATGTATATATTAACCAAATATCCTTGTTTTCTTCTTCTCCCATTTCACCCCCGTCTAATATAGGATGTGTTACTAACGGTTAACGTTATACACCACACTTACATAACAGGAATGTAAATCGCTGTAAGAATGATCATCACCATGGGCATTAAGGAGGGCACGTGATGTGATGAGCACTGGGTGTTATATAAGACCGATGACTCACTGAACTCTACCTTTGAAACTGATAATATGCTATATGTTAAGCAATCGAATTTAAATAAATTTAAGAAAAGCATGAACATCACCCAAACACAAAAATAGGACTTTGCCTCCTTTTTGGTGGGAAAAGGTTAGCATGTTTTCCTTTGTAGATGGGACCTGTCTCATGTTCGGTGGAAGCATATCTTCCTTACTCTTTTTTTTTTTTTTTAATTAGTATGGCCTTGTTCTAAAGAGGGGTGTATGGCTGCCAGGTCGGCAAGGTGTGCACTGCGGTGGCCTTGTCACGTGTCAGCTTGCCTAGGCTGACCTCCGTTTCCCAGATTTCTCTGTATAGTTTTGGTTAAAGTGAGCCACAATAGAGATGTTTTTAGAATGAAAATTGTTGGGCAGAAGTAAAATCACAACCACTTTGGTTTCTATGTTCAGTAGTTGGAGACGGCAGGTTTGCAGCTTCCAGGTACCACAGCTTATTTGCTGGAGCCACCTTGTTAGGGTACGGTATCAACCATGCCTGAAACTACTTGACCTTCCCCTGGAATTTTTTTTTTTTTTCTATCTTTTCCGACCTGTGGGCCAGGTGCATATTTAGCTCTGTACTAAGGGGCAGCAGCTTCTCTTGCAGGATAACCACGTTAGCATGGTTGGAGATCCTGGAATGTTAGGTACGGGGCCACCTTACCTTCAGTAACCTTGTACCTTCCATACCCAGGTCACCCAGTCCCACAGTTCTCTCTTGTCATTTCCAATAAAGTCAACCTTTCTACTGACTCAGTTTCAGGTACCTGTTCGTTCCAGTTCACCCACTAAAATACCTCACATCCAAGTGTCTTAATTTCCAGGACTTATAACCCATTGATATCACTGAACATAACCCTTTCATGACCTTACCAGCCCTCTTACTCAGTTTAAATTCCATGCTTCGTCACCGTAAATTGTCTCCCATGTATACCCTCAAGTCTCTGTTGCCTCTCATCCTTGCCTAGCAAAATCCCTGCCATGGTTAAATCCAGCCTTCCACTTATTTTATATCTGTACCCCAATAACCGCACATGGCCTGGGGAACTCCTAAACATGACTGCTATAGATGGCATGTGTGTGCTCCCCCAAGTGCGTATGCTGAAACCTAATTTCATAACTAGTAGCATCACATAAGCCCTGTGTGTGGCCCTCAGACTTATTGTATCTTCTTAGTTCTCTCATCCCTCCCTCCTTTCTGACGACAGTGGCATGCTGTGCTCCAAGGCCTTCAGGTATCCTCACTCTTCTAAGTCCTCACTCTCCTATATCTCAGGGTATGGCCTTGCTTCTCTTTCACTGAGAAAATGAAAGCAAAGAGGGAAGAATGCCAACATTGCTCGTCATCACCACTAAACTACATACTTGGCTTGTGCCCATTTATTATGCCTTCTGGCTTGTGGTTATGGATGACCCAAGCTGCCTTCTACTTGGGTCCAATCCTTCGACTTGAATGTCAGGTCTTGTGCCCTCTCACTGATGCCAGGAGGTATTTATGGTAACCCCTCTTCTTTCATGAATTGTCAGTGTCACTGTCTCTAGTTGATCATAATCTCAGTTTATAAATGGCTTGTGTAAGTCATTTATATAAAAGCCTTTTTTGACCCTAATATCTCTTCCAGTTGCCCCTCATTATCTGCCCCCTTCATAGTAAATATTTCTAAATAAGTTGTCTGTATATATTAGCTCTGATTTCTCTTCTCCCATTTTCTCTTGAATCCACCCCTTTTGGGCTTTCACCTTCTACTTACCCATTGAACCTCCTCTTGTCAAAGTTACTGTGCACCTCTTTGATACCATGTTCACTGGTTACTTCCCGAGTCTAGACCTTACTGGACCTATCAGCGGCCTTTTGCATAGTCCCCTTCTTATACACCATTCCTTCTTGGCCTCTTGAACTCTACAATCTTTGTTTCTGGCTTACCTTGTTGGTTGCTCTTCTTAGTTAGAAAACAAGATACACAAAAGAAGTTTCTTTTGTCTTATTGTTTTCTTGTTATTGTCAGCTCTTTCTCACTGTCTTGACTTCCAAACTTTAGAATGCCCCAAGACTTAGTCTGAATCATGTCATGCTCTGATGATTCCCATTTTCTCTTCCTACATACAGCCCTAGCGAAGCTGCGCTTCCACAGCCTTCTCCCCTCACCCAGTGACAGTCCCGTTCGTCCGGTTGTTTAGGCCCAGAACCGAGGGATCATCTGTTAGGCTCACTCCTCAGGACTTGGTAGTTACTATTTCTTCTGCTATGATCAGACTCCAGACAAGTACGTCGGTGGCTCCCCCACCACCTCAGGCCTTTCATTACTCAAAAGTTGCAGGGAAATCTCTCTGACCATACAACTAGAAATTGCAGCCTTCCCCTAACCCCCCTTTCCCGCCCTCTTGTACCCTTATCTCCCTTTCCTGCTTTATTTTTTTCCATAGCATATATGATCTGATGTTTTATATTTTTAACATATTTGTTTGTGGACTGTCTCCCCCCGCCTCCAACATATAAACTCCACAAGGACAAGTATCTTTGTTTTGTTTACTCTTATATCCCCAGTGTCTAGACAGTGCCTGGTATATGGTAAGTGCTCAAAAAATATTTGTTGAATGAATGAATATGCCTCAACGGACTCTAACTCCTTGTGTATATTTGGATCTCAGCGAATGGTTGTTGAATTCATCTTTGTTCAAGATGGAAAAGGATCAATTGAGTATATACCTATATTTTGCAGATGAGAAAACTAAAATCTTAAAAAGCAAGTGATTTGCCATAATTGCATGAATAGCACAGGGCCATCACTAAAAGTCTCATGTAAGTACACTTAATATTTAAATGTGAAATACATTTTAAAAATTTTAAAAATGTGAAATACAAGCAGAGGTTGATAGACTTCAGATAATTTAAAGCAGTGAGGGACAAGAATATATATATATATATTTTTTTTTTTCGTATCTGTTCTGTAAATATTTATTTAATACCACAACGTGCATTGCCCTGTTCTTCAGTCTGTAATAGAATGTCAAACAAAACAGAAATGATCCCTGCCCTTGAGCAGCTGTCGAAGGAGATAATTAAATAGGCAATCATTCTAAAATGTGATAGGCCATAAGGTAGGGAACTGAAAGGTACTCTGTGAGCAGAGAGAGATACCTGACCTGGGAATAGTCTTCCCAGATGAAATTATTTCTAAGGTGTAAACTAGGACGAGGCAGGAGAAACTCAGCTCCTTCCCAAGCAAATCCAGGAAGTGTGTGGCCAGAATCTTACCTCTTTGAAAGCCTTAGAATTTAGGACGTGCAGTAATCTAACTGGATTCCCATTAGCTTCTATACCTTATCCCCTCCCTGATTATTGTTATCGTTCTCTCCACAGTCAGCATTATCAACATCTGGGCAATTGTTTTTAGTTTCTGGTAGAGAAAGAACTTTCCCCTTATTTGAACTAGGTGGCTTTAAAAAAAATCTAAATACACAGTGTCACGAGAATTTCAGCAGTGTTTGCATCCCATGAATGAACCCTGAGGGTGAATATTTTCCAAATGGCCCTGAAGGTACATTATGTAAAAATCTGAACTGGCTTGATAACCCGTTCTTCTCAGAGTACCCAGTAGACTGAGATCTTCTTTCTTGCCTTCTCCTATCTGCCTCAGCACGCCTTTAAATTGCTTATTAGAGCAGTTAGGTGTTTCGAATATTAATAAGGACTAGCATACTCATTTATTCAATTACAATGATATGTTAATATTCAGAATTTCGGTGTCATCTTAATTTTGGAGTTTGGGCCACTAATAAAGGTACACAGAGTCAAGGTGATTTTCAGATCATTTTAACCAGATCACTAATGTAAAAGGATAAGAATTTCTGTCCTGGAATGCTTTCCATTTCAAAGTTGATGAGGACACTGTTCTGCGGGCAGTAAGGACAGAAAATTTATAAGGGTATGGAAGACAGATCACGGTGTAACCTAGCTGTTGAAGTTTTCATCCGTACTGTAAACAAAGAAGGATGAGAAACATTTACTGTGCACTGCAAGGGCCTATACATGAAAAGAGGCTGTGGAGTGGGGAGCCAGCGCAATTAAGTTTCAGTCTTTAAAATGTCACTGCATTTTAGACAGTTCTGTATACGGCTTCTCACTTTTATTTTTTATCTTTCATTAAACTTATTGAAACTCCTATCTTGTCTGGAGAGCAAGTCACTGAAAATCAGGGACCAAGGGATTATAGATCCCCATTATGTTACAGGTTCTGAACTAATGCTGTCCCAGTGTTCCAGTATGACAGTGGTTAACATGAGTAGATTTTATCTTTATAACACACTTATACCACAGTAGGACACCCTGATAGCAGTCCCTAAGCTGGGTAAAATGAATGATCACCACGGGTGTTGGCAGAAAGTTCAAATTGGAAATGCAAAATAAACTGAAATTTTAGGGACCACATAGTGTTGCCATAATGGATGACGGCAAAGAATTTGGCCCACACCCAGAAGGTGAGGAGGAAGGATTAAACCAGATGCTTCTGACAAGGACAGCAAAGGACCTCTACAGGATAGAATGTTTATTTCTCCTGACGGTGAACACTCTGGCATCAGTGAAGTCCAAGAATGCATTGTGTTAACTTCAGGTCAGTGTTTAGTCATTTCTTCTGGTTCCAGCAACATTGATGATAGTGTTTTGCTTTTGGGCTTCCATTACTATTTGTATAAGGGCCATCCCACCATCTAGATACTGTTGTTGTTCCTTTATCTGTGTGCATGTAGTCATTAGTACACACACACACACACACATATATATTATAGTAATTTCATGCCTTTTGACTACTTTACAAAGTACGTTTTCGTTCAAAAGAGGGATATGTCATTAATATCTATGAATTCCTTTGATTTAACAGATGGAATGATTCTTTTTTTTTTTTAATGCAGCCTTAAAATGGACTTTTTCCTATCTATAGTGAGTCCTTAGCATGCGATAATAAATGTTGGTGCACATTTAAGGATGTGAGGAAACTACCTGTGATAAATGTTCACTATTTGGAATTTAACAGATGTCCTTGGGTTCCCCGGGGACCCTTGCTTCATGTTCATAGGTGTAAATTAGAGACCCAAAGGCATAAACAAGGCTCTGATGCATTGGCCCATGGCAGAGGTTGCAAACAGGTGGCCCACAATGATGTTTATTTTGTCATGATTTTAAAAACTTTTTAATATTTTAATATTTAATATTTTAATATCATTTGATTGGTCAACACTTAAAAAATTGACAATGTTCATAAAGACATCTGACTTTCTGCTTGTCTTGAAATGTTAGGCACCAGGAACACTTGACGGGTATTTCAGGGTTCAATGATAGAAGCTTAACATCTGGCCGTTGAGGAAAAAGAATCCCCATTGGCAGATTTGCCAATTTCTGTGCTGTCAATGCTCTGGCCGGTACTGATTTCCAGCCACGGAGGTGATTTGAGTACAGTGGAGTTGGGAAGATAAGCACAGTCAGCTGTTGGAGACCGGCCTGAGCGAGCTCTCTGCTCTCTAGTCAGTCTTTGGCACAACGGGCTGAGGTTACTAGCTGCCCCCTTTAGGGAAAGCACGATCGCCATCGTTCTCTCCATTTACTACGGAATCTGTGTCCCCTAGTCAGGTGACTTGCTAATTCACAGAAAAAGAAAAGAGCTGACCTCCTCAGGACAGCATGATAAACCGGGGCCTGGTTGGTCCTAAATTAGAAGGCAGGACAAGGATTAGAGGAGCTGTCACTTATGAATCAAGTCTTGTCGTTTCGAACTGACTGTTAAGAGAAGTTACTGTGCGTTCGCCTGAACTATTAGTAAGATAGCAATCTGGCTTCCTGCAGGTCTGAGGACAGCGTCTGGCTTCCTTGACTGATTATTGCAATAAAGGGTATTGGTTTCCTGGGCAGGTTGCTCTGGGTCATGGGTCATATTTGGTCATTTTTGTATATGGTCTGGCCATTGTCTATTTGTATATTCGGTCTCACATGGTGGCCGTGACCGCCCTTCTCGTGGACTGTCTTTTCTCTGTCCTACATTCTTATTTCTGAGTACAATCTGTCTGAGTCCATATTAGGTGCTCCAACAGTCAAGAGAAGTTTTATAAAAGGCATATTTTAGGTGGAATCATATTTATGATAAGAAATACATGTTTGGTCTTCGTCCACAGTTCTGAGCACATAGCTCCCAAAGACCTTGGATTTTCCTAAGTTATGCTAATGAGATGAATTTTGGAAAACTAAGGATGGGAGTTGGTTGCCAGGGGAACCAAACCCCTCTACCTTCAGGGAGAGGAGAAGGGCTGAAGATTGAGTTCAATCACCAGTCAAACATGATTTAATCAATCATGATCCTGTAACAAAGCCTCCATGAAACACCCGAAAGGATGGGTTTCAGAGAGCTTCCAGGCTGGTGAACCCGTGCAGATGTGGAAGAATGGTTAAGTAATCCCCTGCCCACACACCTCGCTCTGTGCATCCATCTGCATAAGTTAAATCCCTTTATTGGAAAGTGGGAATCCAGTAAGTGAAATGTTTCTCTGAGTTCTGGGAGTGCTCTGGCAAAGTAGTGGAACCCAAGGAGAGAGTCACTGGAGCCTCTGGTCTGCAGCCAGTGGGCCAAAAGCACAGGGGGGCAACCTGGATCTGTACCAGGCATCTGAATTGGGAGGGAGGGGGTCCATCTTGTAGGATCAGTGTCTTAACATGTGGGGTCCGGCGTGATCTCCAGGTACTACTGTCAGAATTGAGTTAATTATAGGGTTCTCAGTTGGTGTCCTGGGAAAAAACCCACGTGTTGGAAATGGATAATACCAGAATCATGGCTGCGGGAATGGGAGACGGATGTGGAATGGTCCAGGGAAGGAGTGGAACACACAGAGAAGGCTCATTCCCAGCAACAGGTCACGCCCAAGAGACCCAGCCCTTCTCTAGTGCTGCCACTGTTATTTTGGTGTTGCTCAAATTTTAGCTTAGGGCTTTCCTGGAGGAGTTTCCATCTCAAGTGATAACTGAACTTAGATGCCATCTTGAGATATTGAAACCAGAGAAGGGTTCAGTATATCCTAGCAAAGCAGTAAAGTGTAATATGCTCACAGCCAACGATGGTGGCTGTTTCGGCAATGCTGTTGACCTGGGATCAGGCCTGGGTCAGAGTACGGCCTCTGTGGCCTCTGGTCATCGGACTGAGCCCCTGTCCTCATTCGGAGCAGCACCGATAGTGAACACTGCCATTGAGGTTCCCTTTAAAGCTCGACAAATGGCGTACAGGGAGCTGCGCTTCCAAACTCCTTTGGTTTCATATCCGAGACGCGTTCTTGGGCATTGGGATTCTTGGATTCTTCTCTTTATTCCACTTCTACTGTGCAGGTGGCTCTTCAGTATTCTGCTTTCCTTCAACCCTCAGCCATTGGTCTTCTCCACTCTTTTAAATAAAATTCCGACTTCTTAAGGTATTTCCTTTGCTAATTAGAAGCAAATAACTTCTCTCTAGTTTTGCCTTATCTTATTGAAGGATGAAGACTTTCCCTCCCATTATTTTCTTTTTTCCTACCTCTCTATTTTTCCTTATTTCTTCTTTTCAGCTTATCATTGTGTCCTTTGGCTTAGCTATGCCTGGGTTAATGGTTAGTGTTGATGGCGGTTTAGCAGGCAGGCTGCTTTATTGAATTTGCTATGCACTGCATTCAACACCGTACGATATCCAGCTGTGTTTTCTGGTTTGACAGCAATGCCACCAGAAAATAGTTTCACTTCCCAGTTGATACACTGAACTTTTCCATTTCAAACCATCCATGCTAGATCCTTAGCAGAGAAAAAATAAAGCCATATCATTTTGCATTATTTGTGGCGATGTCTGTTCAAATACATAGCTAGGTATAGAAAAGCAAAGGAAATAGCTAGGGAACAACAAGGCATCCAAGGTTGTGAGGATAATGGAAAGCTACTGGATTTTTTTTTTTTTTTTGACCAGTTTGTAATAGAAAGTAAGTTGCTAGTAACTGCACAATGCTTTGGGTAAGGTTTAAATGGTAGGTGTCTTTGTGCTACTTGCCTTCAGACAGATTTTTTTAAAAAGTGTCTCCATCTCTCCTTTGGGGCATATATTGCCTTTTGAATGTATGACTCAAAAGTGAGCACAAAGTGTTTTTCCAAAAAGAAAAATTCACTCCTTCCTCCTTGCAATCATTCCTCCTGCCGAGGTGGCCCATGACTCTGCCCCTTGTCCCGGGAGCTGTGTGGTTTTAGTCCATGGTGTCATCCAGTTCCCTTTACCCAGCAGTGCACCGATCACCAGCTGCTTTCAGCCTTGGCCGCTATTACCCCTCAGGGTTCCAACAGAGAAACAGAACCAGAGAGGGAACGAGAGACAGATTGATTGATTGATTGATTGATTGATTGCAAGGACTGGCTTACATGATTGCGAGTGCTGGCTAGGCATATCTGAAGAAATCTGTAGGGCAGGCTTTCAGGACCAGCACGCTAGACTTCGCAGGCCGGATCTGCCCAAAACTGCTGTCCACAGGCAGGATTTCTTGCTCTTCAGGGAAGCCTCAGTTTTGTTCTGACAGCCTCCTCACTGCTGCATCAGGCCCACCCAGATTATCCAGCATGATCTTCCTTCCTTAGAGTAAACAGAGTATAGACTCTCCTCACATCTACAGATACCTGTACAGCAGCACCCAGTGTTTTATTGGGTAACTAGAGACCACAGCGTAACCAACTTCACATATAAAACCTTCACAACCGCCCTTCCTCCAGAGAACTGACCTCAGGCCATAGGAGCTGCCTGGCCTGGGGGGATATGCTCCCAACTCCGCAGCTGCCAGTCTCGCACTGGCTGGAGGGGAGGGTTTACAAAGTCCCATCTGTTCTCTTGTAAGATGGGGATGATCTGGAGTTCAGTTTATATGAATTATTATATATAACATATGACAGTACTATATAATGTTATATATTGTTATAATATATAATATATGGTATCTATAAAATATATCCTAATGTAGCGTATAATAGAAATCGCATTATGTATTTATATAATTTATATATTAAATTCATAAAAGCACATACATCCTAAATTGCCATTGCCTTGTGTACCAGGAACCATGCCTTGCTTTCACCAAATCCCTTTTCCTTTTCTTCTTCCTGGGCATGTAAGAAGACGACTTATTTTAGGGCCAGGTGACTAGATCTGGTTAGGGGCTCTAAGCAGTGACATGTGTCCCTCAAGGCCACATTATAGAAGGGCAAAAGAAGTGTGGGTTCTCTGCATTCTCCATTTCCTTCCGTGGCTGTGTGGATGGTGGGGCTGGTTTGCATGTGGTGGATGCTCTGGAAGGTCCAGCTGTGTGATGCAGCTGTGCAGATCCGCGTGTCCCCGCCTGGGAGGCCACCGCCCTGGAGAGCCACTGCACCGGCTGTGGGTTTTCATAAGCAGGAATTAACCCTTTCCCTGTTATGCCCCCGAAACTTTAGGATTTATTTGTTACCAATCCACCGTATATACATCCTTTCTTCTCTTAGGGGAGAGATATTATATCTACCTACGGTTTTTGGTTTTGGTCCTTGGTTTGTTTTTTTGTTGTTGTTTTGTTTTGTTTTGTCTTTTTTTTTTTTTTAAGATAGAATGTAAGCAATTTTCAGCAGTTACAGACAATGTAAGCCATTTTCTGAAGCTACCCTGCATTCTTACACTTCCACGCTCATTCTGTCCTCTTGGTCTCGAAAGTCCCCAGGCTGGCTTGCAATCTGTCTGAGGTCCAGTCCCTGTCCTACTCTTTATAGGCAGAATCTTAACTAGATTACTTGGATTCCTCATTAATAATAAAGTGATAATAATTCCTAGTCAAAGTGGTTTTTCTTTTGTTTTGGTTTTTACTTAACAAACCAGTGTTTCCAGATTCAGAAGTTAAAATGCCTAGTAGAGACTCATTAATGGTTTTGTGGTCTTCTTTCCCCCCCTATAAAAAGCCTACACATCCTTCAAGGCTTACTTCAAATGTGACCTCTTCTTGCTTAAATGATTTCCGTTTTTCCTTTGCAATCACTAGGCACAATATATGCTCCTTTGTTTAGCCTTATTTCGTTCTGCCTGGAACTAAAGCTATTTGTTCACACATCTTACTGCTTTCTAATAGATTTTCAACTCTTCAAGGGCAGAAAGACCTGTTTCTTTCATCTTTGTATTTTCTCTTTCCTCCTCACAGCACCAGGTGAGCTCCTGGCAAGTAGGAGGTTCTGGATGATGTTTATTAAAATGGAATGAAATGAAACCTAGCAGGTTTTGCAAATAAAATGGACATGTCTTTTCGCAGAATCTCCAAAGACATTTTGGAGAGGAGAGCAAACGAGATGGGCAAAGTGTACCCAGTGTGCGTTCTCTAAACCATTAGCAAGGTTAAAGCTGAGCGTCTGTGCTGTCTGGCCCTAGGACAAGGAGTGTTTGCAGTTAACCCAAGTTTTATGCGGTGGTCATTCTACATGGATTTTGCACAGCTCTGCTGATAACAAAGACAGGCCACAGAGATATTTGACATTTTTCTTTACAGACCTCGTTCCACTCAGCTCTGGACTCTGAGCTGAACTTAGCTTGCTAATGGCTGTCAGAAGAGCGAAGGAGGCTGCAACTTCAAGTCTCGGAAGGCAGCAAAAGAGAGAATGAGACCTACAAAGGCACTTTAGCTTTCACTCCCTTTTTGCAGCTTTGACCACAGGGTTTAAAAATAATTGCAACGGCAGTGATCTAGATACTTAGGAGAGAGCAGAAGCAGTGTGTTTTGAAGTGTTTGCTATTGTTCTTTTCAAAGAAGTCATCATGATTGTTAGAATAGTTCGTGGAATTATGGTTAGGACAATTTTTAAAACTTAGCTTTATAAATTTAGCTTTATAAAATGTAGTCTTAAAATAGAGGAATGGCAAAATACATCACGATCCATTAATTCTAAGAATATTCTGAGACATTTAAAAAATCATATTTTTGCAGGATATTTATCATTTGAGAGAAAGGTAAGAAGGAGCAGGTTATCAAGGAGGAGCACCTTGATTAAATGTGTATGTCTTAAAAAGGAGGTGTGTGCATGTGCATAGGGAAAGCCTAGAAGGAGATACTTCAAAACATTAAGAATATGTTTTCTTTTCAGTTTTTGACTGGCAAAACCATTGTAGGTAATATTCATGGGGTGTTTTTTGTTTTGTTTTGTTTTTTGTGTGTGCCATCCTGACTTAGGATCTGTGTTAACCTTCTCTGTATGGTTCCAATTTTAGTATACATGCTGCGGAAGCAAGCACAATTTTGATGTTTTTACATGTACTTTTCTGTGTCTCCTTTTATATGTCTATAGGATTTCCTTTTAGCTTTTCCCTTAGTTCTGCTGTAAAAACAAAAACAAAAACAAAAACAAAAAAAATAACCCAGAAAACAAAAGATGATTTATTTTGACTTAATGAAATAGCGTACCTTTAGGTACTTCATATAGGGTAGACTCATCTCTGAGCATTTTTCTGAAGTTATTTTACTTTATCTTCATACAAATCCTGCTATTATTTACAGTTCTTTGCCAGGGGAAGGATTTAAGGCATGGCAAGGTTAGGGACTGTGGTTGTGGTGACCCGAATGTTGTAAGAAAGAACTCAGATTTCACATCCATGGACCTTCTCCAGAGCCGTGCTCAGAACATTAGACCCCAGGCAATGCCTAGGATGCACGGAGGAGTGGGATAGGGGGTTTAGGATGACATGTGCTTGTATTATTTGGGAGGAATTCTGTTCCCAGCCCAGCCTGTTGAAAGCAGTGCAGAAGACTAGGGACTCAACTTGAGATGGAGGAAAGATGATCCTAAATTAACAGGGCAGTAGGGTTGACTGGCAATACAAATGAAATTTTTATCCAGAACAAGTTCCCAATTTTTGATGGTCCGAAGGATGGCTAAAGAATTTGATGATCTTTGAAGCTTTTGATAGGAGAGTGAGTGGTAATCAACCCTGTTCTTCTTCTTTTTTTTTTTTAATAAGAAAAATATTTCTATTTTGTAGTGTATGTTACAGTAAAAAGGTCAATATCTTTAATATGTATAAAGCTCTTCTAAACAAATAAGAATGTAAAAGTACAAGAACAGGCAACTCACAAAGGAATGTGTATGACCAGAAATCCCATGGAAAAAATAACCTTTCTCACTAAAAATATCATAATCAAGCGATAAAATGTGATACCTCTTTCCCTTGTCAAATTAAGAAATGATTGACATGCAACATTGTATTAGTATTAGGTATACAATATAATGATTTGATACACGAATGTGACATAAAATGCTACCACAATAAGTGAGCGTCCATAACTGTATATAGTTACAAATTATTTTTTAACCCCATTCTATTCAACAAATATTACTTCAGACTATATCCTGGGGACCAGGCTCCATGCAAGTGGTTTTGAAGGTAGGATGAGAGTGATGAGAGGCTGGAGGAAGCCAGGACTTGAGGAAAGCCCCTAGAGCATGGGAGAGAGATCAGGTTAGGCTTAGCACACGAACAAGAATGCTGAGGGCCATCTGCATGCTCCTTTCCAGTTTCCAATGTGGTTTCTTAAAATGTTTTACTTATTCTTATTTTATGCACCGAAGAACCTCATAAAATGGAAAGACAAGCAGTATTTAACAAATACTTACTATGCTCTAGGCACGATGCTAGAATTTTTTCTCATTCTAGCTCATGCAACCTCCTGAAAGACTCCTTTTAGGAGGTCATGGTTGCGGACTAGCCACCTGAAGTTTGGAAGAGTCAATGAACACGCTGTGAACTCTGGGCCCCTACATCCATATGCAGAACTCTGGCCATTGCACTGAGCTGCATGGGCTCTCGGTTACCTAAAGCTGACATATTGGAGCAGGTGCATTTCTACAAAAGGGAGAGGTTCTTAATCAACTTGGTACCTCTTTCAGTTTCTTTCTCACCTATAAAGGGAGTTCCAGTTTGAGCATGCTTAGCTGCTAGTTTCTCTGAAAATTTCTCCGGCTATTCCCCAACTGGGTCAGGACCCACTTGACACATTTATGGCCCCCCAAGTGCAGGCCTTAAGCCTTAGATTTATTTTTTTTTTCCCTCATTAGCCTCCTCTGGAATTGGGCTCAGGAAAGTTCAGTGCCTGGGTGGACAGCTTTTTATAAACAAAGTTTTACTGAAATATAGCCAAGTTCATTTGTTCACATACACCTCTGGCTGTTTTTATGCTACAATGACAGACTTGAATGGTTGCCAGAGAGACTAGCCTTCTAGGTCCAAAAAAACCCACTGATCATCACATACTTTGTCGTATTTTCTACCTGGGTCCCCTGTTGCTCTTCCGCCTGACTGCTGTTTTAGTTCAGTTCCATCTTTGTTCCAGAAACCCACCATGATTAAGCCAGCCCTGTCCACTCCCTGCCCCACCCCTTCCTTTACCTTGGACATGAGTTGGAGGGAGAGACAGAAGGCTGGCTCCAGTCTTGGAGTTAAGTCCACAATTACAAGAAAAGACGAAAAACAGAACTGTCAGATACAGAGTTGCAGAACCTAACAGCAACCAACAGACAGATTTCAAAGCAAGACAAAAGACAGCCATTTAGGGGCTGAGTGGCTCAGTGGGTTAGAGCCTCTGCCTTCGGCTCAGGTCATGATCCCAGGGTCCTAGGATCGAGCCCCGTATTGGGCTCTCTGCTTAGCGGGGAACCTGCTTCCTCCTCTCCCTCCTGCCTGCCTCTCTGCCTACTTGTGATCTCTATCAAATTAAAAAAAAAAAAAAAAAAAAAAAAGATTCTCTCTCCCTTTCTCTCTGCCCCCTGCCTGTTCTTTAAAAAAAAAAAAAAAGACAGCCATTTGATGGCGTCTAGAGTTGCAAAAACATTTGAGAAAAACTGAGCAATGAGAAAAGTCTACAGAACTTGACCGTGAGCAGTTCACTGGTGACCCTTGGAAACTGTAGTGTCAGTTGAGTGACGTGGGAGGAAACCAAATTTCTGGCAGTGAAGACGATAAGGATTTGGATTTCCAGAACGGACTTTGAATTACTGGCTGCGGAGGTTAGCACTTCCTGCCTGCCTAATTTCTCATGGGCAATTTTGTGATTTTGTTTCCTTATTTAACTTCTCTGCACATTAAGAAGAGCTAGTTATGCTCATCATTTGTAATCAAGCAGCTGTTGCCTCCGGAGGCTCTCTGGACAGCCACAGTCCACGTGCCTGCTTCCTCTGAATCTCTCGATGAGTGTTTGGTTTCACTGAAGTTTTGTGGGTTTTTTTCTTTTTTCTTTTCCTCTTCTTGAAAGTGTGGAGATTTTGTTTTTGTCCTGGTCTGTGCTCCTTGAATCCTTGATAGCAGAAGCCCTGACATGTTAATGAGGTCATGTCTTTGCTGGTGGACAGATAGATCAATGGCTTTCAGGTGTTAATGAGATGTCCTCAAAATTTATGCCCATTGTTAGAGAGCTGATGGCTCCCTGCTGAACCATTAGCCTTTCTTCAGTGGACGACCAAAGGCATTTTTTCAGCTCTGCATAAATTTCACTCATCAGGCTTGGATATGCTGTTGAAATCCCAACTGTCTCAGTGGTGAACTTCTCTCCCTGCTCCTTCAAACTTGACTGTCTCTGACCTCAGAGAAAACTGGTCCTCTCCCTTTCAGCTGTGCATTTGATCCCCATTTCTATCGCCTCCTATGGGCATCACCACTTTTCTCACCTTCATCCAAGCAGTGTGGATCCTGCCTTCCCATTGAAAATACTCTAGAAAGTTCATTACTGATACCCCAACTGTCAAACCCACTGACTTCTTTCTCATTGCCTACCAGGCCCCACAAACATCTCCCTGGTTCCTTTCCCAAAACTCTCTTACAGCTTGGGCTAGGGATCCTGTTGTTTTCTTGTTCTTCTCCCTTTCTGATCCCTTGCTTCTCAGTCATTTTTGTGCAATCTAGTTTCTCTGTTCCTTCATGCTGTGGCTTCTCAGATTTCTGTTCCAGGCCTTCTTTTCTTTATTTGCAAATTCTTCCCGGGATCCTTCCCCCTCATGAGCGAGTTCATCTATCTTTCAAATGCTCAGATAACTCCCAAGTCTGTGTCTCTGGTCACTCTTTCTCTCTCTCCTGAGCTCAAGCTTGGAAGACACTAGGAATGCGCAGGGAAACCTCAAGAACTCACCAGGGTGGTGGTCACATCCCATCCTCAGTTGATGTTGCCGTTTTAGTTGCTTGTCCTTTCAGTTAAAAGTTGGAAATATTCTCTTATTTAAGTGATGGGGTTTGGGACAGTTAGGTTTGCTTTCAACACACTTAGTACTTTGGTGGAGAAAAGCTAACCTTTTCAAGAAATAATGCTAGATCGATTGAATATCCATAGGCAAAGAAATGAACCTTGAACTAAGTCTTCTACCTTATACAAAAAATTAGCTCAAAATGGATCACGGACGTCAATGCAAAATATAAAACTTAGAACGTTTAGGGAAATGACTTATAAGAAGGAGAGGAGGGATCAAACAAAGATCATAGGATTAAGTGGAAAATAATTCCTCAAAAAAGTGATCTTAGAGTTTCCATAAAACCTAGCAATTCCATTCCTAGGAATCTATCCAAAGGAATCAATGTAAGTTCACACAAAAAAAGTGTACATGAATGTTAATAGAGGCATTATTCATAATAGCCCAAAGGTAAGGATGGCGTAAAGGTTCATCAACTGATGGATAAACCAAATGTGGTATGTTTATAAGATGGAACATCATTCAGGGGCACCTGGATGGCTCAGTCGGTTAAGCGTCTGCCTTCTGTTCAGGTCCTGGGATTGAGCTTCTGTCATCGGGGGTCTCTGCTCAGGGAACCTTCTTCTCCCTCTCCCTCTGCTCTTTGTGCCACTTGCACACTCTCTCTCGCTCTCTCATCCTAAAATAAATAAAACCTTAAAAAAAAAAAGATGGAACATACCTCTGCTATAAAAAGGAATGAGACACAGATACATGCTACACCATGGGTTCAGCTGAAACACAATGCTAATTCAAAAAAGCTAGACCCAAAGGTCACATATTATGTGAAATATATGAAACAGGAAAATCCAGAGACGGGAAAGCATTCAGTGGTTGTCAGGGAGCAACAAGGGGAAGATGGAGAGTGACTGCGATGAAAATGTGAAGGGATGAAAATGTTCTGGGGTTCAGCGATACGTTTGAGAGTGGTGATGACTGCACCACCTTGTGAATACATTTAAAAATGTACACTTTGATGGGGCGCCTGGGTGGCTCAGTGGGTTAAGCCATTGCCTTCGGCTCAGGTCATGATCTCGGAGTCCTGGGATCGAGCCCCGCATCGGGCTCTCTGCTCGGCGGGGAGCCTGCTTCCTCCTCTCTCTCTGCCTGCTTGTGGTCTCTCTGTCAAATAAAAAAAAAAAAAAAATGTACACTTTGAAAGGGCGACTTTTCTCGTGCATGAATTATATCTCTATGAGAAAGAAAAGAAAGAAAAAGAACCTCCGTACGCAGCTACCACATAAGCCAGCAGTCGCATTCCTGGTCATTCATCCCACAGAAATGAAACCTCGGGTTCACTAAAAAACAAAAACAAACTGTAGGTGAGTGCTCATGATGGCTTTATTCTAATAGTCAAAACCAGATGTTCTTCCGTGGGTGATGGTCAGCGCATTCATGACCTTGGAACGCTGCCACACTACCTCCCCCCTGCGTGGAGTGCCAGAACGTGGTGCCAAGTGAAGCAGCAGCCAGTCGTCAGAGCTTCCCTGCTGTGTGGTTCCATGTCTGTGGCACGACTGCAGTGACAGGGATGGGAAGCAGGTGAGTGACTGGCAAGGGTGAAGAATGAGGAAGGGAGACGAGGGAGGGAAGGAGGTCTGACTCTGGAAGAAGCAAATAGGGTCTTTGCGAGGACGGACATGCTCTGTATCTCGACTTCATCGATGTCACTGGATAAAGATATCCCGGTTGAGATCGTGTTGCCGTGTTCCCAGGGTGGGGATCTAGGCGAAGAGCACGGGGGTCTCTCGGTATCACTTCTTACAATCGCAGGCCGCGCTACAATGAAGCAACATTCAAAGGCTTAAGTAAAATGAAAAAACAAGTCCTAAAATTGGCCTCTGCAGGTTCTTGCCAGTTTAAAGTCAGTGGAAGAACGAGAAAGCTCTAAGGTACATCTGTGGCCCTGAAAGGGTCGGTAGAAGTCGTACAGCTTGAAAGAATGTGCCAGGGCGAGGGCACACTGGGGGAGCAGCAGGAAGGCGGGAGGGTCCAGTCAAGGGCGTCTCTGGTGGAAGGGGCTGTTTTGTTAGCGAGTTCAGCTGATGGAAAACCTCCGACTCCAGGCAGGACCCTCGGACTTTGGAGAAGGGATTCTAATGGGCAGATTTATGTGGCAACTCAGCAGGCTACAGTCCCCGCTTACTTACTTAAACACTCGTAGTCCAGGTATTGCTCTGAAGGGATTCCGTAGAAATGATTAACATTCATAACCAGTAGATGCTGAGTAAGGAGATTATCCTAAATAATCTGGGTGGGCCTGAGTGAAGCATTTGAAAGACCTCAAGGAGGGAATTGAGGTTTCCCTGAAGAAGAAGAAATTCTAAGGGTTGGGAGGGCAAAATGAGTGAAGGGGACAGGGAGGCGCAGGCTTCCAGTTATGGAGTGAATAGGTCACAGGAGTAAAAGGCACATCATAACCCAGAGAAGTGGAATGACTGTGTTTGCTGGAAACTAATGTCACTTTGTGTGTTCCCTGTACTCAGATGAAAACATTTTTTTAAACAAAGAAGAAATTCTACCAGTTGATTGCAGATTCGGTTCCTACACATTCATGTTACGCCCGAGATTTCCGCACTGTTCTGTTTGGTGGTCTTAGATTTGCTAATGCAACAGCTACAATTGCATTGCCTACTTCCATGCAATAAGTATCTTAATCTACATCTTAATATATACAGTTGACCCTTGGCCAACACTGGCTTGAATCGTACTGGTTCCTTTTTATTATAGAATATAATTTATAGTGGTGTTTTTATATGCAGTGTTTTTTTATATATAAATACAGGGCAGTACTGCAAATGCATTTTTTTCTTATGATTTTCTTAATAATATTTTATTAGTTTATTATATAAACATTATAATAATACATATACAAAGTATATGTTCATCAACTATTGGTGTTATCAGTAAGGCTTCTGGTCAACAGTAGATTATTAGTAGTTCAGTTTTTTGGGGAATTCAAAGTTATACATGAATTTTCAAGGGCATAAACCAAAAAATAAAATTTCTTGAGGTGGCTAGGTGGCTCAGTCGATTAAGTGTCTGCCTTCGACTCCGGTCACGATCCTGAGGTCCTTTGATGGAGCCCCACGTTGGGCTCCCTGCTCAGTGGGGAGCCTGCTTCTCCCTCTCCCTCTGCTGCTACTCCTGCTTATTCTCTCTCTCTCTGAAATAAATAAATAAATAAAATCTTAAATAAATTTCTTTGTGTGTCTTTCTCTGTGTCTGCCTGTCTTGTATTTAATCAAACTTCCACTGAAACAAGCTAGGAGCTAGATACTGAGACTACAAACACAAGTGAGCAGAGTTCTGTCCTCCTTCAAAGACCTGTTCAGGGTCTCTCATGGAAGAAACAAGCACAATTGAGTAGTCTAAAGACTGGTGCCTTGCCCTAAGAAAAGAGATTAGTCTCTACCATCTTTAGAGATTCATTTTCCATTTGGGGACAGGGTGGGGGCATCCATGACATATCATTTGTTCATGATTTTGTGGAATTTGTGAACTATTTGAACCGAATGCCCAGTAGCACACTTGACCCCAAAGAACAAACTGCCGGATTCTTCTGCGTTGTTCACATTCTTTACACATGAACTATACATTCCCTGCTGATAATACTAGGAGACTTATTTTACTAAAGCAAAATTTCTGGAGCTATTCCCTATTGTCACTTTGTCCTTTTCTTTTTTTCTTTTTTTTCCTGCACAGACTGAACATGAATATCTGATTATACATTCTCACCCAATGTCGGGCTCAGTTCACATTTTAGATGGCGAAGTCGTGGGCTCTGTGACTGACATGCAGCCTCTCTTTGTGTTCTGATTTTACCTCTCTTTCAAAACTCTATCTGGTGTCCAAAAAAATAGCTTTCTGGTTTTGTTATTGTATCTGCTGTATGATTTTAAACCAGCAGAAGAGTTATTTTTTCTTTGCCAGGTTTTGGATGTCGAAGTAAAGATACTACAACTTTTCTTAGGAATCATGACTTTAATTTACTTGTTCAGGATCTTTTCAGAGTAGTTAAGCGTGATGGTTAAGAGGATGGCTTTGGGGACAGTCTGGAAGGCTTATACTATGTTGAGTCTCAGTGCCCTTATCTGTGAAACAGGGATAGTAATAAGTCTGCAAAGATTAACTGAAGTGGCTAGCTGAGAAGTACAGCTAGCGTGCAGTGAGTGCTGTGAGTCTCGCCGTGGTCCTGTCATCCCAGCAGCACTGTAAAAGTGCCCCTTTGGTTACAGCATGTGTCCTATAACACTAGCGAGTCACAGAATTTGTAGGAAGGCAGGCAACTCATCATGGCTAACAAAGACCCTGATTGTCTCATCAGGGTAATTCCAAATCTTCAAAAAAACCTCGAGAGATATATTGCACTTAACCGTTTTTAAATCATCCGCCTCCTCATCAGCTTTGTTCCCCATACACATTTCTAGGACCTGCAAAGGCACATCTAGTTTTCCATTCCACAAAGAAGTGGTTCTTCGAGAAATGGAGGAGGGTTCCCAAGGTCAAAATCTCAAATAAGGGAGATATTGAGCTAGAACTCTAGTTCTTTCGATTCTGTATTTTCCCATCACGTCTCACTTATTTTGTCTCAATCAAGTATTCACGTTCTTTAAAAGTGAAGAATTTGGGAGGACGCCTGTGTGGTTCAGTCATTAAGTGGCTGCCCTCAGCTCTGGTCATGATCCCAAGATTCAAGGATCGAGCCCCACATTGGGGTCCCTACTCAGCGGAGAGCCTGCTCCCCCCTCTCTCAAATAAATAAGTAAAATCTTTAACAAAATAAATAAATAATAAAAGTGAAGCATTTGATTCTAACAAAAACATCCCCACTTTCCAGTGACTTCCTTTTTAACATGCCTCACTGAAGAGTGGAGATACACAGTCTGTGTCTCTTAGGATTTGCTCTGGTCAGGGCTGCCTGGGATGCACTCCCTCTTCTGTACAAACATCTCCATCATTCTGTCTTTCAGGACATAGTTCAACACTCATATCTACTTGATCACCCTTGACCGTTCCTTTCCTATCCAACTCCCTGAACATTTATCCTATGCTCCTTTTTATTGTTAATTACCTTTCTCTGTGCATGCATATTTCTTCAGTGTGGCTGTTGGCGTCCTTATGCAGAGGGACCATAGCCTAGCACAGAGTTCTTTGATGGTGAAGACTGTGCTACTAAGAGTGATAATGATTATAATACAGACTACAGTCCCTCCAGTTAGCCTTTTTGGTGGTGTGCACCCCATGGCTGTGACCTTGGCAGCCACCCTCAGTGGGTCACTGATAGTTCACTTGTATTCATTCATTTGACCGATATTTTCTGAGAGTTTATACGAGGCCCTATCTAGCTTCTAAGGTTATGAAGACAAAGAAGGTCTGAACTCAGGGACTTGCATTTTAATGGAAGAGACGGACTTAAATACATACAGTGACATTATATATATTTCAAGTGCTCTAATAGGAATGCTATTAGGATGGCAAAATGAGGGAAAGATTTCTAAGTTATTTCGAGGGGAGTGGTAGGTCCAAGAAAAACTCCAGAGAAGATGTGGGGCTTGCAGCAAGTCCTAAAAGATGAGTAAGTGGGATAAGCTTACTTATGTCTGTTTTTTTTTTTCTTCTTTTTCTGCTATTGGCAGCGAATATGCCCCAAGGCATGCCAAGACCACTAGTTTAAAGTGCCTGGAGCTAAAACAGAACTGGAGATTTTGACCTTCAAAAATTGGAGTAGACGGTAATGACATGGTCTAATTTAAAGAAATAAATTACCCGTTATTTGGAGAAGTTGACTGTGAGATAACCCAGAATTGTGTTAAGATCATTGTGGCCCTCTTGTTTCGAAGAGGTTCCTCATCTCTGCCACTCTGTGGGATTCTAAAGGGTTACAAAGAAAAACAGAATGCTCTGCATTTGAGACTTTCACAGAAATGGTGTGTAGATATGTCTCATTGTACAGTAATAGGCAAAATCTAAACATAACATATTTTATTCAATACATGGTGCTGTGTGCCAGGTACCATTACAGGAGCTGAATTTCTAGCAATGAGTAAAATAGAAACAAATGATTACCCTCCTGAAGCTTACATTCTAGTGGGAGGAAATCAATAGCAAGCAAATAAATAAGTAAATCATATAATACATTAGGAAAAAAAAGCGTTATGGGGAAAAATAAAGTAGCGAAGGGAGGTAGGGAGTTTTGGGTGGGGTGGGGTAAGCAAATTGCAATTTTGAATAGACTGATTTGTAAAGGTCTTACTCAGAAGGGGGCAATCAAACCAAAATGTGAAAGAGATGAAGGCCTAAGCTATATAGATGTGTGGGAGAAGAGAATTCTAGGTTGAATAAACAGTATGTGCAAATGCCCTGGGGTGGGGCTATGGCTGGTCCATTACGGAACATCAAAGAGGCCATTGTGGCAGGAATGGAATAAGTGAGGAGAAGAATATGAGGTTAGGGAAATGACTAGGGGACAGTATGTTGGCTTTTACTCTGAGTAATCTGGGGAGACATTGGGACTTTAAAGCATGATCTATCTTCTGTTTCAGTGGCATAACCTAAGCTGCTGTATTTAATATATTCTCTCAGAGAGCAGAGGCAGAATTAGAATAGTTAGGAGATGTTTCTCAGTAATCCAGGTAAGAAATGATGCAGCCATGGTGCATCACTGATGGACCGTCATGATGGTCCATGATGGTAACAGCAGTATATATTATGAGAATAGGTCAAAATGTGAATATAATTTGAGGATAAAGTCAATAGGGTTTGCTGATGGGTGAGATACACTGTAGGAGACAAAAAAGAAAGGTATAAGTGCTTTTGACCTCCTCCGTTTGCCATTAACTGAGATGAGGAAGACTATGAGAGAGGCAAGTTCTGAAGTAAGATTAAGTTTGGACAAATTGTACATGAGATATTTACTGGACATTTAAGTAGAAATGTTGAGTAACAACTGAATATATGAAATGAGAAGTTAGGGGAAAAAAATCCATGTGACAGATACAAATTTTCGAGTCATTGGCACCTAGATGGTATCTCAAGTCATGAGACAGGATAGATCCCCAATGAAACACAGAACAAATTCCTGGAGTACCCCAGTATTTAGAGGCTGTGGATATGAGAAAGAACAAGCAAGAAGTCTACAAAAGAGTAGCCCTTAAGCTGGGAAAAAAGGTTTGTGGAATGTGTGGTGCGCTGGAAGCCAAGCAAAAGAAGCTACAGAAGGAGCGTATCCAATATTCTCTCCAGTATTTCAGTAGATCAGATGAATGAGAAGGGAGAATCTGTCATTGCATTTAGCAACATGGTAATCATTGGTGACTTGATAGGAGCGCTTGTCAGTGTGGAGTGATGGGGAAGAAAGCCTGACGAGATTGGATTTAAGAGAGAATGAGGACAGAGAAATTGGATACAGCAAATATAGACAGCTTCTTAAATGAGTTTATTTTAAAGTGACCAGAGAAATGGAGCTAAAGCTAAGGAATACAGCATTTTTTGTTTGTTTGTTTATAAGGGGGTAAAAATATTATGACTGTATAACTCCATTATCCTTATTGGAAGAATAAAACTATATGCCCAGAGTAGGAACAGCCCCAAATCTGGGTACCTACATCATTATGCTTCCTCTGTAAAAGACTAAATGTTCTAAGAGATTGAATCCTTTCAGGAGAATGTTTTCCCCTAATTTAACCAAAGTGGCAATCAGAATAGTTTGACTTAAACCAAATTGCGGAATCATGAGCCTGAAAGCTGACAATCAAAGTCAAGATTCAACAGTGATATCCCTGGTTGATTTCACTCTTAGAAGAACATTGTCAGCTTAATGGCAATTTTAAACAATAATTTGGTGACCAAACTATGAAAATTTGATCATATAAGTCTACACATTTAATTTAAGGATTACGCTTAGACGAATCACAAAACGTAGGGGTAAAAGCAACTTTGAAGTGGATTTACTTTAATGCGCACCTTTTATCAATTGGTAACTTGAACTCCAAAGGTATAACTGAGATCCCAAAGCCAGTAAAACAGGTCTGGGACTAGATCCGAGTTCTTATTGTCCCAGTATTATGTCTCAAGGTCATTTCAACCTGGAAGAATGCCCTGCCAATGCCTCCGTGGCCTGTGTATCACTTTATATGGCAATTTTCCATGAAGACCAGACATTATAAGAAAAAGCTGCTAATTCAGCTAGTAAATGCTGAAGTCAACACTATTGATTGCTTTCCCCTACGGTTAGCTGCTAAAATAAGGAATGATTGCCCAGAAGCTATGTTTCATTCTGTGTGTATTTATGGAACACCTTCTGTATGCCAAGTGTCGTGCAGACCTGTAAGGAGGAGATGATGAATTTACACCAGCCTTCCTTAGGGCTTATGTCATTTCTGTAGAGGAGAGGGAGAAAAGTGACTGACCATTTCTGGGCTAGGAACCTTCCTGTACCATCCCTTCTTAAATCTCAGCACAACCATGTGGGGTAGGGATGGTCATTCCCTTTTTACAACTGAATAAAACTGGGGTTAAGAAGGTTAGTCAAATTGCTCCAGGAGCTAGTCGGGAAAATGTTGCTGAGTGTAGGGACCGTGTTTTCTTCATACATACTCTCTGGACAGCTGGAGCCTGATATTTTCCTGACATGGTAAGGGCCTCTTTCATTTACATTTTTGAGGGACCAGAAGGAAAATGTGAGGAAAAAATTATAACAGAAACTAAGAGCACCTTGCATGTGTTTTGACCAAGTAAAGAAGGGCTGCTGTGCTGTCCTTTTATGTCTGGGTAGGGTGGGGGAGGGGAAGAAGGCATGGGAAACCCCTGCAGTTAGTTACTCAAAGTTGCATTGTTCCAACTAATTTCCATGATGCCACACTATATGAGCATTTTTTAACAAGTTGGTTGTGAATTTTAATGTTTAGAATTTAGTGACCATTCATGTTGCTCTATCTTTGAAAAAGTTGGATTGTAATAACTAAAGGAACAGTAGACTTAGATAAATGGGTATTAAATCTAGTGGCAGAAAACATACAACTAGGAGTTGAACACCTAGATTTTGGTCCTGACTCTGCCTCTTACTAGCTCTGGGACTGGTGGCAAATCACTTGGGTCGCACTCCGAGTCCTAGTTTGTTCATCTTTAAAATGAACATAATGATGAGTGTTACTGGTCATAGTTCTTGAGCAAACTGAGATAATATATATAAAAGTGCTTTATAAACTCTAGAATACCAGTATAAATCTGAGTTATCATCATTTTTTTTAAAGATGTTATTTATTTATTTGACAGACAGAGATCGAAAGTAGGCAGAGAGGCAGGCAGAGAGAGAGAGAGAGGGAAGCAGGCCCTCCTCTGAGCAGGGAGCCTGATGCGGGGCTCGATCCCAGGACCCCGAGATCATGACCCGAGCCGAAGGCAGAGGCTTTAACCCACTGAGCCACCCAGGCGCCCCTGAGTTATCATCATTTTTATAAGTATTCTTAATTCTGATTGCAGTATAAGGTATCTTTTGACATACCAGGATTATCCGGGAATTTTTTGTCTTTTCCGCTGGTGCTTCTAAGAGTCTTTGCTTTTGAGTGACATAGAATTGCAAAATCCAGTTATATCTCCGGGGCCACTTCAAAGAATCCCTGACTCTCAGAAGTTCTAGAGCCCTTGGAGGAAACAATGACTCCTGGAGTACCTTGGACTCCAACCAAATTCCCAGGCATTTTCCCATGCCGGGCCTAACAGTGGACGTGAGAGTGTATAGGCCTAGAAGATGGGATAGTATTTTGGGAGTGCTGTGTGTTGTTCATCAAAACTACACTGAAAGTGAAAAATATGGGCTATTCTTAAGGAAAATATACTTATACAATGATTAATGTGTTGAGCCTGGGTAACCGTACTTGATTTTGTACTGTTGGCCCCTAGAAGACTTGGAATTTCCAATGTGTAAGCAAAACAACAGATTTTCTCTGTAATTAACATGAAGGATGTGATCATTAGAAACACCCTCAACATATTGAGACCTTGCATGGAAATCTAATTTTGCACAGAAATTTCATTTAAAACCTACGAAAGAAAAGACGGAAGGTAAATTATTGTATTAGGAACGTGAGAAGATTCAATTAGAGTTGTGGCTCACATTTTCTTTTAAATTAAATGATGTGGTGTCTTTATTGTTTCCCACCTTACTATCGCATTCGTGATTGCCCTGGATGGAAGGTAAATTGTTCTGATTTAATGGGTTGAAGTTACTGCAGAGGGATTTGATAATCAGAGTTCTTCTTAGCTTCTCATAATTGAAATAGATTTTCACTAAATATACAGTGTTAACAATTTAAATAAGATGGCTTTTATCAGCTGAGAGCAATTTTCATGGGACAAATTTAAGCCTGTACCTTTCTGACTTGGTGGGCAAAAGATTTGATTTAAATTGACCAGCTAAGTGTGACTGCCCTTTAGAGCAATGGAACATTCTAATGAAAAGCCCATTTTCTGGGGACTGTCTGCTGGTGAGCAGTAGCTGGCCGGAGTCACCTATGTGGTTTGGTCTGAGGAGCAGCTCTCTCTACATGAAACGGAGAACAGAGAAGCAGAAATAACTTTCACAGGCCAAAGTTGGCCAAATGAGATTGTAGTCACCTTGGTTGGGAATTGCTTGGTCACAAGTAAGAGAAATCTGTTCAGAGTTACTTTAATATAAATGAGGCACCAATTGCTAAAAAATGGGCGATCTTTCAGAGCAGGGAGTGTAACCGGCCTCATGGATGGCTGGAACCAGAGACTGGACCGCAGGTGGGAGCCCAGGCAGCCTGTTGGCTTTTTTTCCACATTGGTGCTTGGTTTCACACATTCTCTTGTCGTTGCTTCTCTTGGCATATCTGCTTCAGCATTGTCTCTCCAGACCCTGGCTTTCTCTGGCCACTTGCACATGGGCCTGATGAAGCCACCCCAGACCAAAGGTGATAGAGCCAGTCCTGAAGTCCTTTGCATTCTGATTAAACTTCTTGGAGTTCAAGGACTACTTAATTCATTCTGAAACTGAGAGTACGGTCTGGCCTTGGGGATCCTGGGAATTCTGAGCAAGTCCCCGAACTCCAGGGAGAACATCTGAGGGCTGGGCGCCAGCCTACTGGCATGACTTGGTCAGGAAGAATCTGGGAAAACTTGAGAGCTCAGCAGGTGCTCTTGCTTCCTCCCTGGTCACCCCATTAGGGTACCTGCTGCCCTCATACTGCCTCCTCTGATCCCCATCTTCTTTGTCAGCACCAGACCTTTCAGTAGACTCATTTTCATGGTCTCCATTGCTATTTGTACCTTCTCAGCCATGACCTCTCATTTGTTCAGCTATGATCTGACACCATCTAGCAAACATGGAACCCTCCATGGCTGACAGAGAATACTTGTTTCCCAAGGGCCTTCAAGCAATGACTCAAATGACGAGAATGCCAGATGTGAGGCAGGAGTCATGTGAGGTCGGAAGGGTCTTGATGTAAATGGTGAATCAGACAGACTTGGATTTGAATCCCACCTCCACTACTTTTAGAAGTGAGAACTTAGAACCTTGGTTGGCATCTCTGCTCTGGCATTTTTAATCATTTCATTTCTACTTACCCCAGAGAGCTGCCGTAAGCATGAAGTGTGGTAAGGGATGTGGGTATATTAGGTACCCGGGTTCAGTAGGTTTTCAGTTAATGATAACCCCTCAGTCTTACCCCTTCTGCATGCCCTTCACTCAACTCTCATTACAGGAGTGCTCACTTTCTTAGAGTAAGATCAGCACCTTGTAGAAATCTTTAGAAAATCTACTGGCTCCTCTTTCCATATCAGGTAATTCCCCTTTCTGATGCACAGACTGGAAATAGGCTCTCATGCTCTACCAGTGAAAGGTGTGGTTGGTTACAACCTCCAAGACAACGAAGCGTTCCAAGACAAAGAGGCATTTCAGATCTAAAAGGTGAGTGTGGACATTATGGACCAAGGAAAACGTGGGCAACGCGTTTCTAATGACACCACCTTTTAACCAGGGAAGCTTCTTTTTTATATGGCTGTATTAACTTACATATACGCAAACGTGGGTGGGGTCATAAAGATAATCTTATGAACAGGTGCTACGTTTTTGCCACCAGTTCTATATTCACCATATTAAGTGTGTCACATTTTATCTCACACAAAACCCTCAAGTCATCCCATTTCACGGATAAGGAGCTAAGACTCAGAGCTGTGCAGTAAGCCGTCTAAGGTTTGAGTGCATTAGAAGATACAGGGATTCCAAACCCCAAAATATTGCTTTTGACCACTTGTAACACATTGTGCTGTGCTCCGCATTTTCCCGTGCTGCTTTCATTGTCATCAGCCCCCACCACCGCACTCACAAAGCCACCTGGAAGGTCCAATTCCCCCTGCGTCCTTAACCTGTTGGGCAGTGCAGAGAAACAGCACCCCCACAGCTGAGATCCAGGCCCTGTCCATCTCCCAGATGTAGAACTCTGCTAGTCATTGCCAACACAGAATCTCACCCCAGACGAACTGAAAGCACTGGCATTTTAAAAAGTGGCTTCTGCACACGTTCAGATTTGAGAAACGCTGATCTGGTGTGTGAACCACAGTGAATGCAGATTATCTTAATTGCTTGGCTATTTTTCAGTGTGTTGATCTCCTTTCTGCATTAGCTGCAAGGTTTGATCCCTGGACGCAGTCTCTATTGTGGAGCTCTTCACCTTCCTCTCCTTTCCTGGCTGTATTCCTTAGTGGTGTCTGCACTGATGGAGATGACCTGGGAACCAGGACAGAATTTAGTTTTGGGGGGAGTCCTTTGCCCCCTCTCCCACACCCCCAAATGGAAGGCACCGCTCAGGTCCTCAACCACAGAGGTCAGGCCCGCTGACTGGGGAAGCGTTTGCAGCTCAGAAGGCTAAGGGATCTTTTTGCTCATTTGCTGGGGTTGAGCATTCTCTCTTCTGCTTTCCTTTCCACTCTGGGCTTCAATACAACACAGTTGGATGTGTGACACCTGTCCGTTTCTGAGGTGACGTGTGCTAAAGGTGTCAGCGCTGTACATCTGGTTTGTGGCTTTCAAAATACTTCTGTCTTATTTTTAAGAGCAAAGAGAAGCAGGGAAGGGTGATTGATTCCTTTAAGGTAGTGACAGAGGGGCACTGGGCCCTTCACTCTGGCGAAACAGAGATTTCAAGTAATTCTTAATACGTGGCTTTTAAATTGCATTGAGGTTGGTGAAAATAGGTCAAGCTGTCCTTGGTGCTGGTCAATCAATGATAATAGATGACTTTTAAATCTTTTTAAAAAATTCGATGATACAGAGATGCAGCAGGAGAGCTTCCCACACCCCACTCCTCTCTGCTCCTTTCACCAAAGCCCTGCTTAGAAGGCCCCAGAAAGGTTGCAGAGGGGGAGGGAGCCACATGATTGCCAGCTCCAGGGCTGCTGACAGGAGAGCTCAGAGGAGGCAACTGGGAACCCTGGAAGGGGGGATTCTGCAAAATCTGACTGTTGCCTCTCTCGGCTTCATTGTGGTTCTTGGAGAGGGGACACACTCTGGGAAAGATGGGAAAGATGAGAAAGACAGCATGGGGAGAAGACTTGGCCATCATTTGTGCTCCAAATAATTTTTTCTTTGGTTACAAAACTAATACATGCTCATTATAGAGAATTTAGAAAACACACAAAGGTCCATAGAGGGAAATATAGATTTCCTGTAATCCCACTAGCCAGAATAATTATTAATACTGGGTTGTAATTCTGTTCAGATACATACATTTTCTTCTACTTCCCATCTTCAAGATCATTAATATTGCTAAAAATGTGACTTTAATGATTGCTCCATATACATGTGCCCAGTCTCATTTATATAAAATTACTAAAATTGATCATCGCAGCTATTTCTAATTTCTAGCTATTAAAAATGCTGTGAATGCTCTCTAACACAAATCTTTAAGCATCTGTGATGAACTCCTTGGAATAACTGCTAGAAGTAGGATTAGAAAGTGAAAGATGTGATTCTTTTTAAAGTTTTTGGTACATTTGGCCTCCTTGCCCCCTGGAAAGGTTGCTTTCAGTTTGCAGCTCGCTAGGACCTAAGCCTTTTCCGATGAAGGAGCCGGTATGCTCTCAGTTATAAATAATAGTAACAACCACTAATTCAAAGTGACTTGGACAGAAAGATTTAGTGGCTTCAGAAACTGGACAATAGCTTCATTGTTTCTCTCTCTGTTAGTTTCATCCTCAGTCTAATTTCCTTGTGGTTGTAAGACTGCTGCAGGCAAAGTACTTCTTTCATACCTAGAAGAGAAAGACAGTTCAGCCCCATCACTGGACAGAAGCCATTCTGACTGGCCGGGAAAGCCTAGGATTACCAGACGTTAGGGCTGGGGGCTTCCTGTTACCTTGATGGACAGGACCACCAAGGGGCACCTGGGAATGGAAGCAGCAGAGCGAGGGGGCAGGCCCTCACTTGCCATATTGTTGCTCCCAGTGGCCCATGTGCATCGTGGGTGTTGGCAAGGCAACCACTGTGCTATTTATGTCCTGTTATATCAGGTCCGTTTTAAAGTTTTCCTGACATGATAGGTAAAAATGGCATTCCATTGCTATTTTACTTTGTGTTTCTTTGACTACTGTTGAGATTTTATGTATTTTTTATGTTATTATATTTTGTTTTATTTTAGTAAAGGTTTATTCTTAACATTAAGTAAAAGATGCAATATATTTTTAAAAACTATTTAATGGCCATTTGTATGTCTTCTTTAGTGAACTGCTTCTTCAGGCCCTTTTCCTGGATTTTTCTGGATTAAATCCATTCTCTTGGGGCACCTGAGTGGCTCTGTGAGTTAAGTTCCTGACTCTTCAGGTCATGATCTCAGGTCGGTAGGATCAAGTTCCGTGTCAGGATCTGCACTGGAGCCTGCTTAAGTTTCTCTCTTTCTCTGCACTCCCCGGCCCTCCCCTCTCTTGTCTCCCTTGCTTTAAAAAAAAAAAAAAAAAAAAAAAAAAAAAAAAAAAAAAAAAAAAAAAAAAAACCATTTCTTTACAGATTGTAAAATTGTATTTAGGAGCTTGAACAGTGGCTCTCATCCTGGTTGCACATTAAACTCATCCGGGGAATTAAAAAAATCTATATGATGTCATCACCAACCTCCAAAGATGCTGATTTAATTCGGACAATGCACGCTTTCATCTCTCCTCTGGAGATTCGAAATTGCTTCCAGGATTGAGACATGTTAACCTTTTGAAATACCTGCCCTCAACGCTCAGATCTACCGATATCTCTTCCACGTCCAACCAGACTCTTCTTCTCTTCTAGATTACTCCGCAATCCTACAGCCTATCATAAATAGCTCTCATAAGATGAAGCACTTACTCCAACCCTGGAAAAAACCAGAATGAGATGAATATTCATGACCACTTAGTATCCATAAGTCAAGCAATCAGCAGCTTCTCCAGCAGGTCCCGGCAACAGTGCTCAGGCTTGCCGGAGTCACTTCCTGGCCTCTTGCTTTCGGATGAAGGGAGAAAGGCAAAGATGTCCCTAAGACAATGAGTCCGGGAACAGCGTATTTGTAAACAGGGAGCTCCACGGAAACATGTTCTTGCTGAAAAGCAGGAAAGTATTTACCTCTACCTTCCTTGTGGACGGCACTTCAGCTGTACTACAGAAACAAGTGCTGTTATGCTTGGTTTATTCCCGCCCCTAAAGGGTCCAAGGAAATGGGAGCAGACATTTCCTTTAACAAATGACCGCGCTTCTCTTAAACAGCTACTGTTTGTGCATCCCCCCTCGCTCGGTTTGGGGAATAGCAGGCTCCTTGTTATTCCCAGGGTGTGTTAAGTCAATGAAATCAAACTGGAAACTTTGTTTCTTCCAGCATTGTGCTGACAAATGGGTTAGTTTTTGTTTGTTTGTTTTATTTTGTTTTGTTTTGTTTTGTTTTGTTTTTAAATCAGAAACACCTCACTGCTTCAAATCATCAATCAGGAGAAATTGTTTCATAAATGTTCCTTTCCTTGGCTGTAACTGAGATGTGCTTCTTCTGAGTTCAGGAGGGCTATTAAGGTCTTTGAATACTAAGGGGAAAGCTGGCATTCCATCCAACTAGTTCTTGCCACTGCCTCTAAGTATTTATTTGATAAATAATCGTGTCCTCCTGAAATCTTACATTATGCATATCCATCATTGATTGATCATCTTTAATTATCTCGCTCAGTCTTCCTGTGGATGTATCCATAAGCTGTTTGCTAATGTTTTATTTATCAAATTATAAAAATATTTGGCATTTCAAACAAACACATAAACACCATCTGTGAAAAATAGTTGCCACTATTACTGGAGATAAGTACCCAGCAATGAGGCATGGTGGACTTGCTGGCATTGACAAGTACTTTCATTGTCCTCAGGGAAAATGGCAAGGTGAATGTGTTCCAACGGAGGGCAAGACAAGCATAGGGCATCGGGAAACCATCCGCCATATAAGATAGAATCCCATGCTTTATACCTCTCAACTCAGACTTGCATACCTGCTTGTCCAAAAGATGTAAGGGAAATATGCCTAAAGGACTTTATTATTCTAGCAGCCTAATTTTACCTACCAAGCCCACAGAAGTATTCAGTTAATGAAAGGAAGTCATTTTTTTTCTTGCTTCCTTGAGAGTTAATAATACAAAAATGCAGATTTTTGAAAAATATAATCAGTCCCCAAGGAAATTGCTCCCATCTTTACAATTTGCAAATCCAGCAAAGTGCAGCAAACTGTGCAGTTTAGCAATCAAGGAAGAATCCCAGCCCTTGAAGAGGCAACATAGTTTATCACTTTCTGAAAATTCAAATGTCAAAGCACTGGGAAAGATATGGCTGAGATTTTTCTTGTCTGGCAGACAAGAAGAGAAGGTAGGCAGTAGCCCAGGTAATACTCAACACAGTATTTTCTTGAAGTGGAAGGCAAAGATAAACAAAATTCCAGAGTAGACACTGCAGCTATGTCCCAAAAGATACTGGGTGGCCCTTTGGCTATTTTGGGAGGCCCTTCTGCTCACACCCTATTTTCCTAGATAGATGCCTCCCCCTTCTTACAAGTGCCCACTGTCCTCTTCTAAGAAGAGGAGTGCACAAAGAACAAGGGTTTGTGAACCAGTGACAGCTTGGTACAAATCTCCACCACAAACACACGGTGTGACCTGGAGGAAGTTATTGACCTATTTATGATATCAATGCAATTCATCAACTTCTTTCAGATTTCACCACTTTTTTATGCACTCACTTGTGTGTGTGTGTGTGTGTGTGTGTGTGTGTGTGTGTATCTTCGTATAATCATCACTAGAGTCAAGACACAACACATTTCCCATCACAAGGATTTTTGTCTTATAACTACAGCCCCCTCCCTCAACCACCCTGACCCCCAACTCCTTACAACCACTCTGTTCTTGGTCTTCACAATTTTGTTATTTCAAGAATGGTATAGAGATAGGCTCCTATACTAGGTAACCTTTGCATCTAGGCTTTATGAACTCAGCATAATTTTCTCGAGAGAGAGCGAAGTTGTGTATATTGATAGCTCATTCCTTTTTACTACTGAATGGTATTCCACAAATCAAATGTTTTCTTTTCATATTTTTTCTTTTCTTTTAATTCCTGTATAGTTGACATACAGTGTTATATTAATGTCAGGTGTATAATCTAGTGACTTGACACTTCCATACATTGCTCAGGGCTCATCACAACAGGTGCCCTTCTTCACTCCCATCACCAGTTCCTCCATCCCTCACCCACATCCCATCTGGTGACCATCAGTGTGTTCTCTGCAGTTGAAAGTCTGATTCTTGGTTTCTCTCTCTCTCTCTCTCCATTTTTCTCATTTGTTTCTTAAATTCCACGTATGAGTGAAATCATATGGTATTTGTCTTTCCCTGACTTATTTCCCTTAGCATTATACTCTCTAGCTTCATCCGTGTTGTTGCAAATGGCAAGATTTCATTCTTTCTTATGGCTGAATATATTCCAGTACATTTATTTATATGCACATTTTCTTTATTCAGTGTGTGTGTGTGTGTATATGTATGTTACATATACATGTATGTGTGTATATATATGTATATATATACACCACATTTTCTTTATCCACTTATCTTTTGATCACACAGAAATAAATCCACAATTATATGATCAATTAATCTTTGACAAAGCAAAAAATATCCAGTGGGGCAAAGGCTCTCCAAGAAACAGTGTTGGGAAAACTGGTCAGTTACGTGCAAAAGTATGAAACTGGACCAATTTCTTATACCATACACAAAAATAAACTCAAAATGGATTAAAGGCTTAAATGTGAGACCAGAAACCATAAAAATCCTAGAAGAGAGCATTGACAGTAATGTCTCTGGCATCGGCTATAGCAACATTTTCCTAGATAATGTCTCCTGAGGCAAAGGAAATTAAAGTAAAGTATCTATCAGTAAACTATCAGTACTACATCAAAATAAAAGGCTTCTGCACAGCAAAGGAAACAACCAACAAAACTAAAAGGCAACCTACTGAATGGGAGAAGATATTTGCAAATAACATAACTGATAAAGGGTTAATATCCAAAATATAGAAAGAACTTCTAAAAACACCCAAAAAGCAAATAATCCAATTAAAAATAGGCAGAAGACATGAATAATTATTTCTCTAAAGAAGACATCCAGATGGCCAACAGACACATGAAAAGATGTTCAACATCACTCAGCATCAGGGAAATACATACCAAAACCACGATGAGACACCACCTCACACCTGTCAGAATGGCTAAAATGAACAACACAGGAAACAACAGGTATTGGTGAGGATGTGGAGAAAGGGAAACCTCGTGCTGTGTTGGTGGGACTCAAGCTGAGTCAGTCACTGTGCAGGGCAGTGTGGAGGTTCCTCAAAAAATTAGAGTTACTGTATGATCCAATAATCACAGTACTGGGTATTTACCCAAATAATATGTAAACACTAATTCAAAAAGATAGGTGTTCTTCTATGTTTGTAGCAGCATTATTTACAATTGACCATTCTATTTAAATTTTTTTTTAATTTTTAAAATTATTTTATTTTTTAGAGAGGGGAAGAAGGGGAGAGAAGCAGAGAGAGAGGGGAAGAGAGAATCCTAAGCAGGCTCCATACCCAGTGCAGAGCCTGACACAGGGCTCAGTCTCACAACCCTGAGATCATGACCTGAGCAGAAATAAAAATTCTGACACTTAACTGACTGAGCCATCCAGGCACCCTGCTATTGACCATTTTAGACTCAGTTTTTTCAGTAGAAAAATTGACCTAAATAAAAGTAGGAGCTCAAACAATATAAAGGAAGGAAGGGAAAGGGGAGGAGAGAGACAGAGACTAGGGAGAGAAAAGGGAAAGAGAATAGAGAGAAGATGGAGAAAAGATAGGAGGGAAGGAGGAAGATAGATGTTATTAGAATCAAATGAAATCATTTCTCAGCCGACCTTAGTTCTCTACCAGT
Organism: Lutra lutra; assembly: GCF_902655055.1. Lineage (NCBI taxonomy): Eukaryota > Metazoa > Chordata > Mammalia > Carnivora > Mustelidae > Lutra > Lutra lutra. The sequence continues at coordinate 6,697,903 of NC_062287.1, forward strand.
TCTCTTTTCCTTCAGCTTCTCCAGCCCCCTCCCTCTCTCCTTTTGCCCTCTGCTCAAAGCATCAACAACAACCAGTCAAAGACTTTGACCTAAGGACCATCCAGCTCCAAGGATGCGCATAGGCACAGCTGCGTGGCCCATCTGTAGCATCGCACGGAGATGACATATGGCATTGGTCTCTTTGAGTCAGGTTGGCTTTACCAGAGGCTGTCTTCTTTGTAGGGGAGGTTGAACATCAAATTATTGTTGGGAAAGCCTACTAGTAATCTGCTGTAGTTAGGCTTTTATTCAATTTCCCCCCTCCCAATTAAGGCTTTTTAAAAAAGTATCATGTCTGTGCTCTACAGAGGAAGGAAAGTAAAGCATAAAACCAAAAAGTCTCAGGAGGGGTGGGCACAGGGAAAATAAGGACAATAAAGGACATTAACTAGCATTTGCTGAGAACTTACTAGTGCTGTTCAATTTGTAATTATGTATCTTAGATAATCATCATAACGATATCACAAGGTAGGTATGGCAATATCACAATGGAGGCCCAGAGAGATTAAGAAATCTTCTCAACTAGACCTTGAGCTAGGGAATATGGAGCTGGGATTGAAACCCAGACACTCTTATTACAGAATGATTGAGCTTAATTTTCTGCTGAGAGTGGGCACAGGCTTGGAGTTGGACAGACATGGGGTCAAGCATTGGCTTTGCCACGTGGGGGCTGAGTGGCATTGACTCTGCTACTTAAACTTTGTGAATCTTCATTTGTAAAATGAAGGTGCTAAGAGAACCCCACATCAGAGGTCTGGTTGAATGTTAAATACGACCATGCTTGCAGAAACTCGTAGCATGGTGCTTGCCATGTACAGTCACCATTTTGTAAAGTGCTACTTATGAATAGTTTCATTTTATGATAGAGGTGACCTAAATAGCAGCATTACTTTGTTTTAATTTGCTAACTTTTGTACATTCATCAGCACCATTCATAGGCACCATTGACATTGGTGCAACTGTTAAATATTTTTTTAGACACGAATTCTTACTTTGGAAAAAATGAATTATATTCTGAAAATTTCTCATGCACTGGGATGAAATGGTTTCTGCTTTTTATGATAAACCCCTAAATGGGATTTAAAAATCATCCCGAAGAGAAGTAGACTGTGTACAATAATAAATCGCTATCCTATTATTCTGCTTTCTTAATACCGTCTAATCCTCGTCGTTTTGTCTAGTCATTAAGAAACTTTATCTGAGGGGCTCAAAGGAAGGCAATGTTGTGGAAAAAATTAGAGTTCAAAATTCAGATACTCAGATTCTTTTTTTTAATCACAAACTCGAGGCAAATATGTGAATTGTTTCCCATGTTGGATATATTGAATATATACCAGCCACCTTTGAGTGTTCTTCGAAAAGGGACGTGTCACAAAACAATAGCTCCATGAGGAAGCAACCTTAAAATGGTGCCAAGTGTATCAAATCTAGATTCATGACTACGTACTATTTATTGGCTCTGCACTAGCAGATTGAGTAAAATGAAGGAAACAATTTAAGTACCTTTTCTGCTTTTTAATGATATGTTGAAAAGCGTTCCCAATTCTCCTAAATGCCCCCAATCATCATGCCTGAATAGTGTTTCAACTCTGCAATTTGAACCATTTCCTGAGCTGTTTCCGATCAATGTATATTGTTTTCACACCAACTAATTCTAAAGAGTTCTCAGTAATTTTCATCTTTAGCAAAAAGCACTGTAGGTGGGAAAAACGAAGGTTTCCAGGAGTGAAATACAGGTAAAGAGAGAGCTGTGAAAGGGAAAAGAAAGTGGGGTCAGTGAGGTTTCTGGAACAGAGGCTGGCATGTGGCGGGGGGGGTCTCTGGGAAGAACACTGGGGTGGTTTCTCTAATTGCTAAGCCCATCCCCGCCTCTTGAAAGGGCCCATGACCCCAAGGAAGAGAGAAAACAGCCTCTCTTTTCTCCCAAACCATGCAGAAGCTAAAAGGATCCTTTGAAAACAATTGTCATGGTTTGAAGCATGCTTTTTTCATTTTATAGTATTCAAACCAAAAAGGAGGAGGAAGGGGAAATAATGATGATACTGGATCTCTTTCCCATGTTCCAATGAAGCACACATTCCTGTGTCATTTTTGATACTCGCCAGAAACAGAAGGTAGTGATGGAAGATAAGAGAAAGGATGAGAGAGGTGAGAGAGGGGGAAGTAGAGTCAGGGAGGGAGAAGAAAGAGAGACTGGCCAAAACGATGATCATGGTTGAAATCCCTCCTACTTTGCCTGGTGGATTTTTTTCAGAAGCTATTCTCTCCCACACATTATATAAGCCTCTATTACATACCCACTCTGATACCACCCGTGACACAGCCTTGGACAGTTCAGGAACTGGCTACATGCACTTTAGTGTACTGCCGAGAAAATCAAGGTGACAGACTCTGTGGGTGCCCTTTGTAAAGACTTAAAAGCCAATTGAAGACTCAATGATTATTTGCTTCTTGCAAACAAAGTATATGCATGTGGGCACATTCAGAAGCAGGACGGGTGGCACCGAGAAGGAAGGTCACCTCTTGTGTCTATCAGAACGCGTGATAGCCAGAAACTCTCATAGACAAAGACATTTGGGTCCCGGGCTTTTCTGGAGGAGAATGAGAGAGGAAGTAACGGGCAGCCATGGAAGCACGCCTCGCCCAACAGACATAGGGCTTGAAGGACTCATGTAAGTCTGGAACTTCCAATTTAAGGTTGAGGAAAATAGTCTGAATCAGAAACAATTTGTCCAGTGTCCAAGGTCAATATTTATTGTCTGGCATAAATAGCAAAATACCCAGGTTTCTCATATCAGGCCATTAAAAAAAATCATCCTCTCTTTCTTCTTAAAGAGTCAGCAGATCTGAACCCCAGTATGTTTAGGTCCCCAAGTCTTTCATGCTGTCAGTGTTAAGGACACATGACTGCTCTGTCCCCATCGCCAAGTCTTCTGAGGCATCTCTAGCCTGCACGCCCCCACACACAAATAACAATTTGGTCAGTTCTTTTCTGTGTAATATTTTGAATCTTTGTAAATTGGGAGTTGGATGAAGAGAGGAGGGTGTAGTCTTTAAAATAATAACAGCCACAGTGATTCCTTTTGACCATGTAAACTTCTAGAATTCCTGTCTCTTTCATGTTAAGAAGTAAAATGATTATTTCTTCCTGTCTCCATCCTTTAAATCTGCAATCCCATAACCATCACTTTATCAATTACTCACTGTATCAAATCAGTCATCCCTATTTTATTGTGTCCACTTTATGTACTCGCTCCCAGCACAGTCTATTAACAGCCTCCCCCACCCCCCAGAACAGAGGAAAAGCCCTGTAGCTCCTTTCCGTCAGACTCAGGAATTCTTCCAGCTTGTTCCTCCTTGCCTGCCTAGCGGATTTCATTTACTGATTTTCCGACTAGTGTCTGTATCTCACAGGGGCAGGAGGTACCAAAACAAAAAAATAAATAAATACGCTCCCTATCTTCAGAGAGTGTTTGGTTCAAGGGAGAAGACAGATCCCTGCTACTATGGTCCTAGGGCTAGAATGTCAATATCCCTTGTGGCCCCATCAGAAATACAGACTTACATGCATTTCAGACTTACCGAATCAGAATCTTCATTTTAATGAGATTCCTGGGTGATTCAAATACACATTAAAGTTTTGGGAGCTCTGAATTCAGCATCGGATAAGGAAGTATAGTGCAGAGTTGCCTTTACCATTGTCTGGGAAGTAAAAGACACTGGTTCTGGAAGCAAACAGGTGGGCACTTAACTCGGATTTGATGAGTCAAGGAGGACTGTTGGAACTGAAATCTGAAGGACACATTTGTGTGCACATGTGTTGGGGAGGGGTAGTTAGAGAATATGGAGTGACTGGTCAGAATATGTCAGGTTCTGCTAGAGTAACAACCCCAAATCTTAGTGGCTTAAAATATCAAAGATTGCTTTCCCTCTCATTGTACTTATTTATTGTGGATTAAACTCAAAAACCAATTGAAGGGAGACTCCAAATCTGCTTCCATGTTCTCCAAGACAGAAGCAAAGGGAATGTAATGACTTGTATACTGACTCTTCACCATCAGCCCAGGAATGGTTCAAGATTCTTCTGTGCAAATTCCATTAGCCAAACAGATCGACACGGCCACACCTAATTATAAGGTGAAATGTAACCTCTTAAATGTAAGAGAAATGTAACCCTGCCGTGCTTGGATAAAGTGCTAGAATACTGGTAAACAGTCCTCATGACTGCTATGATGGAAACAGCCCATGGGGAAGTATTTCAGGGAAAGGAAATAGCATGTCCAAAGTTTTGGAGACGACAGATAGCAAAAAGTGTTCTAGGCTCTGGTTGAAGTTTTGAGTTTCAGAATGGGGTTCAGGAGGAGGACTTGTAAAAAGATGAAGCTTGAGAACTAAGACAGGAGAAGATTACTCAGGGTTTCATAAGATCCATTAAATAACTTGGAATTTTATTTTAAGAGGTGTGAGGAACCCCTGAAAAAGTTTTAAAAGTTCACAGCAATGCAATCAGATCAACATTTGAGAAGATCACTCTGGAGGGAAACAGGAATTCATTCATTCATCTACCAAATATAATGCCATGAGTCAGGCACTGTGCTAGGTTGATGAAGAGATGAAAACAGATCAGATGCCTGACTTTGGAGCTTGAAATACGGTGTTTGCAGGAAGAACATTTAGGAGTATCCAGGCAAGCAGTGAGAATGCTCTAGACTAAGGTAGGGAGATATTGGAGATGGGGGTAGAGAGAAGTGGGCATATCTGAGAAAAAGCTATTGGGTGTGGGTGGTGAAGGAGGGGAAGAATTCCATAAAAAGATTCTTCCTATGATTTAGGCTACAGGGTGGATGGTGAAGTCATTTACTGAGATGGGGAACACTGCTGAAGGAGCAGATGTGGGTAGGAAAGGAGTTGGATGAGTTCCATTTGGGCCCAATCTATGAGCTTATAACTTGGTTTCTGGTTTTGTTTTTATCAGTTGAATTTGATCCTAATTTTATTTAAGTACTTTGTACCTCATATTTAGCTAACCTCTTGGATTTGGTGACTGGACATTTGAAATATTCTCTGCTTTGGACCCTGGCACTCTCCAGACTCTGCCTTGGTAGCCCATCCTCACCTTCTCCCACAAGTTTCTTAGTATCAAGGGGGAGATAGCGAAATGTGCGAGGCAGGGGTCTCCTGTCACCCAGGGTTGCGGGGGAGCTCATCCATGTAACTTTGGTACTGTTCATTCAGTTCAAAGGCTGCTCTGGACTAAATGTTTGTGTACCCTCAAAATTTATATGTTGAAATCCTAAACCCTGATGTGATACTATTAGGAAATGGGGCTTTTGGGAAGTGATTAGGTCATGAGGGTGGAGCCCCCAGGAATGGGATTAATGCCCTTATGGAAGAGACTCTGGTCCTCCCGCTCTGGGAGGACACAGTAAGCAGAGGGCTGTGCCCGGAGAAGCAGCTCTCACCAGACGCTGAATTTGCTGTACCTTGATCTTGGGCTTTTCATCCTCCACAACTGTGAGAAACAAATTTCTGTTGTTCATAAGCCACCACCTGCAGTATTTTGTCACAGCACCCCAAACTAAAACAGAGGCCTTTACACCATGTCCTATTCATGGATGTTTCTGTGCCATTATATAATATTCCAAGCTAAGCCACATCAACATTTTTTTAAAAGATTTTATTTATTTATTCGACAGAGACCACAAGTAGGCGGGGGGGGGGGGGAGCAGGCTCCCCACTGAGCAGAGAGCCCGATGTGGGGCTCGATCCCAGGAGCCTGAGATCATGACCTGAGCCAAAGGCAGAGGCTTACCCCACTGAGCCACCCAGGCGCCCGGAGCCACATCAACATTATAATGGCTTTGGACACGCAGGATGTGGAGAAATGGGCAGTTTTCTTCAGCGCTCCTGGAGGTTCATGTGTCATACAGATCCTCCGACACGGTTCATCCTCTCCTGGGTACATACCCCCGAAAGAAACCTATGCACCCATGCCCAGGACTCATGGACAGGAATATGCATATGGCAGAACAGTAATAATTAAGTTGGGAAAAATCCAAATACCCAGAAAAGGTAAAATGTATGAATACATTTTGTATATCCACCAGACATTATACCTCCAGTAGTGAACACTACCAAGTCACAGCTGCGGTGAACGTTACAGAGACTTCTCGCAAACACAGTGGTACATGAGGAAGAAGCAAGACAAGAAAGAACACATAATACACTTCTATTTAAGTAAGGTTTAAAGATAGGTGACGCTGCTGTATTATTTAGGATTGCTTACGTAGGTGGTAAACCATAAAGAAAAGCAGGAATATCATTATCAAAAGTGACAGGATAGCCCTTACCTTTGGAGGAAAGTTTGGAATTAGGACAAGGGAGAGCCACCCAGGGTTGAGAGTCTCTGGACCTGCCAGCACTCTGTTTCCTGGGGTTAACTGAAGTATACTTTAGAGGAGAGGAATTCACCTAAATTCTGTTTTAAAATTTTGATTGTGAATTCAAAGGTTGAAACTTGTCTTCATGTGAGTCCTAGAATCTCTGTATTCATAAAAAAAAAAAAAAAAGATTAGTAGTGGTAGATTGAGCTGGAGAGAAGTGAACAAAGGAATTGGCTGGTATTGGATTATAGGAACAGGTGGGAAGACATTAAGGTAAGGGGAGGGGGGTCTCTTGACTAGCTTTGTTCTGGGGATGGACAGACTGCTTTTCCCCCTGGAATCCGAGGTCATGCTTTTTTTGTTGTTGTTTCCATATTCCGCCTAAATGGGCCATCCTGTAACTTCATTCTTTTCTTTTAATTTGGTTCTCAGTCACCGTTGGCTTTTGGGCTGTGTTCCATTCATCAGTGAGCACAGCATGTCCCAAGGCCCCTGTGTGCTATATACATACGTAAAGTGATAGTTTCCTAAAGGTCTTTGTCTGGTTTGGGATTGCATACATTTCTTCTTTGTAAGTTGTACTACAATCCTTTTGTTTTCTGATTGTTAACATAATACATGAGATCTGTATGTACTGACATATAAAGGCCTCTAAGACATAACATTGAATTTTTAGAAAAGCGAGTTACAGTTATGTTCAGAATAATGCCATTTCTTAAATGATACATTTCTATATGAGTACACATGTGTGCTAATGCAGACAAAATTCTCCTAGGAAGCTATAAATCAGGGTTCTCAACTGGGGGGCAGGTGATTTTGATACCCAGAGGACGTTTGGCGAAGTGTGGAGACCTTTTCGTTTGTCATAACTGAGTAGATGCTGTTGAAATCTAGAGACTAGATACCCAGGAGGCTACGTAGTACCCCACAGTACACAGAGCAGCACAGCCCCACTCCCCAAAAGTTATCCTGCTCAAAAGCCCACAGTGGAGCACTTGAGAGAAACCCTGCCATTATTGAAAATGAGTAACGATGTCAATCTATGGGAAGGGGGTTGAAATGGTAAGATCTTTAAGGAGTATTTTAGCTTTCTCTGAGTTCGAGTTTTGAGGAAGACACTTTTTTTTATAGTCTGTAAAATACTAATAAACAAAATAAAACATGAAAGTGATATGTATCTGTTATAAAAATTAGAAAACACTGTTTAGTTAAAAAAGGAAACTAAAACCACCCAAAATTTACTGTCCAGAGATATCTGGCATATTTCTTTGTAAGTATTTTTTCTATGTGTATATCTGTGCACATATAGAATTATATTTTTTAAATGATGCTCACACTTGGGGCACCTGGGTGGCTCAGTTGGTTAAGCGTCTGCCTTCAGCTCAGGTCATGATTTCAGAGTCCTGAGATCAAGGCCCACATAGGGCTCTCCGCTCACTGGGGAGTCTGCTTCTCCCTCTCACTCTCAAATAAGTAAATAAATAAAATCTTCAGATTTCAGTCAGATGATGACCTCATTCCGTTTTCAACCGTGGCTGAAATTATCAGAAATTAATAGATAGCGCACACATTTGGAAATGGAAATTTGAGAGCTGGATGCCAACTTAGAAAAGATTTTACTTAGTAACGTTGCTACAGCAAGAAGCCTCCTAAAATACAAGTAATTGCCACTCGTGGTTTAATTATTCCATTTTCTCAAGAACATAGTTTGGAGCTCAAGTGTGCATATTGGGTAGCGATTAACCTTCAGTGGTAACGTGGAGGACACCAAATAGCTTATTTAAGCATCTCCCTTCTCAAAATGCCACTGAAATGAATTAAATTCCAATTTCTATTCATGGATTAGAGCAAATTGCTCATTACGACCAGGCAGATGGAGACCTTGTGACAAGTGGGAGGACACTGGGGAGGAAATGGCTGCCTGCAAGAGGTTCCACCCGTCCAAGGAGGAGGAAGGAGGAAGAGCAGAAACCCCGGGAGCCCGAGGGCACTCTGCCTTCCCAGAGCTCGGCTCTCCCACCCCTCAAGGAGCCCGTTCATTCTGTGCTGGCTGCCTTGGAAATGCTTTGAGATCACCACCACCAGGTTCTCCTTTGCCCGACCTCTGCCCCAGGCACTTGACTTTGCGTGCTTTAGATCAGCAGGAGGATGCAGGGGAACAATTGGAATTAGTTTTCTCAAGTGCCATCTATTCAGGAACTATTTCTCTCCCCTGTGGCAATGAACTGAGGAGGTCATGATTCTGAGGTGAGAGACAACCCGTGGAAAACAGCAACATTTCTCTGGGGCTGGGGGTGGAGCCTCTAGAACTGGAATCCTCCCTGGGCTTCTCACCTGGCCTCTCTGTACCTCCACTTCCTCTGGCTGCCCCACGGTGAGAGCACTAAGACCTGATTCTTTTCATTGCTTGAGGATTACATGAGGTAATACAGAAAGCAGTGTGCTGGGCGTAAGGAACAGGCTTGGTCCCAGCCAGTGGTACAGTTCTCTGTTGTCACCCCTGCCCACTTCAACTGCTGGAATAAGTGCAGGAAGAGTGTAAAGAGAAGAATGAGAACACTGGGGAAGGTGTCACGGAGAACACTCACCGGTCATGGTCTCTGAGCCTCTCTACCTAACCTGCTCAGACTCACGCAGCTCTGGGTGAACCTCTGTCTTCAGTAGCATTGCTTTTGGCATGCTGGCTAGGCTGATCTATCTTCTCTGTCTGGTTTAGGAGGGTTTGGGAAAGGAAGACTAGCTTTCCAACACAGCGCTTCCAAGGAAATTATCATTTACACATTCATTCATTCATTCATATATTCGATAGCTCAGAAAATATTTATTGGATACCTTCTCTCTGGGCAACCCATGAGATAAGGAGGTGAATAAAATGCACACCATACTTTGAAAAAGCACAGGGTTTATTAAAATAAGGAGCTATTTGAGTGACCTCAAATGATGAACCTTGTCAGCAAACAAAACAAAACAAAAAATATCACTGACCCTTTTCTCTCTACAGCCTTTTCCAGCTTCCTTTTTAAAAAAATATCTGCCTCTTTTCACAGCTGCTGGTGAAGAGGCAGAACATCAGTGTTCAACACGCAGAAGCTGTGGCTTACATTCTGGTTGTGGAATATCTAGAAGGACATTTTTTGGGAAATCTTAAATCAAGTAACTCTTTTTCGAGCCTGGTCTCTCAGAATGCACTGGGTTTCACCACTGTTTGGGGCACTCCGTTTCTTGGTCTTAAAAGGGAGGTGTGTCATGGTTTTCCAGGGATACAACAAAAAACAAACTTAGAAAGGTAGGTCAGGAAAAGCTTGGGGACAGCCTGAGTCTCATAATAAAGACTTTGGGTTTTATTTTATAGTCCACGGGTGGGGAGATGTCCAAATAAAGATGGCGGTCGTTGTCGGCATAGACGATAACATTGTGAGAGAGTATGTCCAGAGACAGGAAAAGTAAAGAGGTTGGGGGAAGAAGTTTGGAATGGCTCTTTGCATTTTACTTGTTATAAAATAAAATAATTCCGTAGGAAAAAAAAAAAAAAAAGGGGAGGTGTGTCAACCTTAAGAAGAAATTTGTGAAGTTTGGGTTGGATCCAGTTCTAGGACTTAACTCCAGTGTTAGGATTTAACATCGTTTCCTGGACAAGACTCTCTGTAAGGCTATTACGATGAATTTCCTAATTCTTTGAAATGTCTGACAGTATTTTTGGTTGTGGAACCGATTGTGTCTTAAGGCTGAGATTTTTCTCTAGTCCGTCTGACTTAAGATGACTCCTTTTTGGCTTTTGTAACAGAAGGTATGACTTGGAAACTTGATAGAAACGGTTGTTGTCAGAATAGCATCTAGAAAAACATCACGAACAGTTCTGCTCCAGTGAAATCCTTAGACCGTGGTGTAGCTCCCCGAATGGTGTGATGGCTCAGACCAATTCAGATGTGGGATGTGCATTACAGAACGGTGTTTGGCAAAGGCACCAACACACAGGGCTGAGAAGGACACAAGTTCTCTGCAATCAACTTGGTCCTGGGGTTAAGTTAGAAAACCCTCTGAGGGAACAGTGAATGCATGTGCCCTGAAGATATGCCCTGGCGTTGCCTCCCTCCCCAGCTTCCGAGAGGCTTGCCCAGTGATCGTCTATGCAAAGTGTCCACTAGATGCAGCCCTGTTAGTCAATTGGGCCTTCCTAATGACTGGATTGCCTGATGGGCATAATGACTTCCTTGGTCCTTGCCTCACCTCTCTTGGATCAACATATCAGGAGGTCTTCAGCCTCCACAGGCCCAGCTTTTCTTCAGGCTCTAGAACCCATTATTTTCCCGAGTCTTAGGAACTATAGTCTACATCTTCCACATGTTCTGTCCCACTCTGACCTTGTACTTCAAGCCTAATAGATGTGTTCTCACCTGTTCTTGATGCCCAAACATTTATATTATATACGATTCCAGTAATTGGGTCTCCACATGAGTATCTTGACCCCTCTAAGTTCCTTTGGGTGGGACTGGACTTCTCCCTTGGATTGGAAAATTTCCCTAAAGACAAGACTCAGGGTTCCGAATGCTAATTTTCATACTTAGGTACTTGAAACTCAAAGCCAGACCCCTGCATTCAGACTCGGCTCATCTCAGGGACACCCACCTGAAGCCCTTAACTCGTGCTACTTAGATATCTATCTGACTTAGACTAGGTGTCAGGCTGTACCTCTCTGCTCAGTTCTTCTTTATGACTCTACTGTCCACCCCCCCACACCCCTCACTCCCTAATACTGGTACCACCTCACATGATCAGAAAGTTGTTCATTTAAAAAAATATGTATTGAGTGCCTATGATGGGTGCTTTGGACACAGAGCTGTGCAAGACTGAAGACAGCATCTTCTCAGCGCTTCTCACCCAGTGGGCCATGCAGACAAAGGGATGAGCAATTACAACAGCGAAACGCTGCGGTACCGGGGTCTGAAAGCATTTGAGTGGAGGAAGCAGACATGAAGGTTGGAGATAAGAGGAGACATCTGGAGGTAGAGACATTTAAACCAACACTGGGAGGTTAAGCCAGACAATGGGAAAAAGGCAAGAGGAAGAGTAAGGAGACATTTTATCAGGCAGAAAATTAAGGTAATTGAAGACCAGTAAATTAGAGAAAGAGATGACCTCTGAGGAGTTGAACAAAATCTTGAGAGAAAATGAGCAGCGAGCAAAGAGGTTGTTTGGACCCTGATCACCCAGGTAGCAAGCTTATTCACTATCCTAACAGCAATGGGAAGGCCTTAAACACTTGCAGATAGGGAAGTGGCATACATGGGGGGGATCAACCCCTCGTCCTGGCCCCCATGATCTGGTACATTCTGTCTGCAACTGAAGGCTGGATTCTGACAGATAGTTGTATCAATCACCGTTGAAGGTTTTGTGAGGATGGGCCAGAAAAGCTTTATTCATGCCGTGTAGCTAGAACCTCACCTTGATAGTTTATATGGATGAGTTTACTAAAAATAACTCTCTCCCATTTGATGACCACAGGCAACTTTGGGTGCTGGTAACTTCGCTATTGCTTTCTAATGACTCTGAGGTGTATTTTGAAATATTGTGGGAAATGAAGCCAGATTGTTCTCCAGATGCCACCCTCAGAAAGAAAACATTGAAGTCTAATTAAAATGCAGCCCAAGTTATATTTCACTGAGACTTTATAATAAGTATTTCCAATAGCTGGAGAAAAAAAAAATGCTCTTACTGATAATCTGTGTCCACACTCTTTCAGCCAGCCTTGTGTTTATTTTTAAACGTTGAAAGAGAGAGCAAGTGAACTTGCAAGAATCCAGTCATATCTTCTATAAATATACAATATTCGCTAATTAATTTTTTTTAAAGATTGTTATTTATTTATTTGACAGAGATCACAAGTAGGCAGAGAGGCAGGCAGAGAGAGAGGAGGAAGCAGGCTCCCCCGCTGAGCAGAGAGCCCGATGTGGGGCTCGATCCCAGGACCCTGAGATCATGACCTGAGCCGAAGGCAGAGGGTTAACCCACTGAGCCACCCAGGCGCCCCACTAATTAATTTTTTAATAAATATTTCAGAAAACCTGTTAACTCCTAGGTAGCTTATAAAGCTGACAGAAGGATTTTTTTCCCTTTCTGGAGAAAAAAGCAAACAAAACATGAGAACCAACTTTTAGAAAGAAAGTTAACATATCAATAGGATACCGCAGTCTGCAGGACTGTAACTGTAACCTGCTTTCTTCACTTTTCTATTTACTTGGAGCTAGAATGAGTGGGAAAGACAGAAACTGGCTTTCTGTAACAGAAATGAGGAATGTATTTTCTGCTCAAGGCCTTTACTCTAATCATTATCCTTCCTCCATCTCTCTCTCTCTCACACACACACATACACCACACACACACACACACACACACACACACACACACACACACGTACACACATGCAATCAGCCAGATGCTAGGCAGGTGACAACTCTGTTTCTTTGCTCTTGTTTTTTAATCACAGAGAAATTTAAACAACTTCACTTACCTTGAAGAAATTTCAAAACAACTCAGGAACATGAAATACATGATATTCAAGAAACTTCACTATTCAAGAAATGCAAGGCTCATTTTTCAATTCTGTACCATAGAAAATGAAAGAAGAAAAAGAAAGTGAATACAGGAGAGAAAATGAACATATATGCATGCACATGCATGTGTGCAAATACACCTCTGTGTACATGTATATACATGTCTATGAGTCACAGAGACACAACCCAGGGAAAAAGACTACAGGGCAGAAGATCACCAGAAAGGGCGATCTAGAGACAAGGACACAGTAAAGGGAAGTAGAAATCCAGAAACCTATGGAGGGGAGACAACTGCATGGATCCGGCCCTCCGACAGACCTTCCTCACCTGGCCTGAGAGCATTAAGGACTGGTGAGCACCGCCTCTAACCACCCTTCAGTATTCCAGTGAACCCTTCACCATTTGGCAATCATCCTTTTTTCTGGACAACAGTAGTCTCTCCCCTCCCCAACTTGGGTTTTAGATTTGTCGAGGTAGAGCTGATACCCAAAAATTTGCAGACATTGAATATTCACATCTTGACGAGTTTGTACACATGCATTACACCACGATACCATCACCACAATCAGGGTCCTGAACAGATCCATCACCTCTAAGAATTTCCCTTGTGTTCTTGTATGTGTGTGTGTGTGTGTGTGTGTGTGTGTATAAGAAAAACTGCTTAACCTGAGATCTCTTGTCTTAAGATTTTTTAAAAAACATAATACCATACTGTTAACAGTAGATAGAAGTCATACCACAATAATTCTTTAGAATTTATTCTTTTTGAATAACTGAAACTTTAGTGCTCACTGAACAATGGCTTACTTCCACCTTCCATCAGTCCCTGGCAAACATCATTCTATTTTCTGCTTCTAGGAGTTTGTTTTAGAAAACCCCTGTAAATGGAATTATGCAGTATGTCTCCTTCTGTGGCTAACTGTTTTCACTTGGCATGTCCTCTAGGTTCATCCATCTGTTGCAAATGGCAGAATATCCTTTTTTAAGGCTAAATAATATTCCCCCGCATAATTTTTTTTCCTTTATTTACATGTTACAAATTTGTACTTGTTTTACATTAGAATTAAAATTAATCTGAGGTGGAAAGCAAGTCCAGAGGCCATAGGTTCCCCAGTCCTATTGTCTAGGGCTCTTGGATGCAACCTCTTTACCCTGTACTGTTCATTGTTGTCCCTTCGTTATTGTTCTGATGGTTACTACCTACATTTTCTGGGTGATGCCCTCTCTTAGGGGCATGTGTGAGACCTGCAAGTATAAACTGGTCCCTTTATGCCTGTGGTTCTTCAGAATCCTGCAGATTGCTATCCCCTCTCTAGCCGCAACGAGATAGGCAAGACACAATGGCCTCAGTACTTACGTAGTATCTGGGTTACGGTAGGCACCAAACAAATATTTTAGGAATATTAAATAAGTCAGAAGCTGTACTTTTTGTTCCCACTGAAAATCAAACAAATCAAGCAATATACAAAAATCCCTGGTATTTACATTTCAAATCCTATTAGTTTTGGATGTGCTCAGCTGAAGCTCCCTGTATTATCTCATGTTGATTAGTTCTGAAATCAGCTTGGATTTGGGGTACTAGCTCATCTGAAATGTTTTTAAGTTTTAATTGTGTTATTCAGAAATGCAGTTGCACTTTGTTCTTCAAGTCTTTTGCTCTCATTTAAATTTCACTTTAACACTGAAATGTTTGGTCATTTTCCCTTTGGGGAAGAAATGGAGTTAGTTGAATAACCCTGATCTGAGTGTGCTTTAGGATATGACTTTTTTTTTCTCTATGAGAATTTGCAAATATATGCCCTGAATCATTCATTTATCTGAACGTAAGACACCGGAAGATAAAATGAACACATTTGTATCTCAGGACTCTTGCTGTAACCCCAAATATATTACTAACCCTCAGTTCCATTGTCAAGCTTCAGTGCAACTCTTCTTGGCAAGGGATTTTATTCAAGTCTTTCTTTCTTTCCTTCTGAAAGCTTTTTTAATGTAAGATTTAAGACTGAGGTGTCGCAGTGGCCTTCACTGCCTTTCCCCCCTTCACAACCATGAACATCCACACAGAGGATTAAGGAATGAACTGGAAAGAAGCCAGCCTGCAGCCTTTCCATTCTTCTCACCGCCCTGCCTGCCTTTCCCCCAGCTCACATTTCAAGGTGAAGCGAGGCTATGAGGAAGGCAGGTGAATCGTCACTAGATGAAAGTGAGTCAGATGACGAGGGAACCCAAAGACAATGATGTGTCATTCTGTGTTTACTACAGTTAAGATGCTTTTCAGGGTTTCTGCCTTACAAGAGTGCATGGATTTTTATAAAATACACTTGATAATATAATCTAATCCTCATGCCATCTCTGAAAGCCAGATGTAGGGCACACTGGTATGTAGCTGTTCCTGCTTTTATGCCTCAGCCCATAAAAATAAGAACTTTACACCTCTCAGAATTGTCAGAAAATAACGTAAGTCCTTTCTTCTATCACTGGTTTCTCTCCATGGGAGAAGAGTGTTCTGACTAACTTGTGGTGTAACTAGACATCTGTTGATCTGGGTTTTTCCATTTTATTATGTTTATGCACTTACAGTTTGCACAAAGTGGCCTCAGAACCCTGAGCTGTAACTTCTGTCTGACTTGCCCTTTGGACTCTGTGGACTTCATAGCTGACAGCTATGTTTCTTCTTGCCACCAGCTGAGTTAGTGTCCACACAGCAGCCCACAGCCTCTTGGACATTCACAAGATCTATGATTTTTAGTCACTTCAAACCCCAACAAAAGAATTTATTATCTCCATGTTCAGTTGTGGAAATGTCCCAGGGAGGTTAATAACTTGTTCAAAGCCATATGGTTAGTGAGTGGAAGAAGGAAAGTTTGAACCCAGGTGTTCCTGGCTCCAAGCACACACACACCTTTTTATTATTACTGTCCTGCAGCTCCCGGGCAAGTACTGTGGTTAGAAAACACTAGAATGTGCTTTTTTGGTTGTATAGCATGATCTGTTTTCTTCAAATGGTTAATTTAAATTCTGAAATACACATATGAAACCTGTATGGGCAACCCTCAGATGGGACTTGAGCATGGTTCTGGAGTTATCTGTCATTCCTCTGTCAGTAGGACATTGGAAAGACAGGGAATTCTGTGTCTCACCATCAAAATTGTCCCCAGCTCCTCATGGGCAGCAAGTGAGGTTAAAGTCTCTCCTCCTGCTGAATTGTTGTAATTTAATCATTTATACATATCTGTATATATGAATATCACATACTCATGTTACATGTGCATTAGGGAAATCATGAGAAAAATAGGCCATATGTGATAGTCACTGTTCTTTGAAGACCAGCAGCCATCCTGACCCACAGGCGTGCCTTCAGAAAGGCAAGAACTCTCTTTTCTGGTTATGAGGCTTGGAAGATAAAAGTCTGGTGGTGATTTTTGCCGTGGGTTCTAAGGACAGCCAGCCTAAGAGAATGGAGTCTATGAAGGAGGTGTGGAAGGGAGAGGGTGTACAGGTCTCTGGAGTTCCTGTTGTTCTCCGTCATTCCTTCGGGGAACCCATATTCCTCTTAAACTATTATGAGTGGGCTTTTTTTAACTCGGAACTGTAGACCTATTCAAGTAGCCTGGACGGCCACCATGTTATGATACTGTGATGCCACATCCTTACGTTCCTTGATGTGAACCTTTGCCTCTCTAAACGTCATTGACTGGATATGGATTTGGTTAGGATTTTGTGCCCCCAAACTTCTCAAATTTCTGTATGGTTGAGACCATCTTGAGAAGTAGCTCAGTCTACATGACCCCCAGAAGAAATAAGCATGGAGAATGGTCCTTTTCCATCTCCAGCTTGAGATGAGAAATGCCCATCTACCCTTGGAGACACAAGGCTAGCATCACTTATGGGAAGGGCCTTCTGTCGTGGAAGTGGGCTGTGGGACGCAGACCAGGCTGATCCATGAAGAAGCACGGGCAGGCACCGAGGGCCTTCTCTCACTTCTTCTGCGAGAAGACTGGTCAATCTAAAGCAGGGCAAAGAGGAGTATAACCAAATTAGAAAATGCAGGGCCCATTTTTAACACTAACGAGTGTTTTGAGCCTCTGGCAGCAAGACCACATTCCTGAATGTGTGGGAAGGGCACATATACTTTGCTGAGTTTTTATATCAAGGCAGTAATAAAAGTCATAGGTTAACTGAATCTCCTTCTAAAAACACAGCAGGCTCCAGCATCTTCCCTCATGGATGCTGTTTTCACTAAAAATTTGCATTTTTAATTATGGCTAGTGTGCCATCCGCCCGTTATATTTTCTTCCTTACCTCATGGTCAGTTGCTAATAAATAATAAAATGAACAAAGGCGGGCAACGGGAAAAAGTAGCAGAGAAGCAAACGGCACAGATCACCGCAAACAACACAGACTTCGCCCGAGTGATCAAGCGCTGCTGATTTGCAGAAGGATCATGGTGCTTTTCAAAGGCAGCGCACTTGACAGTAGTTACCTCACCAGTCAGCACCATCCTCTGCATTGAGATCTGCAGTTGGAGAAACAAGAAGAGAACCGGGGAGGGAATGGCTTTATTAAGAAACCCTTGCATGTGCACGGGCTTTTATAATTCCACAGTGAACTTTCACATTTGTTAACTTGGATCTGCCAGCAGTTCTGTAAGACATTAGAACAGACACAGTTACTCACATCCAGTGGGTGGGAGAGCTCAGACTCAGAGAGGTTCTCTCGGGAGCCCAAGTTCACACTCATGGACTATCTCGGGGACTCCGGACTAGCTCCTGCATTCCTAGTTTAGGAGGCTTCCCATTTAATGGTCCAGGCTCAGGGTCAGGACCATGGCCATGTGGACATCTCACATTTATTTTTTTTGAGTAATTTTTCCCCCTGCATATTTGACACATGACTTTTATGGAATATTTGTAACACAAAATGCATACAAATCCCTCAAAAACCAATAACCTGGAGATGGGATGATGAAAATACTTTAGCATGCATTTTTTTCTCACGTTTTTCTTGCATAACTAGTAACAATAATTGCTAACATAATAAATATGCTAGGCCCTGCTTATGTACTTTATATATATTAATCCTCACAATAGCCCTTTAGAGAAGGAACTATTATTTATTTTATAAATGGAGAAACTGGGGCATAGAATGGTTGAGAAACTTGCCCAATGGTACCTCACTACTGTGTGGGACTTTTCAGCTTATGCTCTTAATTACAATAATATACAAATACTTCCTACCACAATGCACATGGATATACTCACATACATGTACATAATCATACAAATTTGGGATCGTGCTCTTCAGTTCTCTAGAAGCTTCATTTTGCATTTGTTCATATTTCTTGCATCACATGATTAATCTATGATAAAGTATTTGCATATATATTTTAGATTTACTGTAATTTTCCTGACTCCCCTTATTAATAAACGTTCAGTTTGCTTCTCTTTTTTCATTTACAGATAAAAGCAAACATTCTTTTCCTTTAAAGATTTTATTTGTTTGAGATAGAGAATGAGAGACAGAGCATGAGCAGGGCGAGGGGCAGAGGGAGAGGAAGAAGCAGGCTTCCCTCTGAGCAGGGAGCCAGACGGGGGCCTCCATCCCAGGACCCCGGGACCATGACCTGAGTCGAAGGCCGATGCTTAACCGACTGAGCCACCCAGGCGCTCCAAAAGTGAATATTCTTAAACATAGTCCACTTTTTCCAGTTCTGATCATTTTCTTAAGATAAATTCTTAGCTTCTGATTCAAGTTTGACACGTCTCCTTCCAGTAACTTTTCTTCACATGTTTACAATGTGAAGATTAAAATCACTTGCAATTTTTTACCATGCTTTTTAATTTAGTAGCATATTATAACAGTCCTTTTCCCATTTCATTTTAGAAAGTTAATATATGTGTTAATATGACAAAAGCTGAATTGATGTAAAGACAGTGGAGGAAGCAATGGAACCCAAGAAGTTGTCTGTGGGCACCTGGGTGGCTCAGTCGGTTGAGCATCTGACTCTTGGTTTCAGCTCAGGTCATGATCTCAGGGTCCCGGGATGAAGCCCTGCGACAGGCTCCCCACTCAGCTGGGAATCTGCTTATCTCTCTCTCTCTCTCTCCCTCCCTCTCCCCCTGCTCTGCTCGCTCTCTCTCTCTGTGAAATAAATATAAAAAAAAAAAGAAGAAGAAGAGAAGCTGTCAGCAACAGTGACTTGTTCCCAGTTTCACTCCCTTGAATCCATCCCCCACACCATAACGAGAGCTGTCCTTCCAACAGGAAAAAGCCCCATGCTGTCCCTCTGCTCACAACTCCCAGCAGCTCCGGGTACCTGTAGACTATCCAGGTTCTCCTGCAGGGCACAGCATGTGCCGTGTGACCCAGCTAGAGCTCCCCTGGGAGACTCTAGTTACCTCACAGGAAAATTCAAGCTTCCCCACCATACTATTTCCCATACCCAGTTTTTTTTTTTTTTTAAGTTAAACTTCAATGGATATGTAACCTCGTATTGGTTACAGGTGTACAACATAATAATTCAGTATTTGTAGACATTGCAAACTGATCACCACAGCAAATCTAGTTAACATCCATCAGCACCCATGCTTGATGAAAATCTTTTTCTTGCGATGAGAACTTTTCAATTTACTCTTAGCAACTTTCAGATATGCACGACAGTATTGTTAACTGTAGTCATCATGCTGTCCATTTCATCCCCACAACTTATTTGTTTTAGCTGGAAGCTGAGAGCTTTTGACCCCTTTACCTATTCTGCTCACACCCTGCCTCAGGCAACCATCAGTTTGTTCTATCTATGAACTAATTTGTTGTTTTTTTTTAATTCCACATATAAGTGAGATCATATGGTATTTGTCTTTCTCTGACTTATTTCACTTAGCATAATGCTTTCAGGTTCTACCTGTGTTATTGCAAAAGCCAAGATTTCATTCTTTATTATGGCTGAATTGTATTGTCCCGTGTCTTACCTTTCTGATGGTTCTCTTTCCTGGAATGCTTTCTCTTTCCTCTTCCTCAGAATGACCCTGATAATACCCTAGGACCCTGTTCAGATATTATTTCCTGCAGGAAGAACTTTTTTTTGGACTCCACCACACTCTGAGCTGAATATCTGAACTCCGTCTGTTCATCACCTGGCACCCTGGGGACAGGAGAGAAGCTTGGGAAAGCCTCGCACTTTGGGCATAAACCCACTCAGGGACACAGTCTGCAGAGGCACTATAGTCAAGGTGTTCCCCAGGCTCCCTGTGAGGGGTATCGTCCCACGCTTGAGAGATCTTGTGGAATCCTGTAGGACTCCCAGATCAGAATTTCCCTGGACCATGAGAAAGCCCTGGGGAAGGGCAACTTGTGACTGTCCCTCTTTGCCCCCTCCCTCAAGAGCCCACCAGCTTTCCTGGTACAGACATCAGTCTGTCTCAGAAGACTTTTCAAAAACTGGTTCTCTTCCCCTGCTGCTAAGATTGCCAATAACTCTCTTTAGCTTCTGGCTTAGATTAGTGAGAAGAACAAATTTCCTACAGGATAATACAGCTTTTATTAGTTTTTTATACCTTAGTACAAATGAGAGTCTGAAAAAAGGAGTGAGGAAAGGAGGGGAAAACAGAGCATTCGGAGATTTGCGGAAGGCCATCTATGACTAGATTCCCCCCTCAGGGTTGCAGCCACTGACCCCAGGGAGTGAGCCTCGGGAGATCTGGGACTGGGACCCACCAGCACTTGCCAAAGCAGCCAGACAGTACCCACAGGGGCCTGACATGGCTCTCTAGCCCCTGTTCACAAGGACTTGTCGCCTTCTCATTCAAAGATCCCACAGGGACTACGTCTACATCCCATGCCGGGATCTGGACAATTCCAAATGCAATTTGAGCAATCCGTTATTGCCTAGATGATTTGTTGCTTGTAGAAGATACAGCAGCTGAGATCATAAGGAATGTAGCTGCCTCTCTGTGACTTCTTTGTAGATAATTTAAAGTCCTTATTTCAGCAGTATCTGAGTCTTTATGAACGGACCAGCATCTGTGTATTGCTATTTTTTTACCTTAATGTCTTTTTCAAAATCAAAGCAACAGTATTATAGACATTAATTCCTGTCCTTCCTAGGCAGATCTTTACTTCAAGTCCCATCATGAGACAGCTTACTGAAACCAGCATCTGAAATAGCTTAGCCCTCAAAGCAAATACCATTTCTCTGATGGAAGGACCTGGGACCGGGAGCCAGGCTGGGAACTAAGGTTACTCCGCTTTCTCATACGGGCTATAATGATCTGAATCAAATAATTTCACCACTGAGTTTCCATTTCTTCCTGAAGCAGGAAAATGGTATCTCCCTCCTTTGGCCAGGTGCTGACAGAGAGCAGGAGACGAATGTCCCCAAGGCATTGGAGTTGCTTTTCCTAGTTGGCATCTCTTAGTAAAAGTTCTCTGGGGCTCAGTGTGGCTCAGGTACAAATGCCTTTCATCTATTTCTTCCTTGCTTTCCAGCTAATCCGGGGCTAAAATTAGCAATGCTTAGTTCAGTAAAAAATATTGTTGCAGCAGGCAACCATGGAAACGGTGTTTGAGCAGCTTGCCCTTCAGGGAGCTGCCTTTTGTAGGATGTGCTTTCTCGCTGATTAAATGAAACAACTCCCTGCATTTGAAGCTGGGGTTTGAAACGAGTTAAGAGTACAGGAAAATGTTTCAAAAGAGCCATCCTCCTCATTTTTTCCCCTTAATTTCCATCAAGGAAGGAAAAAAATAGATCTCACATTAAGGGTCAGAATTTGCTTTTGAATGGAGTATGGGGAGATTAATCCGCTGACCCACCATCCTGCATCTGAGGTATCTTCTTAGTGGTAATAGTGGGTAATGATACTAACATTAATTAACGCCTTCCTCTGTATATCGTTTTGTAGTTCACAAAAGAGGCTTTCTTCTGCGCTGCCACTGAAGTCTTACAAGAAGTCTAGAAGGTGGAGAGAACGGGGTGGGGATATTCCTGATCAGATGGGGACACTCTTTCTTATCCCCTTCCTGGTTACTTGGGGACACAGAGTGAGAGTTCATGTCTCCTGCTTCTGGATCCAGACTTGTGTTCAGTGAAGTTTATGTTTAGTAAACTCCCAGCCTCACCTTGCTTCACTTCCGTGACTCCCAGAGTCTCCCCTCCCTCAGGGAGTGGAGCCCTCCCCATGTCTTCTGGGAAGGAGCCCCTGTGTGATGACAACATTCTCATCAGTCTGCTCTCTCTCTGAAGGACCCTTCCTCCGGGTCCTTATTTTCTTCCGATTTCCACCATCCTAATTCATCCCTTTCCTTCTGATCTCTGCCAATCTGACAAAGATAGCCAAGAAATTCATTCACCCCAATGTGCTTGTAGAGCCTTGTGACTGAATGGGTCTCGGGACAGGGACTTGGAGATTTTAACAGGCGCTAACTGCTTTGGCTCTAGTCAGCGGTTTGTTCCTTCATGCAAGTTTGGCCAACCTGACCAAGGTCAGGAGCCAGACCCCAGTGTTTTCCAGTGGGGCCACCCTGGGGACTGAAGGGTGATCATATTGGGGAGAATGAGTGTAATAAACTATTCCTGTGGAAAAGTTTGTCTTTTTTGCCATTTGGTAGAGCATCCGTAGAAATTGCAGTTTATTAGAAAGATTTAATATTTTAAACCTTTATTAGAAGGATTTTAATATTTTAAACCTTACTATCACTATCATTTATCAAATAGGTTTCTTTCTTTATTTTTTTTTTAAGATTTTATTTCTTTCTTTCTGTGAAAGAGAGAGAGCACAAGCAGGGGGAGCAGCAGACAGAGGGAGAAGCAGGTTCCCCGCAGAGCAGAGTCAGAACTGGGACTCGGTCCCAGGACCCCGGGACCATGAGCTGAGCTGAAGGCAGACGCTTAACCGACTGAGCCCCCCAGGTGCCCTTATCATACAGGTTTCTGGCTCCTCCAACCCACCCCATCCAGAATGCTGCAGTAGTTTCCCCTGAAGCTCTGGGGCCAGAGTGGGGTTTCTCATCCCACGCAGCCGGCCTTCTCCTTGCCCTGCACGTCTGGCCGGAGCCCCAGCCAGGAGTCCTGAGGCCCCCACGCCGCAGCCACTGCGTGCGGTGAGGAGAGGAAGAACTCCTCACCGGTTCCTCGGCCCGGAGCTCCCCGGCCTGGCTGCGCCGAGATTTGTCTCCACGCCATTCAGAGACAAGTTTTTTTCAGAATGATGATTCATTTGGCGAGCGCGTGCTCTGGGGAAGTTCTCTGCCCGCCGCAGTGCAGGAGGACGGTTTACACCGGGTCTCCTCAGGCAGATTCGTTCGAAGCTGCAGGAGAAGGTGTGTCATGTCGGCGTAAGGCGTCGCCCTCGCCATCAGATCCCCTGGGAGGCTGGGTGAGAGGAAACGGCCACACAGGACTTGCAGTTCTGTGTCCGAAATTGTTTATTGAGTATACGAGCAGAATGGCTTTTTCCTCCCAGAAGTCTTCCCTGTGACCCTTCCCTCCTCGACTCTACTGTCCCTTCAGTTCCCAGACGATCCCGTGCGTATCAATCAATCAATCAGTATATTTTCCCTTATTCTTAGTTTCCTCCTGAGGGAAATAATCATTTATCTCTCTGGCTCCAATATCTGCTATTACATCTGTTGCGTGAGTTTAGATTAAGAGCTTGCACGAGACTATAAATGACAACTAGATCTCATTTCACATCTCGATTCTCTCTGGCTGCCGGTGGCTGGCGGGAAGCTGTGCGGCGGTCGATTGCTAATGCCTGACGCGGGCAGGGGCGGGTCCTGGTGCCTCTGGTCTACTGTTAGCTGCGCGTTCTAGAGCCGAAGAACCCGCGGCATGTCTGGAATGCTTGCATGCCGTGACTAGTTCATATCTGCTCTAGTTTAGAAAATGCCATGTTTTAAAGGTCTGAATGGAGAGATTCAGATTCAGAAGACCATGTTACTTGTATTTTTGCCGTTTTTCCTCTATTCCTAATGGAACGATTCTGAAGTTTTTAGAGTCAGAGTTGTGTGGGCTAAATTCTCGGAGAGCTCATCCCTGCAGTGCGCTCGTTGAGAATTCTTGCCTCTCAGTTGAAATATTGTGAAATGGGATGAAATACAAAGAGTACGTGCTGAAGTGTTTGACATTTTAGGTATAATGAAGCCCATATCCCGAGAAAGAATTACATGTGTTGTGAAGCTTTTATTTTCAGTGCTGTGATAGCCTCAATTTCTATGTCTGGAATTGTATTTGGTTCTTGTGTTATCTTAAATTTGCTCTCCCCACAATAAAATTAAATATTTATGTGTAACATATATATATTGTATGTATATATAGACACACATATATTGCTAGTATATAACGAAGTAAATTATAGGGTGTATGTATTTGATTATATATTACCATATATCTAGTAGGGATCTGCCGAAAACTGTTATCTTATGAACATCTAACATTTCTTTCAACTGAAATATTTGTACACAATTAACTTACATACCTAACCTGGAACATGACTTTTTTTCTCATTTAAAAAAACAATCATTCTGATGGCCCTAATAAAGACTAAATTATAATCATAGCATTTATAAAATATAAAATTGATACTTCAAAATATGAAATCGAATTTTTTTTTAACTATAAAAACTAACATGGAAGATTGAAGTCCTGCGGTAAAACATCCTGGGGCTAATGGTGAGCAGTCTTAACCGCGTAAGCAAATGAGTAGCTAAATGTCCTCTCCTAATTTACCAATTCTCACCTCCTTCTGAACCTCTAAGAAACATCCTTGCAGGGTCAGAGTTAATATTCATTATTTTTCTTGGCTAGCAGAGACAGCTAGTGATCTCCAGTATCTGCTCTCCTTATCTTTTAGAGATAGAACCCTCAGGTTTTGCTGGGCAGGTTCATTCTCCTGATTCTCTTTCAGCTACGTTTGGCTGTGTGACTAGGTTCTGACTAACAGGAGAAACGAGGTGGTTGCTATGAGTCATGTCTTCATTTGCTTGCCCCCTTTCTGCCAGCTCGGGTGAAGACGTGAAGGTGGGAGCTAGAGAAGTCATCTTAGACAAAGGTGGAAGCTGTATTTTGAGGATAGGAAGTCTCTGGAAGAAGCCCGGGTCCCTGACACTGTGGGGCTTCCATGTTGGCGTTGGCCTGACTATGCTCAGCTCATTGTGTGACAGGAACATGGACTCTTTTGTTTAAGCCACAAGCATTTTGACTTTGCTTCTATCCTAACCCTTACAGTGGCTTTTTTGGTCAGTCTTCCTAATCAGAGCACTAAACTCATGGCATGTTTGCCCTGCAGTGGAATTGGCTCTGGAAGGCCACATTGGAGGAACAGAGGCGACATTGCCCAAATCAAAAACGCTATCTTCTCTCCCATCTTTTCCTACAAATTGTGTTGCAGTGGTTGAGTTGAAGGGTTTTGTTGTAAGATACACCTAGGGTTTGAGCCCTGAATCTTCCTTAAAGTCTTTTTTTGGGGGGTTTGAGATAATTGGGTGCGGCAGAGATGGTTAGTGTATTAGTCAAGGTTCTCCAGGAAAATAGAACCATGGGAGATAGATAGACAAGAGGAGATTTATTGTAGGAATTGCCATGTCATGAGGAGACACAGAGGGGAGAATCTGTGAACTTCAGACATGAGGACAAAGGGAAGAAGGAGGTCATTGTGTAAAGGCTGGTCTCTGCCCAGGTGGAGGGATAGTGATTCCCGTGATGTAGGGAGGATGTAGGGTAAGCTCCCCGAGAACAGCTTGTCCATGCTGCCAGCTTCATACAACCGCACATGCCAGAGAGTGCAACCCGTAGTGAGGCTTCAGTTATTGGTTGAAAGCTAAGGAACACAACAAAGACAAGGCCTGAATAGAAGGTGAACCCACCCGACTGCTGTGGTAAGGCCTGGGAGTAACCACCTGCAGGGGCAGGACTTTTCTCATACACTTGTTTCAAATCTACTTCCTGCAGAGACTCAAGCTGTCAAGGAAATGGACATGTTAAACACAGAGATGCCTCCTCCCCACCTCCCAGAAATGCCTCCTCTTGGCATCACTGTTCCCCTTGGTCTCCATCCTACCTTCATAAGCACTGGTGTCCTATTTCTGTCCACACCTGACACGTGCTCATTCAGTTGTTTCTTCCTTCCGTTGCTGTTTTCCACCAGATCTGTGAGGATTCTTCTGAGTTCTCTGGCTGTCAGCTCCACTTACATTAGAATGAGTTAAGAGAGACCATGAAATAGAGAGAAGGGAATTTTGAAATAACATGGACATTAAGGGAATTAAGTAACCTAGGTAGGGTTATGAATTTCACACACCTTGGGCTTGACTTATGTCCCCTAGGAAAGCAGTCATGTATCAACACGATCTGAAGCTACTGGGGAAATGTCTGAAAACTATTGTGCTCGGAGGTTTGAGCATATCTGAGCTTCTTTTTTTTTTTTTAAAGATTTAATTTATTTGCCAGAGAGAGAGAGAGAGTACACACAATGAGGCAGAGAGGCAGGCAGA
Source organism: Lutra lutra (assembly GCF_902655055.1). Taxonomy (NCBI): domain Eukaryota; kingdom Metazoa; phylum Chordata; class Mammalia; order Carnivora; family Mustelidae; genus Lutra; species Lutra lutra. The sequence goes on from NC_062287.1 coordinate 6,724,361, forward strand.
GGCAGCGAGAGAAGCAGCACCCTGCCGAGCAAGGAGCCCGATGTGGGACTCGATCCCAGGACCCCGGGATCATGACCTGAGCCGAAGGCAGCAGCTTAACCAACTGAGCCACCCAGGCATCCCCATATCTGAGCTTCTAACAGAGGGGTTTCTCTGTACCTTCAGTCTGACTCTGAAGAAGTACAAGTGAGATTAGGGATATTGACCCAGCATTCCAAAAGTTTGACTGGATTGCATGTGGTCTACAGAATAGCAAGTTTCATTTGCCCAGAGAGTTCTTATAACTTGACTGATACACATCTATGTCCTCTTTGTTTCAACAACATTTTATTGCTCACTAAATCTTGGATCAAGCATCTTACGTGTGCAGGCTTGTTTGTGTGAGTCACTGAGGAAACGAGAGTATATTCTTCCACTCATTAGCATGGTCAGTGCAGACCAGAGCAAGCACTTCCGGCATATGGACTCTTGTTATTATATGCATGGCTTACTCCTGCCCAACATCCCCCTAGCCGCACCCCTGCCACCAATACATTATACATGCCCCGGGACAAGGGCAGATCTTTCTGTATCTCTGTTTACCTCATAGTACCCAGCAGACTTGCAACAGAACCTCCCATTACATTGTATTTTCTGAAGATGGCTGCACCAATGCATTCCATCCCACGTGCTCTGCTCTCAATGTGATGTTGACCCTCCTCCCATTGAGAAGTAAGGTCTTGTTCCCTCCCCTTGAGTCTGAGCATCACTGCGACTACAAACAAAGTGACATTACGTCACTCCTGAGTCTGTTAGAACACAGCTTGCAACCAATCCTCTCTAGACGCTTGCTCTTGAAACCCAGCTACCCTGTTGGGAGGAAGCTTAAGGCACAGGGAGAGGCCACAGCGAAGTGCTCCCACCGACAGCCCCACTGGGCGAGTTGAGGTCCCAGCTCTGAGCCAGCATCAACCTTCAGACATGTAAATAAATGAGACTTTCATTGATTCCAGTTGATTCCCATTCCTGAAACCACTGTAGTTAGTGCCTGTGAAACAGAGACTGCCTGCTGAACTCTGCTCAAATGGCAGATTCGTGGACTAAATAATTGTTTTAAGACTACATTTTGGGGTGGTTGGTAATGATCAACAGATACCCCAAATAATACCTATTATTTCCTCACCTCTGGTGTATGACCTCATGATCACATCTTCTCTCCCAACCAGGAATCTAGGCTTCTTAGGGTCTGGAGCTTTTCAATAGAAACTTCCAGAAATTTCTTTCATGCCACACTAAATTTCAGATTAAGTTCCTTGCTGCTGTCTACACATGCTCTCAGATTTCCAATCTTCGTATGCTTGGTCATCCTATTTCTTTGTCACACATGCTTATTCTTATTTGTGCTCACCCAGGTTTTACTCATTTTCAAGACTGATTCAGATCCCATGAAGGATTTCCTGATTCTTCCAGGCAAAAGAAATGTCTCCTTCTTCTGAACTCCCCTAGCATTAGAGACAAATTTCTCTTTTTGCTTTTATCACCTTTTGCCTTATGTTACAGTTACTTGTTTACAGAAGTTTCTTCACTTCTATATTGTCCTGTTTGTCTTTAAATCCATTCATGTATACAAAAATACTATGGAATGTTTACTTCTTGCCATACAATGTGCAAAACACAGGTTATAAAGGAGCAGACAAAGGAAGACACAGTCCTACCCTGTTTGGACTTTCAGTCAAGTGAGGGAAACACAAAAAATAAATAAATTATTGACTGTTATTCTCTTTTAGGGGTATTAACTAAGTCATTCACATTGAGGACAGACATGATACCCCATTTCCCTTGCAGTCCTGGAGGGCAACATGGAAAAACTGGAGATCTGGTTTGAATGCCATCAGCCCACTACTCTCTGTGAATATGGAGCAGAGTCTTTAACTCTTTCTGTATTACTGCCCTTGCAGATCAAGTGGAGATACTTTCATCTGCTGCATAATATTTTTGCTATTTTTATTTTATTTTATTTTAATTTATTTATTGTCAGAGAGAGAACACAAGCAGGCAGAGCCGCAGGCAGAAGCAGAGAGAGAAGCAGGCTCCCTGCTGGACAAGGAACTCCATCCTGGGATGGGAACTCCATCCCAGGACCCCGGGATCATGACCTGAGCCGAAGGCAGAGGCTTAACTGACTGAGCCACCCAGGCGTCCCTATTTTTGCTGTTTTTAATAAGAAATCTCATATAAGGTCCACCTTTGTGCTGAGCACATAACTGATTCGTACATCCCTTTGTTCCCAGCTTCTCTTGGTTAGTACGCAGCCCAGCTTTCTGGTTTACACTCAAGTAATGAGGCTGACCAGCTGACATCAGTTACATGGACCTTGTTCTTTTGTACATAAATCTTTTCAGTTGTAGGGTGCTGAATTTTTTCAGGCAACTTTTGGTGCCACTGGGAGAGAAAGGAAGAAAGACCTCACTATTTGTCACATGGCTGACTTCTTACTCATTATGCAAACTTCAGCCCAAGGGGCCCATCCTCAGGAAAACTGTGACTATCACTAATTCAAATCTCCTCTGGTTTTAGGCTTGGCAGCACCCTCTTTCTCTACAATATTTGTCACAACTGCAATCAATTAATTTTTTTCTTTAAATAGCACTTCTGTTAGACTGTAAGCTCAGTAAAGGCAGGGACCAGCTCTGTGTCATGATCACCAGCACTAAATAAAGTGTCTGCTGAATAGAAAGTGTTCAAAAAAATATTTATGCAATTAATGAATTGGGGAAGGCTTTGCAGTGGTAGCGGGAACCCCAGAAGAGAAGTAAGCTCAACAACTGTTAACAATTTTTCTTTATCCAATCACCACCCCCACTCCTGTTGGATACCATTCTCCTTGAGCATTTTTTGTGATCTGTCCTCAGAAGATTCTGAAGTCAGAGGGTAGAACCTCCCTTTAACGGACTCAAAGAAAGAATGCCCAGTTCCATTTTGCCAGCTAACAATTTTTTTTCTGAACGCCACCTCTGGATTTTTTCTGATGACCTATGGAAGGTATAAGACATGAACTTCTTAAAGCCTGATGGTGCAGTCAAGCCAGCAAGCTGCTTCCAGCTGAGTCCGTAATAGCAACCCCAAAAAGGTAGTTGACAATTTGAGAGAGTTATAGCTGGACTGACGATGGTCCCTGAGACAGTCGTGCTGTGGGACCGTAGCCTTCCAGACACATCAAACCCCAAGATCTTTAGAAGTTGAGTAGCTCACCGAATTTTAACTTAAAAAAATAGGTAACAGCTGTCCTGCCCTGCCCTGGGCAGATAACAGGCCATTCTCCCAAGACTCTTTAAAATAGCCTTTTCTATTCTCTGCTCATAGCAAAAAAGTGTTGCAGTAAAATATCTTCCTCCTCAAAGTATGAGGCCAGATATAGCAGTGTAACAGATAAAAGTAAAATTCGGAATCTTTTTTGTGAATATTAACATTCATTATTTCTGTAGCAATATGAGACTCTAGTCCCCATATGATCTGGCCAAATAAACACTACATTCATCACTGAAACTGCAGTTCGTGGCTCCAAAGCTGCTTCCTGGCTCATAAATGGTGCCTGCCAAAGCTTCACAGTGTAAGGTTAAATTCAGTCAGAATCGACCCTTCTCCTGACCTAAGACCCTTAGTACCAGGAAGATTTATTAGAAGATTAGACCATAATTTTAGTTCAGGTTACTCAGCTTGCATAAATTCTAACATACCTTTTATATTTTAACATGCTGGAAGAGACTGTCCTTACACAGATTTAGAGAGGTCTGCTAGGGCTGATAGAAGAGAGAGAATTAAAAAGAACCAGTGCTGGTTACAGGCTGACTTTTATGTATCTGGAGATACTGTGTGGAAATTGAATAGTCTATTCCTGTTTTGCTCTTGTATTTTTTGTGTGCTAGATCCTGAGAAAATTCATTCAACTCTGCTTCTTTTTTGTTGGAGATGTATAACTGCTATTAACATAAAACAGGGAGGGAAAGCAAGGCTAACGCATCTCATTTTCCCAGAAAAATTTTCTTCTCAGGTGTAAAAGGCTTTCTCTTCATCTTGCATGCAGAAATATTCCTTGCCATTCTCTGTGAAGTTTCCCTGCCTAATGAGATCTGAGTATTGCACCAACTGGTAGAAACATTTCTTAGCTCTTAGGTCTTACTCTGCAAATGAATACTATTTTTGCTTTCAGTAGTCCCTGCTTAGTGAAATACCATATACTGTTGATACTGAAATTTTCATCATAAACCTTTTCATTTAACAGACACTTAATGAACACTGCAGTAGGTATTGTGGGTATAAAAAAATCCAGTGAAGGGAGGACAAAATTGAGGAACCATAAATACCCTCCTGAATAAACTAGAAATATAGACAATACAAACCAAACAATGGTTTAAAGACACTGGACACCAGGGCAATAAAGGAGAGTGATCCCTGGGGATAGGAAACAGGTAAGATGAGACTTATAATTGCTCGTCTTAATGCCTTGAAAGATTTTCTGGGATAAAGCCCAGGTACAAGGAAATCAGAAGGAATCTGAAAGACTCCCTGTGTTGGGAAAACAAAGCTGAAAGTTTAGAAAGGCCAAAGTGGTCAGAATTCATAGGATTGTGTACTAGAGTTTAGAAAACCCTGGAGATCTATGGTGGGGGGGTGCCCTTTGAATATTCAGCAGAATACTTATCTGTGTATACATGAACAGAAACAATCTATGACCAGGGAAAGAGCAACCTGAAAGAAATAAGACGAACTGTATGCAGTGGTGACATAGGGCTAGGACCAAGACCTATTATCACAGCCATACTGGAAAGCCTTATGACTCACAGAGTACAGCTTAGAATATACACAGAGGGTCTTGTCTTAAGAGTGGGAAACAATGGCTCATACCAGGACTAATTAAGGTCCAGCGTAATAAATCTGAAGAGAAGACCTGAAAGGATCAATTTTTTTTTTGGTAACTTAACTGCATCCCAGAATGAAGCTCAAGAATATTTGTAGGTACACAAAAATATAATCATACAACAAGGTAAAATTCAGTGTTTGACATCCAATATAATATTTCCAGATACACAAAGAAGTAGGAAAATAGGACTGTCAGTGACAGCACTCAGTCAAGTGAAATTGATCCAGCAGTGACACAGAGGTTAAAATTTGCAGCCAAAGACATTAAAACATAAGGAATAAATATGACATATATTTGAAGGTTAAGGAAAAGAAAGGGGGAGTATAAAACCTAAATCAAACTTTTGTGGATGACAAGTACAGTGTGGGAGACAAAAAAATGCACTGGATAGGATTAACTATAGATTAGACACTGCAGATGAAAATATTAGTGAACTTGAAGATGTAGCAACAGAAATGATCCAAAAATAGAACACACACAAAAAAATTTTTTTAAATCAAACAGTGCATTGTGGCCTATAGAACAACTTCTTATGATCTAACATATGGATAATTAGATTCCAAATGGGAGAAGAAAAGTGGGAGATACAGAAAATTTTTGAAAAAAATAATAGCTAAAACTTCTCCAGACTTGTTGAAAATTGTGAGTCCACATATCCAAATGTTCAGCACAGGAAACAGGAAGAAAAAACCTACACCAAAATACTTCAATTTCAATGAAATTGCTAAAAATTAGGGATAGAGAAAAAAATCTTAAAAGGCAGCCAGAGGAAAAAAGACATCATATAGTAAGGAAAAAAGGTTAGGATGCCAGCTCATAAAGCATGTAAGAATATCCCATTTCTCCTGGGAAGCAATAAAACCAGGAGACAGTGGTACATCTTGAAAGTCCTGAGAAAAAAATGAACTGAAGAATCTTATAAAGACAAAAAAGAATTCTGTAACCACCAAAATATCATTTAGAAGTGAAAGTGAAATAAAGACTTTTCCAGACAAATGAAAGTGGAAATAATTTATCACCAACAAGGAATACTAAAGAACATCCTTTAGGCAGAAGGAAAATTATACCAAATGGAAATAAAAATCTATATAAAGAAATGAAGAGCACTGAGAATAATAACTACAAGGATAAACATATAGCCTGCTTAGTTTTTGTTATCTCCTTAAAGAGATAACTGAGTCTTTACAGAAAAATATTGAACAAAGTACGGATTTATAATATGCATAAAAATTAAATGCGTCACATTAATAGCACATAGCCTGGGAGGAAGAAATTAAAAGTATAATTACTTTAAGACTTTTGTACTATAATGAAAGTGGTTCATTTTCACTTGATCACACTTGGATAAGTTAAAGCTGTATACTATAAATACTAAGAAATTAGAAAAATAAGTTCCAGTTAACATAAATAGAAAAAAAGAAAATAATAAAGAGTAAAAGGAAATCAATGAAATAGAAAACAAACATATACTCTACACATAAAGAAAAAATAGTTCTAACTTTCATGTTCAGAGATTAATTTTTGAAATCAACTGAAAAAAGTTACTTTCCCATTGAAATACCTTGGTACATTTTTGAAAATCAATTGGCCACGTGTTTGTTGCTCTGTAACTGGACTCTCTAATCTGTCCTATTGATGTGTTTGTCTAACCTTATGCAAATCTTGCATAAAAATATGACATTCTTTTTTTTTAAAAGATTTTATTTATTTATTTGACAGACAGAGATCGCAAGTAGGCAGAGAGGCAGGCAGAGAGAGAGGAGGAAGCAGGCTCCCTGCTGAGCAGAGAGCCAGATGCGGGACTCGATCCCAGGACCCTGGGATCATGACCTGAGCTGAAGGCAGAGGCTTTAACCCACTGAGCCACCCAGGCGTCCCAAAATATGACATTCTTAATCACAGTAGCTTTATATTAAGTTTGAAATTAGTTATTATAGATTCTCCTGCTCTATTCTTTTTCAAGATTGTTTCGACTGCTCTACCTCCTTCATTTTTCCAAGTCACTTTTAGAATTAGGTTGTAAATTTCTTTAAAAAATTCCTTCTGAGATTTATTGTAATTATTTCAAATCAATAGGTCAATATGAAGAATTGACAGCATTAACATTATTTTGTCTTCCAATCAATGAATGTGATATATTTCACCACTTCTTTAGAACTTTTAAAAATACCTAAATATTTAGAACTTCTCAGCAATGCTCTATAAGTTTCAGTGTGGATATCTTTCATACCTTCTGTTAAATTGATTTTTAAGTATTTTTAATTTGATGATACTGTAAGGATAATTGCTTTTTCCTTAAGTTTCATTTTCCAGTTACTATCTGAATTATAGATACAATTAATTTTGGGATATAATAATCCTGAATCCTGCTAATTTAGAATTCAGATGCCTTGGGTGGAAAGCTGTTTTATGCTATATACAATAATGCACCCTTTCATATGTACCAGAATTGTCCTGAAATATTTTCTGATGGGAATTTGAAGACTGAGTTATTGCTTAGGGTCACTTCGCCTGGCTTGCTTCTTCTACCCACTTAATTCTGAGTTAGCATCATAGCATTATGTTCAATAGCATTATGATCTCATGATATATGTAACTTACTTTTAAAAATTATATAAGTAGAATTTTGGACTAAACCATGAAGACTAGATACCAGGTCATGATGTTAGTGGTCTTTTTTCTTTTCCTTTTAGGATTTTATTTCTTTATCTGATAGATAAAACAAGTAGGCAGAGCAGCAGGCAGAAGCAGGTTCTCTGCTCAGCAGGGAGCCTGACACAGGGCTCCATCCCAGGGCTCTGGGATCATGACCTCAGCCGTAGGCAGCTGCTTTAACTGACTGAGCCACCCGGGCTCCCCTATTTTATTTTCTAATAGAGCTATAATTCTAGTTTAAGTTTATTCCTGTTATTTTATTCTACCTCTTTGATGATTTTATACATCTCACTTACATTTTTGGATAAATATACTGTAGTACAGCAGTAGGAGTATTGAGTGTTGAGGCTCTAACTGAATCAGATCCTTTGTGTAATTAGTGATTCTAGTGATCTTTTGGATAGAAAACAAGTGTTCCCTAGATAACACACTAGTAGAAGGCCTAATCTCTCTGTGCCTCCTTGATAAGTGCTCTGAGATGACTAATAGGGATCAGTCCAAAGAATAAGGAGGCTTTCCGTCTGCTCTTCCAGATACAGGTGTTCATGTCAGTGGCCGCTCCCAGAATGTGGCAGTCCCAACTGTTCTGTGTAGAGTCAGCTTCTCGATGCTCTAATAGCATCCTTGAGGCATATTGACTCGAACGTCCTCTGTGTCAGCAGTTGGACAGCTCCAGATTACTGTCAGGCTCGACCCCAGCACCACCCCGAGAGGCCATTTCTTTTCTTTTCTTTTTTTTTTTAAAGGTATTATTTATTTGACAGAGAGAGATCACAAGTAGGCAGAGAGGCAAACAGAGAGAGAGAGGAGGAAGCAGGCTCCCTGCTGAGCAGAGAGCCCAATGCGGGACTCGATCCCAGAACCCTGAGATCATGACCTGAGTGGAAGGCAGAGGCTTAACCCACTGAGCCACCCAGGTGCCCCCCGAGAGGCCATTTCATAACCAGGCACATACCGGTCCCTCTGGAACGGGACTTTCAAACCTCGTTTTTCTTTTCGAGGGAAATCTACAATAAGAAATAAACACTGTGCCTCATTAAACACATGCATGCCGATATAAAATGAAAGCATCACAAAATATACCTACAAAATACAGTCCCCACAAAGTACAATAATGTACTTTGTATTCCATTTATTTCTTAAAGAAGAATCACAGTCACCTGAATTGATTTCATGACTTATAATGGCGCACACGTAGCTCTCTGAGAAACATGACTCTAGAAGGGGCAACTATGTGGAGATGTCATTTTGAATAAAAGAATTTAAGAATTTAAATAAATGTCAGGTTTAGAGTAATGAAAGATTTCCAACCCTTTGAATATGAGGATTCCATATATTTATATATGAGCCCTAATCAGGGATTTTTATAATGGAAAATAACGCAGTTGAAAATGACATGCTAACGATTTCTGCACCACCTCCTGGCATCTCGGTAGAATTTTGTTTACTTCAGTGTACGTCTTTCTATAATCACACAACCCACAATTATTTACTTATTACATTAATACACAAAAGAACATGACCGGATCTTTTTTAGCTTACTAGAGCATATGTTCTACTTTTTCATTTTTTAAAATCATTTTTAAAATTTATTTTCAGCATAACAGTATTCATTGTTTTTGTACCACACCCAGTGCTCCATGCAGTCCGTGCCCTCTCTAATACCCACCACCTGGTTCCCCCAACCTCCCACCCCCCACCTCTTCAAACCCTTCAGATTGTTTTTCAGAGTCCATAGTCTCTCATGGTTCACCTCCCCTTCCAATTTCCCCCAACTCCCTTCTCCTAACTCCGCATGTCCTCCATGCTATTTGTTATGCTCCACAAATAAGTGAAAACATATGATCATTGACTCTCTCTGCTTGACTTATTTCACTCAGCATAATCTCTTCCAGTCCCGTCCATGTTGCTACAAAAGTTGGGTATTCATCCTTTCTGATGGAGGCATAATACTCCATAGTGTATATGGACCACATCTTCCTTATCCGTTCGTCCATTCAAGGGCATCTTGGTTCTTTCCACAGTTTGGCAACCATGGCCATTGCTGCTATAAACATTGGGGTACAGATGGCCCTTCTTTTCACTCCATCTGTATCTTTGGGGTAAATACCCAGTAGTGCAATTGCAGGGTCATAGGGAAGTTCTATTTTTAATTTCTTGAGGAATCTCCACACTGTTCTCCAAAGTGGCTGCACCAACTTGCATTCCCCCCAACCGTGTAAGAGGGTTCCCCTTTCTCCACATCCCCTCCAACACATGTTGTTTGCTGTCTTGCTAATTTTGGCCATTCTAACTGGTGTAAGGTGGTATCTCCATGTGGTTTTAATTTGAATCTCCCTGATGGCTAGTGATGATGAACATTTTTTCATGTGTCTGATAGCCATTTGTATGTCTTCATTGGAGAAGTGTCTATTCATATCTTCTGCCCATTTTTTGAGGAACTACAGAACACTCATGAAAGAAATTGAAGAAGACACAAAAAGATGGAAGACCATTCCATGCTTTTGGATCGGAAGAATAAACATTGTTAAAATGTCTATACTGCCTAGAGCAGTCTATACTTTTAATGCCATTCCAATCAAAATACCACCGGTATTCTTCAAAGAGCTGGAGCAAATAATCCAAAAATTTGTATGGAATCAGAAGAGACCCCGAATTGCTAAGGAAATATTGAAAAACAAAAATAAAAGTGGGGGCATCACGTTACCTGATTTCAAGCTTTACTACAAAGCTGTGATCACTAAGACAGCATGATACTGGCATAAAAACAGACACATAGACCAGTGGAACAGAGTAGAGAGCCCAGATATGGACCCTCAACTCTATGGTCAGTTAATCTTCAACAAAACAGGAAAAAATATACACTGGAAAAAAGGCAGTCTCTTCAATAAATGGTGCTGGGAAAACTGGGCAACTATATGTAGAAGAATGAAACTCGACCATTTTCTTACACCATACACAAAGATAAACTCGAAATGGATAAAAGACCTCAACGTGAGACAGGAATCCATCAAAATCCTAGAGGAGAACATAGGCAGTAACCTCTTCAATATCAGCCACAGCAACTTCTTTCAAGATATGTCTCCAAAGGCAAAGAAAACAAAAGCCAAAATAAACTTTTGGGACTTCATCAAAATCAAAAGCTTCTGCACAGCAAAGAAAACAGTCAAGAAAACAAAGAGGCAACCCATGGTTGGGAGAAGATATTTGCAAATGACAGTACAGACAAAAGATTGATATCCAGGATCTGTAAAGAACTTCTCAAACTCAACACATACAAAACAGATAATCATTTCATACTTTTTCATTTTTTATCTTGTGAGAAAAATTGACATTGATTTAGATTTTTGGAATTACAAGCATCTGGAGTTAGACGCATGGGGGTATGTGCATGTGCATGCGTGCACACACACACACACACACACACACCAGCTTTGTTCTCTGTCTCCAGCTACCACCAATTCAGCTCCCCAGTCTGATGTACTATTTCTACTTCTTACCCAAGGGTTAGGTCTGGGGTCAGAGCATGATGCCAGAATCCCACGTGGAGAAAACTACCTATGAAAATGTTTTTGGAAAGGCAACTTGTGTCGTTCAGCAAGTCCACCATGGGTACTCAGGAAGTACTCAGATGAGTACTTAGGAGGCCCCTGGCTTGTGTTGGGAGTCAAGCTGTGTGAAGAATATGAAACCTTAAAAACTAGACTGACAGCAACACAGGGAGATGCACACGGTATGAAAGGCAGAATTATTTCTCCCATTTTGCTCCAGAGCAAATGACCACTGAAAGGACAGGCAGGTCACTCACAGGCAGAATCATCTACTGTTTCCATTAGGATTGTGTCTGTCTCAACTAACAACACTATAAAACAGAAAGACTCCAATGGCTTAAGCATATAGAAGCTCCTTTGTTCCGTGCAAAAAGAAGAGCATACATAGGCCGTCTAGAGCAGTTTCTGGGGCTCAGCCATGCATCCAGAGCCCTGGTCTCTAACTCTTCCTTCCCCTATCCTTGGCATCTTGGCCTCAGCCTCTGTCTATAGCCTCATGAGAGCAAGATGACTGCTCGAGCTTCACGTTCACATTTTAGGCAGTAAAGGAGGAAGGGCAAAAAAGCTGAGAGGAAAAGTTCCTTCTCCCACACAGGCTGTACAGATGCCCTCACTAGCAAATTTTACAGACATCTTACTGGCCAGAACATGGCCATTTCCTTGTTGCTGGAGAAAATGTAAAATCAAGTATTTTTAGTGGGGCATATTAGTGCCCTGCATTAAAAGAAGTAAAATGAATACTGGCAAATGACTCTCTCTCTCCCCTTCCCTCCCTCTATTTTTTTTTTTCTCTGAGTACATGTAGTTGAGTTCAGTTAAATAAATTCCATGTATGACGTGTCTACTATAATTCATTTATGGGTATTTGAGAAGGAAATTTGGAAGGGAACTAAAATTTATTGAATACCTTAAATGTGCTAGGTATTGTGTTAGGCCGTGTGTGTGTACACAGAGACATACAGATACACACATTTTATATATGTATATACATACAAAATATAATATTAATATAATATATAAATATATATTATTATATATAATATATATTATTAATATAATATATAAAATATATTAGCATATGCATAGGGTAATATTACAACATATTACCCTATGCATATGTTTCTATATATAATATATATTATCCTTTATTATCCATTATCCTGTATATATATTACATATATGTGTGTGTATATATATGTATATATATATCTATAATCCTAAAAAACCTATAACAAGGGTATCATAAAGATATCCTTATATCCATGTTACAGATTGAGAAAATGATGCTCAGACAGATTAAGGAAGTTGACTACAGCCTCAGCCTCTTAGAGCAAAATGAGAGTCAGGATTCAGACACAGTTCTGTCCATAGGCCATGCTGCCTCACACCTGTAAGTTAAACAGGCAAGAAAAAATACACATGCAGTGCTTAGTAGTCTGCACAAAATTTTAAACTGATCATTACCAAGGCACTCAAGTCACCACAGCAGTATATCCAGCCAGAAAATAGTCTCTTGTGCCCAATAGTGCATGTGTAAGTCCTAAGTACCTTCCAAGTCCAGTTCTAAAGTGACAGGAGATTGGAGAGCCCATTGCCAAGCAAGCATCGGGGCTACAGTTTTTACTCAACTGACTAGCTGTTCTGGTGTCACTTAGTTATAGCCCAAGGCTAAATGGATCTTCTTGCTCCCGTTTCCTGAATCCCAGATGAACATGGTTCTGTGAGAGCCCCACGTCAGGCACAGCTTTGGCACAAATCCCAGAGCCACCATGTGGCCACCGCAACCCTCAAACTCTCCATTCTGGCCTAGTGAAAGCCAGGTCTGTTCAAAATTGGAAAAGGGAAGGGGATATTGTTACCAGAGGAAGGGATGGCAGAGAGTAAAGAAAGTTCACTGCTATTATCAAAATATAGCTTGCATATTTCATCACTAGACAATATAGGAGCATGTCACGTACTGTTTATTAACATGGCTCTAGGATCATTTTCATGATATTCCACAATGGGTAGGGCATGCATAGAATAATAGGGTTTTCTGTGTAATGCACGACCATTTAAAGCTATGTTATCACTGAGGAAAAGGAGACTTTCATCTACTAAAAAAAATACAATAGGAAATGGATTTGTTTAAAATTAGATTGAGTTCAACACATATGCAAAACTACTTCTAGAATATTTGCAGCTTGCCTCCTTTAAGGACATAACCAGGATGAGTGACCACATTCATTTGAAAAGCTGAAGCTGTCTTCTCCTTATTACCTGGCTCCTGGTCCACTGCTTCTACTACCTGTAATGATCAGTTCTCATGGCAGCATCATACACTGTTTCTTCAAGTGGGAGGGAAAATGACAATCTTCGTTCCCCCTGTGGCTAATGCCTGTTGAGACCAGTCCTTTTTGGGGAAGTGGAGAATTGATAATAACTCCCGCTGTGATTTTATGCAGAGCTGGAGAGTATCTGCATCCAAGGCCAAATAGAGAACCTTGCATTAGTGGTCACAAGTAGAAAGTGTGGCAACAAATATAGGTGGCCAGTAAGCCCCTAAGCCAACCTTTTAAGGCTCTGGAAATCAGTTGGATGAACAGAAAATCATTAAACATGAACTTCTCTGCCAATGTAAGAAATACAGGAGATGTATTATATCAGTTCCCCAGCTGAGGGGAAATGCAGGAAGCAAGAATTTTTTTGCAGAGCCCCAATTTAGTATTTTTCAAGTCACTTAACATACTTTTCTTTATCCTCATAGGAGATAGGTATTACTATTTTCATTTTACAGAAGAGGAAACGGATGTTATAAGTGGTAAAGAAACTTCTACATGGGCTCAAGATAATAAATAACAAGTTGAAAAATAACACATATCAGAGATGGGAAAAACTAGACTCATTAATCTCTTCCTCACAACCAGTTGTGAGAAAGGAAAGGTGACACTCCTGTGGCAGAGGATATTCTACACTGAGGGCCAGATATTCTAGAAGGGGAATGGAGGTCATTTTGAGGAAGGGTGACCTGGAATGGAGAGGCATCTGGACATTATGTATGACCTAAGGAAAATTCAGAAAGAGAAAGGAAATGGAGGAGTCTTGATCAGGGATTTTGATGAACATCTTCGGTTTAAGAAGGGCTTACACAGGGCAGAAGGATTGTCCACATTCTCAGGACCAATGATAGCTGTTAGAGGGAAACATAATCCACCATAGGAAAGGATTTGTTGTAATTTGATAATAGTTCCAAAACTGAATAGTCCGTGTCGCATGGTGTTGACACAGAGGCTTAACAATCCTGAATCTAAGAGGCTGAAAAGGGAACTTATGCACTGGGTAGAACATAAATGAGATGCCCTCCATGGCAGTTCCCACCAATATTCTTTGATTCTGTGATCCTAACTCTGTGTGAGTTAAGGGCGGTACATGACTTTTGCTTTTGGTGTAGAAACGTTATTGGCATCAGCCATTGTGGAGCGAACAGAGGGATGATACAGAGAAATGAACAGCAAGAAGAACAGAAGTAAAATAATGATATAGTCAAGAAGACAAGTCAGAAATGGGATTTCTGCTGGTGTTCCCCTTCTAACATTAGATATTCTTGAAAGTAAAGAATCAACAGTTTATAAATCTGTACTTGTAGATCAAAGGGGAGACAAGGAAACAGAAGGGAAATGGCAAGATTAGAAAATCAGGTTGTGCAATTAGATTATAAAACTGAAAGCAGTCCGGGGAGATCCAAGGGTTCCTGGATCTTGGTGACCATGTCTTAATCTACTTGCCCAGTCCAGCTTCTACCACCTATTCTTTGTACACAGAGCTCAGTATATATTGATTGAATCACTCAGAAAGAGGATAAGCCTCAACAAAAGACAGAATTCAGATAAATGGAGAGACATGACAGGAAAGGGCATGCTACACACAAAAGAAAACATTTTATTCTGTGCACACCCTACCCATTGTGGAGGTCAACAAATGCCCTTTGGAATACGAGCTGATTGTGTGCCTAGAAAAGAAGATGCTATCGACTTCTTGATCCAGAGAAATGTGAAAGAGATGACGGGAAAACCAACATTCCTGCTGTATGAAAGAAATGGCATCATTGTTGAACCAGACCCACCACTGGGAATGCCATTTGTAGACCCCATTGACTGGGCTAGAGAATCAGGAAATTCCTTAAGGATCTGTTTCCGTGCATTGCCTGTGTGAGCCTACCATAGTGATCTGTGCTGATTGAGCTAGGGCTAGATTTCTAAGCCGGAGACTTCTGTCTGCTCTGGTCAGAATTGTATTAGAGGCCTGTCAGCACAGACATCCTTTACTGCTGACGAGTGAACTAGATTAGCTTTAGGATTGTCAGATTTAACAAATGAAAATACAGGACTCCCAGTTCAATTTGAATTTCGGATAGATAACATCATTTGTTAGTGTAAGCGTGTCACAGATACTGCCTAGGTCATATTTATACAAACGTATAGCTGCTGTTTATCAGAAATTCAAATTTAATTAGGTATATTGTATTTCATCTGGCATCCCTAGTCAGATTGGAGCTCAACACAAAGTTTCATGGTCATAGAAAAACAGAAGTAATTGACCAAGAGACACAGCTGAGCAAACGGACAGAGTTCATGAGTAGGAAGCCATGGTCAGCTAGTGCTGGGGGAACTAAAAATGCCCCAAGCATGAGAGCTGCCAC
Source organism: Lutra lutra (assembly GCF_902655055.1). Lineage (NCBI taxonomy): Eukaryota > Metazoa > Chordata > Mammalia > Carnivora > Mustelidae > Lutra > Lutra lutra. Next base: position 6,740,145 of record NC_062287.1, read on the forward strand.
GCTGTGCAGAGGACATTGTGGTATCCCGAATAACAGCCCAGCTCCTCCTGAAGCCTGACCATGCTCTGCTGCGACTGCTGCCCAGGCTTTCGGCTGCTCCAGGATGTCATGTGGAAACCCCCCAGGAGCAGGGGAATTAGTGCATTTCTGTTACTGACGGGATGTAACTAAGAGAATGTAACTCCTACAGACACTGTTATTTACCTACACAATTTTTATCCCCTCCTTTTTCCTTCATATCAAAAGCCTGACTTCAGTTGGGACAGTAATATGCTTATATGATCTAAATCACACACACGGCAACCTGGTTCCCTGTTCCACGGTCTCTCCCAGACGGAGAGAGCAGGTGCTGCTGGCGCGGCCCCTCTCACCACCTTCCGCCCGCCTCAAGGAAGAACAGATACGGAAAATGGCAGCAGCCATGTTCGCCCACGATGCAGCAAGCACAGTCAGAGCTAACAGTCGGCAGGAGAGCGTCACTGGGTGGCACCAGCAACCCCCTTCTAACGGTTACATATGTGTTTATATAAGAGAAGCAAACCCTTATTTGCTGATGTCACTCTTAATGGAGGTTTCTGTTACTGGCAGATGTGTCCAATTCTAACTGATAAGTCAACCAAAGGAATCGTCTTACAGTCCACTGAAGCTGTCATACTTCAAGTTCCGTCACCAAGCATGACCGGCCAGAGGATAGGATTGCCTCCAAATATGCCAGCATTGCTCCTCACTGCAGAAACCTATTTAGAATTGCTCCTACACATAATTCCCACTTATTCCTCTCTTCTTACTGAACTCAGTTCATTAAATATTATCTCCTTTCTGGGAGATTCTCTTGTCCTTGCCCATAAGGCTCCTCTTCCTGTTCTGATGGTATTTACAGCCTGAAGTTCAAAACATTTGTTTAGTGCTTGGAGAATGCAACCCTCGATTGTACCACTGTTTTATGTTTGTGCTCTTATGTATGGAATGTACCATTTCATTGGATGGGAAGCTTCTGGAAGGGAAACACTATGCTCGTATTTCTGTGTTTTCATGTCTAACACAGTGTTTTCTAGGTAAAAATACTAAGTAAGCCTTGGCAATGCCAGTAATAATAATATTGTCACAGGATGTTTGGGGGCATTTGGTAAGACCCCTGGCATGGTTCTAGAGTATAGGCTGGACTCGATGGGCTGATTACCAAGGCAGCCATGGCCTGAGGGAGAACCAAGGAAAACAGACGCAAGCAAGTATGTGACTTTGGCAAGTTACTTAATGTCCCTGAGCCTTGTCTTCTGTGAAATAGAGTCTCCCTATAAAGATGAGAAATGATTTTGGTAAGAGCATTCCCCAGTGGCTGTCCCATAAAAGACATTAGGATCATTAAAATTCAGCCTTAATCTCCTAATATGTCTGCTAGCCAAATTAAAAAATCTTTTGGCAGTGTTGAGAAAGGACAGAATTGCATATTTCCCTTGACAGAATGGATGGCAAGCGGGGAGGGTAGTACATTTAAAATGCACTGGACTAGTCAACAGAAGATGTTCTTGTAACTCTAATCCAGGGGCTAACTGGCTGTGTCATCTTGGCTGGGTCACTTAATCTGTTTGAAACTCAGTTTTCTACTTGTAGGATGTGGATAATGGGACTCAATTTGCCTGCTTTGTAGAGTTTGTCCAGAAACCATGTGAAATAATGTATGAAAATGTACTTTGAACAATATAAAACATTATATTAACTTCAGGGTGGAAAAAGGAATCTATTGATTCCAAAATCATCAATAGATGCAAATTTATTCATAGTTTGAAAAATCTTGTCCAAATTTCAAACTCACATTGAATGATTTAGCAAAACTCCAGCACTTAAGAAAGTTTCAATGACAGAATGAGCTAGACTTTAATTAAATGGAAACGAGATGAAATTAAAACAGAAAACTCATTTCCCTTGAATGAAATGCAAATGCATTTAAATGCACCAAATAGTAGTACTATTTCCTTTTTTAAGGAACACTTGTGAGAAACATTAACCACACTGAGAAGAATTGTCAAGGCTTCATACCTACAGTATTAGACAGGGAGAGACCACAAATGCTCATTCTACCTGATACAGACGGGGCATGTAGAGTGAGCTCTCACATTCATGCCTGTGTGAAGATGTGCAGGTTCAAGATCATGGGGTAAAAATTTTCCATCAGGGCACCTGGGTGGTTCAGTTGGTTGAGCGACTGCCTTGGGCTCAGGTCATGATCCCAGACTTCCAGGATGGAGTCCCGCATCAGGCTCCCAGCTCCTTGGGGAGTCTGCTTCTCCCTCTGACCTTCTCCTCTCTCATGCTCTCTCTCACTCATTCTCTCTCAAATAAATAAATAAAATCTTTAAAAAAAAATTTCCATCAGTACTGCCTATCACCTTATTGCCAATAATGTTTGGAGATGGGATCATGCATTTTTATCTATTTGGTGGTTGGTTAAGGTAGGGAAGGATGTGCAGTTTAAAAAAAAAAAAACATGCAAAACTAGATTTGTTTGAAAAGGGCCTCATTTCCACCTCTGGTCAGCAGACCTCCCTGGAGAAAAGTCCTTGCAGTGACAGGAGTCTATACCAATGACAGTGCGTTTGATATTTCCCTTCTGAGACAATCATTCCACCTTCTTGATGGAATTCTCCGTCATTTCCCCATCTGGAAGGAATTGCTTGGTCTTTTAAGCTACTGGAGCAGATCTCATCTATGCTAACCATCTGTAAAGTTTTCACTCCCTTCTAGTGAAGTATTTGTGTGTATATGGTATGGCCTGTAGTAGGTTGTGAACTCTTTTGTTGATGTTGTTATTATTATTATTATTATTTTTAATTTTATTTTTTATAAACATATAATATATTTTTATCCCCAGGGGTACAGGTCTGTGAATCACCAGGTTTACACACTTCACAGCACTCACCATAGCACATACCCTCCCCAATGTCCATAATCCCACCCCCCTCCCAACCCCCCCTCCCCCCATCAACCCTCAGTTTGTTTTGTGAGATTAAGAGTCACTTATGGTTTGTCTCCCTCCCAATCCCATCTTGTTTCATTTACTCTTCTCCTACCCCCTTAACCCCCCATTTTGCATCTCCTCTCCCTCATATCAGGGAGATCATATGACAGTTGTCTTTCTCCAATGGACTTATTTCACTAAGCATGATACCCTCTAGTTCCATCCACGTCGTCGCAAATGGCAAGATTTCATTTCTTTTGATGGCTGCATAGTATTCCATTGTGTATATATACCACATCTTCTTTATCCATTCGTCTGTTGATGGACATCTAGGTTCTTTCCATAGTTTGGCTATTGTAGACATTGCTCCTATAAACATTCGGGTGCACGTGCCCCTTCGGATCACTACATTTGTATCTTTAGGGTAAATACCCAGCAGTGCAATTGCTGGGTCATACGGTAGTTCTATTTTCAACATTTTGAGGAACCTCCATGCTGTTTTCCAGAGTGGTCGCACCAGCTTGCATTCCCACCAACAGTGTAGGAGGGTTCCCCTTTCTCCGCATCCTCACCAGCATCTGTCATTTCCTGACTTGTTAATTTTAGCCATTCTGACTGGTGTGAGGTGATATCTCATAGTGGTTTTGATTTGTATTTCCCTGCTGCTGAGTGATATGGAGCACTTTTTCATGTGTCTGTTGGCCATCTGGATGTCTTCTTTGCAGAAATGTCTGTTCATGTCCTCTGCCCATTTCTTGATTGGATTATTTGTTCTTTGGGTGTTGAGTTTGCCAAGTTCTTTATAGATTTTGGACACTAGCCCTTTATCTGATATGTCATTTGCAAATATCTTCTCCCATTCTGTCAGTTGTCTTTTGGTTTTGTTAACTGTTTTCTTTGCTGTGCAAAAGCTTTTGATCTTGATAAAATCCCAAAAGTTCATTTATGCCCTTGCTTCCCTTGCTTTTGGCGATGTTCCTAGGAAGATGTTGCTGCGGTTGAGGTCGAAGAGGTTGCTGCCTGTGTTCTCCTCGAGGATTTTGATGGATTCCTTTCTCACATTGAGATCCTTCATCCATTTTGAGTCTATTTTCGTGTGTCGTGTAAGGAAATGATCCAATTTCATTTTTCTGCATGTGGCTGTCCAATTTTCCCAACACCATTTATTGAAGAAGCTGTCTTTTTTTCCATTGGACATTCTTTCCTGCTTTGTCGAAGATGAGTTGACCATAGAGACGAGGGTCTATTTCTGGGCTCTCTATTCTGTTCCATTGATTTATGTGTCTGTTTTTGTGCCAGGACCATGCTGTCTTGATGATGACAGCTTTGTAATAGAGCTTGAAGTCCGGAATTGTGATGCCACCAACTTTGGCTTTCTTTTTCAATATTGCTTTGGCTATTCGAGGTCTTTTCTGGTTCCATATAAATTTTAGGATTTTTTGTTCCATTTCTTTGAAAAAAATGGATGGTACTTGGATAGGAATTGCATTAAATGTGTAGATTGCTTTAGGTAGCATAGACATTTTCACAATATTTATTCTTCCAATCCAGGAGCATGGAACATTTTTCCATTTCTTTGTGTCTTCCTCAATTTCTTTCATGAGTACTTTATAGTTTTCTGAGTATAGATTCTTAGTCTCTTTGGTTAGGTTTATTCCTAGGTATCTTATAGTTTTGGGTGCAATTGTAAATGGGATGGACTCCTTAATTTCTCTTTCTTCTGTCTTGTTGTTGGTGTAGAGAAATGCAACTGATTTCTGTGCATTGATTTTATATCCTGACACTTTACTGAATTCCTGTACAAGTTCTAGCAGTTTTGGAGTGGAGTCTTTTGGGTTTTCCACATAGAGTACCATATCATCTGCAAAGAGTGATAGTTTGACTTCTTGTTTGCCGATATGGATGCCTTTAATTTCCTTTTGTTGTCTGATTGCTGAGGCTAGGACTTCTAGTACTATGTTGAATAGCAGTGGTGATAACGGACATCCCTGTCGTGTTCCTGACCTTAGCGGAAAAGCTTTCAGTTTTTCTCCATTGAGAATGATATTTGCGGTGGGTTTTTCATAGATGGCTTTGATAATATTGAGGTATGTGCCCTCTATCCCTACACTTTAAGAGTTTTGATCAGGAAGGGATGCTGTATTTTGTCAAATGCTTTTTCAGCATCTATGGAGAGTATCATATGGTTCTTGGTCTTTCTTTTATTAATGTGTTGTATCACATTGATTGATTTGCGGATGTTGAACCAACCTTGCAGCCCTGGAATAAATCCCACATGGTCGTGGTGAATAATCCTTTTAACGTACTGTTGAATCCTATTGGCTAGTATTTTGGCGAGAATTTTTGCATCTGTGTTCATCAAGGATATTGGTCTGTAGTTCTCTTTTTTGATGGGATCCTTGTCTGGTTTTGGGATCAAGGTGATGCTGGCCTCATAAAATGAGTTTGGAAGTTTTCCTTCCATTTCTATTTTTTGGAACAGTTTCAGGAGAATAGGAATTAGTTCTTCTTTAAAAGTTTGGTAGAATTCCCCTGGGAAACCATCTGGCCCTGGGCTTTTGTTTGTTTGGAGATTTTTGATGACTGTTTCAATCTCCTTACTGGTTATGGGTCTGTTCAGGCTTTCTATTTCTTCCTGGTTCAGTTGTGGTAGTTTATATGTCTCTAGGAATGCATCCATTTCTTCCAGATTGTCAAATTTGTTGGCGTAGAGTTGCTCATAGTATGTTCTTATAATTGTCTGTATTTCTTTGGTGTTCGTTGTGATCTCTCCTCTTTCATTCCTGATTTTATTTATTTGGGTCCTTTCTCTTTTCTTTTTGATAAGTCTGGCCAGGGGTTTATCAATCATATTAATTCTTTCAAAGAACCAGCTCCTAGTTTCGTTGATTTGTTCTATTGTTTTTTTGGTTTCTATTTCATTGATTTCTGCTCTGATCTTTATGATTTCTCTTCTCCTGCTGGGTTTAGGGTTTCTTTCTTGTTCTTTCTCCAGCTCCTTTAGGTGTAGGGTTAGGTTGTGTACCTGAGACCTTTCTTGTTTCTTGAGAAAGGCTTGTACCACTATATATTTTCCTCTCAGGACTGCCTTTGTTGTGTCCCACAGATTCTGAACCGTTGTGTTTTCATTATCATTTGTTTCCATGAATTTTTTCAATTCTTCTTTAATTTCCTGGTTGACCCATTCATTCTTTAGAAGGATGCTGTTTAGTCTCCATGTATTTGGGTTCTTTCCAAATTTCCTCTTGTGATTGAGTTCTAGCTTTAGAGGATTGTGGTCTGAAAATATGCAGGGAATGATTCCATACTTTTGATAACGGTTGAGACCTGATTTAGGACCGAGGATGTGATCTATTCTGGAGAATGTTCCATGTGCACTAGAGAAGAATGTGTATTCTGTTGCTTTGGGATGAAATGTTCTGAATATATCTGTGATATCCATCTGGTCCAGTGTGTCATTTAAGGCCTTGATTTCCTTGTTGATCTTTTGCTTGGATGATCTGTCCATTTCAGTGAGGGGAGTGTTAAAGTCCCCTACTATTATTGTATTATTGTCAATGTGTTTCTTTGATTTTGTTATTAATTGGTTTATATAGTTGGCTGCTCCCACATTAGGGGCATAGGTATTTAAAATTGTTAGATCTTCTTGTTGGACAGTTCCTTTGAGTATGATATAGTGTCCTTCCTCATCTCTTATTATAGTCTTTGGCTTAAAATCTAATTGATCTGATATGATTGCCACTCCTGCTTTCTTCTGATGTCCATTAGCATGGTAAATTCTTTTCCACCCCCTCACTTTAAATCTGGAGGTGTCTTCGGGTTTAAGCTGAGTTTCTTGTAGGCAACATATAGATGGGTTTTCTTTTTTGATCCATTCTGATACCCTGTGTCTTTTAATTGGGGCATTTAGCCCATTAACATTCAGGGTAACTATTGAGAGATATGAATTTAGTGCCATTGTATTGCCTGTAAGGTGACTGGTATTGTATTTTGTCTCTGTTTCTTTCTGATTTACTACTTTTAGGGTCTCTCTTTGCTTAGAGGACCCCTTTCAATATTTCCTGTAGAGCTGGTTTGGTATTTGCAAATTCTTTCAGTTTTTGTTTGTCCTGGAAGCTTTTAATCTCTCCTTCTATTTTCAATGATAGCCTAGCTGGATATAGTATTCTTGGCTGCATGTTTTTCTCATTTAGCACTCTGAATATATCATGCCAGCTCTTTCTGGCCTGCCAGGTCTCTGTGGATAAGTCTGCTGCCAATCTAATATTTTTACCATTGTACGTTACAGACTTCTTTTCCCGGGCTGCTTTCAGGATCTTATCCTTGTCACTAAGACTTGTAAATTTTACTATTAGGTGATGGGTTGTGGACCTATTCTTATTGATTTTGAGGGGGGTTCTCTGAACCGCCTGGATTTTGATGCTTGTTCCCTTTGCCATATTGGGGAAATATTCTCCAATAATTCTCTCCAATATACCTTCTGCTCCCCTCTCTATTTCCTCTTCCTCTGGAATCCCAATTATTCTAAAGTTGTTTCGTCTTATGGTGTCACTTATCTCTCGAATTCTCCCCTCGTGGTCCAGTAGCTGTTTGTCCCTCTTTTGCTCAGCTTCTTTATTCTCTGTCATTTGGTCTTCTATATCACTAATTCTTTCTTCTGCCTCATTTATCCTAGCAGTCAGAGCCTCCATCTTTGTTTGCACCTCATTAATAGCTTTTTTGATTTCAACTTGGTTAGATTTTAGTTCTTTTATTTCTCCAGAAAGGGCTTTTATATCTCCTAAGAGGGTTTCTCTAATATCTTTCATGCCTTTTTCGAGCCCGGCTAGAACCTTGAGAATCGTCATTCTGAACTCTAGATCTGACATATTACCAATGTCTGTATTGATTAGGTCCCTAGCCTTGGGTACTGCCTCTTGTTTTTTTTTTTGTGTTGAATTTTTCCGCCTTGTCATTTTGTCCAGATAAGAGTATATGAAGGAGCAAGTAAAATACTAAAAGGGTGGCAACAACCCCAGGAAAATATGCTTTAGCCAAATCAGAAGAGATCCCAAATCGTGAGGGGGGAGAAAGGGGATAAAAAGAGTTTCAGAAAGAAAAAAAAAAAAGAATTAAAAAAAGAAAACCAATAAAGAAAAAATATAAAAAGGAAAAAAAAATATATATATATATTAGATAAACTAGTTAAAAATGTTAAAAAAGAAAAGGGTAAAAGTTAAAAAAATTTAGCAGAAGAAGAAAAACAATTGAAAAAGAAAATAAAAAACTAAATTAACTGCAAGGCCAAAGAATCATGGGGAGAAAGCCATGAGTTCCATGCTTTGCTTTCTCCTCCTCTGGAATTCCGCTGCTCTCTTTGGTATTGAAACTACACTAGTTGGTAGGTGAACTTGGTCCTGGCTGGGTTTCCTGTTGATCTTCTGGGGGAGCGGCCTGTTGTAGTGATTCTCAAGTGTCTTTGCCCCAGGCGGATTTGCACCGCCCTTACCCGGGGCCGGTCTGAGTAATCCGCTCGGGTTCTCTTTCGGGAGTTTTTGTTCCCTGAGTGCTTTCCGTAGAGTTCCGGAGGGCGGGAATGAAGATGGCGGCCTCCCGGTGTCCAGCCGGCCCGGAGGAGCCGAGAGCCCGGGGTCCCACTCCTCAGTGCGCCCTCAGAGAACTGCGCCCAGTTACTCCCTTTACCCTGGCCTCCTGCCGCCCTCCGAGCTGACCGAGCCTGCGACCAGTTCAAGGTAACCCCGAGCTTAGAGCTCACTCCTTGGCTCTGTCTCTGTAGCCGGCTTCCTCGTTCTAATACCTGTAAGCTCTGTGACACTCAGACACCCCCGATCCTTCTGTGACCCTGCGGGACCTGAGGCCACGCTGACCCCACATGGGCTTCACCCCAGTTAAGCCTCTGGAGCGATGTCCCTCAGTGGAACAGACTTTTAAAAGTCCCGATTTTGTGCTCCGTTGCTCCGCCACTCGCCAGGAGCCAGCCCCTCCCCCCACGGTCTATCTTCCCCTCGCTCTGGATTCACTTCTCCTCCAGTCCTACCTTTCAGAAAGTGGTTGATTTTCTGTTTCTAGAATTGCTGTTCTTCTTCTCTTCGATCTCCCGTTGGATTTGTAGGTATTTGCAATCTTTAGATAAGCTATCTAGCAGATCTCCCGCTACCTGAAGTAGTCTCAGCTGCTACTTCTCCGCCATCTTGACTCCTCCCCCCAGTTGTGAACTCTTAAAGGACCTGCCACATGTTTTTGTTTTTGTTTTTGTTTTTGTTTTTTAACAGACTATGCCTCCTATTGGCTACAGCTGTTTTTTGTTTTTTTTTTTTTAAGATTTTATTTATTTATTTGACAGAGAGAAATCACAAGTAGGCAGAGAGGCAGGCAGAGAGAGAGGAGGAAGCAGGCTCCCCGCTGAGCAGAAAGCCCAATGTGGGGCCTGAACCCAGGACCTGGGATCATGACCTGAGCCGAAGGCAGGGGCTTAACCCACTGAGCCACCCAGGTGCCCCCTGCCACATGTTTTTACAACCTGACTCCCCAGGAGTTTCTTTCTAGGCCAATGTCTTTAATAAAGGATGTGAACAAGAGTTACATTGGCTAATGGGTTAGTTATGCACCTAAGCCTCTAGCTTTGCTTGAACTCTAACCAGTGGTAATTCGTATAAGTCTCATTGACTCCCATAAGGTCTCTGAGTGGTCTTTCATAGTATTCATGAATCCTAGGTCTGTCCTCTGCTACCATCTATTTATCTGTCTACTTATGTTAATTGGTTTGGTGAGATGAACTCTGACTTTCATCAGAATCTCAAAAAGACTTAGGAATCACTGCATTCCACTCACTTGCATATCGTTGACCTTCCTCCAGCGGTTCCTGACTTTGGCTGCACATTCAACCAGTCTTTAGAATATAGAGCTACCTTCCAGCATTATGATCTAATTGATGGAGAGTAAAGAGTAAACACAGGTGGTTTTTGAAATTCCCTAGAGGATTCTGATGTGTAAACAGGTTGATCCTCAATCTTTAGCCACTGGATATTGGAGCTCTCAGAGGCTGGGCTGCTGCCCTGACCCCTGTTCTGGGGAAGTCCTGATCATTTTATGCACGTAGTGATTGTCTAGGGCTTGTTCTTAATTCAGCCCTTAATCTGGGACCTTTGTGTCTCAAACTCCAAAACACTCCCTGAGGTCATTTAAAATTTCTGTCACTATACTCAGCACTCTCTTATGCTTTTAATCCCAGCAGAGAACGTGACACGTTTTCTTAGTATCAGCTGTGTACCTGGGGGAGGGAAACATGAACCGTGTTGCTTGGGGGAACACGTTCCTACATGGGCAGGTGTAGACATAGAATACCCTCGGAACAGAGCTCTGTCGTGATCACTGTGACAGTCCCTTCGGATCAGGCAAGAGCAGTCTTTTGTCCTTTGGGGTTTTCTTTCCATGACCTACCAGGAGACCCTAGCTTGATTTCCTCTCTCATCCCTCCCCATGCCCCATGTTAAGAATTGACAGCATTTGGAACAGAAACAGGTTTCTGAGACACTGTCAGATATCTTCTGGGGACTTTTGTGACTACAGTGTTTATCTGCATTTGCCGTTTCCTATAATTAGGCAGCATACCGCATATCCGATTCTTTGAGAGACAATTATTCATTGTGCGGATCATACAGACTCTTTGCTTCTCTGCCTTTCTGAGGCAACCTCTTTGGACATTTCACTCCCTATCAACAATTCTGCCAAAGCATGACATGTAGAAGTAGAATTAAAAAAGAAAAAAGAAAAAAACGAGAAGAAACTCAAATCTAAGTGGTGTTGTTTTCTCATGTCTTGGCTCAAGATCTGAAGGTGAGGAAATCAGATTTCATAGCTCAGATTTGTTTTAGAATCATCGATGGATATCTATTTGCAACATTCCAGTCCAAAATGTACAGATATTTTCAAAGGTTAGCTCACTTCCTAAATGTCTTCTTAAATGACTTCTTTTTCTTCCTTTACTGAAAGTGGCAGGTGATTTTAACTTCTACTTTTAGTTCCCCTGAATGACTCTTCCAATCCTAAGGGTCCTAATACCAGTGACAGCCTGTGTGTGACTGTTATAAGCTGACCAACATAAAAGATGCCCAGAGAGAAAAAGCAGGACATTTCAAAGGCCCACATATGAGGAAGAGGAATTATACAAGCAGAGGCTGATGAGTGAAAATGTGACCAAAATATGTCTGACTAGAGAAAGTCACAGAGCCAGTGGAAGTTCCTATATTTCTGAGGTGAGTCAGTGGCTCTGATTGAGTGCCCACAGGATGCCCAGTGTTCAGAAATCAGCCTCAGTGGGTTATGTAGTCATGAATGAATAGCATGACAGTAACAATGACCAGCAGCCTTTATAATCAGTGCAAACCAAAGTCATGGGGAGAGCAGATCCTGCACCATCATGAAATTTACAGATCCTAGAGGCGTAATTATTGAAATTCCAGGAAGTAAAGCTCATTGGTGAAGCATGTGGGCCTTTCCATCACTCTTTCTTCTGGAGACATTAACCTACATCACTAAGGCTTTAGGGGAGTACCACAGCATGGAAATTTAAGGTGTGAGTTTCAGAGTCAGTCAAGGATTCAAGTCTAAATTCTGCCACCTATTAGCTGTGTGATTCTGATATTTTTAAACTTATATATGTCTGGCACAAGTAAGTGTTAATATCTATTAGCTCCCAGTAATAATAATGGCATTGCTATTATTTCTGGCACCGAGTTTGCTAATGGACCTGGCTCCTGAAATCTAAGGACAGGATAACATAGTGGAAAGAGTGTGTTTTCATGATACAAAGACCTTAACTCTAATCTGAACTCTACGTATTGTCCCTTTATGACTTGGGACAACTTATCTTTGCCATTTTATTTTATTTTATGTTACTAAAGATTTAATTAATTAATTAATTAATTTAGAGTGAGTACATGAATAAGGAGAAGGGCAGAGGAAGAGGGAGAGAGAGAACCCTCAAGGAAGAGGGAGAGAGAGAATTCTGACCGCAGAGCCCATTGTAGGGCTTGATCCTAAGGCCCTGAGATCATAATCTGAGCCAAAATCAAGAGTTGGATGCTTAACCAAGTGTCCTACCCAGGCACTCCATATCTTTGCCATTTTAAACTTCAGTTTGCTGATTTTAAAAAAGGAAGTATTAACACCTACCTAACAGTTTTATAAAAATTAAATAATGGTATCACCTGCCGCATTGTCAGTGTGTGGTGTGTAATGGGCCCACAGAACAATCATAGCTCTTCCCACCCTCTGCCATCACGCAGCCACTGAATGGCAGGGTTGATGTGGACACTGGCAAGACGCATTCTGACCCAAGCATAAACACTGAGCAAGTGCACACATTAAACTAAGACTGAATGCACGTGCTTGGTCAGATAGCTGAATCAGAGTGGAGCAGTGAGTGATGAGGCCAGCATTGGAGTTGACACCATGGACGTGGAAGGGTCAAGAAACATTGTCTACCCCTAGGTAAGATTATTTTAACCAATGTCTTATAGGGAAGCATCGGGAAAGGCTAATTTCTGGAGGCTTCCAGAGACCTTAGGAAGAGCTGAGAGCTAATCATCTTATGAATATACTTGTAACTGACCGGTATGTTTACAAGGTTCTTATAACACCTAGTGCTGAAAGCCTGTGTGGAGGTCCAGTGCATGGAAAAAGATTTGTTTGATTGCTGTTGTTCTAAATATAACCATCCGAAAATTAATAGGTTGGCTCTCTTAAGTTGACCTTTTCATGATCATGGATATCTTGTTTACTTAATTAGTGTCTGTTGTCTTCATTATAGTTAGTGCTTCACAATGGCATTGATTGAGAACTGAAATGAACTCACCAAGAAACTCTGTATTTGTGTTTACTTTTTCCCCAAGATGAATTTTTAAAATCAACATCTCTTTTCTGATGGGCCGACAGTCTCTTAACAAGAACAGTTAAATAAACAAATCATTAGGCTGAGAACAGACGTGCCACCACAGGTCCAAACGCCCAATTTAACTGATCACTGATGGATCTTAGTCATGACATATGACTTCCAATTTTCCAGAAAGCAAAATGTCTGCACTGTTTTGTCAATTATTGTAAAGAGTGGCAGCTTACAAATATGTTAAATCAAAAGAAAGAAAGAAAAAGTTGTAACATGTCACTGGCACTTGTTTTCTGAGATCTGTTCTCTTTTCTTTGTCGATAATAACGTATTTCTGTTGGATTACATAAACACAGTGTGTTGCTGTAATCAGTATCTGCTCTGTATGAACATGCTTTTAGGAACAGGCTGTGGCTGTAATATTCGTTATTCAAACCTCCAATTTTTCTTCTGTTGAATAACAGCTTTTATTTGTAGCCTTAGTGTTGATTCCATTCCAGCCTCTTTTCTCAAGATGGAGGAGAATGGGCCCCTGGGGTCCTTACATTGCTTTTCCAGCTAGGAATTATTTTCTGGTAGTGTAGGCAGGAGGGGCTTTTTCTCAAGGGCGAAGCATTAAATCCCAACACATGCCTTCCTAGGGCCTTAACTGAGTTCTGAGTGCTCTTGCTGAATCAATTTTAGGAAGGGAATCAGATCTCTCTGTATTTAGCAGATGTGCCTGGCACATGGCAGGAAAAATCGTACCTTCCAAGGGTATCAGCAATATTTTTCTGCAAACCTTAGTTAAGAGGTATGAGAGAGGTGAGATAAAAGGCCTTGGTTTATTTCTTAGACGAACTGGCTAAAGGAGACATTGGTTTGGAGCACAGGAGACAATTGCCCCTCTTGGCTGCTTTGCTAATTAAAAAAAAAAAAAAAAAAAAAGGCCTTGCCAGAATCTTTTCTAATATCTTTCTTTCCAAGGAGGCAATACTGAAGAATGATCAAATAGTGTCCTACATACACTCATGATGGGAAAGTAAAAATACTAATGTCTATCCTGTCATGGAGTATATTCTAGAAAAACACATCCCAGAAGAGTAAAGGCCAAAACTAACTATCAGTGTGTTTTATAAAATGAATCAGCCGAAGTGAAAAGTTGATGAGGGACTGCATGGGGATGGATTTTAGGCTTGTTCTATAAATAATGAGGGTCATGGTAGTAGGTATCATTCTTCAGACAGTTACTCTGTGTCAGTCTCTGGCCAAGCAGTTCCCACACGTAACTCTGCCAGCTTCACCAGGAGGTGGGTGAAGCACCTTTACTCCAAGTGAGGGACTTAGTGATTCAGGTAACTTGCAGAAGATCCTACAGTTAAAAAAAGAGGTAGAAACAAGAATTGAATCCAAATCCGACACCAAATTTTGTACTCTCAGCCCATGAGAGCTAAGTCTATGAGTCAGCTTGCCTGGGCCAAGGGATGCCCAGATTGCTAGTAAGAGTTGACCCGTAGGGTTTGGGCTTCACTGGGGCAGCTCAGCTGGAATCCATGTGTCTCTCTTCTTCCTCTTGGGACCAGCAAGGAAGTAGAACAATACTTGGGATCCAAGAAATTAAGCCCCATCACTTAAGTAGTTTCTAAGCCTTTGTACATGTCCTATCCATTTCTTTGGTCAAATGCATCATGTGGCCAAACTCAAAGTCAGAGGCAAGGAAATATATTGCACCTTTACAGTGGACGTGATTGAGAAGTCACCGGAAGGAGGTCATGGCTGCAGGGATGGTGAAGAATTGGAGACATTAATGCAATCCACCAGGATTATAAACATGTTTTCAATGACATGGCTAAATTACCCAATTTTCCCTGTAATGGGATATAAAATTGATGCCCCAGAAGATGAGCATATTTATTTTATCAATCTCATCTGCAGTATGTGGCTAATAATGATATTATTGAGAGAAGTACATTGCTAAGACCAGAGCCTGACAGGGGTAACCACTTGACAAATGGTAACTGTTATCAATATTATTACTTCTGGGATTAGATTGAAATATATACCCTCATAATACTTCCCTCCACTTTTCCAATTGCACTGTCATTAGTGTATTCCCTAAGAATTAGCCATGGCTTTTGAAACAAGTCTGGTCAGCTCCCCAGATTACGGAATATTTACGCCTCCTGGTCTGTCATCACATATGTCAGTTTGAGAAGTTCCTCAAAGCAAGATTGTAGGGATTTTTATACCAGATTCATTGAGGAAGTGGCAAATGTTCTCTAATCCTCTCCCCTAAGCCTGCCTTTTCAGACATGTGCAGGTTACAGAGGCCTCCCGCAACTGACTTACCCTTAGTCCAACAAACAGATGCATTTCTCTGCTCCTCCTTGATGAAAGGAGGCCACTTCTACATAAATTCATCCTGACCCACATTACATTTATTAAGTGGATATAAAAATTAATTTGGACATAAATTCATTATAAATAGATCAATATTTTCCTCTGCTCCCTGCTGCAATTTCGTTACAATTGTAGCACAGTTACTCCATCCAGCACCTAGGTCTTCAGTGGGCATATTCTGTAAATCAATGACTCATAATATAATTCAAACTAATCCCATAATTGAGTCTAATTAAGAACAGTTTCAGACAATTATTACAGAATTATCGAAAGTAGAGATTGAAGAGATTTGTTCATTTATCCCATGTGCCCCTGCTGAGACTAGAGTTCCCTGTAGCTTTTCTTTCTAGTGATCTGTCTGGTCTTCTTTTGAAGTCTTAAAGAATTAATCTGCCTGATGTTTTCTTTGAGACTCCGCTTAGAAGTATAAGAGGTTTCGCCAGTTGTTTTAGCATAATGTTTATTTCCAGTAGTGCTTGTCTCTCATCCTTCTTTCAAGATATGCATGTCATTTTGGGAGTCATAAGACAATCTAGACTGTAGTACACTTCACCCCCAAAAGGGCATGAAATCCTTCAGGAAAATGTGTACAGTGACATAAAATAATATAATGTATTGGCTTATTTAATGAAAGGCACAGCCAGATCCAAGTGCTCCCACAGAACTTTAGTTCTCCTTCTCTTGGCTCTGTTTTTCTCTGGTCAGTTTCCCTTTCTTGCAGGTTGTCCTTAAGGGGTGGCAAAAGTGAACCTTGATAGCTCCAGGCTTTCATAAGGGACATTCTTTGCCAGTCTCTATATCAGTCCCCTAAAGTTTGGTGATTGGCTCTGGGTTAGATGCCTACCCTTGACCAGTCCTGTCCCAAATTAGATGGGACATTCTGATTGACTCACCTAGGTCACATATCTACTATTATGGTAGGAATGGTAGGGCCCCTTGATCAATAAACTTTGTAGATCCTTAGGCAGAAGATAAACAGTTAGTTCCCATAAGTAATGGATTTAGGGGCATAAAAATAAAATACGCAGGTATTTTTCCATTTATCTTAATCTTATTCTATTGGAGTGAATTGCAACTTCTTCCATCTTATTTCCTCAGGAGCTAAAACCGTGAGGATGCCCTCCCCTGTTCTGCTAGATATTCAGAGTATGTGATAGGAAGGTTTGCTTTTGCTGAATTCTGAATACACGTTTGCCAGCCAAGTGAATGCCTGAATACTTTTCAGAGCACAGCCTACCTGTGGGGGACACCCTGACACTTCAAGCTTCCGAGTGAGCCTGATTGGAGAAGGATATGAAGGAAATGTGTTAGGGTGGGGGAGAGAAAGGGGTGAAAGTGGTGGGAATTACATGTTCCCTTCCAGTTCAGAAATTTTACAGTCAAATGACTTTCTTGTCTTGTCTTGTCATTTCCTCTTCTTTTCTTTCTTTCTCTTTCTTTCTTTCTTTCTTTCTTTCTTTCTTTCTTTCTTTCTTTCTTTCTTTCTCTCTCTCTCTCTCTCTCTCTCTCTCTCTCTCTTTCAGCAAGCACACCCATGCCAGGGAAAGGGCTAGAGGGAGTGGGAGAGAGAGAGTCTCTAGCAGACTCCATGCTCAGCACCGAGCCCCACTCAGCTCTCCATGTTCCGACCCTGAGATCATGACCTGAGTGGAAATCATGGGTTGGATGTATAACTGATTGAGCCACCCAGGTGCCCCTAAATGATTTTCTTAATCTAAGAGAATGTTTCCTTAGGTCCAGCTAAAATGAAAGATACCTACCAATCTTAGAATATACTTCCCTCATGGATTTTCTTTCCTGCAGAGAGCTACATTCTCATCAGCAGTTGTGCCTGACTTCGGTTGGCAGATCTGACCATGTGGGTGGGGGGAGTTGTAGCAGGTGCAGTCAGGGCAACCTAAGGTGAACCGCTGGGCTGAGGTGCCGCTGCTGGAGAGAGGGTCTTCAGAGACGTGCTCCACCCAGATTCAGTAAAGGAAAGCTTGCATCTTCATACTGTGGCAGCCATCTGCCTGGATGTTCTTGCTTGGCAGGTGAAGGTTGTCCCATTGTCATCCCATTGTTGTCCCAATGTGTCCCATTGTTGTCCCAATGTGAGGTTGTCCCATTGTCATCCCTTCCAGTGCCTCAGCAGGACTATTCAGTTTATCACTAACATTAAAAAAATTTAGTTATTGCCTGCCCAAGCTCTTACCTCTTCTGTGAATTGGCACCGTATGGTAGGAAAAGGTCTAGAAGAAATTGAACTTCTTTTTTAAAAATTCCAGTGTAGTTCACATACAATGTTATATTAGTTCCAGGTACACAATGTATCGATTCAGCACCTCCGTACATTACTCAGTGCTCATCAAGATAAGTGCGCTCTGAAGCCCCTTCACCCATCTCACCCATCCCTCCCACCCAACTCCCTTCTAGAAACCATTCATTTATTCTCTACTTAAGAGTCTGTATTTTGGTTTCTCTCTTTTTTCCCCCTTTATTCATTTGTTTTGGCTCTTATATTACACATGTGAGTGGAATCTTGTGGTATTTGTCTTTCTCTGACTGGCTTACTTCGCTTAGTGTTACACCCTCTAGATCTATCCCTATTGTAGCAAATGGCAAGATTCTGTTCTTTTTTATGGCTGAGTAATAGTCCTGTGTGTGTGTGTGTGTGTGTGCGCGCACACACCCCACATCTTCTTTCTTCACTCATCTATCAATGGACACTTGGGTTGCTTCCATAATATGGCTATTGCAAATAGCACTGCAGCAAACATAAGGGTTGTGTGTCCCTTCGAATGAGTGTTTTTGGATTCTTTAGGTAAATACCCAGTAGTGCAATTGCTGGATACAAAAATCCTCATCAAAGTATTAGCAAACCAAATATTTTTAAAAAAATCATTCACCATAATTAAGTGGGATTTATTCCTGGGATGCAAGTGCAGATCAGTATTTGTGAAGCAGTCAGTGTGATACATCATCACATCAATAAGAAAAAGAATAAAAACTAGGATCATTTCAGTAGAGCAGGAAAAGCATCTGATAAAGTACAACACCCACTCATGATAAAAACCCTCAACAAAGTAGGTTAAAAGGGAACATGCTTCAACATAATAAAGGCCTGATAGGAAAAACCCACAGTGGACATCATACTCAAAGGGGAAAAACAGAGTTTTCCCCCAAGGTCAGGAACAAGAGAATGATGTCCACTGTCACCACTTTTATTCAACATAGTACTGAAAGTCCTAGCCATAGCAGTCAGATAACAAAATGAAAAGGCATCCACATTGGTAAGGAAGATGTAAACTTTGACTTTTTACAGATGATGTGATATTGTATATAGAAGACCCTAAAGACTCCACCCAAAAACTACTGGAGCTGATGAATTGAATTCAATAAGGTTGCAGGATACAGAATCAATATACTGAAACCCATTGCATTTTTATGCACTAATAATGAAGCAGCAGGAAGAGAAATTAAGAAAAAAATACTGCTGAAAAAGAAAAGAAAAGAAAATACTGCTTACAAGTGTATCGAAAATGATAAGATACCTAGGAATGAACTTAACCAAAAAGGTAAAAGGCTGTATATTGAAAACTATTAACATTGATGAAGGAAATTGAAGATGACGCAAAGAGATGAAAGATATTCCATGCTCATGGACTGGAAGGATGAGTAGTGTTAAAATGTCTGTACTACCCAAAGCAATTTACAGATTTAATGCAATCCCTATCGAAATACCAACAGCATAAATTGGTATGCTGAGAACAGCTAGCAGCTAGGAAGTACTTCCTTGCAATACCAAAATTTGTGCAACTTTAGAATAATGGCCAAATCTGAAATAATGGTTGAAGCCAGGTAAGACTTTTGAAAGACTTTGAAAATCAGAGATCGACATCAGAGAATAAGATTTCTCACAGAATGACTAGTTATCTGGCTCCTGGGCTAGCGTCTACTCATGTGGTTATTCAAAATTGAAGGACGATTAGTATTATTTAAAATAGTACAGGCTAGGTCTATTAAAATTGATGCAATTCTGTCACTCTTTGCTGTATTACAAAATCACCTTCAATCTCCAATCCATAACTACTTATCCTATCTGAAGAGATGAAATATCTTATTATCAGATGATTTCAACTATTGGAATTCACTGTAAATAATTTAAACTTGTCTGTCTCACAATTTTTATATAATAAAATACCTTTAAAAGTGTCTTTAAAATCCTGGAAAATGATTTATTACCTTCTCAGCCCCTACTCCAGTGCTGCAAGCAATACGTGCTCTCCTTGATACCCACCACCAGGCTCACTCATCCCCCCAACCCCCTCCCCTCCAAAACCCTCAGTTTGTTTCTCAGAGGCCACAGTCTCTCATGGCTCGTCTCCCGCTCTGTTTCCCCCAGCTCACTTCTCCTCTCCATCTCGCAAATGTCCTCCACGTTATTCCTTATGCTCCACAAGTAAGTGAAACCATATGATAATTGACTCTCTCTGCTTGATTTATTTAACTCAGCATCATCTCCAGTCCCGTCCTGAAATCTCTTATACATATGCTGCATTCACAGTTCCCTGGGATTTGCTGACCCATCCCAGAACTCTAGAAGTCTATTTAGAGCACGTTTCTCCTAGTTAGTCACCAAACATCATCAGCACTTTAGGCTAGGGATAAATTGTATTTCTTGCTTAATGAATCAACAAGTAATGAAATCATTCTAATACAGTGTATGTTCCTTCGCTTCCTGTCCATCTATATTTCTAAAAAGCTTACAGCCCTAGCACTCTGCCTATATGGGTTTAGGCTATTTGCCTTCCAAATAAATTACACAGTGCCAGGATTTCTAAACATACTGAAACCTTAAACCTCACTTGATCCATTAAACTAATGGCAGAGATGCTATAAATAGGGTAGATGAGAGAAACCTGTTCTTGGCATCTGGAGAGGTCTCTGCATATTGTGGTGGATGTATTCATCATCAGGGTCAATGACAGAAGATGCTCCTCACCCTGCCTCTCTCATGTGCTTTTAAGGGATGAGAACTGGAGGAGGGGTAGAAGACTAGAAGAAGACATGCTGGACTGGTAATGGACACACATCCTCCTTTCTGGAGGATGCTTACACCTGAAAAAGCAAGAACATATGTGCACGTCTGGCCTCTCTTTACTGCTTTACTATCTAGCACTTGATGTGTTGGGGATCACGACAGTAATTCCTCTGCACTCCCTGAATGGGGGATAGCTCCTATAAAACTGCCCCCAAATACCATCAGTCTCCCTTAAACCCAGATTATCACATTACTATTTGCAAGGAGTCTTATCTTTCCTGGGCTAATCCTTACATTCTTCTAATCTTTTTTTTTTTTTTTTTACTTAATTTTTATTCTTGTCAGAGCTATACATGCACATAGTTTAAAAATATCAGAATTTCCACAGGCATTATATTTTTTAAAATTTTTTATTTTTTCAGCATAACAGTATTCATTATTTTTGTACCACACCCAGTGCTCCATGCAATCCGTGCCCTCTACAATACCCACCACCTGGATCCCCCAACCTCCCACCCCCCGCCCCTTCAAAACCCTCAGATCGTTTTTCAGAGTCCATAGTCTCTCATGGTTCACCTCCCCTTCCAATTTCCCTCAACTCCCTTCTCCTCTCCATCTCCCCTTGTCCTCCATGCTATTTGTTATGCTCCACAAATAAGTGAAACCATATGATAATTGACTCTCTCTGCTTGACTTATTTCACTCAGCATAATCTCTTCCAGTCCCGTCCATGTTGCTACAAAAGTTGGGTATTCATCCTTTCTGATGGAGGCATAATACTCCATAGTGTATATGGACCACTTCTTCCTTATCCATTCGTCCATTGAAGGGCATCATGGTTCTCTCCACAGTTTGGTGAATGTGGCCATTGCTGCTATAAACATTGGGGTACAGATGGCCCTTCTTTTCACTCCATCTGTATCTTTGGGGTAAATAGCCAGTAGTGCAATTGCAGGGTCATAGGGAAGCTCTTTTTTTAATTTCTTGAGGAATCTCCACACTGTTCTCCAAAGTGGCTGCACCAACTTGCATTCCCACCAACAGTATAAGAGGGTTCCCCTTTCTCCACATCCTCTCTAACACATGTTGTTTCCTGTCTTGCTAATTTTGGCCATTCTAACTGGTATAAGGTGGTATCTCCATGTGGTTTTAATTTGAATCTCCCTGATGGCTAGTGATGATGAACATTTTTTTCATGTGTCTGATAGCCATTTGTATGTCTTCATTGGAGAAGTGTCTGTTCATAACTTCTGCCCATTTTTTGATATGATTGTCTGTTTTGTGTGTGTTGAGTTTCAGGAGTTCTTTATAGATCCTGGATACCAACCTTTTGTCTGTACTGTCATTTGCAAATATCTTCTCCCATTCTGTGGGTTGCCTCTTTATTTTTTTGACTGTTTCCTGTGCTGTGCAGAAGTTTTTGATCTTGATGAAGTCCCAAAAGTTCATCTTCGCTTTTGTTTCCTTTGCCTTTGGAGACATATCTTGAA
Organism: Lutra lutra; assembly: GCF_902655055.1. NCBI lineage: Eukaryota > Metazoa > Chordata > Mammalia > Carnivora > Mustelidae > Lutra > Lutra lutra. Next base: position 6,761,879 of record NC_062287.1, read on the forward strand.
AGAAGTTGCTGTGGCTAATATCGAAGAGGTTACTGCCTATGTTCTCCTCTAGGATTCTGATGGATTCCTGTCTCATGTTGAGATCTTTTATCCATTTTGAGTTTATCTTTGTGTACGGTGTAAGAGAATGGTCGAGTTTCATTCTTCTGCATATAGTTGTCCAATTTCCCAGCACCATTTATTGAAGAGACTGTCTTTTTTCCACTGTATATTTTTCCCTGTTTTGTAGAAGATTATTTGACCATAGAGTTGAGGGTCCATATCTGGGCTCTCTACTCTGTTCCACTGGTCTGTTTGTCTGTTTTTATGCCAGTACCATGCTGTCTTGGTGATCACGGCTTTGTAGTAAAGCTTGAAATCAGGTAACGTGATGCCCCCAGTTTTATTTTTGTTTTTCAACATTTCCTTAGTGATTCGGGGTCTTTTCTGATTCCATACAAATTTTAGGATTATTTGCTCCAGCTCTTTGAAAAATACCTGTGGAATTTTGATCAGAATGGCATTAAAAGTATAGATTGCTCTAGTCAGTATAGACATTTTAACAATGTTTATTCTTCCGATCCAAAAGCATGGAATGGTCTTCCATCTTTTTGTGTCTTCTTCAATCTTTCATGAGTGTTCTGTAGTTCCTTGAGTATAGATCCTTTACCTCTTTGGTTAGGTTTATTCCCAGGTATCTTATGGTTCTTGGTGCTATAGTAAATGGAATTGATTCTCTAATTTCCCTTTCTGTATTTTCACTGTATAAGAAAGCCACTGATTTCTGTACATTGACTTTGTATCCTGCCACGTTACTGAATTGCTGTATGAGTTCTAGTAGTTTGGGGGTAGAGTCTTTTGGGTTTTCCATATAAAGAATCATGTCATCTGTGAAGAGAGAGAGTTTGACTTCTTCATTGCCAATTTGGATACCTTTTATTTCTCTTTGTTGTCTGATTACTGTTGCTAGGACTTCTAATACTATGTTGAACAAGAGTGGTGAGAGTGGGCATCCTTGTCGTGTTCCTGATCTCAACAGGAAGGCTGCAAGCTTTTTCCCATTGAGGATGATATTTGCTGTGGGTCTTTCATAGATGGATTTTATGAAGTTCAGGAATGTTCCCTCTATCCCTATACTTTGAAGCGTTTTAATCAGGAACGGATGTTGGATTTTGTCAAATGCTTTTTCTGCATCAATTGAGAGGACCATGTGGTTCTTTTCTCTTCTCTTATCGATTTGTTCTATCACATTGCTTGATTTGCGAATGTTGAACCATCCTTGTTGCCCAGGGATGAATCCCACCTGGTCATGGTGGATAATCTTTTTAATGTGCTGTTGGATCCTGTTTGCTAGGATCTTATTTAGAATCTTAACATCCATATTCATCAGTGATAGTGGTCTGAAATTCTCCTTTCTGGTAGGGTCTTTGCCTGGTTTGGGGATCAGGGTAATGCTGGCTTCATAGAAAGAGTCTGGAAGTTTTCCTTCTGCTTCAATTTTTTGAAACAGCATCAGGAGAATAGGTGTTATTTCTTCTTTGAAAGTTTGGCAGAATTCCCCAGGGAATCCATCAGGTTCTGGGCTCTTGTTTTTTGGGATGTTTTTGATCACTGCTTCAATCTCATTACTAGATATCAGTTTATTCAGGTTGTCAGTTTCTTCCTGGTTCAATTTTGGGAGTTTATAGTTTTCCAGGAATGCATCCATTTCATCTAGGTTGCTTAGCTTATTGGCATATAACTGTTGATAATAACTTCTGATGATTGTTTCTACTTCCTTGGTGTTAGTTGTGATCTATCCCTTTTCAATCATAATTTTATTAATTTGGGCTTTCTCTCTTTTCTTTTGGATTAGTGTGGCCAATGGTTTATCGATCTTATTGATTCTTTCAAAAAACCAGCTTGTAGTTTCATTGATACGTTCTACTGTATCTCTGGTTTCTACCTCATTGATCTCTGCTCTAATCTTGATGGTTTCCCTTCTTATGTGTGGAGTTGGTTTGATTTGTTGTTGATTCTCCAGTTCTTTAAGGTGTAGAGGCAGCTGGTGTTCTGGATTTTTCAATTTTTTTGAGGGAGGCTTGGATGGCTATGTATATCCCCCTTAGGACCACCTTTGCTGTATCCCATAGGTTTTGGACCAAAGTGTCTTCATTCTCATTAGTTTCCATGAATTGTTTCAGTTCTTCTTTGATCTCCTTGTTGATCCAAGCATTCTTAACCAAGGTGGCCTTTAGCTTCCAGGTGTTTGAGTTCCTTCAGAACTTTTCCTTGTGATTGAGCTCCAGTTTCAAAGCATTGTGATCTGAGAATATGCAGGGAATAATCTCAGTCTTTTGGTATTGGTTGAGTCCTGATTTGTGACCCAGAACGTGGTCTATTCTGGAGAAGGTTCCATGTGCACTTGAGAAGAATGAGTATTCTGTTGTTTTAGGGTGGAATGTTCTGTATATATCTATGAGGTCCATCTGGTCCAGTGTGTCTTTCAATACTCTTGTTTCTTTATTGATTTTCTGCTTTGATGACCTGTCTATTTCTGAGAGAGGCGTGTTAAGATCTCCTACTATTAATGTATTCATATCAATATGACTTTTTATCTTGATTAACAGTTTTCTTATGTAATTGGCTGCTCCCATATGGGGGGCATAGATATTTACAATTGTTAGATCATCTTGGTGGATAGTCCCTTTAAGAATTATGTAGTGTCCTTCTGTATCTCTGACTACAGTCTTTAGTTTAAAATCTAATTTGTCTGATATGAGAATCGCTACCTCGGCCTTCCTTTGAGGCCCATTGGCATGAAAGATGCTTCTCCATCCCTTCACTTTAAGTCTGGGTGTATCTTTAGGTTCATAATGGGTCTCTTGTAGTCAACATATGGATGGGTCCTGTCGTTTTATCCAGTCTGCAACCCTGTGTCATTTTATGGGCACATTTAGGCCATTCACATTGAGAGTGATTATTGATAGATACGTTTTTATTGACATCGTGTTACCTTTGAAGTCTTTCTTTCTGTAGATTGTCTCTATATTTCTGTTCAATGCTATTCTTAAGATTTTTTCTCTTTTATAGTACCCCCCCTTAATATTTCCTGCAGTGTCGGCTTGGTGGTTGCATAGTCTTTTAAGCCTTGCCGGTCTTGGAAACTCTTTATCTCTCCATCCACAACCATTAATAATTTAAAACAAAATTAAGCAGCTGTCATCTGCCTAATCCTTTGCCCCTTTCCTGTTTCCCAGAGGCAGCCACTTTTTGTTTGGTTATTTTAGTATTTACTTCCATATCTTGCAGTAACAAGATTACTTTGCCCCTTTTTGATTTAGGGAGGCTCTGGTGTTAATGATTATAGTTATATGGAAACCGGGATCTTCATTGTTTTTCACCACCATCTCCTCTTTATTTGTGCCCCATTTTTCGAAACGTACTCTAATTATGATTGAACCAGCATTTAGTGCTTACCTTAGTATGACCTTGTAAACACCATGCACAGCTGAGCCCGGTAGTACATTAACATTACTTTTACTTTCTTGCATATTGCATTTGTGTTGTTTTCCTGAAGTTAAAAAATCATATTCTGTTTGGTTAGTTTCGTATGCACTTGGGAATTCATCGCCAAACTCCTTATGAGTCACCCAGAATCTTCTCTCAGTGTATGTAGACACCTCAGACATCTTGTCAATTTTGTCTCCTTGGAAACCTCTTTCTAGTTTTCTGCCATATTCATGTATGAAATATGGTTTTTATGTTCCACAGCTGTCACCTTAGGTTGCCCTTCACCACTGACCTGGGGACTCCTTTGACATTCTCTTGAGTTTGACCTCATCCTTAGATCACACCTTTTTGTTTTTCTTGGCCTAGGCTCTTGTTTTCCTGGGGCACATTCTCTAGCAGCTTCTTCGTAAAGGGTACCAAGGGGTGGGGGATAGACTTGCTAAGATCTTACACATAAGCTGTAGAGTCTGTCCTTCTACAGTTACGGAGGCCTGGAGCTATTCTGGTTCTAAGTGTTGCTGTTGAGAAGTCCAAAGCCATTCTGAATCATTGTCCTCCATGAAGGACGTGTCCTTAATCTCTGATGGTCTTTCATATCTTTTCTTTATCCCTCGTTTTCTTTAAATTTCACAGTATTGCATCTACATGTGTGGCTTCTCTTCCCCTGTTGACGCTCAGTGGGATCCTTTAATCTAAAATTCATAGACATTAAACATTTGGTGATCATTTATTTACTTATCTCCTCCTTCTACTTTGTTTGTTCTCTCTTTCCATAATTTCTGTGATTTGGAAGTGGGACCTCCTGATTTAATTCTTTAACTTTCTTGTTTTAAAAATCCTTATTTTCCATCTTGCTCTTCTTTTTTTGCTCTACTTTTTGTAAGATTATCTTATTTTTTTTCAGCTATATTGAGGTATAACTGACAAAATTGTAAGATACTGGAAGTACGCAATGTAATGATTTGATATATGTACCCAAGTAATTCATCACCTCACATATTTACCTTTCTATTTATTTTTATTTATTTTTTTTTTGTGAGAACATTTAAGTTCTGTTGTTTTAGAAAATGTCAGTTGTACCACAAAGTATTCTCAAATGCAGTCACTATGCACTACATAATTTTTTTCTATCACCCCTTACACTGAAGTATTGTTTGGTTGGTTGATTCGGTTTTTTATTGTTATTTGTTTACTTTCCTCTACCATTGTTTCTAATTTATATGAGCTCTTTATTATTCATTAGAATTCTTTTTATTAATCTTGCTCTTGGTTCTCTTTTTCCTTTTTTTCTTTTTTGAAGTGTTCACGGTTATTCTCAGTATTAGTTTCTTCAAGATAGTCTTTCTAATTAAAAAAAAAATGATTTCCTGAGATGTCTGGCTGTCTCTAGCCATCCATTCATATTTAAAAGTGACATTTTTTATAAACCTAATAGGGTTTATTCCAGCAATGTGAAATTCCTGGTTTTGATAATACACTACAGTTATTTAAGTGTTTTAGCATTTGGAGAGGCTGAGTGATGGGTACACAGGACTTCTCTATACTGTATTTTGCAAGTGTTATGAGTTTATAATGATTTTAGAATAAAAAGTAACAACAAATGCTAGTTGGAAATTCCAGGTATTCAAAGAAGGGGCTTGCTGCCTTTGGTGTCACCGGGTGGTGCTCTGACTAGACAGTTTCACTAGGAACCTTGGTAGTACTATCTTTAGGACTTAACACTGGGCTTCACAGAAGCACCAATCTCCTGCCTAGTGACCAAAGCCCTGGCTATTGGGGGAAGCGTGCTAATACATCTGATATAGATATTCACTTAATCTTTCCACTTTTGATATGGTCCCCTTACTCTAACCTATGCCTAAGGTGTCCCAATTGAAGGACTCTTTGTTACATGCTTTCCAAAAGATGAACTTCCTTCTCTTGAAGTAGGAGAGGGGTAGTTGCCTAACTATATGGGATGGGTTACAGGGTGTGACCTGCACAGCTAGTTCTTTCAGTTAGACTCTTTTATCAGACCAGAATTTCAGACAAAGGCAGTTAACCTTCTACAGAGGAGGAATTTCCTTTGTTAAAACAATAAACAAAAATCCTTATACTACCTTTTATAATGAGCAATGGCTTATCTCCGAGAGCTCAATTTTGTCAAATAGCAGTCTATGACAAATACAGATTAAGAGAATTTAGCTCAGAGATGTTAATATCTGGTATGTATAATTACTGTGGTACAGTGGTAGATATTTCTGCATTCATCTACTCGTTCAACAAACATTCATTGAGCCCCTGCTATGTGCTAAGCACCATGTAGTCAATGATGCTGCCTAAAAGAAATGTGAAGGGGAAAATGGCAGAACTAATAATATTAACAATTACAGTCTCCTTTAAAGCACAGACACGAAGGATTTTAAATTAGGAAAAGACCATGCATATTATCCAGTGTTAAGTCCCGCATCAAACATATGAAGTATTGTTATAAATAATAGTCGTGATCCCCTCTTCTGTCTGTTAAAATAAAGTGTAATTATAGTCCAGTATCCAAATAGTGACAATTTATGACTTACATAGCCACACTAGAACAATAAAAAGAGTCCATTAAAAATATATATATATATATATAATATGCATGTATGTGTGTATGGTACCAGTAAGTATATAAATTATATACCAAGTAATTGCCATGCCCTTATTTCTTTCCTCATTCTTGCAAAGCAACCTGGAATCCAAGATGCTGGTTCGATCTAGTGTTCCTGGGGAAAAAAAAAAAAAAGGAATCTGATGTCCCGGTACTAGACAGACTTCTAAAGTATTTGCACAATCCCCAGATTTGCTGGGTGAATTTTGATACTTTACGTGCAGTGGACTTCACAGAGTGCAGTACGGCGTTGCCGTGCTTGTTCGGCACTAGGCAGGGTATTCCTCAGTCACCCTCATAACTGTCACCTGCCTATAGCTTAGAATACTTCACTCAACCACCAGGAACCTCTTTCTGTATTTTCGAGAAAATTTAAGTCTTCCCTGTTTCGATAATTGGAATAACCTACCAGTCAAGAACACGCACTCTGGAGATAGATGATCTGAGATTAAATCTTGGCTCTACCATTTACTGACTCTGTGACAAAGAAGCCCCCTATGCTCCCTATGCCTCAGTTTCCCCATCTATAAAATAGGGACCATGGTAGCAGGATTAACATAAAATAATCCGTGTTAAGCTCTTTGAATAGGACCTGGCCCTTAGCATTATTGGTTTTGTTTCAGATACAAAATTCAGAGGAAAAAAAAAAACTTACTAGAATTTCTCTTTCAGAAAGATTATTCAGCTTCTTTACTCTGTGGCATATGTTTGCCTTCCCTTTGGTTGTTAAAATTTATTTCCCAATAAAAATATGAAGCCTCTTACAAACTCTTTCTTTTTCTTATCTTATTTCCTTAATACCTTTACCAATTCCTTGCACTTTTACAGAGCTTTGATGGTTTGCAAGCCAGTTTCCCACTTTTTTCAGCCATCCAGTCAATGCCATGATGATTTTTGTCATCTCATATTCAAGATAAAAAACAGATTTAGATGATAGGTGACTTGTCCAAGGTGCACACTTAAATCCAGGTCCTATAATCACAAATCCCATGTTCTTCCCATTACGTCAAATGGCTTCCTTGTAACAAGAGACAGGAAATTATCAATGTCAATTTTTATACATTTCCTTTTACTGAAGTAACTTTGGCTCTTTGGTTTTGAAGGAGATGCTCATAGCAATGACTTCATGTATCAGGAAGTAGCGCAAAAGAAGAATTCACCCAAAGCAATTTAAACCATGGAAATTAGAGGCTACAGCTCTTGGTAGTGGTCAGAAGCCTGGCTTAAGAGGAGAACAAGTAAATCCTTAGCTGCCAATCCTAACATCATTCAAAGAAAGATATTAAGATGTGTATAGTTTTAAAATGTATGCCCATGCTTATTTTATGAACTTAAAGTACAAATTTCAGAGAGGGATAAGATATTTTTTTAAGAGTTTGAGAACACTTGAAGGATATGAAAGATTGGTAAGTATTAAAAGGAAAAAAATCCTTTTTATTAATTTTTTTGGCTTATAGACATAAAGGTGTGGCAATACCTGATTCCAGCATCTTTACTCGTTTTATAATTTTCTATCCTTATCCCTGGTAAGGAGAGCCCCTTGTAGCAGCAAAGGACATCAAACTGAGCCACAGAGCCGTGATCAGTGTTAGTGAAAGATAGGATTTTTGTCCCATAAGTGCTGAGATAAGTCTAGTATTAACCTGCCACACAAGAGGAAGATTCTCACCAGCCCTGACCAAAAGAGAAGGGAGCAAGAGAAGTTGGCAACACAGTATCCAAAGGATGAAGCATGGCAGAAGGAGGAAGGGACCCAAGAACAGACCCAGACACAACATTGGAGGGCAGATCTACTAATGACGTACCGTATGCTGGCTAACTGAACATAATTTTTAAAAAAGAAAGAAAAAAAGAAAAAAATTAAAAAATGTATTTCTAAGTTGTGTTCCAAAAAAACAAACAAACAAACAAACAAACAACAACAACAACAGCAACCAGTTGATCAATGGCAATTGGAAAACAGTGTTTTAAATGTTTCTGTCCATCTCGGTCGTTCCAGTGTGTTCATGAGTGGCTACTACAAAGACTGATTTTTTTCTTCCTTGGAAAAGCTGGTGCCACTCCACCAAGGCTCCAGACACGATGGGACCAAACACAGGACAACAAAGGCATGGTTATTCCCGAGCATGAGATGAGAACTGTAAATATAATGGACTTCTCAAGAAGCTGAAGAACTGTGCAATCAGTTCACTAAATTTTCACATTCTTTTTTCTAAGTATAAATGAGCCAACTGGTCAAATCCCTGAATGTCAGAAAACCCTGCTTGAAGACAGGACATCAGGACATCAAGATAATGCTGCTAAGATCTTTCTGAGCCCTTGGCTTCTTTGTGCGATGAAAACCTTCCACTGTATCTAGAGCAGTCAAACATTGACACTATAGTTGAATAAATTGTTTCATTCTTCCATACCTAACACCTCTGCATAATGAGATCCTCACTCCCATATCTTCTGCTTTAAATACTTTATTTTAAATATAAACGTTCATAAAAAAACAAGAGATCTTAAAAGCAGACAGACATATTTTGTCTTTGTCCCTTTCACATCATCTCAGCTTATAAATCATATGTGAAACAAATCACTTTCTTGACTATTAAAATATGAACACCATGCACAAGTCTGAAGTTCAGGAGAGGACTCCATCCCGTCATGCAGTGTGGCCAGAAAGACTTCAGTATCTTGTGTGACTGTGGAAGGGCTGGAGCCAGCTGGATGGAGCCAAGTGATGGAGAAGAAGCCCCACCCTTGGTGGTGGGCTGGCATATTCTAGAAGGGCTCATGTTGTGAGCTGGGATGGCATCCAGTGTCAATGCGGGGTGGTTTCCCACAGGCTCACTCTAACATGCAGACCCAATGAGCCAGAGAGAAAGGCCCCCTCGGGCAGCTGCATCCCACCCCTGCTAGGAATCAGCCGCACTTGCTACCTCCTAGCACCTGCTCTGTGGGCATGGGATCCAAGCTACAGCTCCATGTTGGGCAGCTGCAGATATAAATAATCGTTGCCCCTGCCTCAGAAAGGCCGTGTCAGTCCATGGTGTTAGATGTCAGTGTTGTAGACTCTCATGGGAATCCGTGCAGAATGGACATTGGGCCCAGTTTCTTTGTCTTCAGTGAATCCGATTTTTCTCTCTCTCTTTCAAGAAACAGCAAAGTTAGGTCAGTGAGGAGCCAAAGGGAGTTGCTGCTGTACTAAGTCAGATATCAATGCAATTGATTGGCTTCACCAGCACCCCAGGGATTCCTGGAACATGGATCAAGCTCTTCGTGTCCCCGAGGAGCAACTGGGACCAGGGGGTGGGTCTCTGTGGCAAATGGCTGACTCAGAAGAGCAGAACCACACGCAGATAAAATTCGTAGTCGCCCTCCGAATGAGGGAGCCATGGAGAAGGAGAGAAGAAACGAAGTCAGAAGGGTAGAGACAAGCTGCTCATGTTGGCAACCCCCTTGGTCTCCAGGGCCGAGTGACACGTGGGCCAGAGGAAGGCGAGGCTGTGGGAGGAGAGTGTGGTCAATGCTCGGGCTTGCTACCTGAAGCGGAAATCACCCCTGTCTGTTTCCAAATGCAAGCCCTGCCATTCCTCAGTCATTCACTACCTTTGTCACCTATAGCAAATTACTTTTTATCAGGAACAAGGTGAAAATTATAGCGATACCTGACATTAGAGAGCACTTGTGAGCATCAAAGGAAAAATGCTTTTGGGGGCATTGTTGGTTTTGGGGGTTTGTTTTACTTTATTTTAATTTTTTCAAATAGTGAACATAGTTTCATATTCGTTTCAGGTGTATAATTTGATGATTGCTCATCATGATAAATGTACTTTTAATCTCCATTACCTGTTTCCCCCATCCTTCCATCTACCTTCCCTCTGGTAACCATCTGTTCTCTATAGTTAAGAGTCTGGTTTTGGTCTCTTTTTTCCCTTTGTTCATTTGTTTTGTTTCTTAAATTCCACATATGAGTGAAATCATCTGTCTTTCTCTGACTGGCTTAGTTCACTTAACATTATATCCTCTAGCTCCATCCATGTCATTGCAAATGGCAAGATTTCATCCTTTTTTATGGCTGAGTAATAGTCCACTGTATATGTATACCACATCTTCTTTATCCATTCACCTACTGAAGGACACTTGGGCTGCTTCCATAATTTGGCTATTATAAATAATGCTGCAGTAAAAGTAGAGCTGCATATATCTTTTCAAATTAGTCTTCTTGTATTCTTGTATACTTTGTATTCTTTTTATGCAGTAGTAAGTTACTGGATCATATGGCAATTCTATTTTCAATTTTTCTGAGGCACCTCCATTCTGTTTTCCAAAGTGGCTGCACCGGCTTGCTTTCCCACCAACAGCACACATGGGTTAAAGGAAATCATGTTTCGGTTGTTTTTTTTTTAAGATTTTTTAATTTATTTGTCAGAGAAGGAGAGAGAGAGCACAAGCAGGCAGAGAGGCAGGCAGAGGCAGAGAGAGAAGGCTCCCTGCCGAGTAGGGAGCCCGATGTGGGGCTCGATCCCAGAACACTAGGATCATGACCTGAGCTGAAGGCAGCCGTTTAACTGACTGAGCCACCCAGGCATCCCAGGAAATCATGTTTTTTAAGGTATTTGTCACCACACCTAGCACACAGCACTCAGTAGGTGGTCAGTGGCAATGGTGGTGTTGCAGCCATTGCCAAGGACAGGTAGAGTGTCCCTCCTCTCAGGGCCACTGTAACTTTCCTTCTAAGGGCAGAGGAAGATCTCCAGAGGCAGACTTTCTATTACTCCAGGCCGTCAACCTTTCTGGCAGAGCAAGTAGTAATGGCTGAACAAAGCAAAGACAACAACTTAAGCTGGAGAAGCTAGGAGGGGAAGATTTATTTCAATGATCATGGAGTGTCTCAGCGAAATGCATTTGGGCCTCAGGAACCAGACAGTAGAGACCTAACTGCTTTGTGGTTTTGAGCGAGGTTCTCTTTCCTGGTTCCTGAAGCAGCACAGAGCCAGACCTGCAGAAAGTTAAGGGAGCGCCTACTACAGCTCAGGCCCTGCGTCTAGCCTCCTCTTCCTAGTTTGTTTCATTTTCCCTTTTGCTGGGCTCATGTCTCTGCAGGCACGTAACTGTGGAACCCAAGGAGTGGAAGACAATCTTGGATTTACATTTTACAGCCTAGGTACCCGGAGAGACTAACTTAACTTAACTAACTTAACTAACTTAACTAACTTAACGGTTACAAACAATAAAGGAAAGGCAGCAGTCGTCCAGTGTAGGCAAGGAAGCCACCTTTAGACTTTGGCACAGCTTGGGTCAGGTGCCCAGGGCTGGATCAACCGCTATTGCCATGGGCCAGAATCATGTCAGATTGATGCAGGAGCGCACGTGTCAACCATGTAAATGGGGATGGAACGGACAGTTCCCAGGAGAAGTAGAGTTCTTGGCAGGCAGAGTTTAGGAGAACGCAGCCCAGAGCCCCTCTTGTGCTGGAAAGGTGATTCCTATTTCCATGACCCTGGATTCCTTGGGACTCTTGTGTTCTAACCTGCTTTTTCCAGAGAGGCAAAGTGACCTATGTCATTAGGGTGAACTTTGAGTTCCTATATCTTGGAAAGGAGGCAAAGGGTTGAAGGAACTTTGAAAAAACTAAAAAAGACATTTGCACCATTTGTTTGTTTGTTTGTTTTGAAATGAGTCTTTTAGAGTTGTCTTGCCCAATGCAAACTACTTGGGATTTACCTGAGCTCGACTGATGGATAAAATACAAACACTAAGATACGGGTATGGGTCTTGGCTGTGCCGCATAGTAATTGTATGACCCAGGGTAGATTACTAAGCCTTGATTTCTTCGTGTATACAAAGAGGATAACACAATGATACCATCTATGTATTGTTGGGAGAACAGAAGCACACTTAGTAGAGTGTAGATGACATAACTCCCAGGAAACATGAGCTATCATTGTTTATTCCTCTTAAACAATTTCTCATTTAACTGACTTACAATACACAACCATAAATTGTAGCTACTAGTGTCTTTCTCCTCCTTCGGAGACTACGTACGAACTCCATCAGGGCTGGGATCACTACTTTTTATATATATTTTTTTAATTTTTTTATTATGTTATGTTAGTCACCATACAGTACATCATTAGTTTTTGATACAGTGTTCCATGACTCATTGTTTGTGTAATCTGTGCTCTCCTTAATACCCAACACCAGGCTCATCCAACCTCCCACCCCCCTCCCTTCTAAAACCCTCAGTTTGTTTCTCCAAGTCCACATCTCTCATGGTTCATCTCCCCCTCCGATTTCCCCTTCTTCATTTTTCCCTTCCTTCTCTTAATGTCCTCCAGGCTATTTCTTATGTTCCACGAGTAAGTGAAACTATACGATAATTGACTTTCTCTGTTTGACTTACTTCACTTAGCATAATCTCCTCCAGTTCCATCCACGTCAGTGCAAATGGTGGGTATTCATCCTTTCTGATGGCTGAGTAATCCAGTGTGTATATGGACTACATCTTATTTATCCATTTGTCTGGTTTTTTTTTTAAAGATTTTATTTATTTATTTGACAGAGATCACAAGTAGGCAGAGAAGCAGGCAGAGAGAGAGGAGGAAGCAGGCTCCCTGCTGAGCAGAGAACCCGATGTGGGGCTTGATCCCAGGACCCTGGGATCATGACCTGAGCCGAAGGCAGAGGCTTTAACCCACAGAGCCACCCAGGTGCCCCTCCATTTGTCTGTTGAAGGGCATCTTGGCTCTTTCCACAGTTTGGCTATTGTGGACATTGCTGCTATGAACATTGGGGTGCATATGGCCCTTCTTTTCACTACATCTTTGTCTGTATCATTGTATCTACCCAGTAATGCAATTGCAGGATCATAAGGTAGCTCTATTTTTAATTTTTTGAGGATCACTTCTTATTTGTCTTTATATCCCAGGCCTCCAAGAGCAGAAGCTCACTGAATATTGACCAGGTAAATGTTGCCTAGGCCAGATGGCCCTCTGCACACTTTCCACTGTCTCTTGGGGGTTCTGCAAACGGGCAGTAGATGAAGGGATGGCCCACAGAACGGGGCCCCACATTGTGAGCTCACATCTTTCCCAATCCCAGATGGATCAGTTCCATTTATTCTTTTGGTTTGTTCATTCACTTAACAAGTATTTATTGAATGTTTACTGATATTCCAGATGTGAGCCCATTTCTGCTTCTCTGGGAATGAACAAGAAGCTCCTGCATCCATTGAGTTGACAAGAATTATTCTATGCTCGCGTAGGGTTTGATGCCCCCGTGTGCAAGTCCTTCAGCCCTGGATTATAACTTCTGTTTCATTCTCTGGCTGCCTCACTTGTTGGTAACCTCCTTGAGGACAGAAGTTACCTATTTTACTTTGTGCCTAGCTCAGTGATTTTTACATAACAGGATTCAATAAGTAGTGCACCAATGGACAGATGATTTCTTAGAATTATCCTAGAGAACCCTGATAACCTTTCCATATATTCATCTACATTGAATCTTTATGTCCTTTGAGGGTGATGGGAAAAGCAGTGCATTTTACAGGTTGGGTCTTTTGAGCTTTCCAAGTCTTGCATGAATGACTTGAGTGATAGATATGCCAGTGGTCTCTGAAGCAAACAAAACAGAGCAAAGCAAAACTTAACAGAAAATACAATTTGATTTCAAGAAAATGCCCCTTTCTCTAATCTTTCAGTGTTCTCTGTTCTTGGAGAAGAGATACACCTTCTGTCTCCAACCTTAGCTGTTTGCCCTTGAGCTCAAACTTATATTATTAATCATTCAAAGCAATTGTTTCCATGGAGATAGCCTAGCAACTTCTAGGCTCGGATTTAGCATTGAATAAGCCCTACCATTGATGGATATTACATTTTTAACTTCTTGATCCATGAAAGTTGAATATATTTAGTATCTAGTTCATTAGCAAGTTCTTTTCCCTCTGAATTCAGTAAAAACAAAACCAAACACCTTATTCTTCTAAAGCCAGGAGTGATGCATAAAACTGCCCATGAAGTAAGATTTTCATCATTTGTGATTTATTTGTTTGGTGAACATTTAGAGACCCAGGCACCATTCTAACTGTTTTATAAATATTTAAATTCACTTCATTGTCATTATAAGGCACATACTATTATCTGCATTCTATAGATGAGAAAACCAGAGGCATTAAGAGGCTGCAGAAAAAGGAGAGCTGGCAAGTGGGTACATTTACGATACATTTCTGTTCCCTGGACAGTTGCTGGATCCTCTCGCCTTGGACACCTGCTACAGGTCTGGTTCTCACCCATTCTCTGCCCACCACCACTCTTTCTATTCCTCTACTGGCCCCAAGGATATACGCTGTTGTCTGTGACACTTTTTTTTTTTTAAAGGAAAGTTTGGAAATTATTGCATGGCTGTAGTTTATCTTACAATCCTTTGGCATTCTACAGACAAGCATGTTATCGTGCATGTTGTAGGCAGTGCAAACTTCAGCTCTAGGGACAATCAGTTCCTTGAACTGAAAATGCATTCTGCGGGAATGGTCAGCGAGGAAGGTATCAGAAAGGCCACGCTCAGGGGCAACCAGGACAACTGCCCTGTTCTCACTTTGCAGTTTTCCCTAGACACCAAAAGCTTGGCTAGTTGACCTGGCTTTATTGTTAGTGAAAACAGTGCCTTGTCAGTTAACTTGAAAAATGTTCTCAAAATGGACCTTCAGTAATGGAATTACAGGGATTCAATGTATGTGGATTAGCTCAGGTATTTTAGAAATATGTCCTGTCTTTGCTTGAAGAGAATGTAAAACTATAACAAGCCTGATAGCTAATGCTCCTTGTCCCACATCCAGTTCCCAGCCAATTCCCAGAACGACTTCCAGCTGACTGACACCAACTATAAAGTGACCGAATCCTGCCTCTAGAATCTTGTCCTAAATATTTCTGGTGTCCCTTCCCGTGAAATGGTGCACAGGGCATATGCCATGACAGAGAGCTGGGACTCCACTGAGCTTCAGGGACATGCGTAATCAACCAGCTGGACTTGGTTACTAACGCACATTGTTCAAAAATTGTCTGGGGGCGCCTGGGTGGCTCAGTGGATTAAGCCTCTGCCTTCGGCTCAGGTCATGATCTCAGGGTCCTGGGATCGAGTCCCGCGTCGGGCTCTCTGCTCAGCAGGGTGCCTGCTTCCCTCTCTCTCTGCCTGCCTCTCCATCTACTTGTGATCTCTCTCTGTCAAATAAATAAATAAAATCTTTAAAAAAAATTGTCTGCTTATGGGGCAGAACATGCTCTTGGACTTGTTCTCATTAGTAAGTTTTGACCTAGTTATAGTAAGATTGTGGGGGGCAGGGAACTAACCCTCACCTACTTCAAACTTCTTTTGAGCCTACTGTTGTCTGTCAAAAAAGAAGCTAAGAGTTGTGCATGGTGAAATGACCTAAGGTCAGTTTACAGCGGGCATCACAGAAGGTGAGAAAGATTTCCTCCCTCCTGCTTCCTGACCTCTCCCTTCCACATTGGCCTGAAGTCCTTTCCTTACATATTTTTCCATGGTGGGGTGTGTGGGGGGGATATCTTTGTTCTTCCTTAGTGATATAGCCACATCTCTAGTTTTCAAAGACTACATTTGTTTTCTTCTTTTGTTCTGCTAGTAGACAATTAACCCACAACCAGGCAAGGCAAATGCTTGAAGCCAGTCAGTTGTACCTTCAGAGCTCCAAGTGCCTTTCAGTGCTCTCATGACGAGATGCTCGTGGGTATTCACTCCCTCCCTGTCCCAGACAGTTCTCAGGGAAGGGTTCCCACTGAGCTGCTCTTGATTGGCAAGAGAACAAAAGCAGGAAAACACTGCGTGGTGTTGCAGATACCCACATCCAGCGGATGCCTACTGAGCAACCCCTACCTCTTACGAGGTACCTGCTAGCAGGGACCTGGAGAAAGATTCAAACGCAGAACCTGCCGGAGGCTGACGAGGGGCCGCGTCCTCGCAGCCATTTCCCCCTCTGCTCATGCCTTCGCTATTAGCCCGCCAAAGCCAGCACCCGAGTCAGGACTAAAGGAAATTCCTAAAGAAGTGTGCCTTATATAAATTCTGGGAACAGAACACAGTTGGTTCTGTGCATGAAAACCTGCCTCCTAAATTATCTTCCTTCTAAGTCACTGCTGGGGAAAGTGGAGCCAAAAAAAAAAAAAAAAAAAAGATTTTTTTGATTCTAATTTCGCCCCCTAAAATCACACAGGATAGCCCACCTGCAGGGTGCTGCCCCAACAGGCGGAGAGCACAATCTGCCCGGCTGATGAAGCTCTTCTCCCTCAGGCAGGCAGCCGGCCCAGCTGGAGGGTTCTGGCTCCCTACCTGATTGCAGTTAAGTGCTGACTGCAAAGTCTTCTGGGAATTGGCACCTCCTTGAACCTGCCGCATGTTTTGATTACAGAAACCAAAAATAGGGAAGCAACTGTGGAGCTCCAGGTAGGAGGCCCTGCAGACAGGAGGCGGCTGCTTTTGCCCTGAGTTGAGACAGTCTTGAGAGACGCAAGTTCTGACGGGAACCCATCCCAGCTTGGGATTTTGTGCTGGGCGGGGAGGTGGGGTGGGAGAGGAGATTTAGGGAGGAGCACCACGTGCCCATACCTTGCAGAGGGGCTTGGAGAGTAACATCGGAGGGAAAGGTCGTGAATTCTTCCTAAATATGTAAATTATGTCTTGCTATTCAAATGTAAGATATCACTGTAGTGAGAATATGGAGGCACACCTTGAAACGTGCACTTGACACAGAGTTCTGCAGTTACAAACGATCGTTAGGTACCTCAGCCCCTCGCTTCTGTGCCTTCTTTCCTCAGGCAGGCCAGGTCGGATCCCTTGAGTATTTTCACTTGACTCTTCCACTTCTCAGCTCACGTAAGGTCTTCGGTTTATAGGAGCCATTCCTCGTCCTCCCTTTTCCATCACTCCCTGGGACTGGAAATTAAACATGGTCCACACGACGCCCACAGGAGCCTCTTCATTCATCTTGTCCTCTCGTCTTTTTCTCTCCTGTTTTCCTTCCGCTCCTTTAAATAATGGGACAGTGACGAGACAGCAGAGAATGTGAAGTAGACGGCTTTGAATTCCAGCTAAGTCTTTCCTAATCGGGCTATTTAAACACATTATCTAATTTCTCTGAAATTCAGACTTTTATCCAGAAAAAAAAAAGATAATAATATATCTCTTGCTGATTATTGGGAAGCCTACAACGTATGAATAGACTTTGGGGGCGCTGCTTAGCCCAGAGTTGGTGTGGTGCTACTTACTCCACCCTCTCCCTGCCCCCTCCATCTATTTGCCCCCTTCTTTTATTTGGTAAAATTGACAGACAGCGTTATATTAGTTTCAGGTGTATAACACAGTCATTTGATATTAGTACGTATTGCACCAAGATCACCAAAATAAATCTAGTTAACATCTGTCACCATATATAATTATAAAATTTTTCTTGAGATGAGAATTTTAAGATCTATTCTCTTAGCAACTTTCAAATATACAATACAGAATGGATAACTATAGTGGCCACGCTGTACTTTACACTCCCAGAACTTATTTATAACTGGAAGTTTGTACCTTTTGACCCCTTCACCCTTTTGACCCCCTTCACCCATTTTGCCCACCCCCCCTCCACTTCTGCCTCTCTAGCAACCACCAATCTGTTCTCTGTATCTATTTACTTGGTTTCTTTCTTTTCCTTTTCCTTTTTTTTTTTAAGCTCCACATGTAAGTAAGGTCACATGGTATTTGTTTTCTCTGACTTATTTCATTAGGCGTAAATGCCCTCATGTTCCATTTTTGTCGTCACAAACGGAAAGATTTCATTCTTTTCATGGCTCAGTTTTTCCATTGTGCATCTTCATCTTTATCCATTCACCCACTGATGACCCCTCAGTCAGTTCCATGTCTTGGCTATTGTAAATAATGCTGCAGTGAACATGAGTTAATGTTTTCATTTCCTTTGGATAAATACCCAGAAGTGGAATGCTGGATCATAGGGTAGTTCCATTTTTAATTGTTTGAAGAACTTCCATACTGTTTTCCACAGTGACTGCACCAATTTACATTCCCCCCAACAGTGCACAAGGGTTCCCTTTTCTCCACATCCTCGCCAGCACCTGTTATTTCTTGACTTTGATAATAACCATTCTAACAAGTGTGCGGTGATGTCTTATGGTGGTTTTGATTTACATTTCCTGATGATTAGTGATGATGAGCACCATTTCATGTCTCTGTTGGCTATCTCTGTCTTTTTTTTTTTTTTTTTTAGAAAAGAATGTCCCCATATTCTCTGTCCATTTTTTTTAATTTGGATTTTTTTTCTTATTTGCGTGATCTCGTTCTGTGAAAAAGATGCCTACTGTTTTAAGGGGCTCTGAGTTCTAGATCTGATCCCTTGATCCCAGATAAAGAATATCTCTTCCAAACCTCCTTTTCACAGGTGAGGGGTGTCTATGTATGGTTGCCTTCCTTCAACTATGAGAACAAAAATACGTCTCCAAAACCACGCTGGTTCTTTGATACCAGCTAGCTTCATGGACCATGCCCAAGTTTCAACAACAGGCTCTTGTAATGATGAAATGAATGTTTCCTGTCTCATCATAAACATTCAATAAATGTACATTATTAGCAGTATTCGTAGTAGTAGTGATAATTGTATTCACTGACGGCCAAACAACTTCCAATATAGTGAGTGTCCTATCTCTAACTTTCAGTGCTTCTTTAATAAAAACAAAGACTACTTTTCAGGATCCATAGTCTCTACCTACTTCCTATCATCTCCTCTCAAGTACTAAAGTGCTGAGAGATGGCAGGCAAGAGAAACCACAGTGGAAAGTTCATAAGGTTGAAAGTCAGGACAACCAGTTTTTAATAAGGACTTGTCACAAACTAGCTGTGTGGCTCTAGGTGGCTAACTTGGCCTTTCTGGGTGTCTGAGTGACTTTCTCATTGCCTTATCAACTGTCTCTTGAAGGAAACTTCCAGTTTTAACACCTCAGGAAGCTTTGTTCTGCATCAATGACCGCAGAGTGAGGGGAGGCATTTACAGAGCTCAGAGAGCCTTCCTCTTCCCGAGTGCTTCACATTTGGCTGACTTCCTCGAGCCTGACACTGGGAAAAGAAACTCAGAACATTTTAATTTATGGCCCAAACAAAAAGTACTCTTAATTAAAATTTAGAAGCCAATTCCACAGATGATGTCTGGAAGTGAGCCCGGAAGAAAAGAAAGATTATGACATAACCAAATAAACCTGAAAAGGTTTAAAAAGTGGTTGAAGAGAAATCGATGTGTATCTATGCAAATCAAGATAAGGTCATCTGGGGATAAAAGAGGGTCCAATAAAATGACTTGGCCATTCGGTCTCGGCTCAGCCAAGTGGGCAAGTAATTATGCTTAATCAACGCGGTCTTTCACTTTACGCTTTGCCGAGTTATCTCTGGACAGGAACATACGTCAAAACATAGAGGAGTGCTTGCTTGTTTTTTTTTGAGA
Source organism: Lutra lutra (assembly GCF_902655055.1). Classification (NCBI taxonomy): domain Eukaryota; kingdom Metazoa; phylum Chordata; class Mammalia; order Carnivora; family Mustelidae; genus Lutra; species Lutra lutra. Next base: position 6,781,468 of record NC_062287.1, read on the forward strand.
GCCTCCTATCAAGAAGAGCCATGAAGAAACTTTGAGGACAATAGATACGTTTGTTATTCTGATAGTGGTTTCATAGGTGTACATGTCAAAACATCAAATCGTAGACTGTAAATCATGCAGTTTGTTGTATGTCAGCCAAACCTCAATAAAACTGTTAAAAATAATCTACTACAGACACTATAGTCACCTAATTCTTCTTGATCCTATTGGTATGTCCCATGAGGGGTCCGTGTGAGAGGATTAGCTCGGGAACATACCTGGAATGTCCTCAGGTTTCTGGCCAGACTCGGTCCCGCCAGCTCCCTAACTTCATCCCACATAATGGCAACAATGGTGGCTTTCATCTCTGCACAAGGTCATCTTTCTTTCCTGCTCTGTCCTTGCCTCCTCCCTGCCCAGTGCAGCATCTTGGTGATTGCACAGGCCTCTGGTGACCCTGAGAACCATATTAAAAACAAAAGGATCGACAGTGGAATCAGCCAGGACATAATGGACAGACCTTTAATAAATAGAAAGGCGTCCGAGGAAGTCGTGGTCGGTTGTCTAAGCCTACGCAGCCTCTGGTTGGGCACAACTGACTATGAGAAACCCTGTCATGTGGAAGGTTGAGAATTCCACTTCCAAAGCTCTGGAGAGAGCGGCAGCAAGATAGGGGAACAAGATCATTTTATTTTCCATTTATATAGAACTGGCTGCAACCCAGGGTTGGTAGGGATCCTTGTTTAACGATTGCTTGAGAAGACTTGTAAATATGTATTAAGCATACGCTTTTTATTATAATGTGAAAGGAACTAATGAAATAATGCCCGTGAATGTGGTTTATAAAGTATAAAGTGTGAACAGCACAAAGCACGAAGCGTCCTTAGTGCAGCTCAGAGGAACTAATGGTTATGGGTGGAGAGCATCCTTATGATGCAGGAGGCGGAGAAGCAGAATATAGACATCAAAAGAGGTCTGGATGTCTTTATAAGGTATATTTCTGAGATATTTAAAGAGAATCACAGGAACAAAAGAACTTCCAAGGAGTAAGATCTATTCACAGTCTTTGCATGAACTCTAAAACATTACACAAATGTTAACGTTGAATTTATATGTGTGTGTGTCCATCTATTTATTTGAATATTTAGATATATATTCCTTACCATTTCGACTTATATAAGGTGGAAATTTGGTTCCATGGTGCAGCCTGAAGCTTAAAAATCAACCTACAGCAACTCTGAGCACCAAAGGTAGTTTCATATTGGTCAAGTCAGAAGGCACGGATTGCATGGAGTGCTGGGTGTGGTGCATAAACAATGAACACTGAAAAAATATATAATTACAAATAATAAAATAAGTAAAAAAGAAGGCACCCTTCTGCAAAAGGGACTGTGTCATCTGCATGTCGAAGAATTTAGAAGACCACATTGAAGAATCCCTGTATGAGAGTGGCCCGGGCTCATTGTATGCTCAGTGCATTAAAGATAAATTTAGGTTATACTTCTGTGCTCTCTTTGGGGAAATCTCCTCTCCCACTCTGCTGAGTGTGACGGTCTAGCCCTTGTTGATGAAGATACCATCTTGACCACAGTGGTTAGTTCAGGTATGAGCACACAACCCAGAAAGGGTCAATGAGGATCACACCTGAGAGCTTTTGATATAATTAATGAAAACAAGGTGATGTCTTTTCACTGGGGTTGCTAAGGTCATCAGTCTGAAGCTGCTGTGCCTACCTTAAACCTAAAAAGGAAGAATGTATTTCAGAATGTATCCAATATGTAGAAAGGAAAACCAGCCAAGAGATGAATAGGCAGCATTTTCATATCAATATTTGAGCCTCTGGATCCAATCATTCTTTTTATTTGCTCCAGTTTTATTGAAAAATTAATTGTCATTCATCACTGTCTAAGTTCAAGATGTACAGCGTGATGGTTTGATTTACATGTGCTGGGAAATGACTATTTCAGTAAGTTCAGCTAACATCCATCTTCTCATATAGATCCCATAAAAAGAAAAGAAAGAAAAAATTCTACCTTTCATAAGAACTCAGGATTTACTCAACAGCTCACCTGTCTGTCACACAGCAGTGTCAGCTACAATCATTGTGTCACGTGTCACATTTCTGGCACTTATTTATCTGATCACTGGAAATTGATGCCTTTTGAATGTCTTCTTCCAGTTCCCCTTCCCCACCTTCTGCCTCTGGTGACCACCAGTCTGATCTTTGCCTCTGTGGGTGTTAAGGGTCTTGTGATAACGTTGTGTCCTGACAGATGTCTAGATCCAATCACTCTTGAAAGCAGATGTGTCACTGCATTTTGCAGACATGTAAGTCAATAACCTCTGTATTTATTACAGGAATTTGAGTTGGTTTACTTCTCCTTGCAACCAACAAAGGCTTGCTAATATTGTGAGAAGGACTTAAAATGCAGGCCCCTCATAAGCAGCGCAGTCCTCCTCATCGAGCTCTCTTTCTACCCAACTCGCAAGGGAAAACTAGCTTTCAGCGTAGTACTGTTTACCCTTGGAAATCTTAAAGGTCTTGGCCAAGAATTTAGGTCTCAAGGAGCTTAAAACAGCCTCTCAAAAAGATAAACCTTGTAAAAATTCTGGTACAAGGCGTATTCCAATACCTTCCTCTGGGCGGAAGTGAAATACAAGGTATTGTATATAGTTTAGGTGCTTTTCAGCTCTTTTTACTCAGTCTAGAAAATGAAGTTATTCATTTATGTTGGCCAGGTCTATCATATCATATTGAAGGGAGAATGTTGCTTCTATTTTCCTCTATATTGTAAATACTCTAAAAATGTATAGATCAACCTGATCATACTTGTATTCACCATAAAGAAGATTCCTTGGACCAGGCTGGGGATCAGAAACCCTAACTTCTGTGTGTATTGTCATAATTACAGTGAGAAGCAGATAATTCTTATATTTCTTTATTACACTAAGCAAGCCTTTAAAATAGTCAGTCACATAAGGCACCATATCATGTTACAGTAAGGTTTTTCATTCCTATGGAATAAATATCTAAAATGTAGAGTCCAGTAAACCGCTCATTTCAGAAAGTCTCCAAATAAGAAGTAACTGCTTTAAATCTGTTTGATAAGCCAGCTATGTATTAGCCGACAGGGAGCCCATACCCCTGTCATACTTGATCAAGAAGAAGCATTCAAGCTAATTTATGTTACAGAAATCTCATTGGTATAGATTTTACTGGAATCAATTCTTCAGAGAAGAAATTAAAATAGTTTTTACTAAATCAATATGAATTCTCAAGCCTGGAGCTTCCCTGAATTTAGAAAACGTAAACTAATCTTTGAATACAAATTGAATTCCTTGATGGTAGGCTGTGGAATGCTAACCTATAGTGCTTATGCGTACCTACAAAACACAAATACAGGCGCGCGCACACACACACACACACACACACACACACATACTTTTAAGAATAATTGACATCTACTTACACTTACTTATTCATAATTACCTCTGGGACTTCATCAATTTTCTCCAATTGTTGTCTGTCCGTAGCACTAAAAACATAAGTACCTGCCTGCAGACAATTCTTCATATTCCCCTTATTCTGTTTATCTCAATCACTGCTTTTTGCTGCCAATATTAAATACTCAAATACAAAGCAATTTTCTGTATTATAGTATGAGTTACCCAGTTCCAGTGTTTAAATGTCCAAATTCACTTGACAGTTATCCTAGTTAATTCAGCTTTAAAGATAACAAAACGCACCATCTCCTGAGTGACCAATAATTGCCATAAGTCTATTTCCAAATGTGTGAAATACACTGAATGCAGATCCAGCCTTGAATTTCTGCCATTAGAAATGCAGTTTAAGGTGAACCATGAGAGACTATGGACTCTGAAAAACGATCTGAGAATTTTGAAGGGGTGGGGGGTGGGAGGTTGGGGGCACCAGGTGGTGGGTATTGTAGAGGGCACGGATTGCATGGAGCACTGGGTGTGGTGCAAAAATAATGAATACTGTTATGCTGAAAAAAATAAAAAAAAATTTAAAAAAAAAAAAACTTAACATCTAAATCACTCCCCAAATATTCTTTCATTTTAAAATATTTTTTTCATTTGCTACAAAGCACAATGGAATAAATTATGAGTTTGAATAAAAAAAAAAAAAAAAAAAAGAAATGCAGTTTAAAAGCTTAAGGGAAAAAAATGATGAGTTAGGAGCTAAGATATTCAAAGAAAAAGGGCGATTGAGTTTAGATCAAGAGCTGATTACAAGGGGAGTTGGTAGATGGCCCGAGTCTCAGAGATGCTGGAATTTAGGAAGGAAGGAGAACAGGTCTGGGAGTGAAGGTGCGGGATAACAATGTATATTGAAGAAGTATGACTTTCTAAGAACAGAGACAGGAGGGACAGCTCGCTGTAACGCACAATGCTTGGCTGGATCCTGATTATTACTTAAGTGTACTGAGGTAGAGTTGACACACACTACATTAGTTTCAGACATACAGTACCATGATTTGACACCTCTGTACATTGTGCTGTGTTCACTACAAGTGTAGCTACTCTCTCTCGCCATACACTGCTATTACAAAACCATCAACTGCATTCCCTGTGCTATACCCTCACCCCATGCCTTATCCATTCCATCATTGGAAGCCTAGATCTCCCTCTTCCCTTCACCATTTTTGCCCATTCCCCGACCTTCTCTCCTCTGGCAACCACCAGTTTGTTCTCTGTGTTTATGGGTCTCTTTCTGCTTGTTAGTTTGCTCATTTGTTTTGTATCTTAGATTCCACATATAAGTGAAACCATATCGTATTTATCTTTCTCTGACTGGCTTGTTTCACTTACCCTAATGCCCTCTAGGTCCATCCATGTTGTCACAAATGGCAAGATTTCATTCCTTTTTTATGGCTAAGTAATATTCCATTGTATGGAAAATAAAAAAATATATATGCCACATCTTTATCCATTCATCTATCAATGGACATTTAAGTTACTTCCATATCTTGGCTATTATAAATAATGCTGCAATGAACATATGAGTGCACGTAACTTTTCAAGTTAGTGTTTTCATTTCTTTGGGTAAATACCAGAATTGCTGGATCATACGGTATTTCTTTTTTAATTTTTTGAGGAATCTCCATGGTGTTCTCCGCAATGGCTACACCAACTGACATTCCCAACAACTGTGCATGAGAACTCCATTTTCTCCATATCCTCTCCAAAACTTGTTTGTTTTTTTGTTTATTTTGGTACCAGCTATTCTGACAGGCGTGAGGGGATGTTGCATTGTGGTTTTGATTTGCATTTCCCTGATAATTAATGATTATCATGACACATGAACATCTTTTCATGTGTCTGTTGACCATCTGTGTGTCTTCTTTGGAAAAATGTCTATTCGGGTCCTCTGCCTCCCCCCCCGCCAAAAAAAAGGCAGAGGAGTACTATGTTGAATAAAAGTGGTGAGAGTGAGAATTTTTGTCTTGTTCCTTATCTTGGGGAGAAAGCTCTTAGTTTTTCACCATGAGTATGCTGTTAGCTGTAGAACTGTCATACATGGCCTTTATTATTTTGACATATATTCCCTCTAAACTCACTTTATTGTGAGTTCTTATCATGAATAAAAGTTGCATTTTGTCAAGTGCTTTTTCTGCATTGTTGAGATGATCTGATGATTTTTATCCTTCATTTTGCTAATGTGATGTGGATATTGAAACATTTTTGCATCCCTGGAATAAAACCCACTTGATTGTGGAGAATGACCCTTTTAATGTATTGTCGAATGTAGTTTGCTAATATGTTGTTGAGGACTGTGATATCTCTGTTCATCGGGGATTTGGGGTTGTAGGTGTTTTGTTTTGTTTTGGTAGCTTCTTCGCCTGGTTTTGTTATCAGGGCAATGCTAACCTCATAGAATATATTTGGAAGCTTTTCTTCCTCTTCTGTGTTTTGGAGTCGTTTGAGGAGAGTAAGTATCAACTGTCCTTTAAATGTTTGGTAAAATTCACCTGTGAAGCCATCTGGTCCTTTGTTGGGAATTTTTTGACTACTGGTTCCATTTTGTTTCCAAGAATCAGTCTACCCAGGGTCCCCAAATTTTCAAATAAGAAAAAGAAAAACGAAAGAAAGAAAAGGAAGACACAGCTAGAGGGAAAATTTAGGAGAAAACCAAAGATTTTTCCATATGAACTGTTTTTGATGATACCGTTATTTAGGCGACATGTCTTGGGTGTGATAACAGCAATGATTATTTGGAAAATGTCCCTGCTCTTAAGTGAAATGGGTTGAAGTATTTAGTCATGACGTCTGAAATATTCAAGTGATGTAGCAAAGATAAAAATGGAAGGAGGGGGAGATGAGAAAATAAAAGTGGCAAAATATTAAAAATAGAGGAATCCAGCTGAAGTCTATGTGGGCATCCATTGTACTAACTTTAAATTGTCTATAGATTTGACATTTTTCAAAACAAAGAAGTTAGGGAACAAAGCCTCCACTCTTCTTATTGTTAAGTCTTATATTTCAGCTCAACTACAAAATGCTATGTGCCAGCACCCTTCACAAATCTCTTAAGTAGGTTTGGTGATTTCTCCTTAATTGGCCACGTTGTTTTAATAAACCCACAAGATTGTTTCTGCTAAATTACAGAGAAGAGTCACATAAAAGAAAAATGGCATTTGTGATCCAAAGGCAGGGGGAATCATCTGTTAAAATGTTAGTTTATTTCATGTCTTTGTTATGCTCAGCAAGTTATGTCATTTAGTTATTTTTAATCCCAGTTAGAGAGGTTTAAATTTATTTTGGAAGGACAAGTGAAACAGACCCCAGCAGGGTTTGTCCTTATCAATTTATATCTCTAGTCAAGCTGCATTTTGTTCTGTTTAAATGTGTTTGGAATTATTTTAGCCTGAGGATAAAAGTCTCTTGAAAAATTAGATGGTAAGTTGAAAGGCTGGGGAAGCTGTTGTTTTTTAAATATCCATGCTCATTTGGAACTTCTTGATTTTGCGATGGGAAAGAGGAAGGGAAGAAAGGGTGAAGTCGGAGTGATTCACATAAGGCTTCTAGAAAACTCTCTCATTTCAATAGAAGGGTGCCTTGAGTGTGTGTTGTGTCCATACCTTTTCTTCTTCCACGTTTTAATTTTGCCACAAAGGGGAAAGCAGACTCAGGGGCTGGAATGTGTAGTTTTTAAAGGAAAAATGGATCCCTTCATCAGCTAGAACTAAAGGTTTGGCCTTTGGGAGTTTCTTATGAAGACTTTGAATGCCAAGGTGCTCGCGAGTCCAGAAGGAGAGCAGAGGTGCAGCTGCGAGGAACCCCACGGAGCCTGCAGCCTGGCTCCTTGCTTCTTTGGTGTGGACCGCAGCGTCAACACCACTTGTAACCGCCTCTGAGAAATGCAGGCTGTCAGGCATCATTTCAGAATTTTCCTACCAGAATCTGTGTTTGGGCAAGATTCCCAAATGACTCCTATACCTGGTAGAGTTTGGAAAACACATTTCTGGAAGAGCGGCCTCTCTGCATTTGCTACTATGCCATAGAATCAGCTAAGGGGACTGAAACCACTGTTGCCTGGTGTGGTGGGCGATGGGTGGAATGGTGTCCCCCCACCCCGCCCCACCAAAAAAAGACATGTGCTGAGATCCTAGCCTGCACCACCTGTGAATGTGACCCACTCTGAAATAGGGTTTTTGTAAATGTCGTCCAGTTACGATGAGGTCATATTAGACATCCAGCTGGTGTCTTAGAGAGACACAGGGATCCAGAGACACAGAAGAGACACAGGGAAGGAGGCCACGTGACGACAGAGACAGAGACGGCCTGATGTGGCTACAAGTTAAAGAACCCCCCGGGGGTGCCGATAACTGCCAGAAACTAGGAAAAACGCAAGGATCATGCCCTTGAGAGAAAGCATGGCCCTGCCAGCACTTAGATTTCAGAAAATACATTTCTGTTAAGTCACCAAGTTTGTGGTAATTTATTATGGCAAGCCCAGGAAATTAGTAAACCTGCGTCTCATGTCCAGAAATTCTGACTAAATTATTTGGGGTACATCCATGGCTTTGGAATTTTAAAAAGCTCTGTGGTTCTAACGTGCAGGCAAGGTTGGAGGTAACTACTGTAATTGTCCAGAGCACATACGAAGGCAGTTTTATACCGAACTCTGAGAAATAGTTGAGAAAGTTAGGAAATGGTTTAATAAAAAAATTGTTAAGTTAGTGAAAACGAAAGCTAACTCTTCCCAGCCATTTGCATATCTTAAAATTATGCTCAAAATAGTATTCATATGCATAATATATAAAACTTATATATGATAAGGTCCTTTATTTGCTTTGCTTTGAAGACTAATAAAGTATTTTAATACAACACATAATCATTCAGTGAAATCAGATTGACTCCTTTTATGATACCTGCAGGAAGATTTTTTATTGTGCTAGAAAGCCAGGCCCCACCGTCCCTCAACCAGCAGGAGAGTGTTTTAGAGGAAAGAAATAGTCTGTTATATTCTGATCTTACAAAGCCAAACCCCCAAAGTGACAGCGAATGTCCTAGCCACAGCTCTGATCTTTTCCACATTTGTGGAATTTAAACTTAATCTGAGAATTTAATTATAAACATTCTCAAGTACAATGTTTATTGTTTACAGGAATTTTATAGGAACATTGAAGAAAAACCATTACATGTGTTATAAACAACATATTATTATTAGAGGAGAAGGCATTTAAAAGCAGCTAACCTGATTCCCATCATACGGTGGCAAGTTGCTACTTTGCCTATGTGCTGAGAAATGTGTGAAAAATAGAGCTGCACCTCCCTTTTACCAAATCAGAATATTTGGCTGAGAATTTGACAATTCACATGTCATATTTAGTGGTATGTCCTAATAACAGACATGTGAAGCTTCTACTCCCTGACCTGAATCAAACCGTAAAATTGTAAAAAAAAAAAAAAAATCTGTAAAGATTGTATGTACACTTAGTAAGATTATGAGTAAAATTTTCAAAATTCATACTTCATTTTGTTTACCCATGTTTCTTAGTTTTTCTACCATAAACAACTACAGCATTTTTAATTTAAAAAAAGTTGCTGGTTTTAGTTGTTAATAAAAGGGCCAAGGTGACTCTCAGTAGAAAAGGCTAACAGACATCTTCAACCTGGGAAAGCACACCATCCCAGGTCCTGCTTATAGCCAGTAAGCTTTAGTCTTAGGAAAGTCATGTCTTAATCAGAGCTCCCAAGTGAATAAGCATGGGAGATAGAGATTCAATGATGATGCTGACCTTGAGTTCAACACAAAGATTAAGCATGACATGAGCAGGGCTTCACAAAAGGAACACATGAAAAGGTAAATATTCATCATGACTTTCTAAGTCATGTCACTAAACCTTAGAGTTGGCCGTATTAAGACTCGGGAAAAATGCACCAGATGGTGATTTGTCCCCAACCATCAAAGGTTATTGACACTTCTCTGTGAGTTATAACTGTACAGTACCTTCTAAACTTTCCTAGAAAAAAGCCAAAGAACATTAATGCTAAGTCAATAAATTAATGCATCTAAATTCTGTCATTATGGTTCAGTAGAGAGAGAAGCATGGAGGAGAAATACAACATATGTTGTGTATCAGTAGCTGAGAAAGGGATCATGCCAGGCAATGTAATAGAAACTTTGTATATGAAAGCCCATTCAGGTATTACAACTAACATACGAAGTAGCTAATGACAGCCAGGCTCAGAGAATCTTGATTCACCCCTGGTCACAAATTTAGGTGTCAGAGCTACATGATAATACTAAAACTTACTGACTTCTAATCCAGGAAGGACTTGACTTTTAAACTCACAATGCAATGATGAGCATAAAAGATGAAGGGTGAAGTTTCCATCGGGCTCTGTTTAAAGACACAAGTTTAATGGAAACCACGTTAAAAAGTGGGAACATAAGAAAGAAAAAGACTAAGATAATACATAAGCAGTTAAAATAATTTAAAAAAGAATTAAAGGCAAATTAAAAAGAAGGTACTGTAGTCTTTAATATGGCTGAGTCTTGAATATGGTTAACTCTCAGCTCACTGTATCTAGGTTTTGGGGCATGACTTAAAAACTCCTGGTGAATGTTTACCTTTTCATGTGGTCCCTTTGTAAAGCCCATGACTAAGTTAGTTTTGGAAAGCAAGAAGTTGGGTAAAACAGCAAAACAGCAAGTCAGTACACTGTAGCAAAGAGGAAGAACAGAAGAGGGCCTACCCTTAGCGTGGGATGTGTGCGTTTACCGAGAGTAGTTCTAATTTTCTTTGATATTCCACAGTTCCACATAAACACTACCTGTTATTAATAGTGACTATTATGGGTGTGGCAGAGAAGTTCACAGCCTAAACTGCCTGAGGAAGAATGGACAGTTGAGCTCCATTCCACAGAACTCCAGAGGTTAATAGGATTTGGAATCACCAGGTATCAGAGAGAGCAGGAATGGGATGTGATGATAAAAACTCTTATCAAACTAGGGGGCACTTGGGTGGCTCAGTGGGTTAAAGCCTCTGCCTTCGGCTCAGGTCGTGATCTCAGGATCCTGGGATCGAGCCCCGCATCAGGCTCTCTGCTCAGCAGGGAGCCTGCTTCCTCCCTCTCTCTCTGCCTGCCTCTCTCCATACTTGTGATCTCTCTCTGTGTCAAATAAATAAATAAAATTTTAAAAAATAACTCTTATCAAACTAGGAATAGAAGGGAACTTCCTAAACTTGTTGAATGGGATCTATGAAAAATGTACAGCTATCATTATACATAATGGTGGACAACTGAAAGCCTTCCTCCCAAGATCAAGAACAAGGCAAGGATGTCCGCTCTTACTGCCTCCATTCGACATGGTACTAGAGGCCCCAGTCAGGGCAATTAGTCAGGAAAGAGAAATAAGGAGCATCTGAATTGCCAAGGAAGAAGCTAAACTCTCTCTCTCTGAGATGACATGAATCAATTTCTTGTACATAGGCAATCCTAAAGAACCCACCAAAAAAACTACCAGAGCTAATAAACGATTTCATCAAGGTTGCAGGATACAAGATTAACATGCACAAATCAGTTGTGTTTCTATGCACGGGTGATAAACAGTCCGAAGATGAACTTGGAAAAGCAGTTCCATTTAAAATAGACATTGAAAAGTATAAAAAAGTATAAACTTATTTTATAAAAATAAAAGAAAAAATCATGAAAGAAGAATAAGACTTGTACACTGAAGATTATAAAACACGACTGGAAAAAATTAAGGAAGACATAAATAAACAGAAAGCTATCCCTCTAGTAAATACTTGATCACAGGTCATCATTGTGAGGCTGGAGAGAGAGATTTATCTTTGGGATTGAACAGCCTCAGAGCAAAGAAAACTCGTGGCATCTGAGATTGCACAATAGTAAAGACTATCGCTTTATCCCAATAAAGTAAACCCTGCCAAGGAACACAACCCACAAGCGTGGACATTGTCTTTCAAAAACTAAGTGTTGAGAAACACTTGAGGAACATCTCCAACATGAGAGACATATGTTAAAATGGCATAATGGAGCTAACAGAGGAGAACTGAAATGATACAAAACAAAACAAAATTCTGTAAACTATAAAACAAGGGCAAACTTCTATTTAAAAAAAAAATCAGAATAGGAGCTCTCAGAGATAAATGAGCCTCTGCAAAGAGAATCAACAAAAGGATTAGAAAACCAACATTGAGGAAATCACCCAAAAACAAGAATGAAAAGAAAGTGAGTTATGTGAAAAGAGATGTGAGAGTCACAGGAAATCAACCCAAGACACCCAGAACCCAGAAAGAGAAAAGTAACTCTGGGAAAGCCAGTGACAGCGAGTCCTGATGTGGGTTCAGAGCCTTTGGCATCAGCCACCCCAGCAGAAGAAGGTTTCCAGGTTCCAGGCTACCATCCCTGTTGTGTCTAAACACTAAACTCAAGGAGATCTCCCACAACGTAGGACAAAAAGTCAAAGATGGAGTTTGAGAGAAAACCATCACTAGAAAATCAATCCAGAAGACCAAATCCAGGAGCTCCAGTTAGACAACAGAGAAAATGGAGAGGAGGAAAGTATTGAGAAGTAATAGAGATAAATTTCCAGATCTGAGATCTAAAGGTTTCCAAAATGATTTTACCTTGTGTGTAACATAGGCAAAATGCAGGCCTCTGTGTATAGACGCGGGTACACTTATAAGAAACAAACACAGAAAGTCAAACTGAATGAGAAGACAGAGGGAATATGTTCCAAATGAAAAAAAAAAAAAAAAAAAAAAACCCAGGAAAAAACCTATAAAAAGGAGAGAGAAATAATTTACCTGATGAAGAGCTGTATATATTTAATATATACACTTGTATATTGGCATTATATTTATTCTTTTGGAAAGTGGTATGGCACATAATTTCAAGAGCCATTAAAAAATCATATTTTTGACTCAAACACTAGCTTCTATGGATTTATCTTGAGTGAAGAATTAAAAAGAATAAAAGTTCTGTTTAAGAATGTGTTTACTGGGGCACCTGGGTGGCTCAGTGGGTTGAGCCTCTGCCTTCGGCTCAGATCATGGTCTCAGGGTCCTGGGATAGAGCCCCACATTGGGCTCTCTGCTCGGCAGGGAGCCTGCTTCCCCCTCTCTCTCTGCCTGCCTCTCTGCCTACTTGTAATCTCTATCAAATAAATAAATAAAATCTTAAAAAAAAAAAGAATGTGTTTACTGCTGAGGCACCTATGAGGCTCAGCCAACTAAGCATCTGGCTTTGGTTCAGGTTATGATCTAGAGGTTCTGGGATCGAGCCCTGTGTCAGGCTCCCTGCTCAGTGGAGAGTCTGTTTGTCCCTCTGGCCCTCCCTCTTCAACTGCTTTCTCTCTCTTTCCCAAATAAATAAATAAAACCTTAAAAAAAAAAAAGAATATGTTTACCACCATTTTAGTTATTGTATTGACAAATTAAAACAATCTAAAAATATCCAACAACTATTAATCTATAATCATTAAAAATGAAAATGACTGTGGACACTCTACAGAACAAGGAACACATTTGGTACGATGTTTATTGAACAGAGGACACACATTGTTCCCATTGTGACCACTAACGTGAAATATGTAATGGAAGTGAGAACTAACAGGGAATATACATGAATGAAAGTAATCTAATCGAATCTTGAGAGTAGGAGTAACAGTTTTTCTTCTATGAAAATGCATCTCTTCAATTATCCTATGGAAAAAACAAATACTTCTTTTGACTTCTACCTTGGACTGACTCCATGTCAGAGATGGGTCTGTGAGTCACGTGGGTTTCCTTGGGTTTCTTGTCCAGCCCCAAGTCTCCTCTTCTCCGGTTACATCAGATATGCCACGTGTGAACTGGTCTTTGACTTGCCCTCTCTGTGTACCTTTGCTCTAATGATTCCTCTTCAGTCCACCATTCTCCCTGTCTCTCTCTCTCTCTCTCTCTCTCTCTCTCTCTCTCTCACACACACACACACACACACACACACACACACACACAACATGGACTGACCCCAACGGAAGGTTACTTCTATATTTCCATCAAGTCCTCGAACGCCGGGGGCTACAGCTTGTGTCCTTCTGACTTTGTATTCAGCGGTGCTCCCTCTCTCACAATGCATACACCCTCGCAATTTTTCCAAGTAGCACAATTCAGACTAATTATCTTTAGCTCTCTAAACCTGTGGTTGGGAGAAAAAATAACCGAGGGGGGGCTTTGCCTCTCTTTCACCAGTTTTAGCTCATCCTACCTAATTAATGCTGCTGATGCATCCTCGCTGCCCCCAGGCCCGCTGGCCAGGAAGCAGTGGAACGAGATGGTACCACGTGAAGAACCCACTGGCAGGAAAGCGCTTGGAAGAGGAGGGCGTCTTCTAAGACAGTCTGAGGTTACTGCTAAAAGAAAAGAGAAGACGGAGAAAAGATAGGACTTGCCTCAGCTGATATTAGCCGAGGGAAAGAGCCTGTGAAAGCTTCTTGCTGCTGTGGTAAATCATGACTGCTCAGTGTGTCTGTCCGCTTGGATTTAGTTCAAAGACGCTGTTAGAGCACGTGAAATGTAGGTGGACACATGCTAAGAACACTAGGACTCTGAAACACCCAGGTTAACACCGTCCCGTCGCCTTCGAGTTGCTGGAGCCATGGGAGTGAAATCCGTGGTCAGTGCAGAACCTGCCACAGACTCTAGATCTACCCCCGCAGTGAGGAAAGGACTGTCTCGGTAATCGGGAGATGCCTTCTGACTGCTCTCCGTCGAAAGAAGCCCGCTTTTTCTTGGGGCCTGAAAGCATTTCCGTCATCTTATTTCAGGAATTCAGAGCTCATGCCCCTTTCACTGTGTGCTATGGTTAGTCCCAAGTGTAGGTCTGAGCTGGGTACACAGCCATGTTTTACAATGCCTCCAGCCAAGATTAGAGAGGAAAATAACGAGAATAGAGAGGGAAAAATTCATCCTTGTAAGATTTCCGGGCTAATGCATTTTTTATAGAGAAGCTGTGAATATGCCCATATAAATACCTTATACACGCATGAACACACACACACGCACACACCCCAACCAGAAATCCCAAGTAAAGTAACTTTTAGTAGCACTTGGCAGAAAGAGGTTCTATGCAAGGATGAACTAAGAAATGCTGATACATTTGATGCTGTGATTTGCAGTAACAAACACGGTCATGTCTGGAAATGTCTAGTCAGGTCCCTCCACGATGATCTGGACTCAGAATAATGAGTTTTACAAGTCTGTGTCCAATATAATTGTTCCAAAAAGAAACGTTCAAAGTGTGTCCAAAGCAAGAACCAGTCTGTGTTCCAACATAGTTGCATCTAAACACAGGAGCTCAAATATTCGAGGATTTGTAATAAGGGAGGCTTTATTCATTTAAAAGTAAAATTCAAAACTGGAAAACCACAAAGAGTATTATCACTTTGTGACACTGCTCCGTTCAGTATTTTAGCAGAGTCTAAGCCCTTAGGGAAGAAATCAGCTCTAACAAAGGTGCAGTCAAATCTCTTTCTGTTCTTGGATTTGTTTCTGTACTCATCAAGCCATCAAACTATTTCTGTCCTATAAAAAGGAACAGGACACGGCTTCTGTTCAGCTGCTAATTAGCTCAGATACCAACCCAGTCTTGGACCATGCTGATTATTTTCTTTAACTAGTAACCGTACTCATCTCGTTAGAAATACCATGGCGATTAAGTTCACAGGCTTTAGAGTTATGGAGACCCTGAGAACCAGACTAAATCCACTTACGACGTTACCTCAGGCAAGGTAGTTAACCTCTCAGAAGGTTACCATGAACACTAAGTAAGATAACACACGGCAAGTATTCTTTTTTCTAGTTGTAGATTTTAATACATATCTCTCAGTAGCTAACAGAATAAGACACAAAATCAGGGAAAACAAAAAAATTGAAGAGCATTATTAAAAACTGACCAACTTGGCATATCATAAGGATAGCTAGGCAATCTTTGGGTATTTAGAAATTAAACACAATTCTTCTACGTAACCCATGAATCAAAAAAGAAATCGCCATTACAATGCTAATTTTAAACAGAGCAGTACTGAACATATATTTTATCAAAATTTGCAGCATGTATAACAGTTCATGCACTGACTATTCCATGCAGGTCCCAGCACATAGTGGGTGCTTGATTATATCTACTGGTACCATTTGTAATAGGACAGTATAGTGGAATTACAGTGACTTGCTGGATGTCTAATAATTTAGAATGATAAAACACCTTTGGAAATTAGAGAGATCATTCATGTGCTTATTTTATTTTACTTTACTTTTTTATTATAATTTTTTCATTATGTTAGTCACCATACAGTACATCATTAGTTCTTGATGTAGGGTTCCATGGTTTGTTGTTTGTGTATAACTCCCAGTGCTCCATGTAACCTATGCCTTCCTTAATACCCATCACCAGGCTCACCCTTACCCCTACCCAGAACCCTCAGTTTTGATTCCTGGAGTCCACAGTCTGCCATGATTTGTCTCCCCCTCTGTTTTCCCCCTTTCATCTTCCCTTTCCTTCTCCTAATGTCCTCCATGCTATTCCTTATGTTCCAAAAATAAGTGAGACCATATGATAATTGTCTTTCTTTCTTTGACTTATCATGTGCTTATTTTAGACATGACGTATTTGTCATGTGTCCTTGGAATAAAAATGATTGTATTCTCTATCCCCTCTCTGGGCCCTTTGGCCATATTCAGCAGACAGGCATATTGTTGGGTGGGTGGGAGAGGAAGGAACTAAAATATTTTCAGTCAAAAGGGGTGCGATTTAGGGGCACCTGGGTGGCTCAGATGGTTAAGCGTCCGCCTTCGGCTCAGGTCATGATCTCAGGGTCCTGGGATCAAGGCCTGCGTTGGGCTCCCTGTTCACTGGGGAGCCTGCTTCTCCCTCCATGCACCCCCACCCCTGACTTGCGCTCTCTCAAATAAATAAGTAAAACCTTTAAAAAAAAAAAAAAAGGAAGAAAGAAAGAAAAAAAAACAAACATGATTTACTCCAGAGAAAAAATAAAAATAAGAAAGTCAGTTGGGGGGAAGCAGAGAAGGGCCTACATGGGATGAGGTAAGAGGCAGTTTTGACAGTGAAATTTGTGGGAGGGAGAGTCTTAGCAGAAGCTTTGGGGGGTGGAGAGGTGGAGGGGGTAAGACACATAGGGAAATGGATTTTAAGAAAAATTAAATCTCGAGAAATTCCTTCTGAGGAAAACAAAATTACCTTTTTGAGTACTGTGTCAGTATTATGGACCAGCACACGCGATGTTCTTTGAGAGAAGCAAGTCAAGATTGGACTTACTTTTACTACTTTTAGTACTTCTAAGGACTGCATTTCTTCTCATGTGACACTGTGACAAGTGCAGGCAACACAGGGCCCTAGACTCTATGTGGGTTACACAGATGCATACATTTGAGTGTGTGGTGAATGTTGACTAGATTTCAGAAAAGACACAAAGGAGAAGTTGGAGGCCATCCTGGCTGAGTTTACAGCACAGATATTCGTTCCTGCAGGTTACCTGACATTGGTCACTGTCTGAAGGTCTGACATCTTGTGGCTCAGCAAGCACTTTCTCGCCAAGATTTCCCCTCTGTTTATGCACCATTATGATGCTGGGGGGTGATCGGCTGAGGCGAACGCGGTAGCTGAGGCATGAACATCTCTGGGGAAGAAAATCTTTAAGAGGGGCACCTGGGTGGCTCAGTTGGTTAAGCATCTGCCTTCAGCTCAGGTCACAATCTCAGGGTCCTGGGATTGAGTTCTGCATCAGGCTCACTGCTCAGCAGGGAGTCTGCTTCTCCCTCTGCCCCTCTGCCTGATCATGCTCTCTCTCTCTCAAATAAATAAATAAAATCTTAAAAAAAAAATCTGTAGGAAATATTGTACCTTTAATTATTTAAAATAAAATAAAGTAGTTCATTCACATAAAAAGCAGAAAATGACCTAATTCTACTAATTATGGTTAAGACCACTTTCTAGATACTGGGAATAATAATTATATTAATTATAACAGTAGTTATCGTGTATTGAGTCACTTAATAAATAAAAATACCAATGCTCAGAGAGGGAATGTAACCTGCTGAATGTCACAAAGCTAAAAAGTTGTAAAACTGGTTCTCAAACTCAGGCAGGCCTTGCCTTCAAATCATCATAATGCACTTCTTTTCAAAACTGTGTTTACAGTGTATATTCAACAGTGAGAATCTGTAATGTTAAAAAAAAGAGAGAGATGCAAGGGAAAAATAAAAATAACGTGTTGCTCCTACTCACAGTTGTAACAACTGATAATATTTTGAAGTATTTTCTTCCCATCTTCTTTCTTTGTATCTCTTTAACTCAAATTTAATTATTCTGTTTTGGTTCTCTCTCAGCATATTCTCAATCAAGTAGAACACATCCCAGCATTTACATACCAAGAGAAACCACTTTGTTATTCCTTCCACATTTACCGATGACAACACAGAACCCTCAATCTACTTGTTCTGCCTTTTCTCTCCATCAACCTATCTCTTCTGTGATCTCCCTGAAACCACAAACCCCTGACTTATTTGTCCCTTCTCAGCTTCTGAGTTGCCTTGTATCCTAACTAGAGTCTCTTCCCTTGGATATGACTAATTAACGCCTCGAGGCTCCCAGGAAAGTAGAGAATTCAACAGCTTGACGTTAGTAAAGCTTACAGAACCCTCACAGTCAAACATGACAAAACAGGGAGCGCACAATGTTTACAGGGTAATCCTAGTGAATTTATTTACAATTATCCTAATAAACGATGAACCCTAATTAATAGCCTAGACAATGGACACGAGTTTTCAGGCTTTAAAGAACTAGATGGATCTGAATTTTGATCCTGGCCCTACCACCCTCCAGCTACAAAAATCACTTAATTTCTCTAAGCCTCAAATTTCATCATCTAGAAAATAAGAATAACTGCAAAATGGAGACAGATTTTCAGGTCTGCTATAGGATTAAATCATATATGTATGTAAAATACGTAGAAAGAGTCAAGGTTTAACAGAACTTAGTTCCTTCACCTCTTTAAGAATCGTATAGTTAGGGACACCTGGGTAGCTCAGCTGGTTCAGCATCCAACTCTTGATCTCAGCTCAGGTCTTGATTTCATGGTTGTGAGTTCAAGCCCTGCGTTGGGCTCCACACTAGGAATGGAGCATACTTAAAAAAAAAAAAATTACATGGCTAATTAAATGTATCATCTGTTTTTATTTTTTTTTTTAATTTTATTTTTTATAAACATTTTTTTTTTAAAGATTTCATTTATTTGTCAGAGAGAGAGGAGAGCGAGCGAGCACAGGCAGACAGAATGGCAGGCAGAGGCAGAAGCAGGCTCCCCGCCAAGCAAGGAGCCCGACGCGGGACTCGATCCCAGGACGCTGGGATCATGACCTGAGCCGAAGGCAGCTGCTTAACCAACTGAGCCACCCAGGAGTCCCTATAAACATATATTTTTATCCCCAGGGGTACAGGTCTGCAAATCGCCAGGTTTACACACTTCACAGCACTCACCATAGCACATACCCTCCCCAATATCTTTTTAAAAGTAAAATGTTTTAATGATATTGAGAATAAAAAGATGTGTGTCAAGAGATATTGAAATATCATGGAGATGTAATGATGTATTGCTATATTTTGAAATAATTTACATTTTTATTATTAAAAGCAATTAGACATATGTAAAACTACAGAATGAACTTGACACTTTCCAGATTCATGGTGGTTGAATATCACTAACGGCTCATTCAGTATTTCATGCTCTCATTACAAAATGATTTTCATAGGGGCATAAATACTTAATCATCAAATATAACTTTGAACCACATGATTTTAGTTAATCACCATTAATTTGCCCTAACTATTCTTATAATGATGTGCCTCTAGCTATCTAACAGTTTATTTCCTAATTCTGGTCAAGAAAAACAGTGTAGGAAG
The DNA here is from genome assembly GCF_902655055.1 of Lutra lutra. Classification (NCBI taxonomy): domain Eukaryota; kingdom Metazoa; phylum Chordata; class Mammalia; order Carnivora; family Mustelidae; genus Lutra; species Lutra lutra. The sequence goes on from NC_062287.1 coordinate 6,800,902, forward strand.
TGAAATGGTAGGACTGTATAAATTCTACTCAGTACGACAAAATAAAGTCCAAGAACTACTAGTCCTAGAAAATAAGAATGAAATAGTAAATATACATAAACACGGATGCTTTTTTTACAGGAAAAGTTGGAGAGGATAATAAAAATGTTACATATTCTTCTTGTTATACATAATGACCGGGGATTGGAAATCTTTAAAAAATGAGGTGTCATAGTAGTTGCTGGGGGTTACAGGGATGAAGAGGGATAAATAGGCAGATTTTTAGGGCAGGGAAGATACTTTGTATGGTAATATGTACATACTGTATGTAGCGAACGGTGTCTTGTGAATACCTATCATTACACAGAATAAACACACATAGTGAACTGTGATGGCGCCATGGACTTGAGATGATTACAATGTATCAGTGTATGTTCATAAGTTGTAACAAATGGACCTCTCTAGTGGAGACTGTTGGTAGTGGGGAAGGCGATGCCTGTGGGTGGGGGCAGGGTACACCAGAAATCTCTCTACCTTCCTCTTCATTGTTCCGTGAACCTAAACATACTCTAAAATATAGGCCTAAAATATAGAAATAACTCTAAATAAACATACTCTAAAATATAGAAAAAACAAAACAAAACAAAACAAAAAAAAAAACGGAGGCAACAAGTCAGTGAACCCAGCTACTGTGTTGCTGTCTGTATTTGGGGATTTGTTCTTCAGTAACAGTTGTAGGGAGAGAACAGTTATTTGAGATGGGTGGAACCGGGAGGCACAGAGAGTCAGAACAGATCCAAAGAAACCAAAGCTCAGCAAAAAATTCAAATTAAAAAATAATAAATAGAGGCAAATAGTCTGTGAGCACCAAAAACTTGAACCTCGTGGGTTTTTGTGGGGGTTTTTTGGCGAAGTTTGGCTTTGGTGCCAATGTGATCCACTTCAACAAACTTGCAAGAAGATTAGATAAGATCAGCTTCCTGCAAGACTACACCAAGACCCCCGGGGGAGTCACAGGGGACGTTCTCATGCTTTACTCGGGCAGACGCTCTGAGTAAAGCTCCCAGAGTAAATTTAAAGGCTCCTGGATCAAAGTTCCCCAGGAAATATCAATGACCCAAGGAAAAAGCTGGCAAGGCCCACCGCATGCATCTCAAAATGCTCTTTCCCTCCCCTGCCTTTGGCTAATGCACACCCCCACTTTGTGTTCTCTGTAATTCTAGTGTCTGCAAAGGTTATTTGCTCAGAAAGTGGCTCTGCGGCCTGATAGGGTCTGTGCCGTTCTTTGTGCCAGGGTCTAGGTGACAAACAGAGTAATTAAGAATGGAAGAAATGCCAACAGCAAGAACAGATTGGAATAAAAGACTGATTACCGGCCAAGCAGGTTGCTGGCCTTCCTAGAGCCTGGCCTGTTACCCAGTGTGAGCGGGAGGGACTATCAATAAATAAATGTCACCTTGGGGACAAATATACGATCCACATGGTTCATGATGAGGCACCGTCCAACCAGGCCTGGCATCCGTGGGAATGGATGGCTTGCAGCAGAAGCTTAGCATCTGAGTCCAGATAACAGTCTGCAGGCTCCACAAAGGAACGTCTACTATGTGACTAGGGCTCTCAATGATCCTCCAGCAGCTTTTCTCCAAAGGCTCTGTGGTTCAGCACCCATGGCCAAGCACAAACCAAAATGAGGGAAATCAGAAAACAGAAATCTGAAGAAAATGACCGCCCTCCTCTGCTGTGTTCCTGAAAACATCCAACACTTCAAAGGAAAAGAAATCCTTGAAGGGTGTGGGAACTGCTTTTTCACTTGGGGGAAAAGAAAAAACATATATTCAACCTGAATATTGAAGTTCCAGGAAAGAAAGGACCAAAATTATATTTTGTTTTCTTCCTATTCTCATCCTCTCCGAGCCTCAGTCTGAATCCAATGGTAGGAAAATTTACTACCTTTTAAACAGAATCTCTTTTCTCTGTCAAGTTGTAAATTGCTTCAAATAGCTTTTCATGATTTTTAATTTTACCAACATGAAATTGGTAATTATGTATGGCTTATCATGCTCGAGACAAGATTTCTGGAGATACAAGCTCATTTAGAAGTGAAGTAATTTCTTCTGAAATAAAGTTTTACTTCCTAATCATGAGAATATTTATTTTGGCTCTTTCTGGGTTTTGCATATAAAATGAAAGTCCTGAATGAGGCTTTCTCCATTCAAATTTTGATAAAACAGACGCATTCATAGTAAGGAGATCCTCTCTCTCTTGCTCTCAATAGATAGGTAGACAGATAGAGAGATACAGATATATTAGTTTGTTTATAAATCACAGGCAGACTGTATAAAACGTTGGTTTACTCTGAAAATGGACATACCTCACACATAGAAGCTGGGCTTGACATTGTCCCCAGGCAGGAGGATCAAAACCCTGGGCCTCTGGTACACTGTAGGTCATCTGTATTATTTAAAAACAGTGATTAGTGTAAATTAAGGAAGAAATAAGCTACTAAACCTGAAATCTTATTTCTGGCAAGCAAAGTAGCTGAATCTTATTATAAAATTAGTTGTCACCATGGGCCCACGGTCACCACGGGTAACTGTTAGTGAATGTCAGGCAGGGCACTGTGGCTCTCTGTGCTAGGCAAAGGGGACTGTCCCACAACAGGACTGTTAATAGAAAACTGAGACCCATGTAGGTCATTAAATGCACAGAATGGCAGCAACTTATTTCTAAGTATTCAGGTATTAAAGAACTTAAGGCTTACAAGGAAACGTCGTCCCAAAATATAGCAAATGAGACATGTATCCTTGCCCTCGGGTTTCTTCTTTGGGGTCAGAGAGGGTGGAAGAGGATTTAACTTCACTGTCCAGGATATTGTTCTTGGACTTGTGTCCATCTAAAAAGCTTTGGGCAAACCATTCCTTACCATCACAACTCCACAAGATCAGCAGGGTTGTCAGATCATGCAAACAACTGTAAGTGGGGGCAGAGATAGACTGTTTTTACTGAAAGCATACAATATGTCAGGTGCTATGCTAAGGGCTTCATATCTTGTTATGTCATTTAATCTTGAACCCATTTTAGCAACCCTATACAGTTAAGTTATTCTTTATTCTGCAGCTGAGAAACAGAAACCAGTTGAGTTATGTAGTTGTTAGGGAACATGGAAGTCAGCAGCATTAGGACTGGGATCCTAGCAGCCCTTTTGTAGAGCCCATACCTGGGATTACTGTGCACACCACTTCTACAAGTTGATCCAATTCAGCTTATACAATAGAAATAATCTGCTTATATCACTTGAATAACCCCTTTTAAGGAAACTCCTTCCTTCCTTTATATAAATCTGTACATATACCAAAAGAGATAAATTAATAAATCAGATGATGGTGATTTGTAATACTAAAACAAAAACAAAAACAAAAAACTCCACTTGACAAATTGACAAGTAAATGTGAAACTCTTAACTTGAGGCTCAGGGATAATATTTATGGTATTTAGGAATTTCGTGAACTACAAAAATTATGTGCAGAACTATGGGTCCACAGCTCTCTTTCTGTTCTCAGAGAAGCTTAGAATTCCACAACAGTAAATAGCCTCTGGCCAGGCACCTGGGAAATGCAGAAAAAGGACAGGGAAGAAAGTTTGAGTTATGTAATATAGTAGGTCCTAGAAGCTGCACTGGGTGACCTTTTAAGTGGTCAAACAGCAGGCCACTGATGTAGGGAGATCCTGCTCAATAAGCCTGATTAAAGATTTAAGGGAGGTCACAATCCCAGATGGTGCTGGATATGGGGAGAAGTATGTAAGGATAAGTGGGGAGGGGTACTGTGGAAGTAAGAGCAGAGCCATAGATATGTTCTCTCCCAGAGACCAGAAAGGCTCCCTTGCAGTTGCATATTACTCTATCTGCTTTCACCAAGAGGCAGTTCTTGTAAAGTGAAAGTGTGAGTAGCCAGGAAAGCGTCATGCCTTATTGAAGGAGACTCACCATCAATAGGCAGCTCCTAGTATTAAAGCTGTTGCCCCTCAATCTGGAAGAAATAGACAAATTCCTAGAAACGTACAAACCATCAACACTGAAACAGGAAGAAATAGAAAATTTGAACAGACCCATAACCACCAAGGAAAATGAATCAGCAATCAAAAATCTCCCCACAAACAAAATTCCAGAAGCAGGTAGCTTCCTAGGGGAATTCTATCAGGCATCTAAATAGTTAATACCATTCTTCTAAAACTGTTCCAAAAAAAAAAAAAATAGAAATGGAAGGAAGACTTCCAAACTCAGCATTACCCTGATTCCAAAACCAGACAAAGACCCCACTTAAAAGGAGAATTATAGACCAATATCCCTGATGAACATGGACGCAAAAATTCTCATCAAGATACTAGCAAATCAAATTCAACAGCACATTAAAAGAATTATTCACCATGATCAAGTGGGATTATTCCTAGACTGCTGGGCTGGTTCAGTATTCACAAATCAATCACTGTGATATACCACATTATTAAAAGAAAGGATAAAAACCATATGAACCTCTCAATAGATGCAGAAAAAGCATTTGACAAAATAAAGCATCCGTTCCTGATAAAATCCCTCAAGAAAATAGAGATAGGTGGAACATAGTTCAACATCATAAGGGCCATATACAAGACCCACAGCTAACATCATCCTCAGTGGGAAGAAACTGAGAGCCTTTCCCCTGTGGTCAGGAACAAGATAAGGATGTCCACTCTCACCATTATTATTTAACACAGTACTGGAAGTCTTTACCTCAGCAATCAGACAACAGTAAGAAATAAAAGGCATCCAAATCAACAAGGAAGAAATCAAACTTATTACTACCTGCAGATTACACAATACTCTATGTAGAAAACCTGAAAGACTTCATCAAAAAATTGCTAGAACTGGTACATGAATTCAACACAAAGTCACAGGATATAAAATCAATGTACAGAAGTCTGTTACATTTCTTTTTTAAAAAAGATTTTATTTATTTGAGAGAGAGAGACAGCACAAGTTGGGGAGGGGCAGAGGGAGAGGGAGAAGCAGACTCCCAACTGAGCAAGGAGCCCCTCTGTTGCATTACTATATACCAATAATGAAGTGGCAGAAAAAGAAATCAAGGAATCAATCCCATTTGCAATTGTGCCAAAAATCATACGATAAATAAATCTAACCAAAAAGGTAAAAGATCTGCACTCTGAAAACTGTAGAACACTTATGAAAGAAATTGAAGAGGACACAAAGAAATGGAAAAGCATTTCATCATGCTCATGGATTGGGAGAACAAACATTGTTAAAATGTCTATACTACCTAGACCAATCTACACATTTAATGCAATCCATATCCACCACCAGCATTTTTCTCAGAGCTAAAACAAACAATCCTAAACTTTGTATGAAACCATAAAAGACACCAAATCACCAAAGCAATCCTGAAAAAGAAATGCAAAGCTGGAGGCATCACAATACCGGACCTTGAGCTTTATTACAAAGCTATAGTCCTCAAGACACAAAAACAGACACATAGATCAATGGAAGAGAATAGAAAACCCAGAAATGGACCCACGGCTATATGGTCAACTCATCTTTGTCAAAGCAGGAAATAATATCCAATGGAGAAAAGGCAGTTTCCTCAACAAATGGTGTTGGGAAGTGGACAGCCACATGCAGAAGAATGAAATGGGAACACTTTCTTACACCATACACAAAAATAAAATGGATGAAAGAACTAAATGTGAGACAGGAATCCATCAAAATCCTAGAGGATATCACAGGCAGTAACCTCTGTGATCTCGGCCGCAGTAACTTCTTGCTAGACATGTCTCCAAAGGCAAGGGAAAAAAAAGCAAAAATTAACTATTAGGGCTTCATCAAGACAAAAAGCTTCTGCACAGCCAAGGAAACAGCAAAACTAAAAGGCAGCCAATGGAACGGGAGAAAAAAAATTGCAAACAACATATCTGATAAAAGATTGGTATCCAAAATCTATAAAGGACTTATCAGACTCAACACCCAAAAACCAAATATTCCAGTTAAGAATTGGGCAGAAGACATGAATAGATGCTTCTCCAAGAAGACATGCAAATGGCTAACAGACACATGAAAAGATGCTCAACATCGCTCATCCTCAGGGAACTACAAATCAAAATGATGATGAGATGCCACCTCACCCCTGTCAGAATGGCTAAAATTAACAACACAAGAAATGACTAACGTTGGCCAGGATGCCGAGAAAAGGGAGCCCTCTTGCTCTGTTGGTGGGAATGCAGGCTGGTGCAGCCACTCTGGAGAACCGTATGAAGGTGACTCAAAAAGTTAAAAACAGAGCTACCCTACGACCCAGCAATTGCACTCCTGGATATTTACCCAAAAGGTACAAAAATACAAATTTGAAGGGGCACATGCACTCTGATATTTATGGTGGTATCATCAACCATAGCCAAACTATGGATAGAGCCCAAATATCCATCAACTGATGAATGGATAAAGAAGATGTGTATATAATAGAATATTATTCAGCCATGAAAAAGAATGAAATCTTCCCATTTGCAATGATGTGGATGGAGCTAGAGTATGTTATGCTGAGTGAAATGAGTTGGTCAGTGAAAGGCAAATACCATATGATTTCACTCATTTGTGGAACTTAAGAAACAAAACAGCTGACTACATGGGAAAGGGGAAAAAAAGAAAAAGAGAGAGGCAAACAAGCCATTAGAGACTCTTTAACAGTAGAGAACAATCAGGATTGATGGAGGGGGTGGGTAGGGGATGGGCTGGATGGGTGATGGGTAGTAGGGAGGCATTTGTTGTGATGAGCACCAGGTGTTGTATATAAGTGATGAGCCCCCGAATTCTACTCCCAAAGGTAAGTAGAATTTAAATAAAAATTTAAAATAAGATAAAATGAAATAAAATATAGGCTAAAAATTTAAAAGGGAAAAAATAAAAAATAAAGCTGTCATTATCATATGGTTTCGCTTATTTGTGGAGCATAACAAATAGCATGGAGGACATGGGGAGTTAGGAGAAGGGAGTTGGGGGAAATTGGAAGGGGAGGTGAACAATGAGAGACTATGGACTCTGAAAAACAATCTGAAGGGTTTGAAGAGGTGGGGGGGTGGGAGGTTGGGGGAACCAGGTGGTGGGTATTAGAGAGGGCACGGATTGCATGGAGCACTGGGTGTGGTACAAAAACAATGAATACTGTTATGCTGAAAATAAATTAAAAAATGATTTAAAAAATATATATACAAATAAATAAATAAATAAATAAAGCTGCCTCCCCCAATTTCCTTAGCCAGGGGGAGGCTGTTGTCACTTCTTGTGAGTCTCTGTGACACCGAAACGTTGTGACCTGCCCAAGGCCACGCAGTCAGCATGTGGACATGATGCTGAACTTGAGCAGAGATCTGTTTGTCTCCAAAATCCACATTGTGTCCATGAGCCAGCATTCAAGGGAGGTCTGACTGCTACTCAGGGTCAGAAGAGGAACTAGAAATATGCAATGCTGTTCTCCCCAAAATAGAATCATTATTGACCAGTATTGATTGGGCTCCGTGAGTCTTCAAGCCCCTGGGAGACTAATACGAGTGAGTCAGGGCCAAGCTTCCCTACATACATATCTCATTTTGATTGTTTCTTGACTATTTTCTTCAAGTTTTATTAAGCTACTTCCTTCTCCTTATTTCTGTTGTCAGTTGTATCATTAAGCACAAAATCTCTGGTACTGAAGTTTCTGGTATAACCAGATTTCAGTTATGCAGGTACTACACAGATCTTAATGTAGCTATTGCAGAATAGACAGCTTTTTTTTTTTTTAATTTTTTATTTTTTTCAGCATAACAGTATTCATTATTTTTGCACCACACCCAGTGCTCCATGCAATCCGTGCCCTCTACAATACCCACCACCTGGTGCCCCCAACCTCCCACCCCCCACCCCTTCAAAATTCTCAGATCGTTTTTCAGAGTCCATAGTCTCTCATGGTTCACCTCCCCTTCCAATTTCCCTCAACTCCCTTCTCCTCTCCATCTCCCCTTGTCCTCCATGCTATTTGATATGCTCCACAAATAAGTGAAACCATATGATAATTGACTCTCTCTGCTTGACTTATTTCACTCAGCATAATCTCTTCCAGTCCCGTCCATGTTGCTACAAAACTTGGGGATTCATCCTTTCTTTCTTTTTTTTTTTTACAGCTTTATAAACATATATTTTTATCCCCAGGGGTACAGGTCTGCGAATCGCCAGGTTTACACACTTCACAACACTCACCATAGCACATACCCTCCCCGATATCCATAACCCCACCCCCTCTCCCAACCCCCTCCCCCCATCAACCCTCAGTTTGTTTTGTGAGATGAAGAGTCACTTATGGTTTGTCTCCCTCCCAATCCCATCTTGTTTCATTTACTCTTCCTCTACCCCCTGAACCCCCCATGTTGCATCTCCTCTCCCTCATATCAGGGAGATCATATGATAGTTGTCTTTCTCCGATTGACTTATTTCGCTAAGCATGATACCCTCTAGTTCCATCCACGTCGTCGCAAATGGCAAGATTTCATTTCTTTGGATGGCTGCATAGTATTCCATTGTGTATATATACCACATCTTCTTTATCCATTCGTCTGTAGATGGACATCTAGGTTCTTTCCATAGTTTGGCTATTGTAGACATTGCTGCTATAAACATTCGGGTGCACGTGCCCCTTCGGATCACTACGTTTGTATCTTTAGGGTAAATACCCAGCAGTGCAATTGCAGGGTCATAGGGTAGTTCTATTTTCAACATTTTGAGGAACCTCCATGCTGTTTTCCAGAGTGGTTGCACCAGCTTGCATTCCCACCAACAGTGTAGGAGGGTTCCCCTTTCTCCACATCCTCGCCAGCATCTGTCATTTCCTGACTTGTTAATTTTAGCCATTCTGACTGGTGTGAGGTGATATCTCATGGTGGTTTTGATTTGTATTTCCCTGATGCCGAGTGATATGGAGCACTTTTTCATGTGTCTGTTGGCCATCTGGATGTCTTCTTTGCAGAAATGTCTGTTCATGTCCTCTGCCCATTTCTTGATTGGATTATTTGTTCTTTGGGTGTTGAGTTTGCTAAGTTCTTTATAGATTTTGGACACTAGCCCTTTATCTGATATGTCATTTGCAAATATCTTCTCCCATTCTGTCAGTTGTCTTTTGGTTTTGTTCACTGTTTCCTTTGCTGTGCAAAAGCTTTTGATCTTGATAAAATCCCAAAAGTTCATTTTTGCCCTTGCTTCCCTTGCCTTTGGGGATGTTCCTAGGAAGATGTTGCTGCGGCTGACGTCAAAGAGGTTGCTGCCTGTGTTCTCCTCGAGGATTTTGATGGATTCCTTTCTCACATTGAGATCCTTCATCCATTTTGAGTCTATTTTCGTGTGTGGTGTAAGGAAATGATCCAATTTCATTTTTCTGCATGTGGCTGTCCAATTTTCCCAACACCATTTATTGAAGAGGCTGTCTTTTTTCCAGTGGACATTCTTTCCTGCTTTGTCGAAGATGAGTTGGCCATAGAGTTGAGGGTCCATTTCTGGGCTCTGTATTCTGTTCCATTGATCTATGTGTCTGTTTTTGTGCCAGTACCATGCTGTCTTGATGATGACAGCTTTGTAATAGAGCTTGAAGTCCGGAATTGTGATGCCACCAACTTTGGCTTTCTTTTTCAATATTGCTTTGGCTATTCGAGGTCTTTTCTGGTTCCATATAAATTTTAGGATTATTTGTTCCATTTCTTTGAAAAAAATGGATGGTACTTGGATAGGAATTGCATTAAATGTGTAGATTGCTTTAGGTAGCATAGACATTTTCACAATATTTATTCTTCCAATCCAGGAGCATGGAACATTTTTCCATTTCTTTGTGTCTTCCTCAATTTCTTTCATGAGTACTTTATAGTTTTCTGAGTATAGATTCTTAGTCTCTTTGGTTAGGTTTATTCCTAGGTATCTTATAGTTTTGGGTGCAATTGTAAATGGGATGGACTCCTTAATTTCTCTTTCTTCTGTCTTGTTGTTGGTGTAGAGAAATGCAACTGATTTCTGTGCATTGATTTTATATCCTGACACTTGACTGAATTCCTGTACAAGTTCTAGCAGTTTTGGAGTGGAGTCTTTTGGGTTTTCCACATAGAGTATCATATCATCTGCGAAGAGTGATAGTTTGACTTCTTCTTTGCCGATTTGGATGCCTTTAATTTCCTTTTGTTGTCTGATTGCTGAGGCTAGGACTTCTAGTACTATGTTGAATAGCAGTGGTGATAACGGACATCCCTGCCGTGTTCCTGACCTTAGCGGAAAAGCTTTCAGTTTTTCTCCATTGAGAATGATATTTGCGGTGGGTTTTTCATAGATGGCTTTGATAATATTGAGGTATGTGCCGTCTATCCCTACACTTTGAAGAGTTTTGATCAGGAAGGGATGCTGAATAGACAGCTTTTTAACTTCTGGTACAAATGTTAAGGTAAATACAGTATTGGAAAAACTCAGTTCTTTCCCTGGAGAAGTGTTCTACAAATCGTCCTCTAGACACAGTTGCCCAGAGAGTCTTGGAACAGTTCTTCTGGCCAGTTTGAGGATTTATTACCTTCCAGGCTGCCCAAGTGGCTCAGTCAGTTAAGCCTCTGCCTTTGGCTCACATCATGACCCTGGGGTCCTGGGATCGAACCCCACATTGGGCTCCCTGCTTCGTAGGAGGAGATCTGCTTCTCCTTCTCACACTATCCCTCTTATGTTCCCTCCCTCACTGTCTCTCTCTCTCTGTCAAATAAATAAATAAAATCTTTAAAAAATAATAAAGATTTATTACCTTCCTTTTGGACTTGGTGTTCTATTGATAATGCTTTTCATGAAAGGTGACCTACAACTTCTATTTCTATCACTTATTTCTTCTTTGTTTCCTTCATTTCAAAAGTGCACTAGTAGAAACACACATTTATTAGCACATTTTAAAATAGTAGATAGTGGAGAACAGGAGGTCATCAGTAGTCCCGCCTTCCTTCTGTGACCAGTGCTGTTAGGGGTGACTGCCTTCTTTTTCCTCTGCGTACTTTTTCAATTAGGTTGTAGCAACATTTGATATTTAATTTTTGCTTTTGTTTTTATCTGTTAATATTATAGTCCAAGTATTTTTTCATATAATCAGATAAACTTCAAAGACATTTTTTAAGGACTATAAAAAAATATATCAAGTGAAATGTGTCATAATTACTTAGTAACTCCTCCACTTGGTACCAGTTAGGGTATTCTATTTTTATACTATAAATGTTACAAATATCTTCATCTATACAGATGATTTTCCCATATTTCAGTTTTATTTCTTTAGACTATGAACCTAGAAATTGAAATACAGGGTTAAAAGGCAAAAACACTTTCATGCCTCTTGATATTATTGATAGATTTGGGGTGCCACAAAAAAACTTGGGATATGTAAAAGCACGTCGAGATGAGGATAAATTGTCTGAAAGTGTGCTATCATAGAAGAAATGCACTTGGTAATAGGAACACGGGGTGTTCACTGCTGTGTTGTACAGAAAGGCTGCATTGTGCCGAGCTGTCTTCTGCAATATGTTAAAGTTATAAATACTGCAAAAGGATTAAAGTCTTACATAAGAATCCTAACAGATACATAATACTAAATTGCTTTTCTTAAGTGTTCTACCAATTTATGACACCTCCAGAAATGAATAATGGTGACACTATTTCCGCAGCTTTGCAAGAATTACGTAGTATAGGTTTTTAAGCCTTTGATAATTTACTGTGGAAAAACTTTGTTCTCATTTGCACTGGTTCTATAGGTCAGCTGAACATTTCACTCTACATTGTTTCAGGGATTCGTGTTTGCTGGTATTCTGCCATTGATGTTTCTCTAGGCACTTTCCCCTGGGAATCTACTTCCATCCAGACTCCCCCGAACTGTAGAGCCCCTAATTCTACCTCTCAAGGGACTTCCAGGGTGATGTTTACATTTCATTTCCATTGTCACCTCCTCACAGCATGAATCTTTTCTCTGGTGTTTTATGTTTTGGAAACAACCAGATGACACTTGTGATACTCTCTAAATAATAAATAATAAAAGTCCTGCCGTCCTCTGCCAGAGCCTTTGATCAAGGGCAGCTTTCAACTGACTTCACATGAGTAGACATAAAGAAGAAAAAGAAGGAACTTTCTCCAGAGCTTGGCTATTTATCTGCAGTGATCATCTGGGTTGCTGATAGGGAAATGTCAGAAACACACCTGTACCTGCTCATGGAGAAACTTTGGTTTCTCAGGGCAGAGCTCCGGATGCTCAGGTCTTCTGTGAGATGTCACTTAAGTGGGTTGCAAGGTGGGAAGATTCAGTACCCCTTAGTCTTTCCTTTTTCCACGTGCGTGGATGCTCCTCTTCTCAGCTGTTGGAGGCAGAGAGGGAGCTGGAATAGTGTTTTGGTCTTAATGTCAACTTTTCCACGACAGAGTTGGAACCGCCCCATGAGCCACGTATTATCTGAGCACTGCATGCTAAGACTACACACGGTGACCACAGCTCCCGGGAATGCAGTTAATGCGCTGGTCTCAGAAGAACTCCCCTCTCACCGTGGACAGTGGCTAGAGTGGACTGAAGATCTTGTGCAAAGTGTTGTAGAGGCTGTTCTCTTTCAAATTGGGAGGAAAGCATTCAACTTGTCTACTTTCCAAACAAAATCAAAAGCATAAAACTTTAATCCATCGTGTTCACCAGTTTAAAAAGAAAACAGTTTTTCAGTTCAGTGTCATTGTCGTTTGTTAAAGGGATCAGGGCAGAAAAAAGGAGAGCAGAGAAAGGAAAAGAGAACGGTGTGGAAGAAGAAAAGAGGAGAGAGAAGCAGGGAGGAGACAAGGTGGACATAACAGAGAACAAAAGAATATTCCTGAAGAGGGAAAGGGGAAAGGGCCCTTGAGAAGGAAGTGGGTACAGAACAGGATCCAGACAAGGTCAGAGAGACTCAGGAACTTTGGAGAGAACTGTGTGTCTGTGCTGGAGTGGTGATGATTTTATCTGCTACTTTTCTGAATATCTGTGTCATTCACACTTAATCTTGCTGAACACCGAGTAATGCCCGGAAGTGTCGAATCCCTGTGTCATTCTCCTGAAACTAACATACCACCGTGTATTAACTACACTGGAATGGAAATAAAAAAACTTTTTAAAAAAAGGGAATTGATATTGGGAAAATTTTCATGAAGAACTTGTTCCACTATATCTTCTAGACTTCTAGCAGCAATGGCCATGGTTGCCAAACTGTGGAGAGAACCAAGATGCCCTTCAACGGACGAATGGATAAGGAAGATGTGGTCCATATACACTATGGAGTATTATGCCTCCATCAGAAAGGATGAATACCCAACTTTTGTAGCAACATGGACGGGACTGGAAGAGATGATGCTGAGTGAAATAAGTCGAGCAGAGAGAGTCAATTACCATATGGTCTCACTGATTTGTGGAGCATACAAATAGCATGGAGGACAAGGGGAGATGGAGAGGAGAAGCGAGTTGGGGGAAATTGGAAGGGGAGGTGAACCATGAGAGACTATGGACTCTGAAAAACAATCTGAGGGGTTTGAAGCGGCGGGGGGTGGGAGGTTGGGGGAACCAGGTGGTGGGTATTGGAGAGGGCACGGATTGCATGGAGCACTGGGTGTGGTACAAAAACAAGGAATACTGTTATGCTGGAAATTAAAAAAAAATAAAAATAAAAAAAGGGAATTGAATATGAGTATAGGCATTTTTAAGGTTTTTGAAGCGTTGACTGTCTTTCCTGATAGATTCTACCAGTATACACTGAAATTTACAATCTGCAAGTGTGTACGATCTGTAAGTGGTGTACACTTACACTTTGGTGTAACTTACACTGTTACAAAGTGTAAGTGTACAATCTGTAAGTGTACCCGTATCACCATAACCTTGCAAGCATTAAAAAATATATATTCTTTCTCTATATACGGAGATGCTTTTTATAATACAATACCGTAGGATGTAGAAAGGATAGTATGGTGAAATTGGCAAAGCCGTGATTTAACAAAAGTTAGCAATATATGGTTTCCTCTGGGTTCACCTCTATTCTTATGCACTCCCACAGTCATGCCTTGTTTTCCTGCAGACTCCAGACATAATACCATTTCAAATATTTCAGTATGAATTTCTAAAACATAATGTGTTTAGATACATGTATAAGCCCAATACCATTATCGCTTCTAGGGGCACCTGGGTAGCTCAGTGGGTTATGCCTCTGCCTTTGGCTCAAGTCATGATCTCTTGGTTCATGGGATCGAGCCCCACATTGGGCTCTCTGCTCCGTGGGGAGCCTGCTTCCCCCAACCCCCCGCCGCCTGCCTCTCTGCTGATTTGTGACCTCTCTCTCTGTCAAATAAATAAATAAAATCTTTCAAAAAAAAAAAAGAAACCATTTTATCACTTTTTCAGTCATGTGCTGGGATAGTTCTAACAGAAATGATAGGATCAGCATCTTATTTTTTACCTAATTTGTCAGGTTTTGAAATGATGATTTAGTTCAATAACATCTCTCAACAGTGATCAATCAGAATGGTTTTTTTTTAAATATCATTATGAACTAACTCATGAATTGTATCAAAATTGACATATTTTATAGCTTTTTTAAAAAGACTTTATTTATTCATTTGATCGAGAGAAAGAGAGTACAAGGTGGCAGGCAGAGGGAAAGGGGGAAGCAGGATCCCTGCTGAGCAGAGAGCCCCATGCAGGGCTCAATCCCAGGACCCCAAGATCATGTGAGCCAAAAGCAGAGGCTTAACTGACTGAGCCACCCAGATGCCCCATAATTGATATGTTTCAATAATATGAGTTCTTATCCTTACGGATATTCAAACTTACCCCCTTTAGCGGGTAGAGATCTATTTAAGCTTCCTCCTCCTTTTCATATGACTTTACAGCCTTTGATATTTTTCTTGCTTTCTGGTAATGACAGGATGTTCAAGCTCATCTTGTGAATTTCTGTCCCAAACCAGAAATCTGTCAGTTCTCCAGGAAGCCTTGGTTTCTCCTGGTGGGAAATAGTATTTTAATACCACAGCGTGGGATTAGAGATATTATCATTACTGTGTACCCATTGTTTCAGGGCCTTTCCAGTAAACAGAGCTATAAAACAAGAGTTAAAATAAATGCAAGTTAAAATAAATCATGAGTTCATCTTCATACTTCTGATTAAATCAAGGATCACAGTGATTTTACTTAATCTCTTATACCTTATGTTTACATCTCCTTCTTCCACACAAAGAATTTCAATTCTTGAAAACACTGGGAATGAGAGAAGCGGAACAGTACACAAGTGCTCATTTGTTTTATCCTGTAATAGACAAATGCCAATCTCAGAAAAGCAAAACCAACACTACCACCAAAACTACAATTACTGTAAACACTTGAGTTGTTTTTTTCCGTGTATTTCATCTTTAGGTTACATCCCAGTAGGAAATGCATGCAAATAATGTGCTACACGATCACTTGGACTAGTTCTCTGTATGGCCATACCAACCTACTAAGGGCATATTTACTTTAAATTTTTAGAGATTGATTATTTCTAAAAATTTCATTTCCTCATTATGCAAAATATACTCATGATTTCAAGGTCAAATCTATAATACAATGTATTCAAGTAAGTGTAGCTTTTTACCCTGTTACTTGCCTGTTCCCTTTCCCCCTGTCAGGAACCTGCTTTTTATAGTTTATCCTTTCCTTTTAAAAAAAAAAAACAAAAACAAAAATGCATTC
Source organism: Lutra lutra (assembly GCF_902655055.1). Lineage (NCBI taxonomy): Eukaryota > Metazoa > Chordata > Mammalia > Carnivora > Mustelidae > Lutra > Lutra lutra. Next base: position 6,816,672 of record NC_062287.1, read on the forward strand.
ATATTCCTTCTTCCATCAGATTGAACATTCTGTACAAGTATTTCATTTTTTTCCACTTAACCATCTATTCAGGAAGGTACTTGACAGCAGTATATAGGTTTTTCTAACTCTTTTCCGGCAGCATTGGACCCCATTAAGTGGATGTGCCCTAGCTGACTTGTCCAGCCCCCTGTGATCGACATTAATGCGGCTTCCTGTCTTTTGCTATTATAAATCGTTCTGCAATGAATAGCTTTGCTCATACATCTTTTCCTATTTTTGCCAGTACATCTTTGGAATGAAATTCTAGAAGTTTGGTTGCTGAGCTAGAAAGTAAGTGCATTAGTTATTTTGCTTGGTGTTGACAGATTGCCCTCCTGACAACGTGCATCATCTTCTGTCTCCCATGCAGTGCATGACAGTGTCTGTTTTCTCCAAGCCCTGCTGGAAGATTGTTGTCTGACTTCTAAATGGTAACCAATCTAATTGGTTTAGAGCCGCGATAAATGGTAGCTCAGTGTGGTTTTAATTTGTTTATCTCTTATGAGAAGTGTGGTTGATCATCCTTCATCTGGTTAAGAGAAATTTGTGTGTCTTTTTCTTCCAACTCTGTATTCATTTCACTAGATTTTCATTTCTCTATCTTTAGAAACTCTTTTTTTTTTTTCTGTGTGAGAGATTTTTCTCTACTTTTAGGAACTTTTTATTTTAAAGGTTTTAATTCTTTGTGATATACAGTTGCAAATATTTTCCCTGATTTGTCATTTGTCTTTTTCCTTTCTTTACATTGTGTGTGTGTATGTGTGTGTGTGTGTGTGTGTGTGTTGCCATGCTAAATTTTTAATGTATAATTAAATTTATCTCTCTCTCTTGTTGCTGCTAGATCTGGAACTGTGGTAGAAATGTTTTCCCTTTTTCTGGGTTATAAAGGAATCCATTCATCTGTACTTCTGAATCCATACATCTAGTACTTATATAGATTCTTTTTTTTTTTAAGATTTTATTTATTTATCTGACAGACCGAGATCACAAGCAGACAGAGAGGCAGGCAGAGAGAGAGAGGGAAGCAGGCTCCCTGCCGAGCAGAGAGCCCGATTCGGGACTCGATCCCAGGACCCTGAGATCATGACCTGAGCCGAAGGCAGCGGCTTAACCCACTGAGCCACCCAGGCGCCCCTAGATTCTATTTTTTTAATCTTAAATTCCAGGTCCTTTTGGAATTTTTCTTTTTTAATAATATGAGAGATGGATCCAAATTTATCTTTTTCCATATATGTATCCAGTTATCTTGACAGCATTATTAGATGCTCCATTTTTTCCCTTCTTTTTCCTAATTATATTTTTAGTTATGTAGGAGAGTTTGCATTTTTACCAAAGTTTAGTTTTATACTAATATTTTTTCATCATTTTAAGCTGGGTTTTTTTTGTTATTTTCTAGTGATTCCCCACTATAAATATATTGAAATTGGGCTATAACCTCTTCTTTTCTTTCTCCTCCTTTCCCAGCTTCTGGTTTGAAGCACTATCCTTTTACTGTTAATGGCCAACTGTAAAGCAACCAGCAGTCAGTCTTCTTCTACCTCTCATGTGCTCTCCCCATCATCCTTTCCCACCCCATTTTGGTAGTTGTTCTCCAGCTACATTGTGTCTCCTAGCATCTCTCTACCTTAATAGATGAATTTAGAGTAGTTCAAAAATGGGGCTACTTCGACGGCCATTTTCCCAGGACTCTCCACTGTTTATTCTTTCTTGACTAATATCTTTCTTTCTTTCTCTTTCTTTCTTTTTCTTCCTTCCTTCCTTCCTTCCTTCCTCTTCCTCCCTCCCTCCCTCTCTTTCTTTACTCCTTCCTTCCTTCCTTCCTTCCTTCCTTCCTTCCTTCCTTCCTTCTTCTCTAAATCAGAATTTCTCCAAGAGATCAGTGTGGGAATGTGTGGAGATGTTTCGGTTGTCACGGTTATTAAGGAGCCCGACAGGTGTTTAGCAGACCGAGGCCAGACTAGACGGTCTGTAAGGCTGAAAAGAACTGTCCCATGTCCCACATTTGTCCACTTCCATGACTTTTGAACGTTGTACTGGGTATTCATAGAAGTTAAAAAAAATGATAATTTTTAAGCTTATAATCTAGCTCTGTATAATGTATAAATTCAAAGTATTTTCTGTACCATCTTATTTCAATATATACTGAATTTCCAGGAATGCAACTACCACATAACTTGAAAGAAGACTGTACTTTGTTGGGTTTGGAACTGTGCCGAGAGTGTTTCATCATTTGAGAAACCTGTGTTGCTGTGGCAATGCCGCTCGTGTTGTTTGTGCCGCCAGTGCAGCCAGCGTCTAGTCAGCACGTTTTGAGGCTCCTGCCCTCACAACACTTCTTCACGCAAATGCATCTGACTCCCTCGTTTTGTTTTCTGGTACGGTCATTTTCCCACATTTGCATATTGAAATATATATTATTTTATAGGAAAGTATTTTATTATATTTACTCTTATTTCTCCTTTTAGTTCTCTTTTAACTGGGGCATATTAATTTTTTTAAGATTTTATTTATTTTAGACAGAGAGAGCCTGCGAGCAGGTGGAGGAGCAAAGGGAAAGGGAGAGAGAGACTGAATGTGGAGCCCGACGTGGGGCTTGATCCCAGGACCCTGAGATTGTGAGCTGAGCCAAAATCAAGAGCTGGCCACTTAACAGTCTGAGCCACCCGGCCTCCCAACTAGGACATTTATTGATTTAAAAAAATGATGGGTGAATTTCCATTTCAAGATAGTGAATATTACAAAAAATGTGCGTCCATGCACAGCAGGCAGTCAGTCTGATAGTATAGGGCACTAGGGATCTGGATGGTCCTAAAGCCAAAAAACAATAAGGAGATGGTGCCCTTGGACCACAGCATCAGCACTCACAGTTGTGATGACCCAAAGGTAGGGACCGCACAGGACCCTGAGGGGAAGCTTCCTGTCCCTCTTCTTGCCAGAGCCAAAGCCCTTTAAAGAGTGATGCTCACAGGGAAACTGACTCTCCACCCACCGCCTATAGAGGAGTGAGGAAAAATGAAATAACATAGAAAATGTTAAGAAGCAGTTGGAAACCAGAGAAGTGTCAATTACCCACCAGCTGGACAATCACTGGCAGACTGATGTTGTGTCTTTAATGGGATGCCATAAACCAGACTTGGTTTACCCAGTAAAGCTAACAGTCTTTATCAAACCCCTGGTTGTACATGGCATGTGTTAGATACAAAAATGCCTACGAAAAATGAAATGGACAAAATTATCTTTTTACCAGCTCTTCAACGGCCACATTTCTGCATGGTTTGAATGCAGCCGTGCTTAGCTAATAATGTGACTGCTTTTTGCTCTGCAATTCTAGATTGTATGAGAGCAAGACTTAGCAATACCAAGCTAACCTCACGTCAGCTCCTTTTGTTGGCTTCCAGGATGACGTTGCTCAGTGTCACTCATCCCCCTGGGGTCAAAGACAAAAAAAGAAATATTCAGCCAACCCAGTGACAGAGTGGGCGTGCTGGACTGAGTAAGACAAATGCTGCCAGTTTGCAGTCACGAGTGGCTCATGAGTAGGGTGTGATGTTGTTGGTGAGCGGAGACACCGGTGATGGATTACCAGTTTGCACTTACTGTGCGATTCCAGTTGGTGAATCCCAGAGGACAGCCCATTTTCAATAGGATTTTGCCCTGGGTAGCAACACAGTCCATTCACTTTATGATTTCCTCATAGTTTTCTGACAGCTAAAATTTATAGGACACAAACTCCCTGAAATACATGCCTAACGTACATTCAGAAAAATCTTTCCAGTATTTCAGTGGTTTTTTGTAATGAAATAGTCCTCCCTTCTTGGAATGAAGTTTTTAATTATAATATGTGGGATAGCAGATAGTGTGTGTGTGTGTGTGTGTGTGTGTGTGTGTGTGTGTGTTGAGGACAATTAGCCTCTTGAGGAAAGGAGCTTGTATTTATTTCTGTATCCCCATCACTTGGCATTGTAGATGTTCAGTAAGTGTTTGTAGAATTGAATTAAATGTAGAATTAATTTGTAAATTGAAAGAGATAAAGTCGATAGAAAATATCAGCAACGTGGGCAGAGACAGTGCCTCAAGCCGATTATCCATTTAACAAGTATCTATGTAAGACTGGCTTCTGTCTTGTTTAATTCACTTTCATCTGGAGGCTCTTGGTGGCAGCTGCCAAAATGTATCCTAACTAATACAGATTTCACATATCAAACATTCTGGTCATATGCATTAATTTTTCAAAAATTATCCAGTAACAAAAATTCGTGTATTATCCCCAAATTGCCTAGAAAGAGTAAGAGATTTACCTAAGTCTCTAGTGACATGGTGAACTTGGACAAATCCAGAAAGAGAAATTTCTGCCTCCTATCAACCTCTCTCAGGCCATGATCCCTTGTCTTCTCAACTCTGCATCTAGATCTCTGCCTCACCCAGATACCTCGTCCTGCTGCCAGCCCCACCCTCTGCAGAGAAACCCTTGGGTCCCAGAGAGTCATGTCTACCTCTTTGCAATACAAACTGAAAAGTCTAGTTAGAGCTTCTGACTCTTGATTTTGGCTCAGGTCATGACCTCAGGGTCCTGAGATCTAGCCCTGCATTAGACTCTGGGCTCAGCGTGGAGTCTGCTTGCCCCTCTCCCTCCCACTCTGCTCCTCCCCTGCATTCGGTCTTTCTCTCTCTAAAATAGATAAATACAATCTTTAAAAATAAATAAGTAGGGGCGCCTGGGTGGCTCAGTGGGTTAAGCCGCTGCCTTCGGCTCAGGTCATGATCTCAGGGTCCTGGGATCGAGCCCCGCATCGGGCTCTCTGCTCAGCAGAGAGCCTGCTTCCTCCTCTCTCTCTGCCTGCCTCTCTGCCTGCTTGTGATCTCTCTCTGTCAAATAAATAAATAAAATCTTAAAAAAAAAAAAGTAAAAATAAATAAATAAAATGTCTGCTTTCAAAAGTCATCACTTTTTGGTCTTGGTAGAAGAACCAGCTATAAATACAATATCCAGTGAACCTGGTACTGTGTGAAATTCATGTCACCTACAGCTGAAGTATTTCTAGCCTTTTCGAGCCACCCTAACCTTTAATTGTAAAATGTAAATGGCTAAATCTCCCAGCTAACACTGAAATGGAGAACTAATGTCTGCCCTACCCCTTGCCCCAGTACTGATAGGAATGTGTGTTTCAAAGTGCCTTGGGCTCCCTTCACTTTACCTCACCTGTGACTCAGTCCTGTGTCATTCAGTCTGTGTCACAGACTCTTGCCTGCCTGCTGTGACTCAAATGTGGGCAAAGCTCCTTTGATTTGCCTGAATTTCACTACAACAAGGCAGATGTTCACAGAGGAATTCTACTGGGCTTTGGGGAAGCAAGAGGAATACAAGACCACATCTTTAAACTATCAGGTAGTAATGTTCTTAACTGTCCAGAGGCAGCCTTTCCTTTTTAATTTTTTTTTAAGATTTTATTTATTTATTTGACAGAAAGAGATAGCAAGATAGGGAACACAAGCAGGGGGAGCTGGAGAGGGAGAAGAAGGCTCCCTGCTGAGCAGGGAGCCTGATATGGGGCTCAATCCCAGAACCCCAGGATCATGACCTGAGCCGAAGACAGACTATTAACTGACTGAGCCACCCAGGTACCCCAAGAGGCAGACTTTCTTAGTCACCTTACCACCCACATGGGGGCCTGATGCAAAAGGAAAACATAGGGTAATATTGATCCTGTCCTTATTTAAAATTTTGATATTTTGCTCTTCATGGACTTTTTTTTTTGCATTGATTTCAATTTTTTTTAAAGATTTTCTTTATTTATTTGACAGGCAGAGATCACAAGTAGGCAGAGAGGCAGGCAGAGAGAGAGAGGAGGAAACAGGCTCCCTGCTGAGCAGAGAGCCAGATGTGGGGCTCGATCCCAGGATCCTGGGATCATGACCTGAGCCGAAGGCAGAGGCTTTAACCCACTGAGCCACCCAGGTGCCCCTTGATTTCAATTTTTAAAAATATTCCACTAAAATTCTATTTATCTTGGTTACTGACCTTTTTGGTGATCCTTTAGGTTTCATACCTGAGGGGCATCTGGCTGGCTCAGTCAGAAGAGAGAGTGACTCTTGATCTCAGAGTTGTGAGTTCAAGCCCCATGTAGGGGATAGAGATGACTTAAAACAAACTAACATTATATTTCACATCTGTAGAAAGTTCCTCACTTGCCTCACCATCATTCTGGCCCTGCCAACCACCCATCATCTCAGCCCTTCAGTGCTCTCTTACACCAGCATGCTCAGATTTATGGTACATTGAAGGGGCATGGGAGACAGTATCAGGAATGACAGGAGGTGACTCAGTAGGTCTGAGGTGGGCCTTAGGCATCTGAATTTTTAATAATCATTATGGTGATTTGCATTGTTTCCTCCAACAAATTATGATGACGTCCTAAACCCTGCTACCTATGAATGTAATCTCACCTGGAAATAGGGTCTTTGCAGGTGTATTCAAGGTGTAAGTTAAAGTGAGGTCATACTGGAACAGGTGGGCCTATAATCCAGTATGAACAGTATCCTCATAAGAAGAGGAGGAGAGCCACAGACATAAACACACATGCACAGAAGAGAACAGCATGATCAGCCAGGAGTGAAGGCCACATGATATTGGAGGCAGAGACTGAAGTCATCAGCTGGAGGCCAAGGAACACCAAAGATTCTTGGTAACCACTGGAAGCTGGGAGAAAAAGCATGGTCCCACTGACACCTTCATGTCAGACTTCCCGCCTCCAGTCTGTGCGAAAATATATTTCTATTGTTTGAAGCCACTCAGGGTGCGGGACTTTGTTATGGGAGCCCTAGAAAAGGCATAAAATCACCTACCTCCATCGGTTATTCTGATGGAAGTGGTCCACAGACTAGAGTTTGACATGACTCAAAATGTTTGTCCTAGTCTGTCTCTGGAAATGCATCATTCTCATTTTATTAATTAAGCAGAGAAATTTAACACTCCTGTCTTATTTCTCTACCTGAGCATAACTGTGGTTCTCTGACTGTAGGTAAATCAGACCATAACCCAAGCCCTATTTTTCCCAACAAAATGAGTTCAGGAAAATCTATACATGAGCTGGGTTGAGAATTTTTTTTAAAGATTTCTTTTACTCATTTGAGCCAGAAAGATACAGAGAGAGAAGAGAGCATGAGAAGGGGGAGAGGCAGAGGACGAGGGAGAAGCAGATTCCCCTGAGCAAGGAGCCTGACATGGGGCTGGATCCCAGGACTCTGGGATCAGGACCTGAGCCAAAGGCAGACGCGTAACCATCTGAGCCATCCAGGTACCCTGGGCTGGATTGAGATTTGAACACCAGTCCTACCATCTCTTTGTTTCCTTTCTGCCAGACTGTCTTGCTTTCCCTCTTCTGTATGAGAGACCTCCCTGAAGGCATGCTAGAAGGATTTGTCCTGTTTAGAAATAATTTTCATAGTCTAGTCATAGCTTTCTGTAGTCTCCTTGTGTTGAATGGCAGCGAGGCAAGGAAATTTTGTTCCAATAGGAATAAAAACAGCCAAAGATTATCCCCTCTCAAAGTGCACACACATAATTTTATATGTAGTTTTAGAGATTGTGACTGCTACCGTAAAATGCTCCATTTTAACCACACAATTAAACCTTTTTCTTTTCATAAATTTCTGGGAAATAAAGCATTCGCAGAGGTTGGTCAGTATCATGTAGGTAGATGGCTTTCCCCTGCACGTTTTTGTAATCTGGTCTGCAGAGCTTTGGATGAAGCAGAAGTGAAGACACACTGGTACAGGACGTGGGTTGAGGTACAACTAGTGAACACTGTCACTTGCGTCTCCACGTTCACATGCCGGGGATCAGGGAAGAGTTAAAGGCAGCGGGGAACGCAGCTTCCCTGAGCTCAGCACACCATACGAACTCACGTTCAGAGAAGGGTCAGGAAGATGGGCTCCTGCTTTTCCTCAGCATTCCACAGAACACCAGGAAAACATGATACAGCATTCTCTTTTCCTCCTATGGAGGAATGAAGAAGAGAAATCATACTGACCTCAGGACCTTTGTCTTCAATGCCAAACCATTCATCCATCCCAGGATAATTGCTATAATTCAGGACCTGTAATGAGGATATAAAGATGAGAACATGAAGTCCCTTCTCTCATGTTTCTGACACCCAAGTGGGGGAAATAGCCAGACACACAACCAGCAAAACTGATATTCACGGCCCCAGAGGTGTGAGAAAAATGCAGTGAGTGGTAGCTCGGAGGGAGAAAGAGCGTCTCAAAAGGGGTGACTTTTGAATGAAAACCTGAAAATCAGTAAGAATCTGAAGGGCCCAGAAGTTGAAAGATGGGAGGAAGTAGAGGTGCTTTAAAGCAGGACTCTCCAATAGAACTTTCTCTGATGAAATGTTCTTTATTGGCGCTCTTCAGTGCATACGAGCAGGGGACACTTGAAAATGTGGACATTGAGACCAAGGAGCTGCATGCTTCGTTTTATTAGTCTTAATTAGTTTGTAATTAACTTTAAATCACTGAACAGCACAGCTTTGGATAATAGAAACGGTGTTGCAAAGGCACAGAAATCCGAAAGCCTGGCTCATTGCCACAGAGGAGCAGGTGTTTCAGGGGATGGGTTCTTGGATTTCAATGGGAATGGTGGAAAGTGGGAGATGATGATGCTGGAAACATTGGCTGGGGCTGCATTACAAATGGCCTTACGTGCCAGTAACATGTCAAAGATGTTAGACTTTATCCTTCAGGTCACTGATATCCTAGAAACACTTTTGAACAGGAAAATGACATGGTCCAATCTCATTTTAAATCATGGCGCTGGCTTTGATTGGGACCTACATGTATTTAGGATTCGGAGTCCTACTGAGTGGCGTAGCCTAAGTGCGGTGGCGTTGTGGGCGTTTCTCACTACCCCTCCCCCAGTGACAGATCCGGGATTTCAAAAAGAATAGTGCAATCTACAAATAATATTTTTGTTCCCTGCTACTTCTCCCAGCATTCTTGTAGGCTCTTAAACAATGACAGTATGTGGTAAAAATCTTATTGAAGTGTTTTCTAGGATATAAATCCCTTAACAACATAGTGAGAATCGATTTCTTAGTCCCGGGACCTGTTCTACCCTGGGTTTCATCTCGAACCCTTACACAACACCTGGCACCCAAGTACTCATGGTCTTAATACTAACTATAGGTTGTTTTGTGGATTATGGAAAGAATATTTTAAATTAAAGCATTAAATTAAACCATTCTTCTCCCTTCCAAAGCTAGTCTCCTATTGGCCTTGGCTAGATTTTCTAGCTCTCTTCCCAGAAGAACGAGTTATGGGCATAAAATGAAGTAGCAAATGTGACTCGGAATTAATTTGTCACCAATAAAAGTTCTGTTGCAGTGCCCCAGGCAGAGACTGGAGCCAGGCTGCTCCATACCGCTCTGGATCCCCGCCTGCCACCTCCAGGGACATTTTCTGCAGCCATCCTCTGCTCCAGCTTTCAGAGGTGGATGTAACAGTGCTCACATGGCTGTTCCAAGAATGATAGGAGTTAACACACTAGGAGTTAGTTTACTTCCTGATCCATGCTAAATGCTTAATACATGCTACCCATTGTTTTTATAAATTCAAGTTTTCTTTGGTGCCCTCTCTGATCATGGCTTCCAAGGTTCCTAAGAGAAACCCCAGGTTTGTCATTAAAATAAAAAACAAGGTCATTTGGGCCATCCTGTCTTTGTGTTACAGGCAAAAAACATGAGCGTAAAGCCCAGCAAACATACCTCAGATTAGGTTTAAAGGAAGAGCTTTCTGACAGTGATGATTTTTACATGTTGAAATTACTTTCTGAGAAACAACGCAATCACTACTTCCCACAACAAATTTTCAAAATGAAATGATACTGGGACGGCTGGGTGGCTCAGTTGGTTAAGCATCCAACTCTTGATTTTGGCTCAGGTCATGATCTCAGGGTCGTGAGATGGAGCCCCACATTGGGCTTCTCTCCGGGCATGGAGCGTGATTAAGACTCTCTCTCCCCCTCTGCTGCTTCTCCCTCCCCAGTCCCTACTTCAACCCTCCAGCCCCCCTCCCTGCACTCACACATGTGCGTTTTCTCTCTCTCTCAAAAAAAAAAAAAAAAAAAAAAGAGAGAAAAAGAAATATCACAGGTTAGAATATTCTGGAATCGAGTGCCATATGATCTCTTGAAGTTTTCTTTAGGGACAGGAAGGATTCCTGGTTGGTTGGTTTGTGTGTAGACAGAGGCTGTATGTGGTGAGAGGGGCACATCCTGCGTCTGGGTTCCCGCTCTACTCCTGGTTGGATTTGACACCTCACCTAACAAGCAAGCAAAGCAAACTGAAATATTTTGGTGAATACTTCAGAAAGTAAAATTAGTGAACTGATAATGGATTTCATGTGTTTTGAAGGTAAGGGGGATGAAAGAGTGAAAATTGAAACTGAGTTTTCTGCTGAGGCAACCAGGTGGTATCATTCATGGAGATCAAACACACTTTATTCATTCTTGACAGAGAGTTCATGAGTGCCCGCTACCTTCCTGCCCCTGTTCTGATGAAGACAGAGCAGCAGTGAGTGTTTTAAAGACCTCACTGTCTTTAAGCTTGCAGGCAAGGTAGGAAAACCGATCGTAAATGAGCTCAGTTTGGGACATATTGAGGTACAGGTTTCTGTTCAGTCTCAACATGGAAAAGTCCAGATGATGTAAAGTTAGAAGAGAGATCTGGGTTGTAGACAGAGATTGGGAACCGTCAGCACATAAACAGTTCCTGAGGTGGTGGGAGAGAGATTCCCCATAGAGACAATAGAAGGCTAGAACCCTGAAGAAAACCAGTATGTAGAAGAAGAGGGACCTCCGAAGGAAATGAGGGAAGATAAAGCCAGAGAAGTTGATGTGAAGTCAGGAGTGCAGGGTACCTAAAGGTCTAGTGAAGAGAGGGTTTTCAAAGAGACTAGCCAGTGGCATCAGATCCTAGCAAGAAGTCAAGGACAGGAGAATTATGGGCTTGCTCAGTTGGAAAGGGAGGAAGCCAGGCTGCACTGGGAGGAGAGATGGCTAGGAAGGAAGCTGGAGGGAACCGGACGTGTAGACATCTCTCCCAGAAAACACGGTTTTGAAGAGGAGAAAACCTAGGACTGTACATGACAGTTAGATACACAAGAACATTTAAATGTCTGACAAGAATAAGTGAGAAGAGAGAAATGTCAGTACAGGATAGAAAAAGGAATCACTGATGGGCAAATATTCAGAGGAGGACAGGTTTCAGAGCAGAGAGTGAGGGAGCAGCCCCAGACGTGGCCAAAGAAATATGCTCATTGTAAGAGAAGAGAAGGAGGAAGGATGTAGGTCTCACGTATGTCTGAGAACAAGAGACAAACCCAGAGAAGCAGGAAGAGGACCACGTACTCTGTGCTCCAGTTCTCTCACAGGACGTGCGGATCCTCCGAAGGTTTTCAAGCAGGGAGATGCTTGGGCAGATTTTTCTCTTCCTTGTAGTCATGTGGCAGCAGAATGAAGAATGAATTTGAGGGGATCGGGACTTGAAATGGGCTGACAAATTTGGGAAGTCTCTGCGGTAATCTGAGAGCTGCAAAGATTCTGAGCCGAGGTGGCACAGTTTAAGGGACAGCAATGTGCGTTCGGAGTCCAAGTGAAACTGGCCAGAGTCGATGATTAATAGGGTGTCTCGAATGGAAGAGAAGGAAATCAAGAATGATCCACAGATATCTGGCAGGTTCATGATCGAGGCATTCACAAATGACAGAGATTTCATGAAGAGAAGATACAGGGTGACAGGGACTTGCATAGAGGACCCAGTGAATGATGTGTAGCCAGTGGAGATGTCCAGCGGACGGTTGGATGAAACCCATGTCAGGAGAGGGAACCGAGCTAGAGGCATGTTTGCTCACAGTAATACTTGCTGATATTTATTTAGATTTGATTCTGTGCAGGCGCTTCACTCTGTCTTATGCTTCTGTCAAGTCTGCGAGGCTGCTGTTGGAATTCCCATTGTATAGGTAAGGTAAGGCCTTTTTTCTTTAATCTCAGTGGTAGTAAGTGGCAGAATCATGATGCAAGACTGAGAGAAATTATCATCAGTGCCCAAGTGCTAAATGAAGCCACAGGCATGCAGAAGATTGCCCAAGGAGTATGTGGGATGTGTGAAGAGGGCAAGTGTTCCTGTGTGGCTAATAAATTTCAGAGCTAACGGAAGAAGAGACGAAGCCAGTAACCAAGAAAGATGGCCTATTGACTGGAATATGGCAGACAATTTCATACCCCGCTCTGTTTGCTACCCAACCATCCAAACTCAAGTTCCAAGGTACAGACACTGTGCACAGATCCACACTGCAGCCAAAGTAAATTTTACACGTTAATTAAATTTTGGTCACACAACTTAGAAGGTGACAAGGGACACCTTTGCCTCAGAGAATCTGTTGAGAACAAGAGCTCTTCTCTGCCTGCTTCTGGGCCTTGGAAGGGTGGCATCTGGCTCCACAGATCCTGTGGCATCCCACTCCCAGGCTCCAGGCTCTGGGGGCCTCTCCCCATTCCAACGCTGCTGCCCCGGACTCGGAATTCCATCCATCAGGGGTCTGTCACACCAGGAAAGACACCTGTCTTATAACTGCTCTCCTCCTGAGCAGCTACAGTCACGGGGAACCACTCAGCCATTCTTTCCCGTGATTTCTGTCGCAATGCATTAGTCTTTCCTTGTAATTAGGAAGGCTACTGCTGTTATGTGTCATGGTCTGTAAGAATATTCACTGCCATCCCTGAATTCTAATCGGTTGTCAGAAACAGCGTCGTAAGCAGCCCTCCGCTGCCCTTGCCTCGTGAGAGAACCACAGCGCACCAAGTGAACATGAATGGGTTAGAGCTCTAGTGCGTTTCCTCTGGGTAAATAGGGATTCGTGCCCAATGACAATGCAGGAGTTGCTGGGAATATGGCACAATTAAAGTCTGGCCCTCCCTGACCATTGTCGTCACCAAGCTGATTGATAATGTGACCGGCAAAGCAGCCCAGCAGTTTCACAAAACTCGTTCAAGACCCGGACAACACCAAACCTTGTGACTCTGAGTTCTGTGGACCTGGAATGGCTTCATAAATCAGACATGCTTGTTTCCAATAGCTCCCAGCAAAGGGAAAAATGGGGAAATAAGACATCGTAAGCCTCTTGGCTGCGCTGTAAGTGTCTGAAAATGGTAGCAGTCTCTTTTTGAAATGTACACTCTCATAGGCACGGACCGCCAAACATTAAAAAAAAAGAAGACAGGGTTCTTTTCTTTTTTATTCTTAAACAAGGTAAACTTTTTATTTCAGTGTGATCTGTCTTTTGTGATTAAGCACAGAAAAAGAGATTTTCTTAAGTTTCCTCCCACACACTTAGCCCTGTGGCCTGCATGTAGTGGGTGTTCAAGCCATTGGGGCAGCAGAGCTCCAGAAAGGCACGTGGTGTGGTCCCCCTGGTGTGGGGCTGGCTGCAGCTGTGTGATTCAGCCACAGCTGAGGTGTCTGTGAAAAGGTCAGCAGCCATCACTTAAATGGGGTTTAACTGATCGGCAAGTCGAAATCTTTTAGGACAGAGTGGATTTTTATGACAAGATCGGTATCCAGTTGTACTTTTACTTTATTGGTACCTCAGATGAAATGCCACTAAGGCAGACATATTTAACTCAGGAAAACTCTGAAGAGCTTCTCTCCTCTCCTTATTGGTGTCAACTGAAACCTCTTAAAGGGAGAAAGATGGAAAAATTAGTCCAGACTGAGCATTTTACCCTAGACATCCCCTGCCTTTTCTCCTCAGAACATTCAAATGACCACCCCCATCAATCCCTTAGGGACCCATTTCTGAACTTTTAAATCTTAGTCTGTCTACCACCCTTTCTGAGTATCAAATATCTTATGAAATTTAAATTTTCTTCCCCTGTGGTTTGTGTTTACTTGCATCAATGTACATAGTATTTTCAAGAGAAATTGTGTAGCAGGTTGTATAAATGGGCACATATTTATGTACAAAACCTAGGTAGGTATGTGTGTGTGCATATGTAGAATAAATACACATGGACTTACAGAGAAACCCATTTAATTTTAGAAGGCAGAGCTTACTGGTTCTGTTCATTGTGCCACTGGAAGGTTAGAATGGTAATGGTATCTTGAATTAGCTGATTGGAGGCTGCTTAGGCTATGACTGTGTGATACAAAAATAATCAATTCAGAAAGTAAAAATGTATGTATTATCTGGTTGTGTTTATTTTTATTTTTTTTACCTTGCATTTATTTAGAACAAAAAAAATATTTGATTCTACTTTTCACTTTTCAACTGTTCAGTATCTTAACTTATTTTTTAAAAATTTTGTGTATTTATTCATGAAAGACAGAGAGAGAGAAAGAGGCAGAGAGAGATGCGGGACTTGATCCCAGGACCTGGGATCACGACATGAGCCAAAGGCAGATGCTTGACTGGCTGAGCCACCCAGCCACCCCCTTAAAGTAATTTTAAAAAAAAAAATGAGTTATGTTGTGGTTCACGGTTCAGTAAACCTAAGGAGAATGGCAGTCCCCTGTGGACGTACACAAAGGGGCCAGTAATGCATCATGTAATTGTGCCCAAGTTGCTAACATATCTCTCCGAGAAATTTGTGTCCCAGAAAGACTGTGAAAAGAGACAAAGGATGGGTTTATTTGGAATAATAAGGGCAGACATGTGTCCCCATGTGGAAGGGGGAAAAATCAAGCTAAACAGTATTCTTCATTATTTAAGAATTATTGGTTGAGTTTCTCCTATAGGCCAGGCCGTGTAGAATACTGAGATAGACAAGACATGCCCCTGCCTTCCAGGAGCTCCCGTGTGTGCACAACTAGTGGTGAACTAACCGGAAATAGGCAGAAGGCTGCCAGCCCCCCACCCAGGAGCTTGAACAAGGATTAATAATAGGAAAAGACCTGGAAAGATTTAGTGTCAGTGGCCACCAGCGTAGACCATAGGTACCAGAGCAGGTGTGGGGAGATGAGGAATAGAGCAGTGAGGAGGACCTCCCTGGACTTGGAGAGTGGGCGTCGTGTGGACAGAGAAGAGAGGGAAGGTCGTTTGAAGTGAGGAAAAAGCAGTGGCAAGGACACTGAGCCAGGAAACGAGCGTTGTTTGGAGGACAGAGAGGAGGGGAATGGGGCTGAAATACAGGACAGGGAGTCAGATGAGTTTGGATGAGCAGGTGGTACTGAAATTGAGGCCTCGATGCCTGGCCCAGGCGTGCAGATGTGAATGTTGGCAGTGGGCAGCCCTTGGCTGGGATCCGAACGGAGGCTCCATGACTGCTCTAGAGTCCTTCCTGCTTTGGGGAAGCTACACTGCTTTTGTACTTCTAAGTCATGGTTTCAAAACTAGAGAAGGCATCAAACCATTAAATGAACCATATTTACTTGCCTACGAGGGGGGACCTCTTACAACAATGGCTCGTGGTGTGGATTTTAATGAAATTCTCCCTCCCTCGTCTTCACGAATCCCTGTTTTTATAAATAGGTGGGCCCAGCTCAGTCAGAGACCCGTTATGAGCCTCTGTAGAAACAGTGGACAGGGCCATCTGGTTGCATTCCCACCCCTACAACCCTCCAGTCTTCTAATAATGGCTTCTGGGCTCCTCCACACAGGCCTGTCTCAGCACGGAAAGAAAGCAGAAATTAAGTAGTAGAGTTTGAACCGAGATTTGAGCTTCCTGAAAGGAACACTCCAGGCAAGTCCAAGAACGTGAATTTGACACTCTCTTTTATTATCCGAACTGATGGTGTGATTGTTTGGGAGGGAGGCATCTGGAGGGTGGGAGACGTTGCCTGATGGCTGGAAAAATAGTTACTTTTCCACTAGTGCATTTTTTGCGTTTTCTCATTTAATTCTGATACTTTACACACATTCTTTGGCTTAAAAAAATAAAAAGCTGCATTAAATTTGGTAGAATTTAATCTACCAATTTGGTAGAATTATGCCAATTTGCTTTGATTGTTGGTTGATAATAATGATGTTAACATTACTAATAGCTACTTTTTATTGAAAGTCTATCAAGCTCCAACTGCTCCAAGCACCTTAGAAGCATGATCTCATTTAACACTCACAGCCATGCTAGGAAACCGTACTCTTTCATTTTACATACAGAGAACTGATGTCGAGAGAAGTTACAAATACAAGGTCACCACTCAGGACACTAGTTTGGGGCCAGGAAAACGACAATCTCAATAATCTTAATAACCAATGGGGAACATTGCTATTGTTTTGTGACCTTTAAAAAAATTTCTCTCAAAAGATTGAGAACTCTATAACTGCTTTAAGTGTACAGGATAATGAAAAAGGGTAAAACTAATATTTTTTTTACTACACTAGAAGAGAATTAAAGTTTGTTATTTCTTCAGAAAAAAAAGTATCAAGACTAGTTTGAACAGCGATTATTCCCTTCCTGTCATATAACTTATGATACATACTCTTTTCATTTTTTTTTTTTTTTAAAGAGAGAGAGCGAGCATGTGCAAGCATGTGGCGGGCGGTGGGGGTGTGAGGCAGAGGGAGAGAGAGAATTTCAATCTTGTTGGAGCCCATCAAGAAGTCCAATATAGGGCTTGATCTATGATCCTGAGATCATAACCCATGCTGAAATCAAGATTCAGAGGCCTAACTGACTGAGCCACCCAGGTGCCCCAATTTATACTCTTTTCTATGTTTGAGTGAACTCCCAACATCTCATCTTTTGCTCCTTTAATGATGTGAAATATCTTTGAATGTTCTTTAAATGTGAAGTTAATTGCTGACACCACTTCTTCTGGGACACCTTCGTCCTCCTCATCACAACCACTTTCCTCGTTTCTGTCCATACGTTCACCTTCACTGGGTTCCTCAGGCTGTGTACCTGGAGCATTTTGGAAAGTGAGTGGTGGTATTCCCAAGGTCAGCTGCTTCTTCCACAAGCTCCATTTATGCTCACTTCCACTTTCACTTCCAGGAATATCGCTTTCATTTATTTGTTGCACTTTCATCTTTGTTGGTCAGTTTCTTCTTCTGATGATTCATTTTTGTAAAATTCATGTTAGTTTATCACTGGGGCACAAGAAGTCAACACAACTACATTCTTTGCTGCCTGTTGTAAATGGAATAAGAGATGCGTAGTGACCAATCAATCCCCCACAGACTTTAAGAGAAGTGAGAGGATTGGTCATTGATCATGATGTCCGTTTGTTATCTATGATGTGATTTGTGGACTGAGAAACTAACGGGAAAGTTTGTTGATTTATACAATTACTCACAGTCAATATAGCATTAAATCTGAGCCATGTTATTAAAGGAGTAGGATTATTTAACTAAATTGTGGTAACTTAAATTCGTGCATGTCATAACTGGGCCACGTAAGGACTTCCTGCAATTGTTCATGTTGATATCGCTAATGGTGGTGAGAGAGCCAAGACTTGAATTCAAGTCTGCTTAGCTCCTAAGTCCACTTTGACTGACACCCTGCCATTGATTTAGGATGTATGTCTCCTAAGAGAGAGTAAAGATTTTGTCTCTGGAGGTGGCATGGGTGAAGAAGAGATGGAGGTAGGGAGAATAAAGGAAGAAAGAAGGAAGGGATCGGAAGGGAGAACAGCAAATGGGGAGGGAAAGAGAGCAAGGTGGGAAGAAAGAAAAAGGACAGCAAGGAAGAGAAGGAGAAAGCAAGCCAAAGAGGACACAAGAACAAGAGAACAGACAGAACAGGCAAAAGCAACAGGGTGTGACAAAAAAGAAAAGAAATAGGAATGAGAAGAGAACAGAGTTCAGTTTCCCAGCACAGTGACTCAGTAGGTCAGTGTGAAATATCAGAATATCTAATTGCTATTTATGGACTGTGGCCTTCCTTCTTCTCTTGCCTAAACTCCAAGCTCCTTAATGACCAAAATGGCATCATTTTCATTTTTCATTTCCTTGTGACTAGGGCACTACCCAACTCAACAATGCATATTATTGAATGAGCTTCAAAAATACCCTCCTCCAACAGGGCATTCTAAATGATCCTGTCCTTATTTAATAACCAATCTGAGAATGGAAGTACATAATGTAAAATAAGCAGCTTGGCCATTTACTAAAATAAAGTCTACATGATTAAAGAGGCAAATGTAAAATTCTAATCCAAGAAAACCAACAGACTATAGGATTAAAAAAATTATATCCATTTTTAAAAGAATGATAACTGTAAGAAGAAATAATTCAGTTGTGTAAGTACCTAAAGCTCAGATACAATAAAGACTAATATAACTAAAATGCAAAAAACCCCAAAAGACTAAGAAAATATTCACAGCAAACATGAAGGCTTATAGAATTGTCAAGAAAATTATCTAGACCCAAGGGGAATAAACAAAGGATCTAAAAGGAGAGTTCACAGAAGAGGAAGAACAATTGCTAAACAAACATGGGAAATAGTCTCTGAAACCAATTGTCAGAAACAAGGTGATTTCCACATGCTACGTTAACAAGCATTTTAAATGAAAATTCATAATCCTGATGGAAATATTTTTAAACTGGTACTATATTGCTGATATACTGCTGGGGACAATTTAAATTTGTTCAGCTCTCTTGAGAAGTAATTTGGAAATGTATTCTATGAGATTTTTTTAAAAGTTCATACAAGTTCACCTAGTAAAATTACTCATAGGAATATCTTTTTTTTTCCCCTGAAATGATTATATTACTTTTATTTATTTTTTTTTCAGCATAACAGTATTCATTATTTTTGCACCACACCCAGTACTCCATGCAATCCGTGCCCTCTACAATACCCACCACCTGCTGCCCCCAACCTCCCACCCCCCCACCCCTTCAAAATTCTCAGATCGTTTTTCAGAGTCCATTGTCTCTCATGGTTCAACTCCCCTTCCAATTTCCCTCAACTCCCTTCTCCTCTCCATCTCCCCTTGTCCTCCATGCTATTTGATATGCTCCACAAATAAGTGAAACCATATGATAATTGACTCTCTCTGCTTGACTTATTTCACTCAGCATAATCTCTTCCAGTCCCGTCCATGTTGCTACAAAACTTGGGTATTCATCCTTTCTTTTTTCTTTTTCTTTTCTTTCTTTTTTTTTTTTTTTTACAGCTTTATAAACATATATTTTTATCCCCAGGGGTACAGGTCTGTGAATCGCCAGGTTTACACACTTCACAGCACTCACCATAGCACATATCCTCCCCAATATCCATAACCCCACCCCCCTCTCCCAACCCCCTCCCCCCATCAACCCTCAGTTTGTTTTGTGAGATGAAGAGTCACTTATGGTTTGTCTCCCTCCCAATCCCATCTTGTTTCATTTACTCTTCTCCTACCCCCTGAACCCCCCATGTTGCATCTCCTCTCCCTCATATCAGGGAGATCATATGATAGTTGTCTTTCTCCGATTGACTTATTTCGCTAAGCATGATACCCTCTAGTTCCATCCACGTCGTCGCAAATGGCAAGATTTCATTTCTTTTGATGGCTGCATAGTATTCCATTGTGTATATATACCACATCTTCTTTATCCATTCGTCTGTAGATGGACATCTAGGTTCTTTCCATAGTTTGGCTATTGTAGACATTGCTGCTATAAACATTCGGGTGCACATGCCCCTTCGGATCACTACGTTTGTATCTTTAGGGTAAATACCCAGCAGTGCAATTGCAGGGTCATAGGGTAGTTCTATTTTCAACATTTTGAGGAACCTCCATGCTGTTTTCCAGAGTGGTTGCACCAGCTTGCATTCCCACCAACAGTGTAGGAGGGTTCCCCTTTCTCCGCATCCTCGCCAGCATCTGTCATTTCCTGACTTGTTAATTTTAACCATTCTGACTGGTGTGAGGTGATATCTCATGGTGGTTTTGATTTGTATTTCCCTGATGCCGAGTGATATGGAGCACTTTTTCATGTGTCTGTTGGCCATCTGGATGTCTTCTTTGCAGAAATGTCTGTTCATGTCCTCTGCCCAATTGTTGATTGGATTATTTGTTCTTTGGGTGTTGAGTTTGCTAAGTTCTTTATAGATTTTGGACACTAGCCCTTTATCTGATATGTCATTTGCAAATATCTTCTCCCATTCTGTCAGTTGTCTTTTGGTTTTGTTAACTGTTTCCTTTGCTGTGCAAAAGATTTTGATCTTGATAAAAATCCCAAAAATTCATTTTTGCCCTTGCTTCCCTTGCCTTTGGTGATTTTCCTAGGAAGATGTTCCTGCGGCTGAGGTCGAAGAGGTTGCTACCGGTGTTCTCCTCAAGGATTTTGATGGATTCCTTTCTCACATTGAGATCCTTCATCCATTTTGAGTCTATTTTCGTGTGTGGTGTAAGGAAATGATCCAATTTCATTTTTCTGCATGTGGCTGTCCAATTTTCCCAACACCATTTATTGAACAGGCTGTCTTTGTTCCATTGGACATTCTTTCCTGCTTTGTCGAAGATGAGTTGACCATAGAGTTGAGGGTCCATTTCTGGGCTCTCTATTCTGTTCCATTGATCTATGTGTCTGTTTTTGTGCCAGGACCATGCTGTCTTGATGATGACAGCTTTGTAATAGAGCTTGAAGTCCGGAATTGTGATGCCACCAACTTTGGCTTTCTTTTTCAATATTGCTTTGGCTATTCGAGGTCTTTTCTGGTTCCATATAAATGTTAGGATTATTTGTTCCATTTCTTTGAAAAAAATGGATGGTACTTTGATAGGAATTGCATTAAATGTGTAGATTGCTTTAGGTAGCATAGACATTTTCACAATATTTATTCTTCCAATCCAGGAGCATGGAACATTTTTCCATTTCTTTGTGTCTTCCTCAATTTCTTTCTTGAGTACTTTATAGTTTTCTGAGTATAGATTCTTAGTCTCTTTGGTTAGGTTTATTCCTAGGTATCTTATAGTTTTGGGTGCAATTGTAAATGGGATGGACTCCTTAATTTCTCTTTCTTCTGTCTTGTTGTTGGTGTAGAGAAATACAACTGATTTCTGTGCATTGATTTTATATCCTGACACTTGACTGAATTCCTGTACAAGTTCTAGCAGTTTTGGAGTGGAGTCTTTTGGGTTTTCCACATACAGTATCATATCATCTGCAAAGAGTGATCGTTTGACTTCTTCTTTGCCGATTTGGATGCCTTTAATTTCCTTTTGTTGTCTGATTGCTGAGGCTAGGACTTCTAGTACTATGTTGAATAGCAGTGGTGATAACGGACATCCCTGCCGTGTTCCTGACCTTAGCGGAAAAGCTTTCAGTTTTTCTCCATTGAGAATGATATTTGCGGTGGGTTTTTCATAGATGGCTTTGATAATATTGAGGTATGTGCCGTCTATCCCTACACTTTGAAGAGTTTTGATCAGGAAGGGATGCTGTACTTTGTCAAATGCTTTTTCAGCATCTATGGAGAGTATCATATGGTTCTTGGTCTTTCTTTTATTAATGTGTTGTATCACATTGATTGATTTGCGGATGTTGAGCCAACCTTGCAGCCCTGGAATAAATCCCACTTGGTCGTGGTGAATAATCCTTTTAATGTACTGTTGAATCCTATTGGCTGGTATTTTGGCGAGAATTTTTGCATCTGTGTTCATCAAGGATATTGGTCTGTAGTTCTCTTTTTTGTTGGGATCCTTGTCTGGTTTTGGGATCAAGGTGATGCTGCCCTCATAAAATGAGTTTGGAAGTTTTCCTTCCATTTCTATTTTTTGGAACAGTTTCAGGAGAATAGGAATTAGTTCTTCTTTAAATGTTTGGTAGAATTCCCCCGGGAAGTCGTCTGGCCCTGGGCTTTTGTTTGTTTGGAGATTTTTGATGACTGTTTCAATCTCCTTACTGGTTATGGGTCTGTTCAGGCTTTCTATTTCTTCCTGGTTCAGTTGTGGTAGTTTATATGTCTCTAGGAATGCATCCATTTCTTCCAGATTGTCAAATTTGTTGGCGTAGAGTTGCTCATAGTATGTTCTTATAATTGTCTGTATTTCTTTGGTGTTCGTTGTGATCTCTCCTCTTTCATTCCTGATTTTATTTATTTGGGTCCTTTCTCTTTTCTTTTTGATAAGTCTAGCCAGGGGTTTATCAATCATATTAATTCTTTCAAAGAACCAGCTCCTAGTTTCGTTGATTTGTTCTATTGTTTTTTTGGTTTCTATTTCATTGATTTCTGCTCTGATCTTTATGATTTCTCTTCTCCTGCTGGGTTTAGGGTTTCTTTCTTGTTCTTTCTCCAGCTCCTTTAGGTGTAGGGTTAGGTTGTGTACCTGAGACCTTTCTTGTTTCTTGAGAAAGGCTTGTACCACTATATATTTTCCTCTCAGGACAGCCTTTGTTGTGTCACACAGATTCTGAACCGTTGTGTTTTCATTATCATTTGTTTCCATAAATTTTTTCAATTCTTCTTTAATTTCCTGGTTGACCCATTCATTCTTTAGAAAGATGCTGTTTAGTCTCCATGTATTTGGGTTCTTTCCAAATATCCTCTTGTTATTGAGTTCTAGCTTTAGAGCATTGTGGTCTGAAAATATGCAGGGAATGATCCCAATCTTTTGATATCGGTTGAGACTTGATTTAGGACCAGGAATGTGATCTATTCTGGAGAATGTTCCATGTGCACGAGAGAAGAATGTGTATTCTGTTGCTTTGGGATGAAATGTTCTGAATATATCTGTGATGTCCATCTGGTCCAGTGTGTCATTGAAGGCCTTGATTTCCTTGTTGATCTTTTGCTTGGATGATCTGTCCATTTCAGTGAGGGGAGTGTTAAAGTCCCCTACTATTATTGTATTATTGTCGATATGTTTCTTTGATTTTGTTATTAATTGGTTTATATAGTTGGCTGCTCCCACGTTAGGGGCATAGATATTTAAAATTGTTAGATCTTCTTGTTGGACAGTTCCTTTGAGTATGATATAGTGTCCTTCCTTATCTCTTATTATAGTCTTTGGCTTAAAATCTAATTGATCTGATATAAGGATTGCCACTCCTGCTTTCTTCTGATGTCCATTAGCATGGTAAATTCTTTTCCACCCCCTCACTTTAAATCTGGAGGTGTCTTCGGGTTTAAGCTGAGTTTCTTGTAGGCAACATATAGATGGGTTTTGTTTTTTTATCCATTCTGATACCCTGTGTCTTTTAATTGGGGCATTTAGCCCATTAACATTCAGGGTAAGTATTGAGATATATGAATTTAGTGCCATTGTATTGCCTGTAAGGTGACTGGTATTGTATATTGTCTCTGTTTCTTTCTGATCTACTACTTTTAGGGTCTCTCTTTGCTTAGAGGACCCCTTTCAATATTTCCTGTAGAGCTGGTTTGGTATTTGCAAATTCTTTCAGTTTTTGTTTGTCCCGGAAGCTTTTAATCTCTCCTTCTATTTTCAATGATAGCCTAGCTGGATATAGTATTCTTGGCTGCATGTTTTTCTCGTTTAGTACTCTGAATATATCATGCCAGCTCTTTCTGGCCTGCCAGGTCTCTGTGGATAAGTCTGCTGCCAATCTAATATTTTTACCATTGTACGTTACAGACTTCTTTTCCCGGGCTGCTTTCAGGATCTTTTCTTTGTCACTAAGACTTGTAAATTTTACTATTAGGTGACGGCGTGTGGACCTATTCTTATTGATTTTGAGGGGGGTTCTCTGAACCTCCTGGATTTTGACGGTTGTTCCCTTTGCCATATTGGGGAAATTCTCTCCAATAATTCTCTCCAATATACCTTCTGCTCCCCTCTCTGTTTGCTCTTCTTCTGGATACCCAATTATTCTAATGTTGTTTCGTCTTATGGTGTCACTTATCTCTCGAATTCTCCCCTCGTGGTCCAGTAGCTGTTTGTCCCTCTTTTGCTCAGCTTCTTTATTCTCTGTCATTTGGTCTTCTATATCGCTAATTCTTTCTTCTGCCTCATTTATCCTAGCAGTGAGAGCCTCCATTTTTTATTGCACCTCATTAATAGCTTTTTTTATTTCAACTTGGTTAGATTTTAGTTCTTTTATTTCTCCAGAAAGGGCTTTTATATCTCCCGAGAGGGTTGCTTTAATATCTTCCATGCCTTTTTCAAGCCTGGCTAGAACCTTGAGAATCGTCATTCTGAACTCTAGATCTGACATATTACCAATGTCTGTATTGATTAGATCCCTAGCCTTTGGTACTGCCTCTTGTTCTTTTTTTTGTTGTGAATTTTTCCGCCTTGTCATTTTGTCCAGATAAGAGTTTATGAAGGAGCAAGTAAAATACTAAAAGGGTGGCAACAACCCCAGGAATATATGCTTTAGCCAAATCAGAAGAGATCCCAAATTGTGAGGGGGGAGAAAGGGGATAAAAAGGGGTTCAAAAAGAAAAAAAAAAAAGAAAGAAAAGGAACTATTTAAAAAAAGAAAGCTGATAAAGAAAAAATATAAAAAGAGGAAAAAAATATATATATATATTAGATAAACTATTTAAAAAACGTTAAAAAAGAAAATGGTAAAAATTAAAAAAATTTAGCAGAAGAAGAGAAAAAGAAAAAAAAATTGAAAAAGAGAAAAAAAATTAAATTAACTGCAAGGCTAAAAAATCATGGGGAGAAAGCCATGAGTTCCGTGCTTTGCTTTCTTCTCCTCTGGAATTCCGCCGCTCTCCTTGGTATTGAAACTGTACTCCTCGGTAGGTGAACTTGGTCCTGGCT
The DNA here is from genome assembly GCF_902655055.1 of Lutra lutra. Classification (NCBI taxonomy): domain Eukaryota; kingdom Metazoa; phylum Chordata; class Mammalia; order Carnivora; family Mustelidae; genus Lutra; species Lutra lutra. The sequence goes on from NC_062287.1 coordinate 6,841,349, forward strand.
GGGTTTCCCGTTGATCTTCTGGGGGAGGGGCCTGTTGTAGTGATTCTCAAGCATCTTTGCCCCAGGCGGAGTTGCACCGCCCTTACCCGGGGCCGCGCTGAGTCATCCGCTCGGGTTTGCTTTCGGGAGCTTTTGTTCCCTGAGCGCTTTCCGTAGAGTCCGGAGGACGGGAATGAAGATGGCGGCCTCCCGGTCTCCGGCCCGGAGGAGCCGAGAGCCCGGGGCCCCACTCCTCAGTGCGCCCCCAGAGAACAGCGCCGAATGACTCCCGCCACCCTGGCCTCCGGCCGCGCTTCGAGCTGACCGAGCCTGCGACCGGTTCAAGGCAACCCCGAGCTGAGAGTCACTCCTCGGCTCTGTCTCTGTAGCCGGCTTCCCCGCTCCAATACCGGTAAGCTCTGCGACCCTCAGCCACCCCCGATCCTTCTGCGACCCTGCGGGACCTGAGGCCACGCTGACCCCGCCTGGGCTTCACCCCAGTTAAGCCTCTGGAGCGATGTCCCTCAGCGGAACAGACTTTTAAAAGTCCTGATTTTGCTCCGTTGCTCTGCCGCTCGCCGGGAGCCGGCCCCTCCCCCCGCGGTCTATCTTCCCGTCGCTTTGGATTCACTTCTCCGCCAGTCCTACCTTGCAGAAAGTGGTTGATTTTCTGTTTCTAGAATTGCTGTTCTTCTTCTCTTCAATCTTCCGTTGGATTTGTAGGTGTTTGCAATCTTTAGATAAGCTATTTAGCTGATCTCCCGCTACCCGAAGTAGTCTCAGCCTTCTACTTCTCCGCCATCTTGACTCCTCTCTCATAGGAATATCTTAAAGAAAGAATAAAGTATATGAAAAATCCATAAGAATGAATATTTCCATTGTGATATTATTTACAAAATGAAAAGGGAAGTGACAGCTATATAATTGTATGAAATATTATGTAGCCATTATAAAGTTAATATATGAACAAAATGTGATAAATGATAAAAGAATAAAACAAAATAGAAAAGTTTGTGAATGCCGTTCTAAATATGTATTCTAAATACATATGATATGCTGAATAGGTAGGCATGGAAATAAAAACCAGAAGACAATATGGCAAAATGAGAGCGGTTAGTTCGAGGTCAACTAAGTAGAGATTTTTTTTTTCTTTTAAAGCTCCATAATTTTCTTTTAAAGATTTGATTTATTGTTGAAAGTGGAGAGAGAGCACAAGTGGGACGAAGAGCAGAGGGAGAGGGAGAAGCAGATTCCATGCTGAGCAGAGAGCCCAACACGGGGCTCAATCCTAGGACCCCAAGATAATGACCTGAGCTGAAGGCAGACATTTGACTGACTGAGCCACACAGGCCTCCCAGCTCCCATAATTTTTATAATTATTTTGTGCAATGCCTTAAAAATGGTGTACTTTGACATCATACATCTTGGTGAGATCAGTCTGGCCAGAAGTTGACAATAACCTTTTCTTGAGTAAAATGAACTGAAAAACATGATCTAGCAAAAATGTTGCTCAGATAAAAGTGTAGCCACAGAGTACAATGTATAATAAAAAATTCTCCTTTCCTTTGCCTTATCATAATAATCTGAATATCAAAAGACAAGGACCTGGGGTCCAACTTAGGAGACAAACAAAGGAGACTCTGTTTTTGAAACTTCCTAAGAGGATGCAATATTTAAAATACCCCAAAAGGACATCATTTTTAATGACCATATTTAAGCCTTTGAAGCTCCAACTCCATGCCTTTCATCAGTGAGTTAATCCTTTCCAACAGTTTCATATCATTTTTGTCTCAAATTAGTCTGTTGCTAACAACCAATCAAACTGTTTCCTCTGGATAATCATATAAGTGCCAAATAAAAATGGTTATGTAGCTTGATGTTGTGATGCTCAAATCACCTACTTGCTGGCTTAGTAATTAATGGAAATGAAATGCATGGATCTACAACATAAAAATATTCTGAGACACGTTATGCTCACAATCAATTGTTTTATTATCCCCAGTGCCTTAGAGTTTCGTGTCATTAATACCAATATATTTTCATCAGTTGAATCAATAAGGAAGTGCTATAATGAATGTTTCATGCTCAGTCTTGAGGATAATAGAAAAACTGACAGACTAAGAAACAACGGGAGTTCCTTCCACTCTAATCTAAGTGGTTATGGTAGCTGCAGGCTTGCATCCAGGCAGTACTTTGCTCCCTTCATAGCTCGATGGCATTTACTATCCCTGCAACTTTGCAGGCTCCCTCATGACAGTCAGTGTGGGGTGGTGGACTAGAGCCCCGCTTTTCCTGGGGGTTGGAAGGCTGGGCCGCATCAGGGGGTCCTATAAAGGTGATCTTGGACCACACAAGAAGGAGACACTGAGGGCAGCTCTTCTTGTATGGAGAAGGTAATATAACGTCTCCTCCTAGCTGCAGAGAGGTGGAGATCTCATGGCCTGGCTGCTGGAGAAATGGCTCAGGGACAGGTTCAGCCAAGCACCAGGAAGCCTGGTTTGTGGGCTGTCCAGCTGGAGAAACACAAAACTGCCATACAGTGTAGGGAGCTCCATGATAAGGAGGGTAAAGGGTGTCTTATGAGCACGCAGAAACATTACTTAGCACTCTCCTAGAGAAGGCTTCCCAAAGGAAGGAAAAATAAATTGGGATATTAAGAGTAAGAAGGAGTTGGCCAGAAGAAAAATTGGAGAAAGGGAAGGTCCAGGGAGAGTTGAAACTGTACAAGTCATCCATACAGTGGTGGATAAAGTAGACAAATTCTTTACCCATACAGAGCTAGCCAAGGGCAACTCATATGTATTTCTGTGCCTACCTATTCAGCATGCCATATATACTTAGAATACATATTTAGAATACAAATTTATATTATATATATATAGATAGGTAGATACAAATTTATATATAAACATTTAAGAAATATATGTTATATATAAGAAATATACATATTTTTGATAAATGCTGTGATTAAAAAGAAAGCAGATACAGGGAAGAGAAGATGGGGACTGATATTTTAGGTAAAATTACCATGGAAGACAGCTTTGAGGAAGTGACATTTGAATGAAGTGAGGGGGTAAGACATGTGAATTGGCTTAGGAGTTAATGGAAATGAAATGCATGGAAATACCACATTAAAATATTCTGGGTGAAGACTATTCCAAGATGAGAGAACAAGAAGTACTGTCCTGAGTCAGCAGCATGCTTGCCATGTTGGAGCAATGGCATGAAGACCAGTGGTTTTGATAGGGGTAGGAAAGGCAGCCTGGGTCTGGGTCTCAGAGACTTTGGTCTTACAGACTTTGGTAAAAACTTCTTTGGAAGCTAACTTTGGCTGCAGTGTGAAGCAAAGTGTGGGGGCCGTATAAGAAAATGAGAGGGCAGGCTTAGAGGTGATCATCCAGCAGAGATGGTGGTGGTGTGGATCGAGGTGGCAGCAGGGAGGTCAGATTCTGAATGTGTTCTGAAGCTGCCGATGACAGGATTTTCTGGGGAAGTGCAAGAGAAGGACGATGACATGCCAGCATTTGTAATCTAACTAACTGAGTGGATGGGGATCTCGCTTGACTGAAATAAACACAGGAGAAGCAGGATTGGGAGCACTGGGAATCATGGGCTCAGTTCTAGGAAAGTGGAGTTGGAGATGATGATTGGACCTCTAAGGTTCAGCTACTTTTTAGGATATACATTCTTGGAATTCAAGAGAAGAGTCGTTGAGTACACATCTGGAAGCTGTCAAAGTAAGAGAGTATTTAGAGAAATGGGTGTTATCACTTAGGAAGTAAGAGCAAAGAGAGACCAAAGGACTGATCCCCAGCCCAGGCAACCGCCCTGCAGGTTGGGAAGAGAGGATTACAACAAAGGAACATGGAAAGAAGTAAATACCAAAAAAGCGTGACCTAGAAACTGAACAAAGAAAAGTGTTTCTGAAAGAAGGAAATTTATCCATTGAGTCTCATGTCCCTACCATGGAGACTATCAGATTTAGCAACATGGAGGTCTTTACCGATCTTTGAACTTGAGGTGAGGGGGTGGGGGCAAAAGCTTGACTAGACCTTGGAAACTTGGGAGGAAAGGACATGGACACCCTAAATATAGACTATTTGGTAGGAATTTTTGCAACAAAGAAGAGAAATGATAGCTAGAGGGATACATTTGGTCGAGAAAAAAATGTGTTTTTTTTTAAGACAGGAAGTATCACAAAATATTTTATTACTAATAGAAAAGAATAGGTAGTCAGGGGAAATTGATGGTCCAAAAGAGAGGTAGAGAGTTGAAGAAGCCAAGCCTTGGCGAAGATGAAAGACAATGGGATCGAGGCTCAGGCAGACAGGCTGAGCCAAAATCTGGGCAAGGCGCGTTCTTGCGTAGTCCCTGGGGGAAGAGTCAGCAGCCATTGCGCATGCGTAGAGATGGGCGGAGCCCAAGGCGGAGCGCAGAAGGAACCGGAAGTAGTTCCCTTTGGGTGGAGCCGGGAGCGTAAAGAGGACAGTTGTGGAATAAATCGTGACACCTTCAGCTCGTCTGTCCGGGAGGAGTTGTGAGACACTGATTTTATCTAATCAGGACTTGGACTTGAAAGAACTGCTTGGACGGGTGCTTCCCAGGGTGCTTCATGACAGGGTAGTGGAACTGGGATAACTGTGCGCCCCCCGGCGTGCGCACACGAAATAGCGACGATAACGCAGAGCATGAGCCGTGTGTCAGGCCGCCTCCAAGCGTGTTGGGTGTATCGGCCCACTTTACCCTTTATCCCCGTCGGGAAGGGGAGCGCTGTTCTTTGTCTGCAGATGATCAAACTGAGATGCAAGAGGTCCGCTGACTTGCACTGGGTCACGAGCTGGCAAACACATGGCAGAGCAGGGACCTCAACCCAGAGGTTCTGAGGCAAGAGCCCAGGCTCTCGGCCGTTTGCTGGACAGCCCTCTGATCACAACCACTTCGAAGTCGAAGTTCGGTTAAATTCCTTTTTTTTCTAAAGTCACGCTCCTTCACAGTCATGCCTTTACTGGGGAAACTGCACAAGGTTTGTGCTCAGAGTGTGACTGGGAGACAGGCAAGAGCAGCGTGACCTGGAGGAGTGCGCCTGGACGTGGGCGCTGCAGCTTCCCCTGGCGGGAGAAGAATGGCCTGATCCAGCTGCTCTGTGCTCTGGCGCCTCCACAGCCCGTGCTCTTCCCACTGGGCCTCGCAGCTGCCCTGCTGTCTCCTTGAACAACCACGCTGGCTGCTGTTCGCTGCGGTGACCCAGACCAGGAGCTCACTGTACCAGCGCCCCACCGTCCCCAGGGCCAACCGTGAGAGGATCCGCCCAAGTCACAGGTGCAGGGGCAAACCGGGTGCTGTAAGCAGTTGTACTTATCCTGCAGTCCGTGTGCTCCCTTCTGCTTCCCAGATGTTCACAAAGGGAAGGTGGGCCCAGGACAATGGATTTTGAGTAGAAGTGACAGTGGCATCAACCAAGTCCCAACCCAAGGCCATTGTCAGGAGTCCTTCTGCCTTCTCTGTGTGGCTCAGGACCTACCTGGGCAACCACAGAGGTCCCTTGTACCAGATGCCTTAGCTCCTGGGTGGAGGGCGGCCTCCTAACCCATCCCTGACTTGATGTGAATGAGAAATATGCTTTTGGTGATATGAGCTACTAAGTTTTAGGAGACTTTCTGTTGCAGTTCTCACTGATGACCTTGATTAATAAGCGGGCAAGTAACTCTCGGTCACCAGTGTTGTCCCCAGGGGGCCGAGCTGCTGCATCCCCTGGCGAAGGAGATGGAAAGAAAGACAGAAGGAGGGCTGAGCGCAGAAAACACTTGGGCAGCCAGCGCAGAAGAAAGAAGAAAGGGGCTTCGGTTAAAGTCTGTCTTGTTGAAAGAAGCAGATTGGTAACTTAACTTGGTAACTTAAGTCAAATGTGATGTTATTTTTAAAGTAGTATTTCTCAGGACCAAACAAAGATGAAGCATCTTTGGGCCAAACAAGGACAGACTGAAGGCTCCATGTCCTCAGGAGTCTTGTGACTTCTCCCCTCCCTTCTCTCCAGCTCCCTTTCCTCTTTCCTTGTCTGGGTTCTGCTTCCCGCGACCCCACATGGGGACAGCAGTCCTGACATCAACCTGGTCTTTCAGGAGCACTTGCTGTCATCAGCTGGCTCAGTCTCTCTTGCATTGCAAATGCCTCTGAGAGAGAATCACAGTGGTTCATCCAACCTCCCCGTGTGTTCCCCTTAACTCCATGTGGCCGCACTCTTCCCTTCAGTTAGCCCTGGCCAGAAGCAGCTGTGGGAGGGAGGCAATGTCAACCCAGGGCCTGGGCACAGACCTTAGGGGAGGTGGCCACAGAGGACAATTTCTGTGACCGAAATCCTAAAAAATCTAAGAGCTTATGGGAAGCATTATTAATTATGGAGAGGAAAAGACAAAGTCTACGTGGAAAAAAAAAGAATGTCAGGCCAGAAGGAAGACAGAATGCAGATGTGAGCCCCAGGATGGAGTCAGAGCCAGATTCAAGAGGCAGGGTGGCCACAGAGGGCGCCAACCTGTCATGAAGCTGGATAAAACAGCATCAAAATGGATTGGAGGCATGGGGCCAGTTAACTCGGGCTTCTGTGCATGCCATACCGCGGACTCAGGGAATGGAATTGGTTCCGCTGCTGCTGATCTAGGCAGTGTCCTTGAAGGAGGTTTAAAAAATAGTGTTCCTCACCAGGGCAGACGCGTCTCCGTGGAGCATTTGTGCAAGTTGCATAAAACAGCTACAACCCCGAGCAAGCCCGATAACGGTTGCCTGAGATCAACCCTCAGAAGCAGCGACATCTGAAAACTGTATCATGCGTGACATGGAACTATTTAGCAAAAACAAATGGTTTATTTTTATACACATTTCACATCTTTAGTATGTCTCCCAAGGAAGGCACATCTGCTTCAGGAAATCACAAATGAAAGCTGAAAAGAGAGCAGAACTATAGAAAAGTGGTTTTTTTGCAGAATTGTTTTCACAACATTGACTCTGTCTCTGCCTGGGGGAAATGATTTAGTAAGTGAATTTGTTTCGGGATAAAATACATGTTAATAGAAAATCAGTTTATCCTTACCTTTATTAAATGTTTAGAAAATATCAATTTTTAAAACTGCCAAATTACTGGCATGTCTGGGGATGTATCCCGGTACAGCTCTGGCTGGGGCTGTGTGCAAACAGGAGATAGTCACTGTCTCGTGCTCGGTGCTCCTGCGGATAATGATGGGAAACCAGACTCCCCCAGGAGCTGAGGGGAGAAAACACGGCAAGATTGTAATCGCTACCCTGTATGGTATGAAATGTTGATCCTCAACTTGCCAGAAGATTCCTGCCGAGGAAATAGGGGACACTGTTAGAGTTAATCACTTAATTTTGTAGTTATACTTATTTTAGGTTTTAGTTTTAAAGGCAAATTTTCTGAGTGAGGAAAGAATACCCACCCAAGAGACTCTCCTTATCCTCATATCGGAGCATGGTGAACACAGGTCCGGAAACTTCTCTGTACCATATAAACAACCAACAGCCACACACATGTGACTGACCGTCTCTTCTCCACACAGTAAATTTAAATCTCCCACTCCTTTCTCTTTTTTTCTGACTCTTGGATACCCCTTACCTGGTGTTATCCTGAGGCAGTGAACACTCTAATTCAATTTGCTGGTTATTTGCTTAAGTAAATCAAGCTGTTTAGGGAGAATCTAATCTGGTGAGAGTGTATAGGCATTACAGAGACTATGAGGTCCAGCAAGAGTGTAGCACCTGATAGAGAACATCACCTCTCAGTCGTGGCTGGGAGAGGAACCAGGAGGAGTCACGATTTGGAATTAGATGCACACAGTAGGAGAGACCGACAGGCCAGCTTCCAGAATGAATTCCAGTACAACAAGGAAACAGGACCCTAAGGAAGGCACGGGACAGCTGATCCTTTGCAGCCCCCAGATCAGGAAGGGGCAGCAGGATGACAAGACAGACCTCCCCAAGCAAGACAGAGGGAAGAGAGTGGAAAGGAATTCCAAAGCAGGTGAAGGTCAGTCATTGGACATATCAGAAGCAAGGGCTAAAAAGTAGGAGCCTGACCATCAGGGTAGAGGCCAACAGTAACCCGAGGCAGGGATGCTGAGGCTGGAGTGGGGGGTACCTATGTGCTAACCAGAGGAGAGAGTGTGTCCAGAGAAGTCGCAGAAGCCTGGGACAGAAAACTGGGGAATGCTATCACAGTGTGAGGGAGTCATAAAGCAGAGGCCCTGACGAGGAGTGCAAAGGGCTGCAGTGTCACAAAAACGGACAGGAAGGGAGAGTTTTAGGAAGGCCGTGTTGGTCACCAGGAAGGGCAAGGAGATCAGAATGAGCTGCTGGGTGGGAGTGGGAGGGAGCTGGAGACCTGGAGAGCGCGCGGGGGACTGGCGGGAACTGGCTGAGCAGCTCTCTGTCCCCTGCTCGAGGACCCTGGCAGACTCACATGAAGGGCATCTTTATGGCAAATGCCATACTCATGGAAGATGAGTCACGTTTTCTTCTTGAGAGTCATCTCACTTGACTCCCAAATGGTATGAGTGTAAATCATTCTTAATTTCAACAGAAACTGGCGTTTGTTTCCAAACAGAACGCGAATCTTTTTCTAACCTTGCTGTGGTAAGAGCTCAGTAACACTGAATTTCACTCCTTCCTGTGATCAATTATTTTATGACAGGGAGATGTCCAAATTTCCATTTGGATCTACTATAGGAATAAGGCTTACAGAACAGGGACCATCAGCTGGGGCGCATGTGTAGCCAGACACGGGGCTGTGGGCCAACAGCCGTGGTACAGGAGCCCCACCTGTGATGTCCTTCAGTGTCAGCTGTAGACCCTGTAGACACAGCTCAAAGACGGTCCATGGGCAAACAGTGAGGGCAAGAGCACAGGAAGTCCCAGGACCCACCTGCGCATGTGATAATGAGTGAACGTACCCCCTCCTTGGGCCTTTTGGTGTGGGAATTCAAAGATTTTTTATAAAGATTTCATGTATTTACTTAAAGAATGTGCTCAGGGTGAGGGGGGCAGAGCAGAGGGAAAGCAAGCGAGAGAATCCCAAGCAGACTCCCTGCTGAGCACAGAGCTCAGTCTTAGACATGGGGCTCCATATCTCGACCCTAAGATCATGACCTGAGCAGAAATCAAGAGTCAACTGACAGAGCCACCCAGGTGCCCCCAAAAGATGTTTTTTTTAAAAGGCCAGTCTTTTTCAATCACACCTCATGACATACCTGTATATTTTTTTAAGATTTTATTTATTTATTTGACAGAGATCACAGTATTAGGCAGAGAGGCAGAGAGAGAGAGAGGAGGAAGCAGGCTCCCCATGGAGCAGAGAGCCTGATGCGGGGCTCGATCCCAGGCCCCTGGGATCATGACCTGAGCCGAAGGCAGAGGCTTTTAACCCTCTGAGCCACCCAGGCACCCTGTACCTGTATATTTTTTAAAAGTTAGAAGCTCTGGGGGAGCCTGGGTGGCTCAGTCAGTTAAGTGGTTGCCTTCTGCTCAGGTCATGATCTCAGGGGCCCGGGATCGAGCCCCACATCAGGCTCCCTGCTCAGAGGGGAGTCTGCTTCTCACTTTCCCTCTGCCCCTTCCCCAGCTCGAGTGTGCTCTTGCCTGCTCTCTCTCTCAGATAAACAAAACCTTTAAAAACAAAAAAATAAGTTAGAAGCTTTGAGTTTAAAACCTTGCCCTATTACTTTCTAACTATGTGATTTTAGGCAAATCTATTTACCACTTTGGTGAGCCTAAGTTTGCTCAGTTACCAACAGGGATAAGAAAATCTCATCTGGCGGTGATTGGGGGGTTGGCTTACAGCTCCTGCCTGTAAAGTGCTGGGCACCAGCACATGCTGGATGAGTGGAAGCATTGCCATTTTATTAACAAGCAGATCTTTGTCCCTCCAGCCTTAGCAAATACAGCATTCCAATAAGGGACAGCACTATGGACTAATGAAAATGGGGAATTTCATGCTTGGCTGTACGATGCATTTTGTGCAAAGAGGAGTAAAGTGGGCAGAGAAAGAAGCTGACGGCCGGGCTCATGGTACCACTCACAGAGAATGCCCAGGGAAGGTTACTGCCCAGGGATCCACCAGAATCAGGTCCCATAGTGACAGTCCTTGTTTTGATACATCTTTCCTAGGAATTAGGAAGGGAGGGAGGGAGGAAGGGAAGATGGTAGGAAGAGAGAGAAAAAAAAGGAAGGAAGGGAGGGAGGAAGAAAGAGAAAGAAAGGGGAAAAGAAAAAGAGAAGAAAAGGAAAGGGAAGGAAGAGAAAGAAAGGGAGAAAAGGAAAGGAAGGAAGGGAGGGAGGGAAGGAGGAATGAGGGAAGGGAAAGGAAGAAAAGGGAAGGAAGAGAGGGGACCTTAAACTACTAAACCATTAGAGAAGAACGGAGGGGAAAGAGGAATCACACATAAAAGCCGAAATTACAGAAGCCGTTAACTCTGAAATCCAACCAGCAGAAAGGAGAATGAACTCTACAGACACCTTTTAGGGTCCAACATGTCCAGCCAATTAAGGCATGAATTATGTCACACATGTTCTGCTGCTCTTGCTAAAGTATGAGCTTCAGGGGCATAATTTGCTGAAAAAGTGAGAGAAAATTATGGTTTTTGGAAGCTGATCATACACCCAGTCTGTTGACATTTGCTCCCAGATCTCATGTACCATGAGCTGAGAGCCCTGAGTATTTTTCACTGTAAATGCCTGAGTGGATGCACTGTGTCTTCTGACCTTGGAGGCCAGACAGTCCCCTTAAATTACCAAGGGATCCGATGGGAGCCAGGGTGGAGAAAGCGCTCAGCTGAATGTAAAAAGTCAAGCTTGGAGTTTATAATGCCTTTAGCCCTAAGGGATGTTGGCTAAAACTCCCAGGCCAGTGGAAGAGAAATCCGAGAAGAAAAGCAAGTAGGAGAAAGGAAAAGTTAGAAGAGAATACAGAAGACATTAGTCACGTGATAGGGCTGCAGGTAAGGAAATCTCTCCGGGCTGGCCTGAGAATTCCTGTGCGGAGCGGAACACGCCCGAGGTCCCCCACGGTCACCGTCCATCAGGATGGACAGCATCACGGCAGGTGTTCTTGTACCTTCCTGCTGGATGGGACCACTGTCTGCACATTTCACTTCTGATGGGCCAAAGTCAGGTCAAGGATTGATCTGTCTAGGGAGCAGGGGAAAGGGAGAAGTTACGCTGAGAAGAAGCCTGGGTTATCAGGGACCTTCCCTGAGGGTAAGCAGTTCTCAGAGAACAGGGGTCAACCTGCTACCCAGTGCTGACCCACCATGTAGAAGAAGGGAGAAGGATGGGCCAGAGAAGGAGGACTCCTCCACCGACACTTTCTCCAGCCACTGATGATTACAGACGGCAAAGACTTCATTTTAAATGGCATGTAAGACTGGGACGCCTGGGTGGCTCATTTGGTTGGACGACTGCCTTCGGCTCGGGTCATGATCCTGGGAGTCCCAGGATCGAGTCCCGCATCGGGCTCCCAGCTCCATGGGGAGTCTGCTTCTCTCTCTGACCTTCTCCTCGCTCATGCTCTCTCTCACTGTCTCTCTCTCAAATAAATAAAAAAAATCTTAAAAATAAATGGCATGTAAGAGACAAGGAAATTGGAAATGACCCAGATGCCCATCAAAACATGAATTCATCAACCAAATGTGGTATCTGCGTACAACAGAACATCATTCAGCCGTGGAAAGGAAGAAATGCTCACACGTATTGCAACATGGATTAACCTTGGAAGCATTGCTGAGCGAACAAATAAGCCAGACACAAAAAGGACAATTATTGGAGGATTTACTCACATGCAGTACCTATAGCAGTCAAATTTTAGAGACGGGAAGTAGGATGGCAGTTGCCGGAGACTGTGGAGAAAGACAACTGAGGAGGAGTTGATGTTTAGTGGATACAGAATTCCAGTTTGGAAAAATGCAAAAGTTCTAGGATTCTTGCGATGGTTGAACAACAGTATGAATGTTCTTAATGCCACTTGCCTGAATACCGAAAAATAGTTAAACCAGTAAATTTTATGTTATATACACCTTACCACAATTAAAAAGAGAGCGAGAAAAACAAGGAAACGAACATGTATGTTATGGTGAAGGGAAATGTCAAATAGAGAACAACAGACACCCAGAATATTTTATTAGAACTTTCTCTGTAAAGAGCAGGTGAACGTTCTTCCTGGGTGCACAGAAACCTGTGCTGCACGCTTCAGTCCCAACACCGGTCACTTAGAGGTCGTATGTGCTGTTCTTTCCTTGTTTTCTTGTGCTTTCTTCCGTGCCCTGAAGAGACTACAAAACGCCCACAGTAGGCAGCGCCTGCGCTCAGTGTCCTCCGCACATAAATCCCGAACACTACAGCTTCTCCCCAGTCCCCGGCCCGAAGAATCCAGAAGCCACAGAGCCCTGGGGAAGGGGGCAGGCCGGGTTTCTTTTTTTTTTTTTTTTTTAAAGATTTTATTTATTTATTTGACAGAGAGAGATCACAAGTAGACGGAGAGGAAGGCAGAGAGAGAGAGAGAGAGAGAGAGGGAAGCAGGCCTCTTGCTGAGCAGAGAGCCCGATGCGGGGCTCGATCCCAGGACCCTGAGATCATGACCTGAGCCGAAGGCAGCGGCTTAACCCACTGAGCCACCCAGGCGCCCCCAGGCCGGGTTTCTAAAGACTGCGCAGACCCGGTCCAGAGAAGGTGCAGGGCTTCAAGCTTACATGAGAAATCGAGGTTTTGATGTGGGAAGTGGACTGGACTTCAGATGAGCCTGCTTGTCCGTGCCAGGAAGTGGCAAGAATAGCTAGAGAATGTGCCGGAACCATTACCGAGTAGAGGGAAAGGGGGTTTTAGCAGGCCAGATTGGAAAGGGAATGTTGCCGGAAGATAACGCCGCTTCCCACTTGCATCCTCCCAAATGCAGCTGGCTCAGTCGCTGACTTTAGCTCACATGTAATCTTTATTTTTTAAAAAAATTATTTATTTGCACGAGAGAGAGCATGCGAGTGCAAACCAGGGGAGAGGGTGAGGGGGAGAAAGAGAGAAAGAATCTTCAAGCAGACTCCCTGCTGAGTGCAGAGACCGATGTGGGGCTCGATCCCATGACCCTGAGAACCTGACGTGAGCTGAAATCAAGAGCTGGATTTTTAGCTGACTGAGTCACCCAGCCCCCCCTCACATTTAACCTTTACAGCAATCTTTAAGAGATAGAGATTATTATACCTGTACATACAAGAAACCCCAGGTCCAAGGAAGTAAATTAATTTACCCAGGGTTGGTCCCATAAACGAGTTAAAGGGCCAGTGTCTAAAGCCTGTACCTTTCTATTTTGCCAGGCTACCTATATTCACGAACTCGGTGTTTAAAAAATACTCTTAATAAGCTAGCAGAGGAGTATGCAAAGGACAGGAATGCTAGGATGCTGTCTGTGGCGATGTTTTCTGTGACGCCAGCCTGACAATGACTGTGGGCCACACGGGGCTGCCAAGAGGATCACTTTGGCCTCCCAAATGAGGTTTTCTGGAATGCAGGGCCTGAGGGGCTGTCACAATTATGCAGAGGCCCCCCTGGCACCACACATGTTGATAAGGTTTGTCTTTGAGTTCCGTCCTCACCCCTCAGTGAGGGAGTGGAGTACCGGTTGGCATTTGCTGAGCCTGTGGGGCTCTGGTGATGGTGGCCCGACCTGGGGGTCTGCTCCTTGCCCTCAGTCACCCTGAGCAACATAGTTTCCAGGCTCAGTGCTGACCTGAGGTATTTTCAATAAGTAACAGGTTCCCCCCCTTCTCCAGACTGCCATATTTATAGTCCTCGCCTCCCCAGAGCCTCCCTTTTCCTTCTTTCAGTGTCACGGATGGCTTCATCCTCCCCAGAAAACCACTGTCAGAGGAGGTGGTGAGAACATGAGGCCGTTATAGCTTTTTTTTTTTTTTGTCCTTCAGCTGCCTCCTCTGTGTCCTTCTGCCTGTGCCGTGGGAGAGCATCCCCTCCTCCAGTTCTCTCGTTCGGTTCAGATTTCTGAAAGCCTGAGGTTCTGAACAGTCGGTGGGTGTTTCTTCCCCGCCGTGCGTGTCACCTATCTCTTGGGAACTGTTCAGTTCTATTTCCTTCCCCCAACTGGCTCATGAAAGGGCCAAGAAGCAAGAAGTGCTTCGACGGACAAGCTCTCCCACCCACGTCAGCTCTCCTTAGCTCCCAATTCTTTGCCAAAGGTCGACACTCAGAATTCACGGTCTTGCACTCCTGCGGCAAGGGAGGTCGGGAGTTCTTGATGCTGACTAAGTGCTGGAATCACCCAGGGAAGTGCTAAAATGTACGGATGCCACCCCAGACTCACTGCCCTGGGATCTCTGGATAAGTTCCTTGAGCATTAGGTTACCGTAAGGCCTCCCCGGTGCTTCTGGCATTCAGCCAGCATTGCAAAACACATCTCAAGGCCATGGCTGCTCAAAAGTAGAGAGGCCAAGGCTGGTCCGTGAGCTTGTCACCCACATGAGACCAGACAAAGCTTACAGCAGCCCCAAGCATGTCCTTACACCTTCGGTTCAGCCGGCATAGTCTCTGTGGCAAAATGGCCTCAGTGAAAGACAAGGTTCATTGATCAACCTTCAGGTTAAGTCTCCTCATCTCTAACGAAAATTTCGGAAGCTGGTTTCTTTGAATAGCACTACTGTGGGCCCAGCAGATCCAGAAATCTTTGGAATTCTCCCTTTTATGCAGCCTCTTTGGAGCCTGGGCACTTCATCTAAACACTTATTGTTGTAGTGCTGAGTACCGCATGCCGAGCAGATTACACATGTCTACAGAACATTCTAGCGTCACTGTGTTTGAACCCCATCTGCCATGAAAGTGCATATTTTTGTCAGATCATTAAAATGGGCAAATGACCAAATGCTGGGTCCCTGGAGGCATGGGGGGTAGGGAAGGGCTTTGAAGTGACCCCAGCTCCGTGGCATAGGTGGGCTGTACCTTCTCTTATTCTCTCCTCTCGTCTACCAGACAGTTGAGGAGTAGACAGGAATTCATTGACCAATATAGAAAAATATGGAGAATCTCAAGACAGAGAATTCCCTTCCCCTCCACCCCCAAGCCAGAGCCATTGCTTTAAAAAAAAAAAAAAATTCCTTCTGGATCATGAAAGCTTTGTTGGAGAGAAAGGGTTATGTTTCACATGTTTCAGGTAAGGCTGAAAGTATAACTGGAACGTGTGAACCTAATGAACAACGACTTATTTTATTTAAGATTTTATTTATTCATTTGAAAGTGAGAGAGAGAGAGAGAGACAGAGGACATGTGGGGGAGTGGAGCAGAAGGAGAGGGAGAGTAGTCTCCGCACTGAGCAGAGAGCCCGATGTGGGACTCGATCCCAGAGCCCTGAGATCATGACCTGAGCCAAAGGCAGAGGCTTAACCAGCTGAGCCACCCAGGTGCCCCTGAACCACCAATTTAAGTAAAAGGTAGAAGAGAGTAAAAGACTGTAGGAAGTGGAGTCAAGGTAAGCATTCAGTAGGGAAAGGAGAGACTGCACACAGACAGGGCGCCCCTCAGTAGTGGCACGAGAAGAGGATCTCTGCATTTGGAACAGGACGTAATTTTGTGTCCTGGGTCTCTCTCTCTCCCTATTCATCTCGCAGTGTTTCTTAATGTACCCGCGCCTTAGTGTCCGCGTTTGTAAATGGACCCCAGAGCATTTGCCGCCGGATTGTGGGGAGGTTTCAGTGAGATAATGTGCTCAAAAGCACTTAGCACAGGCACCTGACAGGCACTGTACCAAGTACCATGCCTGGTCGGGGGCATCACGGTGTGCCCTCATGCTGCCTAGAGTCATGTGGGGGAGACGGAGAAGAATCACTTTAGCGGAGGCATAAACGCATCAATTAATATTTCATTCCAAATGGACCTGAGGAGAAGGAGCGAGCATAATAGCGAGGCCTTACCGTGTTTGGAGGATTTAGAAGCACTTCCCCACAGAAGTGATGTCACAGCCAAGGGCTGAAGAAATCAACTTGGTGTGAGCGAGGGAGGAGGTAGGCCTGTTGAACAAAGACTAAGGTAAGAGGAAGAGCCCCTTGTGATGTCAACTCAATTTAAATCAGCCTAAATCAAAAAGGAGTAGATGGGCTCACGTGACTGGGAGGTCCGAGATCAGGCACTGGCTTCCAGCATCAACCCCAACAAATGCCACCACTCCCCTGTCTCTTCTTCATCTCCTGACTCACTTTCCTTCAGCCTGACCTACTTCCTCAGGCAGGCTTTCTTCACATGGTGGAAAAGGTCAGCCCTAGAGGTGGGCTTCAAACCTCTTATCTCAGGAGGTGAAAGACCCTCCTTCTCCTAGGATTCATATTAATTGCCAAAGTAGGGCTCTCCCTGACCCTGACCCCTGCCATGGAGATAATGCCCAGCTCTGAGCCAGTCCCTGGAGTACTCTGATGTGCCTGGTGGGGTCCCATGCTCTTCCCCGTAGGGAAGATGGAGCTAAGGGATCGGTAATCCACTGGACTGGGGAGAGGCATTTCTGAAAGAGGGGGCTGGGTGAGGGAGGCAGCAGATACCCACTGCAGGGAGATTCATGGTATAGTAAACACTTCGGTCTTCACCCTAAGAGCAGTGGAAACTACTTAAGGGTTTTAAACAATGCGGTGAGATCTGTACTTTGATACAAATCACCCTAAGTGCAACAAGGATAATAAACTGGAGGGGACACCGTAGATGTGGGGAGACGAGCTGGGCTCCTTCAGACCAGAGATGATGGTAACTTGGACTAGGGTTGCACAAGCGGAGCTGTAAATAAGGAGATGGGATGAAAATATTTAGAGGGTAGAATCAACAGTAGTTGGGGTAAGAAAGAGAAAGGGGTGGGAGAACCAAACTACAAGGAAGACCATGACTGAGATCTGGGGTATGCTGAGGTTGAGGTATCTTGGGAGACACCCAAGGGGAAGAGATGACCAGGAAGCTTGTATTCTGTGTGGGCCCCAGGCATAATTTTTGAAGATACTGATCGACTGCCGGTAGTCATAGCCATGAGTATAGATGAGATTCACTAGAAGAGTGGGAGGCCTGTGGTAGAAGGAACACAAACACTTAATACATATTTACATGGTTTGAGCTCGGGTCAGACTGGTCCTGCCCATTTACTCAGGTCCCCAGTTTTCTTTTTGTAGGGACACGTTTTCCCTTTCTTCTGTGCACTCACCCACAGCATGCTTCCTAATTTGACCCTTTTAATGGGGTTGTTTTCACAGATTATTTTAAATGACTACATGAACAACAAATTACAGAGATTGAATATACACGTAAAGAGGTTATTGTTGTAATCAAACAAAGCCTGCAACAGAGTTATATCAGGTGCATGTTTTAATGCTATGCATAGTTTTGATTATGCTGCATACAAATTAGTCTCAAATGGTAAGCAGTTCACAACAGTGACTGTCATCAGTATCACTGTGATAGCCCAACCAAGTCATATTTTTAGTTTATCTCCGTTTTACTTGATTATCTGTCATCTTTGTTACTGTTGACCTTGTTCCCTGTGAATCATTCTACCGCCCATATGTGTACACACACACTCACACACACATGCAGAATATCATTCATCAGCGGCCAGAGTTACCCTATTCCTGACATTCTCTTAGCACAGTAGAACAGGTCAGGCTAGGTTGAGGCAAGATGACAGACCCCAAATCATAGCGGCTTACAACAGAAGCTTATTCATTGATAATCAGGTAGAATAGATAAGATTGATAGATAAGACAGATGATAGATAAGGTAGATAGTAGGTAGGTACATAGATAGACCGACAGACAGACAGAGATGGATCTACTGTGTAGCTGTGCTCCCCGCTCTCCACGCCCCCAGACCTAAGCCCATAGGGCAAGCTGCACAGTGATCAGTCCAGTCATTGTGGTAAAGGGAACACATGGACTGTGACATGCCTGCCCCTAAGACTTCTCAGAAGTGACACCAAGACCTCACACTCCCTTCATCGGCTGCTGTGAGTTACGTGGCTAGGCAGTGGGCAGGGGAGAGAATGCTTCCCCAGGGAGGGAAGCAAAGACTTGAAACAATAGTCCTTCCATTTCAGCTCCCATTCTGTAACCACTGCTCTGAGCCCAACTCCGAGGGCGTTCTGCTCTCACACGTCCTGACACCGCAGCAGTCCTCTCCCGAAGCCTCATACCGGCGGCTTCTGCAGCAGCCGTGCGCAGCCTAAGTCTGCGGGGTGTCCTGGCCATGGAGTGGTTTGTGTGGCAGCTGTCCTGGGCCATGAGGCTGTGAGCTGGCTCTCCAGCAGTCACCGTAATGGTGACAGTGATAGCAGTGGTGAATCAGAGAGAGCAATATGGAGCAGTAAAAACATAGATAAGGGGAGAGAATCCACTGAGGTCCTGGTTAATGTTTGAGGTCAGTGCAAAGTATCAACAGTGAAATTATTCCTTTGGATAGCCTAAAATGACTAAAATGTTAATTTTTAGGACGTCTCTAGGTATAAGATGAATTTAGGCACCAGCACAAGATTTCCCTTATTCATTAGATTTTAGCAAGCTTTAGAAGTAGTATTCAAACCCACATTAGTTTACACTGCATAACCTTGGCTCCCTATCCCTAACCCTACCCATCCATCTCCCCACTCCTTCCTGTGCCTGCTGGAGTCATGCCTCACCTGGCAGACTCTTCTGTACTGTGCCGCTTTTCCCGATGCCTCCCTTCCCCAGCAGGAGATCCACTTCTTCGGTTGTGGCCCTCCTAGATGTCTCTGATGGCCCGTAGATGACCATCCCATGGGGTAAAGCATCCTTCACAAAGAAAGGTGTGTCGAGTATGAGGGTGGTTTACAGCTCTTCTCATACTGATGAGTGAGTTTCTATCAAAGGATAATGGTGATGTAAACCAGTGCTTGCTTTTCTTGGGAGAAGACTCAGAAAGCAATGAGGTCTTGGAACCCAAGACGGGAAGAGAATGCTTATGAAGATCAAGAGTCAGAAAGGGAGGCTAAGGAAACAATTATCTTGCTAACAGAACCATTTTTCCGCCATTTTCCTGGCCAAAGCTGGTTTTTGTTGGGGGAGGGGTGGCGCACAGTGGGAATGTTCTGTGAGTGTGAGGGGGGACGGTGTTGCATGTAGTAGGCTGGGGTGCAGAGCAGAAGCTATGACCCTCACGGACGGGGGTTAGCAAGATCCTGACCACTGGACTGGCCACAGAGTGTCCGATATTTTGGTCTTTGGCCAGTTTTTTGTGGGCTTGTCAGGTGCAACTTCTGACTGACCTTGGCAGACTCTGTTCATGCCCGTAGCTTACTTGGAGTCCTTGCCTGACCCCATTAGGATTTCTTTTTCCCCCAGGGATTTCTCCTTTCTGTAGATCCTGGTATGTTTGGTGTATACAGGATAATTATCGAAGGGCACTGGCTTTTGACAGCCCAATTTGTGGCTTCTGTATGATGCAGGCAATTCTCAGACTTGTCTGGTATTTCTGTCTAAAGCTGTTAGACCCCTGACCAATTAATTGACTTTTTTCATTTGCATAGTAAGATAGCCTGAATTTCCATGTAATTGGATCCCTGAGACAGTGACATTTTGTAGATCAGTTTTAGACGTTTGTTGGACATGTCTCCTCTCGAGATTAGTTTATAAAAATACTATTTAGTTTAAAAAAAAATACAATTCAGCCCCTTTCAAATTAGAAAATGTTGGAATTCCTGTGTCAGAACACTCCCATCCATGAGAGCCACTTCCATCAATACCAAGTCATTTCTTGTTGTTTCTGTAATATTGTTCAATTAAGAACAATGTGAAACAAGAAGTGCTCAGAGATGCTGATTCTAATTCTCATCAGCAGGAAAGGTCAGCGCTCATTCCATCTAATTCCCCTTCTCTGGGTCTGAGGCCTCATGTTGCTATGCATTTGGGCAATCCAGTTATACAACAAAGTTCCTTGGCCATAAACATCTAAAATGATCGATGGTAGGTTTCACATCAATTTTTCAAGTGCTTTGGTTGCTCTCCATTATTAGAACATTGGGTCAAGTCATCTTTCTTGAGACAGACATTACCCTTCTAATTTCCCATCGATTTCTAGTCTGTCGATCAGCTGATCTGTTTGGCTTATTTTAGAAAACCACTCGGTAGAGCAGAGCATCTCACAATTAAATATCTGTCAATTTTATGTCATATGGCTATTGCAACGGTCCAACTCATGTCTCCTTCTGCGTCTGACTGGAGGCTGGTCTGTTTTCAGAGGTGCTCATGAGGTTCCCTGAAGAGCCAAATGAGGAAGGTCACCTTCAAAATCATCCAGGTGCCATCCTGAAGAAAGTTTGCCCCAAATAATTAGACTGTGGTGTTTGATATTGTCAGAAAACTAAGAACAAGACAGTGGGACTCTGGTTAGAGTGTACACAACTATTTCTCCTGGAGGGTTGGTGAGGGGGTGCTTAAGGCTTAAACAGGAGACACACACTGTCTCACAGTTCTGGGGGCGGGGAGTCTGACGTCAAGGTGTTGGCAGGGCTGGTTCCTCAGAAGGCTTGGAAGAAAGGTCTGCTCCTGCCTCCTCTCTCCTTCCCTGACTCGTAGATGCCTCACCCCAGTCTCTGCCTTCAAGTCCACACAGAATTCTTCCCGGGTGAGTCTGTTTCTTCCTGTGGCTGCTTTTCCTTTGTGTGTCCTGTTCCTGCTTTTCTAAGGACACCAGTCATGGGATTCAGATCCACCCTACTCTGATATGATCTCATCTTAACTAATTATCTTTCCAAATTTGTACAGATTTACATGCTTTGCATAATCATACAGATTATGTCATTTCACGTTTCCACTCCAAGTTCACCTCCTTAGAGAGGCCTTCCTTGGCAGCGACTTTTAAAAATAGCCCGCTCTCCTCTCCTACTGGGTCCCCTCGCTCTGATCCATTTTCTTGATAGTGTTTCTCCTGCTCTGGAACTACCTGACATATAGATGTTTGTTCCTCGTTTCTCACTTATCCTAAGGACTAAAAAGTCACTGCATGAGAACGGTGACTTGGTGGATTTGGGTCACCGCACATCCCTGGCACCTGTTAGAGAATAAGCATTAAACAACTCTTTATTTAAGAAATGAATGAACAGCCCTTCAGTCCATACAGGAGAGATTCATGACTATGTCAATTGAAAAAGCCAGATCATGACTCACGACCTCGCTTTGACTGCGGCCAGAGTTGACTAGGCGGTCATACAACTTAAAGACAGGTAGTAAACCTCAATCATAAATGGAATGCAGGCTGTTTTTAATTATTCTTATAAATAAATATTAGAGGGGCGCAGGGGTGGCTTAGTCAGTTACATGTCTGCCTTCGGCTCAGGTCCTGATCCCAGCGTCTTGGGATTGAGCCCCATGTCGGGCTCCCTGCTCAGTGGGGAGCCTGCCTCTCCCTCTCTCCCCTAATCGTGCTCTATCTCTCGCCCTCTCTCTCAAATAAATAAATAAAATCTTGAAAAAAAAATAAAAATAAATAAATATTAGAAAGTATCGTGATGGTCTCTTTCCCAGTTTATCCTTCCTTACTGGAGAAACCCTGGTGATGAAATTAATTAAATTAGCTTTTCTTTACTCCTTACCTGGCATAAGTCATCATCTGCTACCGGCCAGTAGAAACCTGGCCCCTTTGCAGGATGCATTAAATTCTGGCTCATCTGTTCAAGTGAGTAAGAATAAACATATATATTTATTCTATGGAATACCAAGATGTGCCATTTCTTGGAGTCCACATTGATCTCTACTTCTCTTGACTCAACTTCCTTCTCTCCAGTCAGTGTACTTAGAAAGTTTTCTCCCCAGGCTCCAATACTGGCTTTCACTGGGAGTCAAAATTAAGAACTATGGCTCTGTCTTCTCCTGGCTTCTGGACAGTATAAGAAAATGCATCCTGTCGAGGTAGAAGCCCCTACCCCGGAGGAAGGCGCCGCCCCGGCCTAGGCATGTGGGAAAGCAGGGAGCCCCAGTCACAGACGCACAAGTTCTTCTTCTTTGTGGGCATTCACTTCTTTACGTAAATTGTCTTCATCTGCTCAAAAAATGTGTAAGTCATTGTCCGTGTCATGCACAGTTAATCATGGCAATCGGAGAGCAGCAGCAGATGACATACACAACAGAAATTGTAACCATTATGGCTAAAGACACAACATGAGGTTAATTTCCCAATGTTGCAAAACAGCCAGCAAATCTGTAAATCGGGGCTGTGGCTGCACATCTTCTGGGAACAATCTGTGATCGATGTAAGTGAGGCACATACACGTTAAGGGTGTCCGTGTATAAGTGAGGGCTAAGTCAGTTCTCTGTTTTGGTTATATAATCTCATTTACTTACCATAGTTACTTCGATCTAGGTGGAAAGTTTGGAGCTGGAACAACCAATTGGCGATAGTCATTAGAAATACAATGTGCAACCACTGACATTGCTCCCTGAAGAACAGGAGGAGAGAAGACGGTTCCATGAAGCATAGTTAATCCCACACGTTAACCCCAGAACCACCGCATCCAGGAATTTGGAAGATAACATACACCAAGGGGAAGAAAGTAGCAACCTTCAGAACCACCTTTGTGTTCATTTGCAGAGACACCAAATAGGCTGCAAGGAGTTCGGAGGTTTTATTTATGGACACATGGACGTATATCCACACCTTCCAAGCCTTGCTGGAAAAAAAATCTCCGTTAAAGGGATCTTTACTCTGGGGAAAAGACTTACAGAGTTTTACTTGGCTGTCAGCTTAAGAATTCATTCTAGGATGGGCTGATATTCACAAACAAACGTTTCTGAAGCAATTATTTAAACTGTTTATTGATGAATTGAATATTCGAGTCCAGAAAAGTGAAGGAAGGGGGAATTGCCTGTATTCCCACATTAGCCGTTAGGAATGTACAGAGGCAGGAAGAATTTCAATTGTTTTGCTGGTGAGAGTGAAGTCAAAATGTGTCAAAGCTGCTGCCTCCTTCTGTGGCCCATGTGGATACTTGTCCCTGAGGAGGAGAGTGTCACTTCACACATCAGAGACGCCATCTGAGAGGACGTCTGTCCTGAAGGATGGTCACTAGAACAGCTCTGTGTCATCATCGAGAGGCACTGCCGGGCAGGACCACCTTCTCCTTCATCTCGAAGCAGCAAATAGGATCTGCGGAGCCTTCTGCGTCCAGCACCTGAGTTCCCTCATCTCCCCCTGCCGAGCTGCTGCAGAAGGTAAGTGTGTGTTACGTTGTGTTTCCGGCTAAAATGCTCTACAGCCCCCACCAAAGTATCGGGGTCCGGAGGTGATGGGAGTGTTCCTTGCTGTGAAACCAGAGAGGATACTGCTCTTGTCAGCCCCCGCCCCTCACCCTTTGGCTTCTGGAGAGCTCTAGGAGGTGAGCTCCCCTCAAAGCGACGGGGGCTGGTCTGGGGAAATAAGAGCCCTCGTGTCTCCACAGAAGACACCCATGCACGCGTTTAGACTCCAAAATCCTCGGGCCTCAGGCCTGTTCCTAGGGAACCTCTCCGGAGACAGAAACATACCCTCCCAGTGATGGGACAGACAAGAGCAGAATGACAGGGTTCACATTAGAAGATCCTTGTGACCCTTTGGCAGAATCCCTAAAATACCCAGGAGAGAAGGAACTCATCAAGTCAACTGCACATGTCCCAGGGTTAAATCAACCTCACCAGAAACCCGCATGAGCCAGGGCACCCAGCGTTGCATGTCACCCTCTGCCTCTGACACTCCCCAAAGAGATAAGCACAGTCTGTCCTGTGAAAAAGGTGGGGACTCAGAATTTTAGACGCACTCTCTTCCCTTGACACATCTAGGAGGCTCAAAAGGACAGAGAGATCGAGCATATAAATCAGTTAGAAAGATACATTTTTTCCTTCTGTATGCAGCGAAGGCAACAGGAGATGGTAAGAGGCAGTGATTCCGTATTTTCATTGTCTGGAACAGAGAACCAGTGGAAATTCTAAAATCAGACTTGAAATGGGAGGGCTGCACCTGAATTTCCTGGTTGATTATAGTCATGCAGGGGCTGTGGACAGAGGCAGAGAGAGGTATGGGAGCGGTTTGGCCAGGGGCGCCTATGAAATGCCCGACAGCACCCTGCTTTTCCCCTTCCCAGCCCTACACACCCCTAGAGACACCTAATTTACTATTTGAGATACTTTATCTTCCCTTCCTAAGCATAAGCACTGTGACAGCAGTATGTGTTCTGCTCCTTAAAGTATATTTTATCCCCTCACCCCAAATTTTACAACTTATTATGAGTATAGCTTTGTGGGTAAGAACCATCATTGGAGTTAGAAAACCACACTCTACTGCCTGCTAGCTGTGTGGGCTTGAGTCAGTTGTTCAACCTCTCTGAGCCTCAGTTTCCTAATAAGTACAATGGGGATAATAGTGCCTGGTACAGTAAAAATGGAATGAGGTGGAGCCCACAGGGACCTTAGCACAGTGCCTGAAACATCAGAAGCCCTAGGGAAGTGGGTGCTCTTATTTAATGTTAATTATTCTAATATTACGACGTCGAGACTCTACTATTCACCACACCAAACCCAGAGAAATACGGAGCTTGAGTGCTTATGTACAACCATAGAGTCACTGTTGTTCAAAGAGCCAAAGGCCCAAAATGGAGTCGCTGGTGCTAATCCCCACACCAGGAAACCAAGGCAGTAGCTAATTGCAATGTCCGCTTGTCCCGGGACTGGAACCATCACCAAGGAATCTCTAATTACCTGGTCTGCACTACTAATGAGGCAATGCTCTCTACAGATGCCTTCTGCCCCCCAGACGAGGGACAGAAGCAATCCACTCTCCTCATTCCTGCCTGTAGAGGCCGCCCGTGTCATACATCTCCTCAGGGCTCCTTACCTGCTGCTTGCCGGACGGGATGCTGCCCGGCTCATGAGTTATTGAATTAAGCCAATAAGACCTTTACGTTTGTCTCAGTTGAATTTCATTCTTTAACAACATACACAGAACATTCTTCCCCACACTCCCCTGCCACCTCTTCCTTCTCCTTCAGTAACGCTTTCACTGCACCAGGCCACTGAATTTGGATGATTAATTTTTTCTTTGCAAATACAGCACTTACTTCTCCAGCACG
The DNA here is from genome assembly GCF_902655055.1 of Lutra lutra. Classification (NCBI taxonomy): domain Eukaryota; kingdom Metazoa; phylum Chordata; class Mammalia; order Carnivora; family Mustelidae; genus Lutra; species Lutra lutra. Next base: position 6,866,454 of record NC_062287.1, read on the forward strand.
CTCTCTTCCCAGTGACAAGACCGTGGAGGTCATCTGAGTGGGCGGCTCTCAGAACCCATTAGCAACCCCGCAGCCCAAGCCACCCTGGCTTGTGATTTCCATGGTGGAGGCGGAAGGCAGGGACCGCCACCCGGGAGAATGGCCTACGGCAGCAGAGCTTGGAGCAGAGCCGGGACCTCAGTTCCTGGCCCTCAGACCATATCTCGCCTCTGTGCAGCATTCCCTCCCCAGCCACTGCGGCTCTGCCTCTCAGGCCCCAGGCTGCCCTGGGATGGGCAGAGTCGGCAGCCTCCCCCCCCACCCCCGCTCCTCTGCAGAACACATTTGCCACGGGCAGCCTCAGAGTGAACATGTTCCTTTTTCCATCTGACTCGCCACGCCCAGTGGCAGTATTTTCGGCAGGGACCTGGCTGCCCTGCCTGCTGTGCGGTGCTTTTCATTACTGGTGAAGATTTCCCGAGAAGATTCATTAAATATTGAGCTGGAGGTCTGCTATCAATTTGGTGCCCCAGGAATACAAACAAGGAGAATTTCTAGGCTGATTTGATTATTCGTGGTCTGAAAACATATGTAATTGCGCACACTTACCTAGCACACACGGCGGGGGCTGGGCCACGTAGCCGTTCATCCTGCATTATTCGGGATAGGCTTTCTGAAGCACAGCTGCTTCTTTATCACGTCTCTGATTGGGAATCTGCCACACTCTCGCTGCAAAAGATTACTGGGGGATGAATATTTTAACTATTTAATTGAACAGAGCACAGATCCTGTCCTAAGGGTATAGCATTTTTCAGCGCAGCTTTTGAGACTGTCAAGGCATTGAATCTAAGCCTCCTGAAATACAAAGTAGTAGGTGTCAATCACTAGATCACTTTTATTTTCCTTTAGAACCTCCCCTTTGGAAAACGGTCGTGACTCAGCTTTTATGTCATGCCCATGACTAACTAGAAACATGAATCAGCCACATGCATGAAGGATTATCCTGAAAAAACTCAAAACTGGGATATTATTCTCATTTTACACATGAAGAAAGTACAAGGAGGGAAACCTTCCTAATCTTGACCAGATTAGTAGAATCCCGACCATTTTCACCATGCTAATTTGTGTGACTTTTGTCACCGGCTCCGAACTGTAATTATGCCTAAAGGGCCCTGAAGTAGCCTTTTCCAAAGAGGTTTCTGCAAAACATTTGTCTAAAATGTACCCCTGCTCCCTCCTCAGCCGAATAGTCCAGACAAAAAGGGCTTCTTACTTAAAGAAGCTTTGAGGATGCCATGGTTTACCGGCTGTGCCCGCATAACCAGAATGTATGTCACTGAAGACTGTGAGGTCCTTTCAGGAAGGGACATGTTTCATTTTCGGTGGTCCAAATTGATTTGGCAAGAAACCTTTTATTGAGTTACACTTGTTCCGTACTACAAAACCAGCTTTAGAGAAAGTTCTTTTAAGACATAGGCTCCTCGTTTCCTTTAATATGAAATAATCATCTTCTCAACAATCATGGGAAACACTCGGAGCATCTCTGAGCCATTAACGCAAACATCAACAAATGAGCCCTTCATCTTTCTTTGACAAAGGAGTAGAGAATGAAGGTGGTTTTTCTGTTTTTTGTTGGTTTTTGTTCTTATCGCAGTCTTCTGTGGTGAAGGTGAATTATCCACACCCACATTGTCTGCATAGACCGCGAGAACCGTCCGCTGGGCTTGCTGGTCACCCCTTCCCTCCTCACCCCTTTCCCCAGGCGATGTGTAGTCCCGGCCGACTTCTTGGTGCAGGCGTCTCGTCACCAGCTGCTCCTCAGCGAGGCCAGCATGAACGCACCTGGGGCTGTGCTAAGGCTCCAGGGCCAGCCCCCTAGATCACAAATGTCTTCGATGGCTCTCCCCTTCCCGTGGTATAATTGGGTCCATTGCTCATCTGTCATGACCAAAGTAGAAACAGGCAACAGGCCATCTGTTCCACTTTCCCAAGATCTTCCTCGGCGAGGCCGCATCTCTGCGGTTCATTGTTACCATGGTGAGGCGCGCCCATGGTAACGGTGCACTGTGTGGCCCCGGAGCTGCCCCCTTGGCCGCCCGAGGGACACTGACTCAGCATCACGTCCTTCAGTCACTCAACGGGCTCGTCTTCCCCAGATCTGGGAAGAGCTCATGCAAGTGCCTCGTGTTTCCCGGAGGCTCCTGCCTTGTGCTCCTTTAATGCGTTTTATGGCCCGTATGTCCCCTGCAAATGGCCGGATGTGTTGTGCCCAAGTGTGAAGAGTAATTAAGATCATTCCAAGTCAAATGAAGTGTTGAAACACATTGTCGGAGGACCATGAGCGTTGTAAACGTCTCGTTACCTCTGACACTCCAGAATGGGGTGTGTTGTCGCTCTGCTCCTCTCCTCTGAAATGTCCCTGTGGGGCTCTCCCTCCCACCCTACCTCCACTTCTCTGTGTGTCACAAAGCTGCCGCACACCCGCGACCAAGTGTCACAGAGTGTCCCAGGCCGATACAAGAGAGGCTAGAGCTTGGGGGACGCTCCGCACAGCCTTGCAGCACCCTCTGCTCGGCGGTGCCCGGGTCGAGGGGAGGCCAGCAGGTGTTGAGACGACGCACCCTCCCCAGCGGCTGCACACGTGGCAGCGCGTCTCTCCTACCCCAGGTTTCGTGCCTCTTCCTCCACGTGGTAACCCGTGGTCTGCAGGGCGGGCCTAGCCCCCTTTCTCCCCCTCCTCCTCTGTCTCCTCCCGGGGAGCCCTTGGCAGCTCCTAAGCAGCAGAATGAGCCCTCTCCCCATAGCTGAAACCAACCGATTCTGACTTGAAAATTGTCATTCTAAATATGTGTGAGCTGACAGTTCATGAGCACGTGACAGTCACCAGGTGCTCCATTAATGCCTGCCACATATGGTCAGCGTTCATCCTCACGTTAACTCATGCAGGAGGCTGCTCTCATCCCACTGTGTATTGGGGGAAATTCAGGCTTAGAGACCTTCAATGACCCCCAAGCCAACAGCCTTTGGCTGGTAAAGCTGAAATGCAAATCTGCGTGCCCCCAAGGGACCATGTTAGTGACCTCTTCACGACCAGCTGGCTTCTGCGCTGCCTTTTCCCCACGGTCTCCGGAGGTCCAGGTGCCCTAGCACACAGTGCTCTGCCCCTGGAGTCTGTGTTCTGTCTGCCCAAAAACCTCCTGACTTGCGCCCTCCCGGCGGCAGCTTCCCCATCCGTGTGGACAGATCCTTTCTCCAGGCCCTCGGCTCCTTGTCTTGGCCCCGGCCTGCTCCTGTCAACCAGATCACATCCAGGCAAACCCAAACTCTTGACACCCCCATTTACCAAAAATCTATGCTTGAGACAAAAACACAGGACGCATGAGAAGCTAGACACATGATGCCGCGGGCCGGGCCATACGAGCAGCCAGCGATACTTACTTCTGTGTCACACTTCACAGAGGACAAAGCTGTTTAACTTATTCCCTCATTTAAAATGAATGAACAGTTCAAGATGCAAATAGCAAAATGGCAGCAGGAGAACCAGTCCGTGTTACAAACTGGCGCTTGGGACCCTCTCCAGTCAGGAAGGGAAGCGTGTGCACCGCTGACAAAGTGCATTTAACTACATCTGCAGAAGGAGTTAGTAGTTAGCAGTCTCTTCTTTTAATTCAAAGTTTATTTTTATTCATCGATCGATTACATAGAGACTTATACAAATTCAGATATGCAGTAGGAACGGTTGGCAAACTCATTAAACTTGAGGATATTTCTACTTCTCTTTCCCAAAAGTAAACCAATTTTTGAGAAAACAGTGGCAATAATTACTGCCAATTGTTAACTGCAAACACGCTGGCACTTTCACAAACATGGTGTGTTTGCCTCTCACATGTCTTCTGTTTTATGACCTGTAGCAAGTCTCCATTAACATTTGTTTTTAACGGAATGATTAGAAAAGACAGTGGTTTAGCAAATAAGCAAATAATTACCTTGGGTTAAAAGTCCTCGTTTAGGCCCAATTTGAAGATGTACTGTTATTCTTTCCTATCCTGAATGTTCACCTCCAAATAACCTTCAGTTATGCCATCAATACACTATGCAGATTGATTATTTATCCGGGTCTACGTTATTGTACAGCTAAGTGTCCCCTCAAGTCCTAGACCGTCCACGGGTCCCATCAGGCTGTCCTCACGCGCTTGCCCCCACTCACAGCATCTTTCCAGCTTCCTGTTTCCCTGATGGCCATTTTCAAAGATTCATCTATGGAATTATTTCGAATGCCTCTTCTTGCCACTTGGAAGGTTTGTTGAGGGTCCCCAAGACCACCTTCAAGTTCTGTGATTTGCTTAAACGACTCTCAGAACTCCAAGAAGCTGTTATAGACTCACATTTATGATTTACTACAGTGAAAGGATGCACACTAAAGTCACCAATAACAAAGGCACATAGAGGGGAATCCAGAAGAACCCAGCATGGGTTTCCTGGTGCTCTTGGCCAAGAGAATCCCAGGACAGTGCTTCATCTTCTCAGTATGCTGAGTTAACTCTTTACTGCACTTCTTGATCAAAAAATATGTTAAAATACCTGTTTAAACTTCTCTAGTAAGTTTTATGCTGATTATTTTCATCAATCCAAGAAAGCAGTGGGCCTGTAGCAACTCTAGAAACTGTAGATTAAAAGATGATAAAAAAATGTGGTAGTGGGGGAAGGGGATACTAGGGAATTCTTACTGGATGGTGATTAAATAATAGAACAGGGGAATACATTTATCATAGAGAGCTCTCATTGTTTTACAACCAAGATTACTTTCTGTAAAGACAAACTTATGTCAATAAAAACTGCTAAGATTTGGGGCTGTTGCCACAACAGGTATCAAAGTTAACCTCCCCCTGTGGATAGGTATCTTCAGTCTCCATCCCCATCCCCACTGTTCATAAAGGGCAAGCAGCATTTGAAAGCAGCCTGTTGTCCATTCTCACCCCAACCCTCTGAAACCCAACAGAATCCTGCCAGAAATTTGGTAGTTGGTTTTATCCCTGATGAGTAGTTTTGACACCTCTGTTCTGAAGAACTGAAGTCCTCAAGGGCTTTTTTATGCATCAAGCCATGAGACCCTCATTCCTACATTATTTTCAGATATCTTGGTTTATCTCTCTTCCCCAAATCCTTACCCTTAAGATGGGACCCTAGACTTGGACCCTATCCTGTTGGCGCCCAATTGCTGCCTGCACCTTGGTATGGATTTCCTGGGGCTGCTGCAGCAACACTCCACAGACTGAGTGGCTTAAAGGCAGAAATGTATTGTCTCAGTTCTGGAAGCCAGAAGTCCAAGATTGAGGTGTTGGCAGGATTGATTCTCCTGTGAGGGAGAGTCTGTTCTCCTAGCTTGTGGTGATTTGCCAACAATCTTTGGCATTCCTTGGCTTGTTGAAGTAACACCCTGATCTCTGCCTTAAGGTTCACAAGGCATTCTCCCACTATGCTTGTCTCTGTGTCCAAATTTCCCCTTTTAATAAGCACGCCAGTCATAATGGGATTAGAGGTCTACCCTACTTCAGTGTGATCTCCTGTTAACTGATTGTATCTGCAGTGACCGTATTTCTACATAGTCACATTCTGAGTTATTGGGGGTTAGGATTTTAACATATGCTTCTTTTTTTTTATTTTTTATAAACATATATTTTTATCACCAGAGGTACAGGTCTGCGAATCGCCAGGTTTACACACTTCACAGCACTCAACATAGCATATACCCTCCCCAATATCCATAACCCCACCCCCCCTCTACTAACCCCCCTCCCCCATCAACCCTCAGTTTGTTTTGTGAGATTAAGAGTCACTTATGGTTTGTCTCCCTCCCAATCCCATCTTGTTACATTTATTCTTCTCCTACCCCCTTAACCCCCCATGTTGCATCTCCTCTCCCTCATATCAGGGAGATCATATGATAGTTGTCTTTCTCCGATTGACTTATTTCGCTAAGCATGATACCCTCTAGTTCCATCCACGTCGTCACAAATGGCAAGATTTCATTTCTTTTGATGGCTGCATAGTATTCCATTGTCTATATATACCACATCTTCTTTATCCATTCGTCTGTTGATGGACATCTAGGTTCTTTCCATAGTTTGGCTATTGTAGACATTGCTGCTATAAACATTCGGGTGCACGTGCCCCTTCGGATCACTACGTTTGTATCTTTAGGGTAAATACCCAGCAGTGCAATTGCTGGGTCATAGGGTAGTTCTATTTTCAACATTTTGAGGAACCTCCATGCTGTTTTCCAGAGTGGTCGCACCAGCTTGCATTCCCACCAACAGTGTAGGAGGGTTCCCCTTTCTCCGCATCCTCGCCAGCATCTGTCATTTCCTGACTTGTTAATTTAGCCATTCTGACTGGTGTGAGGTGATATCTCATGGTGGTTTTGATTTGTATTTCCCTGATGCCGAGTGATATGGAGCACTTTTTCATGTGTCTGTTGGCCATCTGGATGTCTTCTTTGCAGAAATGTCTGTTCATGTCCTCTGCCCATTTCTTGATTGGATTATTTGTTCTTTGGGTGTTGAGTTTGCTAAGTTCTTTATAGATTTTGGACACTAGCCCTTTATCTGATATGTCATTTGCAAATATCTTCTCCCATTCTGTCAGTTGTCTTTTGGTTTTGTTAACTGTTTCCTTTGCTGTGCAAAAGCTTTTGATCTTGATAAAATCCCAATAGTTCATTTTTGCCCTTGCTTCCCTTGCCTTTGGCGATGTTCCCAGGAAGATGTTGCTGCGGTTGAGGTCGAAGAGGTTGCTGCCTGTGTTCTCCTCGAGGATTTTGATGGATTCCTTTCTCACATTGAGATCCTTCATCCATTTGAGTCTATTTTCGTGTGTGGTGTAAGGAAATGATCCAATTTCATTTTTCTGCATGTGGCTGTCCAATTTTCCCAACACCATTTATTGAAGAGGCTGTCTTTTTCCAGTGGACATTCTTTCCTGCTTTGTCGAAGATGAGTTGACCATAGAGTTGAGGGTCCATTCTGGGCTCTCTATTCTGTTCCATTGATCTATGTGTCTGTTTTTGTGCCAGTACCATGCTGTCTTGATGATGACAGCTTGTAATAGAGCTTGAAGTCCGGAATTGTGATGCCACCAACTTTGGCTTTCTTTTTCAATATTGCTTTGGTTATTCGAGGTCTTTTCTGGTTCCATATGATTTTTAGGATTATTTGTTCCATTTCTTTGAAAAAATGGATGGTACTTTGATAGGAATTGCATTGAATGTGTAGATTGCTTTAGGTAGCATAGACATTTTCACAATATTTATTCTTCCAATCCAGGAGCATGGAACATTTTTTCCATTTCTTTGTGTCTTCCTCAGTTTCTTTCATGAGTACTTTATAGTTTCTGTGTATAGATTATTACTCTCTTTGGTTAGGTTTATTCCTAGGTATCTTATAGTTTTGGGTGCAATTGTAAATGGGATGGACTCCTTAATTTCTCTTTCTTCTGTCTTGTTGTTGGTGTAGAGAAATGCAACTGATTTCTGTGCATTGATTTTATATCCTGACACTTTACTGAATGCCTGTACAAGTTCTAGCAGTTTTGGAGTGGAGTCTTTTGGGTTTTCCACATATAGTATCCTATCATCTGCAAAGAGTGATCGTTTGACTTCTTCTTTGCCGATTTGGATGCCTTTAATTTCCTTTTGTTGTCTGATTGCTGAGGCTAGGACTTCTAGTACTATGTTGAATAGCAGTGGTGATAACGGACATCCCTGCCGTGTTCCTGACCTTAGCGGAAAAGCTTTCAGTTTTTCTCCATTGAGAATGATATTGTGGTGGGTTTTTCATAGATGGCTTTGATAATATTGAGGTATGTGCCGTCTATCCCTACACTTTGAAGAGTTTTGATCAGGAAAGGATACTGTACTTTGTCAAATGCTTTTTCAGCGTCTATGGAGAGTATCATATGGTTCTTGTTCTTTCTTTTATTAATGTGTTGTATCACATTGATTGATTTACGGATGTTGAACCCACCTTGCAGCCCTGGAATAAATCCCACTTGGTCGTGGTGAATAATCCTTTTATGTACGGTTGAATCCTATTGGCTAGTATTTTGGTGAGAATTTTTGCATCTGTGTTTCATCAAGGATATTGGTCTGTAGTTCTCTTTTTTGATGGGATCCTTGTCTGGTTTTGGGATCAGGTGATGCTGCCCTCATAAATGAGTTTGGAAGTTTTCCTTCCATTCTATTTTTGGAACAGTTTCAGGAGAATAGGAATTAGTTCTTCTTTAAATGTTTGGTAGAATTCCCCCGGGAGCCATCTGGCCCTGGGCTTTTGTTTGTTTGGAGATTTTTGATGACTGTTTCAATCTCCTTACTGGTTATGGGTCTGTTCAGGCTTTCTATTTCTTCCTGGTTCAGTTGTGGTAGTTTATATGTCTCTAGGAATGCATCCATTTCTTCCAGATTGTCAAATTTGTTGGCGTAGAGTTGCTCTAGTATGTTCTTATAATTGTCTGTATTTCTTTGGTGTTCGTTGTGATCTCTCCTCTTCCATTCATGATTTATTTATTGGGTCCTTTCTCTTTTCTTTTTGATAAGTCTGGCCAGGGGTTTATCAATCATATTAATTCTTTCAAAGAACCAGTTCCTAGTTTCGTTGATTTGTTCTATTGTTTTTTTGGTTTCTATTTCATTGATTTCTGCTCTGATCTTTATGATTTCTCTTCTCCTACTGGGTTAGGGTTTCTTTCTTGTTCTTTCTCCAGCTCCTTTAGGTGTAGGGTTAGGTTGTGTACCTGAGACCTTTCTTGTTTCTTGAGAAAGGCTTGTACCGCTATATATTTTCCTCTCAGGACTGCCTTTGTTGTGTCCCATAGATTCTGAACCATTGTGTTTTCATTATCATTTATTTCCATGAATTTTTTCAATTCTTCTTAATTTCCTGGTTGACCCATTCATCTTTAGAAGGATGCTGTTTTAGTCTCCATGTATTTGGGTTCTTTCCAAATTTCCTCTTGTGATTGAGTTCTAGCTTTAGAGCATTGTGGTCTGAAAATATGCAGGGAATGATCCCAATCTTATGATACCGGTTGAGACTTGATTTAGGACCGAGGATGTGATCTATTCTGGAGAACGTTCCATGTGCACTAGAGAAGAATGTGTATTCTGTTGCTTTGGGATGAAATGTTCTGAATATATCTGTGATGTCCATCTGGTCCAGTGTGTCATTTAAGGCCTTGATTTCCTTGTTGATCTTTGCTTGGATGATCTGTCCATTTCAGTGAGGGGAGTGTTAAAATCCCCTACTATTATTGTATTCTTGTCGATGTGTTTCTTTGATTTTGTTATTAATTGGTTTATATAGTTGGCTGCTCCCACGTTAGGGGCATAGATATTTAAAATTGTTAGATCTTCTTGTTGGACAGTTCCTTTGAGTATGATATAGTGTCCTTCCTCATCTCTTATTATAGTCTTTGGCTTAAAATCTATTGATCTGATATAAGGATTGCCACTCCTGCTTTCTTCTGATGTCCATTAGCATGGTAATTCTTTTCCACCCCCTCACTTTAAATCTGGAGGTTCTTCGGGTTTAAGCTGAGTTTCTTGTAGGCAACATATAGATGGGTTTTGTTTTTTTAATCCATTCTGATACCCTGTGTCTTTTAATTGGGGCATTTAGCCCATTAACATTCAGGGTAACTATTGAGAGATATGAATTTATTGCCATTGTATTGCCTGTAAGGTGACTGTTACTGTATTGTCTCTGTTTCTTTCTGATCTACTACTTTAGGGTCTCTCTTTGCTTAGAGGACCCCTTTCAATATTCCTGTAGAGCTGGTTTGGTATTTGCAATTCTTTCAGTTTTTGTTTGTCCTGGAAGCTTTTAATCTCTCCTTTTATTTTCAATGATAGCCTAGCTGGATATAGTATTCTGGCTGCATGTTTTTCTCGTTTAGTACTCTGAATATATCATGCCCAGCTCTTTCTGGCCTGCCAGGTCCTCTGTGGATAAGTCTGCTGCCAATCTAATATTTTTACCATTGTACGTTACAGACTTCTTTTCCCGGGCTGCTTTCAGGATCTTTTCTTTGTCACTAAGACTTGTAAATTTTACTATTAGGTGACGGGGTGTGGACCTATTCTTATTGATTTTGAGGGGGGTTCTCTGAACCTCCTGGATTTTGACGGTTGTTCCCTTTGCCATATTGGGGAAATTCTCTCCAATAATTCTCTCCAACATACCTTCTGCTCCCCTCTCTGTTTGCTCTTCTTCTGGAATCCCAATTATTCTAATGTTGTTTCGTCTTATGGTGTCACTTATCTCTCGAATTCTCCTCTCGTGGTCCAGTAGCTGTTTGTCCCTCTTTAGCTCAGCTTCTTTATTCTCTGTCATTTGGTCTTCTATATCACTAATTCTTTCTTCTGCCTCATTTATCCTAGCAGTGAGAGCCTCCATTTTTTATTGCACCTCATTAATAGCTTTTTTGATTTCAACTTGGTTAGATTTTAGTTCTTTTATTTCTCCAGAAAGGGCTTTTATATCTCCCGAGAGGGTTGCTTTAATATCTTCCATGCCTTTTTCAAGCCCGGCTAGAACCTTGAGAATCATCATTCTGAACTCTATATCTGACATATTACCAATGTCTGTATTGATTAGGTCCCTAGCCTTGGGTACTGCCTCTTGTTCTTTTTTTTTTGTGGTGAATTTTTCCGCCTTGTCATTTTGTCCAGATAAGAGTATATGAGGGAGCAAGTAAAATACTAAAAGGGTGGCAACAACCCCAGGAAAATATGCTTTAGCCAAGTCAGAAGAGATCCCAATCGTGAGGGGGGAGAAAGGGGATAAAAAGGGGTTCAGAAAGAAAGAAAAAAAAACTATTAAAAAAAAGCTAATAAAAAATATAAAAAGGAAAAAAAAATATCTATATATATATTATTAGATAAACTATTTAAAAACGTTAAAAAAAGAAAACGGTAAAAGTTAAAAAAATTTAGCAGAAGAAGAGAAAAAAAATTGAAAAAGAAAAAAAAAATTAAATTAACTGCAAAGCTAAAGAATCATGGGAGAAAGCCATGAGTTCCATGCTTTGCTTTCTTCTCCTCTGGAATTCCGCCGCTCTCCTTGGTATTGAAACTGCACTCCTTGGTAGGTGAACTTGGTCCTGGCTGGGTTTCCCATTGATCTTCTGGGGGAGGGGCCTGTTGTAGTGATTCTCAAGTGACTTTGCCCCAGGCGGAGTTGCACCGCCTTACCCGGGCCGCGCTGAGTAATCCGCTCGGGTTTGCTGGGTTTGCTTTCGGGAGCTTTTGTTCCCTGAGCGCTTTCCGTAGAGTTCTGGAAGACGGAATGAAGATGGCGGCCTCCCGGTGTCCGGCCGGCCTGGAGGAGCTGAGAGCCCGGGGCCCCCACTCCTCAGTGCACCCTCAGAGAACAGCGCCCAATTACTTCCCGTCACCCTGGCCTCCGGCCGCGCTCTGAGCTGACCAGCCTGCGACCGGTTCAACGCAACCCCGAGCTGAGAGTCACTCCTCGGCTCTGTCTCTGTAGCCAGCTTCCTGTTCTATACCGGTAAGCTCTGCGACACTCAGATACCCCCATCCTTCTGTGACCCTGTGGGACCTGAGGCCGCGCTGACCCCGCCTGGGCTTCACCCCAGTTAAGCCTCTGGAGCGGTGTCCCTCAGTGGAACAGACTTTTAAAGTCCTGATTTTGTGCTCCGTTGCTCCGCCGCTCGCCGGCCCCTCCCCCCACCGTCTATCTTCCAGTCGCTTGGATTCACTTCTCCGCCAGTCCTACCTTTCAGATAGTGGTTGATTTTCTGTTTGTAGAATTGCTGTTCTTCTTCTCTTCAATCTCCCGTTGGATTGTAGGTGTTTGCAATCTTTAGATAAGCTATTTAGCTGATCTCCCGCTACCTGAAGTAGTCTCAGCCTGCTACTTCTCCGCCATCTGACTAACTTCTTCTTTTTTTTTTTTTTTTTTTTTGGTAATGGAGGGAAGATACAATTCAACCCATAATACCCACTGTTCCATCGTAGATCTACCGGGAACATGTTTTCTTGAATGACCCCAGCTCCGTATCTGGGAATCTTGTCATTACAACCCTCCATTTCCAAAAGTCATTCCTTCAGCCTACTCCCAGATTATATTCTCTTTGGATCTTGCCTCTTGCTCGAGTTAGATTATTTTATAATTTACAATAAAGTTTAACATACTTGATCACAGAATTGATTTTTTTATCCAACAAACTTTTATTTTCGTGCCTAGTTTTTTCTATTGGGAATTGAATGCATTCCTGTTCCTTAGAAGCTCACAATTTAAGTGGGGAGCAAAATCCCTGTACAGTTAGGAACAAGACTTTCCCCATAGTACATTTCATGTGACCCTCCACAGCCCTGTGGGAAGGTCATTATCACTATTAAACAAATGAGGAAAGGGTCATTCAGTGGGAAGTCCTGAGATATAATTGCAATTCTGTCAGGAAGCAAGAATTCCTGTCCCTTTCAAGGTCCTTCTAGCCAGACTAAGAATCGAATGGATAGGAGACAGATTAACAGGATAAAATAAAATTTAATTTCGTGCACACAAGGAATCCACAGGACGGAAATTCCGAGGACGTTCAAGCAAAATGAGATATATTTATCATCCTGAGCTAAGGAGAAGGGTTTAGGGGTCTAGGACTTCAAGGGAAGCCATGCAGTTTTCAGAAAGATGAAAAAGAGTAAATGTTGGTAAACAAATATTTTCTAGGCCATTCAGAAACAATAGGGCTTGGAAAGGAATTTTAAGGAACAGAATGCTGAATTCCTCCCAGTCTACCCCCGCTTAGTTCATAGTATACTGTCATTACCCATGGGGATAGCTCTCTTCCTGGAGCAGGTCCTCTGTTTAAATTCTTTTTAGGCAGTTGTTGGAGGGTGGGGCAGGGAGGTAAAGAGCTTTTCCAGAATCTGCTGGGTCTTGATTGCTTTTAACTCAAAATAATCTTTATGCAAAGTGACTCCTTGTGGGGCAGCCTGCCCTTGGTACCCATAATAAAGAAAAAAGAAAGTCAGAAAGCGCAAAAGAAAGTCTTAGAAAGTAAACGAAGACACAGAAAAGGTAAAAATCCAAGCTAGACCATATACCAGTTGGAAAAAATGGAGGAAGAATTTAGTACCAAAAATATTCTGTCAGAAATGCAGTCCCCAGTTTATAGCACTATCTCTATTGAAAAAAAAAAATCAACCTTAAGACATTCTGGTGATATCCTGATGATGATAAAGTTCTAGAACATAGGTGAGGTTCGGTGGGGCGAGGTCTGGAGCCGATGACCAAGAAAGAATTCTTAAGACATCTTTGGTGCAAAATGGTGGTTTATTAAAGCAGAGGGACAGGACCCATGGGCAGGAAGAGATGCTGCCCCTGGGATGTGAGGTGTGGTCTATTATATACCTGTAAGTTAGGGAGGGGATTAGGGATGATGTAAGTCTCTAAGGAATTTTGGAAGCAAGGTTTCTAGGACCTTGAGGGGCTAACTATTGTCTGGGGGAAAGGTTATTCATTACCAGTAATAAAACCTTCTCGTGAGACCCTTTAGATGTATATCAGTGGGCCATATGCTTGGGAATGATTGTCCACACTATCTTGGAGGTTTAGAGATAAAGTTTCCAAAGGAATTGTTGAAGTAGACTTTCAGGATCCTGGTTGGGGGGGAGGGGTCAGTCAGGCTAGGATTGTCCTTTGCCCTTAGCAAAGCTCAAGATGAGGATAGTTGAGTCCCTCGAGGAGGGTCACTCTGCCTGTTTCAAGGGCTTGTCAGTAAGTAAGGAAATTTAATAATTTTCTTCTGCCTCTGTTTCTCACATCAATGATTTCCAGAAACACAGCATGGTCTATAACTTGCAATCATTTCTTTAGCCAGTGCCAGTGAAAGAAAAACCTCCCCATAAGAATGCTTATTTCTAAGATAAAAGTAAATCAACTAATGAACCATCTTCATTTTGTATGGTAGTTATGCACTGAATTATGTCCTTTCTAGAAACGCCATATGTTGAAGTCCTAATGCCCAATATCTCAGAATGCGACCATACTCGGAGACAGGGTTTTTACAGAGATAATTTAAGGTAAAATGACATCATTAGGGGAACCCCTAGTCCAATATGACTGGTGTCCCTATAAGAAGAGGAAATTGAGACACAGATACACACAGAAGGAAACATGAGATGAAGATAGGAAGAGAAGAGAGCCAACTAGAAGCTGAGGCCAGGGGCCTGAACTAACTAGGTCCTTCCTTCATGGCCTCCAACAAAATCAACCCGGGTAACACCTTCCTATCTGACTTCCAGCCTCCAGAACTGTGAAGAAACAGATTTCTGTTGTTTCAGCCCTCCAGTCTGTGCTATTTTCTTATGGCAGTCCTAGAAAATGAATCCATATGATTGATTCTTTTTAATTAAAAAAATAACAATAATAAGAGATTAGAATTTTAAAGGCAATGCAAAAACACTCCCCTTCTTTTTTCTTTTTAAAGAAAATTCCCACTAATAGTTTCATATCCTCTCTCTCTCTCTCTCTCTCTCTCTCTCTCACACATACACACACACACACACACACACACACACACACACGATAGCATATAGTAAAAAATAATAGATATGTAATTTATAGTAAATTTATGTTGGTCTTCATCCTGGTTCCTGGCACCCTTGGTACTTTTGTAAGTGTTGAGAAAGGTAAAGTAGCTTCTGTTATGTTAATGAGGTGACCTTTGGAAAGCCTAACCAAAGGTTGGGAGCTAGTTGCCAGGGGAACCAACACTGTGACTGGGGGTTGGAACTTTCATCCCCTCTTCCCACCAACCAGATCTCCAGGGAGTGGAGAGGAACCAGAGATGAGTTCAATCACCAATGGCCAAAGATTTAATCAGTAAGGCCCGTGTAATGAAGCCTCCATAGATACCCAAAAGGACTGGTTCAGAGAGTTTCCAGCTTGGTGAACAAGAGTGCATGCATGTACCTCTGAGCAGGGCCCCCAAACTCAATCAGAGACAGAAGCTCTTGTGCTCGGGACTTGTCCTGTGTATCTCCTCATCTGGCTGTTGATTCTATCCTTTAATATCTTTGTAATAAACTGGTAATCTAGTGAATAAACAGATTTTCTGATCCTGGAGCTGCTCTCGACAATTCCTCGAACCCAGAAGAAGGTTGTGAGAAGCTCTGATGTGTAGCCAGGCTGTCCATAGGACAGTTAACACACGAGGTGTGGGACTGGCGTCTGAAGCGGGAATGGTTTTATGGGAGCGAGTCCTCAACCTTTGGGATCCGATGCTCTCTCCAGATGAATAGTATCGAAACTGAGTTGAACTGTAGGACACCCAGCTGATGTAGAAGAACTGCTTGCTGTGGAGAAAGAACACACACATCAAAACTGGTGTCACAATCGGTCTAAATGTTATTGATGTAATTGACACACACTCCCAGGGGTAGAAGAGTGATCCCTAAAGAGGTAAATGTGTTGCTTCTTTTCTAGGAAGAAGGTTAACTTATGCTACAGCATGTTAGCCATAGGCAGACACATTGAGAGAATGAAAAGAAATAGGTGAGAAAATACAAAGAAGGCAGAACTTGAGGAGCCATGAGGAAAGCAAGAGATCGCCTGGAAGCTAAAGGAACTTCAAAGGCCGGAATACGAAGATGGCATCTATCACTGTCATGAAGGGCCTTGGCCTCTCCACGGCACGGACTGAGGTATTTTTAGGGAATGGAAATATTCTGCAGTGTTTATATGCCATGCTGGTTTGTCTTGCTATCTTGTGAAATTTTAATGAAACTATTACAGAGGTGATCGTTAATCTTAATTTCAGTGATAAGGTAACAGGCTAACATCATAAAATCACAAGGATGCAGAGGGGTTTGGTCATCAAAAACTGGTGGTTACAGACAGGGAGTTGATGGATTGTCTGGGTTGAAATCCTAACTCCGTATCTCCCTAGCTATGTGACCTTGACCAAATTATTTAACCTTCCCGTGCCTCACTTTCTTCATCTGCAGAATAAAGTGACAATATTACCTCATCCATAGGGTTGTTAAGCTCAAATGAGTTAATAAAGCAGGGGCTCTGAGAACAGGACCCAGAATACAGTGAGTACCATGTAAATGTTTATCATCGTCATCGCCAATGTGAATTGCAAAGAAATTGTAACCATTAGACAGTTGCCATGTGTGTCTTTCTTTTGGGGATGTTAACCCCAGGTTTTTTAATGCCCAGAGCTCTTAAGGGGAGCAGATAGTGTGGGGAGAGAGGGCTTTTTATTAAATTCAAAGATGAAATTGAAAGAAGAGTCCAACTGAAGGAAAGCTTCAAAAGAAAGATCAGCAGAATGAAGTTAGCAAATAATAGAACGAATGACCAGGCATACATACCAGCCCACAGTCTGAAATACCTCCTTTAGAAACACTTTTTTCCTTTCTAATTCTTCTTCAGTATTTTCAATGGGAAGCATTCATTATGAGCCTGGGTTTCAAAAAGGAGGAAACGAGTGCTCATTTTTTAGCCTACAATCCACTTTCCATTTGAAACACTTTTTCCCCTGTCCTGGAATTACATTACAAATATCACAGAGATTTTACCCATTTTGAGCAACAAGCCCAAGTACTGAAGCCTTTGTTCTTGGAGAGGTCCAAGTGCTACTCAGGGCATGGGCTCAGCAGGAAGCAGGCATTTGTGGGATGATGATGGTGTGATATCTACAAGCAAGCTTGGGCATCCATTTGCTGTGGACCTTTCGAGACACACAGGCTAACATAACCACAAGAACAGCAAATGCCGGGTGGGAGTGCTCCTAAGTGCAGAAAGATACTTAACAGAAAGGGAGGTAGAGCCTTATCTCTAGGCTTTGTCTGCTGAGTGGGCTGGGGACTAGGGAAGATCCAGTCTTGGGAGAAATATTTTTTCGTTGTTCTCCAAGGTTTTCACAATAATAACTAAAAATGGAGTTTTTCTATGTGCCAACCAAACAGAAAGTGAACTCATTAATTCATTATCTCACGTATGCCTCACAGAAATGCCACAAGCTAAGTAGTAGTCCCACTGTTGTTTGAAGGAATGTGTTAGAGAAGTTGAGTAAATTTTCCAAAGTGATATAAATAGTAAAGGGGCAGAGGCAAGAGCTGAAGCCATGTCAGTCTGACCCCAAAGCCTGAGCTCTTCACCGTAGGCGACCCTACCCTTCCTCTGCTGCGTCACCACCGTATTTCCCCCTGGACTGTCCCTCCTCTACCCTGTGGCCAGTCTTTGTCCTAACTAACATCTAACTCCGATCATGTTATTCGTCTACATCGGACATTTTGATGGCCACCTATTGCCTCCCAAAAATCCTGAGCCTAGCTACGAAAACCATTCTGATGTCCCTCTCTATAGCCATCTGATGAACACTGGTTCCAAGCAAAGCACGCTGCCACTCTCAACTGTAATACGCCATCGCCCACCTCTTCTGCCTTGTCCTTACCTCCCTCTCTGCCTGAACTCTGTTCTATTCTCGCCCCTTCTGGGACACCTGCCACACGCTGGCCACCTTTTCTTGAGCCCTTCCTTTGTACTAACTTGGTGGGATCTTCCTTCTACCCTGTGAGGTGGATACTATTAGTATTTCACTTTTGTAAATGGGGAAATTCAGGCTCAGCCATGCCAGGTCCCAAGTCCCACAGCAAGTAAGTCAACGGAAGAGGACATGAACGCTCTTGTATGGTAACAGAATCTGACTTCCCACCCATTGTGCTGTGCGGGTGACCATGGCCATCCCCAGCCTTTGGAGCCTTGCGCATGTGCAAACCACTTTGCTTCCCAGTCCTGTAGCAGGGAACAGCCATTAGCTCCTATCTCCCACAGGGGCTCACACTGTGGGTCTCTGTTACAAAAATGACTCCACTCTGTTTCAGTTTGGCTGTGCCTTCCCCCATAAGATGTGCTCTGCGTGAGGCCATGCCATTCATCTGGGTCCTTCATGCACCTACTGCCATATCTGAGGCCCAGCAGGCTCGTACTTGATGTGTGCTACGCTCATTCAATGGCTGATTATTGAACTCCTGCAGAAATTCTCTCTCCCCGGCCACGTGCTCCCTGCTACAATCGTCTTCATCCTTTTTTGGCGCACACCCCCCTTGGAGATACTGATAGAAGCCATGCGTCTTTACAGCAGAGAAATGCAACCACCCATAAAATTTTACATCCTTCTTTAGGTAGGTCCTGAATTCTGGATTCAGAGTCTAATTGATTTGAATTTCAATTATTAGTGAATTGAATTGTTCTTATTATTTCCTTTTTTCCCATTATAGAAACCCAATAAGCTGGCTTAGACAAACGGAGGGTTGTTTTGGTTTTATTTTGCCTAAAAAGTCCAGCAAATGGTTACATTAGGGGAACAGAAAGTGTGAGCTTGGCTTCGGGAATAAATGGGATCAGAGATGCTGATGTTACGAGGATGTGCTACTCTTTGCAGGTCAGGGTTAGTGTCTCAAATCCACTTCCTCCATAAACTGGAAAATAAGCTTACTAGGAGGTCCTGTGCCTCACATCTTACCACCAGAGAGGTGGATGATCTCTCTCAGTCATTTAAAAAAGAGGAAAAAAATCAAGGAATTATTCAGAATGGCCAACTTAAGTGACGTGTCAGCTCCTAGACCGTTGGTCAATCCTGGAAGAAAAGCTCCATGTAACAGTGTTCTCAGAATGTGCACAAAGTAGAGAGTCCCCAGCTTTCTCACCAGCAACTCCTGGGCACCTGCTTGTCCCTCAGAGCACCCCCATTCTCGACACTCTTCCAGACAGTGCTCTAAGTCCCCAGTTCTTTGTTGTCCCACCTTCATTCCAGCACCGTCAGAATGTGCCCGCTCTGTGCCCCATCCTGACCCACCTCTTTGCTTTTTAAGGAAACAGCTAACTAATCCAGTAGAGTGATCTCAG
Source organism: Lutra lutra (assembly GCF_902655055.1). NCBI lineage: Eukaryota > Metazoa > Chordata > Mammalia > Carnivora > Mustelidae > Lutra > Lutra lutra. The sequence goes on from NC_062287.1 coordinate 6,885,368, forward strand.
CCAGACTCTGAAAGGGAAAGCACAAAACAAAGCAGAAACCATCACAGGACCCCTTCTCCCCCCTAGATAAGCTGTTTTATCAGTGGCCATCTCTAATAATCACTTTAATCAACAATGGTTCTAATAAAGACAATTTTGCCTAATTTTATAATTCCCACCCTTAAACCCCACTGACTTTTAGAAGTAGGGGAGTCCCTTAAATCGTCTTGTCCAAATGGCAACTAGAATTGATGAGTCATTTTCTTCCATTACGCAGCAATCTGGCATCAGGCCCTAAGCGAGAGCTTCTGGCCCCTAAGTCCCAGTACAGTTACCTTCTTGCTTCACCATGATGCATCAAGGAAAAGATTTGCTTTACCACAAGCCTGGGGGGCTTACCAGTGGCCAAACACCTGTTGCTTCCTCACTGAGACAAGGGTTGATTTCTTTACGTACGTAAAAGCAGGTAGAATTAGTTGGGTTTTATGGAGGCGTACACTCTAGGTGTTTGGAGCCAGGCTTCTTGTGCTCACACGTACATGCTTGGGCATGTTAGTTAACATTACTGTGCCTCTGGGTCCTTATCTAGAAAATGGGTCCTACAGTTCTTCTAAAACAATAGCCTCACTTAGTGTTTGTTGTTTCTTATGGGTTATGTCACACTATGTATCAGCAGCTCATACCAAATAGAGAGCCAGTAGCAACACCAGCCACCACCCTGGGTTTTAGAAGAATAAGTTAATTCATGAAAATCACATAGAACAGTGTCTAATGCAATGTAAGCATTCCACAAATGTAACAACTATAATTAAAGGGAAGTTGTCAGGAAAAGAAGGGAGTATTTTAAGGGCAAAGTCAACAAAATATAATTTTCTGGAAATCGAGTAATTCAAACCCCTGATTAGCTTGACTTTTTTCTGCCCCACCTTTTCATAAGAACAACACTAAAAAAAAAAATCTGTTACCAGGAATTTAGTTTAAGAATAGTAAGGTAATTGAGTATAAATAAACCTAAGAGATTCCTAGACTCAACCAATCAGTAAGTAAACAGGCTATCTGGGTCAGCTGCCCTTTGCAATCAAAACTGACATTCAGAATAATGATCTATGTGTCCTTAAATCCTGAGTCCTCGAGTTGATTATAATAATTGTGCTCCTTTGAGAACTGCTTGCCAAGCAGGCATTGTGTTAAGTGCTTAACATTATACATTATATACCGTGTACACACACATACACACTTAATCTTCTTAATTACTTTGGGAGTATAGGTTTATTCCAGGTTTACAGTTCTAAGGGCATTGTACTGATAAGGAATTTGTAGCTTGGAGAAGTAACCTTCCAAGTATGTACAGTTGTTAAGTATAGCTAAGATGTGAATGCAGCCTTGTGACTTCAGTTACCAAGCAGAGAGGATCGTGATTCTTTTTCTGTCACAACACAACAAAGGTTTGTGCTTAGCTCTAATTAACTAGAAATGGCAGCAACTTAGAGAACTTCATCCTTAGTCTGAGAATCCACTCACAGAGTACCTGTTTCCCAGTGTTTTCGATTATCCTTCCCTCTGCCATCAACAAGGAACCACAGGAATCGACTGTAGAACATAGATTTTTAACTCCATAAACACAGGATTGCATTTTAATCATTTCTGTTTCCTCAACAGAACCAAAAACAATAACTTCATGTTGACAAAGAATAAATGTTTATTGAACGTGGTGACAGATGTTAACTAGATTACTATAGTCATCATTTTGCAATAGATTCAAATATTGGATCATTGTCATATTCCTGAAATTAATGTACCATTATATATCAATTATATCTCAATAAAAATACACAAACAAAGAAAGAAAAGAAATTTAGCTATAATAATGCAAGACCAACTGAGAAAATACAAGCATTCCAAGGAAAAAAGAAAACAATAAAATGTTTTCTTTAAACTTCCTGAGATCTTTCTCCGAAGAGGACATGAAGATGGCCAACAGACATAGGAAAAGATGTTCAGCATCACTCATCATCAGGGAAATGCAAATAAAAACCAAAATGAACTATCACCTCACACTGTCAGAATGGCTGAAATCAACAACATAGGAAACAGTTGTTGGTGAAGATGTGGAGAAATAAGAACCCTAGTGCACATTGGGTGGAAAGGCAAACTGGTGCAGCCACTTGGAAAACAGTATGGAGATTCCTGAAAAAATCAAAAATAGAATTACCCTATCATCCAGTAATCACACTACTAGGTATTGACCCCCCAAAATACAAAAAAATACAAATTCAGAGGATGCATGTACCCAAACGTTTATTGCAAGATTATTTCAGTAGCCAAATTATGGAAGCAACTCCTATGTCCACTGACAGATGAATAGATAAAGAAGATGTGGTATGTGTATACAATGGAATATTACTCAGCCATAAAAAGAATGAAATCTTGCCATTTACAACAACATAGAGAGTATGATAATGAGCAAAATATCAGTCAGCCAGAGAAAGACAAATACCATATGATCTCACTCATATGTGGAATTTAAGAAACAAAATAAACAAAAAAGAGATTAGAAACAGACTCTTAACTGTGGAGAACATGCTGATGGTGACTGGGGGGAGATGGGGGATGGGTGAAACAGCTGATAGGGTTGAAGGAGGACACTTGTTGTGATGAGCACTGGGGTGTTATATGGAAGTGATGAACAACTATGTTGTACATTGTGTGTTAACTATGCTGGAATTAAAAAAAAAAGGGGGGGGGGAAGTCCCAAGGAAATGGATAGGTCAGATGAACAGGTGAGAGGTAAATCAAAGACATATAGCAGGATCATTCCTATGGGCTCAAACCAGTCAACAGGAAGTCACTGATAGAAAAGTGGAAAGATTCTATAAGATAAACTAGTTTTAAAGTACATATTCAGAGAGAGGGAGGAGCAAGACTTCAGAGGAGTAGAAGACCAAAATTTTGTCTGGTCCCAGGAATTCAGCTACATAGTTATCAAACCATTCTGAACACCTACAAACTCAATAGGAGATCGAAAAAAAGAATAACAGCAATTCTATGAACGCAAAAGCAGCCACCTTCTGGAAGGTAGAACGTGTGGAGAAGTCAATCCAAGGTGATATATGGGAAGAGAGACCGTGGGCAGAGTGAGACTCTGACAGCCAGCTCCCAGCAAGTGACAGTGCAGTGGAGCATGAAATCGAAACTATTAGAGTCTACTCCATGGAGAGACTGTGCTCCAGTGGCTAAGCGAGTGGGTGGAATCCTTGCTGGGAAAGTGTGGTCTCAGCACCCTCAAGGTCACAGAAACATCAGGGTGCCTGACTGTGGCAGAGCTCCCAGGTATTGGAGCAGGGAAGACAGCTGCAAAGACAGAGCCAAGGAGTAGGCTCTCTGCTTGGGGTTCCATAAACCGTGATCCATGGCACAGTCAGGCCACTACTCTTCAAGCAAGGACCCTACAAGTGGCAGATCTGGGGAGACTCCCCTTCCTCCCAGGGAGGAGCAGCATGGGAGCACACTACAGGAATGTGCTGGGGTTGGAGACTCCAAACAGGGCCATGTGCCAGAGATTGAAACAGTCACATTCCGGGTGAGCAGACAGTGTGGCCAGAGACCAGCAAGATGGGAGTGATTGATTTTCTCTGAGGGCACACTAAAGAGTGGGGCCCCAAGCTCTCAGCTCCTCTGGGGCCAGAGATTGGAGGCCACCATCTTCATTCTCCTCCTCCAAAGTGATGCAGAGAGCATTCAGGGAACCAAAGCTACTGAGAGCAAAACTGAGCAGATTAGTTAGCCTGATGCCTGGCAAGGGCAGTGCAATTCCGCCTCAGGCAAAGACATTTGAGAATCTCTTCAACATGCCCCTCCCCCAGAAGATCAGCAAGAACATCCAGCCAAGATCAAGTGCATCAATCAATGAGAACAGCAAAACTCCAGCACTAGGGGAATGAAGGACATACAATCCATGGCTCTTCCCCATGATTCTTTAGTCTTTAAAAGTGAGTTTATAAAATTTTCTTTATTTTTTTCTTTTTCTATTTTTTAAAATTTTTCTTTTCCTTTTTCAACCAACATCTTATGAATTCCTTTTTTAAAATCTTTTTTAATTTTCATTTTTACAATCATATTCTATCCCTTCATCGTATTTAACCTTATTTTTGTGTATATATAGGTATGTATGAGTGTTTGTGTTTGTGTGTGTGTGTATGTATATGTATATGTATATATATATATTTTTTTCTTTCTTTAAAACTTTGGGAGGCAGTTCTTCTAACAGACCAAATGACCCCAAAATCTTAATGGGGGCTTTGTTCTACTCACAAACCTGATCATATTCTCTTTTTTTTCCTCTTCCCTTTCTTTTCTCCCTGGTTTCAGGTCTCTTCTGATTTGCTTAGTGTATATTTTCTGGGGTCGATTTTATCCTTTAAGCATTTTGTTCTCTCATTCATCTATTCATCTCTGGACAAAATGAAAAAAAAAAAAACACAACAGAAAAGAAAGAACAAGAGGCAGTACCAACTGCTAGGGACCTAATCAATACAGACATTAGTAAGATGTCAGAACTAGAGTTCAGAATGATGATTATAAAGATACTAGCTGGTCTTGAAAAAAGCATAGAAGATACTAGATAATCTTTCTGGAGAAATAAAATCCCTTTCTGGAGAAATAAAAGGACTAAAATCTAACCAAGTTGAAATCAAAAAGGCTATTAATGAGGTGCAATAAAAAAGGGAGGCTCTTACTGCTAGGATGAATGAGTCAAAAGAAAGAAACAGTGATATAGAAGACCAAATGATGGAGAATAAAGAAGCTGAGAAAAAGAGAGATAAACAACTACTGGATCACAAGGGGAGAATACAAGAGATAAGTGATACCATAAGACAAAACAATATTAGAATAATTGGGATCCCAGAAGAAGAAAAATGGGGGGGGAGGGCAGAAGGTATATTGGAGCAAATTATAGCATAGAACTTCTTTAATCTGGGGAAGAAAACAGGCATCAAAATCCATGAGGCACAGAGAACCCCCCCAAAATCAATAAAAATAGGTCAACACCCCATAATCTCATAATAAAACTTACAAGTCTCAGAGACAAAGAGAAAATCCTGAAAGCAGCTCCTGACAAGAGGTCTGTAACCTACAGTGGTAGAAACATTTGATTGGCAGCAGACCTATCCACAGAGACCTGGTAGGAAAAAGGACTGGCATGATATATTCAGAGTATTAAGTGGAAAAATATGTAGCCAAGAATACTATATCCAGCTAGGCTGTCATTGAAAATAGAAGGAGAAATAAAAAGCTTCCAGGGCAAACAAAAACTAAAAGAATTTGCAAACACCAAAACAGCCCTACAGGAAATATTGAAAGGGGTCCTCTAAGCAAAGAGAGAGCCTAAAAGTAACATAGACCAGAAAGGAACAGAGACAATATACAGTAACAGTCATCTCACAGGCAATACAATGGCACTACATTCATATCTTTCAAGAGGTACCCTGAATGTAAATGGGCTAAATGCCCTAAAGAAAAGACACAGGGTATCAGATTGGATTAAAAAACAAGCCCCATCAATGTGCTGTCTACAAGAGACTCATTTTAGACCCAAAGACACCTCCAGATTTAAAGTGAGGGGGTAGAAACCGATTTACCATGCTAATGGACATCAAAAGAAAGCTGGGTGGCAATCTTTATATTAGAAAAATTAGATTTTAAACCAAAGATGATAATAAGAGATGACAAAGGACACTATATCATACTTAAAGGACCTATCCAACAAGAAGATCTAACAGTTTTAAATATCTATGCCCCTAACATGGGAGCAGCCAACTCCCATTATTAAACCAATTAATAACAAAATCAAAGGAACACATCAACGGTAATACAATAATAGTAGGGGACTTTGACACCCCTCCTCACTAAAATGGACAGATCATCTAAGCAAAAGATTAATAAGGAAATAAAGTCTTTAAATGACATAACTGGAACAGATGGACATCACAGATATATTCAGAGCATCCCATCCCAAAGCAACAGAATACACATTCTTCTCTAATGCACATGGAACATTCTCCAGAATAGATCACATCCTGGATCACAAATCAGATCTCAACCAGTACCAGAAGATTGGGATCATTCCCTGCATATTTTCAGACCATAATGCTTTGATACTAGAACTCAACTATAAGAGGAAAGTTGGAAAGAACTCAAATACATGGAGGCCAAAGAGCATCCTACTGAAGAATGAATGGATCAACCAGGAAATTAAAGAAGAATTGAAAAAATTCATGGAGACATATGAAAATGAAAACACAACTGTTCAAGATCTTTGGGATGCAGCAAAGATGGTCCTAAGAGGAAAGTATATGGGAATACAAGCCTTTCACAAGAAACAAGAAAGGTCTCAAAAACACAACCTAACCCTACACGTAAAGGAGCTGGAGAAAGAACAGCAAAGAAAGCCTAAACTCAGCAAGAGAAAAGAAATAATAAAGATCAGAGCAGAAATCAATGAAATAGAAACCAAAAGAACAGTAGAGCAGATCAATGAAACTAGGAGCTGGTTCTTTGAAAGAATTAATAAGATTGATAAACCCCTGGACAGACTTATCAAAAAGAAAAGAGAAAGGACCCAAATTAATAAAATCATGAATGAAAGAGGAGAGATCACAACCAACACCAAAGAAATACAAACAATTATAAGAACGTATTACAAGCAAGGATACACCAGCAAATTTGACAATTGGGAAGAAATGGATGCATTCCTATAGAAGTATAAACTACCAAAACTGAACCAGGAAGAAATAGGAAACCTCAACAGACCCATAACCAGTAAGGAAATTGAAGCAGTCATCAAAAATCTCCCAAGAAACAAGAGCCCTGGGCCAGATGGCTTCCCGGGGGAATTCTACCAAACGTTTAAAGAAGAATTAATACCTATTCTCCTGAAACTATTCCAAAAAATAGAAATGGAAGGAAAACTTCCAAACTCATTTTAGGAGGCCAGCATTACCTTGATCCCAAAATCAGACAAAGACCCCATCAAAAAGGAGAATTACAGACCAATATCCTTGATGAACACAGTTCAAAAATTCTCACCAAAATACTAGCCAAGAGGATCCAATGGTACATTAAAAGGATTATTCACCATGACCAAGTGGGATTTATTTCTGGGCTGCAAGGTTGGTTCATCATCTGCAAATCAAACAATGTGATACAATACATTAATAAAAGAATGAACAAGAACTACATGATAGTCTCAATAGATGCTGAAAAAGCATTTGACAAAGTACAGCATACTTTCTTGATCAAAACTCTTCACAGTAGGCATAGAGGGTACATACCTCAATATCATCAAAGCCATCTATGAAAAACCCACAGCGAATATCATTCTCAATGGGGAAAACTGAGAGCTTTCCCCCTAGGGTCAGGAACACGGCAGGGATGTCCACCATTACCACTGCTATTCAACATAGTATTAGAAGTCCTAGCCTCAGCAATCAGACAACAAAAAGAAATAAAAGGCATCTGAATCAGCAAAGAAAAAGTCAAACTCTCACTCTTTGCAGATGATATGATATTTTATGTGGAAAACCCAAAGGACTCCACTCCAAAACTGCTAGAACTCATACAGGAATTCAGTAAAGTGTCAGGATATAAAATCAATGCACAGAAATCTGTTGCATTTCTCTACACCAACAGCAAGACAGAAGAAAGAGAAATTAAGGAGTTGATCCCATTTACAATTGCACTCAAAACTATAAAATACTAGGAATAAATCTAACAAAAGAGGCAAAGTATCTGTACTCAGAGAACTATAGAGTACTCATGAAAGAAATTGAGGAAGATGCAAAGAAATGGAAAAATGTTCCATGCTCATGGATCAGAGAAATAAGTGTTGTGACAATGTCTATGTTACCCAGAACAATATACACATTTAATGTAATCCCTATCAAACAAAATGGAATACTATGCAGCCATCAAAAACCTGAAATTTTGCCATTTGCAAGATGGATGGAACTAAAGGGTATTACGCTAAGCGAAATAAGTCAATCAGAGAAAAGACACTTATCATATGACCTCACTGATATGAGGAATCTTAGAAGCGGGTCAAGGGGTCGTGGAGGAAGGGAGGGAAAAATGAAACAAGATAGGACCAGGAAGGGAGACAAACCATAAAAGACTCTTAATCTCACAAAACAAACTGAGGGTTGCTGGGGGTTGAGGGGGTGTGTGGAGAGGGTAGTCGAGTTATGGACATTGGGGAGGGTATGTGCTGTGGTGAGTGCTGTGAAATATGTAAGCCTGACGATTCACAGACGTATACCCCTGGGGCTAATAATCCATTATATGTTCATAATAAATAATAATAACTAAAATGAAGCACTTAAGCACAATGCTTGACAAATAGTAAAATTCTCAATAAATAGGAAAAAAAAAATTGCACGTTCATTGTGTTAGACCCGGCCTTCAAGGGACCTACATTCTAAGCAGCATGACAGCTTTTTGAATAAAGCATAGGCCTATCATAAAAAAATTCAAAAAAATCTTTTAAAAGCAACAAAAAATTAACTGTTTCTTTAGAGGCAGGGGTGTTTTGTTCTATTAGACTTCAAATTTTCCTACCAAATTCTCAAAAAAAAAAAAAAACCAAACAAACAAAAGAATTTTAAAAACTTCATAAAATCCTTCAAATAAAAATTCAACAAAGCAAAAAAAAAAAAGTTTATTGAACAAACAAATGAGTAAATAAATATGTGTCTCAGCCTCTCCATCAGGGAGCTATATTTGAAAGAAAAAACATGTTCTGTCTGGAAAGACAGATTATAAATGCGAGCAGCATAAACTCCAGTACTTACTAGCTATGTGATCTTAAGCAAGTTAAATTAACTCTGATTTGGAAGTGGAGGGATTGCTTATCATTTTATTCCCAAGAATGGACAAATTACATGTGTGAAAAATTCTAAAATGCCTGATACATAGTGGCAATTCAAAGATTTATTTCATTTTCACTCCTTCCTTATTTTTTTCATTTCCACCATCAGCCAACTGTTTGTAGTCTCCAAGTCTAAGTCCTCAGACTTTTACCATTGATAAATAAAATCCAGCCCGTGCAAAACCCTTTGCAGTTTGCAAAGAATATCACGTTATGTTTTCTGAACATCACAGTAACTCTGACAGATAAGAGGACACAAAAAGCTGATTTCATCTCAAGTGACAGGATACAAAACCTGTTCTGTTCTTGTTTATAAAGTGAGTAAATAGTAGTGCCAAGATTCAAATCTGGATCTGCTGGCATTCATCCTGGGCTCTTCTCAATACTTCAAATGGCTTTCGAAGAAAGTGAGACGAATCGTACATCTTTCATATGAACTAATATGTATGTTCCAAGTGTGGAGTTATGTGAAATCATAATAATCATAAAATCATGTCTTCTTCAGGTTTAACCTATACTACCCTTCCTTAGAGAAATAACTTCATTTGGTTCAGATAACCGATTATGGAAGTTTTTTACAAGGCATCGCTCTAAATGTTAACACTTGATAATGGCAGGACCACAGCTTGTACTAATAGCCCTAAATAAGATGCAGAGTTCATTGACTCCAGGTAAAGCCTCCAGCTTTTGTTGTGTGGAGTAATCAGATCAGATATATACAATTAATCAGGACTGCTATTTTTTTTTTTTTTTTAGAGGTGGGAGAGCAGTAGAGGGAGAGAGAGAGCCTGATGCGGGGCTTGATTTCATGACCCTGAGATCATGACCTGAGTCAAAATCAAGGATTGGACTGAACCACCCGGGAACCCTATGATCAGGACTGCTTTTATTAAAATTCTAGTTTTTATATGCTGTTCAAAAGAATTTTACTTTTCCTTCTGACCTTTGAGATTACAAGGAAAAAATAGGGGGAAAATGACTATAAGCTAAAGTTTATTTTCACCTGAAAGGTTATTTTTATGTTTTTGTCATTTTTATGCACTTTGTCAAAGTGCAAAATATTTTTGTGCAATTATTAAATTATTCACCACTGTGCTTCTTTCTGGGGTGCCATTGTACCACCAAATCCATGTCTCTGTGCAGAAAGAAAAATAAGTGAATTCTGAGTCACTTCAGGAAACCAAGCATTTTCAATAACAGCATACTACCATTATTTGCCATCTATTAAACATCAAGAGATGCTTCAGAGTCTTTCATTTACTGAGACTTTCAAAGAACACCGTGTTACGCTAATCCCAGTTTAAAGAAAATTCAGGATCTAAATATGGCTGAAGAGGACAGAAACTGGGAGAGAATGACAAGGCTTGAGGACAGAGCGGCAGTGTTGGCCGCCATCTTCTTGGCTCTGGTGTCCAGTGTGTGGACCCTCCACCCTCATGGAGTGCTTTTCTTTCAACTTTATTCCTCATAAAAGAAAGTCCCCTCTCAGGATGAGACACTGAGGTGTGGAGTCCTAGGAATCTGACTGGAGGGGTACCAGTCGCCTGAGGGACTGGCTCAGGGGGAAAGTCAGTTCCCCCGAGATGAGGTCAGCTCTCCCACGTTCTTCCTACCCCGTCCCAGCCCGAGTCCCAGAAGGAATTCACATGGACAAGGCCCTACGACCTACGCAGACCAAATCAGGTTTTCCTCTCCCCTTCAGAATCCCAGGGCATCCTCATGGTCCTTCTCTTGTCGGTTCAAAACAATTATTATGGGCCGCAAGTGTTCAGGCAAACGTCCGTGAGCGTAAAAGCTGAGGTGACTTGTCATTAATTTTTGCCACCGGTTCCTGGTGTGAGTAGAATTATGGCAATTTTGTGTATCAGAGAAGTTATTTTTCCACATAAATGGAGTCAGACCACCCTCCCTCGTCTCTCTGTGGGCCACAGGACGCTGGAGCCGCTGTCCTGAGACTTTGCCGGCAATGGCTGCTCAGTGCTGAGAGCTTACCTTTGTGGTGAACACGGGCTGCCAAGTCATCTGCCCAAGCCGATGAGCAGGAAAATGGAAGCTGATGGAGGGAGTTCGCAGTCGTATTTCCAGACAAATTACACCAGATCTCCTTCATTAGGGCATGAATCCACAACCACCAGCAGAGATTTATATCAACCTCATTTAGCATCAGACCTGGCTCATGGGAATAATAAAGCTAATAGAAAAGATACTGCTGTGGGTACAGGGCAAGATGCTTGAATTGTAAGCAGGATGAGTTGTCACCCGAGTGCTATGACTAGAGGCTTCTTCTGACCACAAACATCGCTCTAAATAAGCCGGGTGGCATTGTGCCTGAAATTCCTTGATTTGGGGCTTATTTCTCTGGTTTAGACATTGTGTCCACAGACCCCATTCTCTTTTCCAATGCAAGAGCCCCCAGAGGTAGGGGCGCCTGGGTGGCTCAGTGGGTTAAGCCTCTGCCTTCAGCTCAGGTCATGATCTCCCGGTCCTGGGATCGAGCCCCGCATCAGGCTCTCTGCTCAGCAGGGAGCCTGCTTCCCCCTCTCTCTCTCTTTCTCTGCTGCCTCACTGCCTGCTTGTGATCTCTGCCTGTCAAATAAATAAATAAAACCTTAAAAAAAAAAAAGAGCCCCCAGAGGTAGAGAGCATGAAGTCAGTAGGACACCAGTGTGAAAGAATGCAAGAAACCATTCTGTCTGTTGATAGAGGAACTGGAACAAGCCCCAGAACTGGACACCGTGAAGATGAGAGGACCCGAGAGAGACGAGGGAGAGAAACACAAAAGTACAAAAGTTTGGTGGATGTTGACATGACACATCAGAGGATGCCCATTTTTCTAACTCTCAGATTCCAAAAGGTGAGCTTTGCAATAAATAGTAGAGATATTTATACACGAATATTAAGGTATTTGTTTGCTAAAAATATCAAGAAACATGGCTGTGTTTACAAATAATGTATTATATCAATATGGAAATGCTCCTCCCTGTGGCATTTTTGTGGCAGAAGAAATACCTACTCTTCCCGTATAGATGGCAGCAACTTTAAAAATAAACCTTTCCGTTATTTTACCAGCAAAAACAGGCTTATTCAGGAATAAGAGATTATTACAATTTGGGACATGGAAGCTATGATAAAGTCAGGGGCTAGTCTGGAGAAGAGAGGAGAGGAGTGCTATTTTATAGTGAAAGGGGGAGTTGGACGGGGCTGTTAGAAACAGAAGGTCGATTGGAGGAAGCCCGGAGTTGGAGACGTAGTGGCTTTTCATTGGCTGAGCTGTGCAATCCCTCGCGGGCTGTGGGTACTCTTTCTTCCTTCCGCTGCGGCAGTGAGACACAAGCTTCTCCCTGTGGGAATGCCAGGGAGTGCAGGGCAGCCTCTTCCTGCTGGGGTCCGCCGCGGATGGTGCCGTAGGTTCACGAGAGCCCCCACTTCTGGCCTCCAAACTCCACTTTAATGAGGTTTTCTTTACTCCAAGTCACAGAGATGCTGTTACAGCATTCCTTTTGGAATCCTATTTTTGTAGACAAAAAATAATGGCATTATTGCAAATTCTCAAATTTTGCCTTCTGTAAAAAAAAAAGTTCTAATCTTACTTTATAATTCCACTTAAAAGCATTGGAAAAAACGTCTGACAGTCTCCCACAGACCCCTCTGGAATCATCCATTCCCATTTGTTCTTGTTCTTGTGGCATTCGTTGGTAGTGCTTCAGGGCCCGCCGGGTTGTGGCTGCGTGCAGCTTATGTCGCCCATCCCCTCAGACTTCCCCACCTCCGAGATGCGGCTCCTGTCCTTGCCAAGTTCAGAGATGGCTCCAAGTGTGCTTCCCCAGCAGCCTGTCCGAGGGGGACGGGGGCTGAGCCATCCGCACGGTGTCTGTGTCAGCCTCTTCGCTACCAACTTATCAGATGAACGAGATCAAACTGTTGAGCTGCCTCTTTAGTCCTGAACGCGGAGCATCTGGTGTTTGATTGTGTATTGCCGCGAAAGAAACAATAATCCTCAAACATTTTGATCACGAGTACATTTGTGTGTGAAGAAGAATGTCTCCCTGCTGGTAAATGTCTTCTTAGCTTTGATAAAAAGGTGTGGAAGACATCACGCAGCATCTCAAATTGCCAAGGAAAGCAGAGACTCATAGACCACTTTGGAGTTTGGGGAAGCCTGCAAGATCGTTTAACTCCATTCCCGATCTAAGTTACCTCTATAAATGTAGAAGTGAAGGAGTTGGTGCCTGAAGGGAAAGTGAGTGTCCCGGATCACTGCCTTCGTTAGCAAAGGGTGGCGGCAGGGCCCAAATCAAAATTCGGATGCCAGTTCGTGGGAGGACGGGAGTGGCCTTGCCTCCGGCTCCAGCGGAGGCAGAGCCTTGAATGCCCCCACAGACCAATGTGCAGGTGTGAGACAGCGCAGAATGAAGGGCGATCGGGACTGATTTCTGTCTGAGGGCACCGCCATTTGGTCTGACTTCAACATTCCCCTGGACTGGTGAGTTGGCCTTTGAGATGGGCACTCTGCGTTAGCTCACTTTATTCTTTAAATCAGCCTGGCCAGTCTGAAATAATAAGAAACAAAGGGAGATGAGAATTTTGAAAATGATTCAAGTGGGAGAAGCAATGCTAATTAAAAGTCAGGTGGGGTGGGGCGCTTGGGTGGCTCAGTGGGTTGAGCCTCTGCTTTGGCCCAGGTCATGGTCTCAGGGTCCTGGGATCGAGCCCTACATTGGGCTCTCTGCTCGGCAGGGAGCCTGCTTCTTCCCTCTCTCTGCCTGTCTCTCTGCCTACTTGTGATCTCTCTGTCAAATAAATGAATAAAATCTATAAAAAAAAAAAAAAAAGTCAGGTGGGGAAACTTCAGAAGGATGACGTAGTCCCTGAGTTGTTGACTAGTTGTTTTTTGTTTTTTGTTTTTTCCCAAAGACCCAGCCCTAGTTAGCAGGGATAGCATCTCCTAATGCAAACTGAGGGACGCAGCTGCAGGCTTCCTGTTTAAGAATGTCCTCCCAGGAGCCAGCCACAAACTCTCAACCGCTGAGCATTCTCACCTCTGAAAGCACGTGGTTGGACCTTGGCGTGGTTGGACTGGACAATGTGTCCATCCTTGAGTAGCTAACTCTCACCAACAAAAGTTCCAAGGGAATTGAATGGGGGGAAAGTAAGATGTGGTGATATTGAGTGTACACGATGAGGAAAAAGAAAAAAAATATTGTATATTAATCACATAGTAGGTGCCAGCCACCATGCAAAGGGCTCCACAGACAACATTTTTTTAAATCCCACAATAACCCTATGAAGTGGTATTAGTGCTATTTTCTGACTGAGGAAAATGAGACTCGTGGAGGTCAATTAATTGCACAAATTCACAGAGCTAATGAACGCAAGAGTCACAGAGATAGTTAACTGTTCATTAACACTTATGCTTCCCGATGTAAAAAGGTAGAGCTGCTCCGGAAAGCCATATGCCAGTTCCTCAAAAATTTAAAAATAGAATTACTGTATGATGCAGCAATTCTCCCTATGGGTATATATGCAAAAGAATTTGAATGTAAGTAACCCAAGAGATATTTGTGTATCTGTGTTCCTAGTACCATTAATAACAACAGCCAAAAGATGAAAGTAACCCAAGTGTCCATTGTCAGATGAGTAGATGAATAAAATGTGGTGTATCCATACAATGGAATATTCTTCAGCCTTAGAAAGGAATGAAAATCTGACACATGGCACAACACAGATAAACCTTGCAAACGTGCTAAGTAAAATAAGCCAGACACAAAAGGAAATTATCACATTATTCTAGGTTCTGAAGATGGGTGGCAGGGTTGGTTGCTTAATGCCACTGAACTCTACACTGAAAACTGGTTAAAGTGGTTACTTTTATAATATGTATATTTTGTTACAATAAAAAAGTATGTTCCCCCTTACATAGTATAGCATTATTTGGGGAATGGGTCCCCAGCCAGTCACTACCTTCCCTAGCACCCCTTGCATCCCGGTGGGCTGTATGAATAGTTCTCACCAATGGAATATGTGTGGAAGGAATGCATATTGCTTCTGGACCAAGACAGTTAAGCAGATGTGCCTTCTTCACCCTCTCTTTCACAATCTGCTGGCTATACCGCAAGAAAGTTGGGACTCTGAGGAAGGGAGGGGCCATATATTGGGAGGAGCCTGGCTCCCCGAATCACCATATGGTAGAGAATTGCATGGGACTTAGGAGAGTGAGAAATAGAATTTTATTGTAAGTTACTATAATTTTGGAGTTCATTATTACAGTGGCTAGCATTTCCCTAAGCAATACATAGAGGGATTTGGTAATAGAAGGTAGACCCAAAAAGCTGGAGCACTTCTAATGTAGACAAGGCCAAGGAACATGGCCACCAGAGGCCTAGAATTAACATGAGCACCGGCAACCAGTAGACACAAGGATGGTCACGGAGGTTGGATTTTGAACTGGAGTAAGGGGCAATCTAACCCACTTTGATGTGACAGACCTTGTCCAATAAAGATGGGACCATGGTAAAAATTGCTAAGGACTTACATGACCTAGAGGAAATGCTAAAAATTAGCTTCTGAATTACAAGAAAGTATGTGATTGGTGACCTCGACCTAGGAGATAAGTTTCTAAAAATGAATTTTATAATCATCAATGCTACCATAAAAGCAACCAGCAACATTGTTGTGACTGTGATCTTCACTTAGTTCTGTAGAACTTTAGCTTACTTAGAAGATGCCTCCTGATTCAGAATAAGTTCCATGAGTTAGGCCACAGGGAGTTCGGGAACACAAAAGAATTGGTGAGCAGTGCATTTCACACGATCATCAGAAGTTAGAGTTTGTGCTGCAGTTCTCACGGAATATTATAGCTGACCCTGAGGCTAGGAAGCAAGGCCACTGTATTTATTGACCGCAAAGCTTCTGCCAATGGGCGATAGAGTTATTCATTTATCTGTGAGCCAAATATGGAAAGTACCTTTCTTCTGAAAGAGTTTGTGTTTTTAGCTTAAAATACCAAATAGAGCATTTAAGTAAAGCAGAATCCAAGAAAGGAGTGCTTGGATTAAAGCACAGAGCATAAGGCATGGGTGGGCACTACCATGCCTCCAAGAAGGTTCGTTGTTTTTCCCAGGGTCTATCTCCAGTGGTCCCTGGGGAGGAAGCTAACAGAGCAGAAAAGAAGCGAGGGGTCCCATTCAAGGCAGTAAACCAGAGGAGCTTCCAAAGATGGAAATTATGAAATAGGTGATTCTTCCAGGACTGCTTACCCCAGAACATAACATAGGGAATAGTAGGTCAGAGATAAAGGAGACGACAGCCTCCGAGTAAGGGTTCTTTTTTCAGCTTAGAGTAGAGTCATCAGGGACCCAATGTAGAACCAGGTTCTGATCCCGTGTCGCATGCGGAGTTGCACCTGAAGCAAGTCGCAGTCAGCACCTCTGTTAGGTAATGCTCGAGGTGCTGAGTGTTCAGTGAGTACAGGTGTCCAGGGGAGTCACAGCCCAGGCTCGATGACGTCAGCGTTTGCGGTTGGAGAGACTCACTCCGCGGATGTGTGGCCGCATCACAGGGCACCCCACTGGTAAAAACAGCACGAGCCCCGTCCATAATAAAGGCTTATGCTTATATATACACACATGTAATAGCTTTGGAGAATTAACGAGAAGAATCCAACTTTGCAGAAGAAACAGTACGCCTCAGAATGGGTAACCCCAGGCGGAAGACCCTGGTCAGCGATCATGGCTGAGAAGAAAGGCAGCCACGGTTCTACAAGTAGTGTGAAGCGGTCCTTGAACGTGCTTGTATCCACCTTTCTAGGAAACGCCCGGGCATCCTGGGGAGGAGAGAGCCGGAAGAACCCTGCTCCTCGGTGACCAAGCAGCCACCTAGGGACATCCCACCTAAAAACAGTCTCCACAGAACATGAGAAGAAGAGGAACTTCCCTCCCCGTCAGCAGGCAGCAGGCACAAAGGTAAGAGGTTAAGAGGTAGTGCCTCAAGGAATGTTTGAGGCTGTCACTGGATCAGGACACCGCATGGATGCCTAGAGCTAATCCAACCCAGAGTCCGTTCTGGATGGGAGTCACAGGTCACAGGAAAAATGAAGAACCACAGAATGATCTAGGTCAGCAATTCACATACTTTGAGGTCTCAGGGCCCCTTTGCCATCTTAAAATCTTTCAGGCGCCCCAAAGAAAGTTTGGTTATGTTGGTTCCATATTGACATTTACTATGTTAGAAACTAAAGGGTCGTTTTAAAAATATTTATTCACTTAAAATAGTAATTAGATGCATAATATGTTAACATTTTTATGAAAATAGCTATATTTGAGAAAAGTAATGTTATATTACATTTTTGCACATCTCTTTAATAGCTGACATAAAAGATGATATCTACATTCTCAAATCTACTTCTATAGTTAGTTTCTCAGGATTTATTGCTTCAGTTGAAAGATAGGATGAAAACCTGTCTTACATAGTTATATAGTTTGAAAATGGAGTAGTATTTCAATAGTCTTTCCAAAGAACTATAGATAATCTTCTTTGATACTATACCAAAGCCTAAAAGTAGTGGTTTCTTACAGCAGCAAGTTAATTGCAGTGTGGGTTCTGGAAACATATCACATATATACTCCATTCTAAAAAAATCTATTGGTTTATCTTGCACATTGATTGAGTCTTTTGTATGTGCATGATTTTTTAATATCATGTATTGATTGGTTAGAAGATGTTGGTTCACTGAGTTACACCAATCTTCCAAATGTTGACTACATATCATTATCTACTGTCAAAAAAAATTACATTTTAAATACCTCCCCTTACGGTTAAAGAAAAGTCTTTGAGCGAATAGTAGTAGCAGCATAGCTCACAGCAGCTGATGCAAGTTTTCTACAATTTTAATTTTCATGTAAAAGCTGAAATTTTATCACTGGCAACAAACACAAAAGGTTGTAAATTGTTTTCCTTGAAGGTAAAGACTTACTTTGTCCATTTTTGAGGAAATGACTACCTAAATATCCAAGTCTAAATAACATGCTGTGCCTGGTAGTCATACTTTGAAGTAAAAAATGCTGTTCCACAAAAATAAATAAATTAATTAAAAAGCTCTACTTTAGTTTGCAACTCAAACAATTACACAAATGCTCTTTCAAGACAAGCACTCAAGCATTCTACTTCAGTATACAGAAGTAATTTACACATACATTCTATTTCATTACCCAGAATATTAAAATAATGCACACTCAAGATTCAAGATTTAATAAAATTAATACTTTAAACTGCTTCATTGAAAATATTCTTTTTTTTTTTAAGATTTTATTTATTTATTTGACAGAGAGAGATCACAAGTAGACAGAGAGGCAGGCAGAGAGAGAGAGAGAGAGGGAAGCAGGCTCCCTGCTGAGCAGAGAGCCCGATTCGGGACTCGATCCCAGGACCCTGAGATCATGACCTGAGCCGAAGGCAGCGGCTTAACCCACTGAGCCACCCAGGTGCCCTCATTGAAAATATTCTTAAGCAAAACTGATTTTTTTTTATGTGAGTGTGTGGCAGTGAAACTAAATCTCTACAAAATTTGGTGCCACTGCCTTGATTCATACTAAGACATCGATGCGTTTACCCGCCATTGATTTTGTACCATCATAACAAATGTCAACATAGTGGAAAAAAAAACAAACTACTGTTTTAATATTATTATGAAAGTTGTTTGTACCTCACGGACCCCCTATGGAGACCTTCCTGGGGTCTGTGGCCTCGCTGAGAACTGCTGATCTAGGTCAGCACTTCTCAAACTTGACCACTCGCTAAAATGCTTGAGATGATTTTTTAAATCCTGGTTCCAAGCCGTATCTTTGGCTAATTAAATCAGATTTTGGGGTGGTAGAACCCAGTCATCAGTATTTTTTAAAACTCTTTTGTGATTTCAGCATACAGCCAAATTTGAGAACCACTGACTTAAGTTCACTCTTGTTCAGTTCCTATTAAATGAAAGAGGTGCGAAAGCTCTGAGCCTCCAGGAGATACCAGCAAACTCAGGCACCTACCAGACATTGTGATATAGGGTGGTGTATGCATACAAAATCCCAGAAAATACTCTTTGATACCTGATTCCCAGACTCTGACCTATGTATTGTCGCCATTGCTAAGTACATGATGGGCAAGAATGCAGACCGTACTGGCTAAGGATTCCAGACTAGTATTAGTAGTAGAAGCAGTATTCCAGACTACTACTACTACTAGTAGTAGTATTCCAGACAAGTAGTAGTAGTAGTAGTAGTAGTAGTATTCCAGACTAGTATTAGTAGTAGAAGCAGTATTCCAGACTACTACTAGTAGTAGTAGTAGTATTCCAGACAAGTAGTAGTAGTAGTAGTAGTAGTATTCCAGACTAGTATTAGTAGTAGTAGCAGTATTCCAGACTAGTAGTAGTAGTAGTAGTAGTAGTATTCCAGACTAGTATTAAGTCTCTGATACTTATTTCCTTTGTGTTGTGGCCAGAATACTTAGCATCTTTGTTTCCTTGCATGTAAAATGGTGATGACCATAACATGTGTCTAAGTGGGTTGATGAGAGAATTAAATGAGCAAATACATGGTAACTCTTAGAACAGTTCCTGGCACATTAGAAGCACTATTTTAAGTGTTGGCTATTAATATTATATGCTAAAATGTTTTGTTTCTCTCTTTTTGTTCACTCAAGATGCCCAATAGATAATATTTCTTGAATAAATCAATCTAGAGGCAGTGCATTAGAATACAAGAAATGCGGTCATTCCTGGAGTTAGCTTGCAAGGGTTACACAGGCTTTCAAAGTTCAAGCCTTAACTATAATGTGTGGATTGTGCATTCAAGACATATGCATGTAGGGGCACCTGGGTGGCTCAGTGGGTTAAGCCTCTGCCTTCGGCTCGGGTCATGATCTCAGGGTCTTGGGATCGAGCCCCGCATCGGGCTCTCTGCTCAGCAGGGAGCCTGCTCCCCTCTCTCTCTCTGCCTGCCTCTCTGCCTACTTGTGATCTCTCTCTCTCTCTCTCTCTCTGTCAAATAAATAAATAAATCTTTAGAAAAAAAAAAAGACATATGTATGTAAAGTACTTGGTACAAAAGAGATGATCACTAAATTGTAGCTTTTAGAATTTGTTTTTAATTATCTTATGTAAGTCATGATCCTGTTTGGGTTTTACATTCCAAACTGGAAAGTGGGCATAATGGCTTACATTAAGCCAATTTCAGGTGGTAGATATGCTAATCAGATCATTCAACACATGCGAAAATCTCTAATGTCGTGACACAGAAATGAGAGGGCACACATTCTGTATGTGTTCAGTGTCCTAGAGACCTTTCTCTCCCACAAAGCCTAACACTCTCACCCTTTAAGATATCTTTCCACCTAAAAGAAATGTGTTTCTGGAAGGTCCCTGTTAAAATGTACATGGAAAGAATGGTATATACACTTTGGCTTTTAGTAACCACAGTAAATACCTAATAAACGGTGGTTTAGTGAATTCCATGAAGTACAGAATTCAGATTTTAGAAGTTCTTGGTATTTCCCAATTGAATGGCCAGAGATGGAAAACTATAGTAAAAAGAAGGAAGAGAAGAGGAGAAAACCTGCTAATCTGCTGTCTCTGTTTCTCACTGGTCTCCAACGCAGCATTAACTACTATTAGTTCCATTTCACAGATGAGGAAGTAGAGGCTTAGAAGAGTCATGTGACCTGCCTAAAGTTTATAGATAAGTGACGAGAACTAAGATTCAAATCGGATCCAATTCCAACGACATGCTCTTAAGGGTTACAGCCTATTATTAAAAATAAAAATAAAAATAAGGCAGAGGACAAGAGGCAGAGTGAGTGTTGAGGGAGGCACGAGAGCCCCTAACCATAGGACTGACAAGATCAGGATGTTAGAGATTGAATGTGTGCCCCCAAAATTCATATGTGGAAACCTAATCCCAGTGCAGTGGCATTAAGACATATTAGGGCGCTTTGGGAGGTGCCTAAGTCATGAGGATTAGCCCCTCATAAATGGGACTGGTGTCCTTGTAGAAGAGATGCCAGAGATCTCCCTCACCCCTTCCTCCATGGAGGACACAATGAAAACACAGTGGTCTGCGAACCAGGAAGCAGACCCTCACCAGATGCTGAATTTGCCAGCACCCAGCTCTTAGACTTCCAGCCTTCAGAACTGTGAGGAATACATTTCTGTTTATAAGCCCCGCCTCCACTACCATGTTCTGTTATAGCAGCCCAAATGGGCTAAGAAGAAAGAGAGAAAAATGATAATAACGAGAGACTTGCTCAATACTTTGACAAGAAAAACCCACTAACGGCATAGGAATTCTGCTTTAAAATAACCCAGAACAGGGGGCATGTGGGTGGCTCAGTTGGTTAAGTGTCTGCCTTCAGTGCAGGTCATGATCCCAGGATCCTGGGATTGAGCTCCCATCGGGCCCCCTGCTCAGTGAAGAGTCTGCTTCTCCCTCTGTCCTCCCTCCCAACTCATGCTCTCTCTCTCTCTCAATAAGTGAATTAATTAATTACCCCGAAATACGTTAACACAATCACATGTACATGCTGTGGCTATTGTAGATTTTAGAAAATACTTGGGTTCTGAGTTTTCTATGCCATTTCATCCTCTGTCACTAACCAGCACCAGCCCACCAAATAACACCTTCCTTTCTTATCCATATTGCCCACTCTGCCTAAAATACTGTCCTTTCTCTCTCCCTACCCAGCGTCTGTGTCTCCTCTCAAGGCTCAAATCTGGTCTTACCTCCTCTGGAAAACTCCCATGGCTTTTCCTCTCTTCCCAACTCATGTTGCTCTACATCTTGTGATGTACAGTGTTTGTTTATACACAGTGCTGTCTTCCATTCTTCATTGATTGCATTTGCTCTTAACTGGATTTTCCTAGGGTGTGTATTCTCTTAATTATTTTTTTAAGAATGAAAAATCTTTTTTTGTTGTTATAATTATTTGCAGCTTTTATTTTTAAAATTTTATTTTATTTTATTTTTTTCAGTGTTCCAGAATTCATTGTTTATGCAGCACACCCAGTGCTCCACGCAATACATGCCCTCTTTGATACCCACCACCAGGCTCACCCAACCCCCAACCCTCCTCCTCTCCAAAACCCTCAGTTTGTTTCTCAGAGTCCACAGTCTCTCATTGCTTGTCTCCCACTCCATTTCCCCCAGCTCACTTCTCCTCTCCTCCCAATGTCCTCCGTGTTATTCCTTATGCTCCACAAGTAAATGAAACCACATGATAATTGACTCTCTCTGCTTGACTTATTTCACTCAGCATAATCTCCTCCAGTCCCATCCATGTTGATACAAAAGTTGGGTATTTATCCTTTCTGATGGAGGCATAATACCATTGCATATATGGACCATATCTTCTTTATCCATTCGTCTGTTGAAGGGCATCTTGGTTCTTTCCACAGTTTGATGACTGTGGCCATTGCTGCTATGAACATTGGGGTGCAGATGGCCCTTCTTTTTCACTACATCTGTATCTTTGGGGTAAATATCCAGTAGTGCAATTGCAGAGTCATAGGGAAGCTCTATATTTAATTTCTTAAGGAATCTCCACACAGTTTTCCAAAGTGGCTGCACCAACTTGCATTCCTACCAACAGTGTAAAAGGGTTCCCCTTTCTCCACATCCTCTCCACCACTTGTTTACTATCTTGTTAATTTTGGCTGTTCTAACTGGTGCAAGGTGGTATCTCAATGTGGTTTTGATTTGAATCTCCCTGATGGCTAATGATGATGAACATTTTTTCACACATCTGTTAGTCATTTGTATGTCTTCTTTGGAGAATTATCTGTTCATGTCTTCTGCCCATTTTTTGACGTGATTATCTGTTTGGTGTGTGTTGAGTTCGAGGAGTTCTTTATAGATCTTGGATATCAGCCCTTTGTCTGTAGTGGCATTTTAGAATATCTTCTCCCATTCCATGGGTTGCCTCTTTGTTTTGTTGTCTGTTTCCTTTCCTGTACAGAAGCTTTTGATCTTTTTTTTTTTTTTCGTTTTATTTGGAGTAAAAAGTCTTACTGTACAATTTGTAGTAAAATTTGTAAAGAAAATAAACTATGAAGAAGGAAGTAAATACATAGAGTCCCATCAACCAGGGAAATATCCATATAACCTTTTGATTAATAAGCTTGTAGGCAATCCACATGTTGTGTGTGTGTACGCGTGCGCGCGCACACACACACACACACACACACACACATACATACATATGTGCATGCACAAACCTACATAAAATTTTTAAAAAATTAAAAGCTGCTATAACTTTCTTTGCATTTACTTTTTATGGATATCTTTTATATTTATAAATATAGAATATCATCATTTATAATGACTACAACATTTCTAGTTGTATGGGTGGATATGCAATGATGTGTGTAGCCTTTCTTCAGTCGATGGGCGTTAAGTTGCCTCTCACTTTTGTTATTATAAATGGCACCCAGACAAACAACTTTGAACAAATTTCTTTTCATACTTTTCTAATAATCTCATTAGAATAGGTTCCTAGAATCATAATTGCCTAATGGGATTATTTTGTTTTCTTCATTTCTATTCCCTGTAACATTTGATATAGAACTGTGTGCAAAGAAAATATAAGCCAGGTAGCCTAGGGATAATTCAGCCTGACAGATACAGGAAATCTCCAACATATGAACACTGAATAATACATAGAAATGTGGATACATTTCTCTGAGAAGAATGTACCCAGCCTAAATCCAAACACGCTGTGTATTCCCCAGAAAATGTCTTTTGTTTTTTACTCGGGAGAAAGTTTTTAAGGTTGATGAAGAGACAGAGTAAGTTAACGGTTTACCGGCAAGGGAAAAAAATAAGTGGATGGAACTCCTGTCAACTAAAATAGCTGTCAGAAGCATGACAGAAACCAAGAAAGGAAGATGATTTCTTTGCATTGTAATTCAGAACCCGAATATATTTTCTTCCAGTAGCACCAATGACTGGTTCAAATATCATTTTACAAAAGCACATTTAACTTAAAATGTACCTGACTGTATTCATATTATAGTGTCAGCAACATAGAGCCAAGCCCATTGCATTATTTCTATGGAAAATATATCGTGCATCACAACTACCTAAATTAAAATGTTACATGTTAATATAACCAGATCATAAGCTGGGGGCCTGCTGGTAGAAGTCTGTTGCATTTTACTCTGGCCAAATGTCAGTGGTGCTTTGTGTTGAAGACTCCCCTCAGCCTGAGCCTCAGTGTCCTCATCATAAAACGAGAGTGGCCAAAAATAAACTAAAATGAACCTTCCAGGAGTGAAATTCTATGATCCTATCAATCCTTGAGAAGCAGATTTCCTGGAGAGAACTATTCATTGGAGAATATTTACTTTTCATTGTGACCCAATCAGACTAAGTGAAAATAAATTTAAAATAACTTGGGAGGAACCCTGTGTAACACTAATCGCTAATTACAGTTTTATGCTAATCATAGTTATTAGAATGTAGAAGGGAAGAATTACTTATCCATAATGAAATTGAGATTGAAAAGACAATGTTTGTAAATATTTTCCAAAATAAAATGATTTGACAAGATTCCCACTAACAACCAGAAAGAAAAGCAAGGACTAGGCTTACCCCACCCCAAGAAATAATTTAAAAACTGAAATAAATATATGAAAAGACCATTTTCAACATGTCAGATATCAGAAAACAAAGGATAGTGATCTTCGAGAGTCAGGAAACCAAAGTCTGTGATTATACCAGTTTACTACCTGAAGAGAATTCACACACAATAGCACAGGGAAGGGGAAATTAGAAGATTCCATTAAGTCTGAGTTGTAAAGATAGAGCCGGGACAATGGGAAAACAAAGGAGGCTGGACATCACAAAATTATGTACTGGAGAGCAGAGAGCTGCACAGAGAGAGAGCTTCTAGAGAGATCTACAGAGAATCTTCTTCGAGTCTTTAGCTGAGAGTACTTACCAGATCATGTGTGAGAAGACACTCCCCAAAGCGAGGCACTAAAACGTCCAGAGATTTATTATAGGAACTGGCCCATGCAATCATGGAGACTGAAAAGTCCCATGATGTTTAGTTTGCAAGATGGAAAACCAGGAAAGCCAGCGATGTAATTTATTCCAAGTCTAAAGGCTGGAGAATTAAGGGGCCAATGGTGTTAGTCACAGTTCAGGTCTCATGGTCCAAGAACCAGGAGCACTGGTTGGATGTCTCAGCTCAAGCAAGAAAGAAAATTCATCCTTCTTCCACAGTTTCGTTCTGTTCAGGCTCTCAACAGAATGGATAAGACCCACCCACATTGTTGAAAGTTATCTTTACTCAGTCTACCAAGGCAAATGATTATCTCTTCAGAAATCCCCTCATAGACACACCCAGAAATAGTGTTTTATCAGTTGTCGGGCATCCCCTAGTCTAGTCAAGTTGATTAATAATATTTACCAACACAGAAAGAGTAAGCAAAAAAAGATTTTGCATCATTAGCACTAGAAGATTCACCCTAGATGAAATGTTTTCTGCTCGGGGGCACCTGGGTAGCTCAGTCAGTTAAGCATATGACTCTTGATTTCAGCTCAGAGCATGATCTTAGGGTCATGAGATTGAGCCGGTGTCTAGCCTCGCTTCAGGCTCCATGCTTAGCAGGGAGTCTGCTCGAGATCCTCTCTCTGCCTGGGCCTCTGCCCCCTCCACCCCCATCAGGTGGTGCTCTTGCATGCTCCCTCTCTAAAATAGATAAATAAATCTATTTTTAAAAATGTGTTCTGCTGTGGCTGATATCGAAGAGATTACTGCCTATGTTCTCCTCTAGGATTCTGATGGGTTCTTATCTCATGTTGAAGTCTTTTATCCATTTTGAGTTTATCTTTGTGTATGGTGTAAGAGAATGGTCGAGTTTCATTCTTCTACATATAGCTGTCCAGTTTTCCCAGCACCATTTATTGAAGAGACTGTCTTTTTTCCACTGTATATTTTTTCCTGTTTTATCGAAGATTATTTGACCATAGAGTTGAGGGTCCATATCTGGGCTCTCTACTCTGTTCCACTGATCTATGTGTCTGTTTTTATGCCAGTACCATGCTGTCTTGGTGATCACAGCTTTGTAGTAAAGCTTGAAATCAGGTAACGTGATGCCCCCAGTTTTATTTTTGTTTTTCAACATTTCCTTAGCGATTCGGAGTCTCCTCTGGTTCCATACAAATTTCTGGATTATCTCCAAAGGCAAAGGAAACAAAAGCGAAAATAAACTTTTCGGACTTCATCAAAATCAAAGCTTCTGCACAGCAAAGGAAACAGTCAAGAAAACAAAGAGGCAACCCACGGAATGGGAGAAGATATTTGCAAATGACAGTACAGACAGAAGATTGATATCCAGGATCTATAAAGAACTCCTGAAACTCAACACACACAAAACAGACAATCATATCAAAAAATGGGCAGAAGGGGCACCTGGGTGGCTCAGTGGGTTAAAGCCTCTGCCTTCAGCTCAGGTCATGATCCCGGGGTCCTGGGATCGAGCCCCGCATTGGGCTCTCTGATCATCAGGGAGCCTGCTTCCTCCCCTCTCTCTGCCTGCCTCTCTGCCTGCTTGTGATCTCTGTCAAATAAATAAAATCTTTAAAAAAAAATGGGCAGAAGATATGAACAGACACTTCTCCAATGAAGACATACAAATGGCTATCAGACACATGAAAAAATGTTCATCATCACTAGCCATTCAAATTAAAACCACATTGAGATACCACCTTACACCAGTTAGAATGGCCAAAATTAGCAAGACAGGAAACAACATGTGTTGGAGGGGATGTGGAGAAAGGGGAACCCTCTTCCACTGTTGGTGGGAATGCAAGTTGGTGCAGCCACTTTGGAGAACAGTGTGGAGATTCCTCAAGAAATTAAAAATAGAGCTTCCCTATGACCCTGCAATTGCACCACTGGGTATTTACCCCAAAGATACAGATGGAGTGAAAAGAAGGGCCATCTGTACCCCAATGTTTATAGGAACAATGGCTACGGTCACCAAACTGTGGATAGAACCAAGTTGCCCTTCAACGGACGAATGGATAAGGAAGATGTGGTCCATATACGCTATGGAGTATTATGCCTCCATCAGAAAGGATGAATACCCAACTTTTGTAGCAACATGGATGGGACTGGAAGAGATTATGCTGAGTGAAATAAGTCAAGCAGAGAGAGTCAAGTATCATATGGTCTCACTTATTTGTGGAGCATAACAAATAGCATGGAGGACAAGGGGAGTTAGAGAGGAGAAGGGAGTTGGGGGAAATTGGAAGGGGAGGTGAACAATGAGAGACTATGGACTCTGAAAAACAATCTGAGGGGTTTGAAGGGAAGGGGGCTGCGCGGTTGGGGGAGCCAGGTGGTGGGTATTGGAGAGGGCACGGATGCATGGAGCACTGGGTGTGGTGCAAAAACAAGGAATACTGTTATGCTGGAAAAAAAAATTATAAAAAAAAAATGTGTTCTGCCCCACCCAACAAGTTTATAACCCCAGAAAGAACTAAACTATTTCGAAGAAAATTAACCATATCACTGAGCTACAACAAGAATATTTATAGGAATAACTTCAAGTGACCTAATAGGGTACAACTGGCATATCTGTAGGAGGGGAAACAAATAAGTATTTATTAAATCAGTCTTGAAAATATGCATGACAGGACATAGTTTTTAAAATACCTGTTATTGAATAACATTTTCAGTATTAATTGAAAGAAGTTTTAAAAAGAAATATGTAGCATTTTCAGATGTGGATGAAATACAGATTATGCCATACCACCTTTCCTATCCAAGAAAGAACAATCCAGACAATTTGGGGGAAAAATTCATATTTTTAAAGACATTTAAGAGCCATAGCAGCAAAGAACATTCAATAAACTAAAATTCCAGAGATGGAAGCATCCTTATAATGAGAACAGTCTTCGGTCAGTCATTTCTTTCCTAGGATGTATTTGCTGATTCTGTTACAGGATTTTTTGCTGATTCTTTTCCTTCAGTGCCCATGATTCTTGGTCATGCAGAAGAGTGAAGAGGTAGATCAGACAAAGAGTGGTGGGCAGCAAGGCAGAGTTTGTTGAGTGATAGCACAAAGCTCCTGGAAAGGCTGGAGACCAAAGAGGGTTGCCACCAGAGTCTAGGGGCCTCTATGGGCTTGTTGCTGGCTGTTTTAATCTGATTAACCCTCCATGAATCTGTCACCCAATCAGATTTTTGTCATCTACCTATCACATGGAAAAGGGGGAAAGGCTCCTTCCAGGGTGCTGTAAAATTCCTTTAAGGGTTTTTTTTTTTTAAGATTTTATTTATTTGACAGACAGAGATCACAAGTAGGCAGAGAGGCAGGCAGAGAGAGAGGAAGGGAAGCAGGCTACCTACGGAGCAGAGAGCCTGATGCAGGTTTGGATCCCAGGACCCCAGAATCATGACCCGAGCCAAAGGCAGAGGCTTTAACCCACTGAGCCATCCAGGTGCCCCCCCTTTAGAGATTTTTTAAGGGTGGTTTCCTCTTAGGTCCATTAGGTCCTAAGACCTTGTCCCTGCCTGCCTTTCTTCTATCTGTCCTTCATCAATTCTAGGTAGAAGCTGAGAATCAGCTTTAGAAAGGAGACAAATGAGTCAGCAAATCTCTTAGTCATCATGGATTTAGAAGCTTCAGGAACCCTAAATACCCAACTTGTTTCTCTAGAATATGTTAACTAAATTTTGAGTCTATTTGGAGAGTTTTCAGGATCTGTAAGGAATATTCAAATCTCCTACAGTCACACATTCTTTAGGAAACAAAGTTACACTTAAGGAAGGATTCCTGCTTTAAACACAGAGCTCTCTGGTCCTCAAGACTGTCCTTGAAGCTGCAAGTGGCATTGGGCGGGGGGCCACAGAGCCAAGATGAAATCCTCTGAAAGGCAGACAGTCTCTCCCGCTGCTCTCAGGTCTACGGAGATAGAGAATTACCGGGTTCTCAACCAAAAGCAAAAGAGGGACATTTGGGGGGTAAAGAGAAGAACCAGAGATAGAGTTAGTCTTTTTCAACCTGCAAGCTAGAGCTCAGTCACTGACTAGATGAATGAATCAGCATCTAACTCCTACTCCATGATGAAGGAAAGCGTCCACTGTCCTGATGGGAAATGCCACCTGGCATCCCTGTAGTTACTTTCTATACGAAGTACAGTGTACAGATTGGTAGTCACAAGACACAAAGAAGGAAAATGTAGTCAGTATTCATGAGGAAAAAAATTAGCAGACTCACAACTACTTCTGATAATAAAGTTACTTGATAAGGACTTCAAAGTGGGTGTAGCTCATATCTTAAAGAAACTTGAAGAAAATATGGACAAATTTGATGAAAATATGAAGAACTTCAACAGAAAATGGAACCCACAAAAAGGATGGAATG
Source organism: Lutra lutra (assembly GCF_902655055.1). Taxonomy (NCBI): domain Eukaryota; kingdom Metazoa; phylum Chordata; class Mammalia; order Carnivora; family Mustelidae; genus Lutra; species Lutra lutra. Next base: position 6,914,686 of record NC_062287.1, read on the forward strand.
GATATTCTCAAGTAGCAAAAGAAAATCTTAAATGGAAACTCATTAGATACATTTATAAGCAGTATTTTTAATGCATGAACTTAGGTCAATCCATACTGAAGCACAGAGAAGGAAAAATGGGAATAAAGAGTACAACATAAGAGATATACAAAATACCACGGGTAAATAATGTGATGTAAGTAAAGGAAGTCCCTGAAGGACAGTAGAGAAAATTGAGAGAGAGTGGGTGAGCAGTGTTTGCGTGAATAATGGTAATTTTTTCCCCAAAATGAAAGAAAAAGCTTCAGCCCACGAATTTAAGAATCTCAGGGAATTTCAAGTTAAATAAAAGCAAGGAGAAGCATACCTAAGCACATGGTAGTCATGCTGCTACATTCAAAGGAAAGATAAAATGTTTAAAGAAGACAGAGGAAAAGAAAACAACCAACAATCCAGAAAAACAACAATCACATTTATCATTTGAAACAGAAATCATGAAATCCAGGAGATAATTGTATAACAACTTTGAAGTGCTAAAAGAGAAAACAAAACAAAACAAAAAACTGCCTATCTAGAATTCTATACCAAGTGAATATCTTTAAAAATGAGGGAAAAAATCAAGATATTTTCAGATGAACAAAAACTGAAAGAATTTATTGTGTATCCACATTTTAAGGAGTACTGTGGGAAGTTCTTCACGTTGAAGAAAAAGTAAAGTTCAGGAAGCTCTGAGCTACAGGAAAAAATTAAGAGCAGTAGAAAAGGTTAATATGTAGATAGTTATAAATAATGTTGGTTTTTTTTATAACAAAAAATATTTAAACATTATAACACAAAAAGAAGAGGGAAAATAGAGTTAAATTGTAAGATTGTTGGATTGCTCAGGAAATGATAGAAGTACTAATTTAACGTAGATAGTAAAAAATTAAAAATCTGTGTTATAACTTCTAGGACAGCTATCAAAAGAATTTGTTATTAAGGTGCTAATAATAAGTAATAAAAGATTTGATTAGTCAATAAAATACAAAAAAAAGTTCATAAGAAGAAAGAAAAATGGGACAAACAGAAAATACATAGCAAGATGGTGGACTTAAATTCAATTATATTAATCATTACATTAAATGTAGACCAACTACCCATTTTAATTAAAAGACAATTGTTGGATTAGAATAAAAATATACAACCATATGCTAATCACAGTCTGTACACCTTAAGTGTAAGGACATGCAAAAAAATTAAAAATGAAAGAATGTAAAAAGATATACCATGCAAACACTAGCTAAAGGAAGGGTGGTGTAGGTATATTAATATCAAACAGACTCTAAGTTAAAAAGTATTATGCACGTTAAGTATTATGCTTCTTAATTAGTAACAAATCAATTTATTAGCTATAGATAGCATTAATAAATTTGCGCTTTCCTGATAATGTAGTTTCAAGATTTATAAAGCAAAGTTGACAGCATAAAAGAGGAAATACAAAAATACATAATCATTTTTGTGAGTTTTACCATAGTTCTCTCTGTTATTGATAAAAAAGGAAAACAAAAAAAAATCAGTAAGGATATAGAAGGTCTGAAGAGCTCAGCTAAGTAAAATAACAGTCTTTTCAAGTTGATAAACATTTATCAAAAATGTTCATATGTTAAGACATGAAGCAAGTTTCTGGGTTTTTTTAAAGATTTTATTTATTTATTTGAGAAAGAGAATGAGAAAGCAAGAGAGAGAGAACATGAGATGGGGGAGGGTCAGAGGAGAAGCAGACTCCCCGCCAAGCAGGGAGCCTGTTGCAGGACTCGATCCTGGGACTCCAGGATCATGACCTGAGCGAAAGGCAGCCGCCCAACCTACTGAGCCATGCAGGCACGCCTTGAAACAAGTTTTGACTATAGCTCTAAAACTATAAACTATAAAATTTTTAGAATAAGAGAAAATTTTCAGACTATAGGACTTGGGTAAGAATTCTTAGACTTGACTTCAAAAACACAGTTCATAAATTCAGGAGTCAACAAGTTACACCTCATTAAAATCAGGGGTTTTTCTTCCCTCTGAAAAATACTCAGTTATGTGGAAGAAAAAATGGGCTTTAGACAGTGAAGAAATATTTGCAAGCTGTATATCGGACAAAGGACTTGTGTCCAGAATATATCAAGAACTATCAAAGTTCAATGGTATAAAACAAACAATTAGAAAGTCATAAAGACATGAACAGACATCTCAATGGAGGGAATATGCCAGTGGAAAATAAACACATTAAAAGATACCCAATATCATTAGTCATTAAAGAACTACCAATTAAAATCATGAGCTACCACTGCAAAACTGTCATAACGGCTAAAACAAAAAACTAGTTGTAACACTAAATGCTGGTGAGCATGCGGAAAACCTGGATCACTCATACATTACTGGTGGAAATACAAAGACAAATGATTTTTACAGCTACTTTGGAAAATAATTTGCCAGAATTTTCACTCTGGTCTTTTATCCCAGTGAAACAGAAACTTAGGTTCATACTAAAACATAAAAATGAATGCTTAGAGCAGCTCTATTCATAATAACCAAAAACTGAACACAACCTAAATGGCCCTCAGTGGCTTGACTGGTTGTGGTACTCCATATCATGGATTATTACTCAACAGCAAAAAGGAATGAACTATTGATACATAAAACTTAGGAGGAACTCAAGGAAGTTATACCTAATGAAAAAAAAAAGCCATTCTCAAATGTTTATATACTGCATGATTCCATTTATTTAATACTCTTGAAATAACATAATTATAGAGAGGGAAGGGAGATCAGTGGTTGCCACCCAGGTGTTAGGGGTTAGGAGGGAGAGGGTAGTCTGGCTATAAAGGAGGAGGACCAGGGAGCCCTGTGGTGGCCCCATGGTCCACTACCTCAATTGTGGAAGTAGTTACACGAAGCCACACATGGGATATCATTACCTAGGGCCCAGAAAAACATAAGAACAGAGACCCATACTAAGTAAGGGACACTAGGAGATGTGAAGTTTTTGAAACATGTTTGATAATTATTTGATACCCTTTCCCTCCAAAATACGCAATCTAATTTCCTTCCCCCTTGAATATGGGCCAAAATAACAATTTGCATCTAACAGGATCTAGTGGAGATGGTGCTGCCTGATATAAGCACTGTATACCTGCATGTGTGTATATATCCATATATAGACTCACCTAAGAATTTTATGTGTGTTTGTAACTTACAACAGATTAGAAAATGTGATAAGACTCCCACAGGGTGTGGTGCTTCTCTCTCCCTCTCTCCATATCACCTATTACTGTCCCTTGGGAAAGACGCTTGGTGCTTCTTCAACAATGAACTGGTGATAAATCACAGCTGTTTATATGATCAGAATTGTTCACAACTTTAGTTTTAGTTGATTAGAAATGAGAATTCATTTTCTTTGGCTGCATTAACAAATTACTACAAACTTAGCACCTTGAAATAATACCTATTTGTTATCTTTTTTTTTTAAAGATTTTATTTATTTATTTGACAGAGAGAGATCACAAGTAGACGGAGAGGCAGGCAGAGAGAGAGAGAGAGGGAAGCAGGCCTCCTGCTGAGCAGAGAGCCCGATGCGGGACTCGATCCCAGGATCCTGAGATCATGACCTGAGCTGAAGGCAGCGGCTTAACCCACTGAGCCACCCAGGCGCCCCCTATTTGTTATCTTAAAATATCTGTAAGTCAAAAGTCCAGGCACAGCATGACAAGGTTCTCGGCTCAGGGTCTCATGTGGCTGAAATCAAGGGGTCACATGGGCTAAATCCCCATCCAGAGATAATAGTCTTCTTCCAAATTCAGTTGTGGTTTTTAGCAGAATTCATTTCCTTGTAATTTTAGGACTATTTTCTTGATGACTACTAGCTGGGGGTTGCTTTCAACAGCTAGAGAGCACTCTCAGGTGCTCCCCACATGGCCCTTGTGATAAGCAATTTGCAATATGACTGTTGGATTTCTTCCCTGATGCTAGAAGGACACTCTGACACTTCTGCTTTATTTTAAAAGGTTCACCCAAGTAGGTCAGGGCCACCCAGATAACCCCACTTTGGATGAACCAAAAGTCAATGGATTATAGAACTAATCATGAGAAATCTCATCACTTTCACAGATTCCACTTACTCAGATGAGGAAATTATCAGGGCATGTTTTTCGGGGGGAATCTTAGCTATCTTGGAATTCTACCTACCACAATTCTCCTGTCTCTAAATGCAGGGTTCGCTATTGTTAATGGAAACATTGATGTGTGCCTAAAGGCTGATAAGTTGTCTTTTGTGGCTAGTATATTCATTTATGTGTTTATTTAGGAATTGATTTTTAGGACTTCAAAAATTGTTTAAGATAGAGTATAATGAGATTAGAAACACTAAAAATGAAAAGATAAAAAGCACATGACAAAAGAAAGACAGTATTAGGAAAGTTCTCCTTTGAACATAACACTTAGCTCTAAACACCTTAGCTTCTAAAACAGAGATGGAAATCTGATGAAGTCTTATTTATATATATCTTACTTACTAGAGAAGGAAACCTGGCAATTCGTAGAAAAGACAAACTTTTTTTTTTTTTAATGTAGAGATCTGAAAGGTTTTTTTCTAACATTCTTCACAAAAGGAAATTTGAATAAAAATGTCCTCAGTAGCAGTTTCTGTCTTATAAAAATTTAGATTTTTCAAATATAGCTTTCAACCCTCCTTGAAAGCCTAGAGAGTGGGGAACGGCAGTCCCATAAGTGTAAATCTGTTTCAGGCATTGTAAGCATTTGTGTGAATGAACTCATTTAACCTTGACAATAACCATATGATGTGGGTATTACTATAGTTATTCTTATTATAGGAGAAGAACCTGAGTCTCGGAGTGGTTAGGTAGCTTGTCCATGGATTAATTGGATAATGGGATACATTTTGAAAAACAATGAAGAGCTAATAGTTAATCAGTCTCTTGGACATTGTCAAATATTACCTGCCTCCATCAGGCTTTTGACGAGAGCCGAATGTCAGTCAGTTCGTAACTGACACGGGATTGCTCGAAGAGCCAATGGTCTCTGCTGGTGCTTGACTGGAAAGGCCTGGGCTCTGTCATCTAGAGGTAAGACAGGAGGCAAGACACATGGCGAAGATGAGGTATAAGTGGGGACATTGAAAAGTAGACTTTTATTGTTGCCTTATTGGAAGGCAACCCCGTTTCCAGAAGGAAGTCAGGGAACGAGGGAACCGCTAAGTGAGAACAGAAGGAGGAGAAAGTTTCTGAATGTTTGTGCGCAGTGAGGTGTGGGCAAAGCCCAGGGGTAACCCCAGGCCTCTTTTCAGAAGAAGGACATGATAAGAAAGGAAGAGAACAGACACTCCTAAGGCGGAAACAAAGTAAACCCATCAAAATTGGGGTGCTGCTTTGTGTCACTGGACTAGGAGACAGATATTCAGGTCCTGACTTAGTTGCTAAGGGGTCCCTGGAGCAGACACGTCCACCCTGCCCGACCTTCATGTTCCCCTTCACTAAAACGGAGATTCCCGTAACCCTGCTGCTACCTCACAGAGTTTTAATAGTATCATTCATTCATTAATCAAACCTTACCTCATAGATTTTGTGTATCAGGAGCTGTTCTAAGTAGTGCGGATAAAAGACAAAAGACCCACCATTTACTCTCACGGCCTTAAATCCCTCTCAGAAGAACGCAGGCGTGGGGAGAGAAAGGTCAGAAAAATGATATGTGTATATGGACTGTCTCCGTCCCCAAGATAGTCACACTCTTGGAGGGTAACAGGAGGTAACGAAAGCCTTTTAAAGGCGTTTAGAGACACATAAAATAGATCATGACATGCTGAGTGTGAATTCAAAAGGATGTCTTGGAGAGACTTCTCCCAGCTTCAGTACTGGGAGTGGGTAGGAACTGACGGTTCGCAAGCAGAGAAGTAGGAGGCAGAGTGGCTGGGTGCGGGTGTAGAGAAAAGCCTGGAACAGTAGTGAAAAGAGCAAAGCTTGGAGATTGCTAAGCCCTGGATCTGAATGTCGGGTATATTGCTTACTGCCCGAGTATGACAGAGTCTTTGCAGGAGTACCGTGAGGATTACAGAAAATATATGGAAAACAGAAAAAAGCTCAGTCCGTGATCGTTGGTATAATGTTGCTTATTCCAGTTAGCGAGAACATGCGCAAAGGCATGAGGTCGTGAGAAAGTGTCAGCCTGGATGGGAGAGGTGGGCCTAGCGGTGACATTGTCAGGATTCCACGTAAGAAAGGTTGAAGGCTCGCCTTAGGCTGTGGCAGTGAGATTCGTGACGTGTGCGGGGCGACAGGAAAGGGCAGACTGTCTTGGTGGGGGTGGGGGCCTGATCAAGGTGACATCTGCTTGGGCATGGGCTCCTGCTTGCGCGCCAGCGCTCCCCCTAGAGGTGGGAAATAAGGCAAAGAAGCAGGTCTGCCCGCGAGGCATGGCGTGGGGGGCGGAGCGAGGGAGAGAAGTGGAGAGTTTGCATTTGTACCTGTTGAATTTGAGGTGTCTCTGGGACAGCCACGAGGAGACATTTGGGAATGAGCATCTGCACTAGGGACTTAGTGTTGAGCGCTCCCGCACACGGATAGTCCCCAGTGTGAATAAGGCGCTCTGGGAGAGAGTTGAGGATCAAGGACAGAGCCCTCAATGACAGCAGTGTGCATTGAGAAAGAGAATTTTCCCCAGGAAGAAAGCACAGTGTGCACGTTTGCCCCTGAGAGCTGAGGCTTGGCTCTTCCTCTTCCCCTTCCCTAGGCTCCTGTCTCCTATCTTAGCCTCTCAGCCTTTCTGGGTTGTTCTAGGACGTTACTTCCAAGGGCACATCTCATTTACCAACCATCCCTTCTCACTCCCATTCCCACCCCCCACCCACACACACAGGTTTTAGCTTATCTAAATCCCAAGAAAACCCCAAAGGAACATAACCAGGGGTGTCACATAGGCAGGCACCCGACATAAGTGGGCCGGTAGTCATCTGTGCTCAGCAGACTGCCCTCCCCAGGATGCTTCAAATCTCATCATTTAGTTTTCCCATATGTGTCCCCAGACCTTGATAAAGGAGCATGAGAAGGCAGAGATGACAAGAACAGAAAGCAGCAAACGGAATATAAAATAGCGCTACAACCCCCATCCCACCCCCTCTTCCAGCAGGAGGAAAGAACCTGAGGAGAAATTGAGGAGGTGGGAAGACACTTTCAGGCAGAAGATGATTCCTACAGATGCAGGAAGGCCGGTAGTCCCTTGTTCCTACCTGGTGCACAGTGCCATCCTGTTTTTCCTGCAGAGCAGTCAGATTTAAAATATATATACGTACATATAATCACCAGAATGACCTACCAAGCCATATGGATGCGTGGGGCACTCAGGACTCTCAGGTAGAACCACACTGATCTGAAACACATCTAAATATTCATAAGTACCAGGATTTGAGAAGTCGACTCCAGATTGCACCAGGTGTTCTGGCTACTGAATCAGAAAGTTTGTTCAGTGTCTTATTCTGAAAATATGGGAACAGAGAGTCATCACCAGAATCCTCAGGAGATGGCTTGCCCTCCCACTCAAATGGAACTAGTAATCTTTCTTGCAGTAATCTTTCCTTATGTTCTTGAAGACTGGTATGAGAGACAGAAAGAGAGAGAGAGAGAAGACTGAACTTACAGCCAGCACTGTGCACATGTGACCTTTGGTCTACTTCATCTATGGCCCTCTGTTACCTACAGCCACTTCTCATCTGCTGGTCTGCTTGTGAATATGATTTCAAATCACTGCCTGGGGGAGGTAATTGTGTGGATTCTTCTTTCTCCAAATGCTTCCCTATACTTCTGAGCCTCCGGGTGTCTATTGGGAAGCTGGCTCAGTGCCGGCACGTACCGCGCACTTGGTAGATAGTAACTGTCATCACACACTGCTATGGCATATACTGCACACACAGGATCCTCTTTTTCCTTGAACTCATTTCAGAAACCTTGCCTACATGTAGGACATATAGATTCTCGATACTCTACATGGACTCTTGAGATGTACCAGCCCCACCAGGTGTGATGTTTGAACTTGACCAAAGTTTTCTGGTGGTCATTGCCTCTTCCAATCATAGGGATCCTGGCTCCCACTCGTGGAGGCTGCTGCTGGAACTGTCACCAAAACAACTGGGTATCTGCTCTAAGAAGGAGCAACCCTAAGACCACAGAAACATTGGCACACATCTCATCCAGATTCCACTCATTCAAGGGGGAGCAAGCTGGATTGCACATGGTTGGAAAACTGGGAATGGGAAGAGATTATCAACAACTTAGTACTTTCCTAGAAGTCTTCCTCCCTTCCCCTTTCCTTTCCTTTCCTTTCCTTTCCTTCCTCCCCTCCTTCTCCCTTCCTCCCTCCTCCCTCCCTCCCTCTTCCCCTCTCTTCCTTCCTTCCTTTCTTCCCTCTTTCTTTTCACATTCCACAACGTGCCTAATATGGCACCTGGCTCTCGCTATTCTAGGTATTGGGGATATAAGAGTGAAGGATACAAACCAGACCCTGCTCTCGAGGAACTTACATTCTGAGGTAGGGGGAGATAACAACAAATAATTGTACCAGTAAAAAGTTAATTTAGCATGGCAGTGCGGTGAAAACAAAGAACAGGTAAGGAGGCAGAAGGCAGCTAGAGTAGACAGAGTGGGAGGAAGAGCTTCCCTGAGGACCTGGATAACAAGTCGGAGCTCGCTCATTGTGGTGGGAAGGGACCATACTGCTGGCTGGCATTGGCAAGAACTTTGGATTTCATCCTAATGAGAAGCCACTGAAGGCTCTTAAGGAAAGGAGTGATATAATCTCATCTATGTTGTTTAAGGTAAATGCTTGCAAGTGGATGGAGAATGGAGCGAAATAAACCAGTCTCGTCACTTCATAATCACTCCTGTTGTTGGATTTAAAAGTGACTCAGTGGAACCTCCAGTTGCTACTTGACTGTTGCCAAAGTTCATGGTCAGCTGCAAAGCATGGTGTTTGGTCCCTGCAGCAGAGGCTTGAGAGAATGTGAAGTAGGTCCTAAGACAATGCCAGGAGAGATTTGATGGTGCACATTCTGGCACGTGATTTTTTTCAAGTTCTCCTTTGTGGCCTCACCTCCACGTTAACTCCCACGATGCAGACAGTCTCAGCCCTTATATCTCCGTATGCCACTCAGTCCTGGCTGTAAGCTAGAATTGCCCAGGGAGCCTTCAAAGGCAGATGCCCAGGCTCAGGTGTTTTGTAAAGTCTCCCTGGGGGGGTTCCCCTGGGCAGGAAAGGCAACCACTGCCTCACACGGGCAAGCCTTTGAGAACATCTGTTGGTGATGACAAGTAGCATGAGACCCCAAGAAATGTGCACTCCTGCTCTGTCCCTGGAAGCCCTGAGAAGGAGGCAACGACAAGCTTCTAGCTGCTGGACGAGCATCCTGAAGCCTGATGATTGTGCACGAGCTCACGCAGGGGCCCCTGTGCAGTCCGCGGCACATGGCTCTGCAGTGGTACCCGCATTGGCAAGTGAGCCTAGAGGACATGTTGCCTCTTTAGAAGGAACTTTGGGGACCTTGACAAATGCTATTTAAAAATAATAACTGAAACAAAGGATGATTTCATCCCACTAGGGTGCCTGTGCAAGTAGCCCCATAAAGATAGGCACCACCCCTGCTCTGAAGTGCCTGACATCCTACAGAGCTCAAAATGTAAGAGCTAACACCTCTCGTCAAGCTCCAAAATAAGGGAGGCAGCTTTCCCACTTTCCTCTTTGGCTTTTCTACATTCGTTATGCTTAGCTGATAGGTTAAAACAAAAAGGAAGAGAAAAGATAGTTAGGAGGGAAAAAAAAAAAAAAAGAAAGAAAGAAAGAAAGAGAAGCTCTAGCAGGCGGTGGGGGTGGCATTTTAGTGAAGTGGCCTAATCCGATCAAGCCAGTTGTCATCGGTGGCCGAGGTGGTGGTTTGTTTCTGAAACAGGACCATGGATAGAGGGAAAGACAATGCTATAGAATCCGAAAACGCTTTGTGATAGTCTGTCCGACAAACGTTAGCACTGAATTATATTCTGTCTTCTACAGTTTGATAGTGTTTCAGATGTGTTAATCTTGTCAAAGCTGGTAAGCTTCTTGGGAACATATTTCTTCTGTGACTTAACAGCACCTGTTCCCAGGTGTGTGTTGCCTACTGATTGTTGATTCCATATTGAACAGGCCAGGTAAGTCTTGTATCTATTTTTGTCATACTTATTTCCACCCTACACACAATCCTTGACCCTTCGCCTTTTTTTTTTATTTTACTTTTTATAAACATATAATATATTTTTATCCCCAGGGGTACAGGTCTGTGAATTGCCAGGTTTACACACTTCACAGCACTCACCATAGCACATACCCTCCCCAATGTCCATAACCCCACGCCCCCTCTCCCAACCCCCCTCCCCCCATCAACCCTCAGTTTGTTTTGTGAGATTAAGAGTCACTTATGGTTTGTATCCCTCCCAATCCCATCTTGTTTCATTTACTCTTCTCCTACCCCCTTAACCCCCCATGTTGCATCTCCTCTCCCTCATATCAGGGAGATCATATGATAGTTGTCTTTCTCCGATTGACTTATTTCACTAAGCATGATACCCTCTGGTTCCATCCACATCGTCGCAAATGGCAAGATTTCATTTCTTTTAATGGCTGCATAGTATTCCATTGTGTATATATACCACATCTTCTTTATCCATTCATCTGTTGATGGACATCTAGGTTCTTTCCATAGTTTGGCTATTGTAGACATTGCTGCTATAAACATTTGGGTGCACATGCCCCTTCGGATCACTACGTTTGTATCTTTAGGGTAAATACCCAGCAGTGCAATTGCTGGGTCATAGGGTAGTTCTATTTTCAACATTTTGAGGAACCTCCAGGCTCTTTTCCAGAGTGGTTGCACCAGCTTGCATTCCCACCAACAGTGTAGGAGGGTTCCCCTTTCTCCGCGTCCTTGCCAGCATCTGTCATTTCCTGACTTGTTAATTTTAGCCATTCTGACTGGTGTGAGGTGATATCTCATTGTGGTTTTGATTTGTATTTCCCTGATGCCGAGTGATATGGAGCACTTTTCATGTGTCTGTTGGCCATCTGGATGTCTTCTTTGCAGAAATGTCTGTTCATGTCCTCTGCCCATTTCTTGATTGGATTATTTGTTCTTTGGGTGTTGAGTTTGCTAAGTTCTTTATAGATTTTGGACACTAGCCCTTTATCTGATATGTCATTTTGCAAATATCTTCTCCCATTCTGTCAGTTGTCTTTTGGTTTTGTTCACTGTTTCCTTTGCTGTGCAAAAGCTTTTGATCTTGATAAAATCCCAATAGTTCACTTATGCCCTTGCTTCCCTTGCTTTTGGCAATGTTCCTAGGAAGATGTTGCTGCGGCTGACGTCGAAGAGGTTCCTGCCTGTGTTCTCCTCAAGGATTTTGATGGATTCCTTTCTCACATTGAGATCCTTCATCCATTTTGAGTCTATTTTCGTGTGTGGTGTAAGGAAATGATCCAATTTCATTTTTCTGCATGTGGCTGTCCAATTTTCCCAACACCATTTATTGAAGAGGCTATCTTTGTTCCATTGGACATTCTTTCCTGCTTTGTCGAAGATGAGTTGACCATAGAGTTGACGGTCTATTTCTTGACTCTCTATTCTGTTCCATTGATCTATGTGTCTGTTTTTGTGCCAGTACCATGCTGTCTTGATGATGACAGCTTTGTAATAGAGCTTGAAGTCCGGAATTGTGATGCCACCAACTTTGGCTTTCTTTTTCAATATTCCTTTGGCTATTCAAGGTCTTTTCTGGTTCCATATAAATTTGAGGATTATTTGTTCCATTTCTTTGAAAAAAATGGATGGTACTTTGATAGGAATTGCATTGAATGTGTAGATTGCTTTAGGTAGCATAGACATTTTCACAATATTTATTCTTCCAATCCAGGAGCATGGAACATTTTTCCATTTCTTTGTGTCTTCCTCAATTTCTTTCATGAGTACTTTATAGTTTTCTGAGTATAGATTCTTAGTCTCTTTGGTTAGGTTTATTCCTAGGTATCTTATAGTTTTGGGTGCAATTGTAAATGGGATGGACTCCTTAATTTCTCTTTCTTCTGTCTTGTTGTTGGTGTAGAGAAATGCAACTGATTTCTGTGCATTGATTTTATATCCTGACACTTTACTGAATGACTGTACAAGTTCTAGCAGTTTTGGAGTGGAGTCTTTTGGGTTTTCCACATAGAGTATCATATCATCTGCGAAGAGTGATCGTTTGACTTCTTCTTTGCCGATTTGGATGCCTTTAATTTCCTTTTGTTGTCTGATTGCTGAGGCTAGGACTTCTAGTACTATGTTGAATAGCAGTAGTGATAACGGACATCCCTGCCGTGTTCCTGACCTTAGCGGAAAAGCTTTCAGTTTTTCTCCATTGAGAATGATATTTGTGGTGGGTTTTTCATAGATGGCTTTGATAATATTGAGGTATGTGCCCTCTATCCCTACACTTTGAAGAGTTTTGATCAGGAAGGGATGCTGTACTTTGTCAAATGCTTTTTCAGCATCTATGGAGAGTATCATATGATTCTTGTTCTTTCTTTTATTAATGTGTTGTATCACATTGATTGATTTGCGGATGTTGAACCAGCCTTGCAGCCCTGGAATAAATCCCACTTGGTCGTGGTGAATAATCCTTTTAATGTACTGTTGAATCCTATTGGCTGGTATTTTGGCGAGAATTTTTGCATCTGTGTTCATCAAGGATATTGGTCTGAATTTCTCTTTTTTGATGGGATCCTTGTCTGGTTTTGGGATCAAGGTGATGCTGGCCTCATAAAATGAGTTTGGCAGTTTTCCTTCCATTTCTATTTTTTGGAACAGTTTCAGGAGAATAGGAATTAGTTCTTCTTTAAATGTTTGGTAGAATTCCCCCGGGAAGCCGTCTGGCCCTGGGCTTTTGTTTGTTTGGAGATTTTTGATGACTGTTTCAATCTCCTTACTGGTTATGGGTCTGTTCAGGCTTTCTGTTTCTTCCTGGTTCAGTTGTGGTAGTTTATATGTCTCTAGGAATGCATCCATTTCTTCCAGATTGTCAAATTTGTTGGTGTAGAGTTGCTCATAGTATGTTCTTATAATTGTCTGTATTTCTTTGGTGTTCGTTGTGATCTCTCCTCTTTCATTCATGATTTTATTTATTTGGGTCCTTTCTCTTTTCTTTTTGATAAGTCTGGCCAGGGGTTTATGGATCTTATTAATTCTTTCAAAGAACCAGATCCTAGTTTCATTGATTTGTTCTATTGTTTTTTTGGTTTCTATTTCATTGATTTCTGCTCTGATCTTTACGATTTCTCTTCTCCTGCTGGGTTTAGGGTTTCTTTCTTGTTCTTTCTCCAGCTCCTTTAGGTGTAGGGTTAGGTTGTGTACCTGAGACCTTTCTTATTTCTTGAGAAAGACTTGTACCGCTATATATTTTCCTCTCAGGACTGCCTTTGTTATGTCCCACAGATTTTGAACCGTTGTGTTTTCATTATCATTTGTTTCCATGAATTTTTTCAATTCTTCTTTAATTTCCTGGTTGACCCATTCATTCTTTAGAAAGATGCTGTTTAGTCTCCATGTATTTGGGTTCTTTCCAAATTTCCTCTTGTGATTGAGTTCTAGCTTTAGAGGATTGTGGTCTGAAAATATGCAGGGGTGATTCCAATCTTCTGATAACAGTTGAGACCTGATTTAGGACCAAGGATGTGATCTATTCTGGAGAATGTTCCATGTGCACTAGAGAAGAATGTGTATTCTGTTGCTTTGGGATTAAATGTTCTGAATATATCTGTGATGTCCATCTGGTCCAGTGTGTCATTTAAGGCCTTGATTTCCTTGTTGATCTTTTGCTTGGATGATCTGTCCATTTCAGTGAGGGGAGTGTTAAAGTCCCCTACTATTATTGTATTCTTGTCGATGTGTTTCTTTGATTTTGTTATTAATTGGTTAGGGGCATAGATATTTAAAATTGTTAGATCTTCTTGTTGGACAGTTCCTTTGAGTATGATATAGTGTCCTTCCTCATCTCTTATTATAGTCTTTGGCTTAAAATCTAATTGATCTGATATAAGGATTGCCACTCCTGCTTTCTTCTGATATCCATTAGCATGGTAAATTCTTTTCCACCCCCTCACTTTAAATCTGGAGGTGTCTTCGGGTTTAAGATGAGTTTCTTGTAGGCAACATATAGATGGGTTTTGTTTTTTTTTTTTATCCATTCTGATACCCTGTGTCTTTTAATTGGGGCATTTAGCCCATTAACATTCAGGGTAACTATTGAGAGATATGAATTTATTGCCATTGTATTGCCTGTAAGGTGACTGGTATTGTATATTGTCTCTGTTTCTTTCTGATCTACTACTTTTAGGGTCTCTCTTTGCTTAGAGGACCCCTTTCAATATTTCCTGTAGAGCTGGTTTGGTATTTGCAAATTCTTTCAGTTTTTGTTTGTCCTGGAAGCTTTTAATCTCTCCTTCTATTTTCAATGATAGCCTAGCTGGATATAGTATTCTTGGCTGCATGTTTTTCTCGTTTAGTACTCTGAATATATCATGCCAGCTCTTTCTGGCCTGCCAGGTCTCTGTGGATAAGTCTGCTGCCAATCTAATATTTTACCATTGTACGTTACAGACTTCTTTTCCCGGGCTGCTTTCAGGATCTTTTCTTTGTCACTAAGACTTGTAAATTTTACTATTAGGTGACGGGGTGTGGACCTATTCTTATTGATTTTGAGGGGGGGTTCTCTGACCTCCTGGATTTTTATGCTTGTTCCCTTTGCCATATTGGGGAAATATTCTCCAATAATTCTCTCCAATATACCTTCTGCTCCCCTTTCTATTTCCTCTTCCTCTGGAATCCTAATTATTCTAATGTTGTTTCGTCTTATGGTGTCACTTATCTCTCGAATTCTCCCCTCGTGGTCCAGTAGCTGTTTGTCCCTCTTTGCTCAGCTTCTTTATTCTCTGTCATTTGGTCTTCTATATCGCTAATTCTTTCTTCTGCCTCATTTATCCTAGCAGTGAGAGCCTCCATTTTTGATTGCACCTCATTAATAGCTTTTTTGATTTCAACTTGGTTAGATTTTAGTTCTTTTATTTCTCCAGAAAGGGCTTTTATATCTCCTGAGAGGGCTTCTCTAATATCTTCCATGCCTTTTTCAAGCCCGGCTAGAACCTTGAGAATCGTCATTCTGAACTCTGGATCTGACATATTACCAATGTCTGTATTGATTAGGTCCCTAGCCTTTGGTACTGCCTCTTGTTCTTTTTT
The DNA here is from genome assembly GCF_902655055.1 of Lutra lutra. Classification (NCBI taxonomy): domain Eukaryota; kingdom Metazoa; phylum Chordata; class Mammalia; order Carnivora; family Mustelidae; genus Lutra; species Lutra lutra. Next base: position 6,929,987 of record NC_062287.1, read on the forward strand.
TGTGGTGAATTTTTCTGCCTTGTCATTTTGTCCAGATAAGAGTATATGAGGGAGCAAGTAAAATACTAAAAGGGTGGCAACAACCCCAGGAAAATATGCTTTAGCCAAATCAGAAGAGATCCCAAATCGTGAGGGGAGAGAAACGGGATAAAAAGAGGTTCAGAAAGAAAAAAGAAAGAAAGAAAGAAAGAAAGAAAGAAAAGAAAGAAAGAAAGAAAGAAGAAAGAAAGGATTTAAAAAAGAAAACCAATAAAGAAAAATATAAAAAGAAAAAAAATATATATATATATTAGATAAACTAGTTAAAAAACGTTAAAAAAGAAAAGGGTAAAAGTCAAAAAAATTTAGCAGAAGAAGAAAAAAATTGAAAAAGAAAAAAAAATTAACTGCAAGGCTAAAGAATCATGGGGAGAAAGCCATGAGTTCCGTGCTTTGCTTTCTCCTCTGGAATTCCGCTCTCCTTGGTATTGAAACTGCACTCCTTGGTAGGTGAACTTGGTCCTGGCTGGGTTTCTTGTTGATCTTCTGGGGGAGGGGCCTGTTGTAGTGGTTCTCAATTGTCTTTGTCCCAGGCGGAGTTGTACCGCCCTTACCCGGGGCCGGGCTGAGTAATCTGCTCGGGTTCGCTTTCGGGAGCTTTTGTTCCCTGAGCGCTTTCCGTAGAGTTCCGGAGGGCGGGGATGAAGATGGCGGCCTCCCGGTGTCCAGCCCGGAGGAGCCGAGAGCCCGGGGCCCCACTCCTCAGTGCGCCCTCAGAGAACAGCGCCCAATTACTCCCGTCACCCTGGCCTCCGGCCGCGCTCCGAGCTGACCGAGCCTGCGACCGGTTCAAGGTAACCCCAAGCTTAGAGCTCACTCCTCGGCTCTGTCTCTGTAGCCGGCTTCCCCTTCTAATACCGGTAAGCTCTGCGACACTCAGACACCCCCGATCCTTCTGCGACCCTGCGGGACCTGAGGCCGCGCTGACCCCGCCTGGGCTTCACCCCAGTTAAGCCTCTGGAGCAATGTCCCTCAGTGGAACAGACTTTTAAAAGTCCTGATTTTGCTCCGTTGCTCCGCCACTCGCCAGGAGCCAGCCCCTCCCCCCGCGGTCTATCTTCCCGTCGCTTTGGATTCACTTCTCCGCCGGTCCTACCTTTCAGAAAGTGGTTGATTTTCTGTTTCTAGAATTGCTTTTCTTCTCTTCGATCTCCTGTTGGATTTGTAAGTGTTTGCAATCTTTAAATAAGCTATCTAGCTGATCTCCCACTGCCTGAAGTAGTCTCAGCTGCTACTTCTCCGCCATCTTGACTCCTCCCCCCCTTCGCCTTTTTTAATGTGTGTGTGTGTGTGAAATAGAGAGAGAGATATTAAGTCTCCAAAGAATGCCCAAGGCTCTACACACACACACACACACACACACACACGCACACAACCAGGGTATCTGGTTGCCAGGGCTCTCAGTAAATCAGGGCACTGGTTTTGAGTGTGCTTACAGTGAGATGCTAAGTAGCTTAGAGCTAGGTTTCCTGAGTCAAGACCCAGACATCTGGGAAAAGGAGAACAGATCCTATGTCTAGGGTTGCCTGCCGAGTCAACACTCTAACCCACAATGGACCATAAATGTCCTGGGGAAGCAAGTCATAGAGGTCAAGGATGAATTCCCCCACACAGTTTTTGAGTGCTGATCTCAGAGTCAGTATAATCTGAAAAAGAACAAGGCAAGAAGTGTTAGAGGGCAAGAAGTGTTGTACTAGTTAGTAGCCTATGGGTAGGGGCAGGAGAAGCAAGCGTCGCTGCTCAAATACATTGAAGAAGAGATTCTTCTGACCTCTCAAGAGGCAGCATGAATGGTGCCCCCGCAGTTGTCCAGCATGGATGCCCTCCCCAGGACCTTCTAAGAAGAGATGGGACCATGGAGTTGTGTCCTTCCTGATTATACCTGTATGTATAGAAGATGAAAATGCAAATCTGTTGCCAACTATGAGACTCACGGACGCAGGAACCCAGAATCCTGCTGAGTCCTGAAGCCTGGGAGTCCATGAACCTCCACTCTTCTTAACGTCTAAGAAATAAGAATCGTAGTCACTGTCCTGACTAAAGAATGAGATAATTTGAAGAATGTGAGGATTAAATGTGTCAAGAGTTATAGTTCTTTCCCCCAAACTTCTCTGAGGTAGGGATACACTGGTCAGTGGTCATCAAAAATCATCTGAGGGACTTATTAACAACAATACAATTTCTGGATCTACTCTGTAACCATCAGAGTCTACAAAGGAGGGGCCTTGGGATCTTTATTATATAAGGTTCCCCAGATGATCCTGGTGGTATGTGGCTAGTTTGGAAACCACTATTTTATATTTACCAAAAAAAAAAAAAAAGGTTTTATATAGCCCACTAGCAAACATTTGCTACTGACTATTTTATAACTAAATAGAAAGTCCTCATTCATTAATTGGAAGGCCTTGGGATCATCGTCAGGACAAACAGAACCTATTAGTGAGGAATCTCTAATTTTGTTACAAGAGCTCCTTGGTGAGGAAGCAGTAGAGCTGGTGTGTTCTATTTTTGTGCATTGAATTTGCCAGTGCAACTCCTATACTGATACCATGTCTGAGATCCAGATTAATATAATTAAAGTAATCTACTCTTGAGGCATCTGAGGGTTCAGTCCATTAAGCATCCAAATCTTGATTTCAGCCCAGGTCATGATCTCAGGGTCCTGGGATTGAGCCCCACATCGGGCTCTCTGCTCAGCAGGGGGCTTGCTTCCCCCCCCCCCCCGCCCCGCCGCCTACTTGTGATCTCTGTCAAATAAATGAATAAGAAATTTTAAAAAAAAAGATACTCACTCCTTTTCCCTCTGCCTCTCCCTCCTAAAAAATAAAAAAAAAATTAAAAAAATCTACACTTATCTCAGTTAAGTCATAAAATAATGGGTTCCACTAGCTACTTTTAAATGTTTTTTCCTTTAAATATCTTTGTATAGGACCAAACCCCACTTTGATCATTCCAAACATCCTGCAAACTATATGCAGGAACTGGCAGTCTCTGTAAGCCTGATGGAAAGGGTGGTAAGGATTGGAGCTAAAAAGTAAAGAAAGGAGACCAATGGAGAATTTTCTACCAGGAGCGTATTAAGGCTTAGTAGTAGGAAGCCAAGAAAAACTAAAATTTTTACTGACAAAGTATGTGAAACGTGGTGGGCTTTGTGAAAGTGAAATCAGGACACCGGTTGAAGACTGGCTGTACCTCGTTCTTCTCTCTTTTGAGAACACCTTGCCCACAGCTCTGTTTCAGCCCTTCTAACATTGAATTACGTGTCATGTCTCTCTTCCTCTGTTAGGTTGTAAACTTGTAGAGCTCAGGGAACTTGTATTTGTCTTAGGATCTCTGGTCTTTAACAGGATTCCTGGCATGTGGTCAGCTCTCAGGAAATGTTGAATGAATGAGTAACACAGCCAGGGCCTTGTGGGCCTTATCTATGGGATGGACTTGCAAATGTTCTACGAGTTAATAAAATGTTGAAAATACCCAAAGCTTGTCCCTAAAATAAGGTCAGGTGTTGAGCTGTCCCTGGAATAAGTGATTGAAATTTATCCATAAGAGATTATTAAGTATGTGTTATTCCTCTTCTCATTGCTTTGTTATGTGTTTTAGTGAAAGCTGTGCTTTTTAATGGGCACTCCAGACACTGTGCTGGAGATCCTCACTGTGGCCAGGCTTCTCAGGTTTAGGCTTTGCTGATGATCTCACCGCTGTGCAGGTACAAAGATGTAGGGTAAAAGATGCCCCCTGGGGGCGTCTGTGACTGGTTCTGCTAATAATTGTTCTCCTTTTTCATTATTGTTTGACATTTTAGAAGCCAAACCCTGTTCCATACTCCATTAGCCTCTTGTATGGGACTGGGACAAAGAGAAAGTAAATACAGAGAAAAACACAGAAAACTGAAATGGTTCAGCTAAGATGATAACTTTGGCGCATCCACCTGCTGATACCTGGAAATTAAGGGGCAGCTACTCACCCAAAGAGATAAAGACAAAGCCAGGGATAGAGCAGGCCTGCCCCATGTATGTCGAGCATTCCACAACTAGTACATTGTCCTCTGTCACGGGTATTGTCAGTTGGCAGTGTATCAGTCAGCTCTTGCTGTGTAAGAAAGAACCACAACATTTTAGTGTCATACAACATTAAGATGTTGGTTTCCCTACATGTGCCTGATGTAGGCTGGGCTGTAAGCTGCCCATTAGGCCGCTTTCTGCCTACATGTCTCATTGTCTTTATAGTAAAGGCTGGCCAGGGGAAATTTTATTCATGCCTATGACAGAGGACGATGAGGGCCCACACAATCAGGCCAGAACATTTCACCTCCTGCTTATAAAACTGGCTGACATATCACTGGCCAAAGCAGATCTCATGGCCAAGCCCACACTGAAAGGATGGTGACATATATCCTTTCCATGGATGTGGTAGAGGTGGGGTGAATACTTTTGAATGGCAGTTGTATGTCCACAACCAGAGCCCTCGTCTGATGCATTTTAAAAGTAATGGAGATAATAATACTATGGGAGGTTAAGGGTAGGTGATGGTTGTATCATTAAGCCCCAGATATCTTTACTTCCATATACTGCTGGTAGGACAGCAAATTAATACAATTTTTCTATGGCATACATTAGCATTTCTTAACTATTGACTTCTAAGAATTTTTCTGAGAAGAATAGAAATACTTTTGCCTCCAGTCCTCCATCTCACTTTCATAGTAGTGAAGTACTAGAAACATCTACAGGGGGTTGGATGAATAAAGTATGGCACATTCAGATGAGGGAATAACTTTGCTACATTACAGTGATGTTACAGAAGAACATTTAATGACAACAAGACAGTACTATCAACATACTTGCTTAATGAGGAAAAGCATGTTACAAAAAAGTGGGTGTAATATAATCCCAATTTTGTTTTTAGAGCATGTAGGTATTCATGTTAAGATTCTGGAGAGATATAAAATAAAATATAATAATTGTTATTTTGGGTGAAGATGGTTTTCCTCTGAAATCCATTCCACACTTCCTCCTGAGCAGTGAATACAGTGAATTCCAGGGACAACAGTTGCTGGTGTCTAGGCAGGGCGGTGCAACTTTGTTCTTGAAAGTAGAATGTAAGTAGAAGTAATATTTTCTTGTCCATAAATTCTTGCACAGGTGTTCTTTCTTCTCTTCCTGAGGACTGGAGTAGTGATGGCTAGAATAAACTTGGGAGCCACATTGAAGGTGACAGAACTACTATCCTACTTGAAATGTTCTTCTCAGAATTTGATTTTTTTTTCTTTTTGAGAGAGAGAGAGAGAGCACACCTTGAGGGCAGTGGCAGCGGGAGAGGCAGAGGGAGAGAGAGAACCTCAAGCAGGCTCCATGCCCTGCATGGAGCCCAAGACAAGGCTGGATCTAACGACCCTGAGATCATGACCTGACCTGAAACCAACAGTGAGTTGACCAACAGACTGAGCCACCCAGGTGCCCCACCCCCCAGGATTCTTATAGGAGAGGGAAATTAATTCTTATAATCTATAATTCACTCAGGTTGAGGATGACTTTATTATAGCAACAAACATAAACTCTGATACTGGAGGTTTACTAATGATGTCTCTTCTCTTCTACATAGTCTTGTCCATTTTCCAAAATTTCTTTTGTGGGTAAATAGTAGTGTTTAATTAGCACAAGAAATATTATGTTTCAAACCTGTAATATTATTGTTCAAAGTCTAAGATTTCCTCAAAAGAACAAATGACAAATGTTTTGAGCAGTGACACGTTTTCCCTTTTTCATTCTGATTAAATATACAGGGCAGGAAAGCAAACAGCGATTTCTGCTGCCTGCCATGTCTGGTATCTTCCTCGTTTTTTTGAGGTTCTTTTCTAATCAAGAAAGTCTGGAAGTAGAATGTAGGTTTGGGGGCTTAGGCCCAGCTGGACTTGCAATTCCTTCTGAGGTTTGGGTACATGACCTAACCTCTCTGAGTCTCGCTTCATCTCTTCTGCAAACCTTAGAAGATTATCATATGGATTAAATGTGTGTGTGTGAGGAGATAGAAACCCCCCAGGGTGTAGCACATCAGTATGAAAGCTCTCCCGAGATGTAAGTTTCCTTTCCTTCATTTCCTCTATCTACAAAAATTTGACAATTCAGACCAAACACTTGATATTAAGGAATGTGTGAAATATACAATTTTGTCTTCTTGAGCTCGAGCTTTGACCTCTCATCCGAAGTGTCACACTCCCTGGAAAGGAGAATTACAGCATTAAAGGCTGCATATGCCCCTGAGCTCCTCTCCCCTCCCTTTTTCCCATTAGGCAGCTGGCCAGTGGAGGTAGGGAGGGAGCGTGCTGACAGGCTTTCAAGGTTAGCACATCCCTCCACCCCCTCCCTAGCGTATATTTTGCAAAATATCGCTGAGGCAGAGAATTGTATTGCTCTGGGCAGAAATTAGATCCTACTTTGTGTAAACACAATTAAAAAGTAAGGGGGAGGGGGAGACACAAACAGAAAAAAAGCCTCGGTCTGCAAAAGCACTGTATGGAAATTTCATTGCATATGTTTTCTGAAAAGGCTAGAAATAACAACATGCATAATCATGAAGCTCAAATTAAACTCACCAACTCCTACAGTCACTGGTAACCTTTCTTACATGCCGCACCTCTCCTCTCTCATTAAATTAGAATATTAAATCTACTTTAAATCTTGTACTCGAAATCCATGGGCAAAAAAAGAAAAAAAGAGAGAGAAAAAACATACACATACACAAAATAGTGTTAGGTGGTGAATCTTTAATGAAATATTTAAAGACTTAAGTTCCTGTTCCTGTTTTTTTTTCCTTCCCTTTGAGCAGGTTCTGTGCGTGCTCTTGCTGTCTCCTCTCCCTCCTCTTGCCCTCCTTCCCTCCCTCCCTCTCCCCCTTCCTCTCTCTCTCTCTTTTCCCCCTTCTCTCTCTCCCTCCCTCTGATCTGGCCCTTTCCTCACCTCTCTCAACCTCATCCCCTCCCAACTACTAGGATTCTTCGATCTTGTCTTCTCCTTAGTATTTTCCCGTATTGTACCTCCCACATTGCGTGTATCCCATGTTTCTCATCTCATCAACACAAGCGTGATGAGGTTGTCAGGACAGATGTGTTCACGTTCTGTCCTCTTCAGCTGCCACCTTGCATTTTAGCAATCGCTCTTACAAATGTGACCCTTAAGTGAACTCCCCCGAAATAGCTCTCCTGAAGAAACAAAATCAGGATCTAAAGAGTGGAGGGGTTTTAGGTATGTGTTTTTGCCAATATCTGGCTGGGAACCGTGACCATCATTCTGCATGGGATTCTTTTCTCTCGGGGAGCATTTGAGCTCGTTACCACACACGACACTGAAACCTTACCCTCCCCTTCCTTGGACTCTGTTTGAGTCACTGCCCTCCTTGCAAAGCCACAGTTTCCTGCAGCACATGGAGTCATCAAAGAGGAAATCTGGGTGCCAGGTGTCAGGTTAGGATTTCACCAAGGTTCGAGGTCAGGAACTCTAACAGACATTCACACGAAGACACCCCATTATTCCATGGTGGGACAGGGAAGGGAAACTCCCGGCCTGTTACTAGAGAGAGGAGTGGGCAACGGGAGTGAGGTGACACACTGGGCACCTGGCTCGGGCTCTGCTCTTCCGAGGAGCAGTCGGAGGGTCCGACGACCCGGTGAGAGGGTCAGAGCCGCTGCAGCGTCCTGTCATTTGCAGAGCAATGGTAGGACAGAATCAGGAGAAGAAGACCGCCCCCAGAAGGAAGCAAAGCACTGCAGGATGGATGGCGATGAAAACTAATAGTGTCTCTGCCAACACGGTGAGCCGACCTCAGGCTATGCATTACCTAAATGTATTTCGTACATTCATTTAAATGGAGGAAGACTCGCCTGCCCCTCAGAAAAAAAGCAACGGGGTTTAAACATTAGGATTCTAGTGAGTCCTGAGAGAAACAGGACCAAAGACCTTCAGCCGGGAATTACAGAAATGCACTTTTAGCAGCTAACAGCTAAATAGCTAAACTATTAGATAAAGAGTTGCTTTTCCTTTGGGCCGATTCTTTCTTGAATCAGTACACGTGCAAGTTGGAAACTCGTGCACGCTTACGGATCAGCACGGGGCTGAGCGGGGCCTGGGCGCTAGCTCTTTCCACCTTCACAGGAGATTGGAAACGTAGATCTCTCGCAAGGAAATGGGGGTCTCCACCATCCTGGGAACTTCCCTATGATGATGTAGCTGGGAAATGGCTGAAGTAGAATTTAAAGCCAGAACAACATTCCCCACAGGCTCTGCCCTTTAATGGCTGTGATGTGTGATCTCTGGTCTGGTCTTTTCTGCTTCCATCTGGAGGCTCACTATTGGCAATAATTCCCCTTCACCCTCGTCAATAACTTTAACTGTGTTCCTATTCCTGTACCAGAGACCATGACATAAATATTCAGTTATTTTCATCAGGACAGAACCTCTACGCTCTTCTCCTAAGGCGCAATTTGACACCACCCTAACTACAGAATAAGCATGTAACCCTCTTTTATTGATTTATCCACACTTCAGATTAGATCAAACTTCCTTGATGACAAATGCTTAATGCAGTCTCTTATAGCTCAGCTTTGAGTCATAACGCCACTTTGCATTTCTTTAGCACCTGTTGCCCCCATGGGCAGCAGAGCAAATTACAGCCACAGACGTGTGTGTGTGTGTGTGTGTGTGTGTGTGTGTGTGTGTGTGTGTGTGTGTCTTCGCCCCCTGGGGACACAGTTTCTCAAGGTCTTGAAGGATTGTCAGACAGTTCTAAAGAAAAATGAAAAAACAAACAAACAAACAAAAAGAAACAATATATCCATCTGAGTCAGAATATCCATTGTACTATATATCCATTTAAACCAATAAATTTGAAGCTGGGAAATTTTATAACTCAATACAGAATTTTTAATGCTGTGGGGGTTAAATGTAACATTTACCATTACATTCTTGAGTCAAAAAAAGAAATATTCTCCTTTGAAAAGTGGCACTGTGCTAATAGCCTCTCTCATTCTGTTTTCCGTATTAAAAATGCAAATGTTCATTTGCTTAATGAGAGTTGGGTCTCTACTGTCCTGAATGCCCCATTCAAATAATGACAATGGTCTTCATCACAGACTAAAGGAAAACAGTATCCCCACCCAGGATACTCATTAAGCACAATTTTAGATGCTGTTCTTGGTGGTGCAAAGTAAGGAGTAGGAGTAAGAGGCATAAGAGATGAATAAGCTGTAATCCTTGCTTTCAAGGATCTCCCAGTGTGGCAGAAAAAAGGGGACAGACCACCTTGACACGCAGGAGAGAGAGAGAGTTACAGTTTCTGCAAAGGATGGTGAGATACAAAAGAGGAAACAATGAATTCCCCCTGGAGGAACAGGGAAGAGCCAACAGAGGGGATTTTCTGACAATAACCATGTTGGGAGAGAGGATCCCCCCAGTCATGTTTCTTCACATCCTATAAGGCACCACCCTTTTGTTCCAGACCATCTTTCCAAGGACATTTGTGTGTCAGGCACCCTTTGAAGACAGAGCTACTGTGTCCATCTGAGGCAAAGGGCAGATTTTATACTTCTCAATATAATAAAGGTAATGTCTCCCTTGGAGCAAAGGGCTGGTGTGCTTACAGCCCGTTATAAAAGAGGCATATTCCCTAAGCCTGGGGCAGGGGGCAGTTTCATTTGTGATGTGATAACTGAGCCCCTTGATGTCAGCCCCATTGGACTTGGGGTAGGGCGTGAGGTTGCAAACATGACCCTTGTTGTCTTTGCTCTGCTGTGAGTATTAAAGTGCCTTGTCTCTGATGCTGGAATCCAGCATCTTCTGACAGCATCCATGGAACAGTAGCAGACTAACTTGTTCACTGGTGAGGAAGGTCGGTCTCAGACTCCCCTCACGCCCTTGCAGACAGCCTTACGACAGGCTGAATCCCCCCTTGCCTGAGCCCCCGGATGGAGGTATCACAGCGCTCTGATGGAGGCACAGCGTCCCCTTGCCCTGTGTTATAAGAGACTAAAAACTGGGGAAAATTTCATCAGCAGTAGAAATGGGATAAGAGTCTGCGTGGTCTGGATGCAGAACTCGCAGATGTCACTCCCCGGTTGTCACCGTCTCTGGGGTCCAGAGCCCAGTGCTCTCCCTGTTTGTGGGCTGGAGCTGGGCGGTGTCTTGCAGTTCAGCTCCTTCATAAGAAGATTCTGTTGACATTGCAAGGATGATCAAAGACCTGGAGCCAGCGTCCGTAACGTTCACACAGCTGTGGCAACGGGGTGGGGTTGTCCAGGGAGAGACAGGTGGAGGGGAGCAGCCAATAAAGAACACTGGGCAAGGTGAAACCTAGGGATCTGAGGACACCAGGGAATGGGTGCTCTTAGAATAGCCCAGCTGGGAAGACACGTCAAGGTGAAGTGGTGTATGATTCTAGAAAAGCACCCTTTGCTTTTGGCAAGTGACATGAAGGTTGCTGTGATGTCTATTAAGTCAGTTTTGGTGGCGTTGATGAAGTCAGAAGCTAGAGCAGAAAAGACAAACAGAAATTAGTTGTACAGACACCTTTTTCTAGGACTTTGGGCTAACCAGATGTTAAGTCAAGGGATATGAGGATACGGACAAGTTTCCTTTTATTTTTTTAAATTAAGGTGGGAGATACCAGAACATGTGGGAATGACACTGTGGAGATAGGAAGGTCGATTAAGTGTGAGAGAAAAAAGAACCAAAGTAGAAAACTTCTTGAGAAAGTGAATCCAGCATCTTCTTTTACATCTAGCCTGATGTAAAAAACAAACAACAACAACAAAAAAAAACAACTAAAGAGAAGACTCATCCAAGATCTCTAGTGGTTGGTGGCTGTAAAAGGATGAAAACTCAGGCCTCTACTTCTATCTTTTTCTGCAACAGTCAAGTTTTTTTCAAATGCCTTTCGATACTGCTTTTCCATCCCAATATTCACCAAAGAGGGCAAAGAGAAAGAGCAACATGGGTTTCTGAACAGCAACATCGCTCAAATTAGATCTCCCTGCTAAAACACAAACCCCTTTTCAGAGAATACTCTTTCAAAATACAAATCTAATTAAGGGAAGAGACATAATCCATGCCAGGGGTCACTGGAGTTTGACATGAGTATTTTTATTCCAGCATTTGCATGGTTTAGCAATTCAGATGGCCAGAGCCAAGAGTAGATTTCCGCGATCATCAAGCCTCTCTTGCCTGATACGATTTCCCAACAAATTAACCGCCAGGAAGCTGAAACCCTCGGTTGTTTTGCTTTATTTTCTATAGTTATCCCTTCCCATTTCTGGGCCTTTCTTCACTTGGTGCTTACTCTTCCCACCTTCTGGCTCCAGATTATACTTAAGATTAGGAGACCAGCATCAGAAATCAAGAATGTGGGGGACAGCCCTGTCGTATCTGGGACCACAGATGAAGTACCACGCATGTTGTTGTTCATTTAATTTTACTAAGTACATTATCATCCAACCACCCCACTGAGCGTGGATTCTGGGGCAACAGACAACAGGTGGTCATCACTGTTGCTTTCAAAGTTACGTTTTTAGACTACAAAAGCAAAATACATTCAAAACAAATCATGTTACATGTGGGAGAATGAACTCCATTCACTTATTCTGACAAGTGTGATAGAGTTTTAATTGCAAAAATACTTAACAGCACACAGATAAACTTACTGTTGTGCGTCACGTAAGATTAATGAAAGAATTACAGGGAGCCCTCTCACGGAGACGGCTGGCAGCTTAATCCTCATCATGTTTGTAGAGAGAAGAGACATCATCAGGTGGGGTGTGTGTGTGTGTGTGTGTCTGTGTAACACCATAAAGGTTTCTTTTGGCATCTAAAACAGAGGTTGCTGCTCATCTCCGTGCTTATCTGTACATACCCGTTTAGGTCTTCAGTCTTTGCCGTGGACGTATGTATGTGGTTTTCCAGGTGGTACATAGGCTCCGCTTACTTTGTCTCTTCAATGTGGTTGTACTTTCTCGATGGCAAGAGATGGGGTTTTATTCTCAGTGTGTTGTTTCCCTCTTCACCGTCTCTTAGAGAGTATCCTGGATCCTCCATCCGCTCAGACGGAGCCCCTGCTGCTGCTGAAGCTGGAGCCAGGGTCTGGGCTGAGAGCAGAGGCAGAGGTAGGAAGGTGGGAAGCTGATGTTGACAGCACACACGTCAGCTGATTACAAGGGCAGACACACGCAGCATCGCCCTAATGCTCGTGGGGAAGGACGACGTGCGTCGAAAGTGGGGGGCATAAGGAAGATGGGGATGCTCCAGAGTAGAGAACGAGGCTATAATGCTTAGAGGTTGTCCAAAGACGAAAATAATTTAACATGGCTTCTCTCGGGGTTTTTTTTCCCCTGAAGACTCCAGAAAGGTTTTTGGAAGGTAATATATATTCTGAAATATATTTTTAGACTAGTTACTGAATTAAATGGTGCTCTTTAAAGTCTTTGGCATTTGCTTAGTGTGACTTTTCCCAGAGACATAAGAAATTGGGATGATTAATCCAGGAGAACAGACATAACCCTGGCAAGTTAAAATTCTCCTGAAAGGAAGGAAAATTGCATACTGCCTCATGCCAACACCAAGCTTTGTCCAGAGTTAAATAAAATTTCAATTGTAGCGATCCTAGAATTTGGGTCCAAATCTCAATTCTATTATAAATATTGACCGTATTAATCTGCGGCTCAGAAGTTGTGGTTTGATTCTCTACTGTCTGTGTTTCTAGAGCAACCTCTGTTCAGCCATCGGAACTGGGATTATTGCATTGAGGTAGTCATCATTTCAGAATAAAACCCTACATTTTTAAGTTACCAAATACTGAAAGTAAGGGGAAAATTAAACACGATCAGCACCTTATCATGCTGTTATAATAGGATAAGCTCCAATTATGGCCATTACCAGTAACATCTCCACTTCATAAAAGACCCCCGTGCCTCTCCCCCATTACTGACTTTTACACGCTGCCTCGTCTACTAATGATTTTATTAATTCACTTACTCCAGCGAGGGACAATGAAGAGACACAGATCACCTGGGCTTAAAACAAACCTTACACTACCCCAGAGGTGATTTCTCTAAAGGAGCAACTGCGCAGGATTTAAACCCCACACTGTACCTAAATTTGGCCTTTAGCTAACCCAGCACTTTTCCAAGTATTTTAAAGTTCAGGGGAAGAATAAAGCAGACATAATTAAATATGTATAATAGGGCCATCCATTATTTTTCAAAAGGTTCCTGGGAAAGCTCTTCAGAATTTTGGACCTCCTGGAGTTTCTTTCTGATGCAATACCCAGATTTTATTCTCTCAACAGGAGAAAATACACACACACACACACACACACACACACACACACACACACACAGCATTTTGTGCTAGTGACTCTGCTGTTAAATTTAAGCTAATTTTTCAAAAGCCAGTAAAATGTCAACAAATCAGTGTCTGTTCACAAATTCCTGTGACTTGTTCTAATGGGTTTGACATTCCATAACACATATAACACTATGTCAGCATTCTGCAATGAGGTCATTCATAAAATTGAAAAATGGAAAGTGTCTGGGCATTGATCATAATAATCCCATGAGGAGCAATTTGCAAGGAAGATATTACCTCCTCTCACACAGAATAAGTGGATAACTTGTAGGCTGCCATCTGCTCACAATTATATCATAAATAATTAAATATTCAATGAATCTTAGCTTAAGTAAAAATGCAAGAATACTTTGTACTTTGTCAGGGAGGGCAAGTAAGTTTCATCTTACACACAAATGCCAGTCAACTGACAGCAGCAGATAAGAGTGTTGTGTTAAGGAAGATTCTGAGGTCTCATCCAGGCTCTAGAGGAAAGTCCGCTTAATGGACTGGTGACCGTGGCAGCACAGTAAGGTCATGTCAGGAGCTCATTATCCCTGGATAAACCCTCTCGGGAGGTCACGATGACATGTGTTAAGTGATTATGGGCCGTTTCCACACTAGCAAAGCAAAATCAAAAGAGACACTATCGACATTTTTTCAAATAAACAATCAAATGAAGATTGACTATTGATATCCATACAGACTGCTCGACTTGATCCGAATTTACCTGGAAATAGGCAAACCTCCTGCTTCAGCAAGTCATGGAAAAAGGAATAAATCACCATGTTTTAATCATTTGTCCCTGGGATTTATGTGATATTTGCTTAGTCCATCAGTTGTGTTTGATCTAAAAATTAAATAAATCTTGCCCTCAAAATTTTGCTGTAAGGTCTATATGCTGGCTAACATGTGCCATGAATAGATACTCACGTAGAGGGATGAAACAGATAGGTAGCTCCAAGTGGAGAAATCACCACAGGTTTGTGTGTGTGAGTCCCACGCAAGACATTTATGAAGTAAATATTATTTCTTAAATGCTCTATTTTTTAAAAGATGTTTATTTATTTGACAGAGAGAGAGCACAAGTTGGGGGAAGAACCGAGGGAGAGGAGAGCAGGTGCCCCACTGAGTAGGGAGCCTGATGCCGGGCTCCGTCCCAGGACACTGGGATCATGACCTGAGCCGAAGGCAGACCTTAACCACTTGAGCCACCCAGGGACTCCTTAAATTTTCTATTTCTTGAGAAAAATCCAGGATATGACAGATCTTAGTGGACAACCTCAAACTTGGCAATGCTACGTTTAATAAATGTGCATACATTAAAAATGTGGAATCCAGATTTCCACTGGCATATAAGGGTGATTTTTCATGACTCAGGACAAGGTATCTGAATTTTTTAGTTTCTCCCACTCCTTCTAGAGAGCACTGTACCTTCTGGTACATGAGACTTGTTGAAAGTTCTCAGGATGAAACATTTTGCTACTTTTGTTTCACGGAATGGGTTTCATTCTTGGGGTGAATGTGACTGTAAACCCCATAGGACACCAGACACTCCACCAAAAATAAACACTGCTATTCTCTTAATAAACTGCAGTTCTGGTTTTTCCCCATACAGTATCCTTCTATCAGGAACACGCTGGTGTTGCTCTGTTCTTTTTTCTCCCCTTGCTCTGACTGCTCTCCAGCTCCAGGTTAATATATTGGGGGACAGTAATGATCTGTACCCAGCATTGGGTCAGTGAGTCTTCCTGGTGTCTCATACACCAATCTCAACTCCTGTGAATCACAACTATGATTTAGTCTCTTTCTTTTTCTTAGTTTATTGAGATTTCAAATATTGGGGCATGCGACCCAGGTGATTAGTAAGATAAAGACAGTTTGTGGCCAAAGATCTCAATAAATTGCCATTTATGCATTAGAGTTAGGCGAAACCAGATTTTGTTGTGGCTGAGAATTAGAGCCGTTGATCAGCTGGGCTGGTGTATTTTGTGTGTGTATCTTCCTCCATGTTCTCTAAATAAGATAAAATGTTATTTTTTAGGATTCTACTTACTTGCCTTATAATTCCAGACTCTCTATACCTTTACAGAGGCTTTCTCCTCTCTATGGATAATCCTTTCCATTGTGCGTGAATATTTAACTCGATTTTCAAGGGATATTCTTTTTCTCCCTTTCCAAAGATCTAAATAGCTTCATGTGCTTCTTGAATTAACTAGATGCCTACTGTTCACCTCAGCAAACAAGAAAAATAGTGTCTTTTTCTCTACAGACAATATGTTTTATCTTCCTCAAAGTTACTGCTCATCAGGTAAGAGTAGGGAACATATGTGGGTCTTCTGTAGCAGCCGAACAGAATCCCGCGTGCTGTCCCTTGCCGAAGACTTTAACCTGGAGCTGACTGCTCTCCAGCTCCCATCGGAGGCCTGACTGACAGACACGCACACCCTACAAAGCAAGTGGAGTGTGTTTCCTGCTGCAGTGACCACGGCGTCCTTGCCCTAAAGACGGGGTTGCAGGGGCTGCCCCTGGGAACTCAAGGCCCACTAGCTCAACTGTGAATTAGGTGGGAAGTATAAAGATGACACACTTTCTCTCCTTGGAGGCTGACACCAGAGCTGGTAGGGAATGCCGAGGAAAGGAGAAATTCAAGGCCCCCTCATATCCTGCCGGAGCCATGTTAATTTCAGAGATGCAGGGAAGGTCACAAAAATAACCAGCCCAGTTCCCTGCGGTTATGTCCAAGGCTGTGTGATTTTTTCCAATGTAAACTGCTCAAGAGGTGGCAGAGTTACTAGCCCATCCTTGAGTGTCCCTCAAGAGCATGGCAGGTCAGGGCACAGCCACCCCACTGATTATGTGCCCAATACTCACGAGGTCCTGTTTGGGGCCAGCGCCGTATGAGAAAACGTCCGCTCCTCCACAGAACTCACTGAGTGTTTAAAAGAGATTGACACATGAAACAGAAAACACACTCCTACTTGTTATAACGTCCTCCTTAACCCATCCCACCTGCCCCAGCACGTCCTGATGTGACCTGCCTGCCCTGTGTGCACAGGGAGCGACGGCAAGAAGGCAGATTCCCCAAACCCTTCCTCTCCCACCTTCCCCAGAATGTTCTCCAAATACTGCTCATTTGTTGTGTTCTTCTGTGGACCCAAGGCCAACGAGGTGCTCTATGACCAATCATCTTTGATCCTCACAAGAAACCTCTGAAAGAGGCAGTACTGTGTGATCCCTGTTTGGAAACGGAATCATCCTGGCTGAAGAAGTTCAGTACTTTGCCGTGGTCACATGACTAATAAATCACAAAGCCAAGTCCAAGTCCTTCTGCCTCCAGTGCCAACACCCTTCTCCCTTGCATGATGTCCTCCCAACTGTGATCTGATGTGGTCCACACAGCCGCTTGGCACAAAAAGAAAAAAAGAAGAGCAGACTGAGGCATGTCCACTCTACAATGAAGAAATAAACTCTGCTTTTGGCTCTGGTTCAGCTAAATCCAGTTTTCTTTCCATATCCCATTGACACAAGGACAGTGGTATCTGTGCAGCCTCTGATGGGGCATCAAGGGCTTTCCTGTGTGAAGGATGTTGTGTGCAACACCGACGCTGGACTGCTTTGTCCTTTGACCAGCATATGAGGAGGCATCTGCGACAGTCTTCTTCATGAAGACTAGAAGCCACATGTTTCTGAGAAGTAGATAGGATTTAATGCTCTTTGTGCAGTTAAAACGAGGACCCCCATGAGATGGGTGGTGGTCATATGCCCACTGGTAAAACCTGCCACAATGTGCGTGTGTGTGTGTGTGTGTGTGTGTGTGTGTGTGTGTGTGATTGTGTATATGGTATTCAGGAGGTCATCAGCTGGTTTGGCTGTAAGGGTTGTGGTCTCATGGAAATGAACAATTACTGTTTTTGTGATCTTGGACAGCAGCTTAAACTCTCTGGGCCTCAGCTGTTCCATGATATGTTGAGCGTAAAAGTAACCTCGCGGGTTATTTTGAGAATTAAGTAAGCGAGCTTATGTAAGCATATCTCAAAAGTGTATTGCATATAACAGACACTCGGGAAACATTTGTTCACTTACTCTACAAACACTACACACCTGGGTCTACAATGTGCCAGACTCAGGGTTATAAAGATGAATGAGACACAGAAGCTAGTCGGATGAATGGCCAGTGATTTGAGGTCTCTCCTTAGGACTCATAGCCACAGCTGTTTGCAGCCATGATTTTACCTGTTCTGAGAGTACCTTGCACATTTGTATTGTTTTAGGAAAACTTCTTCCTTATTTATTCTGATTTCATTCCCCCTACAATTTCTTGTCTTTCAACTTTATCCTAATCTTTATTTATGATTTTATTTATTTATTTGACAGAGAGGGCATGAGCAGGGGAGAGGGAGAAGCAGACTCCCCCCTGAGGCAGGGAGCCTGTCAGGGCTCGATCCTAGGACCCTGGATCAGGATCTGAGCTGAGGGCAGATGCTTAACCCACTGGGCTACCCAGGTGCCCCTTAATTTTTATTTTTGTATCACACCCTATTTTTGTGCTTTATTACTTTAATTGTTTATGCTCTTTTTATTTCACAGTTCCAAAATCTGACCAAAGTCATCCTTTAGATCTTTTCCTTAATATTCCTTTAGTATTGGTCATTTTAAATTTTACTTCTTTTATTTAATTTTTTTAATTTAATTTGTATCTTAATATGTTTTATGTCTTATAATTCTTATAGCTTTCTTTGTCATTTCACCTTACTTTTTCTTTTCTGAAAGTGTGATTAAGTTGAGTTAATTAAATTCATGATTCCTTTCCCAACAACAAGGAGGGGTGGTGGGAAGAATCCCATAACACAAATAAGAGAGAAGCTGAAAGTCTTCCTTCCACCAGTTCTCTGTAAAAAACACATATCCAGCTATGGTCAAGTAGAGGTTCTCACAGGCTAGGTAACTTGTCCAAGGATGGCCCTGTGGTACCGCCGTGGGTGGCATGCAGAGCTCATGAGATGGGACAGAAATGGGAGGTTTTCAAGTATTTAATGACCCCAAAGTGTTCCTCATTCTTCTATCCACGCTCTCTACCCCCATCCTCCCTTACTGACAGATAATTAACTGTATTCCATAGTAAGCCAGTCATTATCTAAAGGCAAAATTTGCAATTATTGTAACTTGAAAAGTTCCCAGGTGTTCTGTGAAGTTCTGTTGGTAGTGGGGGAGTTCTCTCTTGAGCGTTTTTCCTTTTTTTCTTTTCTTTTCTTCTCTTTTTTCCTTTTGTTTTTAATAACTATGTTAGGAAATAAGTTAATGCCTGCCTTATAATATTTCTCAGCTTGAGTGTGAAACTTTAGGGCCCCGATAATGTAAATGTCCATGTTTTGAGGCAGATCCAGACTCTATCTGGGAGAAAATTTTGCCTCGTCTGCAAGTGTTCCCTCAGCCAACTTCTCTTCTTATACAGTGACGAGTCATTAATAATAGGTCAGGCTCCTTAATGTTTATAACAACCCAAATTTTCAGTTGATTGTTAAAATACTATTGGTGCTATGGAGAGTTTTTTTAAAAAATATTATTTCGCTTGCAGACGACAGAAGCCCAGTTTGAACTGACTTAGGAAAAATGGGATTTAGAGAAGAGTGTGGCAAATTATATTTTAGATCATTGAGGCCATCTTTATGGCGACACTGATATATCTTGCCATTCGTAAAGTACACATCTTACAACAGGATTGACACTCTTCCCTCAAGGATGGGATTTTATATTCTATTCCCTTGAGTCGGAGCTGGAGCTTATGGTTGACCCAAGCAGCGGAGCATGACAGAATACTATTTGACATTGAAGACTAGGCTAAAAAAAAAAAAGAAAGAAGATAGAGTTTCCATCTGACATACCATTCATCTATCCCTCAGGAGCTGACATTGGAACCCAGACTCCTGCTTCACTGAGGCTTCCCATATTTTTAGCACTGGCTCTCCCGTTTCCTGGGAAACTCCTCAGTTCCAGGTAAACCATGATGGCTGGTCACTCTACATCACCATGTGTGATAAGCGCACATCACACGGGGAGGTCACATGAAGGTGTTCCAACCAACTGTCCAAGCTAACTAAGGTCTCACCTGCCAGCTGGCACCAACCACGAGACATGCGAGTGAATAAGATTTAGACAGTTCCAACGTCCAACCTCTGTATCCTCTAGCTTAGGCGCCAGGTATCATGCAGCAGAGACTAACTCTTCCTGCTGTGTCTGAATTCCTGACCTATAGCTGTCACCAGATACAATGCACAACTATTGTTGCTTTAAACCTTAGCAACATTGTTACACAGCAACTGCTAATACACATACCCAGAGGTCGTATAGAAATGTAACTGAATTTGAGGAATTATTGGAATAACACAAATACTATTGGGGCTATTTTCATATTCTGTGTGGGCTTCTTATTTTTTTTATCTGTTACTGGTGATTCACACTCTCCCACGTACCATAAAAGATTCTCACATTTTCTATCTTATGACCTCAACCAGGATGCTTGAATCTCTGGTCCTAGAAAACAGCTCTGATCAGCCTGACATAGGACAGCTCTTTGGGACCAATCACCTATGGTTGGAGATGAGAGGAAGGAGTAGGAATAAGGTCGTATTGTGGGAAGTGGTTGTCCTCAATAGCCATGCAATACAAGGAGAAGAAAGGAGCAACTTCCAAAAGAGTGCAGAGTCTGAGTAAATCCTAGGATACTGGGAATAAGCGTCTGAACTTCATGATCTTAATTAAACACCCATTATCAAACTTTTAGCTGAAGCTTACTTTTGAGAAAAGCCATTCATAAACTGTTATCGAAAACATGAGCACATCAGCACTTTTGCTGATCAGGTTAAAAATAAATATTCTTATTTATGGAGTACCTGGCTGGCTCATTTGGTTAAGCATCCGACCAACTCTTGGTTTCAGCTCAAGTCACAATCTCAGGGTCCTGAGATCAAGCCCCATGTTGGGGGTCCCCACTCCATGGGGAGTCTGCTTGAAGATTCTCCCCTCTGCCCCTCTACCCACTCATGTACTCTCCCCCACTAAAATAAATAATTAAATATTTCTTAAAAATAAAAAAATATTCTTGGACCTCACTTCAAATTAAGCAAGTAATTAATCTTAATTTGTGAGAAAGAGAGAGCACAGCAGGGGGATCTGCAGGCAGAGGAAGAAGCAGGCTCCCCATTGAGCAGGGAGCCCAATGCAGGACTCAATCCCAGGACCCTGGCATCATGACCTGAGCCGAAGGGAGATGCTTAACTGATGGAGCCTCCCAGATGTCCCTCCCTTCAAATTTATAATTTCAGAACTCTGGAGATCAAACCCTAGAATCTGTATTATGAAACAGAGGTTTGTGTTTTTCACACAATTTGATATTAGAAAAATTGTATCTTAATAATTTTTGTGTTTTGGAAGAAACAAAAATACCCGAGAATCAGTTTTCTTTCGTCCAGATTGTTTCCTTGAAAGATCTCATAAAATCAACTCTTGGAAAACCTTCACAACTGACACTTAACAACTCTGCCTCACAACAACACTTCCTTGTAAACTCTGGGCATCTAACGATTATGCCCAGAGTGCAGTAACAAAGGACAATCTCATCTATTTATTACCTTCCTCTTTCTTGGAGGAAGGCGGGGGGCACCTAGTTTTTAAAACATGGTACATTTTATTTTAGTACTTAAGTTACACAACTGAATTAAAGTGGTGCAGGGCTTGTCTGAGGATATCACAGCTGTAGCAATAAATCAATAAGATATAACCTGTCTTCGAAGATCTGCTGTTTCTCCTTTATTGGTATGTTTCTAACATGGGCATAATGGTCCCAAGAACTACAAATCCGTGCCTCTACTCTTCCCCTGTGACTCCTGGCCAGGGCGTCCACATCAATACTCCACACAGCATTCACAGGGATCCTCTAAAAATCTAAGTCAGGCCACATCACTCTGGCTTAAGACCCGCCAGTAACCTCCAATCACTTCTAAAATTATGTTCAAATTACATTTCACACTCTAGCAAGACCTGGCCCCTTTCCAACCTTCTGACCCCTTCTTCCACTTTTTTCATTCTGTCCTCTTTGCTATTTCTGAAACATTCCAACAGGCTTCTGCCTCAGGACATTTGCATCTGCTCTTCCCTCTGTCTGAAACCTGTTCCCTACGTATTCCCTTGACTTACTTTCTCACTTCACTCAAGTCTCTGCTAGCCTCTTATTACCTTCTTTCCTGTTACTGTTATTTTTAATTCATAGTGCTTCTTAATACCCCAGTGCCTGGAATATAGAAAGGATTCATTAAGTATTTCTCAAATAAATGAATGTATGCATGTATGTATGGATGGATGGATGGATGGATGGATGGATGGATGGATTATAATTTAATGGCTTGTTTGCTTTGTTCTGGGGAACTCACAGTTGTATCATTTTTTATGGCACCTAATATGCTCTCTGAAAATAGCTTTCTTCAGAGACAGAGGTTGATGTTATCAAGCTGCGATTCCAAATGTTCTGGAAAAGTGTGGCTGATGAAATATGTTAGGTTTTACAGTATTTCTACAAATCAGAATTTTCAAACCAGTTTTCACTAATGAAGGGTGGAATACTCCCTTAAGGCAGCAACCACATGAAAGGCTTGGGCTTGAAACTGTGAGAATTACTTCACGTCTGTGACAAATGATGAGGCAGGGACATTGACTTTCAAAACTGAAAGACGAAGGTGAATGATGCGGCTGTTCAGAGACTGTGTCACTCACATGTTAGGCGTCTGCCTGGTCACTGAGCCAAACTGATGTTCGAAGTTCCCAACGTGTGTGTAGGCTTTGTTCATAATGCATCCAGCCTCCACATTTGTGACGATTATTGAGAAAGGTTGAAACATCTTCCAAGAAGGACCTAGGGTTGATGTCTCAGGAAAATGTGTCTAACATAGTATTTACTGCTTAAAAACAGTTCCTGGACTTTCAAGGGAAGAGAGTTAATTCACTTTGTTATACTCTGGTTCCCACTGGATGGCGAAACAGGGGGAAGCCTCGCCATTTACACACTTTGCATATTTCCTGATATTGTAGAAATCGGATCAGACCACAGAAGCTAATGGAGAGACAGGTGGTGCTAATGACTCTTGGCATAGCCCACTGTGTTCAAGGCTACCTCCAACCCAAATCAGAAATTTTGCAAACTGATACCACTGAAATAGAGGTGCACAGAAGCGACTGAGTCAATCCCATGTATTTGCCTTCTCAAAAGAGGCTGTTAACTCTTACTTTTGTTCAGTGAACCCAGAAGTGTGAATACCATGCCCGGGGGCCACAAGTTCAGGTCCAATTTTAATCCAGTCATAGTTAGCAAAGCTCAGGTCACTCCTTGGTGCTCTTTGAGATCGTGGCATGTTATGACTGATTGTGTAGTGTCAGAGGGAAATCTGGACAGCAAAACTTCAGTGCCATCTGACAGTTCAATAACGATGAAGATGTTATCAGAGTTACAACAACTGCACTTCCCGCACTTCAATAAGATGAGAGCCCGAAGGCAGTTCTTCCCAAACTGCAGAGGACCAGCTGAGTCAGAGGGACAGCACCGAGTGTTTTAAAAATACTTTTTTCGAGCACCTGGGTGGCTCAGTGGGTTAAGCCTCTGCCTTCGGCTCAGGTCATGATCTCAGGGTCCTGGGATAGAGTCCCGCATCGGGCTCTCTGCTTGGCAGGAAGCCTGCTTCCCCCTCTCTCTCTGCCTGCTTCTCTGCCTACTTGTGATCTCTGTCTGTCAAATAAATAAATAAAATCTTTAAAAAATATATACTTTTTTCTAATTTCCAGCCTCAACATTCCAATTCAGATCCAAGTCAGAGTCCAGAAGTATATACTCTTGTAGAACTTTCTAGATGACCTGGTGCTGGGGCAAGTTTGGTCTTAAACTCCAGGAAAAAGAAATATGATGTAAAAAGAAAATTTTAATTTTGTTGCCCTCTTTGGCTTAACTGCAAACAGTATTTCTGGGGCTATAGTAATATAAAACCCATCTTATATGTCACCAAAATTATGACATACGTGAACTAGAAGGTGGGAGTGGGGAAGAGAAGTATGCGTGTGTGGGAATGTTACTGGCAGGATGGGGGATAAAGAGCCAAAGCCTAAAATTGAAAAACTGAAAAAACAATATAAACACACAAGTAGAAGTACAGAGTTAAGTTCCAGAAGAAACAGCTCGAAACCTTTCAAGTGACTGATTCCAGGGGACAAGTACTGGGGATGTGGGAGCTAGGAACTGTTCTTTTTCCACTGTAAACATTGTAGTTACTGATTTATCAATATATACATAACTTCTTGAGGAAGAAGGAAAACGCATTGACGGTCTCACTTGAAACAATTTTTAAAAAGACAAAATATAGGAAATGGGATTGTAAAACACTGTACATCAGGCATAGAAGCCAATGATCCTGGAAAGATGGGAAAAAAAACAAAGTGAGCTCTCAAACCACCAAAGCTTACTGCCCGGAGAGAGTTTGTAATGGCAGCGCAGGTAGGAGGGGCTGAGCCGAGTCTCGCAGAATCCTGGAGGTCAGGAGACAGACTTGAGAGCCTATGGAGACCAGCCCTACAGTACTCAAAACAAAGTACAGAGGATGAGAGTTCACAGAGGGGAGCCATTATTATCTACAGGGGATCCCCACATGGGATGCCACTGAATACTGACGAGCACGTGCGTGTGAAGAAACCTACCCGTGGCTCAGGCAAGAACAAGCTGATGAATGAGAAAACAGAGTTCTCACCACTTTCTGTTCAACAGTGTGCTGGAGGATCTAATAGAGACAGAGACAAAGGGCCGGGGGGGATGGTAGGAAGGAAGGGCATCCAAATTAGAAAGGAGGAAGTCAAACTGTCCTTATTCACAGACCACATGATAATCTATGTAGAAAACCTAATGAAATCTACAAAGAAGATCCTAGAACTCATGATTAGGAGTAGTAAGGCCCCAAGATATAAGGTCAATGTACAAAAATCAGTTGGATCTCTATAGTAACAGCAAATGATTAAGAACTGATATTTTTAATGTATTATTTACAATATTAAAAATATGAAATTCTTAGGAATAAATCTAACAAAAAACATGGCATGACTATACACTGAGAAATACAAGACATTGCTGAGAGAAATTAGGGAAATCCTAAATACAAGAAGAGATATATTAGGTTCACAGGTTGGAAGACACAATTGTCAATTACCAGGTCTCCCCAAATTGATCTCTATTCAATGTAGTACTAGTCCAAATTCCAAAAGTATTTTTTTGTAGCAAAGACAGACTTATTCAAAAATTTATATTGAAATGCAAAGGATCTTAATTAGCCAAAAATCTTTGAAAATGAAAACCGAAGTCTCAGGATTAGCACTAACATTACTACTTAAAGCAGCAGCAATCCAGACAGTCGTACTGGCATGCAGATAGAAAAACAGGCCAACATAACAGACCAGAAAATCCAGAGCTAAACATGGACAACTGATTTTCAACAAAGGTGCAAGGTAATTCCTTGAAGAGAGAATAGTCTTGTCTTTTCTTCCTTTTTCTGTTTAAAGATTTTAATTATTTTTGAGAGCAAGTGAGTGAACAGTGGGGAGGGGTAGAGGGAGAGAGAGGATCTCAAGCAGGCTCTGCACTGAGTGTGGAGCCCGACGCAGAGCTCAGTCCCACAACCCTGAGATCATGTGCTGAGCTGAAATCAACAGTCTGATGCTTAACTGACTGAGCCCCGTGGGGGACCCAAGAATTTTCAACAAATGTTAGTAGAAGAATGAGATTTTTCTTATGCAAAAAATGAAATAAGAAAGAATTTTGATGATAACTTTGTACCATAAACAAACATTAACTCAAAAGAGATTATGGCAACTGAAACTATAAATCTTATGGAAGAAAGCATAAAAAGAATTTTGCTATTTTGGGTTAGGCAAATATTTCTTTAAGACAATAATGAAATCAAAATTCATGAAAGAACAAACCGTTAAATTGAACTTCATCAACTCAAAAACCTCTTCTCTGAAAAAGACACTGTGAAGAAACGAGAGAACCACAAGCTGTGAGAAAACACTTGCAAATTATATATATCTGATAACATACTTGTACCAGAATAGGTGAAGAACTCTCAAAAATCAAAAACAGTCTAATAAAGATGGCTAAAATATTTGAATAGACACTTTCATCGAAGATGATATACGGATGACAAATAAGTTCGTGAAAAGATGCTCAGTATCGTTAGCCACCAGCAAAATGCAAATTGAAACTAAAACAAGAGACCGGCACACACCTGTTAGAACGGACAAAATTAAAGATTGCCCATACCAAGTGTTAGCACGGTTCTAAAAGAACTGAAACTTCCATACCCACCAGTGGGAGTGTAAAATGGTACACCCACTTTAGAAAAGAGTAGGGCCGTTTTGAAAACGGTAAAGATAGACCTACCGCACAATCCATCCATTCCACGTCTAAGGATTTACTCAAGAAAAGTAAAAGTGTATGGTGCAAAGGCTTGTGCATGAATGCTCAGGTCAGCTTTATCTGTAAGACTTAAAAACTGTGGATAACCCTGTAGGTTCACAAACTGATGAACAGATAAACTGTGGTACACCTGTACGGTAGAAAACAACACAATAAAGTCAGACAAAAAAGGGTAAAGTGCATATTGTGTGAATTTGTTGAGATAAAACTCTAAGGAATGCAAAATAGTGTGTATCTGAAGACAGATCGGTAGTTGCTTGGACACGGGGACAAGGAGAGGTGTGATTGATTTGATCTGTCAACTTGACTTTGCCACCAAGTGCCTGGACCTTGGCCCAGCTTTATTCTGGGTGTGTCTGTGAGGATGCTTCTGAATAAGACTAACATTTGAAGAGGTAGATTGGATGAAGCAGATTGGCCTCCCTAATGTGGGTGGGTCTCATCCAGTCAAATTGAAGGCCTAATTAGCATAAAAAGGCTGAGTAAGAGGGAGCTCCTCCTATCGGAACATTTGAGCTGGGACTTCAGTCTTCACCTGCCTGAAGAATCAGCTCTTCTGGGGCAGGAGCCTGCCAGCCTTTGGCCCAGAATTGACACCATTGGCTCTCCTGGTTTACGGGCGTTTGGTCTCAGACTGGAAGTACACCATCGAATCTCCCAGGCCTCCAGCTTGCCAGTGACTGATCTTGGGACATCTCCACCTCCACAACTGCATAAGCCAATTTGTTACAACATATGTCCTATTGGTTCGTTTCTCTGGAGAACCCTGACTGATAAAAGGGATAAACGGCAGGATTATAAAGGGGCACCACCAAACTTTGGGAGGTGATGGATATGTTCATGGTCTTGACTGTGATAATGGTTTCATGCACATATACATATGGCAGACTTAACAAATTATGCATTTTAAATATGAGAAGTTTAGCGTGTGTCTGTTAGACCTCATTATATCTCAGGAAAGTTGTTTCCAAAAAAAAAATAGCTTTTGAAAAAATTGTATAATGAGGAACAAATCCACCTATGAGAGCATTACAACAGAGTTCCACGTGGAGTGCTGTGGGCTCCCAGAAAAGAAGAAGTTGGTTGTGACTGAAGGTATTGAGAACACCGCATGGAGAAGATGGAGACACAGGGGTGTACCTCCAATCCCAACAACCTCTATCCAAGAGCCTCCTCTGTTTCACGTGGTCATCCATCTTGCCTCTCTCTGCCTCCCTCTCGGGAGAATGCAGTGGTTTCAAGTCGGAGCTCTCAAGTCACATGGCTGCTGACCACTTAGGTCAGCATCTCCAGCCGTTTGTACAGTTCCCAGAACATGGCACATGATAATGTTGGCTGCTTTTATTCATGCCTGGCCTTCCTCTGCCATCAGCCCAGAAGACTGCCTTCCAAATTAGCATCATCAACACTCTCTCTCATTCATCATCTACTTCCTTGCTAACCACCTGCAGTGGTTAATCCACGTCTCGCTCTTTTTCTCTGCTGGGCCTTTTGACATCTTCCCTCCTAAGTCCTATTTCCTAGCCACAGCATTTGCAGCAAGAACTGATTAAAAGCCATCTGAATTATTCAGTATTTGACAAACACATAAAATTTGGAGTCCTAATCTGGCTTTAAAATAAAAAGCGCCTGTGAGTAATTTATTGCTAAGCTCAACATTGGCCAGAGCTTGAATAGATAAATGTCAAATTACACTTGGTGATTCTTATGAAGACATACGTAAATACACACATGGGCATAGCCCAGTTATTGAATATTTTAAATTATTTTGCCCATTACTAATGAATGACTGACCATAATCAATTGCATACTCAAAATCAATAATGAAGGATATTTCACCATGAATTCCAGAATAAGCGAGGGATTTACTTCATCACATTTCATGGTATGTCATCAGAAACTTATTACAGGGTTTAGCAGTATTGAATCTGAAAACTAACTATGAAGGATAGTGGGAGAGTAACACCTTCTCTCAAGCTTGGCCTTGGGCCCTTACCCAAATGGCAAGATTAAGCCTTAGAGAATTGCAGAGCTGATAAAATTTTAATTTTGGGTCCTGTGACCATTTTTGGATATGTCCCCGTCTCTGCATTTCTTTCCTATTCCCTCCCTCCTTCCCTCGGCACTCAGGAGTTTATAAACTATTCACTGTTTTGCAAGGAAAAAAAATCTGATGTTAGCCACTTAAATTTCAGTGTGAGCAAGGTTTCATGTGTCCTTCCTAAGGGAATTTGCTTTTTAACGAGAAAATTAAAAAAAAAAATGTGGAAGTTGGGAAGACTCATTTCCTACCAGAGAATTTGGGGAGAAGCATGAAGACTCTTTCCTTTCCAAAATCACAGTACTCATGTTGTTACTTATATATGTAAGAGTGTCTCTGTTTCTGAATTTTTTTTCTAATTAATTTTTTATTTTTTTCAGCATAACAGTATTCATTATTTTTGCACCACACCCAGTGCTCCATGCAATCCGTGCCCTCTACAATACCCACCACCTGGTGCCCCCAACTTCCCACCCCCCACCCCTTCAAAATTCTCAGATCGTTTTTCAGAGTCCATAGTCTCTCATGGTTCACCTCCCCTTCCAATTTCCCGCAACTCCCTTCTCCTCTCTATCTCCCCTTATTCTCCATGCTATTTATTATGCTCCACAAATAAGTGAAACCATATGATAATTGACTCTCTTTGCTTGACTTATTTCACTCAGCATCATCTCTTCCAGTCCCGTCCATGTTGCTACAAAACTTCGGTATTCATCCTTTCTTTTTTCTTTTTCTTTTTTTTTTTTTTTACAGCTTTATAAACATATATTTTTATCCCCAGAGGTACAGGTCTGCGAATCGCCAGGTTTACACACTTCACAGCACTCACCATAGCACATACCCTCCCCAATATCCATAACCCCACCCCCCTCTCCCAACCCCCTCCCCCCATCAACCCTCAGTTTGTTTTGTGAAATAAGAGTCACTTATGGTTTGTCTCCCTCCCAATCCCATCTTGTTTCATTTACTCTTCTCCTACCCCCTGAACCCCCCATGTTGCATCTCCTCTCCCTCATATCAGGGAGATCATATGATAGTTGTCTTTCTCCGATTGACTTATTTCGCTAAGCATGATACCCTCTAGTTCCATCCACGTCGTCGCAAATGGCAAGATTTCATTTCTTTTGATGGCTGCATAGTATTCCATTGTGTATATATACCACATCTTCTTTATCCATTCGTCTGTAGATGGACATCTAGGTTCTTTGCATAGTTGGCTATTGTAGACATTGCTGCTATAAACATTCGGGTGCACGTGCCCCTTCGGATCACTACGTTTGTATCTTTAGGGTAAATACCCAGCAGTGCAATTGCTGGGTCATAGGGTAGTTCTATTTTCAACATTTTGAGGAACCTCCATGCTGTTTTCCAGAGTGGTTGCACCAGCTTGCATTCCCACCAACAGTGTAGGAGGGTTCCCCTTTCTCCGCATCCTCGCCAGCATCTGTCATTTCCTGACTTGTTAATTTTAGCCATTCTGACTGGTGTGAGGTGATATCTCATTGTGGTTTTGATTTGTATTTCCCTGATGCCGAGTGATGTGGAGCACTTTTTCATGTGTCTATTGGCCATCTGGATGTCTTCTTTGCAGAAATGTCTGTTCATGTCCTCTGCCCATTTCTTGATTGGATTATTTGTTCTTTGGGTGTTGAGTTTGCTAAGTTCTTTATAGATTTTGGACACTAGCCCTTTATCTGATATGTCATTTGCAAATATCTTCTCCCATTCTGTCAGTTGTCTTTTGGTTTTGTTCACTGTTTCCTTTGCTGTGCAAAAGCTTTTGATCTTGATAAAATCCCAATAGTTCATTTTTGTCCTTGCTTCCGTTGCCTTTGGCGATGTTCCTAGGAAGATGTTGCTGTGGCTGAGGTCGAAGAGGTTGCTGCCTGTATTCTCCTCGAGGATTTTGATGGATTCCTTTCTCACATTGAGATCCTTCATCCATTTTGAGTCTATTTTCGTGTGTGGTGTAAGAAAATGATCCAATTTCATTTTTCTGCATGTGGCTGTCCAATTTTCCCAACACCATTTATTGAAGAGGCTGTCTTTTTTCCAGTGGACATTCTTTCCTGCTTTGTCGAAGATGAGTTGACCATAGAGTTGAGGGTCCATTTCTGGGCTCTCTATTCTGTTCCATTGATCTATGTGTCTGTTTTTGTGCCAGTACCATGCTGTCTTGATGATGACAGCTTTGTAATAGAGCTTGAAGTCCGGAATTGTGATGCCACCAACTTTGGCTTTCTTTTTCATTATTGCTTTGGCTATTCGAGGTCTTTTCTGGTTCCATATAAATTTTAGGATTATTTGTTCCATTTCTTTGAAAAAAAAATGGATGGTACTTTGATAGGAATTGCATTAAATGTGTAGATTGCTTTAGGTAGCATAGACATTTTCACAATATTTATTCTTCCAATCCA
The DNA here is from genome assembly GCF_902655055.1 of Lutra lutra. Lineage (NCBI taxonomy): Eukaryota > Metazoa > Chordata > Mammalia > Carnivora > Mustelidae > Lutra > Lutra lutra. The sequence goes on from NC_062287.1 coordinate 6,960,347, forward strand.
GGAGCATGGAACATTTTCCCATTTCTTTGTGTCTTCCTCAATTTCTTTCATGAGTACTTTATAGTTTTCTGAGTATAGATTCTTAGTCTCTTTGGTTAGGTTTATTCCTAGGTATCTTATAGTTTTGGGTGCAATTGTAAATGGGATGGACTCCTTAATTTCTCTTTCTTCTGTCTTGTTGTTGGTGTAGAGAAATGCAACTGATTTCTGTGCATTGATTTTATATCCTGACACTTTACTGAATGCCTGTACAAGTTCTAGCAGTTTTGGAGTGGAGTCTTTGGGTTTTCCACATAGAGTATCATATCATCTGCGAAGAGTGATAGTTTGACTTCTTCTTTGCCGATTTGGATGCCTTTAATTTCCTTTTGTTGTCTGATTGCTGAGGCTAGGACTTCTAGTACTATGTTGAATAGCAGTGGTGATAACGGACATCCTGCCGTGTTCCTGACCTTAGCGGAAAAGCTTTCAGTTTTTCTCCATTGAGAATGATATTTGCGGTGGGTTTTTCATAGATGGCTTTGATAATATTGAGGTATGTGCCGTCTATCCCTACACTTTGAAGAGTTTTGATCAGGAAGGGATGCTGTACTTTGTCAAATGCTTTTTCAGCATCTATGGAGAGTATCATATGGTTCTTGTTCTTTCTTTTATTAATGTGTTGTATCACATTGATTGATTTGTGGATGTTGAACCAGCCCTGCAGCCCTGGAATAAATCCCACTTGGTCGTGGTGAATAATCCTTTTAATGTACTGTTGAATCCTATTTTGGCGAGAATTTTTGCATCTGTGTTCATCAAGGATATTGGTCTGTAGTTCTCTTTTTTGTTGGGATCCTTGTCTGGTTTTGGGATCAAGGTGATGCTGGCCTCATAAAATGAGTTTGGCAGTTTTCCTTCCATTTCTATTTTTTGGAACAGTTTCAGGAGAATAGGAATTAGTTCTTCTTTAAATGTTTGGTAGAATTCCCCCGGGAAGCCGTCTGGCCCTGGGCTTTTGTTTGTTTGGAGATTTTTGATGACTGTTTCAATCTCCTTACTGGTTATGGGTCTGTTCAGGCTTTCTATTTCTTCCTGGTTCAGTTGTGGTAGTTTATATGTCTCTAGGAATGCATCCATTTCTTCCAGATTGTCAAATTTGTTGGCGTAGAGTTGCTCATAGTATGTTCTTATAATTGTCTGTATTTCTTTGGTGTTCATTGTGATCTCTCCTCTTTCATTCATGATTTTATTTATTTGAGTCCTTTCTCTTTTCTTTTTGATAAGTCTGGCCAGGGGTTTATCAATCTTATTGATTCTTTCAAAGAACCAGCTCCTAGTTTCATTGATTTGTTCTATTGTTTTTTTGGTTTCTATTTCATTGATTTCTGCTCTGATCTTTATGATTTCTCTTCTCCTGCTGGGTTTAGGGTTTCTTCTTGTTCTTTCTCCAGCTCCTTTAGGTGTAGGGTTAGGTTGTGTACCTGAGACCTTTCTTGTTTCTTGAGAAAGGCTTGTACCACTATATATTTTCCTCTCAGGACTGTCTTTGTTGTGTCCCACAGATTCTGAACCATTGTGTTTTCATTATCATTTGTTTCCATAAATTTTTTCAATTCTTCTTTAATTTCCTGGTTGACCCATTCATTCTTTAGAAGGATGCTGTTTAGTCTCCATGTATTTGGGTTCTTTCCAAATTTCCTCTTGTGATTGAGTTCTAGCTTCAGAGCATTGTGGTCTGAAAATATGCAGGGAATGATCCCAATCTTTTGATACCGGTTGAGACTTGATTTAGGACCAAGAATGTGATCTATTCTGGAGAACGTTCCATGTGCACTAGAGAAGAATGTGTATTCTGTTGCTTTGGGATGAAATGTTCTGAATATATCTGTGATGTCCATCTGGTCCAGTGTGTCATTTAAGGCCTTGATTTCCTTGTTGATCTTTTGCTTGGATGATCTGTCCATTTCAGTGAGGGGAGTGTTAAAATCCCCTACTATTATTGTATTCTTGTCGATGTGTTTCTTTGATTTTGTTATTAATTGGTTTATATAGTTGGCTGCTCCCACGTTAGGGGCATAGATATTTAAAATTGTTAGATCTTCTTGTTGGACAGTTCCTTTGAGTATGATATAGTGTCCTTCCTCATCTCTTATTATAGTCTTTGGCTTAAAATCTAATTGATCTGATATAAGGATTGCCACTCCTGCTTTCTTCTGATGTCCATTAGCATGGTAAATTCTTTTCCACCCCCTCACTTTAAACCTGGAGGTGTCTTCGGGTTTAAGATGAGTTTCTTGTAGGCAACATATAGATGGTTTTTGTTTTTTGATCCATTCTGATACCCTGTGTCTTTTGATTGGGGCATTTAGCCCATTAACATTCAGGGTAAGTATTGAGATATATGAATTTAGTGCCATTGTATTGCCTGTAAGGTGACTGGTATTGTATATTGTCTCTGTTTCTTTCTGATCTACTACTTTTAGGCTCTCTCTTTGCTTAGAGGACCCCTTTCAATATTTCCTATAGACCTGGTTTGGTATTTGCAAATTCTTTCAGTTTTTGTTTGTCCTGGAAGCTTTTAATCTCTCCTTTTATTTTCAATGATAGCCTAGCTGGATATAGTATTCTTGGCTGCATGTTTTTCTCATTTAGTACTCTGAATATATCATGCCAGCTCTTTCTGGCCTGCCAGGTCTCTGTGGATAAGTCTGCTGCCAATCTAATATTTTTACCATTGTACGTTACAGACTTCTTTTCCCGGGCTGCTTTCAGGATCTTTTCTTTGTCACTAAGACTTGTAAATTTTACTATTAGGTGACGGGGTGTGGACCTATTCTTATTGATTTTGAGGGGGGTTCTATGAACCTCTTGAATTTTGATGCTTGTTCCCTTTGCCATATTGGGGAAATTCTCTCCAATAATTCTCTCCAATATACCTTCTGCTCCCCTCTCTGTTTCCTCTTCTTCTGGAATCCCAATTATTCTAATGTTGTTTCGTCTTATGGTGTCACTTATCTCTCGAATTCTCCCCTCGTGGTCCAGTAGCTGTTTGTCCCTCTTTGCTCAGCTTCTTTATTCTCTGTCATTTGGTCTTCTATATCGCTAATTCTTTCTTCTGCCTCATTTATCCTAGCAGTGAGAGCCTCCATTTTTGATTGCACCTCATTAATAGCTTTTTTGATTTCAACTTGGTTAGATTTTAGTTCTTTTATTTCTCCAGAAAGGGCTTTTATATCTCCCGAGAGGGTTGCTTTAATATCTTCCATGCCTTTTTCAAGCCCGGCTAGAACCTTGAGAATCGTCATTCTGAACTCTAGATCTGACATATTACCAATGTCTGTATTGATTAGGTCCCTAGCCTTTGGTACTGCCTCTTGTTCTTTTTTTTGTTGTGAATTTTTCCGCCTTGTCATTTTGTCCAGATAAGAGTTTATGAAGGAGCAAGTAAAATACTAAAAGGGTGGCAACAACCCCAGGAAAATATGCTTTAGCCAAATCAGAAGAGATCCCAAATCGTGAGGGGGGAGAAAGGGGATAAAAATGGGTTCAAAAAAAAAAAAAAAAGAAACTATTTAAAAAAAGAAAGCCGATAAAGAAAAAATATAAAAAGAGGAAAAAATATATATATTAGATAAACTATTTAAAAAAACGTTAAAAAAGAAAACGGTAAAAGTTAAAAAAATTTAGCAGAAGAAGAGAAAAAGAAAAAAAAATTGAAAAAGAAAAAAAAATTAAATTAACTGCAAGGCTAAAAAATCATGGGGAGAAAGCCATGAATTCCGTGCTTTGCTTTCTTCTCCTCTGGAATTCTGCCGCTCTCCTTGGTATTGAAACAGCACTCCTGGGTAGGTGAACTTGGTCCTGGCTGGGTTTCCCATTGATCTTCTGGGGGAGGGGCCTGTTGTAGTGATTCTCAAGCGTCTTTGCCCCAGGCGGAGTTGCACCGCCCTTACCCGGGGCCGCGCTGAGTAATCCGCTCGGGTTTGCTTTCGGGAGCTTTTGTTCCCTGAGCGCTTTCCGTAGAGTCCGGAGGACGGGAATGAAGATGGCGGCCTCCCGGTCTCCAGCCTGAGGAGCCGATAGCCCGGGGCCCCACTCCTCAGTGCGCCCCCAGAGAACAGCGCCCAATGACTCCCGTCACCCTGGCCTCCGGCCGCGCTCTGAGCTGACCGAGCATGCGACCGGTCCAAGGCAACCCCGAGCTGAGAGTCACTCCTCGGCTCTGTCTCTGCAGCCGGCTTCCCCGTTCTAATACCGGTAAGCTCTGCGACACTCAGACACCCCCGATCCTTCTGCGACCCTGCGGGACCTGAGGCCGCGCTGTCCCCGCCTGGGCTTCACCCCAGTTAAGCCTCTGGAGCGATGTCCCTCAGCGGAACAGACTTTTAAAAGTCCTGATTTTGCTCCGTTGCTCCGCCGCTCGCCGGGAGCTGGCCCCTCCCCCTGCGGTCTATCTTCCCGTCGCTTTGGATTCACTTCTCCGCCAGTCCTACCTTGCAGAAAGTGGTTGATTTTCTGTTTCTAGAATTGCTGTTCTTCTTCTCTTCAATCTCCTGTTGGATTTGTAGGTGTTTGCAATCTTTAGATAATCTATTTAGCTGATCTCCCGCTACCCGAAGTAGTCTCAGCCTGCTACTTCTCCGCCATCTTGACTCCTCCCTCTCTGTTTCTGAATTTTAAGCCAAGCTTAAAATTGCTTGTTTTCACAGTCTTGTTTTCCTGAAAAGTTATGATTTCTTCTTATATCCAAGGAGGAGGATTGAAAAAAATTCTTAAGAGATTTCTTCAGAACACACGCACATAAATGATAGGAAAAAACACATTAAATACTTTGGTTTTTCTAAAGTAAAAAATCAGATATGTATTACCATGTGTCATTTAAAACTGAGCAAGATATATACCAGAGGTGAATTAGAAACATATAAATCTTGTGCGGTGAAGCCCCACTCAGTTTTCTATTATCCAGGAAGACTGGTTGCCCAAAGCCATTTCAAGTAGAATGGAATTCAGTTTGAATTGAAAAATGTAATATACTTCTAACAAGAGAAAATATAGCCACATGAAACAACCCTTGGTAGTTAATGTCATCAGAAAAAAATATTTTTATAGATATTAAAAATACATGGCAGTATGACTCAGCCAAATGAGGTAAAGTTAAAAATCTGAATCTAAAACCACTATCTATAAAATCTATCTATGAAAGACCCACAGCAAATATCATCCTCAGTGGGAAAAAGCTTGCAGCCTTCCCGTTGAGATCAGGAACACGACAAGGATGCCCACTCTCACCACTCTTGTTCAACATAGTATTAGAAGTCCTACCAACAGCAATCAGACAACAAAGAGAAATAAAAGGTATCCAAATTGGCAATGAAGAAGTCAAACTCTCTCTCTTCGCAGAAGACAAGATTCTTTATATGGAAAACCCAAAAGACTCCGCCCCCAAACTACTAGAACTCATACAGCAATTCAGTAACGTGGCAGGATACAAAGTCAATGTACAGAAATCAGTGGCTTTCTTATACACTAACAATGAAAATACAGAAAGGAAATTAGAGAATCGATTCCATTTACTATAGCACCAAGAACCATAAGATACCTGGGAATAAACCTAACCAAGAGGTAAAGGAACTGTACTCGAGGAACTACAGAACACTCATGAAAGAAATTGAAGAAGACACAAAAAGATGGAAGACCATTCCATGATCTTGGATCAGAAGAATAAACATTGTTAAAATGTCTATACTGACTAGAGCAATCTATACTTTTAATGCCATTCTGATCAAAATTCCACAGTTATTTTTCAAAGAGCTGGAGCAAATAATCCTAAAATTTGTATGGAATCAGAAGAGACCCTGAATTGCTAAGGAAATATTGAAAAACAAAAATAAAACTGGGGGCATCACGTTACCTGATTTCAAGCTTTACTACAAAGCTGTGATCACCAAGACAGCATGGTACTGGCATAAAAACAGACACAAAGACCAGTGGAACAGAGTAGAGAGCCCAGATATGGACCCTCAACTCTATGGTTAATTAATCTTCGACAAAACAGGAAAAATATACAGTGGAAAAAAGACAGTCTCTTCAATAAATGGTGCTGGGAAAACTGGACAGCTATATGCAGAAGAATGAAACTCGACCATTCTCTTACACTGTACACAAAGATAAACTCAAAATGGATAAAAGATCTCAACGTGAGACAGGAATCCATCAGAATCCTAGAGGAGAACATAGGCAGTAACCTCTTCGATATCAGCCACAGCAACTTCTTTCAAGATATGTCTCTAAAGGCAAAGGAAACAAAGCAAAGATGAACTTTTGGGACTTCATCAAGATCCAAAGCTTCTGCATAGCAAAGGAAACAGTCAAAAAAACAAAGAGGCAACCCACGGAATGGGAGAAGATATTTGCAAATGACAGTACAGACAAAAGGTTGATATCCAGGATCTATAAAGAACTCCTGAAACTCAACACACACAAAACAGACAATCATATCAAAAAATGGGCAGAAGATATGAACAGACACTTCTCCAATGAAGACATACAAATGGCTATCAGACACATGAAAAAATGTTCATCATCACTAGCCATCAGGGAGATTCAAATTAAAACCACATGGAGATACCACCTTACACCAGTTAGAATGGCCAAAATTAGCAAGACAGGAAACAACATGTGTTGGAGAGGATGTGGAGAAAGGGGAACCCTCTTGCACTGTTGGTGGGAATGCAAGTTGGTGCAGCCACTTTGGAGAACAGTTGTGGAGATTCCCCAAGAAATTAAAAATAGAGCTTCCCTATGACCCTGCCATTGCACTACAGGGTAGTTACCCCAAAGATACAGATGAAGTGAAAAGAAGGGCCATCTGTACCCCAATGTTTATAGCAGCAATGGCCACAGTCACCAAACTGTGGAGAGAACCAAGATGCCCTTCAACGGACAAATGGATAAGGAAGATGTGGTCCATATACACTATGGAGTATTATGCTTCCATCAGAAAGGATGAATACCCAACTTTCATAGCAACATGGATGGGACTGGAAGAGATTATGCTGAGTGAAATAAGTCAAGCAGAGAAAGTCAATTATATGGTTTCACTTATTTGTGGAGCATAACAAATAGCATGGAGGACAAGGGGAGTTAGAGAGGAGAAGGGAGTTGAGGGAAATTGGAAGGGGAGGTGAACCATGAGAGACTATGGACTCTGAAAAACAATCTGAGGGTTTTGAAGTGGCGGGGGGTAGGAGGTTGGGGGAACCAGGTGGTGGGTATTGGAGAGGGCACGGATTGCATGGAGCACTGGGTGTGGTGCAAAAATAATGAATACTGTTACGCTGAAAAAAATAAAAAATTTTTAAAAAAGAAGAAGAACCTGGATGGGGGGAGGGGAATCTAGCAATAGGGGCCATGGACACGGTCTTGGGGAGATTTGGGTAAGCACATTCCCTTGGCCAGGAACGTTCCTCTCTTGGAATTGGAGAACATGGTAGAATATGAAGGAGCACACGCCTGTGTCACTCACAACTTACCGTGTTTTATTTTCTTTGTGGCATTTGTCTGCCAATAACTAAAATAACCTCATTTATTTACTGATGTTCTTCTGTATTTTCAGTGTCTTCCCCTAGGCTGTAAGTTTTATGAAGGCCTGTTTCATAAAAGGCATCTGGCAAACATTTGCCGATGATTGTTAAATGAAGGATGCTAGGGCCAGGGGCCAGGCGGGAAGGTGCAGGTGAGCTGGGAAGACTGGCAGGTCGTTAGGGCCGTGGGATAAAGAATTTTCATTCCAAAGAATTTGAAAATGGAATTAGACTGCATGGGCTCACAATGTCAAGACATAGGTTGGTTTTAAATTTCTTTTATTCAGATCTTCCTTACACAAAGCTGGTTTGTTTTTTGTTTGTTTGTTTGTTTGTTTAATGTTCATCTGAATTTGCTGGAGGTCTTGTGTTTTTCTTATTCAGTTGATGGTGGGTCAATTCTAAGTTTGATCAGCCAACTAAGACACAACTGGTCAGAAGTCAGGGTCTTTCTTCCCACCCTCCTGTGCTATCTGTCTGAGATATTGCTATGTATGTTGTGTATGGTGAGTTCCTTTTATCTCCTTGCAAGGTATATGTATTTTAGAAGGTCACGTTTGTTCTTTGGTTTGATGAACTCCTCAGGAGAAATAAAGATCTTGTGGTGTTGGTTGTCCTTTCCTATGATATCAAGAGAGAGCTTGTATTCTCACAATGTCTGGGATAATTCCTCAGTCTAGAGAGTGACAGACTAGATTGAATTAGCTTTGGTTCTTTCATCACTAATGAGGTGGCAAAGCAGACCTGCCTCGGGGCACACAGACCTGGACTCTGTTACCATAATTAGCTTAATGAAAGGATGATAGTGCTGGCAAGAGATGTCCTTGCATGATCTCCAGATTCAGAGTTCACATTAGACAGTGGGCCTCCCAAGGACAGGAAGGTTGCCTCATTCTCCGTGTGTTTCAGGTATGAACACAGGGTGGTTTCCACCACACGACAGGTTCCCAGCCAACATTTGTAGAACTTAATGTGTTTCTATGAAGGAAGTTTCTAGAAATACATTACTGCATTCTGCCCTTAGCCTTGTTTTATTCACTATTTTTATCAGTGTCTTAAATAAAGAGAGACATGCTCATCTATTTTTAAAAGGATACAGCTGGGAGAAATAAGTAATGTGATGGTTGATGAAATAAAGCTTCAAAATTATCCCAACAGAGTAGAAAAATCGGCTATAGCCAACAGGATAAAATTTAATAATGATACGTGGATATTCACATACATAGGTGCAAAATATCAATTACAGCATGGCGAGGAGAAGCAAATACGATTAGCCATAGTTTATGTGAAAAGGCCTGGACTGTCTTCTTAGTCATCACTGTAGGGGGTATTAACTATGTGAGGCATTTGCTGGAAAAAATAAAAATAAAAATAAGGCAATGATAAGAGATTGAATACAGATACAATGTACAGAGCCAGATAAATAATCTCACTGTATTTTGTGGTCCTCGGAACACACTTGAGGGATTTGTGTAATTCTCGTTGCTGTATTTAAGACACAGTCCGACAAACTACAAACTTTAAGGCTCATGCAGACCGTCTTGTCAGGAGGGCTGGCATGGGGTCTGAGAGTCGGCGTTTACAGCAGGCTCCCAGGGGACGCTGGGGCTGCTGGGACGCAGAGAGCTTTTTGAATAGCAAGGAACTCGTGTCTTTCCAGAGAAGAGTCTTCACCCCCTGGGGGAATTAGGAACCTCAAAGTCAGCCCCCGGTCACTGCTCAGAGAACCAGACGGTTGAGCACAGAGAAGATTTACAGGGTGGGCATCTATATTGTCCTTAAATTTTGAATAACTTTCCTATGAATAAAGAACAGACTTGTGCTTTCTTTTCACCAAAGGCAAATGCAGAAGTGGAAGGAATTACAGGAGGCAGATTTGGGCTAAATATAATGGAGTACATCCTAGCAGATGGAGACACTCGATGATGGACAGCCCTGCCTCATCACCTCGACACGTCCCTGCATTAGGAATGCAGGAGCGGGAGCCGCCGACTGTCACTTCGGCAGACGAGGATAATTCTTTGGTGGATGAGAGGCCGGCCTTGATGAAAATTCGGCCGTCCTTCCAATGTTAAGACACTGTGACTCTGCCCCTTATCTGTCTTGCCTGGGCTCCTCTCTGTCTTCTTTTCAGCCAATCGTTCCAGACCCCTCGACGTCACGGCAGATTCTTTCTTAGGGAAAACACTCCACGGTGTGTAAAATATGGGTTTATATTGAGAATTTTGTATTACCCCATTAATTTTGTTTCATTTCTACATATCTGGTTGTCAACCTCACATGGAAGTTTCTTGGATCAAGACGGTATTCAGCAAGTGTGTGATACTCATTTGCGAGTAGGAGTCATATTTCATACTAATGAGGATGGCGAAGGTTGTTAGAAAGTTGGCCGGGCTACAGAGCCGTTGTGGCACCTTCAGCATGTAGAAATTTAGAAGAGATCCTGACTCCTTGGTACGGTTCGAGCATCATCCACCGTGGAATCTGAGGGATAAATCCGTTGCTCCCGAGGTGCCTTGCAAACCTACCATTGGAGAGGATGCGAGTGTATCCTGTAAAACATCTGTGTAACCTTTTCTTGTTTCCTGTTGTGTCTCTGAATTGATTGGGTTGCTCCTGAGTTTCCGAAGCTTTACATTTCAGGGCGATTTTTAGAGAATTGGCACCCGGAATCAGGATGAGAGTACTTCATGAAGCTCCTTACTGGAACTGCATCGATGCTCTTATGCCCCGGGGCAGGCCTGCAGTGCCGTCTGATTAGTGATGGGCGAACCAGAGCCAATTCAATCTCAATTGTCTCTCCTGGGACTGGGAAATTGCTCTGGGCATCCTGGGAATACAAGCTCTCTCCGAAGATTATAGGATCAACGTCAGTCCAAGAAGGTCACAGGGGTCAAAGCACGAAGGCCCTTGCAGGCCCCACACCTGAAAAAAACAGTATGGCTTGGTTGGTGGGAATGGATGCCACCCCAACAGGCTTCCAAAGGAAGGACAGCAGAAGCAGTGTATTCAAAATAATTTGTCACTTTTCTCTTGACGTAAAGTACCTACTAGAGTCAATGTTCTCCTGGGTTTGAGACTCAAAGATTGACAATGGAGACCCCAATTCCTCACCTTCCCGGTAAGCAGGAAGCAATGCTAGATACGGGCAGATGTGCGTAAGAATATAGTGCGGAAAAAAAATTACTTTCACTTTCAGAAATCCATTTGTCTTTGTAATGACATTTACAGAAGGTAACGAGGGTAGATAATCTCATTTCATTGATGAGGACACTGAATTTCAAAGAATCTAAGTGGCTTCCTCAATGTCAAAGAGCTGCTAAATAATAGAGCCAGGACCCCTTTTAACTCCTAACTTAATTTTCTTTCCATTACCATAGAAACAATTAAACGTCATATTTTCTTTGAGAACTAAAATATGCCATTAGGTTATGCCCATATATTGCTACAATAGGAATATGTTTAAATATCTCTGCCATTAATATTTTTAATGGCTTTTTTTTTTAATTCTCCCCTTTAAAACATAACTCTCAGACACTTCAGAAAATGTTTTCTAAATATCCATGGTAGCTGAGTTCCCGCTATGTGCACTTCCTTTCTCAAAGTCCTCCCTGTGTACCAGGATCATCCCATCCTCACAAAAGCCCCATGAAATAGAAAGTACCAGGTCCATTGTGAAGATGCAGAAATGATTTGGAAAGGTTGAACAGCAGAGGGTCTCACAGCGAGCGAGTGTCCCCCACCCCTCCCGTCATACACCTCTGTTTGGTACAGTGAAGTCAGGAACCAATTAATCTGACGAGGGTTTACTGCATCTGTGTATCTTGCAGTAGAATGAGAGCTCCGACGTGCAGCTGATGGTCATTTGAACCAACTGACTTACAGCAGCTTAAAAAATAATTATTTTCATGGTGAGTTTGGCATTTGTACCTTGTCTTTTTCTTTTTCTTTTTTTTTTTTCCTACCACTTTGAAACTTGCAAGGGTGAGTTAACACATAGTGTGCCATTCTGTGTTAAACCTTTGAGAGACTGAACCAAAGGGTGACAGAGATACCGGGGGGAGGGGCGGCAGGTAAAATCCACTGTGATCCCATCTGCTCCGTCCCCCTGCCTTGTACCTTGCCCTGAGAGCCCATGATGAGGTTTGAAGGATGGAAATGGGGCAGGAAAGACACGTGACAATTACTCTCTCCTTTGGGGCATCCAGAAATCACACATCAGAAGTTGCTCGATGGTCTTGGGTGAAAAATAATCTCTCCAAGCCTCAGTCTCTCGAGCTATGAAAGAGAAGAGCACTATTAGTTAGTTCTTCATTCCTCTTGGGATTGCTGAGAAGCAAATGCAATCAGGTCTAGAACACTTTTTGTAAACCAAAGGGTATTACAAATAGAAGAAATTACATACTGTTATAAGGTGTTCCCATGTTTTGATTTTTATTAAGCATTTTAACTGACTTGACCCCGAATCACCTCCTTAACTCGCCTTCTCCGTTTAAGTGCTGGTTGCTTTGGGCTGCATCCCTGAAACGAAGGATGTAGTCATAATAAGCTAGAGGAAGGATGAGGATTGGGGGTGAGTCCTACCCACAGTACCTATGAGGCTGCTCTGTCGTAAGAGCAGTGTGACCCCAGAGAAGTTACTTATGTATCCTTGTCCCCCTCTGTAAAATGGGGGGATAGCACCTGCTTTTCATGAGCAGGTTATGTATTTAAAGCACTTAACCAAATTTGGGATTCTTAGGATATTTGCCAGTTGTTAGTCCATTTCCCATAGCCATCCAGTGAGCCAGTTACTTTTTAAAAGCTGTTGTGACCCGAGTCTTAGCTCCAATCTCTCACACACAGGGTCAGTGCCCTTGTAAGACAGGTCTCAGTCTGGTGTCAGGGTTACCATACATAACTAATATGGTAAAAAAACATTGCATGCTATTTCTGACTCCGACATTTATCCCAAAGATGCCATGGGTGATTCTAAGATAGACAAATTCGCATCTCTGTTTCTAAACCAAGAGGCTGAAATCATCTTAATTTATGCTTTTATCAGGGAGGAGAAGAAAGTGACTCGCAAAAGCTACGAAGGCCAAGATATACTAACTGCAACCAAAATTTGTAAAACCATACCAGTACTGTTACAATTCTCCGTTGTATTAGTCATGCATATGAATGGTAGGAATCCATGGAAAAGTTTTGAAATTTACTACTGACCGTTCCTCCCACTACAATCCCCTCCCCTTGAATTGATGTTAACTTGATGTTAATATCATTTTAGATGTTTTGCTTTCCATTAAATACATACCATCAAAGAAAGCAATACTTTCTGAGACGTGCAACAGCCCTTAAAAGAAATAGTATTGATGCTTTCCAATCAATGTCCCTAATAGTGCATACAGAAAAACAGTATAGCTCTCTATGGGGAAGAAATCAATATAGCTTAAGTAATTCACTGCAATAAGGAAAGATAGCTTCAGGAAATGGCATGTTTTTATTGTTGTTGTTAGTTTTTTTTTTTTTCGTTGTTTCCTATAATTAGCTGACAGATTTTTTTTTAATTTTTTTTTATTTTTTCAGCATAACAGTATTCATTATTTTTGCACCACACCCAGTGCTCCATGCAATCCGTGCCCTCTACAATACCCACCACCTGGTGCCCCCAACCTCCCAACCCCCACCCCTTCAAAATTCTCAGATCGTTTTTCAGAGTCCATAGTCTCTCATGGTTCACCTCCCCTTCCAATTTCCCTCAACTCCCTTCTCCTCTCCATCTCCCCTTGTCCTCCATGCTATTTGTTATGCTCCACAAATAAGTGAAACCATATGATAATTGACTCTCTCTGCTTGACTTATTTCACTCAGCATAATCTCTTCCAGTAGCTGACAGATTTTTACAGTGGATGTGATAATTATTCTATCCAAGTGGCCCATGTGAATTTACTGTAATTCCACTAGCTCCCACCAGGCAGAGACATAGCACTAGAAATGAACAAGTTGGCCAGAGGAACCCTCCCCCCCTCAACCCCCATCCAACTGAGTACTTTTTTTAGTGGGTTCCTACCTGAATAATTCCTGTTTTCAGTTGTGGATATTTAACTCTCCTCAAGTAGAGCAATGAAAATATACAGCTATGCAGAGACAAACACTGGCAATCCGTGTGTCTTGAAGAGTCTCAGGCCACTGCATTACCTGAGTATAAGACCTAACTTCCCTATAACTAAACATTCATTTTTAACATCCTGTCCATTAAAGTTCAAAAGATGGTTGGTTATAGAATCATTGCTTATAGAATGGTATTTTTTATACCATTTGCAAATCATATGCAAATAAACTCTTGTCCTTCATCATTTTAGCTAAATCCTATCCTTTATTAGGATCATAACAAATCTTACTTCCAATAACCTCTTTCCCGATGACATCCATCCCATTTCCTCTCTTCCTATTTGGTATTTTATAAGAGGTATTGCTTATATAGGAGATGACACAGAAAAATAATTAAAAATTCATCTTTGAAGTAAGATATACCTATGTTTGAACCCTAATTCTGACAGTCACTATTCTTCTGACTTTGGGCAAATTATTTAGTCTCATCTTTGAGAGGAAGGTTATGATCTCTATTAAGACTGTGGTTGTGAATATTTAAAAAATAAATGCAGGTGAAATATTTAGCAATGCCTAGAAAGCATAAAAGCACTAAGTATAAACTAATACTATATAACAAAAATTTAATTAGATGACAAAGGTTGTACCCTTTCTCTGGATAAAATTTCTTTGCTAAAGAGAAAGAAGAATTTTTTACTAAATGTATGGTGGCTACAAACTTGCACAGTGGCTGGTGGGCCTCAACTAACATGATATAAATACAAAGTCCTATGAAGACATTAAAAAAAGAAAAAAAGAAGTGAATGATTTTCTAGTGGGGGGAAACCCAACTTGGCATGTCTTCTGAAAACAACTAAAAACATTGAGCTGACGATTACTTCCGTGAGTTAACAGCTTGACAAGAGCTACCCTGAACATCCAGAGATATTGTAAACACTATCTTCCACTCTGTACTTGTCTTTTAACTTTAAGGTATTTTCTGTCTTCCAGACAATTTAAATGCTTGTGACCTCATTAATGGGTGGTATGCCTAATGTCAGAAGAAGTGGTCACAACATATCATATACAGTAACCGTGATGACTGGCTAGCTGTCTCCCAAACTCAGTCTGTCTTGTTTCTAGGTACACTTCTTTGCAATTAGGTGTGGCTGTATGATTTTTTTTTTTAAGATTTTATTTATTTGACAGAGAGAGAGAGAGAGATCACAAGTAGGCAGAGAGGCAGGCAGAGTGAAAGGGGGAAGCAGGCTCCTCGCTGAGCAGGGAGCCTGATGTGGGGCTCCATCCCACGACCCTGAGACCATGACCTGAGCCAAAGGCAGAGACTTAACCCAGTGAGCCACCCAGGCGCCCCTGGCTGTGTGATTTTATGAACCAAAATGATCCACACTATTCGAGGCTGGGTCCATAAAAATGCCCATTTGTTTCATGCTTTTTTTTTTTTTTTTCCCAACTTGTAGTGAGCATAATGACCCCAAAGGTCATGTTTTAAGAATAGCAGAACTATAGGGGTTAATAAGTCTAGCATCCTAAAGCAATGCTTGGAAGAGAGCCACCCACCAATCAGGAAAGGCCTCTTTAAACTCCTCTTTGCAAGACATCAGCTTCCATTGTGTTTAATCCTTCACCATCTTTTGATTTATTTGCTACAAGAGCTAGCAAACACTGATTACTTCAACTGGTCCACACATATCTGTAGTGTTTATTTGGATGAGCAAAGCATATTCTAAGGAGGGTATTGGCAAGCATGAAAAAGTTTTAGAAATAAGATACTAAGATAATTAAGAATTTAAAAATCAGCTGGAAAGATTTTTCAAAATGCATGCTTGTTAAGAATTCCCAGGTGATTCTGATGTATTCTATGTTAAAAGTCATTAGTTTAGAACCCTGATGGAGACAGTGATTGAATGAATTCGGGACTGTTACCCTAGACCATAGAAATTTGATGATAGTGGTCTTCACGTGTCTGAAGGATGAACATGAGAAAGATTTACATTTACACTATGCAGAGAAAGTGATTTATACTCATACTGGAAGAGATTCAGCCGAATCAATGGGTGGAAGTTACAGGAAGGGAGATCTGTGTTCATGAAAGAAAAATGTTACCATAATTAAAGATTTTCAAAAAATGGAGCACCTCCTTTTGAAGTAATGGGTTCTCCCATTCTTATGATACCCAAGCAGAGAAGATATGAAAGCATCATCACTATAAAGCTCTTTCAATCACTATTTTATCTGAACTCATAACCACTCTGTGGGACAGGCTCAATTTTTATAGATGAGGAAACTAAAACCCATAGTCATTAAGCTGCCCACCTAGTCACAGGGCCAGAAAACAATACAGGTGAAGTGTTAACCCTTGTCCTCAGACTCAGAAATTACTTCTTTTTTCCATTGACCATATATATGTGAGTGGTTCCTCTCAGATATAAGATTCTATGAAAAAGATGGGGAGCTGTTTAATGGCAGAGATGTTATCTTTGTTTTTATTTATATTTTCATTTTGCTAATTATACACTATGTACTTATGCAGTACATATTTAACTGGATTTAACTGACACCATTCTTCTAAAATAAAAATGTCATAAAAAGTAGGCCTTTTTATTCCATTTTCACATGTAGGAGAGCAAATTTTGCCATCCCAAGATAGGTATTTTCAGCATATTGATTAGTCGAAGCTGGTTATTTTTAACACAGACACAGGACATGCTCTGAAAATCTTTTTGTAAGAGACATTTACATGTATAATGCAATCTCCATTTATAAGGGTGTCTCCCTCAGTACCAGGAAGAGGATGACTAAATCTCTAGAGACTCTAAATCAGTAGAGAAGACATGGACTTACATCCTGCATAACAACCTTACTCTCCTTTACTGTGCTTTTCCTTGTAACCTCCCATAACTGATTCCCAGCATCTTTATCAGCTAGAGATGATATTTAAGGAGATAGCTTCAGCTATTTCGGGGACCAATCCTGGATCTCTCCCAGAAAACCTATATGTACAGGGGGTATACATGTTGTTAAACTTTCGTTTGATTTTCTACTGCTCAATCTGTCCCCTATCACTTGAATATTAGTCCAGCTAGAAGAACCTTGAAGGGCAGAGGAAACTTCTTCCTGCCCAACACACACAAAACCACTGCCATCGTAAATAATGTTGCGCACGATAGAACCAGTATAAAGAACATGGTCCATGCCTTCCAGATGAAACACAAAAGCAAGAGTCAGATACTTAAATCACCAGTAACTAAAAATATACTTGAATTACCCTCAGAAATCACTGTAAGTTTCAGTGCTGGTCTGTAGTGTCGAGTGCACAGGAGTAGATTCCTGGAGACCTCGGCTCTGCCTTGAGCACTTGGCCAAGTCACTTAACCTCTGTGTGCTTCTGCATCCCCATCCAGGAGCCAGGCAATGATTTCCCCATGGCTGATGACATCGCAGATAGTGAGGCCAGACTTTATATACCTCCTGAATCTGATGAAGCCACTATATCAGACTATCAATTTTATGGAATTGACAGGCACATATCTAAAAAAAAAATAATAATAATAATAAGGGACACAATTAGTAAAATCAGACTGACTACAGGAGATTCTACAGGCTTAGCATCTTAGTTTCTCTTCTAAAAAAGTCAAAGAAAAATAAGAGGTGGACAGGATACATATAAAAGATGTAAACGGCATAACAACCAATTTTAATCTTATTTAGATCCCAACTTCAAATTGTAGGGGAAAAAAATATTTTAAGCACAAGAATGTAAATGGTGTGATTCTATCTATATAAAGTTTGAAAATAAACAAAACTCATCTGTTCCTAGAAGTTACTATAATATTTTGTTTCTTTATCTCTGCTCTTGTTCTGCGGTATGTTCAGATGAGATTTAGTGAGTTGCATAATTATAACATGTGCAGTCTTCCATATATGATCATTCACTTTAAAGTGTTTAAATGACATAAGTCTGGGTCCTATAAAGGCAAATCATAAGAGAGCTAAATGGAAAGAACTATCAACTTCCTTTTATGTTTGTCAAGGAAGCCTTCATGGAATGATAGAATTGTTTAAAAACATAGAAAAAAAAAACAAAAGAATCTTGCTCAGTAAAACTAGATACAAAGGGCATTAAGATTTACATCATATGTAAGAGCAGACATAAAGGACAGAAAGTTGGGAAAATGGAGGAAAAGTGAATTTCAAGGGGTATACACAGTGAGAAGGGAGGGATCAAAAAGATAACCTGTATCAACCTGGAAACTCAAGATGAAAACTAACATTACCTATAATTATATCTGTATCCATATAGACACTATGCAAAATAACCTCATTTTACATAGGCACCATCACTGCTGTGGACATTGGCTCTGTTTTAAAGACGTGATGACTTTAAGTGGCTCTCACAAGGACGTTGGCTGGAGTGCAGCATTAAACTGCTGTGATCTGCCTCTGCCCCTGTGTCTGTTTCATAAACTGGCCTTGTCAAGATGAAAAATGTCATGCCATCCACAACCTGAAGAGGCATGTCTGAGAAAGGACAATAGGAACAGAGTCTGTCACTTCTCCTCATTATATATACAGATGGATTATTTCTCATACTTCTAGCCAGATTGTTTCAATTCTACCTGCAACTGAGCTATGAGCGATGCTGAAAATGTTATGCCCAGAGTACAAGAATGCTCCCTCACCCAGCAAGTCAGCACACACTTTATGGCAAATAATAATTGTAGCAGTTTTCCTTTGTCATTGTAACTCTCTTTGACGTAAGTCAAGCAAGTGACTCAGAATACTGGGCCCACATCATGGGGATGTGGCAGCAGTAAAAGAAAAATGAACAAGCCTTGAAACAAGAAAATCTATAAAAGGACTGATTCACACAGGAAAAGCCATCTGTCAACCAAAGACCTTTCTGCCCCCAGGCCTGCTGATATCAGATAGAAAACAAGGTCACAAGGCTCTAGGACTGAGATGAGTGAGACAATCATCCAGGTACAGAATTTGCCAAGACTTCCGTCACAGAAGTTCTCAAACTAGTCCCCAGGAACTGAAATGGGCAAATACACACCTTGGAAGAAAACATATTTTCTGACCACGGAGGAGAAAGAGGACAATGAGGGGTTACTGTCTCCGTCTGGGAAGATGGAGAGTTCTGGAGACGGATGGTGGGATGGTTGCACAGCAATGGGACTGTACTTGATGCCATTGAACCCTACGCTTCAAAATGGTTAAAATGGTAAGTTCTCGTCAGGCATACTTTACCACAGTACAAAAAAATCTACAGAAAGAATTCTGCTAACAAAGAATTGTAGAATAAGCAATGAGGAGGTGGTCAGGTGATCCAAGGCCAATTTTAAAGACGTCAAGAGGCCCAGCTCCTGAAGCAGACGCCTAGATTCAAAATCCAGGCTTCTGACCTCCACCCTTCTTGGCTCCGAGACATTCGGCAGATCATGTAACCGATCCAAGGCTCAGTTTTCTCGCCTGTGACACCGGCTGGCGATTGCGTGTGATTTCAAGGATGGCCGAGAGGGGTAAGTCGGATAATCCACATGGACTTGTGGGTACGAAGTAGGTGCTCAGAAACTCTTGACTATTATGTTGTTGCTATTCCCGTGTCGTTCTTACTGTTGACAATTAAACCACCGCTACGGTGAGAAGCTTGGAGAAAGCCCTCAGGAGAAAGGCATGCTACGACTACACATGTAAATCAACGGGAAATTTATTGAATGCCTGTTACAATGCAATGCTCTGCTAGGTACTGCGGGAAAGAGCAAACCCAAAACACACCATATGCTCTGAAGAACTTACATTCTCACCGGGGAGAGGAAGCACGTGCAAGAGTCACCTCGACATCGCCGAGCGGATAGCGACGTCCCAGCCTTCCTCTGGTGTCACGCCTGAGCGAGTAGAAAGGCCTCCCATGAGTGGCGGCCTCGGCCTCTGAAAGGAAAAAAGTTCTTCTCAACCCTCAAGGTCTTCCAGCTGGATGAAGAATTAAATTTACATGAGACAGAAGAAGAGAAGGAAAAAGAACCCAAAGCTTTATTACATGCACACACGGAGGACAATTATGAAATTGAGACCTAAAGGAATGACCGAGGTGGCAGTTTTTATACTTTTGAGACAAAGAGACAATAAATCTGTGAGGAATTGACAGGACCAAAAAAAAAAAATAATAATAATAATCCTTAACTCTGGGAGGAGGGAATGAAGGAATTCCACAGAATTGAGGTCGTGGTAGCAAATTAGTAAAAAGCAAGAAGGGCTAGTTGTTGACAGAAGCTCTAAATTTCCCACCTCTGGGGAGAGGGATATTCTTCCACCTCCTGGTACAGAGAAGGTTCCCTTTACCTGGGAGACTTATTTCCTGCCTTCAGGGGACAGAGGAGGGTCTGAGTGTTCCTGCACCGGCGGTCTCTTAAGTACCTTTTATTTAAAATCATCAACATGCCAAAATGGCACACTTTGGGACAGGCTGCCTTGGTCCCCACAGCCCACGTCCCGCCTCCACGTCCTGCAAGTGCCTTCATCTCGCTGAGCCTCAGTTTCCCTGTCCATGTAACAGAGAAAATAATGGTAGCCGTCTCGGAAGGTGGTTTTGATGAGGTTAATACACATGAGGAATTTAGGACAGGACCGGGCACAGATGAAGCCTTCAGTAAAAAAATTGCCTTATTTAATCGATAATCCGAGGACGTTGTGTGTGCTCTGTTTAGGGCGAGGAAGGTTAAAGACTCATTGTGAGTATAGCCAGGACATAGCCGAGTCAGGAGTCCTACCCAAAGCAGCAGCCTCAGAAGCCCGGGCCCTTCCCGGGGTAGCATAGCCACCTGTGCGGTGCTGGCATCAGAGGAGGTCTCAGAGTAATTCCTACAGCAGCATGGACGGTGCTTACGGTGACGTCATTAGAGAAACAGAAAACACTTCATGAACGAAGTGGAACGTCAGGAGAAAAAGGCAGGATGTTATTCAAATCAGTATGTGATGGGGACTTACCTGCCGGTCTATATAAACACTTTACATGCCTCATCTCTTTTCTCTTTATGACTCTTTGAGACATGTGTTATTAATCCCATTTTACAGATGGTAAAACTAAAGCCTGGAGTGATTTAGAAATGTGTGGAATGTCACAAGGTTAGTAAGAGTCGGAGTTGGGATCTGAGCCCACTTCTGTCCGATTTCAAAACCACAACCCTGGGCACCTGGGTGGCTCAGTGGGTTAAGCCTCTGCCTTCGGCTCAGGTCATGGTCTCAGGGTCCTGGGATCGAGCCCTGCATCAGGCTCTCTGCTTGGCAGGGAGCCTGCTTCTCCCTCTCTCTCTGCCTGCCTCTCTGCCTACTTGTGATCTCATTCTCTCTCAAATGAATAAAATATTTAAACAAACAAACAAAAAACCCTACAACCCTTCATCAAAGAGAAGAGCCCTCTAGATGAGGGGGAAACCCTGAGCTCCTTACCAGTTTGTTGGGTGAGTAGCCAAGGTTGCGTGTGAAGGACAAGTTCAGGCATGTGGGTGGTCAGGCAGAGCACCACGGGGAGAGGGGCCCGGGGAACAGGAGAGAGAGGGGAGGTAAGATTTCAGACAGAGGACGAGAGCTCTGATAACCTAAGGATGAGAGGATTTTTTTCTTTTGTTAAAGGGAGACTTTCACTATCACACTCCCTTTCTCCCCACAAGTTTGGACAAAACTGTTCCTCTTTTTAGACCTGTTTTTTTCTAAGAATCCAATTTAACTTCTGTGGCTAACTCTGGCCAGATAATGAGTATCTGCGGTGGTCCCAAGTTCATTCACCTCATCAAAGGAAATGCCTTCATCCTAAATCAAAATCTGACTCACTACAGAATCAATTACGGGCATAGCCAAGGCCAGAATCATGTCCTTGAAGGCCAGAATCCCTGACACCACCCATTAACAGGACACTAGGGTAAAAGTTCAGGGATGTTACTAAGAGCCACTTTGAGAATCTGCTTAAATAAAAAGCCTCTATGGGTTTATGATCTCATCTTTACATAAGGCCTTTGAGAGAAAGGAATAGCTTTTGAATATCTTTAATTTTAATTAAATTGAAATACAATTTATTATAGAGGACAGGAGACATATTTATTTAAATGGATGTATTTATAGATTTCTGCTTTTTTAGGGGCAAGTTACTAAGCACTTCTGTCTGAGTCCTCCAAGGACAATCTTTCAGCTGACCAAGCTGTTTCTACAGACTAGTCTCTGAACACCCCCGAGGAGGAAGCCACGTCCCATCTTCTCATCCTGATCCTGAGAAAGAAGGCAGGTTCCTCCGGGAACTACGGGACATCATACCTCAGAAGGAGCCCATACGCTTTGTGAGAATTCAAGAGGAAGTAGTGGATGCCAGACTGCTTTTCCTTTTTTCCCAGCATTGGTCTCATTCCCCTGCAGTGACAGCCCCAAGAAAACCCCTCATCTCCAGAAGGTCTCTCCCCCTTACAAAAGTCTGATGCATTGATGCAAAAAAACCACTTGGGTAGAATCTTCCCCGTTGGTTGAAAAACAGTGATCAGGATGGCTAGGCGTTGGGAGTTGATTCCTGGGGATATGCACACTGACAAATTACTTCTCTGCAATCCCAGTGGTTAAATATCCTCAGACAACCAGTCCTTTCCGTACTGGCACATCAAAGACTATCCCCAGTATAGAGGACCAGTGACCGAGAGAATGACTGGTGCCAACTACAGTCAAAGATTCCCTTGCCTACCTATGTCGTTGCTCCCCAAACAGGAAAATAGTGCTTCTACCTCTGTTTCTTAGCTGTCTCTTCTGAACAGTAAATTAAAATGATCTACTTCCTGACAAATACACAAATCCAGAAGATTGGAATTGTGAAGCTAGGCTGTTCTAATTCTGTTTGCTGTGATCATTACAGGACTTCTGGTCAGTAGAACCAGGCAAGAGCAATTCAGAGTTTCAGGTTCTGGATTTAGAATTTGGAGGGAAGAGACTTACAATCTAATTGGGTTCGCATTATGATCACAAAGCAAACGATTATTAAGTGACCCCCCCCCTTTTTAACAGTGTAAAATTATGTTTTGTAAGTTGAGGTTCCACTCTTGGGATCTTGACTGTGTCTTCGTATATATTTGTTAGGTTCATAAAGTAAGTAACATAAGAGCTACTATACAGTGTTCCTTTTAGGAGCTTTTTCTACATGGGATGAATTAGCTGAGGCTTCTTTAAATGTAATTTCAATGATACTTAAAGTGAAGATGGCTATCTTTTCTTAGTTAATATCCCTAAGCACTCTTCATATGTCCAAAACCCTCTTAACTGTACTCAAAATTGGGTTATCTTTAATGTTTTAAAGAATAACCACAATGTGTCATATCCATAGCCTATTCCTTACTTAGATAACTGTTCTCACACTACAAACCACACGGTACTGGACATGAAATGTGTGTGAGAGGGCACCATTGGTTTGGAGGTGCAGTTTAGTCCTGAGACCCAAACACAAACACTGACCACGTTGGTTAGGTCTATGAATTTGGGCTTCAGTGTGGTCCTAATCAATGTCATCAACATCCAAAACCTATGGATGAGACGCAGACACGTATGTATGTACGTATGTATGTATGTATAGTATGGAACCCAAGTAGGAACCAAATTGTCAGTACAACCTGTTTTTTTCATAATGACTTGGTTCTTAGATACTTTAAGGAAACCCACTTTTTCAAAATTAAGAAGTGTTTTTTTTTTTTAAAACGCATTTTAAAATATTCAGGAAAAAAATGTTTGATAAAATCAGGAATACTGATGTGAGGATTTGTTCGTTCAGTACATGTCTATTATGTGTCGAAACTACACGACACACTGGCAATGTAAGATGAATGTGCTTTCCCTGTTTTGGGGAAGTTGTAAGACTAAGCACGCACACGTCTGCACAAGCTGGTAGGTCCTCACACACAGGGACGGAAGAGGTGTTCACTGGGAGTGTGGAGGAGGAGGAAGAGGAATAAACCACAGTGGGTTGGGAAGACACCTCCAACCTGCCTGGTGTCATCAAGCTGTGGAAATGGATTATACCCTAACCAGAGGATGGCCCTGGAAATCAGAGAACCAGAATAGTGAAGGAGCCTTGCAAATGTGTGAGACCAGCACCCTCACATTAGTACTCAGGCATGAAGAGGTTAACACATTGAAGTTTATGACTTGGGAATTCAGAGCATGTAGATAAGGTTCACCCAGAAAGACAAGCAAATGCGTTCAACTGAGTTTAGGAAAGCCTTCACATCAGCGAGGGTATTTTGTAAATAGGTCTGTCCACTACAGAGGGATCAAAGGCAACAGAGAACTAAGTCCAAAAGAGATCTTTTTGCAACTAAAGAGATCTCAAGTCCAAAAGTACCAAAATAAGGGCTGACACTTGACCGTGTCTCAGTCTATGTCTGTGATGAGTTCAAGGTCTCCAGAACCCTTCCAGGGAAACCAAAGCTAATGAGTAAGTAATGCACATTTCGCCAAGAAAGTGTACCTGAACCATTGGGTTTTGCCTTATCTAATCCCTAAAACATACTAATCAAGGATTAGCAAGTAAGTTAGCTAATAAAAAGGTTTGTTTTTAAAACAATATTATTTAATTATATGATTATGTTCATTCATGGCTTGTGGTACATTGTTTTTAAAAGAGTTTGTCTTGCATTATATATATGTTTTCTATTTATAGGTATTATATATAAATATATATAAAATCACCGAACGATGTGCTATTCCCTTTCCTCTGGCCACCCTGAGGGAAACTTGGGTTACTGACTCATGTGGCCAAATGTCAGACAAAATTGTTCCCCTGGTGGTGGCTGTTTGAGATGTGGAGATAATATCTAAGATGAAAGAAAACAGCCTGTGAAAGTCTAGGTCAAGGGTACAGGAACTTTCTCTTACAAGTCTGGACTGAGAGCTTCTCTTAAAGAGATGAAAGCTCTGACAAGGCCAGGCCCCCATTTCCGCATGGAAACAAATGGCAAGAGCTAGCCCTTCTGGATAATCTGAGTGCTCTGCAGACCATCTTGGTCCTCACAAACCCAAATTACCGTCCCTGGCCTGACCCTGGAGATGTTTGAGTTTGAGATGCCCGACAGAAGCTTACAGACTCCATCCAGAGTTGCAGTAAGCATCACACATACGTGACGCTCTTATCCTTTGGAGGAAAATTTATTTTTATTACTTTGGAATAGACTGCATTGCCTTTTTGAAATATTTTAATATTTTAAAATTCTTTGAATTTTAACCAGAAATTGGAACACTGATGGTCCTTGTTTGTATCAGCAAGCCACCTCTGGCCATCAATTTTCCTTCGGACATACCGTAAAAAGTAGATTGGAGAAACTCTGAACTCCAGTGTCCAACTCCTCACACCAAATCCCACATATTTCTGCTTTACCTTCTAGGTTAATCCAGGAGGAACGTTCACAGCGGCTGATGGAAGAGACTGGGGAGTAACTCCTTAGAAACGAGCAGTAAACACCGGGTATGCCTGCCGTCTCCAAAGCCAGGCACCCCCTGACATCCGGTAACTAATGGTATGGCCTGTATATTTTTGGGAAAATTAATGAGCACATATTTCAAGGAAAATCCAGTTAGGAAATGAAAAATGTTTTGGTTCTACACCATTATCCCCAATGCAGGTAGACCGACATGTACACAGTGGTGGAGTCAGGAACGGGAATGAGATTCACATCACCAAGTAGGGAGGCGGTGAGAGTCATTGCTGCAATGTGGGTGATGCCCTTGCGTGCCAGGGGAAGTTCTTAATGCCTTTACGTTTCCTGTAAAGTTGAGATCATTGGGCAGAAGGAGCCCCTAGCGTAGGTAGACACTCAGGGATTAAGAACCTCGAACTCGGTCATTTATTTTCCTACTTGCATTTCAGAAAATAAAACAAAACAAAAATCTTTACATGGTAAGTATTCCAGCATAAAGGGTTAAGAAATTTGATTTCATTTTCCCCATTTGGAGATGTCCCCCCACCTCTGGCATATGCTATGAGACATCGAAAACACAAATATGTAATCAAGTAATTCCTATGTAGAAATCGTTGAGGCAAATCAAGAAAAAAATTTGCTGAAATGCAAGAGGATTTGGAATCCCTGAATGTGCTCATATGAAGTTACCAGCAAACGAAATGTTCCTCTTTTGAGATCGTTCTGGCATTTCGCTGCCCATCCCAGACACACCTCCTCTGCCAGTTTCTCTTCAACAAAGAGGAACTTGGAGGCTCACTCTAGCATTTCGGCGACCTCAGAGGGATAGCAAGAGCCTGGGGGCTTTTTCTGAGTCAGAAGGAAACTTCTGTAGGGTGAGAGAACCCGAAAAGGTACCAACGGCGAGAAGAAGGCGATACCGAATGGAACAAGTTCTCACTGTTTTCCAGGGGAGCGGCCTTTTATTTTCTAAATTCACAAGTGTGCGTGTGTGCACGAGCTAACGAGCCAAGTCCCACGGAGCCGTCCCACTGGAAGTCACGTTGGTGTGCCATGGCAAGAGCTCAGGGGGACACTCGGAGAGCGGGACGTCCTCTCCCAGGCCCCCACGTAGAGCCGGCAGCCGCACACCCCGTCCCTGGAGCATCTCCAGTCACTGGAGAACAGGATCCGCCCAGGCTCCTGGATTCCCGGGCCTCGGTGGCAGCATGTCTCCGCCCCCAGCTACCTGCCGCTCGCCTGCCCGACCAGGCCATTGCCAGCTCACAGGCTTCCTACATTTCAACAGTGACACCATGTGGCAGTGACAACAACCTGAGTCTCCCTGACAGACCAAATGGATTTCTGGGTTTTTTGTTTTTCCTTGATATAAATCTCTGGATTGAGTAAGACCCAGAGATTCTTGTTATGAGGGGACAGCGCATCCCAGAGGGGAAAGCAGCGTCTTCTACCATAGACAAGATGCGGGCTCAGTCACTTCACCCGGACGTGGGAAGAAAATGGGACCATGTGTTGCACCCCAAAGTGCACATAGTACTTAGACGAGAGATGACGGAAGCCCGGGCTGGAGGACCGTTCCTGCAGAGCGCGGCGACAGAGGACAGGCTGGACTTCCCACAGCGTCACAGAACTGGAGAGAGCACGAGCGGTCAGCGAGGACGTGAGGTGCGCCGGGCACGGATGCCCTCGTGGGACGGCGGCAAGTCGCCGGTGACGGGGGAGCGCCGGTGGGTAGGGGAAGGCTGCCCCGTGCCCCGAGAGGCTGCAGGGCTGGATGGGGGTGAAAGGATGGTGTCAGGAGGAAACAGAGGTGCTGACTGAGGCACCGGGGCTGAAGCAGGTGACAGGTTAGCAACAGGGAAGGTCTGTGTGTTCACCACAAAGAGGGCGGCCCATGGCTGGACTGTAGATGGAGCTGAAGGTAAAGCTGGCTCATGTCCTGACCGGTTGGCTGTGATGTCGAAGAGAAGACAAGAGCCACAGCAGGACCCCAGGAACCTTGGCCCGATCTGGAGTAGGTCAGGTCAGACTGGGCAGTCGCAACACGTGGTCATCCCCCAAAACGCACCAAGACAACAGATGCCTGAAAGAAGGGGTCGGATCTGGTCACTGACTGTGAGGGTGGAAGACAGGGGAAGCCAAAGGACCCCCCAAAGCTCTAGCTCCAATCCTGGAAGGCCGAGGGAGCTCTGTCCCTGGGTTACACCTGCCACTCTGTACGGCACCTGTCCTCTGAGACTAGCCACACGTACGTGTTGGGTTACCATTCTGCTTCCCTCTTACTTGTACAGAGGAATAAATTAACTTATTTTTCTTTTATTTATTTATTTATTTATTTATTTATTTATTTGACAGAGAGAGAGAAAGAGAGAGGAATCACAAGTAGGCAAAGAGGCAGGCAGAGAGACGGGGGGAAGCAGGCTCCCTGCTGAGCAGACAGCCCGATTCGGGGCTTGATCCCAGGACCCTGAGATCATGACCTGAGCTGAAGGCAGACGCTCAACCCATGGAGCCACCCAGGCGCCCCTCATTTTATATTTTTAAAGATTTTATTTATTTGAGAGAGAGAGGGAGCACAAGCAGGAAGCAGGGGAGGGGTAGAGGAAGAAGGAGAAGCAGACTCTCTGCTGAGCAGGGAACCTGACTTGGGCTCTGAAATCATGACCTGATTGACCGGAGTGGAAGGCAGATGCTTCACCAACTGAGCCACCCAGGCACCCCAGAAAGAAATGACCTTAAACACGGAGTGGGAAAGCACACTCTATAAGGCTGCGTGAACACACGCAGAGCATTTCTTACTTACCTTCTCCGCCAAGCCGTGAATCAGCAATCTTCAGCCGTCACCAACCCCATCCTCTTCATAACCTGCAGACACACATAACTGATGAATTCTACTTTACGCGGGCGTTCCTAGAGAACCCGCTCACGACCTCTGCCCCATGTCCCATACATCAGCCAAGCCATTCCTAGTGTGTTCTGCCCTGCCCTCCCTCCCCTGACTTTCCCGAAAGCCAGCAGGCCAGTACAGCCTCATGTCTGTGCAAATTCAGCCTCTTTTCCGAGACCCTATTGCTTGCCTCTCCTGTCATGTTTTTTTAGGCCCTTAGGATCTCCATCCCCATGTCTGCACTGGAATTCCCTTTAATGGCTATCCTCTTCAGAACAGGCCAACTGCATCATTCTTTATAGGGTCTCCTGGTAGGTGACGCGCCACCAGTTTTCAGAATAAAGCAACTCTCTTAAAAGCTCTCCGCACACGCACACGTGCGTGCGCATACACACACACACTCACACACATCCATATATCCCTCGTGGCTGGCAGCTTGTGAAATCAGGGGTCCCACCCACCCATTCATTTTGACCGTGACATTATAGCCACACTTCCCTCCTAGGAGTGGTCACCTTGGAGAAACTGACGAATCTCCCTGATGTTCTTTTGCAGATGGCGGAGAGGTGAATCATGGAGGTGCCTTGCTCTGAAGCTCCTTGGGGACATTCTTGCAGCTCTCCTGGCGTTCTCCGTGCTCCCCTGGGTTTGGTGAGTCATCACCCTGTTAGGTGCAGGGGTTTATTTTTAATGAAATGCTCACTGTTTAGCTTGTAGGGTATCTGTCAAGAGTGACAACGATCCAAGAGAGCATGGGAGATAATTCACAAGTGAGCAGTCCTGTCTTGAGTTTTCTCACAAATTGCCATACCTTGAAGCTCGTCTGAGTTGGCAATAGGAACTCAATGCACATAACAAGAGATGGTTTAATCTCCTCAGGTATGTTGTAACTCACATCACTGCACACGTCTCCATTCCTTGCAAACACACCGGAAGGTGTGAGAAGTTCCAGAAAGAGGTGTGGAGCGTGCACAGAACAGTTTCAGGGAACAGAGAAAAGGCAGGAATTCCCCTGGCAAAAACAAAATGCCCCTCAGGGACCCATGGGCCCCTCACCCCGGTGTGGTCAAGTAAGATTTGGGTGGTCCGTCTTACTAGACTGTGCACAGAGCACCCCTGTCCTTCTCAGCTGCTGAGAGAAGTAGTGGGTGAGTCGGCTGAGTGTGGAAGCTGGTTGCCTGCGCTGCTCCAACGTGGGTGGTCCCCCATCGGTGAGCTCAGGGGTGCCAGCTCTCATGACCTTCTTCCCCACTCTAGCCAACCATACTTCTCTGCTGCCATGACCCAGGAGGAGACAGCATGGCAGAGTCACTGGTCTTGGATTCTGGAAAATCCAGCGGCCATTATTCTCAGGAGAAGGGGTATGATTCTTAGGAATAAAGGATAGAATACTTTTGTCTTCTGCCACCAAGATTTTACATGGAGTAGAATACTTCTAATTCACATTTCAAATCCTGCCATTGGCCTGAGACAGTTTCAGAAAATTGTCAAAAGGTGGTTTGAAGATTAGTGAAATAAGCCAGACACAGAAGGAAAAATACAGTTAGGGTTCCCATTAGATGGGGTCCATAGGATCGGAAAATTCCTACAGACAGAGGGAGAATAGAAGGTACCAGGGGCTGGGAGGAGGGTGGTGGCGAGTTATTACTTTGTGGGTACAGAGTTTCTGTCAAGGGGTGTACAAAAGTTTGGAAGTCATGGTAATGATCGTGCTATGTAACGAGTGCAATGAATGCCACTGGATTTTACACGTAAGATGATTCCAGTGGGAAATTTTATGTGACAAATATATTTGCTACACTAACAGATATTCTGAAAAGGATAATCTAAAGAAATTAAGGTGGGATTTTCCCCTCGTCCTAAAAGAAAGGGTCTTTCTCTCCACCCCCCAAAACTAAATTATTAAAAGAGTTTGTACCATCACTCAGGAGAGGTTCATATCCTCACATCATCAGATGACGGAGGCACCTATGCTCCTCCTTACAGACTAGACGCCAAGAGGGCTCAGAAATTTCCTTGGGATACAAATGTCATATGTATAAATTGTTTAGCACCACAGGCTTATTATAATAGAGAAGACCAGTTATTCGGCCAACCCATCCACGTCTGTGATGTCTTTTTCTAGAGGGCACCGCTTTTAAATGACTCTTCTGATGATTGTCTGTAAACCTCTAACCAGTGTGCTTACAGGGGGCTCTTTCATGATGTGTCATCGTTAACGATTATCTGCAACTTCCTGCTGTGGTAGAGGCGTCAGTGTGCAGTCGTACCCCGTCCGGCTTCCTCTGCCCTCTGCCTCCCAGCACCATTAGGTCACTGTTCTCGCTTTGCGTCTCTGACTTCCAAGTTAACCCTCCACATCTTATTCAGACGGACAATTCTCTGGGGTCCCCCTCTTGGGAGCTGGTGGTCTCAGTGGATTCCCTCTTCCCTTCACCTTTCAACTCCCGTTGACCCTCTGACGTCTGTCAGCTCGAGCTTTCCTTTCGCGTTGTCGACGCTGAGAGCAGTTACAGTGGTTGCTGGTCACAGTTTTCATGATGATTTCTTTACACGTCGATTGCCAAGGTCAGCGCTAGTGAATGGCGTTTGCGTGATCATAATCACATAATATTAGATGCAGAGACGCTGGGTGTGCCACGAGTCTTCTTCTTGCTCCAAGATTGTAATGCTATAACCCCTCTGCTGCTCAGAGAATAATCCTAAAACTTAGTTCCAATGAATTCTCCTGCTTTATACCTACCGATTGCTAAAAGTCATGCCACATTTGGTTTACTGCAATTTTGGATTATAACCGTCATATGTAATTTGTTGGTTGGTTGGGTATTGTTCACTGGAGTGTCTGAGAGCCTTACCTTTGTTTCCTTGCATTCTGTGCCCTGATCATTTCCCAGAGTTTCTCAGAGTTTCAGTCTTGTTACCTAGTCACTCCGTCATGTTCTCTTGGCTCCAAGGACAATACCTTGCAGAGTCCTCCGTGTTTCTGCTGCTGTACACACCATTGCTTTCTCAGCTCGCTGCAGAAATCCCCCTTCGCTGAGCTCAACATGGATTCCCCCATTTGTTTGAAGTTTTTATGACTTAGCCTGACTTCCTCTGGGGTTACTTGTTTCCGGTTTTGTTTATCTTCTTGGGAGTGTAGAGAGAGGTCTTTCTTTTATGCTTCCCTATTTCCTAAGTATCTCTAGACTCTTGATGCTCTAATCTTAATTTTAAATGAAGCAGTAAGTCCACTGTGTGCATGGGGCTTGTTGGCCGGCAAGATTTACTCTTGGGTAAGAGACCCAGAGAACCCCAACGGCCAGAATTGGGAATGAATGTATATGTCCACCATGGTACCCTGTGTCTCCCTAGCAATTTAATTAAATTTTGTAATTTTTAAAGATTGATTTATTTATTATTTGTCAAAAGTGGGGGCGTGTCTGGGTGGCTCAGTGGGTTAAGCCTCTGCCTTCGGCTCAGGTCATGATCTCAGGGTCCTGGGATCGAACCCCACATTGGGCTCTCTGCTCAGCAGGAAGCAGCTCTCTGCTTCCCCCTCTCTCTATGCCTGCCTCTCTGCCTACTTGTGATCTCTCTCTGTCCAATAAATAAATAAAATCTTAAAAGAAAAAGACAGAGAGAGAGAGAGAGAGAGAGAGAGAGAGAGAGCAAGCACAAACAGGGAGTGGTAAGCAGAGGGAACAAGGAGCCCAGTGCGGAACTCCATCCCAGGACCCTGGAATCACAGACCTGATGCTTAACTGACTGAGCCACCCAGGTGTCCCTAATTCAATTATTAAAATAAAAACTGATTTTTTGGTTGTTGTTGTCCAGAGCTGTACCTGATCACCTTATGACAAACTGTCCCCACACCCAGTGACTCTATTAACCCATTGTGTCTCCTTCATGACTCTTACCACCCTGAAAACTGCCTAATTTGTCTCCTTGCTCATACTGTATCTCTCCTTCAGGAAGACAAAGTCCATGAAAGAACAGCTCTTTTCTTTCTGGTTCACTGTCGCATCCTTAGTGCCTAGAAGTTATATCTGAGCGCATAGTAGGTGCTCACTGAGGACTGCTGGAATTAATGAAGCAATGATCAATAAATAAAAATGTGATGTCTGGACGGGTACAATCTCAAGAAGAAAATACAAAAAGTTACACAGCGGGAGGAGGGCAGTTGCTTGATGTCATAGAAAATTGAGCATGCTTCCTACTTCAGGATATTTCTTTATGAAACCAGAAACAAAGCCAATCCTTAGGCCCCAAATAAAAAATAAAAACTTCTGTTTGGGTGTCCCCACAGCCGGTCATCGCATAGAGGGAGCTCATCTCTTCTCATAGTAAGTGGAGCCCAGACTCTGTAGCCTGCTCAGTCCTCACAGCTTCACCTTGGAAGAACCTCTCTTCATCTTCCCCATGTCAGGCACTCTTCGGACTTTTGAAATAATTCAAGAAGGAAAATTTTCACCAAGAGAGGGCTGAGAAATAGATACTGGTATATCGGATTATTGCTTAGGGTTCTCCTGAGTAGAAAATAATCGAATTTTGTGGAAAGACTTTTGATTTAAAAGTGCCTCTTGGAATCTGAATTTTTCATTAACTGCTTTAAAAAAAAAAAAAAGTACAGGTTTTCCCTCCTCTCTGAGATAGGGTGTTCCCATGCGAGCTTTTATTAGATGAAATAATGTCAAGCGATGACACGATTGCCGTTCATGTGTATAGAGACATTTTTGAGCATTCCCAGACCCAAGCAATAACCTCCTTTAGGTTTTCTTGATACCTTAGGACACATCGGGCTCACTGTGTCACAAAATAAATCAAGATAAATCACAGATGCTCACAGACACAGTGCAAAGCCATGGAGGCTTGGTACAGAGCTGCTGAGAAGAGTTCCCAGGCCAGGAGCTTGCTGGAGGCCTCTCCCATGGCTCAGGGTGCAGACTGTCTTTCTAACAGCTCACTGCAAGACAAATGCTGGACATAATTTCCATTTCTTGCCTTTTTCGGTGGTAAAAATGAAAACACTCTTTGGATTTCCTTAGGTCAATGCATACAGGCACCCATGCAGGTCTTTGGTAAAAGTGATGTGCTGTATCTTGAACTTCCAAAAAGTGGGGGATAGACCAGGCAGGGAGACAACTTCTCTCTGGCCTCTTCTAAGTAAGACATTGACTCGCCCATTTACTAAGACTGAGCTGTGAGGATGCTAGAAATCACTAGAAGGTGATCATCTTCTGATAGAGACCATGACAACTAATACGGTTCATTGTGACCCACATTGCTTTTATTGCCTGTCCTTCCGTTGTATTCCAGGCAACAACCCTCTTTCTGTTCAGGTCAACAAACATTTAGGGCTTGCCTACTGTGGATTACAATGCAGTTATGCAATCTCTTTTCCAATCCCACAACCATCTTAGATTTTTCATTTCCTGTTTCCACTTTAAGTGGCTTTTTCCATATGTGATTACCTCCTGAACACCACTAAAGAGTAACTTTTTTTTTTAAATCCCCCAGTTAAACTGTGGTACATCCAGACAATGGAATATCATTCAACACTAAAAAGAAATGAGCCATGAAAAGACATAGAGGAACATGAAATGCATATTACAAAGTAAAGGAAACCAATCTGAAAAGGCTACATACTGTGTGATTCCTGCTATGTGATAGTCTGGAAAAGGCAAGATTCAGCGGACGGTGAAGGGATCAGTGATTCCCAGGGGTTAGCAACGAGTGAGTGATGACCGGATGGAGCACAAAGGATTTTTTGGACAGTAAAAATACTCTATAGGATATCATCATAATAGATACACTTTATTATACATTTGATTAAGTGCATAGAATGTTCAACACCAAGAATGAGCCCTCATGTGAACGATGGACTCTGGGCGATAATCATGGGTCAGTGTAGTTTCATGCGTTGGTGCCTGGATGCCTGCACTAGGCAAGGCCGGGCCTGTACGGGGCCAGGTCTGCATAAGAAAACTCCACCTTCTGCTTGATTTTGCTGTGAACTTATGCCTGCTCTAAAAAAATAGACTATTAAAAAAATCCTCAGTTCTCTCTACATAAGTCATCCCACAGTATGATTATACGTGGTTATTCAGAACACACTCGTGGAGGAAAATATTGCCTATAATTCAGTTTTATTTCTTCTGAATTCACCTTCCTTTTAGACACACAAGGGCATCGCGAGTGTGTACCTATGCCTGCTGGAGCCTGTGCTGCCCGGGCTCCCCGCTCATGGCCGGGACAGGAATGCATGTTTGCATCTGCATCTGTCATTCTAAACTCTGGGCCAATGAACCTCCAAGTACAAAATGTACTTGTAAACCACTGACCTCTGATGAATTACTGTGCAGACACAACCTTTCAAATGTTGAAAAGCCTTTGAACTAGGGGGAAAAAAATTAGTTGCTTAATCAATAAGCCAGCTAACCCAAAAGGGCATTATATTACCAGGTAAATAAATAAGCACTAGAAATTGGAAAATGTTGTACCTATTTTTACCTTGTGAACCTGAGACACAGCCAAGAATCGATAGCTGAAAAGATCACCCAAGTGTTCCAACAGTTGCATTGGTATGCAAAAGCCATATTTCTTTTTTTTTTAAGACTTGTTTATTTTAAAAAGAGCCACCCAGTTGCCCCCAAAACCATATTTCTATAGTATAGTGTTCTATTTGCTTAACAGAGGAAGACATTTCCCTGAATTTCATATAACCAGAAATCGGTACTGCAAGGTGGATATTGCTGCATTTCCAGAACTAATTCTCTGTGTGTGGAATTTGATATGGAACTCCCACACCCATTTCCCCTCTTTCTTTGACGGAGCTTCTCTCTGGCTCCTGAGTCAGCCATTGGGAGCATAACACCAAGCTGTGGGGGGGGCATCCTGGGGTTGTTGGATTTGCAACACAGTAACTCCACAGTAGCCTCTGTGGGCTCTGGAAGGTGGACTTGTTTCTGACAAAGGTAGAAGTGAAGGGGCACCTGGGTGGCTCAGTCAGTTAAGTGTCCAGCTTGGGTTTTGGCTTAGGCTGTGATCTCATGGGTCCCATGGATCATAAGATCCAGCCCCTCATCAGGGTCCACACTCCGTGGGGAGTCTGCCTGGGATTCTCTCTCTCCCTCTCCCTCCACCCATCCCCACATGCTTGCTCAGTCTCTCACTCAAATATATATATTATTGTATTATGTTATAATACAATAATATATGTATTATTAAGGTATAGATAGATAGATCTTTTTTTTTAAAAAGGTGGAAGTGGAAGCCTCAAGATCATGCATGTAACAGATGAAGGAAGTAACTCTAGGTTTCTTTTCTGGCGTAGTCCCCACTGTATCTACAACTGTTTACAATTCAGGAGATTTCCTTAGGCTTGCTTAGTTGTAAGAAGTAAAGACCCACCCACTGCTTCCAGTAATCGGGAGTGGGACTGGATCAGGAACATTGGTCCACACAGAAGAACTCCGATCAGAGCTCAGAAAATCAGGGAAGTAGGAACAGCTCGGCCTCAGAAGAACAAAAACTGGAGCATCGAGAGATTTCCAATGCAGAGATATTTGGTTTTCATTTCTGATTCGGCTAGAAGAAGAAAACACAAATCCTCTCTAAGGAATCCTTCCTCAAAACAGGTCTCAAAGTATTTCTATGAACTCGAAGTAAAAGGAAAGAAAGAAAGAGAAGAAAGAAGGAAAGAAAGAAAAAAGGAAAGACATCATTAGTGACATTAACAAAAATGTAGAGGAACTAGAACTTCCTACATTGCTGGTTGGAATGTAACAATGGTACAGATAATTTGGATAACTGCTTGGCTCTTATACAGTCAAATGTACACTTGCCACACATCCAGCATCCAGACAATTCCACTCGGGAATTTACCCACGAGTAAAGAAACCACATGTCCACTGAAAGATTGGGACTCAAATCTTCATTGCAGTTTTATTCCTAAGAGCCCCAACTGGAAAGAGCTCAACTCTCCTCCAAACAGATGAATGGGTGAACACATTCAATACAAGCATACAATGGAATACTACTTTACAATTAAAAAAAAGAAATGAATTACTGATAAATACAAACATTATACTTAGTGAAAGAAGCCAGAAAAAAAGAATATATCCTATATGATTCCCTTTATGTGAAATTCTCAAGCAGGCAAAATCAATAGTCCATCAGAAAGCAGAAAAGAGCTTGCTCTGGGCAGGGGGTAGGGAGGGAATTAGCTGCAAATAGACTAGGGACATTTTGGTGGGATGGAAATATTCTTTATCGAGATTGTGGTAGCGATTACGGATACATACATTTGCCCAAACTGATCAAACTACATGCTTAAAATACATTTTATTTGCATTTTATTATATGTAAACATACCACAATAACACAGTTTTTTAAAAGTAAAAAGTTTTAAAAAACAAAGAACTTTTCAAAAGTAAGAAAAAATAATTATTTCATCCTTTATGAAATAAGATATTGATGGGTCCTTTGTTCTCTTTCTGATTTATCACAGGTATTTGAAAAGATACCTGTGAAAAGACTTGCTTTTGTTTTTAGTTGACTGTTTTATTTCTTTAATATTTAATGTTGAGATTAGTGGCCTTTGATGTAAATTATTCCCATGAAATGAATAAGTCACTCCCTCAATAAACTAGATATTAACCTCTTTGCTCTCAATTTTTTTCCCTATTAATTTTTAGCCTTAGGCAAAAAAAACCAGCAAAACTCAAATATGAGTACAGTTCCTTGAGCAAAGAAAAACTGTACATTTTCCAACTAAAATTATGTATTTAGAGTCATCCAGACTGCAACATGGCTTTGGAAGGAGCTCGCATTTTTTTCTCTTTAATACGTTAGATAATAAATATTTGAAAGACATGGGAAGTCGGCTTGGCACTCATCAAAACACTTACACAGTTTTTTTAAATTCCTGTGGATTGAAGTTGAATTCTTCATTATGTATGGGCAAATATGTATCTATATTTATTTAGACTTTCAACAGCAACAGTAGCATTAAAGAAGCTTCCTTAGTTCTGTAACATATGCTTCTCGGGGATATTCATAGGACACTCATTACCTATTGCATTTATTTTATTTTAAATAGTGTCATACTGATTTGTTCAGCGGCAGCAGACCGGAAGCAAATGGGCTCTGATCGGTAGTTCTTGGTCACGGGTATCCAGAAATCCCACCTCCAGGGGTCGCTGTTGCTGCCTTACAAAGGACCACTTTTGAGTGTCTCCCTGAGGTGTGATTCTCAGCCAGCTCAGTCCTCGCCCCGAAACCTCTGCGCTTCATCTCCGTGATGCACCATCTCCGGAAGTTCACAGTCAAGCTCCAGACACAGGGCCAATTCATGTGAAATAATCACCGCACATTCTGGGCGTACATTCCTCTCTGCTGGGAGGGGACCCAACGGACCTCATGCTGCTTGGCCTTCTGCCAGCACCCCCTCCCCGCCCCCCGGGCAGGCCCTCTGTGAGCCTTGCTCTCCCTCCCGGGATGCTGAGTCATGCAGGAAGAGATCAGAGACTGGGGCCCTTTGAGACCCCGCGAGTAGATACTCTCTTAAACTCCGCTAATCCTCTCCAGTACTTGGGAATTATTGACTGTCTTTGCTGTGGGATATTTAGTGGCTATTCTGATTCTTTTCATTCCTTTACGTTTCTGATGATTAATCTAGTTTCTATCAAAGAACAGATTTCACATGAAGATAAATATGATGTATCATGATAAAATTATGGACCTTGATCCTCATTGAAGAATTCTCAACATTTTTATTCTCTCCCTACTCTCTCACTCTCTCCTCGACTTTCTTCAGCTCTCTTCTGTCTCTGCACAAGCCTCTCTCTCCTGTTCTCAGAGGCAGTACTTCCCTCTTCGCCCCTCTTTCCCTTTGACCTTCTCAAGCAGTCAATGGCGCCTACACCTCTCTGGTGTGAGGGTAATGCTCCCCTCTCCACCTCCTCAGTGGGTGTCCCTCCCCAGTTCCCTTACATGGGGTTAATACCCCCATTAATTAATTAATGCAGTCCAGTGAGGTTATAGAGAGTGGTTAATGATCAAAAAAAAAAAAAATGATCACTTTCTACGTATGGGGTCAAATACAACTCCCTCCGTAAAAACTGTACTCCCGGGGCACCTGGGTGGCTCAGTGGGTTAAAACCTCTGCCTTTAGCTCACTCAGGTCATGATCTCAGGGTCCTGGGATTGAGCCCCGCATCGGGCTCTCTGCTTGGTGGGGAGCCTATTTCCCCCCCTCTCTCTGCCTCTCTGCCTACTTGTGATTTCTCTCTCTCTGTCAAATAAATAAATAAAATCTAAAAAAAAAAAAAAAAAAACACAAATACTCCCGATGCCATAGCTTCTGACACATTTCACACGTGTTAAGCCCCATGTATTCCCCATGTATTCCCAGCCCCCTTCCTTGCCTTATGGGTCTCTTAGATATTTAATGTTGGAACCTACACAGAACATGCTTCCCCACCGTGATTTCCTGTCCCAAGGATCATGTCTGACTTCGGGCGCCATTTCTTTTCCATCTGGACTGTTGTGACAGATTTTTAGTTTACTTTTCTCCCTTTTAAATGACATTTCAAGATACTCTGTGATCCAAAATACCCAATAATTAACGATGTGTTTCCCATTGCTCCTCGAATCCATGGTCTGAATTCACCTCTTGCTTTCCCTCCCCCACATTTATTTAAGCTATTCCTCCTGTTTAGAATGTTCTTCCCCGAATTATCCCCGGGGAAATTCCATTTATTTTTCACAGCCTTGTCCAAATACTACTTCCTCCATGGAGTTTAATATCATTGACAGTTTCCTTAAGAATTCCTCCATGCCAGGGCGTCTGAGTGGCTCTTAGTAAAGTGTCTGCCATTGGCTCAGGTCCGAGCCCTACTCAGGTTGTGATTCGGGCTCCTGGCATCAAGCCCCCTGCTCAGCAGGGAGCCTGCTTCTCCCTCTCCCTCTGCCCCTCCTCGTACTCCTGCAATCATGACTCTCTGTCTCTCTTTCTTTCAAATAAAAAAAAGGAACTCCTTTATGCCTACTCTATGGCCTTTTCACAGTCGGCTTTGTTTTACTATTATTTTTATAAATTTCTAATTCTTCTATAAGATTGTATGACCCTGGAGGGTGCAGGGCCACATGCTTTGTTCGCATTTGTATTTTCCGTGCCATTAAGCATAGTGACTTCCCCATTGTAAGAGTATGCTACAGTTTTCTGTCGTAGTATCGCCATTAATGATACGATATATTGAAGAAAGTCCCATGGGAAAGCAGCACATACTTCTTAACTGTGTACTGAACTTTGTAACTTAAGACGCACACCATTAACCAACATTTATTTCTGTGACTTCAGACCTTTTTAGTCACAGACCTTTTGAGAGACCATTCCATGTAACTTACATGGAATTTACAGATCCCATAAAGCCAGTCACGAACTTCAGCTTAAAAACAACTGTTTTTTATCGTTCGTTGTTTTTATTATTATTATTATTATTATTATAAACATGGTCAGTTGTCTCTACAGCATGAGAGATCAGAGTGGCCCATATCTGGGGAAGAATTGTTCCCTTGCGGTCCAGGAGAGGGGGAGACCCTTTCTTTGAGAAGAATGTCTGTCCCCTATTACCATACTGACTAACCCAGAAACAGGAAGTCAGTGGATCTGAGTACAGCTCTCCAAAAGTAGCAATGCCCTGTGTGATCACCAGTCGCAGTTGCTGAGGGCACCATGGGGAAGCAGCTCTAAGAACAGCTAACGCCCCGAAGAAGGAAAGGTACAAAGTCTGACAATCATGCTTCAGACCTACGTGAACTGTTTGCTCTTCTGATTAAATTCTAAGTCTTCATGCTGGCGTAATATTTTTCTTCTTTACATAGCACTGGTTATGTCTCCAATATTCAAAAATAATGAATAATAATAGTTAAGGAGATTAAAAGGACAAAGCTTTTAATTTCGGGTATTATTTACGTAAATCAGACACTTAAGGCAAGTGCAGGCCGCTGCGGAAGGTTTTCAGTTGTGTTGGCTGGGGTTATTAATGATGTTTAAACGTTATTAGGATAGTAATTCGATATTCACATGTGGAATGCAATTTAGAAGAGATGCAGGATGTAATTATTAGTTACCCTGAAGCTAATTGCTTAGACAAGAACAAATATTTCATTATTAGTTAAAACGATTATGCATTCATCGAGGTGGTCTATTTTAGGATGTTGCTGTTTCAATTTGCCTAGACCGAGATACGCGGTTAAGGGATTTTTCAAATGTCCTGACTCAGAAATCAGAAATATGTTGGCCTTTCTACGTACGGTGTTTTTCTTCCATATTACTGTTTTTATTAATTAATATCATCCGTTTGCATGGGATTTTATAATTTGCAAAGAACTTTCATACACATTAGTTAGCACATTTGCTCTTTTACCCTTTGAGCTTATTTTAGATGAAGAAACAAGATGCGAGGTCCTATGGACTGAATTATATACCCCCCCAATTTCATATGTTGAAACTTTAATCCCCAGTGTGACTATATTTGAATATAGGGTTTTTAGGAGGTAATTATGGTTAAATGAGGTCATAAGGGTAGAGTCCTAATCTGATAGGATTGGTGGCCTTGTGAGAAGAGGAAGAGAGACCTTAGCTCCCTCTCTGCCGGGTGAGCACATGGCAAGAAGGCAGCCTGTACCAGCCCAGAGAAAGCTCTCACCAGAAGCCAACCACACTGGTGTCCTGACTTCCAGCCTTCCAAACTGTAAGAAAATTCACTTCTGTTATTCCAGCCAAGTCTATGGTCTTTTGTTATGACTGGTAGAACAGACTATACACTGGGGAATTTGCCCCAAATCTCGTAAGGGGTGACACTGAGCCCGGGACCTTGATCTGCCTCTTACCTCAGGGCTGTTTGCACCAGAACATACCACCTCTGGAGAAATCATCAGACAGGCTGAGAGTGATTTATTTTTGCTCAAACTGTTACATAAAGGGCAAGAAAGAGATTTGTACTAGCATGAGAATGAAGAAATCAATGCATTGGAAAGAAAATAATAAATATTTAACTGGCTGAAATCCCATGGCCTTTGAGAGATGTTCATCTTCTCTTGTGGTTTTCCTTTATCTTAGTGTGTGGTTAGGTCATGTTTCACTTTTACCAAGTGAAATATCCTTGTTGCCCCGAGGTCTCCTGTTGGCCCCGCTCTGCTCTGAGGCCCCACCCAAGGTGGACTTCCTGCCTGAAACAGCAGCAATTTCAACTAATTTTTTAAAAACCCAAGTTATGAAAGCATGGGGGAAGCTGTTTCTAATACAAAGGATGAGAGAAATAGTTTCAGGTCAAATACGAGAAGGCAGATTTAGGAGAGGAATTTCATAGCACTCGGGGCTGATGTTGTCTTTATGAGAAGCGGTGAACTGTCTGAAACACAGTCGTCAGGACACAGCCTCTGAGCTGGGAAGAAATATTCTCTTATTTTAAAAATGGCCCCATGGATAATTTCATCCACTTAGTGTTTGTCAGATGTTTTTGTGTTTAGATGGAGGCAGGAACCCTCCAAACTGGCCCAGTGCCTACCATCGCTTATGGACATCTGGCCCTCTTAACTTTTCTTCAGTGCTGAAGAAGAAACAAAATTCTGATTTTCTCCTCCATTCTCCAGTGCACCGCCCCCCCCGGCCATCCCACTCTTGCACATTTGCACATATTTGTACATATTTTTTAAACTGTGCACACTTAAGTGTGTGAGAGACATACTCTTTTTTTTTTTAAAGATCTTATTTATCTATTTGACAGAGAGAAAGATCACAAGTAGGCAGAGAGAGGGGAGGAAGCAGGCTCCCCGCTGAGCAGAGAGCCTGATGCAGGGGTCGATCCCAGGACACTGAGATCATGACCCGAGCCAAAGGTAGAGGCTTAACCCACTGAGCCACCCAGGTGCCCCCCCTTTTCTTAAATAACTAAATGGAGTTTCTATTTCATGGCCCCATTCCACCTGGTGGTAAACCTTGTCAGTTTTAAGGATTCTTTCTCTTAGCCCTCTTTTCCTTGAGGTTAATTTGAAGTCCTGGCATCATGGTTTTTGTCTGTAGTGAGTACTGGAAGGGCTGGGTTTGAAGGTTAGTCGTGCTTGTCTGCCTTGGGAAGCGTGTGCTGAGGAAGGGTCATCCGACATGAAACGCTTGGGTATCAGGTCATAGCACAACCTCCTCTCAACTGTGGGAGCACTCTCTGTGCTCACTAGTATTTGTACCTTCTTCACAGCCCATGGGCTTGGGAGAATTGGGGTGCTCTGCTGCTTCCATGCCTTGATGACACATGATTTAGGTCACATGCCAATTTCCAGGTCTGTCTGGAAGATCAGATTCAGATGTCCGAATATACAGGAGGCACCCGTCACCCATCACCCACCTCTGCTTGGCGCCTGAAGCTATCCTTTGGTGAGAGACACCCATCAGCATCTCCTTCTCTTGCCTTTTGTCTCACGTGCTCCTCAGTCCCCCAGATTGGGGAATTTGCTTCCTTGTCCTGACATCCCATCAATTCTGGAACACTGCTAGGTATTGAGGATATTTAGGTCAACATTCTACTCTTCACATTTAAAAAGATCCAGGATCTTGCAATTCAACCCTCTCCTGCCTTTTTTCCAAGCCCATTGTCCCTGCCAGGGTCTTCAAATGTCAATTGTGACACTCAAAGCCTGAATCATATCTTCCCTGAGGAGTTTTTCTAGGAAGAGGTATGTGTGGCTTGCCTAGTTAATTCCCAAAGTGAGGTTAAAAGGGAATGTGAGGACGGCACCAAATATATACTCGGTATATTGTCCTATCACATATGCTATTTTGGGAATATAATTATTTCATTCTCTCCCTACCTAACACCCTCCTCCAAACACACACACACACACACACACACACACACACACACACACACACACACAACCACCAAAAAGCTGTTCTAGGCATACTTTGTCAAGAAGGGAAATGAAAGGAACTAATATTTATTTAATGTCTGCTCCATGTTCCAGGCTCTTTGTTAGCTCCTTTTATATAAATTGTCTCTCTTATTTTTGCCAAGAAAGAAGAACTTGTTTCTACATTGTCCCTGGGTGCACTGTTCCTAGTTTTCCCTAATCCACCTCCATCCCATGAAGAAAGCCTAACATTTAGCAGAATGTCCCTACGAAAAGATGTGTATAACTCACTCTTCATGCTTCCACATCTACTGCCCTTGTTCAAGTTTATCACTGGAATTGAAAGCAGACAGATGTTATTCCAAGAGGGCCCTATCCAACCCCTTGGCCAAAAGATCTGGAAGGCACCAGGACACACCCAGCATCAGGCAGGAGGCCATCCTGAGGTCACTTTGTGGATTCAAGTTAGATTCTGAAGCCACCCCAGAGACGAACTGGCATGAACATCAACTTAATTACAAAGATAATGCAATTATTAAGACTGTCCTCTGGCCCATGTGGTTTCATTCATTCAAAAAATATTTCAGTGTCCACTCCACCAAGGGCTGGATAGCAGCCGTTGTTACATTAATAATATCCACCTCTCAGGAGTTCTTTAACCTTCCAAGTGATCCCAGGTGTGTCTGTTTCATAATTGTTTTCATCTAAACATGCCCCTTCCTGTCACATACAATTGGTACATCCAAAAAAATTTTTTTTCATTTTTCTCCCACTAAATTAACTAGTTTTCTGATTAAAACTTGGCTGAATTGTGAGTGATTTTGATGTAATGTGAAGACAATCCTGTGACTCCATCTCACCCATTGTCCACTCAGGAAAGACTCAGGAATGGCCAGATCCACAGCAGACACCAGAGAAGAGAAAGCA
Source organism: Lutra lutra (assembly GCF_902655055.1). Taxonomy (NCBI): domain Eukaryota; kingdom Metazoa; phylum Chordata; class Mammalia; order Carnivora; family Mustelidae; genus Lutra; species Lutra lutra. Next base: position 7,004,152 of record NC_062287.1, read on the forward strand.
AGACTCTGTCTTACTGTTTTAATCTGCACTGGTCTAAAGAGTGTTGCCTTTCCCAGAGGACATTCCATGAGACTTTCCGTCGTCTCTCATTGAGATACCCCCCAGTTAATTTCCCTAAGAGCTTCATAAGTTAATGAATAAATAAACACAGCATTAGTGAAAACGAAGAACAGGACCGATGTTTACTAATGCTGCTGATGGCATTTTAATTCGGGTTTTGCCATTACAGACGCTTCCTCTTATTTAAAATAAATGTCAGTCAACGGAGTGGTTGCTCTACTTTGAGAATTTTGTGGATTCCATTAATCATGTTTAATGATTTATATCTTTTTTTAATGGTCCAAGGGAAATAATTTAGAAAACCATACCGTAATTAAAATACTCTCTTGAGAATCCATGCTGAGCAACTCTGAAAGATGTCTTCCTACATTCTAACCATTAGTAGTTAAGCGATGTCTTGTCTTCCCTATTGAACACACATGTTCCTTGTCATCGTCACCAAAACTTTCAGCATGAGTTGTGACCATAAAATAATGAGACTGGCTTTCCATTTCATCACCCATAATCACATTTTCTGCACTGTCTTCATTCTCCTTAATAGAAAACATCAAATAACATAGAACAGAGAAGCGGGGATGTGTAGAATATAAAACGAATTGGCCACACTGCCAGGTTGCAGCCTGGTATGCTGAGACCATCACAGAGATTCAGAAGCAAAAGACCCAGGCTTGATTCCTAGGTCAGCCTCTTACTCAATGCAGAGTCAAGTAGCTCATTTGGGGCTTCCCCCCCAGCCCGTCTTTTTCCCTGTGAGATGAAAACAATAGCTATTTCACAAAATTCTTGTGGGAACAAAAGATTTCATTAATGGTATGTGACAGTGTCTAGTGCCTTTGGGGTCAAATAAAAGGTATGCAATAAACGTTCATTTCTTTCTTTTCTACCTTCCTTTCTACCTCTCTTTCTTTTTATGAGCCATGTGCAGGGTTCAAGAGATATAGCAATTGAAAAAGAATTCAATCTAGAGAAAAAATATTCTCAACAGAGTAATGGAGCTCCCAGCATGGAGGTGTAGTGTAGGAACTGGATGTCTGGGAGGAGTCACGCAGGATTCATCTTGATGGAGAGCTGCACTTGGGCCCAGCCACCCAACTGGTGTTTAAGAACCAGCTCCATTCCTAGGAGGTGGCCTGGCAGAAAAACATGGCAGGGTCTCAGTCTGGGAGGACACTGGGATACTAGATAGAAACCACCACTGGATAGAGAAGGATCAGGGGAGAATGTCAGGAATATGTCTTAGAGCACTTGAGATAGAGTGGGTTTTAAGGACAAAGAGAAACCCAGTTACCAGGATTCAGACACATGAAGGAGGAATTGGGCCTTGGGAATGATAGAGGAACCCAACCACGAGTACCAAAATGTCCCCATAAAGTCACCCTGGTGGCTGGGTGATTCAGTGTTGAGTCCACAAGACAAGCAATACTGAGCATGCAGGTGGGAACTCAATGACCCTAGCTCCCAGAGCAGATCTAGAATATAGGCTAGACATCAAAACCATTATTCAGATCTGATAGAAGCATTAAAAGCAGATTTAAGTGACTGTATTTAAATGACTTCTAAGCTTTTGTTGTGAAAAATGATACAAACAATGAGAACAGTACTGCTCTAGGGAAGATTTATTAGTCATGTGCTAAAAAAAATAATAACTAAAGAAAAAATTAACTTTCCATGCAAAGAGAGGACAAGTTCCACAGTGAGATGGTAGATAAAGAAGGATTCTTGGCAGAACGGGGAATTTTGGAGCGACTTGGGCAGCAGGAGGAAAGAGTATGAAAGGAGGGTTGCTTTCTAAATATGAAATGTAGATTGAGAGAAAGCACAAGAAATTGTAGGAAGAAGATTAAGTAAAACGGATGTTTATAAGACAGAAGGTATGAAATCAGTAGGAAATGTTCTCAGAATCAAGGTAATCTGACACCAAAAGGCACAACATCTGTCTGACAAATCCATGTAGTACAATCAGAAAAGGATTCATATTTACTTTTTTCTAGGACTGATAGCCACCCTGCATTTTCATAGTACATATCATGCTCAAATTCTTTATATGGACTCTTTAAAAGGCAGCATATTAGCAAAGGGGGGAAACCATAAGTAATATATTCCGCACAGACCTGGTCTCAAAAAAGATTTGCTCACGTTACATTCCAGGATAACCTTCTGAGACTATAGTGTTCTAGTCATTCCTATAAAGATAGATTTAGTAGCTACATGCATTATGTACTAATTGGTCAGTTCAGGAAAAAGACATATTCATTAAAATGGTAATGTCTTTTATAGTAGAACTGTGTGCCTTTGATGAAAAATGACTTCTCTAGGGATGACTTACAGTAGCTATTTAAGAGAGGTAAGCAATTCTTGGTTAAAAGCATGAAATTTTTGTATTTTTAGCCAGGTATGTGAAATAAATTCTGTCAAAACCTGCTAGGGCCTTCCCACTGGGGCTCCTTAAATAAGTGTGTAAGCAGAATGTTCATCTGGGTCAAGAAAAAAAAGGCACTAAACTAGATACTTAAAAACAAAAGTTTTTAAATCCGAGCCCCATAAACACAAAAGTGTGATTTTTTGCTAAGTCATTTAACCTTTCATTTCCTCTGGTGTGTGTGTGTGTGTGTTTTCCCATCTACAAAGTACCATGCCTCTCTGCTTTTCCATAAACCTTCTAAGGCAATATTTAATGTCTTAACTGTCCACACTACTCCCAGAATATGACTTATACCTTGAGTCTCTTCTTCTATGTCCTCAGAGATTATTAAACTTTCCAGAAAAACCATCTTATATCTTACTGTTGAAAATATAAATTCTATAAAATAAGAGACAAAATTAACTCTTTTCTACTCTTTGGAAGACATAAGTAATGACTTTGATTTCTGTTATGTAGTAATAAAATTTTGCAAACAGATTATGGCCAGAATAAATGCTGGAGAGCTAAGATACACTAAATAAGGATTCTGACTTCAAGTATAAAGACAAAGGTCCATGGAGAAACCTATAAAATTCAGGAACATATTTTTTATATTGTTTTTAAAGCATGAATAGACTTGCAGCTGACTGCCAGGTAAATGTAGTAGATGGAGCATGAATTTATCTGTTCCTTTCTGAAAAAGGAATTATTTTTTTTAATTAAATTTAATTTAATTTCTTTTCAGTGTTCCAGAATTCATTGTTTATGTACCACACCCAGTGCTCCACACAATACGTGCCTTCATAATACCCACCACCAGGCTCACCCAACCCCCCACCTCCCACCCCTCCAAAACCCTCAGTTTGTTTCTCAGAGTCCACAGTCTGTCATGGTTTGTCTCCCCCTCCAATTTCCCCCAACTCACTTCTCCTCTCCTTCTCCCAATGTCCTCCGTGTTACGCCTTATGCTCCACAAGTAAGTGAAACCATATGATAATTGACTCTCTCTCCTTGACTTATTTCACTCAGCATCATCTCCTCCGGTCCCATCCATGTTGATACAAAAGTTGGGTATTCATCCTTTCTGATGGAGGCATAATATTCCATTGTATATATGGACCACATCTTCTTTATCCATTTATCTGTTGAAGGGCATCTTGGTTCTTTCCACAGTTCGGTGACTGTGGCCATTGCTGCTATAAACATTGGGGTACAGATGGCCCTTCCTTTCACTACATCTGTATCTTTGGGATAAATACCCATTAGTGCCATAGCAGGGTCATAAGGAAGCTCTATTTTTAATTTCTTAAGGAATCTCCACACTGTTTTCTAAAGTGGCTGTACCAACTTGCATTCCCACCAACAGTGTAAGAGGGTTACCCTTTCTCCACATCCTCTCCAACACACGTTGTTTCCTGTCTTGTTAATTTTGGCCATTCTAACTAGTATCAGGTGGTATCTCAATGTGGTTTTGATTTGAATCTCTCTGATGGCTAATGATGATGAACATTTTTCCATGTGTCTATTCACCATTTGTATGTCTTTGGAGAAATGTCTGCTCATGTCTTTTCCCCTTTTTTTAACATGATTATCTGTTTTGTGTGTGTTGAGTTTGAGGATTTCTTTATAGATCTTGGATATTAGCCCTTTGTACTGTCATTTGCATTCCATTCTTCCATTCCATGGGTTGCCTCTTTGTTTTGTTGACTGTTTCCTTTGCTGTGCAGAAGCCTTTGATCTTGATGAAGTCCCAAAAGTTTATTTTCGCTTTTGTTTCCCAGACCCCAGTTTCATTCTCTGCTCCTCTCTCAAGATGCTGGAGCACAGGTTTGTACCCACCCAGGGGGAAATGGGAGGATTCCTGTCAACCAGCCAGGAGTAAAGGTCTGCAGATGCTCACAGGTGCAGATCTCCCGGTGAATCGGCTCAGTCTGTGCTCACCAGCCTCAGGGAGACCCGCCACTCAACACTCCCTGCTGTCCAGTTGTTTAATGTCCCACTCTGAAAGCGGACAGTCAGGGGTCACTGGCCATTTAAGGAAAGGCTCTAAAAACAGTATTTTTGGCGAAGGAACTTAGAGAAAGATATAAGGTAGATAGCAGGAAGAAAAAATTTAATTGAAAGTAATATTACTTTCAGAAATTAAAAGAACACAAAAACCAAAATGAAAACAGAAGAGCTAGAATATAATATTGAAGAAATCGTGCAGAGAGTAAAACAAGAGATTGAAATTAGAGAAAATGTGAGGATCTGACCAAGAGATCACATACTGAATAATGAAAGTTCCAGAAGGAAAACAAGAGGAAATAGAAGAGAAGAAATAATGGAATTATTAATGCAAGAAAATTTCACATAAAGGAAAGAGATAACTTTGAAGATTGAAAGAACAAATGCAATGAAAACTGGAAACAAGGAGAGAATCCTAAAAGCTTCAAGTGATGAAGAATGGGCTCTGTAGAAAGAATTGCAATGAGAATGGCCCTAAACATCATGCCAGTGACCCTTGAGGCAAAAAGCAACAACTCAATAATCAAGTGCAAGTAGGAAAACAACCTGGTTGATTTGCAAGTCTTCAAAAAATTTACTTTTGTCTTTTTTTCAGGAAGTTGCTAGAGCAGTGGTTCTCAAGGTGTGATTCAGAGACACCTAGGGATTTCTAAGGCCTTATCAGGGGGTCTACTAGGGCAAACTGTTTTCATTACCATGCTGAGATGTCACCTGTGTTTCGCTCTTATTCTCTCATGAGCACAGAGTAGGGTTTTCTGAAGCTACATGGGATTTGATGTTACAGCAGACTGAATGCAGAAGCAGATATGAGAATCCAGCTCTCTTTTATTCAGCCAGACATTAAAGAGATTTGCCGAAATGTAAAACAGTAAGACGTGTCTCTCTAATTTTTGGAGATTTGAACATTTAATATGTTCATTATCCTTATTGTGAATAAATGCATGCATGCATGAATATTTTTAAGTTTCTCAGTTTTAACTTCTAACACATAAAAATTAATAGATGTCCACATGTGACTGTAGCTTTCTCTCATCAAGCCGGCTTTCAAGATGGCACTGAAAGACAAGAAGCGGAAGAAGTCAACTTGGAAATTTAATTTGGACCTTACGCATCTAGTAGAAAATGGCATTTTTGATTCTGGGAATCTTGAACAGTTTCCACAGGAGAAGTTAAAGTCAATGGAAAAACTGGAAATATGGGGAATGTTGTTCACATTGAATGCTTCAAGAATAAAATCACAGTTGTTTCTGAAGAAGGACGATCTTTCTGATTGGCTTTGTGTAGTTGCTTCTAGATTAGTCAAGATGAAGATGGGTCTGAGTCTGAAGACTATGTGAAGCTGCCCCTTGCAGGGTTTTGCTTGCTAGTAAAACAAATGAACCATGCAAAAGAAGGAAACATCTAGAAATGGACTTTTAGCTTATTGGTGAATAAAAAGCCTTTTACTGTGTAAAAAAAAAAAAAAAAAAAAAAAAAGAATAGATGTCATTCACTGAAACAAAAGCTCTTTGGGAGGGTCCTTAGTAATTTGCAAGAGTGTAGGAGCCTTGAAACCTAATAGGTTGAGAACTAGTGTTCTAGAGGATGCCCTCCCCCAGAGAAGGGAAGAAGAAGCCGTGAGGTCTAGGAACAGACAACAGAAGAAGATGAACATTTCTCAGCAGGACATCCACACAACAATTTTTCACTGTCCTAGTTAAAGCAGCTTCTTTAGGAAAGCTAACTGAGTTGGGTACTTTCTGAGAACTTGCATATAAGAGAACACATTTATTTAACGAAAGTTTAAATAAATAAACAAAAAAAACTTAAAAAATAACGACAACAAAAACCCAAATATTTACTAAGTGTCTGTGGTATGTCAGGAATTTGGTTTTTCTGTTTCCCTCATACCTGGAAATTCCTTTTTTACCCCCCTAGTAAACCTGATTTTGTTGTTCCTTTGTAGAGAATCTGTTTTTTGTTTTACTGTTAAGAGTTCAGTCTCTCTATACGGCGATGTTTGTAACACTTCACTAGGCTATGTCCAAGTATGGATTTCTTTCCATACATTTTTCTTGCAACATAATACCCCTGTATCTTGACAACAAAAAGATATCATCAAACATCACGGAATCCACACAACAGATGCACTGCATGGGATTTGTTAAACTGTAACTCTCAATAAAAAAAAAAAAAAAACTGTAACTCTCATGGTCTTCAGCTGCCCTCCGTCCCTTCTCCTGTGGTGCTGACAGAGTAAATCCTCAACCGCAAATAAAGTCTAGACAACACAGAGGTCTCATCTACTCTAGGTCTGTAATTCAAACTATTTTTATTTCTGAGGAAATAGCAGCTAAGGATGTTCTTCCACGGTTCCATAGCTGTGTTCAAATGACAAACCACAGGCCCCAAACGGAGTCCCTCATGTTAAGAGCCCCACAGCAACAAAACAAGACTTAACACCCAACCTCAGTATGGTTCCGCCCAGCCTCCTCCATGCCAGGAACACAGCCTGTAGCCAACCCACCTGGAATTTCCTGATCAGCACTAGGAAATTTTCTGCTAGACTCTTCCCACTCCCCTTAGAAGGCTGACCCGGCCTGGAACAGTGCATCCCTTGCTATCTGTAAAAACCATTCCCTTTCTGCAGCTCCGTGGAACTCCTTTCCTTTCGCTAGATGGGATTCCGCCCAATTCATGAATTGCTTAACAAAGCCAATTAGATCTTCAAAGGTCCTCAGTTGAATTTTTGTTATTTAAGAGATGAATGGAGACTATATCATAAATTGGAATTTAGCTTTTTGCCAGTTCTGTATTCATTCACAAGCCCATCAGTATAAACCAAGAAACCAATGTAAGTAAGGGTTCTGGCACAGAGCTGGGTACAAATTTTATCTCCACTCACTGTGTGACATGGGAAAAAGTATTTCACTACCTCAGCCTTAATTTAAGTATCTATAAATGGAGATAATATTATTATTGACTTCGGGGAATTGTTGAAAGCAGGGCAGTCCTAGGGTGAAATGAGTCAAGTCATCTGGAATACAACCTTTAAGGAGGTCACATAGGAATTAACCCCAGTGGGTCACTTACCTAAATGCAAGAGCTAAAGCTATAAAATTCTTAGAAGAAAACATAAGAGTGCCTCTTCCTGACCTTGGGTGAGGCAAGGCCTTCTTCAATAGAAAACCAAAAGCACAAGTAACACAAGAAAAAATAAACCGGACTGATTAAAATTTAAAAATTTGGTGGCACCTGGGTGGCTCAGTGGGTTAAGCCTCTGCCTGTGCTCGGGTCATGATCTCAGGGTCCTGGGACCGAGCCCCACGTCGGGCTCTCTGCTCAGCAAGGAGCCTGCTTCTCCCTCTCTCTCTGCCTGCCTCTTTGCCTACTTATGACCTCTCTCTCTCTCTCTGTCAAATAAATAAATAAAATCTTAAAAATTTTTTTTTTGTGTGCTTAGGGATACCTGGATGGCTCAGTCAGTTGAGTGTCTGCCTTGGGCTCAGGTCATGATCCCAGGGTGCTGGGATCGAGCCCTACGTCGGGCTCCCTGCTCGGCAGGAAGCCTGCTTCCCCCTCTCCCACTCCCCCTGCTTGTGTTCCCTCTGTCAAATAAATGAAGAAAATCTTTAAAAAAAATTTCTTTTGTGCTTCAAAGGGCACTGTAAAAAATGAAAAGATACCTACAAGATTGGAGAAAATACTAGCAAATCATGTCTGATAGGACTTGCATCCAGAACATACAAAGATCTGTTACAACTCAGTAATAAGACAAATAACCCAATTAAAAGCAATGGGAGGGAAGATAAATACATGAGGTGACGGGTGTGTCCTTTAACTAGGTGGGGTGAATCCTTGCACAGTGTATTCACATTACACACCCATGTACCTTGTGCGCATAATGTGCAACCGTGATTTAGTTTTAATCTTACAACTCTGTCAGTTATACCTCAAGAAAACAGAATACTTTTAGAAAATGGGTAAAAGATCTAAGTAGATATTTCTCCGAAGATAGACAAACGGCCAATAATCACATAAAGAGATGCTTAACCTCATTTGCATTAGGGACACGTAAGTCAAAACCACAGTGAGATACCACTTCTCACCTGCCCAGGTGACTGTTACAAAAACAGATGGAGACTAACAAGTGCAGTGAGGACACGGAGAATCTGGAAAATTGCTGGCAATTTTCCAGCAAATGATGCAGCCCCTTTGGAAAATGGTCTAGCAGTTTCTCAAAATGTTAAACACAGAGTTACCATTTCACCCAGCAATTCTAGCCCCTGGTATAGACCCAAGAGAAAAGAAAACATACATCCACACAGGTGTTCATAACAGCATGATTCGTAATAGTTAAAAAAAAAAAAAAAAACAACCAATCCAAATGTCTGTCAGCTGATGAATGGATAAACAAATGGTGGTCTTCCATGCAATGGAATGTCACTCGGTAATAAAAAGAATAAAATAGGGATAGAGGCTACAGAGATGAACCTGGAAAACCTTACAGTGAGTAAAAGACACCAGTCACAGAAGACCACATATTGCGTGATTCTCTTTATATAAAATGTCCGGAATAGGCAAATCTGCAGAGACAGAAGGTAGATCAACAGTGGCACAGAGCTTGGGAGTCTGGGGGACGTGTAGAGTGACTGATAATGGGCATGGGTTTTTTGGGGGTGATGGGAAAGTTCTAAAGTTGGTGATGCTTGCACAGCCCTGTGAATATACAAACAGCCCCGGAACTGTGCACTTGAAATGCATGAATTGTACAGTGTGTGAACTTTGTCTCAAGAAAGCTGTTTGGTAGTGGATGAAGGCACTGGTTGTCAGGGCCACGCGAAGGTAGTGTCAACAGAGGGCTCTTGTCAATGCTGAGAGTGAGGACTTCCTTAAATTTTTGCCCATTCTGCTAGCCTCACCCAAGTCTTGGCCTTGAATGTGTGACCTAACGAGACCTCGCATGAAATGTACTTAACGCTAATAGCACTGTTCGCTGTTGGAGGGGAAGAAATACAATTTTACCTCTTGCCTTCTGAGTCCTTGGCTGAGACCCCTGTAACGAAAGACAAAACAACAAGAGGAAAACATGCCGTTTATTAACGGGTATACCTTGTGCATCCTCTGAACTCCTTCCTTAAATACCACCGTCAGCGGAAGACAGAAGAAAGAAGCGTGTGGTGAGGCCAGTCACAGGGAAGTTACGGGAAAGACACAGTAACCAAGGGTGAGGTTTGTTATCTGGAGTCAAGTTGTGCCTTTTCCACTGATAAGATTCTCTTGTGATTTGGAGTCACGGCTCTTCCTGGTGCAGAGGGAGACACTCTTACAAATGGAGATTGGATTTGTGAATGCAAATTTCCTTTACAAAACGGAACTCTTCTGTTTCCAGACATTTTCCCATGTCCGCTGTTTCTCAACACAATCCTTATGCCAAAGAGGAATATTTTGGGGTGACATATTCTGCTTTTCTTCACTGTTAGGATTATTAAGTATCAGGAATTTGCCAGGCTCTGGGCATATATAGATAACCATAAGGGCTAAAATATGCAGCATCCACAGGGCCCGACCTTATGCCAAACGGTTTCTCTGAGGTCCGAGGGCCTAGTTTACACAGTAGGAGATGGCTCAGCCTGTGGGCAGGGACAGGCAGCCTGAATCCATCCAGAACTAAAGAGCGTCATCCAGAAGACTGTCAGGAGGAATAAGATATTATTTGTTTTAATTAATAATCCAACATGTGCCATAAATATGTGTGTCAAGGCTGGGACAGCCTAATGTGGCATGAAAAATCTTTCTGCACGCAGAGAAGAGTAATTCCATCTGGGGATTTGGGCAAGACCTCAGAAAGGATCACTGCTTCTCCCCCACCAAGACCCCCACCACCACCACCAGGGTTAAAAAGGAGGAGTGCTCTGGCTGGAGGGGATGGAGAGCATTCCAGCTGCAGTGAAAGTGAGCCATGGGAGAGCTCCTGGTGGGCCCAGGGGACACAGCTGTGCTGTGGGACAGATGCCGGGGCCCAGACTGATCCTGAGTGCAGAGGGCTGGTAGGGGCTTTCCATGCTGCATAGGAGTCTGAGATTGGTCCAAAAGGCAAGTAGGACCCCGCAGAAGCCCTTAAGCCAGCATGCAACATAATCAGACAGGAGGATGAGAGAGCTTCCAAAAAGAAATTAAAAGAAAAGAAAAAAATCGAGTCATGTGACAATAAAGAGACAACAGGGTATTCTTTAAACCAAAGCGTAAGTTTCTCAAGTTTCCTGTTCAGGGTTGTTCTCAGCTAATGCCTGTAGGAATTTAGGGACTCTGAAGTTCCTTCATAGAAGACCCTGGAAGAAGGTCAGTTTTCCCTTCGTATATTCATGGCAATGGCTTTCATGGTTTTTATATAATTAACATAATATTTCTTATGGGGTTGCTTTTTATTTAAATCTGTAATGGTAACTCAACAAAATGAAAAGTTTATCTCTTCATGCACCCTTTTGTTAAGTGTTCTGTTTCAACCCCTCTCCCTTACCCCAGACGTGGGTTTCAAGTATCACTTAAATAAAATGAGTTGAATGTCAATGACACTCTGGGATTTTATTTGTCTTAAACCTTGCAGGTGAAACATGGTGTCTGAGTGAGAAAGCCTCTGGGAGAGTGCATTGGGATGGGACCCTTGTTTATCTGTTGAGAATTTCTGGCCCACACACTTGGCTGCTGGTCAGCCAGGAAATAACTATTTCTGTCAAAACCACTTGCAAGCAACAGCTCCATCCCCAGGATGTGAAACACCATCTCCTAATAGCATCTGACCTTCTGCCACCATTTCTTACATTGTCAACAACAGATTCTCCTGGCTCCAACGCAGTTCCCTCCCCCTGGCCAGCTGGTGAGAGGTTAAGCACAGAACTGGGATTTTGCATCAAGTGTTAAAGGAAATTTGTCCCAAGGCTGCTGCTTGGTATTGCCCAGGCTGATGTTCTTTCTCTGGTCTCATTGCTAAGCCCTCGAGTTCTTTCCTTGTAACTTGTCCCAGAATTTCTTCTCACATTTTGCCCGAGCCACGGAAGGGAGCTATGCAAAACTGTAACTCATTTCACCCATATTTAAGATAGTTCTTGGGCATTTTGTTTTGTTTTGTTGTCACTTAAGGACTTAAAATGTTCTTTGGAGCAAGAAATGGGGTACATGTCTTGGATTCGTAGATGAGTGGGTTGCAAGAATCCCTGGAATTTCATCTCTGGTACCCCCTCTGTGAGACGTCTGACTGGAGGCCACTGGTCCAGTCTCTGCTGTACCATTTCTCATGATGTCACTCCTTAGGTGGCCTGCTGCAGTTTGGAATGGATCCAGTTGTTTCAAACATCTGTCTCACTCTATTCATTGCAGTTAAGCTTATCCTTCCATAGACTGCCCTTGAAGTATCAAAGTTTTCATAGGATCTACCCACATCTTCCCTTTCTTCCAGACTAAATTAAGGTGTCGGTCGAATCCATATGCTTTGTAGGATTACTATTATCTTTGAAGTATTGAGGCTTCACTTCTTGCTAAAGTATCAGATTTCCTAACTTAATAAGAAACAGAGATAACCATGATGATACCTTCCATACTCTGCTATGAAGGCCAAGTAAAATCATAAAAATGAAATCACTGTAAAGAAAATATAGCCTTCTACAAATATCATACAGAGAGTATTAGTATTAGAAATAGAAACACCTGGGATCCCAGTGCAGATAGGGATCTAGAGCAAAGGACTTAGACTTAGAGCAAAGGACTGACCAGATAGTGACCCAAAAGAAGCTGAACTTAAGGACCCAGTCTTTAACATTGGGAAAGAAGCCAAACTGTCCCATACTCTTAGTCACTTCCATCCATACAAGATATATTTTACTGAGCCCCTACTCTGTGCCGGGCACTGTTCTAGAATTAAAAATGGAGAAATGTGCAAAGCAGACAAAGGCACTGCCCTCTCTCAAGAAATGCATACCTTGATGTGAAAGCCTGGCAATATATAAACCAGTACATCTGATATTGATGAATACGGGAGGGAAAAAATGAAATAGGATGAGAGTGTTTGTGGGTAAGGAGAGAGATATTATTTTATATAAGTTGTATAGGTAAGGCCTGATTCACAAGGTGACATTCAAGGTGAAATAAGAAGGAAATAAAGGAGTTAGTCATATGACTCTCTGTGGAAGCATGCTCAGGAAGAAGAGATGGCATGTGCAAAGGTCCTGATGCAGGAGGAAAAGTACAGCATGTGGCTGAAGCAGAGTGAACTAGACAGAAAGTAGCAGGAGCTTTAGGGCCATTGTAAGGACTCCGGATTTTTGTTTTAAGTGAATTGGAAGTCATTGGAGGACTTGAGCAGGGGATAGGTTGTAAGAGAACCAGGATCCTACTCTATGATGCATAGACACCTGGGAAATGAGTTACAAATTTTCCAGTAAAGTATACAAGAGATCATTATGGTGAATTGGACTAGGGGAGTATCCTTGTATGTGGTTAGACAAGGTGTGACTTTGCTTATATTTTGCTTTTGTGTTTTGTTTTAGCTTGTTGTGGGGGAAAAAAAAAATCCCAAATTTCTTCTGCAGCAGATAGCATGAGCAGGTGGAAGTGGAGGGGTTTCTCAGTAGAGCATATATTCACAAGGTGTTATTGGCTTAACAGTGAGAAGGCCTCTGGTGATTTCCATGTATTGTCAAGGTAAAGCCATCAGGATTTGCTGCTGGGGTATATATGAAATATAACAGAAACCAAGGAGTTGTGGATGCTCTCAGGTTTGGGGCCTGGGAGCTGGAAATTATAGAGTGTTTGGAAGCATGGAGAGGAGAGGAAGAAGTTGAAAATGTAAGCCATGGTTAAACTGTAAGGGTCCCTGTATCTCACGCTAAGGATCTTGGACTTCAGCCTGTGGGCAGTAGGCTTCAGGCATAGGAAGTGATATGACAAGCTTGTGTTTTCTAAAAACAACTTCAGGGGTGCCTAGGTGGCTCAGTCATTGGGCGTCTGCCTTCTGCTCAGGTCATGGTCCCAGGGTCCTGGGATAGAGCCCCACAATAGGCTCCCTGCTTGGTGGGAAGTCTGCTTCTCCCTCTCCCACTTCCCCTGCTTGTGTTCCCTCTCTTGCTGTGTTGCTCTCTGTCAAATAAATAGATAAAATCTTTTTTAAAAATAAAGTAAAAATAATTAAAAAATGAAAAATAAAAAACAACTTCAGAGGCACATGCAGAATAGAAAAAAAAAAAGGGATAAGACTAAAAGATGAAAGCTAATTTAGAACGATATTGAAATAGTTCAGGTGAGACATAATGAGAGCCAGAACAGGGGCTGGGTGTGGCAGGCTGACCTCAACGTCTCCCGCCCAGCAGTGAGCTTACTGTTGACTTACTGAGGAAAGGAGATAAACAACCCTAAAAAAACTATTTTCACCAAGTGATGGTGAGCAGACTCCAATGTGTTCTGATTTATCACTTGATCACTGCATCTCTTACCCAGAGAGTTCTAGAAAATGTATTGATGAGTTCACACTCTTCCAACTCAACCAGCATTTTTCCAGGAAGTGTTTATTGAGTGCCAACCACTAGTTAGGTTCTAGGCCAATACCGTGCCTAGAACTATGGCTTCAAAAAATGTAACAGATTAGAAATCAAAATAACTTGAGTTTTAGTTGCTCTTGTGTTTCTGGCTAAATCACTTCACTCTTTTTGACCCTGGTGTACTCATATCTCAAAAGGAGCTGAGTTCTTCCTCCCAAGCACCTGAATTATCCAACACCCAACTGTGCAGAATAAAAAAGTTTATTGAAGTATTTATTGGTTGCCATTCATATGCATTATTATTCTCGTACCTAGGTTTCTATCCAGCGAGCACTTTCAGGCATATGGTGTATGTCAAGATTGAACACATTTTGATTTGAACCTTTTGTTTAAGGGTAATGAGGTGGTAAATTGCTTTCATGTTGCAACTCAGTCGGAGTTATTTTTTCTCTTGCCTTTTGCTGAACAATGAAAAATAAACTAATCATACAGATAACCATTAACATTTTGTCAGTAGTCTCATATTAACAGATAAAGTCAATGGTGAGTATTTTTAAGCAGTGAGAATTCTGGGTGTGTTTACAATTTGTGTGTACTGACCCACAACCTTACCTCCTCTTTCCTGCTAAAGTGTAAGCCAAAGAGCTCTTTTACTACTTATTTTAATTGAATGTTGGACTTTTGTTGTTGTTTTTTTAATATAATTTGTTTTTAGAGCAGTTTTAGGTTCAGAGCAAAATGGAGTGGAAGCCGCAGAAATGTCTAAAAATGTATAGGGCCTACCCCCACATGCACACAGCCTCCTTCACTATCAACACCCCACATCGGGCGGTACATTTGTTACCATCAGTAAACCTGCACTGACACATCATCACCCAAAGTCAGCAGCTGATAGTAGGGTTCACTCTCAGGGTTACACACTCTGTGGTTTTAGCAGACGTATAATAGCATGTGTCCAGCATCATAGTATCGTACAGGAGAGTGTCACTGCCAAAGCCAGCTCCTGTGCTTTGCTTGTTCATCCCTCCCTGGCCCTAACCTCTAGCAACTACCGATCCTTTCAATGTCTCCATAGTTTTGCCTTTTCCAGAATGCCATGTAGTTGAAATCACATAGTATTAGATATTTCAGACTCTTCTTTCACGTAGTAAAATGCATTTAACTTTCCTCCACATCTTTTCATGAATCGATACCTCATTTCCTTTTAGCTCTGAATAATATTTGATTGGATGTACCACAGTTCATTAACCCATTCACCTATTGAAGGACATCTTGGTCGCTCTCAAGTTTTGGCCATTATGAATAAAGCTGCTATAAACATCTGTATGTAGGTTTTCGTGTGGATGTAAGTTTTCAGACCCTTTGGGTAAATACCAAAGAATGTACTTGCTGGGTCATTTGGCAAGAGTGTGTTAAGTTTTGTAAGAAACTGTCAAACTGTCTTCCAAATTGCCTCTATCGTGTTGCATCCCCACTAACAATCAATGAGAAGTTCACTGACAGTGAAGAAGAAGTCTGATTGCTCCAATCCTCACTGCCATTTTGCGTTGTGTTTTGAATTTTGGCCATTCTACTAGAGGTATAGTGATATCTCGTTTTTCTTTTTTCTTTTAATTCCAGTATGATTTGCATACAAGGTTATATTAGTTTACAGTGTACAATACAGTGATTCAACCCTTCCATACATTACTCAGTACTCATATTACGATAAGTGTACTATTTAATCCCCATCACCTATTTCACCCATCCCCCCTCCTACCTCCCTCTGGTAGCCATCAGTTTGTTCTCTAGAGGTTAAAAGACTCTTTTTCATCTTTTTCCTTTGTTTCTTAAATTTCACATATGAGTGAACTCATATGGTATTCATCTTTCTCTAACTGACTTATTTCACTTAGCATTATACCTTCTAGATCTATCCATGTTGTTGCAAATGAGACGATTTTGTTCTTTTTATGGCTGAGTAATATTTCATTGTGTACATACCACATCTTATTTATGAATTCATCTATCAATGGACACTTGGGTTGTTTCCATAATTTGACTATTGTAGATAGTGCTGCAATAAACACAGGGATGTATGTCTCTTTTTGAATTAGTGTTTTCATTTTCTTTGGGTAAATACCTTAGACTTGCCAGATCATATCATAATTTTTTTTAATTGTTTGAGGAACCTCATACTGTCAGAAGGTTGTCTTTTAGTTTCTTTGATTGCTTCCTTTACTGAGCAAAAAAGCTTTTTATTTTCATGTAGTCCCAATAGTTTATTTTTGCTTTTTTTTTTTTTGATTGTTTTTTTTGTTTTTGTTTTTTTGTTTGTTTGTTTGTTTTGCCCCAGGAGACAGATTTAGAAAAATGCTGCTATGGCCAGTGTCAGAGACATTACTGTCTGTGCTCTCTTCCAGGATTTTCATGGCTTCAGCTCTCATATTTATATCTTTAATCCATTTTGAGGTTGTCTTGTTGTGTATAGTGAAGAAAGTGGTCCAGTATCAGTATTTTGCATACAGCTGACCAGTTTTCCCATTTGTTGAAAAGACTATCTTTTTTGCATCACATTTTCTTACCTCACTTCTCATATATTAATTGACCAAATAATCGTATGTTTATTTCTGGGGTCTCTACTCTGTTCTTTTGACCTAAATTTTTATTTTGTGCCAATACTATACTGTTTTGATTGATACAGCTTTGTAGTATATCTTGAATTCTGGGATTGTGATACCTACAGTTTTGTTTTTCTTTTTCAAAATTTCTTTGACTAATCAGGGTCTTTTGTGGTTCCATACAAATTTTAGTATTATTTGTTCTAGTTCTGTGAAGAATGCTGTTGGTATTTTGATAGGGATTGCATTGAATCTGTAGATTGCTTTGTGTAGCATGGCCACTTTAACAATATTTGTTCTCTGAATCCATGAGCATAGAATATCTTTCCATTTCTTTGTATCATGTTAAATTTCTTGCATCAGTGTTTTATAGTTTTCAGAATACAGGTCTTTCACCTCCTTGGTTAAGTTTACACATTGGTATTTTATTATTTTTCATGCAATTGTAAATGGGACTGTTTTGTTAATTTCTATTTCTATTAATCCATTTTTAGTGTATAGAAATGCAACAGATTTCTGTATATTGATTTTGCATCCTGTGATCTTACTGAATTTATTTATCAGTTCTAGTAGTTTTTTGATGGAGTCTTTAGGGTTTTCTGTATTTGCATCATGTCATCTGCAAATAGTGAAAGTTTTACTTCTTCCATACCAATTCAGAGGCCTTCTATTTCTTTTTCTTCTGTGATTTTTGTGGCTAGGACTTCCAGCACTAGGTTGAATAAAAGGGGCGAGACTGAACATCCTTGTCTTGTTCCTGATATCAGAGGAAAAGCTCTTGTTTTTTCACCACTGAATATAATCTTAGCTGTGAGTTTCTTATATATGGCCTTTATTATGTTTTTTAAAAGATTTTATTACTTATTTGACAACAAGAGCATAAATACAAGCAGGGGGAGTGAGAGAGGGAGAAACAGGCTTCCCATTGAGCAGTGAGACCAAAGTGGGACTCGATTCCGGGACCCTGGGATCATGCCCTGAGCCGAAGATAGCCACTAAATGACTGAGCCATGCAGGTGCCCCTGGCCTTTACCATGTGGAGGTATATTCCCTCTAAACCTACTTTATTGAGGATTTTTATCAGGAATAGATGTTGTACTTTGTCAAATGCTTGTTCTACATCTACTGAAATGATTGTATGGTTTTTATCCTTTCTTACATTGATGTGATGTATCATGTTGATTGATATATAAATATTGAACTATCCTTGCATTCCAGTAATAATTCCCACTTGATTGTGGTGAATGATTTTTTTAGTGTGTTGTTGGATTTGGTTTGTTAATGCTTTGTTGAGGATTTTCGCATCTATGTTCACCAGAGATATTGGCTTGTAGTTTTCTTTTTTTGTGGTGTCTTTCTCTAGTTTTGATATCAGGAATGCTGGTCTTACAGAATAAATTTAGAAGTTTTCCTTTCTCTTCTATTTTTTGGATAGTTTGAGAAGATATTAACCTTTCTTTAAATGTTTGGTAGAATTCTTCTGTGAAGCCCTCTTTGATATATGTAGGGCGTTAAAATCTCCTACTATTATTATATTATTATCAATTGGTTTCTTCATGTTTGTTATTAACTGCTTTATGTATTTGGATCTCTTATGTTGGATGCATAAATATTTACAATTATTATATCTTCTTGTTAGATCATTCCCTTTATGACTATGTGGTGTCCTTCTTTGTCTCTGTTAGAATTTTTGTTTTAAAGTCAACTTTGCATAATATAAAATATTGCTACCCTGGCTTCCTTTTCACTTCCATTTGTATGCTAAATGTTTTTCCATCCATTCACTTTTGTTCTGCATGTGTCTTTAAGTCTGAAAAGAGTCTTTTGTAGGCAGCATATAGATGGGTTTTACTTTTTTATCCATTCTGTCACCCTGTTTTTTTCATTGGACTATTTAGTTCATTTACATTCAACTAATTATTGATAGGGGTATACTTATTACCATTTTATTATTTGTTTTATAGTTGTTTTTGTAGTTCTTCTCTGTTCCTTTCCTCTCTTGCACTCTTCTTTCCTGAGTTGATGGCTTTCTTTAGTGATACACTTGGATTCCTCTCTCCTCATTTTTTGTTTATCTATTACTGGTTTTTGATTTATGGTTACTATTAAGTTTATATATGACATCTTAGGCATCTAGTAGTCTATATTAAGTTGATGTTCACTTAAGTTTGAACCCATTACTTATTCCTCTCCTCATTTTAGGTATATGGTGTCATCCTTTATATCCTTTTATTTTGTGAATCCCTTGACTGATTTTTATAGATATTCTTAATTTTACTGATTTTGTACTTCCTTCTTTTCTTGCTTCTGATTATGGTCTTTCCTTTCCTCTCAGGATCCTCTTTACCATTTCTTGTAAGGTTGGATTAATGGTGATGAACTCCTTTAACTTTTGTTTGTCTAGGAAACTGTTTATCTCTCCTCCTATTCTGAATGATAGCCTTGCTGGATAGAGTACCCTTGGTTGCATGTGTATTATTTTCAGCACTTGGAATATACGATGCCACTTCCTACAAACTGCAAAGTTTCTGCTGAAAAAAATCAGCTGATAGCCTTATGGGGTTTCCCTTGTTTGTAACTGTTTTCTTTTCTCTTTCTGCTTTTAAAATTCTCTTTACCACTACTTTATGCCATGTTGATTACTATGTGTCTTGCCGTGAACCACCTTGGGTTGATTTTGAGGGGGGGGTGGGTTCTGTGCCTCCTGGATCTGAATTCTGTTTCTTCTTTGAAGAGTTTTGATCAAGAAAGAATACTGTACTTTGTCAAATGCTTTTTCAGCATCTACTGAGAGTATCATATGGTTCTTGTTCTTTCTTTTATTAATGTATTGGTCTGTAGTTCTCCTTTTTGATGGGGTCTTTGTCTGGTTTGGGATCAAGGTAATGCTGGTCTCATAAAATGAGTTTGGAAGTTTTCTTTCTATTTCTATTTTTTTGGAACAGTTTCAGGAGAATAGGTGTTAATTCTTCTTTAAATGTTTGGTAGAATTCTCCTGGGAAGTCATCTGGCCTTGAGCTCTTGTTTTTTTTGGGAGAATTTTGATGACTGCTTCAATCTCCTTACTCGTTATGGGTCTATTTAGGTTTTCTATTTCTTCCTGGTTCAGTTTTGGTAGTTTATATGTCTCTAGGAATGCATCCATTTCTTCCTTCCCAGTTGTCAAATTTGATGGTGTATACTTGCTCTTAATACATTCTTATAATTGCTTGTATTTCTTTGTGTTGGTTGTGGTCTCTCCTCTTTCACTCATGATTTTATTCATTTGGGTCCTTTCTTTTTTCTTTTTAATAAATGTGGCCAGGGGTTTTCAATCTTACTAATTCTGTCAAAGAACCAACTCCTACTTCCGTTTATCTGTTCTACTGTTCTTTTGGTTTCTATTTCATTGATCTCTGCTCTAATCTTTATTATTTCTCTTCTCCTACTGGGTTTCGGCTTTATTTGCTTTTCTTCTCCAGCTTCTTCAGGTGTAGTGTTAGGTTGTGTATTTGAGACCTTATTTCTTGAGAAAGGCTTGTATCACGATATACTTTCCTCTTATGACTGCCTTTGCTGTGTCCCAAAGGTTTTGAACAGTTGTGTTTTCATTTTCATATGTTTCCATGAATTTTTTTCAATTTTTCTTTAATTTTCTGGTTGACCCATTCATTCTTTAGTAGGATGCTCTTTAGCCACCACATATTTGTGTTCTTTCCAACTTTCCTCTTATGACTGAGTTCCAGTTTCAAAGCATTATGGTCTGAAAATATGCAGGGAAAGATCCCAGTCTTTTGGTACCAGTTGAGACCTAATTTGTGATCCAGGATGTGATCTATTCTGGAGAATGTCCCATGGGCACTAGAGAAGATTGTGTATTCTGTTGCTTTGGGATGGAATGTTCTGAATATATCTGTGATGTCCATCTGGTCCAGTGTGTCGTTTAAAACCTTTATTTCCTTGTTGATCTTTTGCTTAAAGGATCTGTCCATTTCAGTGGGGGGGGGTGTTAAAGTCCCCTCCTATTATTGTATTATTGTCGATGTCTTTCTTTGATTTTGTTATTAATTGGTTTATATAGTTGGCTGCTCCCATGTTAGGGGCATAGATATTTAAAATTGTTAGATCTTCTTGTCAGATAGGTCCTTTAAGTATGATATAGTGTCCTTCCTCATCTCTTATAATAGTTTTTGGCTTCAAATCTAATTTATCTGATATAAGGGTTGCCACCCCAGCTTTCTTTTGATGTTCATTAGCATGATTAGTTGTTTTCCAACCCCCTTACTTTAAATCTGGAGGTGTCTTTGGGTATAAAATGAGTCTCTTGCAGACAGCATATCAATGGGTGGTGGTGGTGGTGTTGTTTTTAATCCATTCTGATACCCTGTGTCTTTTGATTGGGGTATTTATCCCATTTACATTCAGGGTAACTATTGAAAGTTATAAATTTAGTGTCATTGTATTGCCTGTA
This sequence comes from Lutra lutra, assembly GCF_902655055.1. Lineage (NCBI taxonomy): Eukaryota > Metazoa > Chordata > Mammalia > Carnivora > Mustelidae > Lutra > Lutra lutra. The sequence continues at coordinate 7,025,179 of NC_062287.1, forward strand.
AGGTGACTGTTACTGTATATTGTCTCTGTTCCTTTCTGGTCTGTTACTTTTAGGCTCTTTTAGGCAGCCTCCCAGTCTCCAGCCCTGGAAGAGCTGAGAGCTCGGGGCCCTGCTTCTCAGTGCACCCTCAGAGAAAAGCAGTCAATCCCTCCCATCTCCCTGGTCTTTGGCCACACTCTGAGCTCACCCGGCCTGTGACAGAGCATTTTTAATCTCTGGCACACAACCCCATTTGGAGTCTCCAAACCCAGCAGATTCCTGCAGCATGCTCCCATGCCACTCCTCCCAGAGTAGGAAGGAGAAGTTCTCTCTGGATATGCCACAGTGGGCAGTGGCCCAACTGTACCTCACAACACAATTTAAGGTAACCCCGAACTGAGAGCCCTCTCCTCAGCTCTGTCTCTGTAGCCGGCTTCCTTGCTCCAATACCTGGGAGCTCTGCCACACTTAGGCACCCCTGGTCTTTTTGTGACCCCGCAGGTTCTGAGAATACACAGTCCCTGCAAGCTCCACCCCCAACTTAGCCTCTGGAATGACGTCCCTCAGTGGAGCAGACTTCTTTTATAAAAGTTCCAATTTTGTGCTCCACTGCTCTCTCACTTGTGGGGAGCCAGCCCCTTCCCCTGCAGTCTATCTTTCCATATATTGCTTCAGATTCACTTCTCTGCACGTCCTACCTTCCAGAAAGTAGTCATTTTTCTGTTCCTAGAATTGCTGCTATTCTTTTCTTTGATCTCCTGTTGAGTTTGTAGGTTTTTAGGATGGTTTGATAACTATCTCACTGAATTCCTGGGGCCAGGCAAAATTAAGTCTTAGTCCTCCACCATCTTTCTCCTCCCCCCAATACTGCGTTTTAAATTCCAAACTCTACTTGTTGATTGCTGGCATTTAAGACTGTGATTAACTTTTATATTTCAATCTTATATCGTGTAACTATATTATAAATCTCTTAACTAATTCCAGGAAGCTTTTGTGTTATTGATTTTTCAGATTTCCTACATGGGCAATCATGTCATCTGTGAACAAAGACAGTTTTATTTCTTCCTTCCCAGTCAGAATTCTTCTTTTTTGTTTGTTTGTTGCATTAGCTAGGATTTCCAATACAGTATTGAACAGGAGTGATTAGAGAGGACATACTTGCCTCATTTTTTGTCTTAAAAATAAGATGTTAAAGCTTCTGATTTCTCATTATTAAGTACTGTATGAACTGTAGGTTTTTCGTAGATTTTTTTTATCAAGTTGAGGAACTTACTCTCTATTCTTAGTTTTCTGAGAGTTTTTGATCATGAATTGATATAAGAGTTTGTCAAATATTTTTTTCCTGCATTTATCAATATAATCATGTGATTTTTCTTTGTTAGCCTGTTGATGTTATAGAATTACATTCATTGATTCTTTAATGTTGAACTAGCCTAGCATAGCTGGAATAAATACCACTTGGTTATGGTGTATAATTCTTTTTATATACTGTAGGATTTGATTTGCTATATTTTATTAAGGACTTTTGCATCTATGTTTATGAGAGATATTGATCTATAATGTACTTGTAATTTTTTTTTCTGGTTTGGGTATTAAGGTAATGACAGCCTCACAGAATGAGTTAGGAAGGGTTTCCCCTCTTTCTATTTCCTGGAAGAAATTTTAGAGGATTGATATGACTTTTTCCTTAAACATTCCTTAGAATTTATTAGTAAACACATCTGGGCATAGTGCTTTCTGTTTGGTAAAGTTATTAATGATTTCATATACATACACACACACACACACACACACACACACTATCTTAGTCAATTCAGCCCACTATAACAAAAATAGCATAAACTGGGTGGCTTATAAACAACAGGAATTTATTACTTACATTTTGAGAGCCTGGAAAGTCCAAGATCCAGGTGCCAGAATATTCAGTATCTGGCAAGGACCAAGGACCAATTTCCTGGTTCATTGACGGTCATCTTTTCACTTTAACTTGACATGGCAGAAGAGGTAAGTGAGTTCTTGGTGGTCTATTTATAAGAGCACTAATTCTATTCATGAGGGCTCTTCCTTCAGGACATAATCCTCCCAAAGTTCCTTATCTTACTACAATTACATTGGGGGTTAGGATTTCAATGAATAAATTTGGGGTACGGGGAAGGCACAAACATTCAGTCAATAGTATAGACCTATTCAGATTAGTCTGTTTCTTCTTGTGTGATTTTGGTAAATGATGTCTTTCAAGGAATTGATCCATTTCATCTAGGTTATCAATTGTGGACATATTGTTGTTTACAAACTTCTGTTCTGGAGGTGGCTTATTCCCAAAGAATACTGAAAATATTTTTTAATTGGCATTCCAACGAGACCTTTACTCTAAAACTTCTTGTATATTGATACCTACATTGCACACGATTAGGGCCAATAACATGATAGAATGGAATAGATCTCTCTTGACTAGATTATAGTCTTTATTCTAACTGTTACTTGGTAAATGATCCTGAAAAGTTCAATCCACATTTTCACATTTTTGGGTCTCACTCACCTTTAATTCTACAACATTGCAAATATTTACTGAACATTCACTCTATGTCAAGCATCAGACCAGGCAAGCAAAGTAGACATAATCCCTGTCCTTGGAGCTTTGCATCTAGTTAAGAAAGCAGATAATAAATAAAAAATTGCAATTCAATAAGCATTAAAGTAGGAGTATAAAATGCTATAGGAGCACATGGTAAAGAGATCTAAACCTATAGTAAGGCTTCACTGAGGGATAGACTAGATACCGTTAAGATTCCCACCAAAAACTTCTAGTAGTTTGGAAGTGGAGTCTTTTAGGTTTTCCATATATAGTATCATGTCGTCTGTGAAGAGAGAGAGTTTTCCTTCTTTGCCAATTTGAATACCTTTTATTTCTTTTTGTTGTCTGATTGCTGTTGATAGGACTTCTAATACTATGTTGAATAAGAGTGGTGAGAGTGGGCATCCTTGTCGTGTTCCTGATCTCAAAGGGAAGGCTGTCAGCTTTTCCCCATTGAGAATGATATTCACTGTGGATTTTTCATAGACAGGTTTTATGAAGTTGAAGAATGTTCCCTCTATCCCTATACTTTGAAGAGTTCTAATCAGGAATGGATGCTGTATTTTGTCAAATGCTTTTTCTGCATCAATTGAGAGGACCATGTGGTTTTCCTCTCTTTTCTTATTGATTTGTTCTATCACATTGATTTATTTGTGAATGTTGAACCACGCTTGCATTCCATGGAAAAATCCCACCTGTTCATGGTGGATAATCTTTTTAATGTACTGTTGGATCCTATTAGCTAGGATCTTGTTGAGAATCTTGACATCCATATTCATCAGGGATATTGGTCTAAAATTCTCCTTTTTGATAGGGTCTTTGCCTGGTTTGGGGGTCAGGGTAATGCTGGCTTCATAGAAAGAGTCTGACAGTTTTCCTTCTGCTTGTATTTTTCTGAAACAGCTTCAGGAGATTAGATATTATTTCTTCTTTGAATGTTTGGTAGAATTCCCCAGGGAATCCATCAGATCCTGGGTTTTTGTTTTTTGGGAGGTTTTTGATCACTGCTTCAATCTCATTACTAGATATTGGTCTATTCAGTTTGTCAATTTCTTCCTGTTTCATTCTTGGAAGTTTATAGGTTTCCAGGAATTTGGTAATGTGTCAGGATACAAAATCAATGCACAGAAATCAGTTGCTTCCTTATACACTAACAATGAAAATACAGAAAGGGAAATTAGAGAATCAATTCTATTTACTATGGCACCAAGGACCATAAGATAATTTATAACAAACCTAACCAAAGAGGTAAAGGATCTATACTTGAGGAACTACAGAACACTCATGAAAGAAATTGAAGAAGACACAAAAAGATGGAAGACCATTCCATGCTCATGGATCTGAAAAACAAACATTGTTAAAATGTCTATACTGTCCAGAGCAATCTATACTTTCAATGCCATCCTGATCAAAATTACACTGGCATTTTTCAAAGTGCTGGAACAAACAACCCTAAAATTTGTCAGAAAAGACCACAGATTGCTAAGGAAATGTTGAAAAAGAAAAATAAGCTGGGGGCATCACATTGCCTGATTTCAAGCTTTACTACAAAGCTGTGATCACCAAGACAGCATGATACTGGCACAAAAACAGACACATAGACCAGTGGAACAGAGTAGAGAGTCCAGATATGGACCTGCAACTCTATGGTCAAATAATCTTCGACAAAGCAGTAGAAAATATCCAGTGGAAAAAAGACAGTCTCTTCAATAAATGGTGCTGAGAAAACCATTTGGACAGATATGTATAGAAGAATAAAACTCAACCATCCTCTAACACCATACACAAAGATAAACTCGAAATGGATAAAAGACTTCAGTGTGAGGCAGCAATCTATGAAAATCCTAGAGGAGAACACAGGCAGTAGCCTCTTCGACATCAGCCATAGCAACTTCTTTCAAGACATGTCTCCAGGGGCGCCTGGGTGGCTCAGTGGGTTAAGCCGCTGCCTTCGGCTCAGGTCATGATCTCAGGGTCCTGGGATCGAGTCCCGCATCGGGCTCTCTGCTCGGCAGGAAGCCTGCTTCCTCCTCTCTCTCTCTCTCTCTGCCTGCCTCTCTACTTGTGATCTCTCTCTCTGTCAAATAAATAAATAAAAATAAAAAATCTTTAAAAAAAAAAAGACATGTCTCCAAAGGCAAAGGAAACAAGAGCATAAATGAACTTTTGGGACTTCCTCAAGATCAAAAGCTTCTGCTCAGCAAAAGAAATAGTCAACAAAACAAAGAGGCAACCCACGGAATGGGAGAAGATATTTACAAATGACACTACAGACAAAGGGCTGATATCCAAGTTCTATAAAGAACTCAAACTCAACACTCAAAAAACAGAGAGTCACATCAAAAAGTGGGCAGAAGACATAAACAGACACTTCTCCAAAGAATACATACAAATGGCTCACAGACACATGAAAAAATGTTCATCATCATTAGCCATCAAGGGGATTCAAATCAAAACCACATTGAGATACCACCTGACACCAGTTAGAATGGCCAAATTAACAAGACAGGAAACAAAAAGTATTGGAGAAGATGTGGAGAAAGGGGAACCCTTTTACACTGTTGGTGGGAATGCAAGTTGGTACAGCCACTTTGGAAAACAGTGTGGGGATTTCCTTAAGAAATTAAAAATAGAGCTGCCCTATGACCCTGCAATTGCATTAATGGGTATTTACCCCAAGGATACAGAGGTGGTAAAAAGAGGGGCCATGCGTACCTCAATGTTTATAGCAGCAATGGCCACAAGTGCCAAACTGTGGAAAGATCCAAGATCCCCTTCAGCAGATGAATGGATAAAGAAGATATGGTCCATATATACAATGGAGTATTACGCCTCCATCAGAAAGGATGAATACCCAACTTTTGTATCAACGTGGACGGGACTGGAGGAGATGTTGCTGAGTGAAATAAGTCAAGCAGAGAAAGTCAATTATCATACAGTTTCACTTACTTGTGGAGCATAAGGAATAACATGGAGGACATTAGGAGAAAGAAAGGAAAAGTGAATTAGTTTAAATTGGAGGGGGAGATGAACCATGAGAGACTGTGGACTCTGAGAAACAAACTGAGGGTTTTGGAAGGGAGCGGGGTGGGAGGATAAGTGAGCCTGGTGGTGGGTGTTAGTTAAGGAGGGCACATATTGCATGGAGAACTGGGTGTGGTGCATAAACAATGAATCTTGGAACACTGAAAAAATAAAATTAAATTAAAAAAAATAAAGCCCCCCCCCCCCAAAAAAAGATTCCCAGCAAAGAAGTAAAAACACATCAATGTATATAAGACTTTTTTGGACTTCTAATCTAATTGAATGGACCAGATTAATTGATTTTCCACAAAATGTCAAGATAATTCAATAGGGTAAAGAATAGTCTTTTCAATAAATCTTGTTGAGACAGCAAGCTATCCTATATGTGAAAGAATAAAGTCAGTCTCCTTCCTCACACCATACACTAAAATTAACTAAAAATTGATCAGGGACATAAGCAAAAGAACTTACACTATAAAACATAGTAGTAAATAGGCATTATCCTGAGTTGGGCAAGGCTTTCTTAAATTCAGCACCAAATACATAGCAACAAAATAAATAAATTATTAGACTTTTAAATAAACTGAAAACGTTTGTGCTGCAAAATAAAACAAAAGCCTTCAAAAAAGTAAAAGTACAACTCATAAAATGGGAAAAAAAATTTGCAAATCATTTATCTGGTAAGGTACTTACTTCCATAATAAGTAGAAAACAAATATAATGAAAAGACAGTTTAATTTTTTTAAATGGGCAAAGAATCTGAGTACACATTTTAATAAAGAGGAGATAGAAATGATGAAAAATCGCATGAAAATATACTTAAAACCATTCTCCATTATGGAAATACAAATCAAAACTGTAATGAGATACTGCATCATATGAATTAGAATGGCTATAACCAAAAAGACAAGCCAATAACATATGTTGGCAAAAATAGGGCAAAATTGGAACCCTAATATAGTGTTGAGAATGTAAAATTGTACAGCCTCTTTGGAGAATACTCTGACAGTTCTCAAAATGTTAAACATAGATGTACTGTGCCCAAGATAAGTGAAAACATATGTCCATATAAAAACTTGTACATGGGCGTTCATAGCAACATTCTTCATAATAGCTGAGTGGTGGAAGCAGCCCAAATGCCATATCACCAGCTGGATAGATAAATTAGTGTGGTATATATCCATCAATGGGATATTATTGGCAATAAAAGGAAATGAAATATTGATACATACTGTAACATGAATGAACCTTAAACACATCTTAAATTAAAGAAGCCAGTCACAAAAGACCACATACAGATGGTCCCAACTTATGGTGGTTCGACTTACGATTTTTCAACTTTATGATGGTACGGAAGTGATGCACATTCAGTAAAAAATGTACTTTGAATTTTTAATTTTGCTCTCTTCCCAGGCTAGCAATATGTGGTGCAGTACATTCCTATGATGCTCACCACAGCCTCAAGTTAGCCATATCGTCATAACTGTAAACAACTGATAAGACCATTCGGGCCCTTTCAATGATTCTGTTTCTCAGTTTCAATACAGTATTCAATAAACTACAGGAGAGGTTTAACACTGTATTTTAAAACAGGCTTAGTGTCAGATGATTTTGCCCAACCACGGGCTAATGTAAGTGTTCGGAGCACATTTAAGGTAGCTAGGCTAACTTGTGATGGTTGGTAAGTTAGCATATTAAATACACTTTTGATTTACTGTATTTTGAACTTAGGATGGGCTTATTGTGACATAACACCTTCATAGGTCAAGGAAGATCTGTATCGCATGCTCCCATTTATACAAAATGTTCAGAATGGTACGGTGAACCTATGGAGACAGCAATAGATCAGTAGTTGCCTGCAACTGAGCAGGGTCGAGAATGGGAAGCCATTGCTAATGGTTAAGGTTGTTTTGAAGGTCATGGAAATGTTCTAAAATTGATTATGGTGACGGTTGTACAACTTGGTAAATACACTAGCAGATATTGAATTGTCTGCCCTAAATAAGTAAATTGTATATCACATGGCCAGTGTCTCTATAATCTTTTCCTACAATATAGGAAAACATTTTACATTATAACACCGCCCTTCTATTTCTCTCTTTCTATCTCTCTCTATCTCTTTCTCTTTTCCTCTGACACACACATATATCATAAAAATTTTTATAAAGCAACACTTATCCTTTACATCTTTCTATTATTTTGTATTCTATTTTATTCTATCTCATTAAAGAACAGTCTTGACCTGTGCTCTGGCTTACCTTTTGCTGCGTAACAAAACACATCATAGTTTGGGCTTAAAAACAACATGCTATCATTATTACTTCAAGGTGTTCTGTGGGCTGAGTGGTCTCCCGTGGGTGTCTTGCTCTTGAATTTTTTTTATACAGTTGTAATCAGGTGTAGGCTGAGCCTCCAGACTTCTGACAGCCCAGCAGGGTTGGGTATCCAAAGAGACTCGCTCTGACGGCCAACGGTTGCCACCAGCTATCAGCTGGAAACTGAGTTCTGGTTGTCAGCTAAGCAATTAACACTTGCCTTCTCCACTTGGGCTGTATTCTCACAGCTTGGCATCCAGCTTCTCAGAGAGAGTGTCCCAAGAATGAGCACTCCAGGAGCTCTGAGTGGAAGCTGCAAGGTTGTTTATGACCTAAACTTTGAAGTCCCAGAATGATACGTGTGATGCCTTCTATTGATTAAATACTTGCTAAGACAACCGTGATTCAAAAGGAGGAGACACAGACCCCTTCACTTAATGAGAGCAGGAGCAGAGAATTTGGAACCATATTTAATCCGTTTCAATTCATTGGACTGATTTTACCACTCACGAATGGGCCACAACCTGTATTTTGAAAAAGATCGCTGTAATAGGATAAGGTAATGTCTCTTCTAATACTAATATTTCTTGAAGCTGTGAATTAATTAGATCTCGTATCAGGTTATAGAAGCTAATAATTTCTTCCACTTGCAACCAGAGGAAAAGGAGGACTAGAAAGCAAGAAGTGTGGCAGGATCTGATGTCTGCGCTCAGGTTGCTGCCTAGAAGGACATCACAGTGTTCTCCAGGCTCCCATGGCTTTTATTCATGTCCAGGTAAATCTAGGGTAAATCCTTAACTATAGGGTCACGCACAGTATGACGAGCATGCGTGACAGTCAGCAGTGCGCACCCTTGGCAACGCTGCCTGTGTGCTCGGAGAGATTTTACACATCTATCAATGGGGCTAAGAGATCAAAGATTTGTGGAGAGACACCCACATTCTTTAACGTTGTCCCCAAACTCAGATGGCTGTGGAAATGATAGTCTTAATAAAATGCATCAACTACAGGGTGTCGAAAAGAAACCTGTTTTACACTCCCTGTACTATCACATCAATGTGTATTATATCTTAATTTTCAGAGTAGTCTTTATATATTAAAACTCCAAGAGGACTTGCTAGGAACACATGTTTCCTGTCCTCTTGGCTCATCAATGCAAGACTGAATCAAAGGCAACAGGGTCATTGAGAACAGAAAACTAAAGGGGTGGCCATGAACAGTGGGTTTGTGAACTAGCTAGGATGTTGCTGAGCCAAAGCATTTGGAGGACTGATTTGCAAGCCAAGGTAAGCTGCGACTGGGAGGAGTCATAGTCAGTATGAATCATACCCACATGATTAACTACAACACAAACATAATCTCTGAGAAAAAGAAAAACGCATTCTTCATCTGTAATTTTATTCTACCGGGTATCATGAGATGCTTCTAAATGGACAGTCAGCTTCTAAGTGACCATGTAATTCCCCATCTCCGCGTGGCAGGAAGAAGAAAAATATAAATATGCAAAAGCCGGTCTCTTACATGGTGTGGATACCAAGCAGATGGGTAGATGAACATAAAATTGTTCTTTATAAACAGAGAGAACCCCTGTCAACCCAAGCTGCATCCGTCTGGCTGTGCGGCTTACAACACTGCCTTATCTGAGAGGGATGGAGTGCGAGAGAAGCACAGAGACCGTGCGCCGGGAGAGAAAGCTGTTTGAACTTCAGAGTCTAATTAATGTTAAGATAATAAAGTAGCTCCTAATTACACAAACTTTGGCCTGTAAGCTCTTGTGGATGCACCTTGGGGACTAAAGGTCTTTGGATAAGATATTTCAGCGGCCTGTTGATAGTCCCAGCACTACTTACTAGCTAGCTACTTAACCATGCCAGAGGCTCCAGGGTCTTACCTGTGAAATCGGGTGGCAAGGATGCCCCCTCCTTCGGTTTTTGCGAGGGTTACCTGAAACCATGTTTGCAAAACTCGTTGCACAGAGTCTGACACATCATACACGTTCAGTGATGATAAAAAATAATACTAGCGATTTTGTGATGACTGTCACCTTCACAACGACCTGCTCTTCCTTCCCCTTTCTCTTCTAGTTTCTTTCAGACACTGTGTGCTCTCATGCTCTCTGCTCTTCAGTCATCAAAAACACGCACTTTGGGACGCCTGGGTAGCTCAGTTGGTTAAGCGTACGACTCTTGATTTGGGGTCATGATCTCAGGGTTGTGGGATCGAGCCCTGCGTCCAGCGCTACTCTGAGAGTGAAGTCTGCCCCTTAAGATTAAGATTCTCTCTTTTTCTCCCTCTGTCCCTCCCCACTCTAAACAAAACAAAACAAAACAAAAACTGCACGTTTCTGCCATGCAACCTCACTGTGGCACAGTAGCCTCAGAGAAAGAAAACTCAGATGGCAAAGGAGGTAAGATAGAGTCTTCTCACCCGTCTCTCCAACCTATCATGAGTGGCCGTGGCCTCAAGAGTCCTTTGGCTGTGACTTTGTTTCTAAATAATTTTATTTCAGTTATTGAAATAATTAGACCTGCTGCCATCTAATTATGGGGTAACGCATGCTCTCAGGAGGTGAGATAACCTAGAGCCCCAGCAGCCCATCCCTCCTCCATCTTCCTCATCCACCGCCTGCCCCCAGTGCTGGCCCTGGGATTCCACGCGGATTTCCCTTCCACGAGCTCCTGGCCGACGGCAGCCCAGCTCTCGTCTGAAGGTCCCTCTGAGCAGGAGGCAGGCTGTCCCTCTTTGTTCAGCTCGAACTATGACATGCATCTTTTTTAAGCTGAGCCCGAGTCTGACTTCTCCCCAGTGACCTCCTTCTGATGTCTGAAGTGTAAGAGCTAAAGTAACTGTCTCCCCACATGCCGCCCTTCCAGATGTTTGGAAACCTTAATCCTGCCTCCTGTGAATCCACCCCGAGCGCCACCATGCTCTGCTCCTTCCTCCTGCAGATATGAAATAATCCTCCAGCATCTTCCTGTCCTATCACCCGTCCCCTAAACGCCTTTTCACTTGAGCTATGTGGTTCTTAAACGTGAGACCTGGGGTGGCAGCTGGTTGAATTATCCTACTTATGGCTCCACCAGAGAAGACGGAGGGCCTCCCGCTGCACGTGCACTCAGTCGAGAGGCTGCAGGAGCCGAGGCCTCTCCTCGCTTGGCCGGCGTTCACCAGCCCACGTTAACCAGCCGCTGCGGGTCCGGGAGCCTCGCTTACCCCGCAGTCCGACGGCCCCATGTAGCAGGTGCCCGCGGAGACGTCCCCCCAAGATTTCACAGAAGAACAGTTTTCACATAACGATGTCTTCATCATTTCCTGCTTGGAGGCTGACAGCAGCATCTGATGATTTTCTCTTGTCCCAGTTTCATCCTCTCCTAAACTTGGGGCCGTGCTGTCGTCCGTTATGTCTTCTTATTCTCCTTAGCTCGTTTTCTCAGGGAAATCCCCCTTTCTGAACCCGTGCCCAGTTTGCAGACGGGCTCCAGGAGCGGGGCTGTGGACATCTTGAAGATACATGTGCACAATGCTGTGTGGGAACAAAATCCCGTCGCTCTTGACAGGTTAAGAACTAAGGACTTAAAAAATAAAATTTCAAGGGGCACCTGGGTGGCTCAGCTGCTTGAGCCCCTGACTCTTGATTTTGGCTGCACTGTCATGGTCTCAGACCTCAGCGTGGTGGGATCGAGCCCCACGTGGGTCTCTGAGCTCAGTACAGAGTCTGCTGTGGATTCTCTTGCTCTCCCTCTTCCTCTGCCCCTCCCCTCCCCAAATAATGAATGAATAAACAAGCAAACAAACAAATAAATAAAATCTTTAAGATAAATTTTCAAATAGTTTATGGCCAGGACAACTGAGAGGGAGTTGAAACCTTAATGGGGAGAAAAAAATCGGGAGGGGAGTCCCGAGAGAGGTATTGATTGAAAATCTTTACAAGGGATTCTTTCTGCAGTAGAACCCGGTTGGGCCCTAAATCTGCTAAGCACGGCCGTTTGTACCAGCTTCTCCTCTTTTCATGGTTCAGACCCTCCCTGCCTTTCCAGGCTCATCTCCTCGTGTTCACGGTGAACACTTGTTCCAGCCACAGAACGATCCTGAGAACTGTTCTTTCCGGATTTTGCCAGCTGTCCCCTCTCTGTGAGTCACAGCAGGGTTTGTAGTTAGCTGACAGCACGTGGTTTGGGGGCCAGACTTTCGTTCCTTGCCTTACCTCCTAGCTTGAGAGACTTGGACACGTTTTTGGGACCTCTTAAATCTCCTGTGTTTGTCATGTTTTAGAAAAGTGGAGAAAATACAATGCGTCATAGGCCTGTCGTAGAGGATTCAGTGATCTGACATCAGTGTCGTAGGTAATTGTCAGGTTTTCTGGTAGCCCAGCCTATTTTGAACACTCACGCTATGTACGAGGTTGTCACTTCCTGACTGGTTAATTTTACCCATTTTGACTGGTGTGAGGTGGTATCTCATTGTGGTTTTGATTTATATTTCCCTGATGCTGAGTGATGTTTGGCACTTTTTCATGTGTCTGTTGGCCATCTGGATGTCTTCTTTGCAGAAATGTCTGTTCATGTCCTCTGCCCATTTATTGATTGGATTATTTGTTCTTTGGGTGTTGAGTTTGATAAATTCTTTATAGATTTTGGATACTCGCCCTTTATCTGATATGTCATTTGCAAATATCTTCTCCCATTCTGTCAGTTGTCTTTTGTTTTTATTGATTGTTTCCTTTGTTGTGCGAAAGCTTTGGATCTTGATGAAGTCCCAATAGTTCATTTTGCCCTTGCCTTTGGCAATGTGTCTAGGAAGAAGTTGATGTGGCTGAAGTCAAAGAGGTTGCTGTCTGTGTTCTCCTCAAAGATTTTGATGGGTTCCTGTCTCATATTGAGGTCTTTCATCCATTTGGAGTCTATTTCTGTGTGTAGTGTAAGGAATGGTCCAGTTTCATTCTGCTGCATGCAGCTGTCCAATTTTTCCAGCACCATTTGTTGAAGAGACTGTCTTTTTTCCATTGGACATTCTTTCGTGCTTTGTCAAAGATTAGTTGACCATAGAGTTGAGGGTCTATTTCTGTGCTCTCTATTCTGTTCCATTGATCTATGTGTCTGTTTTTGTGCCGGTACCATACTGTCTTGATGATGACAGCTTTGTAATAGACCTTGAAGTCTGGAATTGTGATGCCACCAACTTTGGCTTTCTTTTTCAATATTCCTCTGGCTTTTTGGGGTCTTTTCTGGTTCCATATAAATTTTAGGATTGTTTGTTCATTTCTTTGAAAAAAAAAATGATGGTATTTTGATAGGGACTACATTAAATGTGTAGATTGTTTTAGGGAGCATAGACATTTTCACAGTATTTGTTCTTCCAATCCATGAACATGGGACGTTTTTCTATTTCTTTGTGTCTTCCTCAATTCTTTCATGAGTACTTTATAGTTTTCTGAGTACAGGTTCTTTGCCTCTTTGGTTAGGTTTATTCCTAGGTATCTTATGGTTTTGGGTGCAGCTGGAAATGGGATAAATTCCTTAATTTCTCTTTTTTCTGTCTTGTTGTTGGTGTATAGAAATGCAACCGATTTCTACGCATTGATTTTATATCCTGAGACTTTACTGAATTCCTGTATGAATTCTAGCAGTTTTGGAGTGGAGTCTTTTGGGTTTTCCACATAAAATATCATATCCTCTGCAAAGAGTCAGAGTTTGACTGCTTCTTTGCCAATTAGGATGCCTTTTATTTCTTTTTGTTGTCTGATTACTGAGGCTACTACTTCTAGTACTATGCTGAATAGCAGTGGTGATAGTGGACATCCCTGCGGTGTTCCTGACCTTAGGGGAAAAGCTTTCAGTTTTTCCCCATTGAGAATAATATTTGCTGTGGGGTTTTCATAAATGTCTTTGATGATATTGAGGTATGTAGCCTCTATCCCTACACTTTGAAGACTTTTAATTTTTTATTAATTATTTGTATTAACACATAATGTATTATTTGACCTAGGGGTACAGGTCTGTGAAGAGTTTTGATCAAGAAAGGATGCTGTACTTTGTCAAATGCTTTTTAAGCATCTATTGAGAGTATCATATGGTTCTTAGTCTTCCTTTATTAATGTATTGTATCACATTGATTGATTTGCGGATGTTGAACCAAACTTGCAGTTCAGGAATAAATCCCGCTTGGCGGTGGTGAATAATCCTTTTAATGTACTGTTGGATCCTATTGGCTAGTGTTTTGGCGAGAATTTTTGCATCTGTGTTCATCAAGGATATTGGTCTGTAATTCTCCTTTTTGGTGGGGTCTTTGTCTGGTTTCGGGATCAAGGTAATGCTGGCCTCCTAAAATGAGTTTGGAAGTTTTCCTTCCATTTCTATTTTTTGGAACAGTTTCTGGAGAATAGGTATTAATTCTTCTTTAAATGTTTGGTAGAATTCCCCTGGGAAGCTGTGTGGCCCTGGGCTCTTGTTTGTTGGGAGATTTCTGATGACTGCTTCAATCGCCTTACTGGTTATGGGTCTTTTCAGGTTTTTTATCTCTTCCTGGTTCAGTTTTGGTAGTTTATACATCTCTAGGAATACATCCATTTCTTCCAAATTGTCAAATTTGCTGGCGTATAGTTGCCCATAATATGTTCTTATAATTGTTTGTATTTCTTTGGTGTTGGTTGTGATCTCTCCTCTTTAATTCATGATTTTATTAATTTGGGTCCTTTCTCTTTTCTTTTTGATAAGTCTGTCCAGGGGTTTATCAATCTTATTAATTCTTTCAAAGAACCAGCTCCTAGTTTCACTGATTTGTTCTATTGTTTTTTCGTTTGTTTGTTTGTTTCTATTTCATTGATTTCTGCTCTAATCTTTATTATTTCTCTTCTCCTGCTGGGTTTAGGCTTTCTTTGCTGTTCGTTCTCCAGCTCCTTTAGATGTGGGTTAGGTTGTGTATTTGAGACCTTTCTTGTTTCTTGAGAAAGGCTTGTATCACTATATACTTTCCTCTCAGGACCACCTTTGCTGTGTCCCAAAGATTCTGAACAGTTGTGTTTTCATTTTTCATTTGTTTCCATGAATTTTTTTTTTCAATTCTTCTTTAATTTTCTGGTTGACCCATTCATTCTTTAGTAGGATGCTCTTTAGCCACCACATATTTGTGTTCTTTCCAACTTTCCTCTTGTGACTGAGTTCCAGTTTCAAAGCACTGTGGTCGAAAATATGCAGGGAATGATCCCAGTCTTTTGGTACCAGTTGAGACCTGATTTGTGATCCAGGATGTGATCTATTCTGGAGAATGTTCCATGGGCACTAGAGAGGAATGTGTATTCTGTTGCTTTGGGATGAAATGTTCTGAATATATCTGTGATGTCCATCTGGTCCAGTGTGTCATTTAAAGCCTTTATTTCTTTGTTAATCTTTTGCTTAGATGATCTGTCCATTTCAGTGAGGGGGATGTTAGAGTCCCCTACTATTGTATTATTGTCAATGTGTATTTCTTTGATTTTGTTATTAATTGGTTTATGTAGTTGGCTGCTCTCATATTAGGGGCATAGATGTTTAAAATTGTTAGATCTTCTTGTTGGATAGATCCTTTAAGTATGATACAGTGTCCTTCCTCATCTCTTATAATAGTCTTTGGCTTCAAATCTAATTTATCTGATATAAGGATTGCCACCCCAGCTTTCTTTTGATGCCCATTAACATGGTAAATTGTTTTCTACCCCCTCACTTAAAATATGGAGGTGTCTTTGGGTCCAAAATGAGTTTCTTGTAGACAGCATATTGATGGGTTTTGGTTTTTTACCCATTCTGTATACTCTGTGTCTTTTTATTGGGGCATTTAGCCCATTTACATTCAGAGTAGCTATTGAAGGATATGACTTTAGTGCCGTTGTATTGCCTATAAAGTGACTGTTACTGTATATTGTCTCTGTTCCTTTCTGGTCTCTTACTTTTTAGGCTCTCTCTTTGCTTAGAGGACCCCTTTCAATATTTCCCGTAGGGCTGGTTTAGTGTTTGCAAATTCTTTTAGTTTTTGTTTGTCCTGGAAGCTTTTCATCTTTCCTTCTATTTTCAATGATAGCCTAGCTGGATATAGTATTCTTGGCTGCATATTTTTCTCATTTAGTGCTTTGAATATATCATGCCAGCTCTTTCTGGCCTGCCAGGTCTCTGTGGATAAGTCTGCTGCCAATCTAATATTTCTACCATTGTATGTTACAGACTTCTTGTCCTGAGCTGCTTTTAGGATTTTCTCTTTGTTACTAGGACTTGTAAGTCTTACTATTAGATAATGTGGTGTGGACATATTTTTATTGAGTCTGAGGGGATTCTCTGTGCCTCCTGGATTTTGATGCTTGTTCCCTTTGCCATTTTAGGGAAATTCTCTACTATAATTCACTTCAATATACCTTCTGCCCTCCCCTCCCCGCATTTTTCTTCTTCTGGACTCCCAATTATTCTAATATTGTTTTGTCTTATGGTATCACTTGTCTCTCAAAGTCTTCCCTTGTGGTCCAGTAGTTGTTTATCTCTCTTTTGCTCAGCTTCTTTATTCTCCATCATTTGGTCTTCTATATCACTAATTCTTTCTTCTGCCTCATTTATCCTAGCAGTAAGAGCCTCCATTTTTTTTAATTGTACCTCATTAATAGCTTTTTAAAATTTCAACTTGGTTAGATTTTAGTTCTTTTATTTCCCCAGAAAGGGATTTTATTTCTCCAGAGAGCGTTTCTCTAATATCTTCCATGCCTTTTTTGAGCCCAGCTAGCACCTTGAGAATTGTCGTTCTGAACTCTAGTTCTGACATACTACCAATGTCTGTATTGATTAGATCCCTAGTTGTCGGTACTGCCTGTTGTTCTTCTTCTGTGGTGAGTTTTCTGCCTTGTCATTTTATCCAGATAAGAATATATAAATGAGAGAATAAAATACTAAAAGGGTGACAAAGACCTCAGAAAAATGTATGCTAACCAAATCAGAAGAGATCCAAAACTGGGGGGAGAAGAAAGGGGGAAAAAAGAAATTTTAAAAAATTTAAATAAATAAATATATATAATTATTAATATATATATATATATATCAGACTGGTGAATAGAACAGAGCCACCCACTTGATTTTGGGTGTATTTTGGTCTCTTAGAAGAAACTACCTCCCAATATTTTAAAGAAAGAAAAACTTACATAGATACAAAATTACAAAAATGTATATATATACATTTTGTAATTTTGTATATATATATATATGTATGTGTATGTGTATGTGTGTGTATATATATATATATATATATACACAAAATAACAAAAATAAGGGGGTAAACATGATGAACAGATTGAATAGGACTGTATAGATGAAAATTTTTTTAAAATTCTAAAAAAGGAATTGATAAGATAAATTGGTTGGAAAAAGAAAAAAAAAAGAGGAGGGAATGTGCTCAGGCTGGAGACTAGAACAAAGCCATGTGCTAGATTAGGGTATATTTTGATCTATTAGAAGAAATGTTATCCCAAAATTTTTTAGAAAAGTAGAATCTATATGTTTACCAAAAATAAGGTTAACTACAATGAAGATATAAAATAGGACTATAACAATGAAGGTTTAAAAAGATTTTTTTTAGAAAGGTATTGTTATGATAAACTAGTTAAAAAAATGTTAAAAGAGGAAAGATGAAAAGTTAAAAAGTAGAATAAGAAAAAAATAAAATTAAAAAAAATTTAACTTTGCAAAACTAAAGGATCATGGGGGAAAAGACATGAATTCTATGTGTTGCTTTCCCCTAGCTCTGGAGCTTCTCTATTCTCCTTGATCAGTGAGCTTGGTCTTGGCTGGATGTTCTTGCTGATCTTCTGCTGGAGGGGCCTGTTGCAGTGACTCTCAAGTGTCTTTTTGCCTGAGGTGGAATCACACCACCCTTACCAGGGACCTGGCTAAGTAATCTGCTCAGTCTGCTCTTGGTAGCTTTTGTTCCCTGAATGCTTTCCATAGAGCTCTGGAGGACAGGAATGAAAATGGCGGCTTCCCAATCTTTGGCCTGGAGGAGCCGAGAGCTCAGGACCCCACTCCTCAGTGCACCCTCAGAGAAAAGCAGTCAATCCCTCCTATCTCCCTGGTCTCCAGCTGCACTCTGAGCTCACCTGTCTGTGACTAATAGTTTCTATCTCTGGTGTACCACCCTGTTTGGAGTCTCCAAACCCAGCAGATTCCTGCCAAGCTGGAGGAGGAAGGTAAGTCTCCCTGGATCTGGCACTTGTGGGGTCCCTGCTTGAAGAGCAGTAGCCCAACTGTGCCTTGGATCATGGTTTAAGGTAACCCCGAGCTGAGAGCTCACTCCTCAGCTCTGTCTACAGCTGGCTTCCCTGCTCCAATACCTGGCAGCTCTGCCACATTCAGACACCCCTGGTCTTTCTGACCCTGCAGAACCTGAGCCATACTGTCCTGGCAAGGGCTCCACCCCTGCTTAGCCTCTGGAGCGATGTCCCTCAGTAGAGGCAACTTCTAAAAGTTCTGATTTTGTGCTCGGCTGCTCTACCACTTGCCAGCAGCCGCCCCCTTTCCTCTGCAGTCTATCTTCCCGTCACTTTGGATTCACTTCTCCACACATCCTACCTTTCAGTAGTGGTCGATTTTCTGTTCCTAGAATTGCTGCCCTTCTTCTCTTCTATCTCTTGTTGAGTTTGTAGGTGTTCGGAATGGTTTGATACCCATCTAGCTGAACTCCAGGGTCTGATGTCATTTCAGTCCACTATTCCTCCGCTATCTTGCCTCTCAGGACCTAGTCAATGTTCCCTTTCTCTTTTTTTAATTTTTTGAGAAACCTCCATGCTGTTTGCCAGAGTGGCTGCACCAGCTTGCATTCCCACCAACAGCGTAGGAGGGTTCCCCTTTCTCTACATCCTCACCAATGTCTATTGTTTCCTGACTTGTTAATTTTAGCGATTCTGACTGTGTGAGTTGGCATCTCATTGTGGTTTTGATTTGTATTTCCCTGATGTTGAGTGATTTTGAGCATTTTTTCATGTGTCTGTTAACCATTTGTATGTCTGGAGTCAACTTATTTTAATAAAAGCTTTATCTATAGTATTTTTGAGAGTTTCCTTTGCATGGAGTCCTAAAATTTGAATTAATGGAGAATAAGTATGAAAAATCTTAAGTTTCATAGTATGTATTTATAGTTTCCTTTAACGTAGTTCTACTCATCCACAGTCTTGCCAACAGAGAACCAACACCAAACTCTTTCTAGCACTATTAGCAATTTAAAAGGCAAAAATATTTTTAATCACTTTAATTTGCACTCATTTGATTATTAAACAACTTTTTTTTGTAAACTTACTAGTTTTTTTTGTAAACTTACTAGTCATTTGTGTTCTATCCTCTGTGAATTCCTTTCTTCTACATGACCTTTTACCACTTATCTCTTGCCTCTTAACATTTTTCTTATTTATTTAAATGATTTTATATATAAAGTCAGAACAACACTTTGTCTCTCGAAATCGTGCCAAAGATGTTCCCCACTTGTATAGATGCATTTACCTAAAAAAAAAAAAAAAAAAAAAAAAAAAAAACTTCATCAAAATAACAGTTTTCATGCAATTACAATGCACCAAATTGGAGGGCATAATTTGATGTGTTTTGAAAAACACATACATCAATGTATCCAATGAAGATCGAATATTTGCATTGCCGGAAAACCTCTCCTACATCTCTTTGCTGCAAAATCTCCATTCATCCCCAGGAAAAACTTTTATCTGCTTTCTGTTGTTATTGATCATATGGAATTATGTAGGATGCACTGTTTTGTGTCTGGCGTCAGATTTTTGATATTCATCCATGGTGGTGCTGAGCAGTATCACATGCAAATATGTCAAAATGCATCCATTTGACCACATTGGAGTTGTTTTAGTTTGGGGTTATTATGAAAGGAGCTGTCAGGGAAGTATGTGTATGAGTCTTTCTGTTAACATCTGTTTTTATTTTTATTGGATCAATGCCTGAAATGGAAACGATGAGTCATTTGATAAGCATACATTTAACTTTGTAAGAAACTGCCAAACTGTTTTCCAAGCTGGTTGTAACTTTTAACATTCCAACCAGCAAAGGATGAAGGTTCCAGTGATCCTGCACGTGTACTCACATTTGCTATGGTTAGTCTTCTCAGTCTTAGGAGGCGAGTATGTGTGGTGACATCAGACTGTATGTTTAATTCCCATCTCCCCGATGACAAACAGTGCTGACTTCCTCTCCATGGGCCTCATGACCATTTATATCCATTATTTTATGAAGCCTCTGTTCTCTTTTGCCTATTTTTACAGATTTTACTGATTTTTTTCTTGTTCTCTTTATGATATAAGACTTCTTTACACTTTCTGTGTACATGCCCTTTATCAGATATATCGCCAGTATTTTCTCCTAGTCTGTGACTTCCTTGTTCATTTTCTTAAAGATGGCTTTCCAATAATGGAAGTTTTTCATTGTTGTAAAGTCCAGATTCCCATTGCTCCCGTTGATAATTTATTTGGATTGTGTCTTGTCTAAGAAATCTCTCTGTGCCAGCATTGTGAATGCCTGCTTGCTCTAAGCTCTATAGCTTTAGTTTTTATAGGTACCTTTATGATGCATTTTGAGTTAACTTACGTGAACAAAATGAGATGAGTCAAGGTTCATTCTTTAATGAAGATAAACAGTTGTTCCAGCAATATGGCCAGGCTTTCCCTCATGGAATTACTACGGCACTTTTATAGAAAATCAACCGGCCATATGAGTGAGTGTATTTCTTAACTCACTATTCTACTACATTGACCTATACCTATCTCCTTAGACAAATGTACACTGTCTTGTTTACTATAGCTTCAGTAAGTTGGAAGTCCTCCAACTTTGCTCCTCTTGGTTAAAATTGCTTTACATATTCTAGGTCCTGGTGGTGCCTAGGTTGGTTAAGCACCCAAATCTTAGCTTGGGCTCAGGTTGTGATCTCAGGGTTGTGAGATTGAGCTCTATATCAGGCTCTGTGCTGGGCATGGAGTCTGCTTGAGATTCTCTCTCCCTCTCCCCCTCTGTCCCACTTGCACCCACGCTCTTTCTCTCTCTCTTAAAAAAAAAAAAAGTAATACTCTGGGTTCTCTGTATTTCCATATAATTCTTGGTATGAATTCTTCAGTTTTTACTGCCCCCCCCTCAAAAAAAAGCAGCCAGCTCTGATTTTTATTGGGATTCAATGAAATCTGTAGGTTAATTTGGGAGGAACTCTTATTTTCACAATGTTGAGGCTTCTAATCCATAAACATGGTATCCTTCTATCCTGGCCTCATAAAAATGAGTTATGAACTATTTCTGTTTTTCATCTGAAAGAATTCACATAGCACTGGTAATTTTCATCCCTTAAATATGTGGCAGAATTGGCCAGTGAAGCTATGTTCTCTGGGTATTTGTTTATGGGAAGATTTTTAAGTATAAATTCAGTTTTTAAAATAGATATAAAAGCTGCTGAGGTTTTCAACTTTTTCTTGAGTCTATTTTGGCAATTTGTGTCTTTCAAGGAATTGTCCATTTTACCTAAGTTGTCAAATTTATTGTCAAAACTTTACTTAAACTATGTTCTTCTTATTATATTAATGTCTGTATGATCTATAGTGAAAGCTCCTCTTTTGTTTCTTACATTGATAATTTATGACTTTCCTCTTTTATTCTTTTTTTTTCCCTCTTTTATTCTTGACCAGACTAGTACAGGTGTATCAGTTATATTGATTTTCTCTATTGTCTGCCTTTATTATCTCTGGTTATAGTCCTTTTTTTGAAGTCTATTTTGTGTGATGTTAATATAGCCACTCCCGTTTCTTTATATTAGTATTTTCATGGCATATTTTTTCAATCCTTTTACTTCTATACTTTATATTTAATCCTTATGTATAATCCTTATAGATAATCCTTATGTATAATCCTTATACCTACATACTTTACATTTAAAATACACTTTCCTATAAATAGTGTAAAGTTGGATCTTCCTTTTTATACAATCTGACATTCTCTGCCCTTCTGTTGCAATATCTTTATGAAGTCCAGTGTGGATCTTGTTTGCTTCAGATAGAGCAGAACAAGATAGATTCATGAAGTCTAGTCATTCTTCTGAATTAATAATACCCAGAAGGATGCATACTTTTAAAATTGGTACATTGCTTGTAAGTATTTACATGATTGAATTTCAATAAATTAAGATAGTTGCTAAAATGGGTGGCTACCAAGAACCATCACAAATTGTACCTTCTGTAAAATCATCAGCCAGTTTTTTTTTCAACTCCATAATTCTTAATTCAAGCCTTTCTTCAATAAGAACAATGGAATTATCTTAAAACTAGTAATCACATTTAAGATGTCTATTTTATGAATTTTTTCTATTTAGATGCTTGGGTAAATAATCTTTTATTGTGGCTAACAAAGTTTGCCAGGGTGATTTAAATAAGCCATTTCACTTCTAATTTACCTTCATTTCACTTGTATTTTCAACTTCATTCTAACTTTCCGTGACTTCTTATTTACATAAGTTTATTTCTGCCTTCTTTATGACTTTTCAGTGATCTCTGTGTCCGATTTTGTTCTGGTACCACACTTTCTATTTTTGTAGCTTCGTAACATCTTTTGTTGTCGAGAGAGAAGACTGCCTCATTAGCGATTTTTGTTGCTGCTGTTGCTGTTCTGTATGAAATTGACTGTACATCATCATTTTAATCCTCCTCCAGAAGAAGTTTAAACTCTTTACTTTTTCTGCATGGAAAAAAATGTCATTGTGATTTTCACTGAAATAACATTAAAATACTAAACAAATTGTAAGCATTTGATCTCTTTTAAATACCAAATATTTTCATCCAGTGACACAGCATGTTTTTCTAAATATTTAAGTGATCTTCTATATCACTTCTTACTGTTTTGTTTACTACTGTAGGTTCTCCTTCCTTTCTTATAAGTTTATGTTTTATTGCTATTGTGAAGGACATCATTTCCATACAGTTTTCAGTTGTTCACTTCTGGTATAAAGAAAAGCTATTGTTTTTCATGCATTTTCTATCATCAAGATTATAAATCTTATTCTTGAAAAACTTCTTTATGAACCTACGTTTATTCATTCAGTGTTTATTGGACATGCCTCTGTGCCAGATACTGTGGGTTCTCACCCATATCACTGTACTCTTTCTCATCACTGCATTTTTTTCCTGTACCTTTGTAAACCAGGTGCTTTTTAAGTGAGCTCTAAAATTTTCTACATGTTCAAGCTGCAGTCTCTTACTGTGGCTCCTAGGCCACAGTGGTTCTTCTCTCTCTCTCAGTTCTAGCCCACCTTTCTGGGTTTACCCCATGTCATTTTCTCCCACACATGCTCTGTTCCACCTACCCGGACAGGCGTTGCAGTTCTCTTGTAATTTGATTATGCATTTCTGCATACCTGTGATGTTCCTTCTTATTTGACTACTGGGGAATTCCTAGTCATTATTTGAAGGGCATCTCAAATGTCACTTCCTGTCTATGGCTATGCCTGACCACATGCTCAGACAGAATTAGTTCTTCTTTCATTGGTTTTACTATAGCAGAGTGGGCATACGTCTGTTAGAATACAGGCTACATCATATTACATTTATTTTTTCAAGCCTCTGGTTCTCCTTCAGAGATTGTGTCTTCCTTCTTTTTCATCTTTATATCCTCAGTAGTCAGTTGATTTTTATAAAATAAATAAATGGGAAATCAATTTATTGTTCTGTGATTTAAATAAAAATTAGTGACTTCTTATTTCTGGAGCCTAACATTCTTTTTCTCATTAAAATTTTAGCCTTCTCCCATTTATATTAATATGGGGTTACTGGCATGCTCTATGATTTCTAAAAGATTGTCACTCATAGTTTTGAGATCACATGTGATGTATTTAAACTGATCTATAAAGTGTCTAGAGCTAGAACCTAAATTCTTTTAGATTAGAGCTTCAAGGGTCTCCTAATCCCCTCCTTTCCTCCTTTCCCCCATTTTGGCTTAAATTTCTTGTTTATAATGTTGAATCTCCCCTTTCTAAGTCAGCAGACCATTTTACTTACTGCAAAATGGAAGAAAAGTGGAACTTTAAATCTATTAATTCAAGTGTTTATTCTGTCTATTTATTCTAATGCTATGCAAGAGAATTATAGTCTGGTTAAGTCAATAGTTACAAACACCAAAGTAAAGGCAGAGTGTGGCAGTAGCTAAGCCAGAGGTTTGGACACGATGCCATGGGACAACAAAGGACAGATTTCCAGCTGGGGAAACTGAACAGGGTTTCTTGAAGGAGACAGATTAGGGTTGGTTTGTAGAATGGGATAGACAAGAGGAAGAATTTTTCAGGCAAAGAAGTACAAGCCTTTCTGATCTGCAATTTAAACTATAAAAGAAATTCTCTTAACAAGAATTTTTATTGATTAATTAAATGGTAGTCAAATAACATTTCAGGGAAAATTCAGATGTTCTTCCAGTATTTTTTGTTTCAGTCTATACCATCTCTAACCACCCAGATGCTTATCCTAAAATTTATCCTTGACACTCTCCTTTCCTTTATCCCCAGTCTATAGTCAACCATCAAGGCCATTCTTCCTAACTCCTGCATGTCTTTCATATCTGCCCATTTCCCAAGATGCCCATGGCCACCACCCAAAACCACTTCTTTCTCCAGAACTGCTGGCCAAGCTGCCTCACCCACCTCCCCAAGGCCACTCTTGCTGCCTCCAAACTCCTTCTTGCACCGTACCTGGAGTTGTCTTTTATAAAATGCAAATCATGTCTTGCCTTGTCTTAAAACCCCTCGGTGGCTTCCCATTGCCCTTAAAATAAAGTTCCTCTTCCTTGCTTTATAAAGCCTTCCACAGTTTGTTCCCTATCTATCTTCAATGGGCCACCTACAGTGTGCCATTGTTTTTTGGTCTCTGTATGTGTTTTGGTTTGGTTTGGTTTGGTTTGGTAAATTAACATAATTTTTTTGAGTATGCTAATTGTTTGAGATTCAGTGAGTGGTAGTGGAAAGATCCTATTATTTTGAATCAAAAAACTTAGGTTCATGTCAAAGTTCTGTCACTTAAAATGTGGGTGACCTTGGACAAGTTACATAACCACTATGATGTCCTTTGTTCTTCTCATCTGTAAATTGGGGATATTAATAATCCCTATAAAACATATTATTGTAAGAGTAAATGTGATAACATATGTGACAAAAAGTTTTCTGTGTACTGTGCCACATTATGCAAATATCAGGAAAAATGTCCTCACCCAATAAGAAACATGTACCATATGGTGAATAAATACAGCCTTACTTTGGACATTGAAGAGCCGTCATGAGCTAATAGCTGGAAAGAACCTAAGTTCATATACTGAAAAAAAAATTGTTTTAATGAATTACATTTAATATACAGTTTAAAGGGGGATAGGGCAGTTCAAGGCTGTGGAAAAACTGAACCAAACTTCTACTAAAGATTTAAGAAGTGAATAGCCATGTAAGTTTGATTATTTCCTGTAAAGAACCTGGCATTATTTTCTTTTTATTTTTTTTATTTTGTTTTTTTTTTTTTTAACTTACTTGGAATATAGCCCAATGTTATTGATATTTTGGAAATATTTGTAAGTACTTTTTATACTATTGTCTGTGGGTTTTGGCAGATTATTATTTTCCTTCAAATTAGCTATTTCAAAAGATTTGCTGCATTCCCATGATTTAATAATATTCATGAACAGTTTTTTTTTCCCTAAAGGACTATCTCCCCAATGTAGTAATGAAATTCAATAAGGAAAGAATAGGGTTTATTTAATGAAAATTAATTTTATGGCTTAAAAAGAAAACATAAATGCATTTACTTCATTAAACAAGAGACAAGTGAACTTGGAAAACCTTTTCCCTGTGTAATATGCATACCAAGCAGACAGAATTGATGAAGCAGCATTTAGCTAACTGTGCTACTTTTTCTCTTTTATAGTCTCTCTGCCTTTAATTCAGGTAACAGTAGGGAGCTGGAAGTTGACCTTTTTTCATATGCATTCCCTTTGTGCAGCTCTTCCAACTGCCCAGAAGGAGTTCCTCTACTGCCATCTTGTGCATTTTATAGAGGGATTCACTGGTCTGAGATGAGCGGGTTTATATTTAGTTCAACGTGTGGGATGGAGGGAAATGGAGGGCGGGGGTGGCAGAAAGCTAAAACTTTTTGAAACACTTTTTTAAATGTATTACGTTAATTAGCAAGAGGGGCTGAGTCACAGACAATACATTATGGGCATAGGAATTAGATATTTCAGGGGAAGTTGCAGGAAATTGAATAACAGGGACAGTGAAGCCCAAAGAGACTCTTTAAGTTTGGAAAGATTGTCATGATGGGGAAGAGCTCAGCTGAGAGCACAGGAGAATAGATTTGATTGCAGTGACACAGTGGCTGAGTCCATTTCTCTGGAGACAGTAAGATACATCCTTTTTAGGGCCACCCCACTCTTTGGCAAAATTATTACACAGGCCAGCCAGGAAGACCCGCCTTGGGCCTCTTTCCCCAGGCCTCCATGCCCCCAACACCTGCTCCAAGAGCCCCTCCCCCCACAAGTTGAATGCACTTAAGGCTCATTCCTTGCTAGAAGTTGGTGTCCCAACAATCCCTACTGCCCCTGTTTTTTAAAATCGCTATCACCACCTTCACCAGGGTCTCTTGCTTTTTTATAGGAGGCACCTGAATACTCTATAGGAATTTCAGATTGAAAAGGTTGATGGGGGAGGTTGGGGCTGACAGCCCTCCCTTTCTTAAAGTTTTCCACATAGGCATTTAAAAACATGCTGTCATTCACAGAGTTGCTAGTTAAGAGACCTGAGGGTCATCTTTGACGTTTTCTTCTTCCTCACGCTTCCACCACTTAGCCAACACCATGTACCCACCCCCACAACACACACATGCAAGTGCATACACGTAGACCCAACTGATCTCTCCGTATTGTGAAATCTTGCTCCTAAATGTCCACCAGGGTCATCCACTGGTCTCCGTTACGATTGATATCACACCGTCATAGGTTACCATCACTATTCACACAGCTAACTTATCTCTCCACAGGCAATATTCAACATGCAGCTGCAAAAATCTTTTCTTAAAAAAAATGTTTTTATCATGTTGCATGTGATCGTGAAGCACGTGATACCCTTGAGTAATTTTCTAGTGATTTTTAAATAAATTCCAGACATTTTTGCATGACTGAAAGGCCCCTACATGATCCAGCCCCTGCCCAGTTCCACAAACTAATCTCTTGCCAATCTCTTCCTTCCATCCCCACATCAAGGACATCAGTCTCCCGTGAGTTTCTCCAGACACCAAGCTTGTATCACCTCAGGGCATTTGAACATGGTGTTCCAGTCTTCATTCTCCTGGTACCTTGTATTTCTTTACTGTTGCAGTACTCACAAATCATCTGTATAATTTAGTGCTTAATAGCTATCTCTAAGCCCAGACTTTAAATTCTATGAAGGCAGAATTTCCCAGATCTGTTGCATTCACTTCTATCCCTAGGCCAAAAGAGGAAATTAATAAAAATGTGTTGAATAAATTAACATATTAATTATTGCCTCCTATGATTTTTGGTTGTCTTAAATATGTTCTCTTCTGGACAGTAAGCTCCTCAAAGACAAATGGTCATCAAATTTTTCATGAGACCTTGCATTGGAGATGGTTTCAGAGACAACCCAGACATGATCTAACCACCTAATGGAGGTAGAGCATAGAGACAAATATGCATAATACAGCATTAAAAATGTCATAATACGCAATATGGGCATATGTCTCTGGAAACATGGATGGGGGCTGTCAGTTTGGATTTGGATAAACATGTCAGAGAAGGTGAAATTCCAGTAGAGGTTTTATTTATTTTTTTAAGATTTATTTATTTATTTTAGAGAGCGAGGTTGCAAACAGGGGAAGGGACAAAGGGAGAAGGAGAGAGAGAATCCTCAAGCCGACTCCACACTAAACACAGAGCCCGATGCTGGGCTCCATCCCATAACCCTGAGGTCATGACCTGAGCTGGAATCAAGAGTTGGTTATTTTACCCACTGAGCCACCTAGATGCCGCTCAAGCAGAGGTTTTAAAAGACATAAGAGTTTACAAGCAGTAAGGAGGGGAAGAGTGATGGAAGGAGCCAGATCAGAGAAGCAAGGAAGAGGACAATGGTTTTAATGTTGGAAAAGGGAGGGGGGCATTAGATCTCCCTCCACCCGAACGTCCATCACAGTTAGCAAATGCAAACAGTACACACTTCATTCGTGCTTGTGATTTGAATGGTCAGAAATGTGGAAATAACGGTATGTATGATATTTTGGTAAAGTCAGAAGAAGATACTAAGTAGAATGAGCTTTCTTCCGTTTTTAATATTCGACAACATTGGGACAATTATATTTGATACACCTTCTAGGAAGCACCCATAAGAATGTCATTTCTGGGATTTCCCACATGTTCCATCCAACCAGCTTGCATCTGAAACCTTTTCAAAAGAGGGTGTTGAATTCCAGCTGAGGCTGGAGTTTACTCATGAAAGTAAACTGAAATTTTCCCTCCATGAAGACTGTTCTGAATTGTCCTCAGTTCTTCCCCCATAACTTCCTGTATTCTGGCCTGAGAGAATGCGAGGGTGACATGCTCTTAACTGTATGCTAACACTTTTAAATAAATCCTGTCATTCTCCTTAAGCCACCTGCCTTTGCAACATTGTTTACTGGTCCTTGGTGTGCTTTTATCCACGAATATCAGCCTTCTGATTTCTCTGCTTCGGGGGACTATTTCCTGAAGCAAAGCATAAAATGCAGATAGAACCAGCTAATTCTCCCTTCAGAAATCTCTCGTCCCACACTAACTCTCTCATTGTTGCGTAGAATTGAGTTTCAGGAAACCAGTCCCTTACAATTTCCTCAATTTTTGGAGAATTGAAAAAGCTAGCAAAGGAAGTCAAGTCATTTATGTTTTAAGAAGAGAGGTATTCAGTACTACATGTGAATTCTCAGTTGTCTGAATGAGATACAAGGGAAATTACTGAACTGCTGCTTATGGAAATAAAATGGAAGAAGGAACATATTTATACATTTTTCTCTAACACGGTAGTGTTGTTGTAGAAGTTGTCAGCCTTCTAGGAGCAGGTAAGGATCAGGAGCAAATTACAGAATCGTGTTGCTCTGCTCATGTAATAATTTTAAGTAAACAGAAACTAATACAGTTTTAATTATGAGTATCTTAAGTAAATAACTTACTGTTTTCTTACTGAAGACTCACCATTCTTTTGTCTGGTTTGGGTCTTGCTGCAAAGTTTTTTAATGACACATATAAGGAGGACATATTGTACAATTTTTTTTCCTATTAGTACAATTTATTACAGAGAGTATAGTGTGCACTGTGCTCAACACTAGACCGTCACATTAATGTCTTATTTATGTCTGTGTTGGAGAATTCTATTTCTGTGCCCGAGAACTGAAAGGGTAGGACTTATCATTCCTGTTCTAATACTGAAGCACATTCCCTTTCCACACATGTGTGTCTTTTACAATATTGAATAGGTCTCAGAGGAAAAACTGGGGAAGGCTTGAGTCCTTGGGTACTGAGGGAACGGTTCAGCATGAAGATTGGCTCGACTGTCCCAGGCAGGGATTCTAGGCTCTGCTCCAACCCAGTTGGCCACAGGACTTTGAGCAAATACCTTGAGAAACACGCTGGCTCTGGAGGGACACAATGGTCCCGAGCTCTCACCTTCAAACTGCAAGGCAGTGCTTCTAGAGTTAGGCAAGGAAGTACTTGCAGATTCAAGCTAGAGCTGGAACCAAGGGCAAAAGTGAAGGTACACTTTGATGATTTAAGAAGCTGTTCAGTTGTTATTAAAAAAAAAAAAAGTAATTTTGTTTCGTCCAAACTTGCTGATTATTATGAAGATTTTTTTGCTGAGTTTCACTTTAGAAAGGCATTATGCACATCAAAACTGACATAGCCATAAGGAATTGTAGAAGTGTTAATATCCGTTGATGTGGATGAGAAACTACAATCTCCATATTTAAAACTGTCAGATGACTTTTAAGTGGGTAACTTTAGATTACTGTCAGAATTGTTCAGTATTTTCTCATCTATGTATGATTGTTTCTTTTTTTTTTTTTAAAGAGCATTTATTTATTTATTTGACAGACAGAAATCACAAGTAGGCAGAGAGGCAGGCAGAGAGAGGAGGAAGCAGGCTCCCCACTGAGCAGAGAGCCCGATGCGGGGCTCGATCCCAGGACCCTGGGATCATGACCTGAGCCGAAGGCAGAGGCTTTAACCCACTGAGCCACCCAGGTGCCCCATGATTGTTTCTTGATAGAGGAAAGCTGCAACCTGGTTTCTTAGGCTAAATGGCCGTTTTTCTACTCTGTCCCCAAGCTTGCTACTGAACTTGTACCAATGCAAGGGTATGAAATTAAATGATTTCTTAAGAGGGTGTGTGTGTGTGTGAGAGAGAGAGAGAGGGAGAAAGGGAGAAAGAGAAGCAGAAGGGTAAGAAGATACCTCTGAAAGGTATATTTAAAATTAAGATGATTTTCCCAAAACCATGAGTTTTGGATTTTTTAATGACACATATAAGGAGGACATTTGGAATGAGAGGCTCAAAACAAATATTCTTCTGTTCAAAGACTTTCAGGTTGCGCGCGCGCGCGCGTGTGTGTGTGTGTGTGTATTACGTAACAGCTGGGAATCCAAATGTCAGGACTGATTTTTTCCTCTTCTCCAACAGCATCAGAAAAAGTAAAAATACATTATCCTATATTAGCCCTCCTAAGCCAAATACATAAAAAAGAAAGAAAATAATGGGGACATTATGACGGAATCAATTAAAACCAATTTCTACTTAGAATTGAGCCGCCAGTGAAAGGGATGGAGAACTTGAATACCGGAGTATCATTTCTCAAAGAACTGTAGAGATCATTCATTACACAAGCCAGTTACTATTTCCACATAGTCTTACAGTTTTTGTTACTCTTCTTTTCTCCAACAGATCTGAGCACCATACCTAGCACATGTTAGGTCTAATTACTTCTTGATCGAGGGCTTGCTAGAAGTAATACATACCCAAGGTTTATTAGTGATGACTAATTTTTCTAAGCAGGTTCTAACTATACCCAGCTAGAGAGAAGGTGGAGGAGGTAGTTCTTCCAAGAGGGACAGAGGTAGGAAGAAAGACGGAGTGGGAGGCAGGAAGAAAGGAAAATATTTTCATCTAATTTGGGGAAATAAACCAGGGTAGCTTCTAGGCTCTTAGATTCAGAAAGGAGAATGGAAATAAGAGAAGTGGATTTATTGAATACCTGTCATGTGCCAGATACTCTGATAGGTTGTCGGAATTTTAAAATTTGATCTGTAAGCATGTCTGCCTTCTTCCTGATATAAGGGTACCTTTAAAAAATAAGTATCAGAGAGAATAAGAAGAAAATGCTTCTTTCACAGCAGAGCCTACAGAAGTCTTAACACTTGGCAACACCAAATCCTCAAAGTCATGTACAATTTCCTGGATTTTGACACCAAAATAACCTTTAAATGAGTAATAAAATATTATTCAACTAATTATATTATCAAGCTTTGAAGTTAAATAATATTAAGTACAGCACATACATTTTTCTTAGGCATTTAATTCTTAAAAGTTTGTCTTCGCTTGTAACTTTTTTTTAAAGGTTTTTTTTTTAAATTGATTTATTTGAAAGAGCGCGAGTGCACGAACAGGGGCAGCAGCAGAGGGAGCTGTAGAGGCCGAGGGAGAAGCAGGCTCCCCACGGAGCAGGGCTCATCGGTCCCAAGACCCCGGGATCAGGACCGGAGCTGAAGGCCGACACTTAATCAACTGAGCCACCCAGGTGTGTGCCCCTGCTTGTAACTTTTAAAGTCTAATTATTTTAATTAATTTTTTTTGAAAAATATCAAAAGTAGGAAGGAGTCTCTACTTTAATCAAGGTCTCTAATACAATGACACTCTCCCATGATCCTGAAATCAGGACCTGAGCCAAAACCAAGAGTCTGCTTGACTGACCCAGGCACACAGCCCCAGGCCCCAGAGACAAGGGTTCTAAGCTACGAGCTGAGCTGGGCTGAGCTGGGCAGGCTTATTGCCCTAACCAATGTTAACCTCTCCGTGATGCTTAACGTTTAATGGCCTTTAATTCTGCATTTAAAGAACGGGGCTTGGAATGTATTTCCATTGGGAAAGGGAATCTGTTGAATTAATTTCACAGAGAAATACGAACCTGATACCAGATCACAGATCTCAATGAGGGCAAATGCACTGAATTCCTAACGTGCCTGTGATGGGCTGCGCTCACTGGGGAGACCTGGGAGGTCTGACAGCGCAGGGGATAAAGCGGGGCTGGAGGAGAAGCTTCCAAGGCAAACAGGCCTTTCTAGAGAGTTTTCCATCCGGTTCACTGTTTAGGGACCATAACCTCACACGCCCTCACCATCATCTCTTGGCGCCTATAAAGCCTGGCTTATTTTAGAAGCCTTGAAAATGTACATCAGATGAAGATCAGATGCCGCTAGTTTGGGACCTAACTTAAAAAAGAAACTATTTCGTTGGTGGTGGTTTTTTAGCTTTGATTTGTGAAATTTCCAAGAGGCCCTTTTTCTTCATTCTGCAGCTCAGGCTCTGGCCACTAGAGGGAGCTGCTGCCTCAGTTGTAAGACACACTGACCGGTAGGCCCCTCACTCTCGTCCCTGTGACTATTGAGTGTGGTTTTATACCGATTCCCTCAGAAGCATAAATCGATCATTAATCCAGTCAGCTCTTTCATGACTTGAAAAATAAGACTGTCCTGGCCTCAGAGTCGTACGGATGGACACACCCCTGCTCACCAGGATGAGTTCTCGGGGACCTGGTTTCTTTCTGTAGCCTAGCTGATGATTGTCTCCTTGGCAACAAGACTGTTTCCCTACTTAGAGAGGGAGATAAACGGAGAAAGTCCCCACAGGTAATCCCATCAGTAAGCAGGTCAAAAGTATAACCCTGCTTCCCCCAAACAATACTCATCTCCCAAAGCCTCACCGGGTGCTAGATGACATAAAACAGGAACCCGGGTTTGATATGGACGTTTGGAGAGGGTTCCGGTGGCTACTGTGCTCTGTGCCAGCGGAGACCCAGATCTCAAGTGGGTCAAAGCAAGAAGAAATTCATGAAACTACGATCGTCAATGAGGAAGGAAGGACAAGGTTGAATAAAATTTCTTTGGAAAAATGAAAATCTTCTAATTGGCTTCTGTGAGCGATTTGTGGTCTCAAGCACATTCTAACAATCTTTCCATGGTCCATCCACAAACTTAGAAGAATGAACCGATATTATGGCAGAGAGGGGAAGAGACCTTAAAATATTTGTAGAAAATAGAAGAGGAAAATTTCTACCACTCCTGGAAGTTTTAAGATTTATGAATCTTAAATAAGTATCAATTTCTGAATCATTCCCTTGTTTCAAAGTCATGTCTTATTCATTCATTCAAGAAAATTAAGTGCTTTTTATCTGCCAGGTTCTAGGTACTAGGAAGTGTGTATGGGACACAGGTACTAGATATAGAATCTTTATTGCTTTTTTTTTCTTTATGCTTTTTTAAATTTAACTTTTTATTTTGAGATAATTGTAGATTCATATTCAGTTGTAAGAAGAAAGCAAATCAGGGGCACCTGGGTAGCTCAGTAGGTTAAGGGTCTAACTCTTGATTTTGGCTCAGGTCATGATCTCAGGGTCGTGAGATCAAGCCCTTCACTGGGGTCTGCACTGAACATCCCATCCCCCCCGCCCCGGCTCACTAGTGAGCTCTTTGTCTCTCTCTGTCTCTCTCAAAAAAAAAAAAAAAAGAGAGAGAGAGATTGAGAGAGAAAGAAAAATTAATTTTGCCATTTTAAAGTACCTTATTTCCTTCTGGTTTAGAATTTGGTCTTTGGGTTAATTACTCAGAATTTAAATTTCGGTGATTTGTTGTCACTTGATTTGTTTAGTTTCCCACCCCTCCCATCAATGGAATTGGGGCTGTGAGCAATTTGGTTTCTCTATAGACAGGTAAAGAATAATTGCATGTTTATACACAGGAGGTTTAGAGGAGAAATTCCTATCCTGCTTAACCTTGGGGTCTTGGAATGGACTTTGAAGTGTATCTGGTCCAACTGACACTGCGTTGAGAGGACTCCATGAGCATGTGAGGACATTCCCTTAGCTCTTTGCTCTCACTGAGAATTCCCTTTGTTGGTGACTTTCCGTTTTCTGCTGCGCCAGCTGGTCGTGACTGGTTGCAACATCTCTAACAAAACACACTGGATTCTGTTTTAAAGTCCCAGGGTCGTGTTTAAAAAGCCAAAAATAAAATGATGTTGTAGCGTCTGATGTTTTCAGATAGTTATTTACACTACTCCCCTCCTTTCTAAAAATAACAGAGATCAGTAGATTTTAAAGTTCTGTTCTTTGAACAGCCCAATTCAGAGACCAGTAGAGTTCTAGCTTAGGTACACCTAACTCCAGAGAATTCAGCAGTCTAGACGCAGCCCATACCCTCCCATCCAGCATGACAGACAGACGGATGGAGACAGAGTTTGACTCTCTCCTCCTGCCTCATTGTCAAGCACAGTCACGATGCCCACTGAGTAACTGCCTTCTCTTTATCTTCAAGAGATTCTCATCGGAGATTCTTCCCCCATTTCGTGGGCCTCTGAAATCTATAGAACCAAACGTGCGTGACCCACCTCACTTGAGTGTGTACATCAGTCAGCCTGAATGAGCGCCTGCGTGTGTTATGCAAGTCGGGTGCGTCTGAAGTGTGAGCTCACACTTGGTTTTCTTTTCTCTGTCTATATTCCTCTAGCTTGACTTCTACACCTGTCTTTAAGTTTTGTTTTACGTAATCAAGTATTTTTGTTACGTGGCTTCCCCAGAAGACCAGGATATTAATCAACTTTTTGTTCTCAGCTGCTCAGCCAAACATTTATTTACCTGTCTTCAAATTATTTACCCAAATTATATCTTCTGAGCAAAATGAAGTAGAGGGAAAATAAGTAAGGGAAAAAAAAATCCTGTTCTTGAGGACTAAAATCACCTTTCATATAATAACTAGTAAATGTTGGAAACTGTGACGACAGGTAGCAACATCAAGTACACCTTTCAATGAGGCATTTTTACTCTGTCCATGTGGCTAGAACTTCGGTTTAAAGTTGTAACCAAACTCGAGTGAAACAAGAATAAGGTTTCATCTCTGTAAGATCAGGAAGCATGTCTTCTTTGAACACGTATTTCTGCTTTCTTTTCATGCATACTCACCCAGGTAGAACAACCACAGTAACTATTTCTAAAGTGAAATGAATGTGTTATGTACCCTCCAACAACGAGAGCCTTAAGAACCAAAATAACAATGCTCACGTGACACATGACTAGTTGCTTGAAGACTTTTGGCGACTCAAAGGCAAATTCAAGGTCAGAGTTGGGAAACCTCTTCTGGCAAACTGTAAAATAACTAGGACCCCCCCACACCCGCTTTGGGCCTTATACTCAATCCGAAGACTCACTAGGACATATTTGTACTGAGATAAATAAGATAATCTGGACTCGAAGTCAGAGTGCCCAGCAATTCCTCTCTCTGACAGTCCTTCACTTTAAAATGACAAGTTCTAGTTCATTGTAGATTCCAGTGATTTGTTCTTTATCTCTCTTTTTAAAAATGCCTATATTCCTTAGCTTTTTCCAGTCAAGAGAGTGAATGTCTATCTTTGAGGTCCTGAGGAAGATTGTAAGCATCATACCATGCTCTGTGGAATGGGTTCAGAATAGCTTGTCATATATTATCATAAAAACAGGTTGTCGTCAATAGAATAATTGCTGCATGAGTACATCTTGGAACAAGTGAGACCTCTCAAGCTTTTCTATCATAGGCAATCCTTATGCCCCCCACATAAAACAAATGCCTTCTGGGAATTTTTTTTTTTTTTTTGCAAGACACAACTTTCTCTGGTTCATATTTCTTGGTCTTCAGCATAAGGTGTCTGAAAGATAAAAGAAGCTGGTGGTTCTGGCTATAGAGATGATACTGTAGGCAGCCACCGACGATTTATACAGTGCACGAATGAAAAAAGTTGCACACATAATGAAACACTGGCGAGTTGTCCTCATTACCATCATAATATTTGGCCCTGAGATTCAATAACTCCTTCTGCATATAGATGCCAGGGAGCATTTTAACATTAATTAAAAGCCCCAGTGATAGTGGATGAAAGGGATACTGTTCATGCCACTTTACATATAAGAAACAGTCACAGAGATTAAGAAAGTGACCTGGACAGATTTTTTAAATTATTCATAATGCCACAATATGTCACTGGTAAAAATGGAAATAAGCATAACCGCCCACAACCACCACGGGACTCGGCGGTGGCCTCATAATGGAATAGAGGCCTGGTAATTAGGCCTTCTGGTTTCTACAGATGTTCTCACTCACTCTTCTGCCCTGCATTCCCTCAGCACTAATGAATTCGGGATTAATTTGCAATAGATGATTAAAAAGTAAAAAGCTTTCTTCAACTCCTTTAGGGCAGAAACCAGTTCTTTAATTTTCCCTGAATTTCCCTGGATTTCCCCGGCTCAGCCTCACGACATGTGCGAGTCAAGAAGGCTTCCTTACTTCAAGATTCCTCACGGCCTTTGCTACGCTGCTGGACACCACATGTATGTGATCACCAAACCTCTATTTCATGGGTGTGGCAGGCAGAGTAATGGCCTCCCAAAGATGTCCATGTCCTAATCCATGGAAACTTACACCATAAAGGGAATTAAGATAGCAGATGCAGTTAAGGTTGCTAATCAACTGACCTCAAAATACCAAGGTTATCCTGGAGGGCGTAGGAAGGATCAGTGTAATCAAAAAGGTCTTTTTATTAAAAAGTGGAATTGGACGGCAGAAAAGAGTCATTTTAAGAGTGATACAGAAGGGGGGCCCCTGGGTGGCTCAGTGGGTTAGGCCTCTGGCCTCAGCTCAGGTCATGATCTCAGGGTCCTGGGATCGAGCTCTCTGCTCAGTGGGGAGCCTGCTTCCCCCTCTCTCTCTGCCTGCCTCTCTGCCTACTTGTCATCTCTCTCTGTCAAATAAATAAAAAATCTAAAAAAAAAAAAAAAAAAAAGAGTGATATAGAAGGAACCCTCATGCCCTGTTGGTGGGAATGTAAATTGGTGTAGACACTGGAAAGCAGGTTCCTCAAAAAATTAAAAACAGAGGGGCACCCGGGTGGCTCGGTCAGTTAGGCTGACTCTTGACTTCAGTTCAGGTCATGATCTCAGGGTCATGAGATCAAGCCCTGCACTGGGCCCCATGCTTAGTGGGGAATGTACTGACACTCTCTCTCTCCCTCTCCCTCTGCCCCTTTTCCCCCATGTTCACACTCTCTTTCTCTCAAAAAAAAAAATAATAATAATAATAATATCTGAATCTTTTTGAAAAAATTAAAAATAGAAATACCATGTAATCCAATAATTCCACTACTGGGCATTTACCTAAAGAAAACAAAAACATTAAATTGAAACAATATGGTGCACCTCTATGTTCACTGCAGTATTATTTACAGTAGCCAAGCTGAAGCAACGTTTAGTGTCCATCAAGAGATGAATGAATAAAGAAGATTGAGATCGATCTATCTATCTATATACACACACAACGGAATGTCACTCCATCATAGAACAGGATGAGATCCTGCTGACTGTGACAACATGTGACAACATGGCTGGACCTAGAGGATATAATGCTAAGTGAATTAAGTCAGACTGAGAAAGACAAATACCATATGATTTCACTTCCGTGTGGAATTTGAAAAACAAATGAATATACAAGAAGCAGAACCACACCTATAAATACAGAGAACAAAGTGATGATTGCCAGAGGCTGGAGGGCAGGTGGGGGATGGTCAAATGAGTGAAGGGGAGTGGAGGATACAGAATGAGTGAGTCATGGGAATAAAAGGCAAAGCTAGGGAATAGAGACGACGACATCACATCGTACTAGTGTTGTAGGGTGACAGGTGGGTAGCTACACTGTGGTGAGCACAGCCTAACACAGATGTCGAATCACTATGTCACGTCCTTGAAATTAACATATCAGCGTATGTCAACTATATCTGAATTCAAAGGAAAAAAATTATTTTAAATATTTTATTTATTTATTTGGTGGGAAGGGAGCGGGGAACTCAAGCAGGGGCAGCAGCAGAGGGAGAGGGAGAAGCAGGCTTCCTGCTGAGCAGGGAGCCCGACACAGAGCTCGATCTCGAACCCCAGGATCATGACCTGTGCTGAAGGCAGACACTTCACCGACAGAGCCACCCAGGTACCCCCAAAGAAAAATGTTTTAAGAGTGATGCAGTATAAGAAACATTACAGGCCATTGCCAGCCTTGAAGATGAAGGAGGCAAAGGAATGTGGGCAGCCTGTAGAAGCTGGAAAGGGGAAGGAAACAGAGCCTCCCCCAGAACCTCTAGGGGAACACAGCCTGGTCAACACCTCTATTGTAGCCCAGATGGGCCCATTTCAGGCTTTCCACCAGAACTGTAAGCAAGGAAATTTGTGTTGCAATAAGGCACCACGTTTGCGGGATTTATCACAATAGCTGTAGGGAACGAATCCAGCGGGCCACCCATAACATCTCACTGACAGCTCTCAGGATTACAGTTCTGTGTTACAGTGTGGGGAGGAGATGCTATTCTGCCTGCAGCAGGGGCCCACAGCAGACTGGCAAGCAGTAAATATTATAGATTGAACAATTCATCTTTATGGTGTGAAAATTATCGGTACTTGGTCTTTGGGCCAGCCAGTCTGTTAGCCTCTCTATCCCACTACCTGCACGTTTTTCATTTTATAATAATTACCATCAACCATTTTGAGTCGTGAAGTAAAAATGTGTTGACTTTAAATGATGTTGTTATAAGCGGTGTGAAACAGGTTGGGGCATCTCAAAGTGCCATGTGCTTGCAAACCATCAGGAGAACGCCCTTGAAATGCAGATCTGATCCCGTAGGTCTCGGGAGAAGGCTGGAAGTGTATTTCTAACAGGTGCCCGTGCTGGGGATCTGCACTGCGGCTTAGATAGGAAAGAAAAAGAGGACAGCGCATGTCAGACCCCGCTTGAGTCCCTGTTCTGGAGTGTTCCTTTTTTTTTTTTTCTTTTAAAGATTTTTATTTATTTATTCGACAGACAGATCACAAGTAGGCAGAGAGGCAGGCAGAGAGAGAGAGAGAGGAGGAAGCAGGCTCCCTGCCCAGCAGAGAGCCCGATGCAGGGCTTGATCCCAGGACCCTGGGATCATGACCTGAGCCGAAGGCAGAGGCTTTAACCCACTGAGCCACCCAGGTGCCCCCTGGAGTGTTTCTGTCCTCACAGGTAGAATTGGTAGCAATCCCCCTTTGCCTCTGCTGTTCATGATCTTAAGCAGAAGATATTCAAGCAATTTTAGTTTAATACTTAGAAGACTCCATTAGAAGCTTCTGGTTAATATAGAACATCTTTAATTTTAAAGTGAATGTATTCTCATGAGAGACAATTTGTAAAACAGAAGAAAGAAGAATAATTTTAATCATCCACAGCCCTAGCACCCAAAGATATACTCTATTAACATTTTACTGCCTTTCCTTCAAGTCTTCTTTCTCTGTATAGTTTCTGTTTTACATATCTGAAATCATGTTGCATATCAATTTCTTATCTATGTTTATGTACATAAATACATGTAGGCGAGACGGATTGAATTATTGTTCACAATTCCTCACTCCCGACTAATGGAATTGCACATCCACACTGTTGCTGCTCTGGTGAAGGGTCCAGTCCCTCACCCCCTTCTAACAGGAATATGCATTCGCTCTTGTCAAGCTGGGACACAGAGAGTACTTACCCTCCACGCCTTGACTTTGAACTTGGCCAAGTGACTTAGGTTGATCAAAATGATATTGTGGTCAGTATAGGTTTTATCATTGGGTATGGCAAGGCCCACAGATAAGGAAACAACCATCGCTGGAAAGAAAGTTTGTTCTGGTCACAGATCTTGAGAGAAGGGGGAATGCCATACCACTGGCCACGCAGGGAAGCCCCGGGCTCAGTCAGGAGGAGAAAGGCCTGATGGGAAAATGTGAGCAACAGCTCTGTGGTTTCTGTGGGAAGGAATGAGCAAAGATGGATATGCAGGGTTGGTGAGTTTGAATAATTTCAGTGCGCTCTGTGGCCTTGGGGCGGCCCCTTAGTTGTTTGGTCCCTGGCCACAGGGCCATTAGGCCAAGGGGATGTCCGCCTTAGAGCTTGATAAAGGAGATGATAGGGGTTAAGGCCTCTGAATTGGTTTGCATCTGAAAGGTGCTATCTCTAGGAATCAGCTTACCTTGGAAGAGCAGTCCTCCAAGGTCAACAAGACCGAAGCTGTCAAAGCCTCTGAAATATGGAATAAAGATGCGATGAAGACATCCTCGCGCAAGCAGAGGCTTGGAATGTGCTGTGGTGGTTGGACGCCTTCTCTTGAAATCCGGCTGTCCTTGATGAGAAGCGCTCACACAGCCACGGCGGGAGAAGGACCACCAGTGGAGCCGACTCCCTGCTCAAGGCCGGGAGCGAGCCCGGCCCCAGCCAGGGCACACAGTGAGAAACCTGTGTTGACTGCTGCAAGCCTCTGAGAGTTTGCGATGGTTTGTTATGTGGCAATAGCTGAATAAGACAAAAATGATTAGCGGAAATGGGGTGCTGCTGTAACAAATCCCCAAATATGTATCACTGGGTTTGGGACTGGGGAGAAGCCAACCAGGAAATTGTTATTGGAGCTTGGAAAAATGTTGATCCATGTTAAATAGCAATGACACATTTTTTTTTTTAACTGTTACCTGCAGCAAACTGAGA
This sequence comes from Lutra lutra, assembly GCF_902655055.1. Lineage (NCBI taxonomy): Eukaryota > Metazoa > Chordata > Mammalia > Carnivora > Mustelidae > Lutra > Lutra lutra. The sequence continues at coordinate 7,065,939 of NC_062287.1, forward strand.
GACAGACAATGGCCATGATAAAGTTGGAATGATGAGCCCACAAGTCTCAAGGCACAGTGTTGACGTGGTAAGTGGCTCACTGCAAATTTAAAAACATATGATAAGATGTAAGAGATGGGTTCAGACAAAACATGGTTGGTTTGTAAATAAAACTGAGAATGAACAGCCACAGCACAGAAAGCCTAGGATTTACAGGGAGGAAAAATTACACTGTATTGAGAAAAATGCTGTCAGTTGAATTAAAAGTGATTGTGACTCTTTGAGATATACAGATACCTCTGGGTTCCTCCCTGACCCCAAACTTCCTTTAGACAGGAAGCAAGCCGAGAAGCCTGCCCAGCCACTGAACTGGACATATTCTCCATTGCCACGTTCAGACGTGGCCAGGGAGGGAATTTTGGCAAAGAAGGACTTCTTGAAGAGTGGAAACAAGAGTCTGGGAAGAAGTGAGATGGGTCTGGGAGCAATTCCCAGGGACCAGTAATGAAGTCTAATCCAAGAACATTCCCTACCCCCAAGGTAGAGGAACCTGGCAGCATTTGCCTACCAGGATTTCACCATCCTATAAACTCGTGACTGCTATGGGCTTCTCCCTCTCCCCCGGTTAGAATGGGGGTGCTCATTGTGGTCATCTTGTCCCTGTTCCACTTTTCTGTGTCGTGTGTGGGAGGGGACAGATAACTTGTCTTTTTGGTTCAAAGGTCTCTAGACTGAGAGGAATCACATCTGGAGTTGACATAAATAGAGCACTGCTGTCTTTCTAGCCTGATGGCATCATAGAATGAGATTTGGGGGATGTTGGGTTGGGAACGAGTGTATGTGGGAAGGATGTGAATAACAGTGATGGAGACCAGACTGTAGTAGATCGAATGATTGGTGCCAGTTCTTTATTCCCTAGTAGTAGAATGATGTACACACATTCTCATGGCAGGCAAAGCATACTTCCTTCCCCACCCCTTGACTTTGAACTTGGCCCTGACTTACAGTGGCCCATGAAAAGTTATCAGCCATGAAGCAAGTAGATGCTTAAAGTGTGCTGCGTATATGCTCTGACCCTCTTGCTGTCTTCTGCCCCGGGAGTCTGCCAGGAGAGGAACTTGCCCTGGGTAGCAGGTCCCCCTTCAGCCTTGGGCTCCAAAATGAATCCAGTGTCTCATACATGAGCCTGTAATCAAAGCCAGCTTTTCTGAGCCCCAAAGCAGAGCCCCACCCCAGCTTCTCTGCAGACGTGTGCATGAGAACTAAATGTGTGTTGTTGCTCAGCACCCAGATTTAGTGCCCGTTTGTTATGCAGCGTTATTGAGCAATGGCAGACTAAGACATGTGTTTTTCTACACCATTACATATTCTTTCTTTAGGAATACTTGGGCGAATATATCAATTCTTTTGAGTAGTTTCACTTACATACCCATTCCTTGATTTTGAGACATTAAGGCATATTCTCAGGTGTTTGGTGGACGGGGGTGGGGCATGGATTAGAGGGCTTCTATTTTTTGCTTCTTTTAACAACCCTATAATAACATATTGATACGTAAAATTTTTCCTTACTTTGGCTTATTTTTATAGGGTTCAAACTGGATAATAGTAGCTCCATCCTACGGTTGTTGTGGAAATTAAAAGACACAAAGTACACAAAGTGCCAGGCATATTATCTGTGATATAAGGAACACTCAATAAGTGATTGTTTTTACTATTTTTTGTTGTAGAGTCTTAGAAGTTCAAAAAAAAAAAAATTCAAAGCTCTGGACAGGGAATGTAAAGCTGTTCTCCCAAAGAGCTATAACAGTTTATATCGCGAGTAGAAGCATATGAGTTTTAGCCCACCTAAAAAAAAGCGTGACTTGTTAAAGCCTTTCGCAATTTTGACAGGTAAGAAATAGTATCTCACGGATATTCTAATTTGTATAGCTTTTATTACAGAGGAGGTAGAATTTTTTAAATGAATTTCCTAATTCATGTTTGCTCTTCTGTGAATTTTCAGCTAACATATCCATTTCCGTCCATCGTTATCAGGCTAGTCTTCCTCGGGTCTGACAGGCTTCCCTGGTGCCAAAAGCCTGACTTATTTCTGGGTGGTTCATAGTCACGAACTTCAGTTTAGCTAGTGCCATGTGTTGATGGGATAGTATTTCGGATGAACTGGGTTCAATAAAACATATCATTAGGATTTATTTGACCTGTTTTGTTTTTTTTTTTACTTTTTTAAAATCTAGCTACCAGAAAATCTGAAATCCCATATTTCTCTAGGGCAGTGGTGCTTAGACCTTTGAATGCTGCTTGCCTGAAATTGTCTATGGTCACCCCTCATCACCCTCCTACCGAGTCCTCCCAATGCTGTCTACCACACAGCCCATCAGCTATGGACTATTGTCATACCTTCTAGATAGCGCCGTGCTGAGTCCAGACCCCTCACTTCTGCGTCTCTGCTCAGTTTCATCCGTATTTTATCCCACCTCTTCCTCATTCAGTTTGCTCCTCCTGTGACTAATCCCCCGTGGCTAGGAAGGATCTATTCCTGAGTGAAATAGCAAACTTGATAAAGATTTTCAACCGTACAAGGTATTTTATTTTATTTTTTTTTAAAGATTTTATTTATTTATTTGACAGAGAGAGATCACAAGTAGATGGAGAGGAAGGCAGAGAGAGAGAGAGGGAAGCAGGCTTCTTGCTGAGCAGAGAGCCCGATGTGGGACTCGATCCCAGGACCCTGAGATCATGACCCGAGCTGAAGGCAGCGGCTTAACCCACTGAGCCACCCAGGCGCCCCCGTACAAGGTATTTTAAACAGAGTCTATTTTCTGTTATCTATATGTGCATATCTCCTTATTCTGTTTCTTTCATTTGAAACTTATGATTCTGCAAAGGCCTTTTTTTCTGTTTTGCCGTTGAAAGGTCACAAATATACAAGGCTACTAAACAATTTTCTGTGTTTTCCAAATTCCCCTGCCTCTGCCCACCCTCTCCGACACAACCCTGAATCTTCTCAAACCACATTAGTGTAGACAACCACAGGTGAGACATGTAGCTACTTACACTCAAAGTTCCCCCCAACAACATCTCCTGTTAACCAAAATGTCACAGACATTGGCTCTTAATTCCTGGGCTTTTTTAGTCTAGAGGGGAGGGTAGGTGTGTGTTAACCCCTACAGAGACTCTTGAAAAGCCATTCCTGAAAGAGTCAAGAAAAAGAAATCCTTGCTTAGGTAAGACAGAATTCTGAATGTGTCAAAAGAGATGATCCTATGTTACTTGGAAATTCAACCTCGTTTTTTAGAGACATGGCTCTTTCCTGGTTGTCTAAATGGTCATGTTTGTGGGGCTTTTTCACCGAAGGAAAATATCTGCAGCACATTTTTAATGCCACACCAGCTTCCTCCTGGGCTCTACCCCTACCTGGCCTGCTGCTTTTCTCCCTCCGCTGACATCCCCCTGGGCCCTGGGGAATTCAAGCCAATTTGAATATGTAATCATGTGGAGTAATCAGCTCAAGCGTGCTCTCTGGGGGGTTCTCTGGCTTCTACCCAGTTCCCGGGGACTAGTTTTCTAAGTGTCTTTGAGAGATGCTGAGAAGACCATGTTGGCTGTTAACCTTTTAACAGCTTAGTCATTTTCTGCTCGCACTGGCTGGAAGCCCAGTTCTGCAGAATGTACAGGAAGTGGGCAAAGGAAGTTTCTTCCCTTCTAAGATTCACTAGGGCTCACTTTCCACTGCCTGAGGGAGAGAATTGAGCAGGCTTTGACTCAGTGTAATTTTTAAAGCATTCATTATTCCGACAACAGAGTTCCATGAAACCAGCATTTATTCCTTTTGTGCAAGTCATAGAGATTTCCCCCAAAACATATTATAATACCAGGAAGTAAATAACCATTGCCTTGTTTTCAGAATATGAGAAATTTCTGCAAAGATGCCTAAATATTTTGATTAACTTAAAACTAGATGAGTTGATGTGTAGGAATTTACAACATCCAAGTACGTCTCTGATTGAATCTGTTTCTAAAATGTAAAATCTCAAAAGGTAGGGCATTCGTCTTAAATAGCAATTTAGAAAGGGGTGCCTTGGTATTCCAGAATGTGATTTAAACACCAGGGGGATCAGTACAGAAGGAAGGACCTCCCTCTGGATTTAACAGACCAACATGCACCTGCTACCAGTCTTGAATATATGACAATGGAAAACTATACCAGTAAATGTCGGGAAGGCACTCAGCATTCTTTCCTCCACGTAGTCTCATCTCTGTGGTCCCATTTAACCTTCAAGGACATGTCTGGGAGACGGATATTATTAGTCTTAATTGTGGATGCTGTTAGAGTTGAGACTTTGTTCCCGTTCCTTCTAACAGTCTAAGAATAACCCATCTTTCTTGAACTTGGGCATAGCCACTCGGGTCAGAACTTCTCCAGGTGGAGCACGCACTATTTTTAGATGGGGCTCCACGAGGCAGCTGTGATGCGAAGTGTCACAAGCGCATGCCTTTTTGACTCATGCTCTTCCCCTGCTCCAAACTCCTGGCACCGGGCACAGAGGGCATCTGGGACACTCCGTGCCAGCATGGTGCACACGTCCCATCTCTTCAGTGTGGCTATAAGTCCCCGGAAGCTTATGACACGTGAAACCTGATCGCAGGGCTCTGAGCAACCTGTGTCAGCGAATGTTCATCCATTCAAATTTCCAAGTTTCCGTCAAATTTCCGAGGCCGCCATGTTGCATCACCATCCTGAGCCCAGGGCAGGACCATGGACGGAGAGAGACACCCGGTCAAGCCACAGTTTGAGGAGAAATTGGAATGGAAGAATGGCTGGACCTCCCTGTCACAGCTAGAGGTTTCTAGAGAGAGGCAGAGTCCACACCAAGGCATCAGAGAAATTTTCAGTTTGGGTGACTAATATTTCTTAAGACTCTTGCCAAGGACTCTTGTATCTAGAGCCCTTTCCCTAACAGCAGCCCCCACCCCCCCACCATTGCTGTCTGCCTCAAGTGCTACCCATGGCTTCTCCTCTCCTTTCTGGCAGCACAAACCAACGGGCCTTGCCTAAGAGCAGTAGAATTATAGAATCTCCAGTTTGGCAGGACCCTTTCATGCAAATATCTAAGACCCTACCCAGTTGTTGTTGTCGTTGTTTTTAATTTTGCTGCTGCAAGAAAGAATTTGATGTGGGTGTGGGGATAGGGCCACATTGGCACATTTTTCTCTGCTGTTTCCCCTTTTCCAAGGCTGTGGGTAACTCTGAGCTCATTGCCTCAGGGAAGGGATGCGGCTGGTCAGAAAGTGGAAATAACCAATGGACACTTTTGTCTCTTGTCTGGGGGTGGGGGGTTGGCACTTAGAGTTTTGGAGATGACATGAAGACAGAATGTGTGGGAGAAGCAGGGGTCAAAGGGACATCACTTCTTCCAGTCCCTTCCTAGAATAGGATATCCTGCGGTTTGAGGGAGGAGGCAATGAGAACTGAGAAAATGACGGGTCCAGGAGCCAAGTGCCCTTATGTCTAGGCAGTACCCCCGGGGGAGGTGGCAGGACCCCGAAGAGGAAATGGCTTCTTACAGAGTCTCAGCACAGTGGTCCGTCAACTCTTAAAGTTTCCCAGCCCTTAAGTGGTGCAGCCACACATCCATGCGAGGCCCCCATCCGGGGTCATGATGCAGGCCAGATGCTGTCTCAGGGTAAGCCAACGTGAGCAGGCGGCTGAGGCCCAGAAGGCTCCCGCTCCCCCTATTTCCTGGCCAAGGCACATGTAAATCCCTCTAGGGCCTTTTTCTCAGGCCCCAAGAAAGAGGGTGAAATTAAAAATTACCTGAGCTTGTTACTCTTCACCTGAAAGGAGGAGGATTGAACGTGGAATTGAGTTGAGTTAAAAAATTATTGTTTCTTTAGATTAACTGAGTCTGTGAACCAAGACCCATCCATCTACTGTACATGTAAAACACCTATAACTACATAATAAATGGCCAAATGTTATCTGTATTATTAATACTATTACATCAGTGAATTTGAAGTCAGCTACAAAATCTGAAAGGTGATCTTTCACACAGATGACAGCCAGTCGGCCACCACGTGGTTCCTACGTCCAGATAGAAAAACATTGATCTAGTTTATTGCTCTTTCAAAAGCCACTCTTAAAAAAAGAAAAATGATAAAGATGTATTGTCACTTTAGGGGAAAGAGGGAAGAAGAGAGGGCAGAGCATACGGCTTCGTTCCCTGGAGACTGGTCCTTATCTCTGTTTCGCTCAGCCCTCTGCCGGTTCTTGGGCAAGTAGAGGAACGCGCATGCGTTTCTGTTACACTTGGCACTCTGCTGGTTTTGACCGTTCGTTCCAACTGTGTGACTTTTGAGTCCCGGTTATATTAACAAGATTCTGGCTGCCCGCTTTATGTCAGAGCATCAGCTCATCTAAAAAAAATTTTTTTAAGGAGAGAAAGAAAGACTACATGTGCATGAGTGGGGGGTGGGAGTTGTGGGGCAGAGGGAGAGAGAGAGACTCTTAAGCTCAGCACAGAGCCCACCGCGGGCCTGGATCTCACAACCCCAAGATCATGACCTGAGCCTAAATCAAGGGTCAGACGATTAATGGACTGAGCCACCCTCGCACCCCACCTCATCTAAAATTTGGTCAACACATGTCTCTCAGTCCTCATCACCAGCCCCTTTCTTCTTTCCTTACATAGCAGTGCTACCTTTGTTCTAGTCTCAGCTCTCTTTCACACCCCTCTGAGATGCCCTGGCACTGTGAAAACTGAACAACCGTGTGAGCTAATGATTCCCAGACCAGCATGAGTGGAGTGAACGGAGAAATACAGATTGCAGAGTTGGATAAGGTCAGGACACTGAATTGATATGGATTGGGGATATCATCAAACTTCACTAAAGTCGAAGGCCCAAGGACCCAGAAGTATAATCGGAAAGGGAACAGGAAGACCTGTCCCTTCTCTCTTGGTATTCTCCTGTGAGACTGGAGAATCGGTCCTTAGGGAGAAGTTCTACCCAAGGCATCTGGATGACAGCTGCCTATTTAGTGAGAAATGTTGGACAATGATCCAGGACTTCATTTTCATAGAAGAATTGAGGACTTCATACCTTCTTTCTTTGTGGGCCGCCTTTTTACTGTAAGTGGAGCTGCCCCTGGCTTAGTGGTGACAGGAGTGAAGTTACTGACAGCTACAACTTCCAATTACTCCAAGGTATACACACACACACACACACACACACACACACACACACACAAAATGGGAGCAGGACTTCCACTACTACTGTATTTTCCAGGGTTATTAAAATAAACTGACCTGGGATTTAGAATTGATGTTGAGGAAACATTACTATATTAGATGTAGAAATTGTATAATAATGAAATGGTCTGTAGGCAAAATATATCCTCTCTCTGGGTACCGTTCTCTAAATAGAGCTTTCTTGGTTAATACCGAGGACATCAAAGTCAGTAATGATAGCAGTATATAGAATGGAATATCACTGTTAAATTCCAAATAACTAATGAAATACCAACTTAAATTAATGTACTTCACGTTATTTATTTTTCTGCTCCACAGAGGTGAGTTGGCACGAAGCTGAACTGCTTTCTAAAACAGAACTAGAAATTTCTTTCTTGCAAGGTTATGGAGAAGGAAATTAAGCCAAAAAATATAATTTAAATCTGAAAGAGGCAGATCTAATATTTATCAACCATCTCTACTAGACTAAAATATTTAACCCCCTCAAAGTCATCTGAGGCATAGGTTGGAAGACGAGTGCATCGAGGCAGAAACTGAGACTTAGGAATGTAAGTAGCTAACTGAACAGCACGCGGCCGGCGAGTGGCAGAGGCGGGGTGCCCACCGAGGTACATCTCGTGCAGGTATCTGATTACTAGCTCCGCGCTCCTTCCCAGGGCGCCTCATTTACCGTCCAAGCCATTTTACGGGGAACAGAACCAATAATGCATTTCTTCTCTCTCCTGACAGATGAGAAACCTACAGCTCAGAGTAATGAGTGTCTTCCCAGAGTCAAACCCACTTTTTCACAACGGATTTGCCACCAGAACACGGATATGAAAACCATCCCTAATTCTAAGCCAAGTCTAAGCCAAAAGGGAAAAGGAAAAGATTCGCGTTAATATCGTTGTCTCTAGACACGTGGACTAGGACAGACCTACCACCACCTGATCTCCAAAGTGGTGGGATCGACAAAAAAACACAGGAAAATTGGAGCAGGAAGCTGCTGAGGTAGGAAGGGGCTCCTTGAAGTATGTCTGGGTCTTGGATACCCCGAAAGTGGAATGTGAAGATGGTATCACCATTGATACATCCCTGTAGAAATTCCAGACCAGCAAGTGGTACGCGACCATCACTGGTGCCCCGGGACACACACTTCACAGACGTACCTTCCACCGATGGGACTTCTTGATCGTTGCTGCTGCTGTTGCTGACTCTGAAACAGACATCTCCGAGAATGGGCAGACGTGGGAGCGTGCCCTTCTGGCCTACACACTGGCTGTCAAACAACTCATCGTTGATGGTCACGGAGTGGATTCCACAGAGCCACGCTCCAGGCTAAAGAGGGACAAGGAAATCAGGAAGAAGTCAGCACCTGCATTAAGGACTTGGCTACAACCCCAACACAGTAGCATTTGTGTCCATTTGTGTCCAGACTCTATGTGGAATGGAGACCACATGCTGGGGCCAAGTGCAAACACGCTCTGATTCGAGGGCTGGCCAGTCACCTGTAAAGACGGCAATGCCAGTGGAGCCGAGCTTCCGGAAGTTCTAGACTCCTTCCTGCCACCAGCTTGTCCAGCTGACAAGCCCTGGCATCTGCCCCTCCGGGACATCTGCGAATTCATGGTATTGGTACTGTCCCTGCAGAGACTGGTGCTCCCAGATGGCACCTTAATGGCCCCTCTGTTCTAGTCGACAGCACAACTAAAGTAAACTCTGTTAAAATGCTCATTGAATGAAGCCCTTCCTGGAGACAAGGGGGGCCTTAATGTCAAGAACATGTCTGTCCCAGATTTGTCGTGGCACCACAGCTGGTGAGGGCAAAAACGACCCACCATTGGAAGCAGCGGGCTTTACAGCTCAAGCGATCATCTCGAACCGTCCAGGCCAAATCAGTGCTGGCTATGCACCTTGCTGGATTGTCCCCTAAGCTCCTGTTGCTCACGGGCTTGTTGAGCTGGAAGAGAAGATGAATTGTCATTCTGGGAAGGAGCTGGAAGATGGCCACGAGTTCTTGAAATCTGGCGTTGCTGCCGTTGTTGATACGGTTCCTGGCAAGCCCGTGCATGTTGAGAGCCTCTCTGACTATCCTCTGCCTCATTTTGCTATTCGTGACATAACACAGACGGCTGCTGTGGGTGTCATCGAAGCAGTGGACAAGAAGGCAGCTGGAGCTGGCAGGGTCACCAAGTCTGTGAGCTCAACCGCCAAATGGATATTGTCCCTCATACCACCACCGCAGTCATAATCAGTGGTGGAAGAACGTCCCAGAACTGGCCATTTAAGTTTAATAATAAAAGAGTGGTTCATGATAGTGCCTCGTAAAACCATCGGAAGGTAAGGAAAATGTTTTGTGGACCATTTGGGGGGTGTGTGTGTGTGTGTGTGTGTGTGTGGTAGTTTCAACTTATTAGTTTTTAAAATCAGTACTTTTTGATGAAAACAACTTCATCAAAAATCTGTCACAGAATTTTGAGACCCATGAGAACAAATTTTAATGAGAAAACTGTATCTTCTTTTGGCCAACGCTATAAATCCCTATAGTGCTACTGAGGGAAAAAAATAAGAGTTGTCCATTATCTGTTCCTGTTGTTCATTCGATGAAACTTCAAAATTTGATAATATCAAAATTTGATAATTTGATAATAATATTTCTTTGTGGGGTGGAAATTTTTTTGTTGTTGGTTTTTGTTATTTTTTTTCACATTGTCTGAAAGGATGAATCATCTGTTTTTTAAGGACATGGTAAAAAGTTCTATGGCGGCAACACTTCATAAGTTTGGACAGAGAAGCAAAGATTATCTTTGTTTATAGATCAGCTTGTTATAAGACGGCCAGACTCTGCAGTACTGAAGTTCCTTGTGTTGCATATCAAATTTTATGTGGCTACGTCCATCTCAAGCACATATGTTGGTATAATCTCAAATTTTAGTTTCCCACTTATGTGGGAAACATACATTCTCACATCTACAAATACCGAAGTCATCCAAAGAACCCAAAGTGGGGAAAAATAAAAATAAATAAATTTTTTAAAAAGAATCCAAAGTGGGAAAGTAAAATTGTATTGAAGACTATCCTGCTAGGGTTCATTGTATCTAGATTCTAGAGGAAAAAACGCTACTGAAAGTTGGAAAACAAAAACAAACAAACAAACAACAACAACAACAAAAAACAGAGAGAATTAAAACTCAGAACTAATTTCCTCTCCAGGACGCTCTCCATCATGCATGTGACTGTCACGTTGTATGAAGCCAGTGTAGCACAGGTCATTGTTTGATGTCCTTGGTGACCTTTGTCAAGCATTTGCTGTTTAAACTAGATGACATCCCGGGTCATCCTGACTCCTAAAATCTAGGCAAGACTGCTTGTGGTCTCCACACACTTCAGTGTTGGCAGCTGAGTGCCCTCTCCACGACTGCTGTGTGTCCCAGGGGGCTGTGTGCTCAAGACCACCTCTTCATCCCTCTGCCCTTTTGTTCTCTTTGCTTCTGGTAGCTTTTTCTTTTTTGCCATTTGGGTTCTTGAGGTACCGTCCTTAGTTTTACACACAAACTACAAATTTTCACACAAAGGCTTTGTGTAGCAGAGTTTGCAGAAAGTTCAGAGAAACTAAGAAATAGATGGGGTTGCCTTGCTGACCCATAAGCCATTAGAATTGAGTCATAGTCACCCTGTTCTATGAGTCTTTTGGCTGATTTCCATGTTGCTCAGACATTCTCTTTCCTTTCTGTTCCCTCCTTCCCACCACCACCAGCTGTTTTTTAAACACAAAGTGATCCCGCCCTCCATTCGTTCTGCCCGGACTTCTGAATCCTGCTGTACACCTATTTTTTTTCATACTCCAGCGCTCCAAGGAGCTTTCTTTATTGAAGACCATTTATTCCCAAAAGGAATTCTACTATCAGCTGTTAAGAAAACAATACGATTTTTTTTTTAAACCACCCACCAACGATACCACATGTTCTGAGGAGTACTCACGGAGAAAATCTCTCAAAAAGGAGCCAATAAAATAGGAAATAAATGCACATAACTCAGAATTCTCTAGGGCCTTACAAGAGCAGAGACCACACATGGGGCGTGTATAAGACCTCGGTCTCTACAACCTGCTCACCTTTGCCCAGGAACCCCGAGCCTGGTGTCCTGACAGACAGGAAGAAGGTGAATACAACAGAAATGTGCCTGGTACCACTATGAAAATGATCTGACTTACTATCCGAGGGGGTAAGGTGGCAAAGAAGGGACAGTTACTAGGATGACCACAGGCAAAAGGCAACCCCCACCCCGAGGTTTCAGTCAGGTAGTTACGTTCTGGGCTTGAGTCACCAGGGTTCAGTGGTAACAGCTAACCGTCTTCTTGTTTCATCTATTTTAGCCTTACTCTCCTCCCACCCCCAAAACTCTAGGGTTCTCTGGGGTTTCCATTTCTGACCAAATGGAAAGTGTTAACACTCAGAACGCAACCGACAATGGAAATCCATGTACCTTCATGTGAGTACGTCTCTGCTATGAGCAATGAGAAAAACTAGTCAAGTCAGGGCAAGATCAGTTGTGCCCAAGTTTTAAATCACGCTGCTTCCCTGCCACTCCCCAACCCCATCTTCCATTCCTCTTTCTGCAGCTTCCAACCCGAAGACCTCCGAAATCAGAAAGGCTTTATTCATAAAGTTTCTAGCGATGTCATCTGGTGGCGAAACCTGACCTGCACAGATGCGAGGCGTCTTGTGGTCTTTCTTGAGCCCCCCTCCTGGGAGCGGTCAGGTGTTTCCTGCGCAAACATGAAAAGACTTGTTTACAGGGTGTTCCCCCAAGCTCACCAAGGGAGGGCCCCCAAATTATGGAATGTAGAACATACCTCTCCAAAGTCCGAGACTTTCTGAATTCCAAAACTCTTCTGGCCCCGAGGGTTTCAGAGGAAGGTTGTGTGTCTTTACTGGCATCTGCTAGAGGAAACGGAGCAGTCATGACTGCTGAGGGAGGCGTGGATGATTCCAGGGGTCCTATTTTCAGACGGCCTCATCGGAACTTGTGGTCTCTCAAAAGGAGAGAAGACTTAGATCCGGGACTGTGTTGTAGACACGTGGAGTCAGGTGGAAGTGGTGGCGAGTGACAGTATTTGGGAAACCCCGCTGAGTCCTTTGGCCCAAGCAAGACTGCCTTTTGGGGCCCGCGGTCCAGCCGCTCCCCACCACCTACAGTGCTAACGGATGAGGGCAACACAAGAAGGTCACAGATGTTCGAGTGGATGTGCCTTCTTTTTATTTTAAGAAATAGGGTCATCAGGGGACACCTGGGTGGCTCAGTTGCTAAGCCTCTGCCTTCAGCTCAGGTCATGATCTCAGGGTCCTGGGATCGAGCCCCACATCGGGCTGAGTAGGAAGCCTGCTTCGCTCTCTCCCACTCCCCCTGCTTGTGTTCCCTCTCTCACTGTGTCTCTATCAAATAAATAAATGAAATCTTTAAAAAAAAAAAAAAGAAATAGGGTCATCAGAATTATTTTTTCATTGTTCATTTAATTTTCAGAAAAGGGATTATTTTATTTTAAAAAAAGTTTTTATTTATTTATTTGACAGAGAGGAAGAGGAAGCACAAGCAGGGGGAGCAGTAGAGGGAGAAGGAGAAGCAAACTCCGCACCAAGCTGGGAGACCAACGCGGGGCTCCATTCCAGGACCCTGAGATCATGACCTGAGCTGAAGACAGATGCTTAACTGACTGAGCCCCCCCAGGCACCCAAAAAGGGATTATTTTAAAAGGGAAAAGGAGGAACGCCTGGGTGGCTCAGTCAGTTAAGTGGCCAACTCTTGATTTCAGCTCAAGTCATGATCTGAGGATCCTGGGATTGAGTCCCACGTGGGGCTCCATGCTCCGTGGGGAGTCTGCTTGAGGTTCTCTCTCTCTCTTGCCCTCCCTGTCTCCCCTCCATGTTCTCTTTCTCTCTCTGTCTCTGTCTCCCTCTCTCTAAAATAAATATATAAAAGGAAAAAGGAGAACAGAGGTGAGTTACTAAAGTGGTTCTCAAACTTGGTAACACATCGGAATCACTTGGAAAGACTTTGAAACTACTGATTCATAAACCCAACCCAGCCCCACTGAGGAAGGAGTCTCTGCAGTGGTCCCAAGGCACCTAGAGTTTGCAGAGTGCCCCCATGTCGTTTTGATGTGGGGACAAGGTTCAGAACTACTATCTTAAAAAAATTTTTTTTTCATCTTTAAAGAGGGAGAAAGAAAAAGACCTTCTCCCTATTTCTGTAGAAGGAATGAAAGTGCCTCAGATCCAGAAAAACCCAAACAGGGTGAGGAGCACGCTTGGCAGTTCTTGGTTTAGTCACATGTGCTAACCACACAAAGGAAGTTTCTTTTCTGTGAAAACTATCAGTTTCTCTTTTATGCTTAGTGTTCGCCATCCTAGACCCATAAAACACTTCGCAGCCGATGATTTCATCTTTCCCATTCCTGAGGGCGTGGATGCGCCCTGAGTTTATAGACCGTCAAGGATGAAGGGAATGTCTGCTCTCCGTCAGAGAGAAAACCAGCTTCCCACGTACTCTCTGACGTGCTGGACAGAACGTAGAATCGATGCCTTGACGGGGAGCCAACTTCTTTCTCTTTCTTCTGCTGCAGCATCTGCACAATGACGTTTACCTTCCTCATCTGTATGCTCACAGAGTTTGGTTCGCTCTTGTTTTTGTCCAAGCCACCCCAAAATGAAGGCAGTGTCGCAAGCTAGTCTCTCTCATCTCTTCTATTAAATATGGCTCCGCAAATGCTTTCTCTTTGGTTCCTATCACCATGAGGGTTTGGTGTCTTTGTGGTATCTGACGGTTCTCTTCCTCCTCTGCCTGGGGGCAATGACCTGCCAAACAGGACCCGCAGTCTTCGAGTGTTGTCCAATCAGACATACCTTCTGAACCATCATTTTTCTCTCTCCCTTTGTATTTTCTTCTCCCTTCTCCCCCTGCAGGTCTCCTCCTCAGGGAGGCTGCCTTGATTTCCCAGTTTAAACCGGGTTCCATGTTCCTCAGGCCATCATGTGCTTCTCTTTGAGAGCTCTCGTCACAGTGTAACTCGATGTTTATTTAATGTCTATCTTCCTACTGGAAGTCAAGAAACAAGTCTGGCCTTTTGTTATTGTTGTTTTCTGGTTTGGCTTAGTTTTTGCTTTTCTTTTTTCACCAAAACATTGTCTAATGCTAACACAGAGTGGGTGATAAATACCTCTTCACCGAATTGATGAATTACATGCTCCAAAGACTCAAGTAGGCTGGGGCCATTGTATATGTTCACCCGAAGGTCACTATAGACTTCAAGATAAGGTGTCAGCGAAAGTAGACGTGACTAGCAAAACCAGAAAGCAGTAGACTGAAGGACGGGGATTCCAGGGAAAGGAGGCACACAGCAGGTGCCGTTATCATGGTGAAAACAAAAGCATGGAAACTGCGGAGCTTCAATCAGTGACTCAACCAACATGAACATTTATTGCAGAGCAGCACATGCTACATTTGGATAGTTGTGATTCAGAAGGGATACCTTGATGATGTTTTAAATGCTGTAGCAAATGCTTCATTGCAACTTGCTTTGTTGGCATTTATTTAAATGCCAGTAAAACTCTCTCCCATGGATATTAAATTTTATAATTAATCATTAATGAAGTCTTCTTTAATCAACTTTTCCTTAAGTATTTCAGATTCTTGTCAGGCCTATTCACTTCCCCTGTGAAGATCTAAGAACTGGTTTTAGGTGATAAATTGACTATGCTCTCCCCAAGCGCATTTTTCTTAAGCGTTTGAAAACATTCATCTACATTGATCTGAGTTGTGTGGTGGGGCCCAAGCCACAGTAAACACAGCCTAATGAGCAGCATCTGTCAACCCCTATGCAAATGATGTCAGGCACGCTCAAGTTCCTTGCATTTTTATGATAAAATGAATTGATCTATGCTATTCGGTGAGTCAGTCAGCCAACACTTGTGTGAGCGCCAACCACCAGTCACGTCTGGGAATAAGATGGCATAGACCATGCTATGATGTGATTGATAACACTGTGCCTGCCCTCGTGGAGTGGATAGTTCAAGTGAGGAGAGAGACATGAGCGCAGATAGGAGTTGTGCAGAGTTACAGCAGCGGTCATGGAGGCAAGTATAATTCACGGATAAAAGGCTGGAGTTTGGGATGCCGGGGGATCTGAGCAGTGCTCTGACTGGAGCTGCATCTTAAAAACTGAGTAAGGGGACTGCAGTGGGAAGAGTCACGGGGAGAAAGGGCGGCCCAAATATGATGAAGACACGGAGCAAAGACGCAGGGGCATGAAACAGCATGTTCGCCTCGGACATGCTGGTCTTAGGCATCTTGCAGGTCATTAGGGGGACCCAGTGGAAAAGGAAACAGGAGAGACACGTAGAGACTGGATCACGGAGGGGCTTGAGGGCTGTGCTAAGCAATTTGGATTCTATTCTCTTGGCAAAGTATGGCCTCTGGAGTGTTTCAAGGAAGGAGGGGTGGCTTGGTGAGATAAATATTTTAGAGAGTTCACTCTGGCAGTTTAGAGACTGAATTAGCCAATTGGAGCCCTAGAGACATTTTATTCATTTATTCAAATGTTTTTTTGTTTTGTTTTGTTTTAGATTATTTATTTATTTATTTATTTGACAGACAGAGATCCCAAGTAGGCAGAGAGGCAGGCAGAGAGAGAGGAGGAAGCCGGCTCCCTGCTGAGCAGAGAGCCTGATGCGGGGCTCAATCCCAGGACCCTGGGGTCATGACCTGAGCTGAAGGCAGAGGCTTTAACCCACTGAGCCACCCAGGTGCCCCTATTCAAATGTTTCTAAAGCATCTTTTAAGTGCCAGATACGTCCTAAGCTTTAAGAATACAGCAACGAACCAAAGAGACAAGATGTCTGCTCCCACAGAGCATTCTAGCAGAGACATACAGACAATAATCAGAGAGGTGAACAGATAAACAAGAAAAACGAAAGCTAGTGTCATGCACTGTGCAGATATGAAAACAGGCTGATGTGAGAGAGAGCAGCCAATGGCTATTTTAAATTGCATGGCTACGAAGACCTCTCTGAGCACAATCGGAATGACGAGGAAAAAGGTGGCTCTGTACCCTGGGGGCAGGCCCTTCCCAGCAAAGGATACAGAGGGTACAGAATCCTTAACACAGAAAGCTTAGCCAGCTCAAGAAATGGAAAGTAGGCAGCTGTACCCGGAGAATAGCAGCAAGGAGGTGAGGTAGGAGATGGGGTTGACCAGGTCCACCCAACTAGAGTTCAAAGGCCGTGTGACCCAGACATAGGAAAATGTGTTTGAATTTCATGTTGAAGGCTATAGGAAGTCACATATATAAGTCACTGCCTAGTTTTAGGCAGGTGAGTGATCTGTCCAGGTGTACATTTTTAGGTGATCCCTGCTTGCTTTGTGGAGGGTGGACAGGCACAAAGCCAGGTGAAGTCAGAAAGCGATTATAGTTGTCCTTGCGGGAGAGACTCAGGGGGATGAATGTGATGCTGGTGGAGACAAAAAGAAGCAGATGTTTGTGTGTGTGGAGGTGAGAAGCCTGGGTGATGGGTTAAATAGGGGGAACGGGAGACAAAGTGGCATCAAAGAAGACCGCTGAATGTGTGGCATGTGCAGCGAGTGGATGGCGGCAGCGATTACTGAAGGAAGAGCAGATCTGAGAGGAGAAAGGGGGGATTTGTGTTGGGCCATGTGCAATCCGACGTAACTCTTGCATCCAAGTGGAGGTGACAAGTTGGCAAAGGGAGTCCGTTTCTGGAGTTCCAGGGAGAAGTCAGAGCTGTAGATAAAATCACCCCCTTAGCTGTAGTTAAAGCCCCCCCAAACTGGGTGGGAGGGAGACGGTGTCCCTGGGGCAGAGAAGGGTGCCCAGGAACCAGCTCGGGCTGCTGAGCAGTTGTGAATACGGTTTTGAAAAGATACTGTAGAATCCTAGAAACCGGGAGAAGAGCAAATGGCTTTAGAATATGATTGGGAGTGGAAAGTAAGACACCGTTATAAGACACAGGGTCTCTTTTGCAGCAAGCTGGCTTGTCTGCGTCTCTTGACCATCTCTGAGACCTTAGTGCCATCAGAGTGTCTGTCCAGTACAGGGCACAGTGCAGTCACTAAATAGATCTTGCTGAGCCTAAATCTCAGGCAAGAAGCCTGGGCTGGAGATTTATACAGGCATGGGAAACTTCAGATTGAAGTCATGGGAGTGGGTGACTGAGATTGTGGGAGGTGGAATTCCTGCAGAGTGAGATCAAAGCCAAGGGCAGGCGGAATCCGGAAAGTAGCAGCATGTACAGTGTTGAGCAGTGGACACATGTAGGGACACCCAGCAATGGAAAACAGTAGGAACGCTCAGCCCACAGGAGCGGAGCCAGGAGGGCATCATGGGGGGTGGCGGGTGGGGGGAGCAGAGGGCAATGCTGCGGAGAAAGTGTCTGCCCGCAGATGCAGGGAATGGGAGAGTAAACGAGGGAATCTTGGTTGTAGTGGGGGAAGAAAAGGTAAAAGATCAAGAAAGTTAAGTGTGGTCATTCTTTCAGGAGACGGGGGTTACCCTGTAAGGAGTATAGAGTTTCAGTTTCGCAAGATGAAAAGAGTTCTGGAAATGGAGTGCGCAATAATGTGACTGTACTTTACACAACTGAGCTGTATCGTTTGAAACGTTGAAGATGGGGGCACCTGGGTGGCTCAGTGGGTTGAGCCTCTGCCTTCGGCTCAGGTCATGATCTCAGGGTCCTGGGATCGAGCCCCGCATCGGGCTCTCTGCTCAGCAGGGAGCCTGCTTCCTCCTCTCTCTCTGCCTGCCTCTCTGCCTACTTGTGATCTCTCTCTGTCAAATAAATGAATAAATCTTTTAAAAAAATTAAAAATAAAATATTGAAGTTGGGAAGTTTTATGTTATTTTGCCACAATTAAAGAAACTCTTTTTAACGCAGGTGAACAATAAAGGTAGAACAAGATCGAAGAAAAGGGACCTCCTTGTTCTGAAGCTGGAGCAAAAGAGGAGAAGCAGATGCTGAAGAGGATAAATTTGCAGACACCAGTGCAGGACATGGAAAGAAGAGAGTCCCTTAACCTCCCGTTTCTCGCTGAAGTATGAGGTGAGGTCATCGGTTAGGACAGGAGGGAGGGCAGGGTTCACTCCCGTGTCTGTTATCCACGAAATTTGAGGGAGACAGCATCGTGAGATGAGTTTGCATGCTTTCCCTCTCCTCTCCTGCTGGACATTTCCCCCGCAAGTGTGTAACGTGCTCTTATAGTTGGTCAAGGAGAGTAATGAATCTCATTTCGCACAGAATCCCCAGTCTTGTAATCGAGACTCTTCAGACTTCTAAGTCAACGTGCAATTTTTTTCTTCTCTGGTTACATAGTATCAGTAAGATCACAATTTCACAGACAAGTCATCTTTTTAAAAATATCTTCTTTATCTCATTCCAATATAGTTTACAGACAGGCTTTTATCAGTTTCAGGTGTAGAATATAGTGATTCTGTACCTGCATATGTCACGCGGTGTTCATCACAACCGGTGCGCTCCTTCATCCCCATCACCTGCTTCACCCCTCCCCCACCTCCTCCCCTCTAGTCACCATCAGTCTGTTCTCTGTAGTTAAGAGTCTGTTTCATGGTTTGTCTCTATTTGTCTCTTTTTTCCTTTGCTCGTTTTTGTTTCTTAAATTCCACATATGGGTGAAATCATATGCTATTTGGCTTTCTCTGATTTATTTTGCTTGGCATAATATTGCCTAGCTCCATCCACCTTGCAAATGGCAAGATTTCATTCTTGTTTATGGCTGAATAATATTCCTGTGTGTGAGAGAGAGAAAGAGAGAGAGAGGGATGTGTCCTTTATCCATTCATCTCTCTATGGACATTTGGGCTTCTTCCAAACTTCAGCTATTGTAAATAATGCTGCTATAAATATAGGGGCACGTGTGTCCCTTTGAATTGGTGTTTTTATATTTTCGGGATAAATACCCAGTAGTGCAATTTCTGGATTGTAGAGTAGCCTTATTTATAACTTTTTTTGAGGAACCTCCACACTGTTTTCCACAGTGGGTGCCCCACTGTGCCTTACCACGAAGGTGCCTTTCTCTCCACATCCTCACCAACACTGGCTGTTCCTTGTGTTTTTTATTGTAGCCGTTCTGGCAGGTGTGAGGCGATCCCTGACTGTGGTTTTGATTTGCATTTCCCCAATGGTGAGTGATGTTGAGCGTCCTTTCAGGTGCCCAGATGAGTAGTTTTGAGAAATTTTGTTGACAGCTCGCTTTGCAATCTCAGCATGGTCTTACAGGAATCTAGAGGAGTAAAAGAAGAATAATAGTAATTATATTTTAAATGTGAATTACTTAAGATATCTAAGAGTTGCTTGCATTTATTTTATGACATCAGAAAAGAAGTACTGATGAGGTACAGAAAATGTTAAAAATTCCTCTAGTGGAATGTCATGGCCCAGTGTTACTCTGCTGGCTTAGGAAAGCCACAAGAATAGAAACGGACAGATATGCCTGCACCTTGCCTGGCATTTAATTTATCCCAGTTCACATGTATGGTAATATCTTATTTCCTTGTCAAATTTTATATGTATCTATGTATACAGGCTGGAATTTTTAAAAGAGCACTGTATGTCTTACACCTTTTTTATCAAGAAAATGTTAAGAAGTGACTTTTTTGTATCATTCACAGATATATCGGTATATTTTCTAAAAGCTAGGAACTCGATTTTTTTAAACACAGCAATATCATGATTACACCTAAAAATTAACAATTCCTTAACATCATGAAGCATCCACTCAGCATTTAAACTTTCCAATATAGTTTGCTGGCATTCGAATGAGGACCCCAAAAAGCTCCATATGGAGCAGTTGGTTGTGTGTCCTCCGTGTCTCTTCTGGTCTATAGAGCCCCCTTCCATCGTTCTTCCCCCTGACCCGGCCTCTTCCTTTTATACTGAAATTGGACAGTGGGCCAGGAGTTACGCTAGATGCTTAATGGAGATTTTTCTGCTTATTTGTCAAGTAGCTATTATAATTACCTGATACAAAACCAGGAGGAAAGGGTTAGAAAAATGAATACGCTAGCAACGGCAGAACCGAGGTGAAACCTGCAGGTCTACTCAGCTCCAATGCCCATGCTCTTTCCGTCAGCTCTGGCCTCCTAAATCACTTGTACCGGGGTCCCCAAAGCCCAGGAGGACCTCCATTTAATTTTGAAATGCCATCCAAGCAAACTGGGGCCCAGGCATCCCAGAAATCTGGGTTTCTGTAATGAACGCAGGAAAAAGAGTGTCAAACCTTCTAAGCACCTGGTTATTTCCAAATTTCAGGATCTTTATAATTCCCACAAAAGCAACAAAAATTACTGAGATAGTAGCTGAGAGACTGCTCCCCCCTCCCACCTCCGCAACCACTCATTCTTGCCTTCACCTTCCAGTAGCAGCTTTTAGCTTTTAGGGCTCAGAAGGCACTGAAGAGGTTGTTGTGACTGGGAATGGAGGGTCACAGGAAACAGAAATCCAGAATGACATCTCTCATGTATCTCTGCTTGTCCCCTAGTTTGCAGAGCTGACCACTACTGAACATAAAGGGAATCAGGCAGACTTCATTTGTCTCAAAAGAAATTAATGCTTTAAAACCTTATAATAAAGCAAACTAAGTTTAAAGCACTTGCAGCCTCTCAGACAGACAATATTTTGATCAGCAATTGTGTGCTTGATCAAAAAGTCATCTCAAAAAAAATGAAGATATATCCAACAATATGTCAAAAAAACAAAAACACAGCTAACGTATTTGCAAATGTTTCAAGTAATAAAACAATACTCCTAGTACTATAAATGAGCATAAATTTACTTTGTATATTGATTTTTTTAAAAGATTTTATTTATTTGAGAGAGATAGCACGTGTGAGAGCACAGTGAGGGGAGGGGCAGAAGGAGAAGGAGAAACAGACTCCCCACTGAGCAGGGAGCCAGGTGAGGGCTTGATCCCAGGACCCTGGGATTATGACCTGAGTTGAACACAGATGCTTAACTGACTGACCCACCCGGACAACCCTGTATACTGATGTTTAAAACAGTCCCAATTTACTAGATTGCATGTAGAGCTTACCAACAATATAATCCTACCAATAATCTCCATATTTACTAGCATTATACTTACATTCAGTCTCCTAGACTTAGGTCTCTCAGTTTCATGTTACTTTTTGATATACATGGTAAATGCTAATTTTATGCCTTAACAAAAGTTGATTTTATTCCTGTATGTTCTCAAAGCACATTTAATGAGTCAATCTTTGGTAGCAGATTCAGTGTTAGATGCTAGACAGCAGAGATCTAATGATCGATAAAAACAAGGTTACTGCCATCAAGTGGCTCAGCCTGTAGAGAGCCAACATGAAAAGGAACAGAGAGTGTAGTGTGATGAGTATTGGGTGTGTACCATGATACAGGGGTGTGTGCAGTCCAGGAAGGCTTCACAGAGTAGATCATATATGAACCAATGGTAGGAAGACAATGGTGATGTTGTTGATCATGGTGATGGTGTTGATGGTGGGTTGATGATGGTGGTGGTGATGATGATGGTGATGATGGTATTGGTGATGATGGTGATGATGGTAGTTATGATGATGATGATGGTGAGGATGGCGTTGATGATGGTGGTGATGGTCCACGGTCATGGCGATAATGGTATTGATGATGATGGTGATGATGATGGTAGTTATGATGATGATGATGGTGATGATGGTAATGATGATGGTGGTGATAGTGGTAGTGATGATGGTGGTGGTGGTCCACAGTCATGGTGATAATGGGATTGATGATGATGGTGATGCTGGTGATGATGGTGATGATGATGGTGGTAATGGTGGTGGTGATAATGGTGATGATGGTGAGGATGGCGTTGATGATGGTGATGATGATGGTGAGGATGGCGTTGATGGTGGTGATGGTCCATGGTCATGATGATGCTGGTGATGCTGGTGATGATGATGGTGGTGATGGTGGTTAGTGATGATGGTGATGATGATGGTGAGGATGGTGGTGATGATGGTGGTGGTGGTCCACAGTCATGGTGATAATGGTATTGATGATGATAGTGATGATGATGGTGATGATGGTAATGATGATGGTGGTGATGGTGGTAGTGATGATGGTGATGATGATGGTGAGGATGGTGTTGATGATGATGGTTGTGGTCCACAGTCATGGTGATGATAGCAGTGTCATCGCTGAGCACTAGCAGGGGCTGTGCCTGTGCTATGTTTATATATTACCTCACTAAATCCTCACAACAGTCCATCAAGATCAGCTTTACCCATATTTGTGTAAAAGAAGTAACTGAGATCCAAGAAGTTAAGAATTTTACCTAATGTCATAAAAAGAGGTAGGTGAAATGAAAACCACCTACTCAAACTTCTCACTAAATCAAAGTTTCTGGTTCCAACAACAGCTTCTCATAGGAATCCTCTCAGCCTCCCTGCCCAGGAGTTTGTTGGCTGGACCGGGAGAGGGAGGCCTCCCAGGCAAAGGGGCAGGTACTCACCAAATCTTTGAAGTGAGGGACAGCAGTCCACATCTACCTCAAGGGAAGCCTGGTGGAGAGGAGAGAAAAATTATACTCCTTGCTGAAAGCTTGTTGTGATACAGATAGATACACTAAACTACATTTTACCTCTTTGCCACCTGACTCAAAATGAGAGCTGTAGGAAAACAAAGAGGCCTCCAAACACAAGCAAATAAAAAGGTTAATTCTGTTCAAAGTGTTGGGAATGGGTGGAGTGACCAATGGAGTTCATTTACAGTGAAATTGAAAACTAGATGTATTGTCCTCTGTCTTCTAAATGGCAAGGTACTTTCAAGCAGAAATAAATGACCAGGTTACCTGGTTTATTAATTACTTAATGTATTCATTCATTTGACAAATACCTCTTGGGCACCTCTATGTGGCTGACACTGCTGAGCCCTGCCAAGAAGAGGGTGAAGACCGTATGAAGCCTCCCTTGACTAGACGTGGTCGGAAGGAGGAGAGTGACCTCTCAGCAGGTTGTGGCAGGATGTGTGCATGGCGAGCACACGGTGAACACAGATTCCAGCGCGCTATGTGTCCTCCCTTCTGCAGACGGTCCAAAGGCAGGAATAGAAATATTGTCTTCAGTGTCACCCCAGTTCTGCAAATGCACAAAATGTAGCATGGTTCAAACTTAGAAGCTACTCGATTAAAAATTAGCTTCAGGAGGAGACAGAGTAAGGGGAATAACAGCGGATAAGAGCCAGTGGTGGATGACTTTTCAGAACCTAAACTCCTTTGTCTTTCTCGAAGCCTCTGCCTCCGTCCTGGGGCGCCTGTCATGTCACAATCAGAGTATATCACCTTTCTGTCCTTTGGGAATCGACCTTCATAGCAGATACTGCAGATAATACTGTGAAAAAATATATGCTTGGGGAAGAAAAAAAAAAAAAAAAAAGAATTAAACCGTGCAATTATTCGTGTTTAAAGGCTCCCATTTTCCCTCAGTTTTCTTCAGCTAAAAGCTACCTGGCAGGGTTTTGGATTTGAAGAGTAATAGCCAGAGGAGTCAACAACTGTTAGCAAAGTAACACTTAGGTAAAGTAAACAAATAAATAATCTGAAACTGAAATCGCAAGATGGACACACATGGAGGGCATTAAGCAGCAGAAGCCCACAGGGAGGCAGCCCGCCTTCCATGGAAGCAAACCGTGGTCTCGCTAGACGAATCACTGCATGCGTGGATATGGGGGGGGACGGGCAAGAGGACAGGGTATGAAGGACTGTGCCCGCTGCCAGGGTGCCGTGACCAGTGGAACCAAACATTCCCTAGGTCTTCAGCTTCAAGGATGCCTCCTGCTGGCCCCCTCCTCCTGTCCAGAGCCCTGCAAGTGGCACTGGCATCGTTTATCCTGCAAACCCCCATAGCCAGAGGGGTTTCCACATCAGACTCGCAGGGGAGGCGCCTCTGTATAGTGCTTCCCAAGGACACGCTGCTCTTACACAGATTTGACCTTGATAACCGGCTGGGTATGAAACCAGCCGAAAAGCAAAAGAGTGATGAATTCGAGTAAATCTCAGTGCTTCAGAGTTTATGGTTTGATGACATTTGTAATGAAACCATCTTTGCCTATTCACGCATCACTCCAGGAGTGTTCCCTTCTGGGTCACCATCCATTTTCCAGCACGTATAAACACAGTTTTATCTAAATTACCTTATAAAAATGTCTTCTCTGCACGTGACTTCCCCCTTCAGCTTCTCCGCATTTTTCTTTTCTCCTTTGTGGCAAAACTTCCTGAGTGATCAGACTGTTCACTGTGTCCTCCTCCAGCTCCATCACCACACTCGACCATCAGCACGCTTCTGCTACCACCACTCCCCAGATCTGCTTTTCCAAGGACGTGAATGATTGCCAGAGGACAGAGTCGATGCTCAGTGCTCATCCCACTTGATGGACCAGCAACGCTTGGTACGATCGATCACGTTCGACTTCTTAGAGACACTCTCCTCACTTGGCATTCATGCCCACACACTGGCTGCCTCGTTTACTGGTTTATATTTTTCTCCATGCCCAGTGCTTGACTCTTAGGCCCTCTCCTGTTTCTCCCTAGTCTCCCCTGGCATCTCATGGCTTTAAATAGATCATCTCTGTGTTGGTGACTGCCGGATTTATACTCCCATGCTAGACCTCCCCACCTGAGATCTAGGCTAATCCATCCAACCATCTACTCAGTAACTCCACTGGAGGTCTGAAACAATATCTCAAAATGAATATGCCCAAAATGAAATTCCTGATCTTCCTGCCTCAAATTTGGTTTACCCCACAGTCTTCCCCATCTCAGTCAGTAGCACCCATCCTTTCACCTGTTAAAGCCAAAATCTCAGCATCTCCTTAAAGTCAGAGTTTTTTTTTCTTTCTTTCCCATATGTAGAGGGACCCCAATAAAATGTCCTTCGAGGAGGGACCCAGGGCCACAAGTAAGGGTAGTATGAGGTAGTATGAGGATTAAATGAGCTAGTATTTGTCAGATGCATAGACCAGTACCTACGCATAGTGTAAGTGCTACATCGGTGTTGCGTAAGTTAATAAAATCCTTACTCCCTTTCTTTATCGCACACTGTCCCTCAAATCAGTCAGGAAATCCCTTTGGCTTTGCATTCAGAAAGTATCTGAAATTTGATGACTTTACACTCCACCCCTCCCTGCCACTACCACCAGAGAGCCCGCCACCACTACCTCTTGTCTGGGCTGTTACAGTAGCCTCTTCACTGATCAGGCCTTCCGTGACCTCTCTAACCCCATCTCTTAATATTCTCCTCCAAATTTACTCCACTGCCCTCCAGCCCCACCAGCTGCTCGCTGCTTCTTGAATACTCCAGACTTCTTCTCACCTCAGTGCCTTTGCACTGGCTAGCCCCTCTTCCTGGGATGCTGATGCCTCAGAGAGCCTCATGGCTCAACACTCTTCGATGTTGTGCACCTAGGAAAGCCCCCTCGGACCATTCCTATTTAAACTGACCTGTACACTGTACATACTCCCATAACACCCATATGAGTTCCTTGCCCTGCTCTATCTGAAGAGCACACATCGCCTTCAGAAACGTGTATGGGTTCCTGGCTTCACCCAGGGATCCCACAGAAAATCATGAGAAAGTTCCAAAGGAGTAAAGATCCACTGAATGGAAAGGATCAGTCGGGGTGGCTGGGTCCTTGCATGGAGAAGAATCGTCCAGGAGACTCTCCTGACCAGCAGCATATGCTCGGAACCCCGCCCACCCCACCCTGTGCCCACCGTGAGCCAGGGCTGACTGCTTGCCAGGAGCTACATCCCCCGTACCTCACCCCTGCTCCACCCTTTTTGCCGTCGTTCAAGAACCTCCTCGCCTGCTCAGCATATAGCCCAGAGGGAACAGGGCCTTGAACAGAGAGAACAGTAACAGCAGCACCTGTAGGACCGGGCAGCCAGAAGAGGAAAAACAAGCATAAGGCCCCAAACTAGCAGCTCCTTGTAAACAGGAACCACAGGAGAGGAAAGACAGCTTTAATTTTTTGATGACATTTGAAAAAAATAACAATAGCTCTTAAAGAAATTCCATCTCAATATGAGAAAAAAAAAAAAGGCTCGACCTCAAAAAGGCTCCCCCCACCTTTTTTTTTAACTTTACGTATTCCAGAGCTGAAGTGAAGGCGCTGTTCTCTGCTGGGGCTCGAATTGGGGCCTGTATGATCGAGCAAAAGATCGCTTCACACAGAAAAGGAAAAACACAAAGAGATGGAAATCATTATGAGAAATTTTTAAAAAGGGTTGGAGGACAGATGCAGAGACCTAACATGTGAATAATAGGACTTCCAAAGGAGGGAAAGGGAACAGATGCAGGAATGCATTGATTAAGGAAATAATAGAGGACATTTTTCTGGGTTGGAGAAAGACTCGAGTCTGCAAATCTGAAGGGCTCATGGAGTTTCAGACAGAACTGTTGGGGGAAGATTAAAAACAAGCAAACAAAACACGCTTGGGCATGTGGTGGGAGAACTCCTGAATTCAATCATTAAAAAAATGTATAGGACGTCAGACATGACAACTGTGTTATGCACAAAGAAGAAGGTCAGCGTGAACTGGGAGAAGACAGGAGATTGAGACGCATGGAATGGAGGGAGGAGGATCCCAGCCCCAAATCTTAGCGCTCGCTGAGAGAGCCCTGCCAGGGTCGGGGGAGACTCGGAGCTACTGTGCTGACACCCAGGGCTGCTTCACCCTTCGAGATTTATCCCGAAGTACTTCGGGAAGGACTGTAAGCTGACAAAATGCAGATCAGAACAGAGTCCAATGGGGCACAAGATGGCGAGGAAACCGTGTGAATGTGAGTCTCTGTCTCTATGGACATGCGCGTGCGTGTGTGTGTGTGTGTGTGTGTGTGTGTGTGTGCAGTTTTCCACCAAGATACATATATTTAAGTCTGAAAGGAGAATGATGGATGCCTGGGAATTTGTAAGGCCGGTGGTAAATGATGGTCATACAAGTAGAAGAAACGTCCTGCAAGGAAACCTACAAATGTCTGAGAGGACTAAACTACCTCATCGGTCCTTGGAAAGGAAGAAAGGAGCAAGTGGAGAAGAAAAACCTTTCTTAACCTTTTATCTGAGATAAGAGCAAGGGTGAAAAAGCATTATGAAGGTAGAAAAGGACAATTAGAAAATAAAACACTCTGATGGAGGGATATAGCTGAAACCTTGTTTTCCTATGAACCACAGAGAAAGGAGGGGTTCCGTAGAAGTGAGCAAACTTCTGTCAGTTCTGGTAGTATATAAATCTTATACTTGTGGTTCATTTGACTGGGCTTTTTTTTTTTTCCTTGTCATTTGCTTTTGCCAGTCCTTTTGTTGGTCTGTTTTTGTTTGTATACTTTATAAGTCTTACCTTTGGGGCCCATTCGGGCTGGGTCTTCTCTCTCTTTTTTTTTTCCCCCTCTCTCTCTATTTTTTTTTCTTTTCTCTTTCTTTTTGGTGGGGACTCCCGATGGCTCAGAAGCTTCCAGGGTGCACCTTGCCTGGATCATGGTTGATATATTCAGCTACACATCCCCTCAGCCACCTCTCACCAAAATGACTGGGGGAGGAAAACCCAACAGAGGAAAAATTCAGAGACTGGGCCTTCTCCATCAGAGCTGTTGGATATGGACATAAACAGTAAGTCTGAAAGGGAATTCAGGCTAACAATAATCCAGGCAATGGCTAGGTTGGAGAAAGCCTTTAATGACAAAATGGAATTGATTAGGGCAGAAATGAAAGCCACCAGGGAAGATGTTCACAATGATCTCAATGAGTTCCAATCGAATCTAAATTCTCTAACAGCTAGGGTAACTGAGGCAGAAGATAGAATTAGTGATCTGGAGGACAAACCGGTAGTGAAAAAGGATCAGGAGGAAGCCTGGAACAAACAGTTTAGAAGCCATGAAAACAGAATTAGGGAAATAAATGACACCATGACATTCCAACATCAGAATTATTGGAATCCCTGAGGGGGAGGAGAAAGAAAGAAGACTAGAAGATACAGTTGAACAAATTCTCCATGAAAATTTTCCCAGTCTGGCAAATGGAATCAGCGTTCGTGTCCTAGAGGCAGAAAGGTCTGCCCCCAAGATCATAGAATCTAGAAAGACCTCGAGACACCTGACTGTGAAAATGATGAATCGTAATTTTAGACAGGAGCTCTTGAAAGCAGCTAGGGCGAAGAGATTCCTTATGTACAGAGGAAAGCCCGTCAGAATAACGTCAGACCTGTCCACAGAAACCTGGCCAGCCAGAAAGGGCTGGCAAGATGTATTCAGGGCACTAAATGAGAAGAACATGCAGCCAAGAATACTTTATCCAGCAAGACTGACATTCAAAATGGATGGAGACATAAAAATATTTTTTTAAATAAAGCATAAACCCTGATTTTTAGTGGGGTATTTTAATAACTGCTTTTAGTACATAAAATTTCTATTTTTGTTTATGCCTGTGTTCAATGCAGTTGGCCTGTTTATGTTTTAATGTAGGTCCTCAGGCGCCATTAGTCTGAAGAGAAGAACGTCTGTAGATGTTAATAATAAGATTCCAGCCGGGTCTGCTTATCTTGAAAGCTGGTGATCTCTGCAGGACTCTACGGAAGGTCCCAGCCAGAGGATCCCAAGGCCCGTTGAGGCAGAGGATGGCGTGGGGGCTCCTGAGGGAATGCTCAGTCACTGTGAGCAGCGTGGCCTCAGTCTGGGCTTGGGGCTGACGGGCTGGTGCCTGAGGGGAGGGCCTTGACCTTCATGCTGCACCCCACCCCCATGCCTCCCAGCAGTGGAGGGAGGGGAGCGGGCATCCTCAAGGGAGCCCTGGGTTCCTCCCTATCCTCAGCTTTCTTCAGTCGCGACAATAAACACTTTCCGAGCACACTGTATGCATAAGACCCTGTTCTGGGCTTTTTTTTTTCTTTCTTTCTTTTTAGGGCACTTTTTCCAGACTTCCCTCAGGTCTGGTGAGTGAGCCAAAGTTCTAGGACTTGTGTGTGGCTTCCAGACGCTTCACTGTCCAGGTTTGTCTGGCAACAGTCCCTGCTGACCCATGACTTAGTTTCCGACAGGTGGAGGCCAAAATTAGAGCTAAGTACCAGATAGTGAGTTTTTAGGGAAGGTGAACCTACTCCATTCAGAAGGCTGTTCTCTGTCCTCATCTCAGCTCCTTCCTTGTTTTGTCTTTAAAGTGTCCTTTCGTTTCTGAAATGATGGTAGATGACAAGGTTTTTTTTTTCTTCTTCTTCTTAACAACTTAGTTGAATAATAAAAGATTGACAACCCTATGGCCCCCAGATAAATTAATGTATGGATGGGTGTAAAATGTATTGTCTATGAATCCCAGTCTTTGGGGACCTTCCCGTTCTGCATGGTTTCCTTTCTATAGCTCTAAGGGCTGTCCATGCCCCAAGGATACAGCGTTTCTGCGGTTGCTTTGTACTGCTTTCACACACACCTTGGCCAGCAATGGAAGGGGTCCAGTCATTCAAGGAGCCAGATTTACTCTGGTGGGACGGAGGCCCCATCACAATCCTGCCCCGGGAGGCCCAAAGAACACGCTACATTGCTAAGCATCTCATGCTTCCGGCCCTTTTTGAAATCCCTGCTGGAGTCTGTCCCCACATGACCAACTGATGTCAAAAATCTGAATACGTGGTCCCCCACATATTCCACTTAGGAAACTCGTCATAATCCAACATCATTCTGGAAGGAAAATTGTCAGATACACATAGAGCGATCATCACTAATGTGACAAAGTTGCCCTGAATCTGTCTTCAACATTCAAAAGGGAAAAGGATGAAAATTGACAGTTATAATTTTACCAGGATCAATCCAAAGACAGACAGGTACCGTCTTCATTTACATTATACTTTTACCTTCCAAAATTTCGAAAATGATTTCTGATGTTTTATCTCCATCATTTAGTGGTTAACATATTTAGAGTTTACTCTAAACCCAAGTTGAGTTTGGAAGTTTGGCTCATTCGACATGGCGCTTGCTTCCTTCCACCGCAGGAGACAGCGTGGTTTGGGGAAATTTGGTCTGTCTGACAGCAAGTATCTGAGTTTAAATCACGACTGAAAATTACTTATTAGCTGTGTTGCTTTCAGCAAGTTTGTAATCTCTCAAAGTCAAGTTTCACATCTGTAAAATGGGTATTATGGGACCAACACATAATTGTGGTGTATCTGGTGTGATATACTCAAGAAATGCCAGTCCTGTGCTTTAAAAATCCAGTGAGACTTCCAGTTTTAATTTTAAATGAACTTTCACAAGATACCTCCTTTTCTGCTTGAATTATTTAAAAAAAAAATGATGGGGAGGAAGAGTTTAAATTTGCTTTTCAAGTCTGTGAAGAATTACACAAATGAGCCTGGAGTGAAACGGTTTTGTGCCAAATGTTTTGCCTACTCATACCACCAAATACCCACAAATACGAACCACAGGTGGTCCGAGCCTTAAATTCACACCACTGTCTCTTTAAACAGTGTCCTTAGCACTCTGCTTTGGCACTGAATCACCGCTGACTCAGAGGTTTATAAATACTGCTACTTGAATCACTTGGAATTTTCTTCAGTGGTCCCCTACTTCCCTTTCTAAGTTTCGATTGGACCTGACCTGCGAAGGGAGTGATATCTGACAAGTTCACTTCCCACGTTACTGGGGCTGCTAAAGCTCTATGACGTCTGGATGCGTTTATAAAAGGGAACATTCTAAAAATAAGCTTAATATATTCTCATTCCATGCACTATATAACTGATGTAACTTGAAGACAGTAAGCTCCCCTCATCAGTTGTCGCTAACAGCTTACTAAATGTCAGAGAGAGATGGAAATGTTCTAAATCAGGACGCCACCCTTAATGCTTTACCTGATAAATTAGAATGCCTACATTTTTCTAGGGGGAAAAATGCTTCAGAAAGATAATGTAAGTATATAACATTCAAAAATCTATGCCTCATGTGGTGGAAATAGTTAAAAGGTAACACTCAGGAAAACAGCTAAGGTGCCGTGATGAGAGCAGCCAAAATGTGATTGCTGGAACATGAAATCCTTTCAGTAAGGGATTTATTTGAGGACTCAGGGCTGAGGAATTAGAGACAGAATGTTCGAGTCATCTCATCCTCTGTGCTCGCTGTAATGTATGGCAGCAAAGACGATCTGAAAATCTTTTGTATTGCTTTTGTATTACAACATTATTTGCAGTAGCTTTATTTTCCCAGGTTTATTTAAGACTTGTTTGCTTTTTTATATATTCATTATCTGATAGATGGTGGGGGTGGGGGGAAGGGAAAGGCCCAGTAGCACCCTCAAGGGCACAGGGAAGCCAGGGAGATAACATTTGGCCAGAGATAATCCACAAAATAAATTGTGTCTGGCAGTGAGTGGGAGGCATCTGGAGTGAAGCCGGTCACAGTACTTGATGGCTCTGACCTCTGTCAGCCACCCTCCAGGTGACCTGGGGTGTGAAACACGCTTGTTTGCACACCTACTCCTACTCACGCTGCTGCTCTCCTTTCTGTCAGGCCCGCACCTACCACTCCGGAGAGGTCGTGGTTAGAGCACTGTGCATGACAAGCCTCAAAAAAGGAGAATCCTTTCCATGGCCCAGGTAAGAAAGACTCACCTGGGTCCTGGGGAAGAGCCCCCTGGGCTGCTTCGAGGCCAGAGAAATCCTGAAACCGGGAATCGTGAGACACACTTGAGATGTTTGTTTGTTTTTCTGGAAGGCCTGCAGTCACCCTGAAAATTGAACACGTTGTAGAACAGACATATGTACGCTCGGTGGTGGCAGGAGTGACAGAGAGCTCTGCGTCATGGCCTTCTGGAAAAACCTCCCAGCTCGTCGCTGTACTGTTCAGTGTGGCTCTATCCCTCACTGTGCTGTTGAATATGTCGGGGGTGTCCACACGTGCTCCAGACCAGCAAAAAAATTCAAAATCAGATATTGTCCTCGCAGAAAATCTTCGTTGGCATTTTTACGGTAGCCAGAGAGGTCACCCTGTGATTGCAAAAGGAGAGTGATCCAAAAATCCAGCATCTGTAAGGAAGCCATTGGTTTGCGAGGAGACAAAGTGTTCCCTAATAGTTCATCAGATTAAAAGTCATAATTATGTGCCAGTGGATTGTGTTTGATTGGAAGGTGATAATCTACAGGACCCTGCAGATTCCAGGTCCTACGGACTTCTTCCATCTGGACTAATCAGAGGACGGATCTTAGCATTTGGCATCTGAGTGAGTTTGCAATCCTAAGTGACAGCCCTAAGGGCCACAGATTTGTTGATGATCAGCCAGCGTGTATTCTCTCGACTTGATTATTGTCTTCTGCTCAAGTAAAGTCATTATTGCCACTGAAAGCATTTACTTACCAGTAAAATGTTTACTCTTTGAAACAAAGGAGCACCCCCAAGTTTGGGCAATAGGAGCTGACTTGAATCAGTTGAAAACTGCATGAGCTAAGGCCACCTTGCTGAGGGGGACCAGAAAAAAAAAGAATTCTCAAAGGGATCATTCTGGCTCTCAAGAAGGAGATGAGCTGTGAATGATTTTTTTTTTTTTTTTTTTTTTTGCAAAAAATATTCTCTGTAATCTTCGCAATTCTAGGGAAGGTGATACTGGAACGAGTTTCAAACCCTCCTTCCAGAAACGGACAAAATTTAATACCAGAACCAAGTCCACCGTGCTGAAAGCGAGATGTCGCCCAGAGAGGATCTATAAAGTCAAGGAGAGATAGGATCAAAAGATCTCCCTGGAAGCTGGCGGTTCTCCCACCCTGGAGGCGGTCCTGACCGCAGGAAGCACCGCAGGCCTTGGCAGATCTCTCCAGCAATCCCGAAGGAGGAGGGTGAGAGCGAGAGGCAAAGCTGAGCAACCTACGGGACAGAGGTGGCAGGACCCGGGCAGAAAAGCAAACCGGGGGGATAACGGAAAACCTCACAGCGACTCAGCTCGCTGCTTCCTCGTTTTCTCGACAGCAGCCCCCATCCCTTCTGCCACGGAGAAGGAACCTTCCTAAGTTGGGGAAGAAGGCAGGACCCTCCACCCCCTCCTGAAAAGGCAAAAACATCCATGAGAAAGAGGAAGACCACTCCCGTGAGGACACTTTTTCTATAGGAATGAACCACGGCATGTAATCGCGTGGGATTACATGATGGGATTCTGCCAGATCTGTTTTCTCTCATCCAGAATTTTCTCCGCCAGACCGCTTCCTCCTGACGGATCAAAGTGCACTCCCCAATTAGAGATATTTGGGACACTCTATGTAGAGAGACATCCATCGCAGTGACAAGTCACTCTCCCAGTTCAGTGGGTAAAAGCCCCAGGGAAGATCTCAGAGAAAGCTGTGCCCATCGTGTGTATTTGGAGGCTGAACAAAAAAAAAAACGAGTGTAAACTATCTGCTGTAATTTCAGCGAAGAGTGGAAACACAACTTCCATGACACACCTCAGTCCCCTCCCTTCCTCAACCATGTGTGACCCTATTCCCTTCCCACCCTAGTGAGGCTGCGGAACAATCCAGCTCATAACCTTATCCAACACCCAGCACTCTGGCTATCTACGCGAGGATTAAAAATAAAAACAAAACAAAACAAAAAAACTAGACTGGAGTCAGACATCTTCTCTGCAGCATTCAATGCCAAAAGTAAAGGGAATCCCATCATTTTTCTTATGTCTCCTTTTTTACCTTTATTAAGTTTTTAATTTTAATTTCAGGTACAGTTTATGTACAGTGTTCTATTAATTTCAGGTGTACAATAGAGTGATTCAACAATTCTATACATTACTCAGTGCTCTTCTTTTTTTTTTTTTTATTAACACATAATGTATTATTTGCCCCAAGGGTACAGGCCTATGAATTGTCAGGCTTACACACTTCACAGCACTCGCCATAGCATATACCCTCCCCAAGTCCATACCCAGCCACCCCATCCCTACCCCCCCCACCCCCAGCAACCCTCAGTTTGTTTCCTGAGATTAAGAGTCTCTTATGGTTTGTCTCCCTCCCCGGTCCCATCTTATTTCATTCTTCTCTCACTTCCCCCACAACCCCTCACCCTGCCTCTCAAATTCTTCATATCAGTGAGATCATATGATAATTGTCTTTCTCTGGTTGACTTATTTCGCTTAGCATGATAACACTCTAGTTCCATCCATGTCGTAATTCTTTAAAGTAGAAATAATCAATTATAGGGGCGCCTGGGTGCCTCTGTCGGTTAAAGGTCCAACTCTTGGTTTTGGCTCAGATCATGATCTCCTGGTCCATCAAGACCACCTCCCCTCCCTCCATTCGGCTCCCTCAGCCCCTCCCCCTACTCATACTGTCTCTCTCTCTCTCTCTCTCTCTGCCTAAATAAATAAATCTTGAAAAGAAAGAAATCATAAATTCTAAAAGACTACTATTTTAACAATTCAGTAATCATCCAGGAAGAACTCCCAGAGGATACTAAGAAAAACCTGTGAAATGGAAAGAAATATTCTCTCTGATAAAGTCTTCACCTTAATAGCTCTCAGTCATTAGATATTTCATTTTAGTAACCTGAGAAAGTTTGTACCTAAGGATTTAAAAGAAATCAATGGTGAAACTAAATATGGGCTTTAATCCACAAAAGTACTGGAAGAAAATTAAAGAGGAAAACCACAAACATTGACTGTATCAAAATAGAGAACAGAAGCAGTGAAAAGACAGAAACGTGAAATAAAAGAAGTAATAAACCTATCTGATAAAAATAAATGTGAAGGAAATAATCTCATTATTAAAAGAAGCGATTTTTAATTGGGTCAGAAAACAAAATCTAACTCTACTTTGTGTGTGAAGAGATATACTCAAAAGTAACTCAGAAAAATTAAGATAAACAATGGAATAAAGATACATTATGTCAAAATTCATTGCAAAAAAAAAAACAAGTTACAATGCAAACATCAAAGTAGAACTTAAGGAAAAAAAAATGAAATATAACAGAATCACTTTTGTTAAGAAGTGCAAATTCACAAGGAATGTTATGGGTCATAAATTGATGTGCCCAGTAACATGCCATAATAAATATCATTTAAAAGTTTAAAAATAGATTACAGCAGATGTGACGAAATTAATGTAATTAGTGCATTCCTAAAAGATTAGGTCAATAAAAATAATCAATAATAAAATCACTTAAATTTAAGTCTTCATATATGCCACATTTGTAGAGTACGGCTCCCTTCCAAGCTGCCATGTTACATGCACAGAATGTTACCGAGTGTTGGACGGTAACGGAAGTCTGGACAATTTCAAACCACTGAAATGGTACAGACCCTATCTGACCATAATGCAGAAATAAATTAGAAATAATCATTAAAAGGGGCGCCTAGGCGTCTCTTGGTTAAGTATCTGGCTTCGGCTCAGGTCATGATCTCAGGGTCTGGGAATGGAGCTCGGCATCGGGCTCCCTGCTTATCAGCCAGTCAGCTTCTCCCACTCACTCCACAGTGCACCTGCTTGTTCTCTCTCTCTCTCTCTGTGTCAAATAAATAAATAAAATCTTAACAACAACAAAAGGCTCATTGAAAAAAAAAAAAAGCAAATCTCCAATTAGTTAGAAAGTTTAAAAGGAAAAAAATGGAAAGGAGGAGGGGAGAGAGGGAGAGCAGGAGGGCATGCTGTGTAAAGAAGGAACATCTGTTTACATAACTCTTGGGCCAAAGAGGAACTAAAACCTGCAACTGGAAGTATTAATTATAACATAATGTTAATTATAATATGGATATTAATATAGTGAGACATTATATATGAAAATTTATGAAATACAATTCTAGGTCTTTTCGTAGAAAAAACACATAATCTTACTTGCTTTCTTTAATTACTTCTCACCATTTTTCCCTCTTTATTCATTTTGAATG
Organism: Lutra lutra; assembly: GCF_902655055.1. Taxonomy (NCBI): domain Eukaryota; kingdom Metazoa; phylum Chordata; class Mammalia; order Carnivora; family Mustelidae; genus Lutra; species Lutra lutra. The sequence goes on from NC_062287.1 coordinate 7,102,075, forward strand.
TCTGTTTGAAGGACTAGGACAACGAGAGAAAAGATAGGAAAAAATGTAGCCAACGTGAGATACAGATAAATCACCGGAGGAATTTTTTAGCATGGCGGGACTCGATCATGTCCATTGTGGCCAGCTTTGTGGGTCTCCAGGTTAGTGAGAAAATGATGTGAGGTTTTATGATCCAGGTGGTCACAGCTCTGGAAACAGACTTCCCATGTCCTAATGAAGGATGAATTTTGGAAGCAGCCAGCCATTGTTCCAATCTCTGTGACTACATGAAGCAACCCACACAGAGCTCTCCCTACATACCAGCCCTGTCTGAAGCACTTTTCATGTATTAATTCATTTAATCCTTACCACAAACTAAAGATACAATGCAATGCCCCAATGTAAGCTTCTTTCTAAGTGCTAAATTGATTTATTACTGAAGATTGTATTCTCTGCCCTCCCCACTTCCAGTTTATAAAAATGTGTGGCCCTTTTCTAATCTTGTAATTAAATAATCACCCAGCGAAGCATGTCATGTAATCAGTAAGCCTCCTGTTTTTCTAGAATGTCCTCTATTTTTCTAATATATCCACCATGTGTTCCTTAAAGGACCATCCCAGATCCTCTCTTGTTGTCTAAAACTATGAGAAAGAACCAAGCTTATTAAAATTGTCTTCTTTAGATTTAAAGAACATAGTGTTTCCCTTTTAGGTGATGTTCAAAATTTTTCCCATGTGTGATGATAGAGATGAATCAGGGTCTTGACATATGTTCAAATAATAGGGCTTTTCCTTTTTAACAATATACTTACGGGGAGCAAAACCAAATAAATAGAGCCAAAGGATGTTAAAGGCAGTGTTCAGTTCTGACACACTGTCGCAGCTAACCAAGGAGCCACTGCGATGTTATTTCACAATGAATCATGTTTTAATATTTCACAGAAAATTATTAAAATTAAAAATTAGATGAGTATAGCTTAGCAATCAAAAATCGTCCTATGAAGCCTGTACAAAATCAGCCTGAGAGGTCACTGCAAACTCTCCTAGCTCTCTAAAGATAATTAGTTTCTTTTGAATAATGCTTAAAGGAAAATCGTCCTTTAGCTCTATGAGTGAGTTAATCTCCTGGGATTCTTTTTCCCCCCAAACAGGAAATTTCTCTGAAACTCTATAGTGCAAAACTACAAAAAGAAAGGGGAAAAAAGAATCTTAAGCTAATGAACAAATAAGAAATCGAAATTGCCTTGTTCATTCAACTATATTATCCCTTATTATGTCTAAGACCTACCATGCTTTAATTTTTTACCAGCTAGAAATGAGAGGAGAATGCTTTTAATAGAAGTTGGAAATGCACAAATTTGGGTGCTCACCAAAGCCCAGTATGAGCACATTCTGCAGACAGTGGAGTGGATTCCATAAAATGGACCCTCCTAGGCTAGTGAAGAGGCCCTTAGAGACCGAATAAGGGTCTGTCTTGCTCCAGCATTTTACCCTCCTTCATATCCCAGCATCCATTGAATATCAATAATAAGGTTTCCTGGTTAGTACATTCATTCAACATACATCCTTCGTAATGATTTCTGTTTATTATTCTTGCTACAAGTGAACTATTTGTTATAGTGGTGGTGGTGGTGGTCATTGTATTATTGTTAATCATTAGGAAAAGAGTCGTTTCCACTCTCAGAAGGACTACATCCTACCTAGGATCTCTTCCTGGTTACTCCCAGGGCTCCCCTTCCCTGGAGCAAGGAGCATTGTTGCTATTGCTGGACAGAGTCAAATGGGGAGCTTCGAAGTCCTATAAAATGGAAAAGGCGCCATATCTTAAGAAGACAGATCGTAACCCTGAATTCAGTGTAGCAAATGAAACCACACCCCTAGAGTCTAAAAATATGTCACTTGAACTAGAGGATCTGGCCTCCCTGTCCTCTGAGGGGAACTCTGGAAATGAGACACCCCGCGCACGAGTGTGGTGGGAGGACCGACCACAAGACCAAGAGTGCTCGCCAACTTCAGCTGCATCCAGTTGGTCTTATTCTATATCAGGATTGTGGTGTCTTTGTGGGGACCTATGACAAATATGCTTTTCCAGAAAATTTTGCAAACACAGTCATTGAAACGATGACATGTATGAGCTGGCAGAGGAGGATGCAAATACTGTGAAGAAAACGTAGAGTTTTCTTAATAAGAATGTTTTGGTTAGAACTTCCACTTCTGGCCATGAGAGATTAACGGGCTCGAGAATTACCCTCCCACCCTCCCACCACAAACTAGAACACTGGACCAAAAACATAACAGCAGCAGCAGCTTCAGTATTGAACCACCGGTAGCACCGCACGGTGGTGTCTTTGAGAAAGGAGACAAACGGGATGAGCCCTGCGGTTACCTCAGCTGTTAGCCGGGAGACAGTTTCTGGAGAACAGCGCAGGGCGGGGAGGCCAGGCAGGACCCAGAAACGTCCATGAGTTGAGGAAACAGGTTGGGCTTGGGGACTTTGAAAGGGCCAGAATTTACAGGGTAGAGCACTGGAGAAGAGGGAGATGTGCAGAGAAAGAGCACCAGAAATCTGCCTGGAGTCTGCTTGAATTGTGGACTGAAAACCAGTCTTCACAAGCAGTGGATAAAACTCCACAAGGCCCAAAAGGGTTAACTTCTGGGGAACAAGTAATTACCAGGCAACTTGAAACAGGACAAGTCAGGAGCTCATACAGGACTGGGACTCAATCATTCAAGTTCCCAAAAGCCAGAGTAAAGAGATGCTGATGAATGCAGGGGGCATTCAGTCAAGGTCCCCCAGAGCTTCTGCCTCTGGGATGATTTTAAATTTTAAAAACCTACTCCAGATATTTACAGTGAGGAGTTTAGAAACAAGCCTCAATCTAATCTGCATATAGCTTAATTGTATGCTAGAGTGAAGTCCAACCCTCTTCAAAGAAATACAATAAAACCCAGCACGCAATAACATAAAGTTCACCATGTTCATCGTCCCCCCAAAATTACCATAAGAATAAACATAAGGAGCAGGAAAAAATGTGATTCACAATGAAGAGAAAATAAGTTAATGGAAATATAACAAAAATAACAGAGATGATAGAGTTAACAGGCAAGAATACTGAAATAGATGTTACAAATATCTTCAGTATGCTTAAGGGTCTATAGGAAAAGATGAACATGTGAGAATTTCTAGATGGAACTTCTAGAGATGAAAAATAAAATATCCATTTTATAGGGTTAATATCAAATTAGATATTGCAGAAGGAAAGTTTGGTGAACTGGATGATATAGCAAAAATTTATCCAAAATGAAACAAAGAAGAAGAAATGAGGGAAAAAAATTGGCCCCTGAGTGACATGGGAAGATGTCTAAGAGTCTAACACACATGTGTTTGAAGAAATGATGGCCACAAGTGTTCCAAATTTGTTCAAAACTGTAAATGCATATCCCCGAGAGTTTCAACAAACAGCAAGGTACACACACACACGCACACACACACACACACACACACACACACACACACAGAAAACACCAAGGCACAACAGTCACATTACTGAAAAACAACAACAACAAAAAAAAATCCTGCAGTTACCTTAAGAAAATAAAAAGGCACCTTACATAGAATGAAACACTATTAAGAATTTAAAAACTATGCAAGCCCCCAAAATTGTATTAATATCTACTGCAGTTTAACAAATCACCCCAAAACCAGTGGCTGTCAACCAGAAAGACCGATGATGTCTCACAGTTTGGGTGCATAAGGAATTTGGGACTGGCTCATTTAGGCAGCTCTTTGAAGGCATCTCACGAAATTTCTGGACTGTGGCTGGAGAATCCACTTCCAAGGCATCAGTCTCCTGTCTGACAAGCTGATTGATGCTGACGAGTTTCTCTCTCTCCACGTGGACCACTTGGTGAGAAGGCTTGAGATCCTTGTGTCATGGCGAGCAGCTGTGTCCAGAATGAATGTGATAAGAGACCCAGGAGCAAGATGTTCTGACCATATATATAGCCAGTCCGAAAAGTGACGGACATCCGGCAGTTTCAGTCATATTCTGTTGATCACTTGGTTAGCCCTGATTCAGCGGGGGTCAAAGCTGCACAAACACGGGAGCACCAGGAGGTGAGGAACCTTGGTGGCCATCTTGGAGGCTGGCTGCCATAACCAGAGAACATTTTTTGAGTGCTTGAGAGAAAGAAAAAAGCCCCAAAACATCAACCCAGTACTTTATATGTGACAAAATTTTTCAAAGATAAAGCCAAAATAAAGAATCTATCAAATAAGAACTATGAAAATTGCCACCAGTGAACTTGCACTGCAAGAAATATGAAAGAAAGTGCTGCTGACAAAGGGAAAATTGCGCCAGATGAAAACTTGATTCTACCCAAAGGAATAGAGAGTGCTGGAAATGACAAATATGTAGGTAAGTGTCGAATACATCTTTTCCCTCAATTTTATGTTTACATAAAAGATAATTGACCACTTAAAACAAAAATTAACAATAATGTATTGGAACTTATCATGTATTTAGGTGTAAGAGGGTAGGACAGCAGTACACAAAGAGTGGAAGGAGAAAATGGAAATGCACTGTTGTCTGACCTTTGTGTTATACGTGAAGGGACGTGGTATTTCATGAATTCGCACGGTAATAAATTAAAGATGTATATTGTGGGGGCACCTGGGTGGCTCAGTGGGTTAAAGCCTCCACCTTTGACTCAGGTCATGATCCCAGAGTCCTGGGATCGAGCCCCACATCGGGCTCACTGCTTGGAGCGGGGAGCCTGCTTCCCCTCTCTCTCTGCCTGCCTCTCTGCCTACTTGTGATCTCTCTCTTTCTGTCAGATAAATCAATAAAAATCTTTAAAAAAAAAAAAGATGCTTATCGTGAACATTAGAACAACTGCTAGAAAATATGTATCCGAGTAAATTTCAGAAGAGGTTTACTTGAGATAAAAAGGGATATTTCATCATAATAAGTCAATTCATCAAGAAGACAACAACAGTGTCAGGCATGTGTAGATTTGATAAAATACAACCCTGAAAGCCAACCAAGCAGAAGTCTACAGACGATGATGGAGAAATACACAAATCCCTCATGTCTAAAGTTAAGAAGCCTCTAGACACTGTTGGTGAGGACGGGAAGCAACTTGAACCATCACATGCCGCTAGTGAGAACGTAATAAGGTACAACTGCTTTAGAAAACTAGTGGTTTCTTAAGAATGTCTCTGGGTTCAGGATGCCTGGGTGGCTCAGTTGGTTAAGGTCTGCCTTTGGCTCAGGTCATGATCCCAGGGTCCTGGGATCGGGTCCCACATCGGGCTTCCTACTCATCGGGGAGCCTGCCACTCCCCTTGCTTGTGCCCAATCTCTCTCTGACAAATAAATAAAATATTCTTTTTTTTAAAAGATTTTATTTATTTATTTGACAGACAGAGATCACAAGTAGGCAGAGAGGCAGGCAGAGAGAGAGAGGAGAAAGCAGGCTCCCCAAGGAGTGGAGAGCCTGATGTGGGGCTCAATCCCAGGACCCTGGGATCATGACCTGAGCCGAAGGCAGAGGCTTTAACCCACTGAGCCACCCAGGCGCCCCTAAATAAAATATTCTTTAAAAAATTTTTAAGGGGCACCTGGGTGGCTCAGTGGGTTAAGCCTCTGCCTTCGGCTCAGGTCATGATCCCAGGGTCCTGGGATTGAGCCCCGCATCGGGCTCTCTGCTCGGCAGGAAGCCTGCTTCCCCTCCTCTCTCTCTCTCTCTGCCTGCTACTCTGCCTACTTGTGATCTCTCTCTCTGTCGAATAAATAAATAAAATATTAAAAATAATAATAAATAATAATAATAATAAATTTTTTAAAAAGAGAAAAGAATTTCTCTGGGTTCCTGTGGCCTCGATGGCCAAGTCCAGGCAGACGTAGTCAGCTGGTCGGCTAGCACCTGTCAAGGACACTGTCACAGAGGAAACTCTCCAGAAGGAGGAACACGGGAAACTTGAGAGAAGACAAATCCAATCTCTAGAGATCAAAAAAGAGATCAGTGGTTGCTTGGGACCAGGGAGGGAGGACTGGCTGGGAAGAAGCATGAGGGAAGCTTTTGAGGTGGTGAGTCCGCTTGTCAAAGTTCATCCTACTCTAAACTAAGAGCGGGCGGCTCACACTGTCTGCAGAGTGTGCTTGAGTACGATTTATTTTTAAAAAACACTTTGGCCTCATCGTGTGTCTGGTGTATGTTGTAAATACAATTTTCAAGGGTTCCTGAAATTAGTTTGGCACCTTAAATAGATCAAATAACTTCTGTGTGTCTCAGTTATTTAGCAAGGTGAAGTAAAAGTCATCTGCTTAAATTATACTAAAAATCTGAGATTTAACACACCTACATTGCACTCTTTGAAAAAGAGTTTTATTTAAAGATGTATGGGTGTTGCCTGTAACTTTCAAATATGAGTTTGCTTTTAAATAAACGTGTTTTTCTGCTGTAAGGTGCTTACAGATACTCCCTTATAAAATCTTAAAGGAAAATGAAACCGGGACAGACAACTCTACGCAATGTTCTAATCTGAGCAACAGCAACAACAACAAAAAAAAACCAACAATAATCCTGGTAGAAAATACCAGTCCCATTAAAGTGACGTTTCATTCCTAATAAATTCAAAAATGCTATTATGAGTATGGAAATCTCCCCAAAAGCTCAAGTTCTATGAGGAAGTGGGTTGAAGAAGGGCTGAGTTTCCCCATTTACAAGGAGAAAGGGCAAATGCTCAGAGATCAAACGAGCCACCCCAGAGGTACTTCTGAGACCGAGCACGTGGCCAGCCTGGACAGGGGAGGGAGGCAGGACGGGTAATCAACATGCACAAGCTGTATTCTCGCACACTAGGCTGTGTGCTCCTCTGTGTGCGGGTTTTGCCTTTAGCGGCATTACTTGGTGGCAGTTAAAACCCTGGGGAATCAAATCAAATCAAATCAATAAAGTGCTGGAGAAAATCTACATCACCAAAGAATGTGACTTTCACCATACATGGGCACCATTCTCCAATTTACCGATCGTGACTTACAGAAACAGGTGTCATAGTAGAGACTAGAGTGTACTTTCTTGTGTAATCTTTGAGCCCAAAAGTCATTTTTCTTGGGGAGTCTTTCCCTGCCTTCTTGCCCCAGGCCAGGGCAGACCCAGCCAGGCTCACATTCCCGGAGCTGTCCATACTTTTCCCTCGTGTTTATGTCCTTGTTTATTACCTTTCCCCTTGGATTATCAGTTGTCATTTTCCTCACTACTGTCCCCCAACACCTGCCATAGTGCTAGGCTCAAGCGCTGGTCTAATATTGGGTGACTGAAAGAAATAATTAATTAATTATCTGTTAAGACGCCCTTAAAGGAAAACCTTACTTGCCCTCAGCTGTGGCAGTTATATAAACTTTACGATACTGTTCTTTTTCCTTATGCTTTTGTTTTCTTTGTGTTTAAAATAAGAGACGGAAATCCCGGATTATGTATGGATCTACCCAGTGGGTGTCAGTGATAAGGAACGGTGGGAAGACACAGGCAGAAAGATCATGAGCTTGAAAGATGAAGAGAAAAATAATGGTCCCTGCGGCTGCCAGATTTCGGTTGTAAACGATTGTCAAGTGAGCCTGCATGGATCAAGGTAAGTTACCTGACTTCACCTGTCAAACCCATCCTTCGGGCTGAATTAAGAAAGTCATTGAAAATAATATTATTACAATGATTTGCTTCTGCAAAATTCACTTGGTGATTTACCATCCACTTTGGTTTTCATTGTGAATGGCACTAGAGAGGATTAGACCACAACACTCTTACAGCTTTGTAACAAGTAGAGGGAGAAAGGAATCAGATTAATAAATATTGCTTTATTTTTCCCCTCCAAAATGCTATGCCATTGTTCTTTCCTCAAAATTCTACAGAGTACTGAGGTGCCTGGCTGGCTCAGGTGGGAGAGTTTATGCGACTCTTGATCTTGGGGTTGTGAGTTCGAGCCCCACATTGGGCGTGAAGGCTACTTTAAAAAAAAAAAAAAAAAGATTGTTCCAAAATTCTACAGATTATTGAGGTTTAAATCACCATAGAATCCACTGATGAACAAACTAAGGCCCAGAGAAGCTACTTAGGGTCCTGCCTAAGGCCATGTGATGACTTTATGGAAGATCTGGGGTAAGAATTCAGACGGTCAGACTCCCTGTTGAGTGAGTTTACTTGATCGTGAGTCTCCTCTCTTCGTAGGGAGTTCTGCATGTCTTCCTCCTCTCTCCCCTTTCTAGAATTGGGTTTTGATTTCTGAAAATCTGCCATAAACCACGCCAGCTCGATACGAAAATCCGATGCTTGTTTCTGCTCTTTTGCCATTTGCCAGGTTAGTTCTTCCACGTGCGGAAGGTGAAACACAGGAAGCTCGTACCCAAAATGCACACCACAAAAACTGTCAGCCTCAACGAGGCTGTCACGGGGGGAGGGGTCAAAGAAGTTGTTTTGAACATATGATTTAAAGTCATAGTTAACCTAGGGCAAAGTCATGTTCCTAAATTCCAGAAGTTCCATCACTCTTCAAGAGACGTCAGCCTAGCCAGCTGGGGAGCAGTTTTTTTGCCTCCAGATGTGGCTTAAGGCTTGGGAACTTGTCCAAGATGTTTTGCCCGACGACTGGCGAATTGGATCCAGGGAGGGCACCTGTGTCAGGTTCCGAATTAAAGGTCCTAAAGTAACATAAACTCAGAACCACACAGGTTGAGGCTCCGCTCCAAAGTAAGATGGACAAGGGCACCTGGGTGGCTCAGTGGGTTAAGCCTCTGCCTTCAGCTCAGGTCATGATCTCAGGGTCCTGGGATCGAGCCCCACATCGGGCTCTCTGCTCAGCAGGGAGCCTGCTTCCCCCTCTCTCTGCCTGCCTCTCTGCCTGCCTCTCTGCCTGCTTGTGATCTCTCTCTCTGTCAAATAAATAAATAAAATCTTTAAAAAAAAAAAAAAGTAAGAATGCATTTGGAAGATGAGCACTAACTGGGAGGAAGGATGCCTCGTGGTTCTGAGCATGAACCCTGACCCACAAACCCACTGTGTTCCAGGTCCAACTGCTGCTCATGAGAACCTCTCTTTTTGGGCGAGTCATTTACCCTCACTGTACCTCCATTGCCGTAGCTATAAAACGAGGGTATTGAAAGCACTTCCGTCACAGAGCAGTGGTAAGGGTTAAGTTAACTGGTATTTAATGCATTTGAAGCACTCCCTGAGGCCTCTAATTACCATGTCAGTGTTTGCCCAATAAAATGATCTCCCTGACAGCATTTAGGGGACCTCTGTTAAGGAAGTCCTTTCTCTATAGTTTCTGAAAGTGTAGCCTGTGATCGTGGTTCCTCACATGGGGGTGACAGTTTGGAAAGGGTGCTCCCTGTCCCACCTCAACACACAAACGAATGGAAGCCTGGCATAGAAAACCCAAAGCCTGCCTCACCGCACTTAGGCGCCAAAGCTAATCTCTTAGGAAAAAATGAAAGAAAACAATCTTTCAGAATAAAACAAAAACCAGAAGGAATGAGGTCTGCACCTAAGAGATGAGTTAGGTCCTCTATTCCAGCACTATCCCTGATGAGAAATTGGGGCATTAATTCCTGTCCCCTGAGTCTCCCAGATGTACTTTCAGGGAAAGGTAAATTGCTTTTGCCTTAAGGCAAGTTACCTTCACAGACAACTGAGCTCATTCGAAGAAGGTCATCTGAGCTGTCCATCCGTGGGAGAGGCTCCTAGTTGACATTCACTGAATAAACACATAATAGCAAATATATATTATGCAAGCGTTTTACATTTACTTAATTTACATACAGTATATACTTTGTCAAGCATTTTTCTAAGTGCTTTACAATAATTCTATAAGGTTATTACTGATCTTATCTCCACTTTATTTTTTAAGATTTTTTTTATTTACTTGAAATTGAGAGAAAAATTGAAAGAGAGAGAGAAAGAGAGAGAGAGAGAAGCAGACTTCCCGCTGAGCAGAGAGCCTGACGTGGGACTCGATCCCAGGACCCTGGGATCATGACCTGAGCCAAAGACAGACACTTAATTGACTGAGCCACCCAGGGGCCCCAATTTTATCTCCACTTTAAAGATGAAGGGTATGAGGCACAGAGAAGTTTAAAATGTTTCCTAAGGTCACACATGGAACTGGGATTCAAACCTGCACTGGCCCTAGAGTCCATTCATGGAGCAGTTGTGCCGTGAACGGATCCAAGGCACAATTCAGAGGGACAGTGTGACAGCCGTAGCAGTCGGCTGCTCCGATCTCCGCTCATTCGCACGGAGTTAAGGAACTGCAGGCTGCAGTATTTCGGGGTCCACAGATTGGGAACAGACGCCACCCTCTTCCCAGGCAGGCCCCTGCCAACGACCACAGATGAGGATGGGAGGGTCTGTCTGCTTCTGCCCTCAGCAGGACTCCTCTAATCGGCAAGCTTTACAGCTGTAGCAGGAGCGCCTTCTGGGGCCGGCAGAAACTGTCCCTTCCCTTCCTACCCCCCAGGGAACCTCTCGCACTCCTAACTCTGCCAGAGGAAGCAGCCGGCATTCCCAGGCGAGTGCCTGACTCAGAGCTCACCGGTAAGGGAAGAGGACGCAGCTGTAGTAACAGAAACCTGAACTTGAAGGCGAGGCGTGCAGACCCAACGCGCCGAGTTGTCTGGCTAGACGTTGAGTGGCCCCGCCATCTCACGGTGACACTAACGCTCTGGCTTCTTGGGGCGTCTCCTCTCCCATGACACTACGTTCACCCTCCCTCTGCAGCGGATTTTAACCTTATGCTCCCATACCTGCTTTCCTTTTGTCATTTCCACACCAGCTAGAGGGTGAGATCTGACTTAATTGCAGAATATTGACAGTTTTGGCAGATGCAAATGCTCCTCACTCCTCCGGTTTTCCTTGGAGGAGAGCACAGCGGCTTGCACCCCACGCAGTTCCACAACGGAGCTGACTTTCTCCCTGTTTAAAAGGCAGACGTTTTGCCCTTTCAAAAGGCCACTAATGTTTTATGTTCCGTCAAAATTAGATGCTTGAATTTAATTGACTCCTTGGTAAACATTGCGGAATGGTGCTGTAGGAAGGCCGGGGAGATGGGAACACATTCCGGTTTCCCTATCATGGACTCAGCCTCCTGGAAATATAGCACTGTATGGTAAAAACTAAAAGGCAGGAGGTAACTTCCAATTTTTTTTTAAATTATACGAACATGTAGTAAAGAGAGCTTTAGGGAGAGATGCTGCAGACTATTTATGTAGTAGATAACCAACCACCGAGGACATGGTAGGAATACCAGTGGCCTTCTGTGATTGCAAGCCACAGATCGCACCTGTGGCTAATGGAAGCCAGCAGGGTGCACTGGAAGGGTGTGAGGCTCAGAGGAAGCGTGGAAGGCTGGCCAGCAGGAGCTGCAGCGATCGGACTCCAGACCAAGAACGGTCTGATCAAGGAGCCTTGCTAGGGCGGGATGGAAGTCCAGCTGCCTCAGCGTTATGGTTCTTCTGTGCGAGGTTTCTAGTTCCAGGCAGAGAAGAGGAGATCGGGCTGGCTTGCGTCACTCCCCGGTTCTTGGGGAGGAGTCCACAGGACTCCTGATGACAATCCCAGCAAACAGCCTCTACTGGGGAAGAGAGATTTCCTAAAAAGGAAATCAGGTTGCTTAACAAAAAAAAAAAAAAAAGAGTGCTGAACAGTCAAACAATGTTAACCGTTTGATAGGTTATGTCACTTTCCAGCTGGTACTAGTGACAGGTTCAGTGAGAGGGAGATGACGACTCCCTGCCCCTCTCGAGGCCAGTCGGCCTTCAGCTGAACACATACAACATGAATTAGGAGAAGCCTCTTCGTACTATTGGCTCAGTTCTCTGAGAAAGGTACAGATAAATTAGAGTGTCTTGGTGGGGGGTGGACACCAAGATGGTGAGAGAATCATCCTGATAACACCTTACGATAAAAATCATATTCTACAAAGAAGAGTGGAAGGAAGAGGACTATTTCATCAGGAGAAGGAAGGGTCTCTGCAGAGAGAGGGAAGCTGCCATTACACATCCATCTTGTGTCGGTGGCTTTACAATCCCTGTCTTCCCTTGGGGCGCCTGGGTGGCTCAGTGGGCTAAGCTGCTGCCTTCCGCTCAGGTCGTGATCTCAGGGTCCTGGGATCGAGTCCCGCCTCAGGCTCTCTGCTCAGCGGGGAGCCTGCTTCCTCCTCTCTCTCTCTGCCAGCCTCTCTGCCTACTTGTGATCTCTCTCTCTCTCTCTGTCAAATAAATAGGTTTTTTATAAAAAAAAAAAAAATAGAATCCCTACTTCCCCAAGAAGTAGATCCAGAACCAGTAATGTTTGGAACCAAGGGATTAATTTTGAATCGATGACAGGAGGTTGGGTCTGCTTTCACTGGGCACCAAATGCTGAAAGAATTCCTGTTTTAACGAAACAAAACAATACCCAAAAAATTAGACCTACTATGGTTAAGAAATTATAGAAAAAGAGAACTGAGCTTTATAGAACTATAGTAACAATAATAGCTATCTTTCTTAACACATACTCTATGCTAAGCACTGTGTTCTTTAAAAAAAAAAAGATTTTGTTTATTTATTTATTTGAGAGAGAGAGAGAGAGCACAGAGGAGAGAGAGAGGGAGAAACAGACCCCATGCTGAGCAGGGGACCTGATGTGTGGGTTGGATCCCAGGATCCTGAGAGAGTGACCTGAGCTTAAAGGCAGACGCTTAACTAACTTTGAGACACCCAGGCGCCCCCTAGGCACTACGTTCTACTCATTAAATATCCGTGCGTCTCAAACTTGCACACCCCAGCATCTTTCATGACAGAAGAAAGAGAATGCTTATGACTTCCAGGTGCCCCCTGGGGGTGGGCAGGGCAGAGGAACCCGCGGTGAGATTGTCGAAGGATCTCAGATTCGACGTTAAAAACTTATGGGACTTCTGAGGCTGCTTCCTAAGATATCAGTGTTTAGGTTTTTTACACATTTTTAAAAAATTATCAACAACTTAATTTGAAATGCTGGGAGCTACCCTTGTATTTATCTTATGGACTTGTTTGCTTCCCCTTGAAGCATCATTGAATAACTCCATGGGTCTGCATACTCCAGTTTCTGAAGGGCAGTCAAATATTTAGGAAATAATTTTTTTTAATGTCTCAAACTGTCTGAAGGTGGAATGGACCACCGAGAGCAACCTGCCCATGGACGGGGTGACTTCCGGCTCACGAAGGGTGAGTCCGAAACTGCGCCCATGAACAGGACTCAGTTCCTTCAATCGCTCCTTCAGTTTCTTCAGCAGAGTCTCTCTCAGCCCCTGTCCTCAGAGTTAGCCCAGCACCAGAAGCTCTGAGCACAATGAGCCACGCAGGGGAAATGTAGCAGAAGGTCGACGACCCACAGAAGCTTTCAAAAGGCTACCAAATAGACAACCAGACAGATAGGAGAGAGTCCCTGCTTTGCTCCTGATTTAAAGATGCTCTAAGTCCTGTTTCTCCTATTCTTACCTATAAACAGTAATAGGTTCAGAGAACTTCTGTGAGTGAGCCAGCAAAAATAGTACTTTTTAAAAATTATTCAAAGAATTTAGAGCTGGAAGGAATCTTAAGATTAAGGTAGTCTGTTGTCCGGTGAACTGGGATCAGTTGGAGGGGGGAAGCAGGATTTTGGCTTTTTCCTCCTAATTTGGTCAAGGGTTTCCTGTCGTGGTGTCTACCATCTTGGGCCTGTGTGGTTGGATATGGCTTCTTGTGGAGGGCTGCTAGGGCAGGCCTCTGACCTTCCCGATAAGTGGCCATGACTTCTTTGTTGCTGACAGTCAAGTATCCTAAGTAGCCGCCTCCTCTAACATAATCTCCCTCATTTTACAGTCAAGAAAGCCGAATTCCTAGCAAGTGAAATGGCTTGACTGAGATCACACAGCCTTCGGGACAGAGTTGGGCCTTTTTATTCCCAAGGGAATACTGTTTTTGCAATGATAGGGTGTGCAATAGAGAAGCTTCAAAATGGCACAGTCAGGCACAGCCGATGTCCTGGCCCTGTGACCTTGGGCAAGCTGCATATCCTTTCTGATCCTCCATTTCTTCCTCTGTACCTGGGAACGATAACCCACTTCGGGGGATTCCTCTAAGAATTTAAAGAGAGAATGTTCACAAAGCAGTTTGTGGGGTGCCCAGTAAATGGAGGTGGTCTACAAAAATACTTTTGTTCTCCAGTTTTCAGCCTTTCTTGTTTGGTTGCTTCCCAAACCTTCTTGCTGATACTGCCCCCGTGGTTTTATTAAGAAGCATGGGCTTGGGGTGCCTTGGGGGCTCAGTCATTAAGCATCTGCTTTCAGCTCAGGTCATGATCCCGGGGTTCTGGGATCGAGCCCACATCGGGCTCCCTGCTAAGCAGGAAGCTGCTTCTCCCTCTCCTACTCCCCCTGCTTGTGTTCCCTCTCTTGCTGTCTCTCTCTCTGTCAAATAAATAAAATCTTAAAAAAAAAAAAAAAGAAGAAGAAGAAGAAGCATGGGCTTTCCTCTCTTGTTTGCAAATCACACCATTGACAGACAGACACACAGAGAGAGGGAGGAAGAGAAATGGAGCCAATGCAGTGAAATATTAGCAGTTGAGGAATCTGAGGAAAGGGATTTCACACTTGTTTGCAGTTGACCTCCAAGTGTTCTTTTTTCTGGTAAAGATTTATTGATTTATTTGGGAGAGAGAGAGAGAGAGAGTAAGCAGGGAAGAGCAGAAGGAGAGGGAGAGAGAGTCTCATGCAGACTCCATGCTGAGCGTGGGGCCTGACATGGGGCTTGATCTCATGACCTGAGCCGAGACCAGGAGTTGGTCACTTAACTGCCTGGGCCACCCAGGTGCCCCCAACGTGTGGTTTTTTTTTTTTTTTTTTAGTTGGAAATCTTTTCAAAATAAATTGTTTTTTAATGGAAAGATAAACCCCACACCTCCACATTTTATTTTTCTTCTATTCCAAAGCCCTGTTGCACAGTAGCTGAACCAAGGTTTATAACCACACATGCATCTTAAACTACACATTAGTAAGTGTGCCCTCTGCTCTAGAGGAAGTCAGATTTGTGATTCCTCTTTCACTTGTCCAACACACGAAACAAAGAGGAACAGTACCAGGCCCAGGGCACAGGCTGGAGCTTTGAATGCTAAATCTGTGGTTACCCTATGTCAGCCACCGATGCCGAAGAGGTCATGTGCTGAGCTGGAAAAGTCCCAGTGTCAGGGAAAGTAATTGAGAGCTTTTCGTATCCCAAATAGCATAGATTCCTACCAAGAAGAAACCCAAATCTGTTTTCCTTTCACAGTGATTTAACGCAGCATTTTAAAAAATGATTTGGAAGATACTTCCACTGGCAACTGAATCCGATACACACTTTCCTTCGTCTGATGGAAGCACCAACATCCTGGTCAGCTGTAGATTTGGTAAGCAGTGACGGTCCTTACATGCATTATTCTTAAGTTTACGAAGAGCCCTCCGTGTTTTGACATTTAAATAATCTGTGGACAATTTCTACTTGAGAAAAGGAGAACAATATTGATGTTATCCTAACAAGGATTTTTTTCAGGTCAGCAGAACGACCATGTTTTTGTAACTTGACACATGAGGTAGGAATGCTAGGATAAGCCAAAGCAACTTTCCAGGCCACAGACCTCAGCATACAATTCATCCCCTCACCCACATATGTAAGAAGAACTTCCTGAGTTTCTCTTAGTCACCAGTTATCATGGTATTCACCATGGAACCACAACTTCTAGGTGGACCTCCTAGATGAGGCCCCTGCTCTCACTGAATTGACAACCTAGTGGGGAAGAAAAGCATGAGCAAGTGATTGTCACAAGTGTGGTGAGTTCTCTAACAGGGTGCTGTGGGGGAGCCCTTGAGAGGGACACCCCGCCCAGCCTAGGTGGGGCTTCCCAGGGATAGTTTACATCTAAAGTGACACCTGAAGGCCAAGAAAGAAGAAACCAGGTCTGTTGGACAGAATATCTTCCAGGCAGAAAAAAACACCATGTATAATTATCTAGAAGTTAGAGATTCCAAGGAAGGTTGGGGTGAGAAGGAAAAATGAGACTGGGAGGCCGGTGGAAAAGTCAGATGCCACCCACCCGTGACGACACACTCGCCCCCCTCCCAGAGCTTGCCTCGAAGAGAGGACATCTCTGCAATGTGGCCACACGAGGGCTGCGTCCCTGGCTTCGCTGTGACACACGGTCTTTCCTCTAGAAGTAAGACTGCCTGGATAAAGTTGACTTTGGGAAGACCTGTTTTATTGGGATCATTCTTCTTTACTGCCTTCTCCCTGCCCTCTTCAAGTCCGTTTTGTCGATGCTGATGTTAGAGCAGAAATAATTACCATTCATGGAATCCTGCAGATGTGCCCGGTGCACTCTCAAGTGCCTGGCAGGGATTATTTAACCAAGTCTCAAAAATAATCCTAAGGGCTGTAATTATTATCCCTATTTTACAAATAAGGAGACTTGCAATCACATACATGAGCTGGCTGACTTTCCCAAGGTCGCCGTACTAATAAATGGCAGAGTTGATGGTAGAACCCGGTTCTGTCTGAACCCGAAGCTCCCCTTCCTAACCATCCTGGTACCCGACCCCACAGTTCCTAGTTTGTATGCCATTCCCTATAGAGCCTTCTTCTCAAATATCTATTGACTAATAAATTAAAAGAGTTAAAAAAAAAAAAAAAAAAAGAGAGGTCATTATGGGCCTAGCACCTAGGAGGTATTCAAAGCACTAATGGCAAACTAAAGTATTAACCGATAGAATTAAAAACATCAACTGTGATTTTTAAACAGAGAATTGTTAAGGTGGCAAATGACTTCAAGGGCCAAAGCAATGAGACTCTTCTTAAAGAAAGATGCCTGGCACGGGTGTATGGAATGGTAACCATGGCACCCCCTTAAATCACACCATGGAAACCACTCCCTACCTTCCTGCTCGTTGCTATGCTACTTCCTCTTGGATGATGCTTCTGAGGTCTTAGCAGGAACCCACGCCGCCACCACCACTTTCTTCCCGTGTCTCGTGAAACAGGATGTTATATAGGGGGGAAAAATTAGGCCCTCTCCCAAACCATAATTATAATAGCAGATAGAGAAGTAGGAATTTCCAACCCCAGTCAGGAGGACAATTGAGAACACCTTCATACCATGAATGTTCTGCATATCCTGTAACCATAGAGCAGGTCTGTTTTGTTTTTTGTTTTTTGTTTTTTGTTTTTTCATAAACAACACAACCAACTGTTTTAGAAAAAAAAATACTTCACCTTTTGGAAACCAAATTTCTTGTTCGATGATCAATAATAATAATAATAATAAGCTAAAAAAAAATGATCCCTGAAGATCACTCCAGGTCAAAAACTCTGAGAAACAAGCTATGTTTAAGAATTGTCTTACAGGTCTGAGTGTACGCTTGTAGACATGGGCCAAGGTTGGAAGGGATCCTCTACTCTAACCCTGATAGACTGGCTTACTTCTGTTCTCTTTCTGTATTCCTAGCATAAAAAACACTCAAGTGTTTGCCAGTCTTGAGCCACTGCTAATTGGATCCGTGAATCCTTCCTGACACTGTCTCTGACATGCGGCCATTGGCCGATGCACAGACCATATGCCGAGGAGGCCAAGAAGCTTCCCGCTGCTGGAAACAGCCCACTTCTTTTTCAGGAACCTGTAATTGCTATTGGCTTGTCTTTATCCTGAGCCAAAACCCACTCCCTGTAATTGTACTTCCCAGAGGGAAAAACACCCTAGGCCACATGAGAGGCGGGCAGGCCAACGACAAGGCTACATGGGATTTAACAGGCCACAGAGCAACGAGGGTGCTTACACGTCTTCCTTGGGTTTCCTTTTCATCAGATATGTAAAAATAATCTATGCAGGGAACAAAGACAAAAATACTGACCTTGGGAACAAAAGGGAATGGGGTGAAGGTGAAGCAGGCCTCCCTATGAACAGGAAGCGTGTTCATGCTTTTTTATAAATAAAGGAAGAGGGGGCCAAGGTCCAAACTCTAAATGACCCAAGGCTGCTTCTAGTAATGAAAGAGAGAATGTGAAAAACCCAAATGAATCACTGTCTTGATTCAGGCGAGGAGGCCGACAGGGCCATGAAAAACGGGTCCCAGGAAGAAAGGTCGAGCCTGTGAAGACAAGTGTGGAGTCGTTTCAAACACAGCTTCCCTGTGCTCTGATGAAAAGCGGGTCCTTCTCTACAGGGAGCGCTCCCATCACTGCCAGCCACCCTGGGAGAGGAAGCAGAGGCCACATCTGAAAAGATAAGTTGTAAGTAAAGCGCTCTACAGAGTGGCCACCTGCCAAGGGTCAAGGGGTGGGTTGAAGGGCATTCTCTTATTGGCTCCTTTGTGTCCTGGGAGGGCATGAAATATTTCTGGATGTGTGTAAGGAGTGACATTCTTTGGACAAAAGGGAGGGCAGCTCCCACTCTGACTGGCTGCAAACTTGAGCAAATCTCTCCCGCTCTCTGTGGTTTAGTGAGCTTGTCCCAGACCAAAAGGTGAAAGGATGCAACTCAGGCCTTCTATGGGGGGGTTGGGGGAGGTGCTGGCATTTACTATACTCGTATTACTTTCTCTATCATGGATGCTCTGCTCCCAAAATTCTGAGAAGGGAATATGTAACCTTCCCTCCCCGAATTGTCTCTGCCTAACAAATAGCCATGGTGACAGATGACATTGTTCGGGGACACCTGGGAGCCCCACATTTGCTGTCATCCCCATCTAGGGTCTTTCATTGTTCAGAGCCAAAACTGGTCCCAAGCTACTGAGAAGGTAAGCTGTGTCCAGAGATCATGCATCACTCACAAGACCTATTATCATCCCTCCTCCAGGGGATTGGGGGACTTCCTAAACAAGTCCAAAGCCAAGGTCGGTTTTCTCCCTATTTTAGGGTGACCTTACCCACAGTTCTGTACTGGACCTGACATGATTACCTAATGAGAGTTCCCAAGGGCCTTGAAACCAGAGACGATTCAGTGTACCAAGGAATCTAGAAGTGACTACAGAGCAACCCACTTAGCTCATTGGTGTCAGAGGACAGGTTCCTACTTGGTAGCTGACCATGCTCAACCTCAGGTCTAACTTGCACTCCTTAAATAAATGTTTCTTTTTTTCTAAAATATATTTGGACCTCTTGGTTTAAAAACAAAAAGTAACATCAATTTAAAAGTTTGTAGTGACATACTGATCCTTGACTTTTGTTCTTTGTTTTATTCTGCTTTGTTTGACTTTATCGCGGTGAGAACACTTAACATAAGATCTAACATCTTAACAAAATTTTAAGAGTACAGTACAGTATTGTTGACTACAGGTACAATGTTGTATGTCAGAGCTCTAGGACTTAGTCATTGTGCTTAACTGAAACTTGACCCGCATTTCCCCCTCCCCTCGGCCCCTGCCAACCATCGTTCTACTTTTTTATTCTGATCATTTTGTTATTTTAAGTACCTCATATAAGTGGGATCATGCAGTATATGTCTTTCTGTAACTGGCTTATTTCACTTAGCATAGTGTTCTCAAGTTTTCTCCATTTTGTTTCATGTTGTGGAATCTCCTTTTTTAAAGCTGTATAGTATTCCATTGTGTCTATGTACCACATTTTCTTGATCCATTCATCTGCCAGTGGGCATTTAGGTTCTGTCTGCATCTTGGAGATTGTAAATAGTGCTGCAGTGAACAAGGGAGTGCCAGTATGTCTTCTAGATCCTAATTTCAATTCTTTTAGATAAATATCAAAAAGCAGGATTGCTGGGTCATATGGTAGTTCTATTTTTTGTATCTTTGGGGGAATTTGCATACTGTTTTCTACAGTGTCTGCACCATTTTGTATTCATACCAATAGTGTGCAGGAGTTCTACTTTCTCCACATTTTCATCAACGTTTTTTGTCTTTTGTGTTATGTTT
The DNA here is from genome assembly GCF_902655055.1 of Lutra lutra. NCBI lineage: Eukaryota > Metazoa > Chordata > Mammalia > Carnivora > Mustelidae > Lutra > Lutra lutra. The sequence goes on from NC_062287.1 coordinate 7,122,001, forward strand.
TGGTTTTGGGGTTTTGGGTTTTTTGATAATTACCATCTGGACAGATGTGAGGTGAGAGCTCATAGTGATTTTGATTTATTTCCCTGATGATGAGTAATGTTGAGTACTTTTTCAGATACCTGTTGGCAACACACCGTATATCTTCTTTGGAGAAATGCCAATTCATGTCCTTAGTCCATTTTTTAACTGGGTTCTTTCAGACCTAAATTTTTTGTGTGTGTTGTCTTTCTTTATATCACTTGTGCCAGCAAGAACCAGAAGTAATACTTGAATGAAACAAAAGAACAATTTTGTGGTCAATGATCCCATCTTCTCCCTAAACCTCCTTCATGTGAATCACCCAGGAAACATCAAACGGACTGTCCATTTCTGCCTGCCCACACGGGCCCTGGGTGGACCATGGCTGCGTGGCTTTTGGGACCCTGCTGCCTCCTAGATTGCTGACTCTAAGCAAAATGGACACATGGATAGTTACCTGCCTCTAAAACACTGACTGAGCTCTTGGTAATAGTCATGGAGCCTTCTGGCTTTTATACATTTTATAACTTTTGACCATGGTCAGATCTTCCCAATTATTTTAGGTTCTAGAATTTGCACTTAGAGCCAGAGTATATGGAATTGCTGCAGGGCAGAAGACCTCAGAAAGAAGCCCTCCCTTTCTTTTCTGTATTTTGTTACTCATTCTGGTTTCGGTGGACCACAGACTCCATGATTCGGTCTCATTACTAGCAGAAGTATCAGCGAAAACACACTGATTGCCCTAAGTACGTACATGTTAGTAAGTCTGTGTTAATTATACTACCTGAAAACACTTCCTTTCTTGTGACTTTCATGAATTACACAAATTATATTTTACTTCATTTTTGTGGTTTTCCAAATAAATTCGACCACGTGCTATACCACTACAGCTAATTAATAATGTATTAGGTCTAATTCTGTTAAAGGCATTTCTACTCATCATTCTTGGCCAAGTAATCCCAAGGCCCTAAAGTATTTCAAAATGTATTCTAAAAAGAGTTAATATTGTTTTCCATTTCGGCATATGATTTCCCCATAATCCAGGCTTCACCTGTTCTTTCGGACTATTTTTGCTTCCATTCTCTTCTCTGACCCATGTGCCATGTTGTGCTTTTCTGTTCCTTTCCCACTATTCTCCTCTCTTTGTTGCCGGTGGCTTCAATTCCGTTCCATTCACCAGCATTTTCATATTCTTCCTCCTGGACATCTGCGGCTGCCGCTCTCCTTTTGTGTCCCCAACTTCCCTTCCATGTCCTCCCTCCCTCACTGTCCTCCATTCTGCCAGCTTCTTTGTCTTTGGTGCTGCTGACTAGACGCAGCTCGGGCTTCGAGGACCAACTTTCTGGCCACAGCTGAGGATCCAAGGGCTCTTGAAGCTGTGGGCAACTTGTAATATTCAAGCAAGGGAGAGAAGTTCGGAGAAAACCCTCCTCCACAACCTTTCCAGTAACGCTCGTGTTCTAGCCGTGGAAGAGGGACCACCTCTATTTAGCGTTCAAGGTGGCTTGCATCCTTCAACAAACGGATCTCGTGGTCAGCCTTCCGGAGTGGGTGCTGGAGGCTTTCCCCCTCCCCGTGCTGCTGCATGGTGTGTGTTTTCTCATTTACCAAGAAAGTCATTTCACATCTTTGCACTTGACTTTGTGCACCTGCCTGGCTGGGAGATTTCCCGGCGTGTGTTGAATCCTGATAGTGGAGGCAATGGTTTATTCCCGCTGTGGGCACCCCCCGGGGGGTGTGTGCCGGGAGCCGTGGGGTCCCTGACATGGTCTCCCGGGGCATTTCCCAAGCTGTCCTTGCCTGTCAGTCCACACGGACTTCTGAGGCCTGAACGGTTCTCTGTCTGACTTTAAAGATGACGCAGGGATTTCTTAGACACTCACTGCTTCCCAGGAGGCAGTCATTAGGCCGGGCAACAGGACGCAGGCAAACCTGCGTCCTGACAGAGTCAGCAAGTGAAGCCACGAGCAAGCAAGTGAAGGAGACAGTTTGTAAGAGCAGCTAGGAAGGCAAAATCAGGGTTGACTGGGAAAAGCAAGGAGAGCATTTTCTTTGAATGAGGCCAGGAAGAGAGTAGCTCTAGGTAAGGAGCCCAGGGGGTCTGGAAGATGCCAGACGGTGATTGTGACACGTAGTGCCCCACAGGCTGGGTGCCCCGGGTATCTGTCCTTGGACCTTTTACCTCTCTGCTTCCCCACAGCTTCACTGTTTCCTAATCTAGTGGGCTCATGGTTCTCCAAATCCACTCTCCCCAGAAGTGTTATCCATGTAATTACATGGTATCACCAGTCACCGGTTGCTTGGGCCAAGAATCTGAAGTCATTCTTTTTTTTTTTTTTAATTCCAGTACACAGTGTTACACTAATTTCAGGTGTGCAACACAGTGGTTCAGTTCTTCACACATTACTCAGCGCTCATCGTGGTAGGTGCACTCCCAGTCCTCCCCACCTGTTCCCCCATCCCCTCCCCCCACCTCCTCCCTGGTCACCACCAGTCTGTTCTCCTAGGTTAAGAGTTTGTCTCTTGGTTTTTCTCTTTTTTTTTTTCTTTGTTCATTTGTTTTGTTTCTTACGTTCCACATCTGAGGGAAATCATACGGTATCTGTCTTTCCCTGACTGTGGAGTCGTTCTGCTTCTCCTCCTTCCCTCACCCCCACATCTGATGACCGTGTTGGACATTCAGCTCTAACACATATCACACATCCTCCCAGTCCCTCCCACATCCGTAGCTGTGGCCCTAACCCAAGCTCCCATCCTCTCTGCGGGACAATAGGATAACTCCTCCCTCGTCAGCCTCGCTTCACCTTCCCCCCCCTCCAGTCCTTACCCACACAGCCTCACAGGGATATTTCTGAGGTTAACATCAGAGCACTCGTCGTCCGGCTGAAAGTCCCCCAGTGGCTTCCCACTCCTCACCCTGGCCCTGAATGACCTGACCCCTGCCTCTTTCTCTGACCTTATCTCTCACCACCCAGCTCCGTTCACACTGGCCTCCTTTCAGTCCCTCAGACCTCTCCAGCTGAGGGTAGCCTCCATCTTTGTGGCAGCTGTTGCCTCCATCTGGAAAGCTCTCTCCCCCCAATTTTTCTGGGATTCTAGTCTCCGTTTAGTCTCTTTAGTTGAAATGTCTTTTCCTTGACCAAAAAAAAAAAAAAAAAAAAAATTTTCCTGACCATTCTGGCTAAAGAAAATCCTTCCTGCCCTTCTTCACTCTCTTTCCAACGGCTACATGTTATTTTTTTCAAAGGACTTACCTGGAATTATCCTACACATGCAGTTATATTTGAGTTTCCTGTATGTCCCCTCCTCTGGGTGTAGCCACTGCAATTCTTCCAATAATTAAAGTGACGCCCAGAAGTGCCTGATAAATGACTGTTCATGAAAGGAGTATCTGTGGAATGAGGCCCTTTCTGCATGTGGGAGAAATTCCATCTGAAGCTCGGCATGAGGACAGAACCCAGGGACGAGGACGCATCCTGTGTGTAGACTCTGGTGTTATTTTCTTATCCAAGTAATTGGGGTCTTAGACTTTGGAGAAGCCTTGCGGAGAAGTAATCGGTGAAAACCAGATAGCAAAAACATTTCTATACATTCAGAGGGCACACCGCCAGCGATCACGTTGGCAGGTCATTATACCCACCAGTGTGATGGGAAGTGGTTAGAGCCTAAAGCACAAGGAGTACTTTCAAGTACAATGAGCACAATCAAGTACTTACTCCGAGGCACATCTCCGCCCGGGCACCCTGTACTTCTGATCTTATTTTGCTCTCACAGTTACACTGTGAGGTGGTCATGTTCCCATTTTGTAGATGAGAAAAATCGAGGCTCAGAGAGCTCATATAACACTTAATGTCAAAGAGCCGCTGAATGGCAGGAAAGAACTCAAACACAAGACTACGTGAGGCTAATGCTGGTGCCTCTCCCAGTCTGGCACATTTCCCACGGGAAGACACAACCCCAGTGATGAGTCACGAGCTAGCTTTCGAGGGGCAGTGACCATGGAAGACATTCCAGTCATAGTGCCCTCTGGGGGGAAGTGGACACCTTGGTGGGGCGGGGAGCTCTCCTTTAGGGCTTTGTTACATCGATGGGAAGCAGCGAAGAAGGAGGCTGGGAGACAGTCGCCTAAAGCGTGTGATACAAGCTTCCCACAAGCCTGTGGACCCACCTTGAACTAATCAGAGATGTGGCTGAAGTGAGGTTGGAGAGAGACAGGCAGCAGCAGGAGAGACTCAAAGAGTTGTATGAATTTCATGATTGCCTGTCACCCCAGGCACTGTGGTCCTGACTCCTCACCTGAGGTCTGGCCCTGTTAGACCCTCTCCTATCATCACAGGTCTTTCTTTTGGGGCACTTAGCACAGTTACAATTCTTCACTTTATGTGGAATTTCACATAGTTAAGGACATTATTGATTTTATACCCATGATGATAGGATCGTGATCAACACATCAAAAAGTGCGTAATGTCTGGGAATTCTCAGTACAGTGGTGCCAAATTTAATCACTGGGTTGAGGGACTAACAGCCAGATCTTTCCATTTCCAGATCTTTCCATGTTTCTCCTTGTGCCATTAACTTGAATGAATGAATCAATCAATCAGTCAGTTAGTCAATCAAATCTGTGGAGTGATATTTTGGCAGCCGTGGTTTGTAACCTGGGCTCTCATGAAAAATCACCTGGGAACGGCTAAATATTTTGATGCCCCGAACCCTTCCTGACCAATGTGATCAGAATCTCCGGTGGCTGGATATAGGGGTCACAGTTTTCAAAATCTCCAATGATCGCAGGGAGCAGCTAACGTTGAGAATCGCCGATCTCACGGTTTTAACAACTACCAAGGATCTCTACCTGATCTTTAGCTTACTTTTTTTCACTGGGGGTTGAAAATTGGTGATTTCCTAAGTCTATAATTCCTTCTCCCTGTATCTTCTTTAAAAAGTGTTTCTCGATCAGTTGGCTGTTCTAAAATACCACTGTACTGAAAAGGCAGATACTGAATTCTTTTGTCTTATACCTTCTTGCTTTGGGAAACTCACATGGTGACATTACTCAGATGTCAGAAAGGAAACCCTGTTGGAGCTGTCAGGATTCTGGGACTCTCAAACCTTCGTTCAAAGAGTCATCTCGTTTCTAACCTCTGCAATCCCTGTTGTGTGACTGTGCCGCTGATTTTGGCCCCTGTGTTAGTTCCCTGTGTCCACTGTAACAGATCAACCCAAATGGGTGTCTTACAAAATCTGAAGTTTGTTTTCTTCTGGTTCTCCAGGGCAGAAGTCCAAAATCCACTTCAGTGGGTGGAAATCAAGGTATCGGTAGGTGGGGGCGGGGCGTGGCTGCTGCCTCCAGGCTCTGGGGGAGAATCCAGACCTGGCGTCTTCAGCTTTGGTGGCTGCTGGCATTCCGTGGCTTGTGGCCACATCATTGCCATCTCTGCTTCCGTGGCCACATTCGCTCTTCCTCTTCCGTGTGTGCCTCAGATCGCCCTCTGCCTCCCTCTTACACGGGTACCCTCGTTTGCATTTAGGGGGAATCCAGGATAATCTCTCTCTCACGCGTGCGCACTCCCACTCCTGCTCTCTCGCTCTCGCTCTCTGTCTGTCTATATATAATGGACATCTTTTGAGGAGTCAGTTTTCAACCCACCACAGTCTTCAGGAGACAGGCCATACGCACCATCGGTCAAGGTGTGCTTTTTCTATTCTTCATTCTTTCTCTCTCTCCTTCTAAGTCATCTTAGAAGGAGATATTACTCTTCGCTTAGAGCCCACCGGAGACTGATCTCTCTCTGCCCCAAGATAGATGATTGATACATGATGGATGATAAACAGGGTGCATGCCGGTCTTCAGTTCTACTCTGTCCACCCAGCCAGCACCTATCAGAATAAAGCACAGGACACCTGTCTCCCTTCATGTGTCAGTAGCTCAGTTTCCTCAGTTTCTCTCCTTCCATCTCTCTGCTGCTTTGCCTCTCTAAAAATGATCTTTGTTTCCACTGAGGCTTCCTGTCCACAGGCTTCCGTCTCTGTCTCTTATATATGTTATTTTCTGTTTCTCCTCTTTAGGGTAGTTAAGCCTATTTCTTTTCCTCTCTGCCTGGGAAATATTTGCCCCAGAGTTAATCATCTCAGAATGTGTCTTCCTCATGGCTTCCAGTGGTCCTCGATGAAGACAGGCAGCACTAGATTTTAACAAAACCAAGAAAGTGATTCCCAGAGAATAGCCCCCTTGATTCTAGACCTGCATGATTGTCCGCAGGACAGGTTAACCCTGCCTTTCTGGAAGCTGGCTGGGCTCATCAGATCTCACTAGTTCTACCCTCATTCCCCCCTCAAATGGCTCTGTTTAACAGCAATATTTCTTTCTGTGTTCATGGCAGGTGGTAATTCATCTGTAAATGTTCATTTGGCCTTGAACGTCTTTCACAGAGGCACCTGCCGGCATGCCAAAAAATAATTCTATCCTTATGCTAGGCAGCCTTTCCAAGAAACTTCACACCAGGTTTTTGAAAAAAAAAATTCCCGGCTTTCCAGTTTCCCAGGGAGGTAGAGGAGTGGTCTCACATTTTATAGGGGAACAAGACTTCATATTTAACTGTAGCAGTCAAGGTACTAAATTACAGGAATATTATTATTTTTTTTTGTTCTTTTCATTTGTAATAGTTCAAACCCTTCCTGTCAGTTCAAATGAAGACTTTTTTTTTTTTTTTATTAACTCTTTTGTATCAAGCCAGTATCACTGCTGTGTGATTCTCTGCTGCTGGAGCTCAGTTATTTAGAAAACTCAAAAAAATGGGGACACCTGGGTGGCTCAGTGGTTAAGCTTCTGCCTTCGGCTCAGGTCATGATCCTGAGGCCCCGGAATTGAGCCCCATGTGGGGGTGATGGTGGGAGTCCCTGCTCAGCCGGAAGTCTGCTTCTCCCTCCTCCTCTGCACCTCCCCCAACTCGTGCGTGCTCGCGCTCGCTCTCTCTATCTCTGTGTGTCTCTGTCTCAAATAAATAAAATCTTAAAAAAAAAAAAAGAAAACTTGAAAAAATGGAATATATAGATAATTTAGTTTTCTGGTGACTCAAAACTATTTTTCTTCCTAATGTTCATTATTAAATATCTCCCCAAAATGTAGGTCCATCCCTTATTCCATTTTTTACGTGACAATGCGGACCTTACACGATATTATGGGATGACTATTCTGACAAGTAAATTATAACTAGAGCATAAGTTCTTCATCTGGGGGTTTATGATTGAGCCTCACAGTTTTGAACTGTCTTAAATTACATACAAAATATTGCACATTTTTCTGTAGGATAATTGGCTATAATTTTCATCAGATTTTCAAAGGTGCTGTAATGAAAATAGACCACTTCTTTAGAATATGCAATGTATGTAGAGCATGATACTATTTATATCATTTTTAACATGCAAAAAAAGAACACCCAGCTACATAATTCTGGTTCATGGATCCATATAAATGTAGTAAAAGTATAAATCGTGCCTGGGGTCGATAAACACCAAATTGAGTAGCGTACTTGCTTCTGCATCTTACTTTGCTCAGATGGCTACAGCAAAATGCCATAAGTGGTGGATTAAACAGCAGGAAGTTCTCCCAATTCTGGAAGCTGGGAGGTCCTGGCTGGAGGGGGCCTTCTTCCTGGTCCAGGTGGCCACCTCCTCAGTGTCCTCACATGGCAAAGGGAGAACTCTGGTATCTCCTCCTCTCCTGTAAAGACACCAGTCCTGGATGGGGTTAGGCTCCACTCCAATGACCTTGTTTGACCTTAGTACCTCTTTAGAGACCCTATCTCCAAATACACTAAGAGGTAGGGCTTCCACATAGGACTTTTGATAGGACACAGTTCTGTCCCTAGCACTCTGGGAAGGAGGAATGATGACAAGGGAGCAGACTGGAGCCTACATAGAGGGTTATGACCCAATATGCATTTTTTTTTTCTTTAAAAAGAAATAAAACTGAAACAAGTGTGGCAAAATGTTGAGATCTGACTCACAGGTGGGGGATATGAGAGTCTCTATACTGAAAATTAGAAAGAAGGAAGGAAGGAAGGGAGAGAGAGATAAAAGCAAACAAAAACTTACTTAGATTTCTCCAGAACATGATCTCTATATTGTCCAGGATTTTATTTGTTCCTTTCACTGATATATAGTCAGTGTCCAGTCCAGGTTTGGTATTCAGTAAATATCTGTTGGACTGAGTGAAAGGAAATGAATAGAAAATTAACTTGTATCTTTACTGAGCCTTAAATATTCAGCAGCCCAAAACCTTCATGTTGTGTTTACTTTCTAGAATTTCTTTACAGAGGTGAATATTATAAATCACATTAACATACTGGAAATAAGGTCCTAAGTGTGAAAATGATAATAATAGTGAACCTGCATATGAGACACAGTGTCTTACCTATCCTAGAATTGCTAAGAGTTAGAAGAGATTTTGGTTAAGTCGGACTGTTTTTTGTTGTTTTTTTTAATGATTCTTGCCAACTGCATTCACTTCTAAGGGAATATGACTTCCCCACAGCCCTGCTAAGGAACAGGAGCATTGTTTCCTAACATAAAAACTTACAGCTCACTGAGTATACCTGGTTGTATCGGGATGGGGAGCTAATCTTAGGGTCCCTCTTCTATTGACTGGCCAACAGTCCATGCCTGGGTGAACTGTTCCAAAAAGATGAGCTGTGCCAATCAGATTCCTTTCAGATTTAAGGAATTACATGGAAACCAGCAAACTGAGCAATTGACAGCAGAGGTAGAAACTAAAACCTAAGAACTGTCAGAAGATAGAGAGAGGTGGGACCATCAGAGCACACCAGGTAAAGGTCAAAGTTCTAAGGCAATAGAAACTCAGAGGACGCAGAAGGCGGCCAATGGTAGAGAGAGAAAAAATAGAACATGCCTACAGAAAAAAAATTTGTTGAGAGCAGGTAGGACAGATGAAGTCTGAGGGCATTTCTGAATGCTAAAATCAGCCCAACTAAAAATTGTCCACTGAACTTCCTTTCTTTGTCAGTGAGAAAACTGATGAGTTTGGTAATTTACCCAAGGTCAACAGTGACCTGGAAAGGACACTTCAGTGTTCTTACTTTCTTCCAGTGCTTTTCTAACTCGTAAAGCAGACTAATCCAGTGGCAGAGGAGAATAAACCACTCCCAGAGGCTGACAGCACAATATAAAGTAGGTTCCCTTGAGTGCAAAATTCCTGTTTTTAAAAAATGAGAGCCAGTCTTGGATTCTATCCCCTGGCGTCTCTGTCTTCACATGCGGTGATATTCAGGTACCTGATACCTGAGAGTGTAGCCTCTTTGACCCCATGGCTCTGTGCTCTGCCCAGCCCGCTGCCTAGCCTCCCAATTCAAGGGGGTTTTTCCAGCTCATCCAGACTCTTCGCATTCCCAGAGCACATCTGGCAGTTTCAGATGAAATTCCTTGGATGGCAAACTCTCTCTGAGCTCCTCGTAGATACTTATCTGGATGGGGTCAGAGGGATGGACTTTGGCAGGGCTCTCGCCTCCTCACATATCACTCGCAGCTGGGAGTCTCAAGGGCCCCCAGACTGGGTGCATCACCCTTCCTTTAAGGGAAAGGCTTATTTCAGCAGCTTGGTCTGTCATTCCATACGCTGTGAGGAGGTCGATGTCCTCCCCGAGGTTTCCCGGAGGTGTGCACATCTTCACTGACACCATTCATGTCAGGGGGCTCTCCCCGCTGATTCTCCATCTTCCTGGTGCGCGCCCCCCGACAACATAGCCGCATTGCTGCCATGTCCGTGGACAGCTTACCCCGAGCAGGAGACGCCCGTGCTTCGGTGCTCCTGGACCACTCTGGGTTTCGTTGGTGCCATCTCCCTGCTGTTCCCACCGGCTCCCCAGAGCCTCTGTCCTTTGTTGGGTGCTGCCTACGTGAACTTTACATTCCTCTCACTCCCTCAGCAGGAGCCTCTCAGATCCCTTGGCTTCTGTGTTTCCTTACAGCCCACGTGCTGAGGGCGTCTGCTTCCAAACGTCCACCTGAGCGTAGGGAAGTGTGCGGTATTTTAAACACGTGGTTCAGGGTAGGTCTTGCTGCACCTGCAAGGTTTCAGCAAGGACTTGAAGGTGATGGGGCCGCTGGCCGCAGGTTTTCTGGAGGAAGAAGCTTCCCAGAAGGAAGAACACAGTGGTCCTGGTGTGGCAGAGAGCAGTGAGCGAGGAGGGAGAAGGAACACGGGAGAGAGGGGCGTGGAAACAGGGCCTGGGGGTGGCTAGGGGGGTTGGAGGGAGCTGATCTGCCTCGCCCCGAAGCTTGTACCCTATGCTATGGACTCTGGTTTTACTCTGAGTGAAACGGAGCCACTTTGGGGTTTTGAGCCAGAGAAGTGATATGATTTGATTTTGGTTTTTCAAAGGCCTCTGCCTGAACAGGCTAGGAGGGTGTCTGCGTGGGGAGGGCAGCTGGCACAGGGTGCCAGAGATAGATAGAGGAAGCCGACTGTCCCAGGCAAGGCGGCCTGGTACGGGGAGTCGGGGCCACGAGGAGGAAAGAAGGGTGTCTGGGGCAAGGGGGATCATCTACAAAAAAGAATCAGAATGTTTGGGAAAGCTGCCTGATTCCAAGGGCTAGACAGGGAAAGTATAAAGTTAGTCTGGAGCACCTTGTGCCAAAAAAACAACAAAAAAAAAAAAAAACAGGAAAATAAGAGAACGTTAAAAAAAAAAAAAAAGATGAACACACGGCAAAAGGACATAGAAGCCTGCTGGAAAGAATTCCCACTAACCAAACAGGAGACAATTTGAGCATTAAAACAAGGGGTGATAGCAAGATGTAAAATAGGGATGAAATAGTAGAATAATAAAATATAAAAGTTTTTAGAGTTAAAAATTAAATACACTTGGGAACTGAGTCCATACTGATACCAAAAAATAGATGACTTTTAAGAGCGATGAGAAATGGAAACTTTACATAGTTTCCAAGTACCTATGTGCAAAATACTGCTCAGCTACAAAGGACACAGTAGGAACTTCAGAGTGGAGAAGTCTGGCAGACGCTAAGTGATCAAATTGAACCTCATCGGTAATAGATCAAACTGAAATTACATCCCACCTGGTAGGAGGCCATGAGAACACAGCTCACATCTGTAAGACTCCCACAAAGCTGCATAATTTGAATCTGTTTATGAAGAAACATGAGACAGACCCATGTTGGGAAACATTTTACAAAATAGCTGATCTGTGATCTTCAAAAAATATCAAAGTCTTGAAAGTCAAGGACGTGCTAGGGAAGTGTTCCAGACTACAGCTGTCTAAAGAGACATGACAGCTAAGTGCAACCCAGGGTATGAGACTGGATCTCTTTGCTTTAAAGTTGCTGTTGGGACCAAAGTGGTGAAACTTAACATGTGGCCTGGGGGTTAAATAATCACGACATTTTATTGTTAATTTCCTGATTTTCATAGTTGCACTGTTGTACCTTAGGATAATGTCCTTGTTTGCAGGAAACACACACTAAGGTATGGGGCGGGGAGTGGTGAGGTATCAGGTCAGTCATTCATGCTCATATGGCTCAGGAAAAATAAGTTCTTTGTATGGAACTCGCACCTTTTCTGTAACTCTGTGATCGTTTCAAACTAAAATCGTAATAATAAAAGTGGCAGAAGACTCAGTGCTGAGACCACAGTCCCGGAGAGACACGGTATGGTTTAAAGCGGATGGTAGCTCTGGCAGGAGTGAGGAGGGGTCAAATGGGAGAGCAGAGGGAAATACACAGCATATTGGATGTTCTGCATAACTACCTGATGGACTAGACAAGGAACGTGAGAGAAAGAGAGGTATTCAAGAATTCCAGCGTGTGGTGCCTGAGCAGCTGGAAAGATGAAGTTAACATCAGCTGAGACAGAGACAGAGAAGGCTACAAACAGAGCAGACTTGAGGCCAGGGGAGGGGGGAACGAAAGATCAGGAATTCAGTTTTGAACACATTGACTTCATGGGACTGTTGGACATCCGAGTGGCGATATCAAGTAAGCCTTCGAAAAGACAAGTCTGGAACCCAGGGAGGAGGTAGGAATATGGAAACAGTCCACACATAAGCATCATTTAAGCCAAGGAACTCAATGAGGTCATCAAAGATATGACTATAAATAAAAGAAAGAAAAAAACCATATCCAGGGGTTTATACACATAATCCACAAACATTTATTACTTTACAAAGAGAATATAGCAGCTTTATTGATAATTGCCAAGACTCGGGGGCAACCAAGATGTTTTTCAGCAGGTGAATGGAAAAACAAACTGTGGTACATGTGGACAAGGGAATATTATTCAGAGCTAAAAGGAAGGGAACTATCAATTCGTGAAAAGACATGGGGGCATCTTAATGCATTTTATTAACCGAGAGAAGCTTATCTGAAAAGGTGACATTGTATGGTTCCAACTAGATGACATTCTGGAAAACACAAAACCATTGTGACAATGAAAAATCAGTGCTTGCCAGGGGTTGGAGGCACGGAGGAAAGGGATGAATAGGTAGAGCCCAGAGGACTTACAGGGCAGTGAAATGACTCCATGTGATACTGTTTAACAGTGGATAATAGGTCAGATGTTTTTCTAGACTCACAGAATGTGCAACACCAAGAGTGACCCCTGATGTAAACTATGGATTTGGGGCGATAATGACGAGTCAGTGTAGGTTCACCAATGATAAATGTACGCTTAGGTGGGAGATATCAGTAACAAGGAGGGCTGTGCATGTGTGGGGTCATGGGGTTATGGGAAATTTCTGTACTTTCCGCTCAATTTGGCTATGAACCTAAAACTGCTCTTTAGAAAGGTCAGGAAAAAAAGAGTGAATGTTATCACAAGAGAAATGTTCCATCTCTTTTGTTAACCACATCAAAATGTTAGTTCTGATAAACTGAACAATATTCTACAAAGAATACTTCTTTCCTCAAGATACCTAGAGAAATTTCATTTCTTTTGATAGCTGCATAGTATTCCATTGTGTATATATACCACATCTTCTTTATCCATTCATCTGTTGATGGACATCTAGGTTCTTTCCATAGTTTGGCTATTGTAGACATTGCTGCTATAAACATTCGGGTGCACATGCCCCTTCGGATCACTACGTTTGTATCTTTAGGGTAAATACCCAGCAGTGCAATTGCTGGGTCATACGGTAGTTCTATTTTCAACATTTTGAGGAAACTCCATGCTGTTTTCCAGAGTGGTCGCACCAGCTTGCATTCCCACCAACAGTGTAGGAGGGTTCCCCTTTCTCCGCATCCTCGCCAGCATCTGTCGTTTCCTGACTTGTTAATTTTAGCCATTCTGACTGGTGTGAGGTGATATCTCATTGTGGTTTTGATTTGTATTTCCCTGATGCCGAGTGATATGGAGCACTTTTTCATGTGTCTGTTGGCCATCTGGATGTCTTCTTTGCAGAAATGTCTGTTCATGTCCTCTGCCCATTTCTTGATTGGATTTTTTGTTCTTTGGGTGTTGAGTTTGCTAAGTTCTTTATAGATTTTGGACACTAGCCCTTTATCTGATATGTCATTTGCAAATATCTTCTCCCATTCTGTCAGTTGTCTTTTGGTTTTGTTAACTGTTTCCTTTGCTGTGCAAAAGCTTTTGATCTTGATAAAATCCCAATAGTCCATTTTTGCCCTTGCTTCCCTTGCCTTTGGTGATATTCCTAGGAAGATGTTGCTGCAGCTGAGGTCGAAGAGGTTGCTGCCTGTGTTCTCCTCAAGGATTTTGATGGATTCCTTTCTCACATTGAGATCCTTCATCCATTTTGAGTCTATTTTCGTGTGTGGTGTAAGGAAATGATCCAATTTCATTTTTCTGCATGTGGCTGTCCAATTTTCCCAACACCATTTATTGAAGAGGCTGTCTTTTTTCCATTGGACATTCTTTCCTTCTTTGTCGAAGATGAGTTGACCATAGAGTTGAGGGTCTATTTCTGGGCTCTCTATTCTGTTCCATTGATCTATGTGTCTGTTTTTGTGCCAGTACCATGCCATTTGCGACGACGTGGATGGAACTAGAGGGTATCATGCTTAGCGAAATAAGTCAATCGGAGAAAGACAACTATCATATGATCTCCCTGATATGAGGGAGAGGAGATGCAACATGGGGGGTTGAGGGGGTAGGAGAAGAATAAATGAAACAAGATGGGATTGGGAGGGAGACAAACCATAAGTGATTCTTAATCTCACAAAACAAACTGAGGGTTGATGGGGGGGGGAGGGGGGGTGGGGTTATGGATATTGGGGAGGGTATGTGCTATGGTGAGTGCTGTGAAGTGTGTAAACCTGGCGATTCGCAGACCTGTACCCCTGGGGATAAAAATATATGTTTATAAAAAATAAAATTTAAAAGAATCAAAAAAAAAAAAAAAGATACCTAGAGAAAGAGAGGGAGACTAGTAATGATGAATATAGCACTTCCTTTCAAACTAAATTCTCCATCTTTTTAAAATGTCACTTGTTTGTAAGATAACAGTGTCTCATATTGGCCTGAACTGTCCTGGATTTTACGTCCTTGTCCCAGGTGGCTCTCTGTCTTGGATTCTAACCCGGATCATGTCTTATGAGCCCTGCCAAAAGCTACCTAATTCTAGGACACAAATGTCCATCTCATCTCATGAAGGGGAATCTGAAGTCAGAAATAGAGAAAAAGGAAGGTGAATATTTTTACAGATTTTCACATAGTAGACAATAGAAAATATTTACCTGCAGTCAACATTAGTTAAGAGAACATAGGCATAGAACAGATATTAATTCAATGATTCAAAAAATGTGGTTATTGATTTATAAAGCGAATGAACTCTCTGCTTATAATCAAGGCTTGTTTTCTTACTCAGTTTGGGCTTAGAGGTTGTACCTCTCTAGGCTTACTTAATTTCCTGCCAAAGAGGACATGTTGCCTTGGGTATTAATCCAAATTTTAAATTTATTTTAAACATCCTTAAACCTAGCCCCCCTTGTTTTCCCATTTTCCCATTATTGTCAGTAATGTTGTCATTCTGTTCTTATGTTACTGTGTATGTGGAGCTCCGGGGCCCCTGGCAGTGTTGCAAAGAGTTTAACTCAAGAGACTCTTGAACGATAGAAGGCAAAGTTGTGGCCTTAGCCAACAGAACACTTGCTCCCAAAACAGTTCCATCTATGGCTTAATTCACCAAGAAGTCTCAAGTCATTAGTTAAAATGCAGAATTTCAGAGTCTTTGGGGGAGATAATGGGTGTTTGCTTTCAAAAAAAAAAATCTTAATGAAAAAATTAATTTAAGATGAATCATACATGTACCAATAAAGGCCAGAAATGTAAAACTTCTTTAAAAAAAAAAAAAAAGAGGGTGTGCCTGGATGGCTCAGTGGGTTAAAGCCTCTGCTTTCGGCTCAGGTCATGATCTCAGGGTCCTGGGATCGAGCCCCGCATCAGGCTCTCTGCTCTGCGAGGAGCCTGCTTCCCTCTCTCTCTGCCTGCCTCTCTGCCTACTTGTGATCTCTCTCTGTCAAATAAATAAAAAAAAAAAGAGGAAAATGTCTTCTGTGACCTTAGGAGTAAGCCAACATTTCTTGAAAGGGACAAAAAAATGCATTAATAAAATATTAGTAAATTAGATTTCATCAAAACTTAAGATGTATACGCTTTAAAAAAATCATTAAAAAAATGAACAGGCAAATCACAGATGAGGGGAAAAATAGAGTCATGGTATCAGTATAGAGACAGAGTATATTTGTATCCAAAATATAAAAATATCCCCCAAAAATCAACAATAAAAAGATAACCAAATAAAAAATGGACAGAAGATTTAAATAGTCACTTAAGGAAACAAGATACACGATTGGCAAATATGCCCATGAAAAAGTGCTCAATGTCATCAAGGAAATTCTAATTAAAACCACGATGAGACAGCATTTCATCTACACTTAAAGACTGGCTACACCAAATATTGGTGAAGATGAGAAACAACTAGAACACTCACATATTGCTGGTCCATATGCAAAATGTACAACTACTTTGGAGAACTCTTTGGCAGTTTCTTAGAAAGGAAAATACATGTTTACCTCTGAACCAGTAATTCCACTCCCAGGTATTTACCAAAGAGAAGCGGAATGTATGTTTTCATACACACGGAATGTGTATGGAAACCTTATTTATAACAGCCAAATACTGGACATAATCCCAAACATCCATCAACAGAAAAATAGAAAAGCAAACTGTGGTACATTTATACCATGTCCTGTTACTCAGAAGTAAAAAGGAACGACTGCGAACACAAACGACAACATGCGTGAATCTCACAGTCATGGCGTTGAGTGAAAGAAACCAGACACAACAGAACACACACCGTGTGTTTCCGTTTAAACGTTGTCTTAGGCACGTAAAACCGATCGATTGGGATCAAAGTCAGAAAGCAGACGCCTCTGGGAAAGAGTGGACTGGAAAGGGCGATGACGGAATTTTCTCAGCTCACAGCAACTTTCTGTATCTTATTTTGGGTGGTGGTTAAAGGGGTAAATGGAATTGTCAAAACTCAGTGAACAAAACCCTTAAGATTTGGGCATGTTAGTGTATGTACATCATGTAATAATTTTTAAAATGTGACTTAAAAAAAATAGAAAGCTAGGATAAAGCTGAAAGAAAATATCCTTTTTTAAAAAAAAAATATTTTATTTATTTATTTGACACAAAGAGAGAGATCACAAGTAGGCAGAGAGGCAGGCAGAGACAGAGAGAGGGGGAAGCAGAGAGCCCGACTGGGGGCTCAATCCCTGGACCCTGGGATCATGACTTGAGCCAAAGGCAGAGGCTTTAACCCACTGAGCCACCCAGGCGCCCCAAGAAAATGTCCTTTATTTGATAAAGAGTATGTTCCCACAACACCCAGCAAACATCATATTTAACTGAGAAACATTAGAAGCATTCCCATTAAATTCAGACATAAAACAAGGATTCTTAATATCACTTCTATTCAACATTATCCTGGAAATGTTTGTCAAGCAATAGTCCAAAAAAGGGGCACCTGGGTGGCTCAGTCAGTTAAGCGTTTGCCTTTGGCTCAGGTCGTGATCCCAGGATTCTGGGATCAACCCCTCTTCCCTCTCCCCTGAGTCAGGCTCCCTGCTCAGTGGAGAGTCTGCTTCTCCCTCTGCCCCTCCCTGCACTATTGTGTACTCACTCCTGCTTTCTCATTCCCTCTCAAATAAATAAATATTTAAAAATAATAATAATAATATTCCAAAAAAAGAAATCAGATGTACAAATTATGGAAAAGAAAAGACAAACTTCCCATTTGCAAATGATTGTCTAATGAAAAAACTAGAGAGAATCAGCTGAAAACCCATTAGAACTAACAGGAATTTTAGTAAGAGGGTCAGACATAAGATCAATACATAAAAAACCAATTTCATTTCTAATTCCTTAGTAATTTTAAACCATAATGAAAAACCATTCCATTCATAGTAGAATCAAAACTACAAAATAGCTACAAGGAAGCCTGTCAAGAAAAACAAACAAACAAACAAAAAAATAAAGAAATAGTAAGAAAGCAGGTTTGTTTTTTTTTTTTTTTTAATTAAAGACCAAGCTAAATACAAATATTGTTAAGTTTCTGGTTGGGAAAACTCAAAATCGAAAAAATATCCGCTTTTCCCAATTAATCCATAAATTAAGGTTAATGGATAAAGCTTCAACAAGAATTTCATGAATCTTAAGCTTAATGCTAAATTTAATATGATAGAGAAAATACATAATAGCCACGATTTTTTTAAAAAAAGAATTGTAATATCCCAGAATCCTTTGCACCTACTTCCTTTTTTCCTTTTCCGGCGTTCAAGATGTCGAAGCGAGGACGTGGTGGGTCCTCCGGTGCGAAATTCCGGATTTCCCTGGGTCTTCCGGTGGGCGCCGTGATCAACTGTGCTGACAACACAGGAGCCAAAAATCTGTATATCATCTCTGTGAAGGGGATCAAGGGACGATTGAACAGACTTCCCGCTGCGGGTGTGGGTGATATGGTGATGGCCACAGTGAAGAAAGGCAAACCAGAGCTCAGAAAGAAGGTACATCCAGCAGTGGTAATTCGACAACGAAAGTCATACCGGAGAAAAGATGGTGTGTTTCTCTATTTTGAAGATAATGCGGGGGTCATAGTAAACAATAAAGGTGAAATGAAAGGGTCTGCTATCACAGGACCAGTCGCAAAGGAGTGTGCAGACTTGTGGCCCAGGATTGCATCCAATGCTGGCAGCATTGCATGATTCTTTGGTGTAATTGTTTAAAAAAAAAATTAAAAATTATTTGCTCCCGAAAAAGAACATAAATAAATAAAAAATAAAAAAAGAATTGTAATTGGATAAGGCTGTTCCAGATATTCTCTGAAATACTTTGAAAAATCACAGCAAATGTAATAGCTAAAGGTAAAAAACAAATTCAAAACTTAGAATGAAAAAGAAAGTAAATCAGATTTGTAATCTTTTTATTTTTTTTTCAGATTTGTAATCTTAAAATTGAAAATGCCTTCTTAGGTTATAAAACACCAGAATTCAAAATGGGAAAGAATGATTGATTGAATTAAATAAAGCTTTAAAACTTCTTAACGATGAAATTAACTATAAAATAAGTAAAAAGATAACAGTGGTAGAAAAGAACATAAAACAAATAGGAAATTAATATCCAATCTACATACAAATCAAAGATTATAAAAGATAATTGGCAGAAGAACTATAAATGGCCAATGAAAACCCATCAAAAGTTGTCTGACCTCACTAGTAATCAAGGAAATAAATATTAATGTAATATATTTCTTCCATCGAGGTTAATAAGAATTTTAAAAATTCGTAATACCTCCTATAAGCAAGGAGGCAGGAAAGTAGGCACAGTTAGTAGATAAATTGGTAAACTCTTTAGAAGGTAACTGAACAGTACTTGATAAAGTTTTAAATGCATGTACCTTTTGTCCAGCTATTATATTTCTAAGAATTTAGTAATGGAGAAATTTTGTCCATGTGTACAAATAAATACGCATTAGAATCTTCATTCCAGACTACCCAAAACATTTAAAAATGGAACTACATATTAATAAGGGAATGGTTAAATAAACCACGCAACAGTCACATGGAAAACTCCTGCAACTATTACCAGAAAGAGGCAGACCAGATTTTCCG
This sequence comes from Lutra lutra, assembly GCF_902655055.1. NCBI lineage: Eukaryota > Metazoa > Chordata > Mammalia > Carnivora > Mustelidae > Lutra > Lutra lutra. The sequence goes on from NC_062287.1 coordinate 7,141,180, forward strand.
GCGTCCAAAATCTCACCCACGTAGTGCAGTTTGTAAAACAATGCATATAGAACGAGCCTATTTACACAGTAAAAAATATGTATGTTTATCATGTAAATGTTTAGAGGAACATGGGAGGATATGCTTCAAAATTTTATTTATTTTTTTAAGAGAAAGCATATTTTATTGAGTATATATATAGTGAGAGAGAGATACGGACAGAATATCTTGGAAGACTCAGAGGAAAAGAGCATGAGACTTGTCTTTACATGGGGACTCAGGGGTTTTATTGGTCTGGTGTCCTGTTAGGTATCCAGGAACTGGTCAGAACAAGGACAAGGCTTAGGTGTCCTTCATAAGTCATGCATTCCTTGAAGTCAATGGTCTTGGTGCCAGGGTGTTTGCAGCCAGTGGTCTTGGAGAACATTTATGATGCCCTCATTCCTTGGATGTTTATATTGTGCTGGAAGACTCCAAGGATATCATCCTCTCTTTGTCCCTTACAAGGAGGACACATGCTGTTTGCTTGACAAGGCATGTGTAGAGTGGGATGGGGGTGCAGACCCTCCCAAGAGTAGAAGCCACAGCAAGGAGAAAAAAAAAAAAAAAGGATTTTTTTAAAGGGTTCCTTCAGTTTCCCTGTCTTGTTCACTCCTATAGGATTTTTATCCTCCTTCTTCTTAAGGGGTGTTCGGAGGTTACTTCTGGGAAGGGTAACGGCAGCAAATAAGGATGGAGAGCTTTTATCATTTTGCTCTCTCTATTTTCTATTCTTGGAATCCGTGATGAAGTTATACCTCTTTTATTAGTTTGGATTGTTTGAAATGGCTGCTGTCCTTTCTGTTGTTTGTCCAACGGTTTTAGTTGTATAACCTCCGCACTGGAGACACAGGCCCTCCTGCCTTCTTCCTGACCCCGCAGTCCTGCCTACTGAGTGGGACAGTGATCTCCGCAATGTATTTCTATGTGGACACATCTTGACATTTTTGCACATGATTAATAAAAACTCCACATTTTACAGGCAGCTCTGAGAAGTGTGTTAGTCACTCTTTCTACACCTCCATTAGTAATTTTCTAAAATCACCCTGAGTTCTGTGGCAAATTACTGTAAAAACAATCACCCAGGCATCTTTTTTTTTTTTGCTTTTACCGAAACCCCATTAGCAATCTTATTTGAATAGACCGAGCCTTTTCCTGTAACCATTGCAAACAGTTTAAAATCAATCTACTTTTTTCTAAATAGAATATATAGTTGTCAAAAGCTTCATTTATTTTTCTTTAAAAAAACATGCTTTTTTATGAACCTTGCACTGATTTACTGAGAATATATAATCTTAGTTTTTAAAAGAAGGATCTCTTCCTAGTCTTTTCAAAGATGACAGGCATAATAATTCACTTTCTATAATTTTACCAGAATACATTTGAATAAGGTCTGTAGGTTAGATAATAGTACGAGATCAGTGTTGATTTCCTAATTTTGGTAATTGCTCTGTGGTTATGTGGTTGCAATGTTCTTGTTTTTAGGAAATATACACCAAAGTATTTAAAGGTAAAGGATCATTGTACCTTCAACTTACTCTAAAACGTGTCGGAGGGGAGAAATGATTCACGTGCACATAGAGAACTAAGTATGCAATAACTAACGAAGGCAGAGCGCTACCGTGTCAACAGGAAATTATATCAGGATGAAATTTTTTTTTTAAAAATCTATAGTTTTTCCCAGAGTGGTTCATGGACATAATGCTAATAGAGACTTTCCCGAGCCTCCATGTGCCCGGTGCTGGGGTGACCCTTTACAAGAACCGTTTCCACCCCCAGTCCCCATGAGGAGATCCATTATGCCCACGCACCCGTGCCCCACAGGGCCTCTGCCAACAGTTCAACATGCTTTCCTGTCTTCTGATCAGCCCCCGGTCCATGGCTTTAGGGGCTGTTCTCATCCTTCACCACCCTCTCCGGCGCCCCCCCAACACCGGCCACCACCCCCAGCGCATTAATTCATTCCTTTGTTCATTATGTAATGGTTCCCTCTCTCTTCTATGTATTTGGAATCACTTCCTCTTGTTAAAAACAAACAAACAAAAACCAGCTGCATGTCCAAAGTGATATCACTTAGGTTAAAACCCCAAGTCAGGAAATTAAGACTTAATACCTAACCTAACTGCAGGTTAAAAGCCCCCTCAACATACCTTTAACCAGTCAGCGCAGAATTTCCTGGGCAGCTCTAGGAAACTTACTGATAGACCCTCCCGCTCCCCTCAGGAGGGCAACCTTGCCTAAACAACACGTTCCTCGCCAATAAATTCCTTTCTTCTTCTCCTTCTCCTCCTTCTTCTTCTTCTTCTTCTTCTTCTTCTTCTTCTTCTTCTTCTTCTTCTTCTTCTTCTTCTTCTTCTTCTTCTTCTTCTTTCCTCCCCTTCTTCTTCTCTTCTTCTTCTTCTTCTTCTTCTTCTTCTTCTTCTTCTTCTTCTTCTTCTTCTTCTTCTTCTTCTTCTCCTTTCTTCTTCTCTTCTTCATCTTCTCCTCCTCCTCCTCCTCCTCCTCCTCCTCCTCCTCCTCCTCCTCCTCCTCCTCCTCCTCCTCCTCCTTCTTCTTCTTCTTCTTTTTCTTCTTCTTCTTTTTAAAGATTTTATTCATTTATTTGTTAGAGAGAGTTGTTAGAGAGAGAGAGCGAGCACAGGCAGAGTGGCAGGCAGAGGCAGAGGGAGAAGTAGGCTCCCTGCCAGGCAAGGAGCCCGATGTGGGACTCGATCGCAGGATGCTGGGATCATGACCTGAGCCGAAGGCAGCCGATTAACCAAAGGAGCCACCCAGGTGCCCTCTTCTTTTTTTTAATGCTTTCTCTCTGCCCTTAAAAACCATTCTCTTGTATAGCTCAGCAGACCTCCCCTCTACTTGCGGTGCGATCCTGCCCAGTTCATGAATCATTTAACAAAGCCAAGTAGAGCGTCAGGTCTATTCGATTGAATTTTATTTTGTGACACTCTCTAGTGACTCCCCTCAGGCCACGTGTGCTAGTAAAGTCCTTTCATCCTATTTTAAAGTCCGCTCTTGATTCAATGTCCTTCTTGGCTTTCACCTCAATCTCTGGTGTCCCTTCACACTCAGGCTTTGGGAAAAAATAAACCATGTCCTCCCCAACCCCCCACTTCCGGACCGAGTCTGCCTCCCACCGTGTGACTGATGTTTGCCAACCTTCCCGTAGAGGCTTCTAGGAAACAGAGGAAAGCTGAATTCAGACATGATAGGGATGGTGCCTGTGAGAAGGAGAAGACAGACTCCCTCCATGCTCCACAGAAACACACGATGAATGGAGTAAATGGCTCCTGGGCATCTGGGTGCAAAGTGCCCTTGTTAGGTGTGAGCTCCTGGGTGTTTGAGATTCTTGTTCATCATTGGCTTCCGGCTGTAAGTATAAATCTCACTACCAGAAACAGAATAAGTGCTAAAGTCAAGATTCTTGAGGTTGTAGCATGGTATCAAACAATCTTCCAAAAATAAAATAAAATAAAAAACAATCTTCCAGTTTCTTAGGTCAGATAAGATATGGCAACGAGGGATAAACAAGAAAAAACTGCAGGAGCCTTTGAGCTGTGATGCTCTTCTCATCCAAGGACAGTCTGACGTCCTCACGTAAAGAAGGCTTCACCCCCAGGACAGTTTGGGGCTTTGCTCATTCCTTTGGGCTCATGTAGGGTTCCCAGTGGACCCCAGTCCCGAGCTGAATGAGCCCCTCTTAGTTGTCTTCTCCTCTCAAGAGGGGGTTGTAAGTAGTCTCCTCCCCATCCCCTAGGGCCGTGTCTCCGCTCCCTGATGCCGGACACTTACCCCTAAGCAGAAACAGCTCGGAGCTGCGAGAACAGGGGGCAGCATTCAGCGCTGTTGAAGGAAAGCATGAATGAATGAATTGTATCTCTAGCAGCCCACGCATAGATGACATTCTATGAATATTTGTTGGATGAATTAATAAACTAAGTCCGACAAATAAAAAGCCAGGACAGAATTGCTGGCCTTTCGATGATAATCTCAAACTTTCCCCACTGCCCTCCCCAATCTACAACCCTCCCCCTCCCCGGACTCACCCCATCATTTGGAAATATGTGAGGGATCAGCTGAGACTGAAGACTGTAAAGTAACCACGTTTTCAACTAGGACCATTTCTGAGCCAAATGTACGTAAAAGCGGAGAACTGTCCCAGCCCCCGCAGAGTCTCTGGGGCAAGGCTGGTTGGGTGGCCCTGGACCACAAGATGGTACTATACACTTCTTAGTGTTTCATTTCATTTATCCATTCATTCAGCAAATAATTATTGAATAATCGTTGTGAGCTAGAGATTGCACTAGTCACTGGAGGCAGAGAATGGATGAGGCAACAGTGTCCCTGCTCTTATGGATTTACTTCTTCATTCATTGAAATGAAGTCAGTCAGAAAGGGAAGAGGTGGGTTGAGAGAAAACTAGATTGGGCCTTGTTGGCCATCTTGTAAGTTTTGCCCTTTCCTCTCTGACTGAGATGGAAATTCGTCAGGTGATTACTAACAAAGGTGACTCCCCCCGGCTGCTGAGCCAAGAACGGGCTGTGGGGCAGCAGGGAAAACGCACATACCTGTAGGATTTTGTAGGTGGTTGGGAACGCTCTAGTGGAAAGATAGGAGGGGATATTCAAAGGAAGAGAAGGGAACACTGCTAGAGAAATGTCCTTGAGTCGGCAAGAGGGGTGCCGTTCTCGTGCTCTAGTGAAGGGGCTGGGGGTGTCACTGGGGGTCATAAAAGAAGACGGAGCTTATGGGCATAGATCAACCCAAGGGAGTCGAACTGATGGCGGGAGCTTGTGTTCTCTTCCATTTGCCTCAGTTTCCCAACGAAGTCCAGGAAGTAAGACCACCAACTGAGAATGAAGGGGAAGGTATCACAAATGTGAGGAGAAAAGGATAATCCTGACATAAATGCATCTTTAAATAATCCCTTGAAAAACTCCTAAAACAATACACATCCTACTAAACTTTTGGCTATAGATGTGGTTCCAGGAAGAAAAAAAAAAAAAGACCAGAAAATATTTTTACACATACAGCATATGTAAAGCCATCTGAGTACAACAACATGGACAGACGAAGTGACATGATTTGGCACATTTCCATGAAGCAATGAAAACTGTAAGTCAATTCTCTAAATCCTATCGAGATTTGAATCAGGCAAACATCTCTTTATGACTGGAAGTCATTTAAATATAGGTCACTGCATTAAGAGTTAAGCACTGTGGGGTGAAACACGTGCCTGGAGTTGAGCAAGTGAGAAACACGGGCAAAGCGGCATCATTGTAGGGCTCTGTTTCCCGCCCCGCACTGAATTCCAACTGCCTTTCTCACTGGGGCCTGTGTTAGGCCTCCCCCAGAGACTGGGAACCTGGGATTCCCGGGATTTTTTCAACACTGTCTTCTCTGGTAATAGCTCAGCCCACAGTTCCACTCTAGAAGAAGAGCTGAGAATATACTCAGCATCACTACTAGAATTCACCAGCTGGGTGAGACAGCTTCCGGGAGCACCACACAAACCCTTAAGGTGAATTAAAAACCCCAATGCGACGTCTACTGGGTCTTTGCAAACCTGGAACATTTTAAAGCGTGATGCACTCTCCTGGTCTCTCGGGAGCCTGTCCTCCAGCTCAAGCTCAGACGACATCACTCACTTCCCAGGCTGGTTGTTGGTGCACCGGGCTGGGCGGCGTGCCGCTGCTGTCTGGAGTAGGTGAGCTCAGCTGCCCACAGCCCAGAGAGCATCTAACCAAGTGGAGAAGGGGCCGTGGGGGGAACCAGCAGGGCCAGGGGCCCGCAGGAGGCCAGACGTCTTTGTGCTTGGCCTTCAGCAGTCTGAGACTCACCTTGGATGTAAGTGACCTCATCTTGGAAACTTTGGAGGTGTGGAGATGTTAGCCCTAGCATTGGTATCTCTTATCCATTTTTACTTCCATTTTTAACTCTGGATTTTTCTTTTTATTTTTATAGTCTCTTGGCTTAACTGAATCCTTGTAACATGTTATGTTATTATATTTATCTTTGAAATATATTCTTGCCATTCATGGCTTTCTTTTACCTTAATCACATTTCGTCTCTTTTTCTTACTGTTTAATTTTCACATTTGAGTATTGTGAACAGTATTCAAAAGCCTATATTTTTCCTAGTTTTCTAGTCACTTTCAATTTTCTTACCCCTTTTTATAATAGCTGTATTTATTTATTTGTTCTTCTTCTTCTTTTTTTTTTTTTTTTTTGCTTTAACAATATTGCTGCTGATTACTTACCAATGTCCAGTGGCTCCCCTATTTCTTCCAATTTTAACAGCCCCTTCCCATCCCCCACCCCAGCCAGCTCCCAGCTAAAGCCTTTAAACCAGACAGTTCAGGAGATCCGACAGCCACAATCCCTTCCCTGGACCACAAGTTTCCTCTTCCAGCCATACACACTTGCACATTTCGAACGGGATATGTTTCTCAGGCTGTGTTGTAAGGTCATCTGTGATGTGGTCTCTGCTGCACAGATCAGTGGGCGGGAGCAGGAGAATCACGATGCAGAAAGAGGAGAGGGAGATGCCGGCTTTCTTTCAGAGACAAACCTGGACCCGCTGTCCCTGGACTTACTTTAACAAGGAGGTCTCGAAACTTGTAACATCTGTCCTAAGACGGAGCCACATACAGACCCACAAAACTCTCAACTGGCTATAACTAATGTAATTAATGTTTTCAAATTTTGATGTAAAAAAATTCCACTGGTGAGTAGGTCTTCTACCTCCGTATTGAAGTTTCCAGGAGTAATGAGCTCTGGCAGGAATTATCCCCATCAGGGTTTGGGTTTCGTTTTCGGTCTGGTGTTTCATAGGCATATAAATCTAGTTAGGTATGTATGTATATCAGATTCGGATGTTATTTTGCTTCAAATACAAATCACTTGGAGACCAGAATGTTACTAAGCAGCCTGGGGGTTCTATGCACCCCAGGGCCCCACAAGAATGCATGATCTGCTTCTTTCCTGGACTGAAAATGAGTCATTCTTTGACAAAGGAGGGTCTAAGGCAAGATGCTTACATGCCGGTGCTCAGTGCTCTCAAAGAAAGCAGGATGCCATCTCGATTAAATCCGACTTTCTAAACACAACCTGATTATCAGGGCCTAGACCATGTCCATGATTCCCCTAAACTAAGGGAAATTTCACCAATTAATTTTCCACTTACATGGCCTGGAGGATGTGTTGAATCAAGAGTCCCTCTCCCCCTACCCCTACACCATTAACGTTATCCATGTACTTCCTTTCCTTGTAAAACTTCATTTGGGACATAGAGCCTCAACCTTCTCATGGCAACAGGTAACTCCTGTCTCCTCGACTGCCTTGGTTTATACTGCTATGTTTCCTCTCCATTGGCTGGTTCAGGGTCAAGGGACCCCTGGATGCCTGCTCAATTTCCACTGGTCCCTGGTCTTCAGCTCAGTGGACTTTCCTTCATGCTCCGCCTTATGTTCCTCAGCAGTGATGAGCCAAGTCTCGCCAGGGCTGATTCCCATTCTTAGCCAGCCGTGAAAGATCTGTGCAGCCCTGAGCTTTGCGGCACTCAAGAGCATCTCCTGCAAGGTCAAGAGGTCCCCAGGAGCATTCCTACAAATGACGAGAGATTTCTCTCCTACAGTACGATAGGATGCTTTGTGTGTTTTAGAGTATTATGCCATTGACCAATCCAGATTCTAGGGGGAAAGAAATTCTCTCATTTGCAAGAACTGAAGCCTTCTTAATTCCTTCCTTACAGAGGAAAAGGTCAGAGAAAAGAGTCTATCTACTTTAAAGCCACGGTGAAGGGACAGTCATTCATCTCCCAGGATTGTATAGCAGCAACGGCTCATCCACACCTGGGTCTGCTCTCCCCTGAGATGAGCGTACGAGGCCTTAGTGTCTGTTCTGCAAAGATGCCCATGGATTGCTCCAGTCCTGGCCTCGACATGTGTGATGGTTATCTCTGAAGTCTGTCATGTCGATATTGGGTCCAGAGGATGGCCCGGGCCGGAAGGATTATTTTCACATGGCATGGGCTACTTCTCTACAGAGAGTTATTTTAACCTAAATGAAGAAATCCCCAGGTGCATAAATTTCACCAAAATATTGCAGAAGGGTAGTCTCCGGTAATGAGTTTAGTATAAATTTTTCACTTACTTCTCAAGTCTCTTGCATTTGGGAAGGTTGAAGGGAAAATGTCTAAAATATATGGCAGGTGAAATTTGAAATGTTACAGCCTTTTTTTTTTGGAAAACCATCTGGTAATATCTTTCCAAAAGGAAAATTAGGTATACTCTTCAGCTCATCGATTCCATTTCTAGGAGTCTACCCTTTGGAAATAAAAGTGCCAGTGTAAAAGGATGCCAAGAACTGAAAACAAAGTGGAAATCCACCAGTGAAGGCGAATGGCTGAATACAGTGTGGTGTGCTCGTGGAATACCACACAGCCACGAAAAAGCATGAAGGAGAGCCATACAGGATGATCTGGAAGGATCCCGTAAGAAATCTTGGAAGGAGAAAAGCCAGGAACACAAAAGACAAAAAACAGACAAAGAATGTATAGAATATAATTTGTCCCCATTAAAAAAAAAATACCCCCAAAATCCATATGTTATAGATACATAGATAGATAGGATATATCTATACAGAATTATATGAATGTTGATAAATATATAAATAGACATTCCCTAGGGATTAGCATGTGTCACTTGGAATGGTCAGTGATCAGAAATGGGATACTGAAGTCTAGATAGGGTGGGAGGATAAGTGTCCATGATAAAAGCAATATAGGATATGATACTGTTCATGTAAAATCATACATGTATTTTTAATTTTTATTTTATATATATAATCCTAAAATAACGCATAAAAACAATGATCACCAAAGATTAATGGTTATCTCAGAATAGTAGGATTTTAGATGAACTTGACTTCCCTTTTTTTTTTTTTTAATTTATTTGAGAGAGAGTATGTGTGTGACTGCGTACACATGCGCGTGCCTGCGGGGGGCAGAAGGAGAGGGAGAGAAGCAGACCCCCCACTGATAATGGAGCCAGGTGGGCTCAATCCCACAACCCTGAGATCCCAACAAGAGCTGAAACCAACTGACTGAGCCACCCGGGCACCCCTCCTTTTTTTTTTTTTTTTTTTTTTAAAGATCGAATTTTTAAGCAATCTCTACACCCCATGTGGGGCTTAAACTTACAAACTGAGATCAAGAATTTCATGGTCCCACCTGGTACCACCTGGTACCTCCCTTTTTTTTTGTTTTTATATGTTGCTTGAATTCTTTAGGGAGAGCGTGTGCTAGCTGCTTGTGTTTTATATAAATTTATTTATATATTATATCTGTGGAAGCAAAGACCCACCAAAGTAGAAAAGCAAAGCCTACTTATTCAGAGCTGGCTCCAGCAAGGGAGACAGCCACCATTACAAGCATTTTGGCAGAGCCCGAGGAGTGGAAAAGCTTTATGGTGGAAAGGAGGGAAGGCTTCAGGTGTGTCCTGATCGGAGGCTGTTGTTATGGGGGAAATGCAGGCTCAGCAGAGGGGGCCATCGTCCTGTGTGATTGGTTAAGAGTGAACATTTGGCTTTCTTTGGTTGGTGTTAAGTTGGAAAAAGGGGGAAAAAAAATCAAGGCAGCTGTTCGTTATTAATCAAGCTCCCCCCATTTTGGAGGGATAGGTCCAGAATTTATTGTTTCGTTTCGCGGATCATTTCTAGAGATAGCAGTCTGGCCTCCTGCGGGCCTGACTGACAGCAGGCTGGCCTCCAGGGCTGACTTGGTAGAGAAGCGGGTTGCTTCTTGGACAGGTTGCTGCAGGTTGTGGGTGAGTTCTATTTTTATACACGGTCTGGCCATTCATTGTCCATATATTCAGTCTCTCATATTTTATTTTATTTGTAAGTAAATATATTTTTACATCTTGACAAATATATTTTATAGTCTATAATTTGTATTTTATATAAAGTTGCCAATTTACATTTTACATAAAAATTAAGTTATTTAACTGAAAAACAGAACAAAGAAAAAAAATCTTTTTAAAGATTTTGTTTATTTCTTTGACAGAGAGAGAGATCACAAGTAGAGAGGAAAGCAGAGAGAGAGGGGGAAGCAGACTCCTGGTGAGCAGAGAGCCCGATGCGGGGCTCCATCCCAGGACCCTGGGATCATGACCCGAGCCGAAGGCAGAGGCTCAACCCACTGAGCCACCCAGACACCCCGAAAAAAATTTTTAATTAAGTAGGCTAATGAATTATGTAAAAGGAAACAAGTTCTGTCTTCTTAGCCCTTGCCATATGGGGTAATGGTTCCCAAACCTATTTGTGCACATTATTGCACCATTTAAAATAGGAGTTTAGGGGCTCCTGGATGGCTCAGTTGGTTAGGCATCTGGCTCTCGGTTTTGGCTCAGTTCATGATCTCAGGGTTGTGAGATGAAAGCCTGCTTCTGAGCAAGGAGCCTGCTTGGGATTCTCTCTCCCTTTCCCTCTGCCTCTTCTGTGCTCCCATCTGCACACACTGTCTCTCTGTCTCTTTTTCAATAATAATAATAATAGTGTATTATACTGAAATGGGAGAATGTTCCTATTTCTACAGGAATCTTGTTTTTAACTAGAAGACCTTCTATCTTTCAATAATAATAATAATAATAGTTTATTATACTGAAATGGGAGAATGTTCCTATTTCTACAGGAATCTTGTTTTTAACTAGAAGACCTTCTAAATCCCTGTTCCATTTGCCCTGCCTACCTCCTATTGCTGGACTGTTCACTGTGTCACCCTCTCTACGGGGTTTATGAAGACTGTCACAGAGAGAGAACCAGCCTGGCTTGGTTAGCAAGGTAAAAGGGAACACACCACGATGGGCTGAGCAGGCCTAGAAGCACCACGATCAACCCCCAGGGCCTTGCCCCAAGTCCTTTCACTGGGGAAGTTGAAGGTGAAAACCACCCATGATGTGGGGAGGCTGGGGCCAGGGAGCCAAAGGTTACTGCAGGGCTGCTGCGAGCTCCTTAGCAAACTTAGGGTCCCTGGAATGTGTCTTTTCTTTGCAACCTGAAGGAGTCAGCCTAACACAAATGGTCATTCAAGAACTACCTCATATTTAACTATATGTATAAAACTATATATATATATATACATATATGTATATATATATATGTATACACACACACACACACACATAAAATAAATATAATGAATCAAGATAGGAGACTCTATGCGTGGTTTGTATAACGAATTATACAGTCATATTACTGACAGTCTTCTACTGTATAGCTTTCAACAAAAGGAATTGGAAGCACAAAATTAAAGTCTGGAAGACCTATTTCTTACAGCTTTAGAAATCTGAAGTGACTTTGTAGGTTTCAAGTTCCGAAGGTTTCATATACGCTAAGCTCTTCTCACACTGAACCTGGTATTACAGTTCATCTGAACACGCCTCCTACATCGAGCTTTAGGGTGACTAGTCCTTGTCACAGAGCCATTTCGTTCCCGTGCCGCCACAGACAATGTTACACTCTCATCTCAAAAAAAAAAAAAAATCAGAGAGGAAACATTTAAGATTTGTGGACGGAATGCCTGCTGGAGCATAAGTTTGTATTGTTTCTCTTCTGGTTCTCCCTGAAGATCCCTCCTGAAGAAGGGGGAGGGGGGGCTTGAGATGTAGTGCAGCTGCCCTAGGACCAGGGTGGGTTGGCAGGGTTAGGTTAGGCCACCTTGAAAGGAAGATGTAAGGATGCAGGGGGGCCACACGTGCAGGGGAGACGTGGGTGGTTAGGGCGGCCAGCTGTAAAAGGGAGAGTAGAGCCCTGTTATCTGGAAAAGAGGGTGAGAGGAGGGAGGTGAGGTGACTGGAACTAAGAGAAGGGGAGGACAAAACTGTTGTGTCTGGGGATTGGATGCCTGGACCTCATTCCCGAGAAGGTCCTAATTCATCTGCATTACCCAGGAGAAACTCTGCGTGGGGCGTCTCGCATGAGCTGTAACGCGGTGGCAGGCTCTTCCCTGCAAAAAAAAAAAAAAAAAAAAAAGGAATATTAGATCCCCCAGGCATCACCAGGATGTGGCAGGAGAGGGCCCCCACTCGTGCACACCAAGATATTGGGTCCCATTCAGTCGACTCCACACCTCACTCTAGGGCCCAGAGAAACCACTGGATACCTGGCTGGCAAAGGTAAGGAGAGGTTGTCACGTCTGGATTTCAGAACCAGATAATGAATGGTTCACTAGAACACTCTATCCAGCGGGGAGAGCGCAGAGTGGGTACCTCCACTACTGCTGCTTACAACGTTCAGCGCCTCATCACTTCCCTCCTCTTGTGGAGTCAGGAAGTGGCTCTGGGCCAAATGCAGGAACTCTGGTCATGTGTGTTCACATGGTCGCACAAAATGAGGGTGGGCACAAGTGGTTTCCTGAAAAATCAGATGATAATCTCTAGTAGAATGCATTCTGGTCCCACGTTCCTAATTTGAAATTCCTTGAGATGATCTGGAGGTGTCCTGTCTTCTCTATAAGAAGAAGGCAAGTATCCTCCTTCATGCGATTAATGATGTTTTATTATGAACCAGAGGATGGATTCATGAACAGCTGGCCTTTGAGTTTATTGCCCGAAAGAGGGGCAAAAGCTAAAAACACGGACTTCAATAGTCTCCAAAATTAAACTCCAAAGTTTAACCTAAAATAATGACTTACCATTAATGTGATTTGTAATCTGGAGATACACTTTGCTGTTAATTTATCCTGGAAAACACCCCAGGAAAACAGCTGCCCATCTTCCTCTTCATCAACTGTGCCCCACTCTTGCTCTGTAGTGTGTCTTAACTGGACAAGTAGAACTGAGTTCCAACAAGTCTCCATGCTTCTGGTCTGTCTCATCCTGGCTACTTCCAGCGAACCCATTCTGCCCACAGAAATGTGTGAAAATATGTAGCTGTGCTTAAGAAATGTGTGAAAATATAAAAGTCCCACCACATAACAGTCCCACTGCAATACTGGCTTCCATTCTTGGAACTATGCGGGCTACCGCCTGTTCCCAGTATTCTAATCTGATACTCTTTACTCTTGTCTCTTCTGGGCCCCTGACCCCAGCCTTGATGACCTTCCATTCCAACTCAACCCCAGCATCTCTCCCAGACATACTCCTGGTTATTTGCCTTCCAGCATTCGCTACCTGGCACTTGGGTAAGAGATACTTCTAAACCCAACCCCTCCCCCCCAAACACACACCCGTCTTTAGGCAGCTATGCCAAGGGAAACTGGAAGGTTTCCAGTCTTATCTCCTTCTAAGCTATCCTCACTGAAGCCAGATTCATTTCTCTAAAATGAAATTTTTATAGTGTTTCTCCCCTGCTTAAAATTCTTCAATGGTTTGCCTGTGGCCTCCAGGATGAAGTCCAAACTCCCCGTGGCAAACATGGCAGACAAAATCCTTTTGGACATTGCTCTAACAACACTTTCCAGCCTCTTACTCTCACCAATTCTATACCCACTTTTCATCTTAACCATCATAACATATTTGCACTTGCCCCAGTGTACCATGATTTCCTGCCTCCCTCTATATCCCTCTTTCGAGAAAGTTCTTTCCTGCACTGTTTACCAAGTGACCTTGAATTTAGTCTTCAAATAGAAATGCTTCTTTTTCCCGAAGGCTTTTTATAATTTCTCAGAGCAGAGCTCACCATATCATTCTTGGAAGTCCTACAATGCTTTTTACTAACCTTAGTATATATCACCGTAATCATTTGCTTTTAATGTTTGTCTTCCCACTAAGTGGTCTTTGAAGTCTCTTGCATAGTATCTGACCTATATTAATTGCTGAGGGAAGGAACAAACAAACAAATGAATCAAGGAATGTTAGAATGCATCCAAAGCACATTCTTGGGAAAATTTTAGCGTTGCTTTTGGATGCCAAACTCTACAAGAGTTGGGCAATATGATTGATATTTTTTTTTTAATGGTGAAAGAGAAGAAGAAGGCTGTATTCTATAGTTTGAGCCTAGTGTTGTGAGAGTTTCTCCACGATCCTGGTGATTCCTGACCATTCTCCAGGAATTCTGATATGGAACAGGTTGCAGTGAAAAAGGAAGGAAGAAGAAAGAAATTTAAAGATAGCAGCTGATGGTTTTGCCAGGTTAAAAAATGGTCAGGAGGAGAGTGGGGTTAATTTTGCTTTGATAACATTTTCAAATGTGTGAGCTACCAGGTAAGAAACCATAACCAACCAATTTTGCACAAGTTGGGAGAGAAGGAAAATTTGCACCCAGTGATATGAGACTGTAAGTGATGCTGTAAGGAAACAGACAGGACTTCCGCTATGAAGAGCCGATGCCATGGGATTGTTACTAGTCGTTTAAAATTTTGTTAGCTGTTTTCTATCTGAATGGGTAAAAAATAAGATTTTAGGGGGCGTGGCATTAGAGAATAAATAGAGATTAAATAAATAAAACTGAGATCTGTCTTACAGCTGAGGTAGCTGATTAAATATACTTCTGATGGCTCTGCTGAATTTTTAACTTTTAAAAAAATTCTGAACAGTTGGATGGGGAGGAAGAACAAATTCTCCCCTATCTCATGTCTCACAGAGGTTGTACTCATGATTCTCTGACTCACTTCCATGTAGAGGAAGAAACGATCACCCAAGAGTGTACTAAACGAGCTCAGATATTAGTAATAGGATGACAGCCTGAACTCTGCTGCTTTTACTTGCAAAGCACGTATCGATCTCAGCCCGCCACAGAGACCACTGATGTATCAGGGCCTGGACGGAGAAGGCAATCTCAGCTCTGTCTACCTCCTAACTGGCTCCAGTCGAGAGCCCCTGGGGCAGTGGGATTATTTAGAAATGATCTAGGATGCACAGTCCTGCTGCTCTTCTGCGTGCTGTGTTAGATTGTGGAATCACAACAGACAAATGAGATGTTTATTAACAAAACCTGCAAGAAACAGTCATATTGAAGTCCCTATTTGATTTCCTATGGAAAAATCTCTGGGATCATTAATGATAATGATAACAGAATGTCTTGTGTGTAATATTTCTTTAAAATAAAGGAAAAAGAGGGGCACGTGGCTGGCTCAGCATGTGACTCCTGATCTCAGGGTAGTGAGTTCACCTTAGGTGGAGATTACTTTAAAAAATTACATTTTTAGGGGCCCCTGGGTGGCTCCGTTGGTTAAGTGTCCAACTTTTGATGTCATCTCAGGTCATGATCTCAGGGTTGTGAGATTGAGCCCTGCATTGGGCTCAACACCCGCCATGAAGCCCACCTAAGATGCTCTCTCTCTCTCCCCCTCTCTCTTCCCCTTCTCACCCACCCCTCTAAAAAAAAAGGTAAAAAAATTTATATCTTTAAAAATACATAAAATAAAGGAAAAATAAAAACAGGACTCAGACAATTTTAGCTACTCTGAGAGAGGTTGTGTAGGCTTCCTTCTTAACATCAAAATGGCAGCCCAGTGGCTGACTTCGTTGGGTCCTGTGCTCCCAGTTTATGATAAAAGCTCTATTGGGTCATTCCAAGTAATAACGTCCATTCTAGCCCTTGTGTGCTATCTCATGACTTGGAAGACACCTTCTCCATCTCTCCTGCTTTTCTGCTATTTTCTTTAAGCATAAGACTTCCCTAGTAGGAAATTCTCAATCCTATTCTTTTATTCCTTCATTCAACAAAATGTATAAAGATGTATTGAGAGCCCACTATGTGCCAAATATGTTATATATCAGAGATTGTGAATAAGACAGAAACAGTTGTGGAACTTACGAGCCAAGGTAGGAATCAAGTCAGACTAAGTTAACTTTAGCCCTTCGACAGCTCCACGGTTTCTCTGGCAAAAATTGCAAACTCTCTGGCCTTGCAGCAGTGGTCTCTCTGGGCTGAGGGACTCTACTGACATTACCAGACACGCAAACCCCAAGAAGCAGCAGGTGATGAGACGTTCCATTTGCAACCCCAGCTCCCCAGTTCATAAGGGCCTTTGAGGGAGATGCGGCTTAACGCGGGTGAAGGTTCTGCCAGAGGCTACTGACTTTTGAGAATGTTCTGATTCCCACACTACGATCCCCTCTTCTGTGCCCTGTGTTCCCTGCACACTCTGTTTAATTGACAGTAAACTACTCCAGTTCCCTGAACACACTATGTCAATTCTCCGACCTTTGCAAATGCTTCCGCTTACCCTTCCTCTGCCAACCTGTTCGTCTGCCATAGTCCTGTTATTCACACCATCCCTTAATGCTGCCTCCCTGATCCCTGCTGGCTTCCCTCCTTCCTTCCCCTTCCTTTCCTTTCCCAGAGCAATCCCTCCCTCTTCCGTCCTGGAGAGGTATTCGGCAATGGCTTACTAGTGAGTCTCTGAATTCTCATTAATCTGATTTATCTCTTGGCCCTACCACTTAGCAACTGCGATCTTGGACGATTTATTTAACCTTTCTGGGTCTCAGTTTCCTGATCTGTAAAAGGGGGCAATAATTGTCTCTATCTCATTGGGTCATTAAACAAGGTAAAGCAATCTAAGGACTTAGAACAGGTTCTGATGCACACGAGGCACGTCTGCCATGGATTAGGTCACATCGGGGAGCAGCTCTGTATTTCACGTTCACTTCACCCCCTCAAATGGCAGCATTTGAAGAGCAAGAACCATGTCTAATTTATCCCTGGGCCCAGCATACAGTGGATGCACAACACGTGGGGTTTCAGCTGCGCCTAATAGTGGTATATAACATATGAAAGTCACAATTCCTTGCAGTTCAGGGCAATTCAAAGGCAAGGGATTTTGAATGACTCACACAGTACTAACTGCAACTAGAGGGCCGCTTCCTCCTCTCCCTCCTCCCATGCTCTCTTTAAAATTGTCTTTCCCTTCGTGGCTTAACTTCAGTCATTCAGCAGTTGTCTACCAGGTGCCTACTCTGGGCAAAGCACCGTGCGAGGAGGAGACTTCTTAGTGAACACGAGGCAGTCCTAAGCCTCTGGGAAAGAGACCAGAGGACGAGCCCGTGCAGCCGAGTCCTGCAAAAGTGACTGTTAGAGAGCGTACACGTGCTAAGGGAAAACCTAAGGAAATGCAACTGTCTAATTTTTGAAGTCAGAGAAGTGAAATCTGGCTGAAGGTAGGAGAGTGGGGTCTTGGGGAGCTGTCCTCTGTACCCACTAAGTTAATAGCCGACCGGCAGCTGCCCCAGGCACGCTTCTCTTCTTATTACCGGCAGACTCTAGGGGGCTTTGGGGAGCTAAACGCTAGGGTCTGGAGGACCCCCAGCTTCCTCTGCAGTGTGACTTCCTAAAGACTCCACCCTTAGAAGTGAGTACGGTTGAAGGCAAGCACGAGCTGCCTGGGGCCGTCCTCCTCAAATTCACCCCAATAATTCCTGCTGTATTCAACTGCGTCTCTTCTCGGAAGGATCCAGATTTTTTTTTTTTTTTCAAAACACCTGCTAAAATTATACATGCATACATTTTTTGTTGTTGTTGTTATGGTCAGAAAGACTTTAATTCTCTTCGCATATCACCTGTGCTCTGCACCGCAAACATTCTGAGACAGTCTCTCCGTTTTCTCGTGAGTCAAACGTTTCATGGACACCTACTAGGGCGCCGACCGTGATTATTATGACTCCCCCCACCCGGGGTTGGCCTATCTTGACTTTTTAAATTTTTCGTTTCCTTTCTCGATTATTTTACACTCCATTTTCCCACACCTGTGGGTTTGTTTATGTAGTGAAGTGATTTGGGGGAAGTGTTAAATACACTGAAGAACGTGAAAGTCAACAGAATCCCTCATCAGAGCTCATCGCGGCTTCTGGCCATCGCTCCAGGGACTCCATTCTGGAACGTCCTGTCTGGTTAGCAAAGGGTGCTTTCTTCCCCTGAGTGTCACAGTAGGGCAGTTCTCTTTCATTCACACTTTTTCCTCCCTATGTGAACTACAGCACTCCCACCCACCCACCGTCTATTACCAACAGAATATAATTCTAGATGTTGAATTTGAGTTCATTGGTGAAGGTTATGAGTTCTGGAAGTGAGGCAGAACCGAGTTTGAATTTTCCAAACCATTAGCAGAGCTGTGTGACTTTGGAGAAGTTACTTAACATCTCTGGACCTAGTTTTCTCATCTGATTTGAGCTGTTGTCAAGATTAAGTGAGATTATGTGTGTGAATAGCTTAACTAAGCATTGTTCTAAGTGCTTTGTATGTAGCCACTTGTTCGCCTCCCTCGCAAGGTGCCCATCCCATAGGGATCTTAGGGGTAAATATCATGTCACCCTTTGATCGCAAGTTCTCCCAGCCCATGCCTCCCTTACATGCCACATTGTGTGCTCCCCAGGCAACAGAATAAAGGCAGCTTTCTTGCCGTGGCTGGCCTTGAGATGTTACAGCCGCGGACACCCAGCCCTCAAGCCCTTCTGAAGGGGCCTCCAACACGCTCAGCATGGCTGCTCGGCTGAAAGGGAGCCCGCCGCCCTCTGCACCAGCTGCAAACACATCGTGCATTCTAATCCAACAGAGCTGGCTTTGCTGACATTAAGGACGTGGTGCAATGCACAGCTCTTTAGTTTCCAAATGAATGAAAATGACACACTGAGAGCGAGGCTGCCCACAGCATCTCGCTGGAAAACAATAATGAGTCACAGGAAACACAGAGACTGAGTAAGCACCAACGAAAGGCCACTCAGCCCTTCATTAACATCACTTGGGAAAATATGGTCTCACTATGGAACAACCAAAAACATATGGACAGAAATCTCCCCGGCTTTTGAGGACAATCTAATTCCCATCTGGCTTATCAACCACCTTCCTTCCAAATTAGCTACTCTGAGCGTTGACAGAGGATGCACGGCAGCCACGGGTATAGAAATGTTAAGCTGTGGCATGCATCTGTGTCCGGATTGGCATTGCTAATCGATTGTGAAATAACTATTAGATACCATTAATAAGCGAGCTTATTGGGGCGCCTGGGTGGCTCAGTGGGTTGAGCCTCTGCCTTCGGCTCAGGTCATGATCTCATGGGATTGAGCTCTGCATTGGGCTCTCTGCTTGGCAGGGAGCCTGCCTCCCCCCCAACCCCCCTACCCCCGCCTGCCTCTCTGTCTACTTGTGATCTCTGCCTGTCAAATAAATAAATAAAATCTTTAAAAAAAAAAAAAAAAGAAGCGAGCTTATTATTTACAGCCTAGATGTTGGGCCACAAAAATACTCCACTGGTGATGGAGAGAGATTGAAGCTTCCTCCTGCATGTAAATACCATCAGAGGTCTGGGTAGAAATTAAAAATAAAAAATCTAAGCATATATCAAATATTTAACGTGCTACTCTTTTTTTGATTATTATTATTATTATTATTATTAGCAGCAGCAGCAGGTGGTGCACAAAAATATGACGCAAAAGCTTTCCTTCAACCTATTCACTATGTTTATGGGTGATCATTTATTCAGAATATTAACAATTATCTTTGCTCATCAAAAAAAAAAAAAACACATCTCATGGCAATGCTAGTAAATGTTCACAATTTTAAAGTAAAAAAGAATTCACTTGATATGCCACAGGGAAAAAAATTATATCAGCCCAAGGGATGAATCAGTATTACTTTCACTTTCTTGGGGGCTTCTTACAGGTTGCCAACCAGGAGATGTCTAGAAGATTGGGAGTTGTAAGCGAAAATATCTTGTATTAACTAAAATAGGGGTTTGGTCACCAAAATCAAGCATTCTCAGAAGACACACCTCATACACAGTTTTGATGTTTGTGGCCCACCAGCCTCTAAAGCTCTTTGCTGGGCTTGAAAAACCTTAAGAGCCAGAGCCCGGACTCTCACTGCTGAAGCCAAACATTCTAGGCACGGCCCCGCCCAGCCTCCTTTGCAGCTAGAGCACCAGCACGTGGTCTACACTTTGACTAGAGGTACTCATGTCAGATTGCAAACCAGCAGCTAGGGTCCAAGGAAAGAGAGACCTCATAGAGTTCATTCTGCCAAAAATAATAGAGCCAGAAGCTGCATTTTGTTTTCCAGAAGCACAGCCGTTCCAGTGGCCCTTTCTAGCGCCGAAATTGGGGTAGTGGGACAAGGTGTGGGGTCTGTACCCACAACAGAGACATCGCTACCTTCCTAGAATCCTTCCGCGGTGTGATGTTGGGCATGGCGCCTGGCTCTGCAGCCTCCACACCTGGTTTTTAAGCCCAACTAGAAATTATGTCAGATACCAAATGTTCTCTAATAAATTCTATCACAGAAGACCAAACTCCTGGCTATTTCATTTTACTTCCTTTTTAAAATATTGAACACATTCCTCCAGCTGTATCTCGTAGTTTGAGAAGACGCAGCAGCAACATTCTTCTAGATGAAGAGAGAAGAAAACACAGAAGCACAAGTACCCCTAGGCAGCTGGCAGCTTCGGGAACACATCTCCTGTCAGTCTGGGGCCTTCTCACTCTGCATTCCAGAAGGTACCTTCGAGGTGGCAATGACTGTGTGTTGTCATGTGACGAGTCAGCGTTTAACGGTTCCCTCTCTCCCATCCTAGGAGCCCTCACACCCACACTTGGGCTTCCAACCTGTTTCCCTCCTGCTTCCCTGAGTGGCCCATCTGAGAGTGCCTGACTGGGAGTCGTTCCCATCCACTGAGAAGAGCTTTGAAATCCGAGGTCAACTTTCTTGCTCCGTTGGGCTTTCCCTCCTTTTACCCATTCTCTTTCTCCTCCTCTGAGCTTGTTAGTCTGCTTCATTGAAGGGGAGTCTTGTCTAGCCCTTCCATACCATGTCCTCCTACATCTTAGCAGGTGAATGGCAGGAAACTGTGCTCATGTAGACTGTCCTTACTGGAGTTTGCCACACTATCCCTCGTTAGCGTCACGGAATTTCTTCTTCCTGTACCTTTGAAAGAAGAGAAAAATCTTTTGTAGGAATAATAGCTTTGTCCTACCCCCAGAGAGTTGTGCTACTGTAAGTGGTATCTTAACAAAGTTTTTAGCAAGGAACTTAACAGTTCAATTAAAACCATATCTCCTACCAGGGCACCTGGGTGGCTCAGTCAGTTAAGTGTCTGACTTCAGCTCAGGTCATGATTTCAGGGTCCTGAGATCAAGTCCTGTGTAGGGCCCTGTGCTCAGCGGGGAGTCTGCTTCTTCCTCTCCCTCTGCCCCTCCTCCTGCTCCTGCTGGCTTTGTCTCTCTCTCAAATAAATACATAAAATCTTTTAAAAAACAAAACAAAACCATGTCTCCTACTAAGCAAAAAGGTGAGTGGGGACCTGGGTGATCCGAGATGGTTACAGTTCACACAGAGCTTTCCAAAGCAAGCATCTCTGAAACTATAAGCACATCCACTTAACAAAGGAGAAGGTTAGCGTGAGAGAAATTGGCTGACTTGGCCAGAGCACAGAGCTGGTTCAAAGTGGGACTGGATTTCTGAGACTCTGAGACTCCAAACCTTGTTCTCTTTCTCAATATAGTTATATATCTCCACTGTCCGTGTCATCTGTGGTTCACGCCACATGTCTGGCCCAGAGCCACTTCCAAAGGAACTTGCTCCATCTTGACCCCTGCTGACAGGGCAAACCTGGGCCATCCCTCTCTGGCTTCTACTGACTGGACAGCAGCAGTCAGCTGACTGCAAAGGAAGCCAGTCCACAGGCTTGTCAGCAGCCCATAAGGTGGCCTGACATGAGAGTCTTGACTCAGCAGAGGTGACCTGAGTCAACCAGTTCCTAGCTCATTCTCATTCCCTCTAACCAGAAGATCCTAATTGACTCATCCCTTCTGTAGATAGTTGTGAATACTATTCATGAACTGATTGCCTGGAACAAACTTGTTCAACTTTCTATTTTACCACTTCCACGTAAACATGTTCTAATAGAACAGGGCATCACGTGTTTGGAAGTTCCCAATCTTAATCCCTGATAACTACTTTTGTTTTAGAAATTTTGTGCTGTGGATTCCTTGGCCCTTGACCAGTCTTGGTCCTCTCTCTCGTGTTTGGTCTCTTGCTGGGCCACATTTTGAGTTCTTCAGAGAAATTATCCTATTTAAGGCTCACAGCAGCCCCACAAGGGAAAAAGTATTCATATCTCCATTTTACAGTGGAATAATGCAAAGCACAGAGAGGTGGTGGTAGTTTGGAGCAGGGGGTGCTGGAGGAGAGAAGAGGGCAAAGTTACAGATATATTTTGAAAGTGGAACCAACCAGGCCTGACTGCTGAATTAGAGGTGGAAGTGAGGGAGGGGAAGGGTTAGGGGTGATGCCCAAGTAACAGTGAATTATGAAGCCATTTGTCCAGCCTAATGGTCCCCTCTGATTAGATGTTCCAGAAGCCCTTCCAGAAGAAAAGTTCACCATGTCTAACACTGAACTTTCTGACTTTTCTGCAAGACCTGCTCCCCTTTTAATATTTTCTTTTTCAAAGAGCGTCACCGTCATGATTATCGAGTGGGCGGAGGACCTTACAGAAAAGACTGCAAATGAGAGAAGCAGTTGAAACGACGGTCAGTGTCCTTCTCGGTATTCAAAGTGTCTTCAACTTATTCACACATTTGCTAGATTTCGAGCTGCATCGTTTGACCACAAGCCTCCCAGGGGCAGACACTGTGTCTGTATTTAGAGCTGACACTGCTTGAGTATTTGCCAAAGGCCAGGCTTTATGTTCATCCCATGCAGTTCTCCCAGCAGCCTTACGAGGCAGGGCCGAGGGCACCATGGCTGAGAGGCTGGGTTCAAATCCTGGTTCTGGCCCATCATTGGGGGGAAATTACTCAGCTTCTGTGTGCCTTGGTTATCACACGGGACTCTGGGAGAATAGAGAAAAGACAGGTCACCCAGGTAGACAAGAGCAAAGGAGGCTTTCTAGGATGAAATGAATTGCTGTGCGGAATCTTTGTTCACAAAGTATTAGGGGAAAGCTGTTGCCGGAGGAGAGAGCACTCTGCATGGAGGCCCAGGAACAAACCACAGCGCGGAACCTTCCGTAACTGCCAAGGCCATTTACCCAGAGCGAGGACGGGCGACAAACTCAAGTACCTACAAGAGCTAGGCAGGTGTGGCTGTAAGAGAAGCAGGCAGGGGGCGCGCCTGGGTGGCTCAGTGGGTTAAGCCGCTGCCTTCGGCTCAGGTCATGATCTCAGGGTCCTGGGATCGAGTCCCACATCGGGCTCTCTGCTCAGCAAGAAGCCTGCTTCCCTCTCTCTCTCTCTCTCTCTGCCTGCCTCTCCGTCTACTTGTGATCTCTCTCTGTCAAATAAATAAATAAAATCTTTAAAAAAAAAAAAAAAAAAAAAAGAGAAGCAGGCAGGGCTAAGATACAGGGAAGACATGCGGTCCGGGGCGACCTGGAGAGCAAGGGACTGTCTACCGGGGCCAGCCTCTGCTCCCGCTGCAAGGTCCTCACTCTCTCCCTCTACCCATGCAGCTCATCTCGCCTCAGGCCTCCTGTGCTTGCTATGGGCTCCATCTGGAATGTTCTCTGCACGGGCTGGCTCTCTGCATGAGCTGCATCTTTTCAGCTCAGATGCAGTTGAAAAGAAGGTTTCCCTTATCACAGCCCTCAGCCACCACAGACCTGCTTCTACTCCACTCTGATTTCTCCAGAGCACTGACTAGTATGTGAAATTATTTTGTTCGCTTATCTGTGCCTTTAATCTCCTTGTGTAGTTGTATGTTTTTAAATCTAAGCTCTGTTGGAGCAGGAAAATTTCCAGCACCTACAACCAGGGCTGACATAGGAAGATCCCCCAAAAGAGCCATTTATTCGTTTTTGAATCAACAAAGGTGCTTTTATTGTGCACCTACTCGGTGCCGGGTACGATGCGCTACAGAGACGGATTTGACCATCATCCGAACATGGGTAGTACTCAATGCCACAGGACCGGGTGAGAACACCCAGGGCATGTGTGTGGAGCCGAAATCTAGTGGGTCAGAGAGGAATTCTTGGTAGGAGTAGACAGAAAAGGTAGGAGGGAAGCAAGTATCACAGAAACCAAGGGAAAACAGAGCTCATGATATAAATTACACTCAATTAGATAATCGGCTTCTGCCTAATTATGATGTGCAACAGATACTTGGGATAGCTAAGGCTTCTTTCCTTCCTTTGTCTCATTTTTGTGCCTTTTGGAGACTTCTGAAGAAAGCCTCATCTACATATCTACCTTCTGTCTGGGTTTCTAGCGTCTATCTCTATAGTGAGATCATGTCTGTTCTCCTTCTACCTTATTCAAGTAAACTTTCCAGAGTTTTTGTCTTCAGATAAACAAATTTCCATTTAGACATGTATGTATGCAATCTAGAAATAGAGATCCATATCTATATGTAGAGATATCTCTGGTGTCTTATCGATCTATATCTGCATCTGCATCTGTATTCATATCTATCTCAGGTGATTATAAGTGCTAAAAAAAAAAAAAAAGCCGGGTCAGGGGATGGAGAGTGACCAGAGCATATATGCAGGGGGGCTCCGTGTGATGAGCCCCCGACAGTGTGCTGAGAGATAGCTTCTCCAATGAGGTGATATTTGAGCAGAAATCCAAAGGACATTAAGGAGCAAGACTTGTGGATATTTGGGGAAGAGTGTTCCGGCGGGGGGCGGGGGGCGGTGGTAACCAGAAGAGCCAGAAGGCCAGTGTGGCAGGTGGAGAATGGGCAGGGGAGAGTGGGAGGAGACAAGGGGTTGCAGGGTACAGAAGGGACTAAAGGAAGCGGCAGCAGCCTTCAGCTCAGGAATTTTTCAAGTCTGCTTTAGGAAGTAGGGGGACATCACAGCAGGGCCCAGAACACAACAGGTGCCCAAGAAGCACTTGCTCAATGAATAAATCCCTAAGGCGGACAGGGAATTATTTTGAGATCTGCGTCCTGGGGATCACAGCTCTTTGAATGAGTCCCTAATTCAGGCAAGTTTATCATTTGATTATATTTATCTAGTGTTTTATCTGGATTTCTTTTTTTCAAATGTGTGTCTTATATATCCTTTAAAATTTTGGTTTTTTAGGATATGGGCCATGTCTTTTCTTTTTTTTTTTAATGATCCAAAGTCCAGTGCTAGAACTCAACAAACAACATATTTGATTTAATTAAATCAAGAAAGGTAGTAGAATATAGATATAGAATAAAAAAATTTCAATTATAAGTGTTATCTCTGGGTGATAGGATAAGAGATTATTTGTATTTTTGAAACCTTACATTTTTACGTGTCCTAAGAACTTTCTACCATGAACACGTATTCTTGTGATTATTTAAAATAATACATTAGAATATTACAAGGGACTAGACGTTAAAGCCGGTGAAAACCACTTCCATTAACCCGTGTTCAAGATTCATGAAGCTGAAGTACTTTGACCCTCAATTTACCCATTGGCCAACTACATATATTATAAAGGAGCCCTGGAAGAAGCCAGCCCTCGCTTTTGTATATAAAGAACTGAAAACCAAGACAATACAAGTTATTGTATGGACCTGATCCTACAGAACTCTAAAATTTCTTACAAACATATTTTAGCAAAGTAAACACGGAAAGTGGTGACAATACATTTCATCAGGACAGTGTCTTCTAGTAAAAGACTTTATCCTTGCCAAAGTTTACTGAACGTTTTAAGTGCCTCGTGCAGCTATCCAAAATAAAATAATTCCTGAATTCCTCTAGCAAGTTCTCCATTAAAAAACAGAGACTGCCAAAGACAGATAATGCTCACTTTTTAAAACAGATGCTTACAAAGATGACCCAGAAGGCCTAGCCCTTCTCAGTAAACCAGGATTCTGTGAATAAAACTCAAAATCGAGAGAAACATTTCAGGGGAATAGTGATGTTGTTTCAAATAAGTTAATTTTTTTTTTTAAGATTTTACTTATTTATTTGAGAGAGAGCGTGCACGAGCAGGGGGAAGGAGCAGAAGGAGAGGGAGAAGCAGACTCCCCACTGAGCAGGGAACCCATTGGGACCCCGAGATCATGACCTGAGCTGAAGGCAGATGCTTAACCAACTGAGCCACCATAAGGTAAATATTTTGACCCAAATGAAGGGCCATGAGACACGGGAGTCAGTAAGTGGCCGATTTCTGTGCCAAGGTCTAGACTGACTCCACCTCTGCCTACACAGTTTAAATCTGTGTGCTCTGGACGGACCACAGGCTGGGTAAGACAGAAGACAGACAGTTTCTCTATGGTCAGAACTCACCTCCACCAAAGTGTTGATGGTGATCTGTGACCTACCAAAATCAGTAAAAGCCATCATATAGCTGCTTTATAGTTCTCTCTTAGCCTTGGTCCTAGCCCTGAGGCACTCTCTTAGGGGACCCGTGATGTGCTTAAGGTTCTCCGTGTAGCTGGACCCTTCATTTCTGGCTCCCGGGTGCTCTTGAACTGAAGATCCCTGGGATGTCTACATTCAGACAGAAGTAGCTGGCAGTGGAAATTTCCCCTGGACTTCCACTCTGAGGTTAGAAGTAAATACCTAGAACATGTGGGCTGGCCCTTTTCCCTGCATCCCTCTGCCCTTAGCCACGAGGCTCACTTACCTGTCCCCTCTCCTAGACTCTGAAGCCAGCCTAGACCCTAGATCAAGGTGCCTTTCCCACCCCAATCGCCCAGCTCCCACGGTACAGTGACTCAGCAGCAAACGTGCTGTGCTGAGAATCCTGTCCTTCTGGCAAGCTGCAGCCCTAATTACGG
Organism: Lutra lutra; assembly: GCF_902655055.1. Classification (NCBI taxonomy): domain Eukaryota; kingdom Metazoa; phylum Chordata; class Mammalia; order Carnivora; family Mustelidae; genus Lutra; species Lutra lutra. The sequence goes on from NC_062287.1 coordinate 7,167,828, forward strand.
GGCTAGGCCTTCTCCTTTATTGTTATGCTCTTAGTTGTTTGTTTAGGGCAACTGTCTTGTTTTAATTTGTTTGTACATGGTTGTTTTTCTTTTTTCCTTCTTTTTCCCTTTATTATTTTTATTTTAAACCCAGCCCCTACCTTGTTCTGCTCCTTGCCTTGTCCTTCTAAGCATTTTTCTAACTCCCCACTTCTTCTGAGATCTGAACTCTGCTTGGCCCATGCTTTCAGAGACTAGAGGCCTGAACCTGGTTCCCCTGGCCAAGTGGTTACTGCCTTCTAACAGATCAGTGCGTTACAGGCAGCTATAGGCTGGAGAGTCATGGGCTGCCATGGTCCCCAGGATGTAGCCAACCCCAGGGCTTGCTACATGCTGGGCACGGAGCAACTGCCAGTGCCCCAGGGAACAGGGCAGAGCGCCTGCTTTCCTAGCGCTGACATTCTGATGTGGGAAAACACGATAAAACAAAGAAACCTAATTCTCAGTGATGGGTGTTATCAGCCCCGTGCCTCCTGCTGACTTTCTGTGAAGCCTACAGCCTACGCGAACCTGTCCTGTGTCTGCTCGTGAGAACTTCCCGGTACACTCCCTCCAGGTAAAGCAGTCCCATCAGAAATCCTCACAGAATCTGAGCTTGGAGACTTTGGCAACGAAGTTGTAAAAACACTGACTAATCCCTAGCTGCCGTTGGCTGGGAATCCTTTAGCAGTTTGGGGACTGCTCCTTCCACGTGACCGTAGGTATCTTTCCCTTGCCTGGGAAGCCCCAGAGTTGCACATGTGCAACTCACAGGACTCCCGCAACTTCCTCTTCCTTGTGGCCACGGTACCATTTCCAAAAATAGTATCTGCTTATGTATAATATCAAATAGGAAGGGGTGGATAGTCGTACACGTCACCAATAACCGTGGACTTTAAAAATGTGTTTTTGAATAAATAATTCAAGCACCCAATTTAAAAGTTGAAAAGCTGGGGTGCCTGGCTGGCTCAGGCAGTAGATCGTATGATTCTTGATCTCAGGGTTGTGGTTCAATCCCCACATCTGGTGTCGAACTTGCTTACAAAGAAAATCTAAAAATAAATAAATAAATAAAATTCAAAAGCTGTAAATGGCTATGGAACAAAAAGGGACCCTCTTTTGCACTCTTTCTTTCTGATAATCATCCAGTCCACCTTCCCAGGACAATGAGCATTACCAGTATCTTTTGTGTCCTTCCAGAGATAATACAGGGCACATTTAAGCCCATGCAGAGATCTTCTTTGTCTTTCACACAGCTGGTAGCATACTAGATTCACTGGTATTTACCTGACTTCTTCCAAAACAATTCCATAAACATAAAGCCACTTCACTCTCTTTAGTAGGTGAATTTGACATTCTAGTATAGAACTTGACATTCTAATATATGCAGATATTGCAATTTCTGTAGTTTCCTATTAAGAAATATTTAGCCTTATTCCTTCTTTTTTTTTTTTTTTGCCTTTGCAAATAACGCTGCAATTAATATTCTCCTGACAGTGCCTTTTCACATAGGATGCACTCTAACCTGAAAATTCCATAATTCCCTCTCCAGCTAGCTCAGTGATGTGCATTTGTAATTCTGTATACTGATTTCCTTTTAAAACAACAGATGCTCACAGAGGTGATGAGGATGTTTTTGGTGCATTTGAAATTCCATGTTAAAACAAAAAAAAAACTTTTACACTTCTGAGTGAGGTGAGCTGCTGGGAAACATATGGCCCTTGACAAAATAGCCAAGCAACACCTTAGGAACATTTTTAAAAATTCAACACTAAGTGTTCATCGTTCTCAAAATTCCTATGTTGACCCAATGTAGTAAATGAGGGCAGCCACGCTGTTTCAGGTAGAAAACCAAGCGCATGGCTGTATGACACAGCAGATTGAAAACCTTGCTGTTCTGCTCTCTGGTGGCCTCCGACAAATGCTAGGGGGAAAGAGAGTCGTGCTGCTAATATGGAATCTTGTGGTAACTCATCAAAAGGAAGCAGTCCTGGGATTGGCCAAGAGCACATATCTCGTGTCCCCTGGTTTCCTTTCCCTGTGAACTCAGCGTTAAAAAGCAGCTCTAAGCCGTGACTGAAGGACATGGGCAAGAATGTGTTGTATCCCTCCGTGTCTGTCTTACGCAGGTCATAGGCTTAGGAAATGGTTGTGTAGGGTCCTGCTCTTCAGAAAACTTGACATTTCCTAGATGGTTGGAATTAACCAAGACTCCTCTGGAAGACATAAAAGACACTGAATGAAAAATCACAGTAGTCATGTGGCTCCGGGCGTGAAGCTTGGCAACTGAAGAAAGTCCAGTGCTGGCCAAAGAGCTGGCGATGAAGCCCACAGAAGGGGCACTTGACTTTGTCTCAACTAAGGTAAGTGTTTTGGGAGAAATGGCCGAGGCAGGGGAAATAGTTCTCTCTCGTCCTTAAGTATGTCCTCTGGTACACACATTTTCAATGAGGAAACACACAAGGACGGCACTACAAGAGCTCTGGGTAGAATAGAAGCCGTTGCCACAGGGGTGTGCCGCTTTTGAATCTGAGGGTGACTTATGTGTCATCACTTTTGAGGTGTCCGGAGGTCTTCGAGAGGGTGGGTGGCCATTGGAAGGTGCCGGCTGAGGCAGCCAGGTGGGATGGGATGGCCGTCCGAAACTCTGGTCTTTTGAGGTTCAAATGTGAATGTAGGTGTGGAGCAGTCTACCTGGGAGCTATAGATTAAAAAGAAGTGCTGCTCTGGCACTCATTCTCTCCACTCTGCCCCCACCCCCGACCCCCTCCCCCCCCTCCCCTGCCCCCAGCCCCTAATCTGTTCTTTCCAAAGCATTTGCTTTGAACTAGTGAGGCTGTCCCAGGGCTTTGCCTACTATGAAGCCACAACCACTCAAATTCTTTAATTATGTGCAATTCAGAGTCACACTTCAAGGTCCAGCCTTGATTTTATAACTAAAATACAGATCAGCTGTCTCTCCAGAATGGTCACAGCCAACGTGCCGTATTTGCCCAATGCCTATTTTGAAGTTTTCTTGTCAGACATTCAGCCTTTGTTCCTCAGTTTCACCACCTGCAAAATGCAAAGTGGGAGCAGATGAAAATGATCTCAAAGTTTTCTCTCATCAGTCGTGCGTTCTCTGAACTCCTTGGAATTTCTTTCCTATTTATTCTCTTTTCCTTTTAAGTAAATATAACTTGGAGTCAAGAAAAGATGATTTCCCTACTGCTTGTTTGTCTCAGAGTCATAGAAGCATTTTATTTTTGTGAGATTTTCTTTCAATTCTGGTTTACTTAAGATGAACAACCACACTTGGTTATAATTATAATAGTGAGCATTTAAAGTTTTCGTACCCTCTCAATAACATAAAAGTCTCATTTACCCAACTCTTTGTCTTTTCTAGATAATACTATCAAACATTTCCACATGAATATCCCACTATTACCACAAAAACATGCCTAAAACCAAACTATTCTAAACATTTGTTCAAAAAAGTAGTTCCTCTCGCCCTAAACTTCCCCTTTTTTTCCAGTCAGCATTACTATAGGTTTCATATTCACACTTGCGAAGTTATTTTGGACTTTTCCCCTTTCTTAAGTCCATCTTCGTCAAGTGTATGCAATCACTCGGTGCTTTTCAGGTCATTATGTCTCACTAAACTGTCCCCTCCTCTCCTCCCTCGCTATTTACTTCAGTAGTTCACGCCTGTTCTGCCATATTGGACGTCAGACTCATTTCCCTGTTCCAGTCCTTCCCCTTGCAAAACCATCCAGTAACCATCACAATATTTATTTTCCTAAAGTAGGATGTTCTCCATGTCACTCTGCATTCAAAACCCTTCACAATTCCCCACTGTATACCTGCCACGCTGAGCTCACTCTCCCGTTCTCTCTCAGTCTCTCGGTCTCTGTCTCTCTCTCCCCATTTGCAGGTCTCTCTGTGATTTGGTCCTACTTGTCCCTGATCCCTATTTTCCACATTTTCCTGGCCCTCCGTCTTTATTTACGCTGTTCCATTGATAGGACCTTCCCCATCTTCTCTGTTAAAATACTACTCCTCTTCATTATCCAGCTTCATTTTTTTTGTTCTTTTTGAAGCCCACAGTCATCTGTGCCGTCTTCCCCACCACTTCAACTTAAGGCAACTCTTCTGTCCTCTGAAATTTCATTGCCTTTATCACCCATGGCACATATTTAACTCTCCTCAGTTCTCTTGTCTTCTTAGTTTTCTTTGAACTTTTGTATGTTTTTCTCTCCCCAACTACACAGTTAAGGTAACTAAGGGCAGTTATGGGACCGTGTTCACATAATGGGTCCTGATGCTAGAGCGAGACGATGTTCTCACCCTTGCACTGTTACTTACTGGCTGTAATCTTGGTCTGCATTTTCTCATCTGTGAAATGGAAATAGTGATAGTTATTCAATCCTTCGCAGGGGTTTTGTGGGCATCAGATGAAAGAGCACATGCCGAGTGCTTGGAATGGTAAGCATTCACAAAATGTTGGCAATTACAATAATTATCCATGTCTCCTAGCTCCAAAGTACCTAATCTAGTGGCTTGCTCTGTAACCACTCTTAATCAATACCGAATGGAATTCGTCTGAGTCAATGAGGGAACTAAGGTAGACTGTGTGGGTGATCTAGTGTGGACTAGGGGAACTCCTGGCATCACTAAAATCATGCCACAGATGCTGTCACTTATTGTCACCCAGCCAGACTCTTTTTAGGTTCCTGCCACTCCCTACTACTGCTCAAGAGACTTTCTGAGGGTTTGGCTCAGTGAACAAGGGATGATTTCCCAGAGCATCCCTCCCTTCCTGCCAATCGAAACTGACCTGGCTGCAGAGAGCAGGTTGCCAGACATACTAAAGGTCTTAAAGGTGATATGGGAAGAGTGGGCCAGAGAGCTCTCATGGCCCCCGAGGAAACCTACCAGGCTGCTAGTTCACTTAACAGGGCCCAAGACTGGCCTGCTGAAGTGGGAAGCAGGCTCAGCGAATGCACCCCTTCGTCTTGCAGCATGAGAATGCCCATGGGCACCAGCCAGCAGGACGCTCACCGTTGGGACCCTCTCATCAATAGCAAAAGGGCTGCAAATACTGGCCAAAGAAGTGGAGACATCTGTGCTGCTCAACTGAGCCATAAAGGCAGACTTTTTTTTTTTTTTAATTTTTTTAGACAGCTGGAAACTATAAAGCTTTAGCCCCAGTAAGCATTATGGATCTCACTACCATTAAGTAGCCCATGCAAATTCAACAGATCCAGGCTTGACCCATATATGTGCTATTGAAAACAATTCAGAGGTAAGAAATAATTGTATTAAAGGTGAAAAGTGCCATCGAAGGCATGAACTCTGGTGTAGTGAGACAAGTATTTTGGATGCACACAGACCTCTATTCTTCATATTCGAACTGTGTCATTTCAGCAAATTTTTCTAACCTCAATTTGCTGATGGATAAAGGGGATTATAACACCTAGCTCACATGGCTGTGGTGACACATACATGAGATAATGCATTTGAAACAGGCTACCTAGTCTGTGGCACATGCTAGGGGCACAAGCCACCTAAATTCCCTTCCCTTTCACTCCACGAGCAGATGCATCCCGCCCAAGACTAGGAGTGAGGCACCTGGTGAGAAGTCCACAGACAGGTGAATACGATTATTTGAGCATTACTGAGATGTTGACCTAAATGGTACCAGGTGTTGGACAATTGACAGAAGGAAGAAAAAAAAGGCTCTCCTCTTTCGGTGCTTTTCACACTTGCAACTCAGTGCAGAGGGCTGTCTCCTCCCAACCTCTGGAAAGAGATCTGGATTTATCCTGGGCTTAACCTCGATTTTGACATGTTGCCATTTCCAATAAGGCCAGTTTCCTTGCCGAAAGAAGTCCTTCCCCCGGGTGAAATCCCAACAGCTTCATTCGTGTAAGTTGCCTTATTGGTCTTCTAATGCGGGTGTGGTTTTTTCCTCACTACAGAATGTGGATAACAAGCAAACAGGCGCGGGAAACTCGCCCTAAGTAGGCACCTTCTCGGTTCCCTAGACTGGCGGGGGAATGGTCCGCCGTTCTTGCCGGGAGGACGAGGTGTTGCCGAGCGGAGAGGCGCCCTCCTGGACGGGGCTGGGGGAGCCGGGACCGGAGGCCGGGGACCCCCGCCCCCCGGGCCGGGCCGGGGAAGGGGTGCGAGGGGAGGAGGCGCGGGAGCCGCGGTGGAGCCCGACAGGTTCCAGCGGCTCCCCTCACCCCTCTCCACGCCTCCCGGGTTTTCCCCTTGGCTCGGGGTTTCCTGTTTCAGTTCTCGGTGATCTCCAGCAGCAGGTGCTGGTTTGCCAACCTCGGCTCCAGAGGAGGCGAAGGAGGAGAAGGGAAAGAGGGAAGGGGAGGAGGAAGCGGCGCAGCGGCTGCGGCTGCGGCTGCGGGCGGGCGGGCGGCCGAGGAGCGAGGCGGCAGGCGGGAGAGCCGGGTTCGCTGTCGCCCGCGGAGCAGCGGCGCGGGCGGCGGGCGAGCCGAGGCCGCGGCGGGCGGGCGGGCAGGCATGGGGGAGCCTCCCGCTCGCCCCGCGCCCTAGCGGCGGCCGCGGCGGCCCAGGGCGGAGGCGAGAGGCGGCCGCCCGCCGCAGGGCCCCGGGGCCGCCCCGGCTTCCAGGGCATGTTGTGATGGCCGCTCAGAGGAGACCGCAAGTAGGTTGAGCAACAATTCCGTGTGCGCGCGCGGCCGGGGCGCGAGTTGTGCAAGCCGGGGGAGGGGGCGCCGGGGCCGCGGCCCGCAGGGAGGGAGGGCGCGCGGGCGGGCGCGGCGCCGCGCGGGGAGGGCCGGGCCGGCCGCTGTCGCTGCGGCCGCTCGCCGCTTCCTCGCGGGGTCGGCCATGCCGGGTAGCGGCCCCCAGGTTTGTCCCTCGGGCGGCGGGGGCTGGGAGGGAGGCTGGCCGCGGCCGCGGAGCGGGGTGGGGGGGGGGCGCCCTGAGGGAGCCGCGGGAGGAGGGGGAGGGCGGCGGGGCCGGGAGGCCGCGCCCGAGCGCCGGGCGGAGAGGCCGGCGGACCGGAGCGGCGGCGCAGGGCGAGCTCCAGGCCCCGGGCGGGTCGGGGGGCCCCCCGCCCCCCGCCCCCGGAGGTCGAAGGAGGGGGGCCCGAGCGCCCGCGGCTCCCGGGGCTCGGGTGGGGCCGAGCGGAGAGCACGGCTCGCCGTGGCCGCGGGCAGAGCCGTCCTCGCCGGGCTCTCGGGCTGGGGGAGGCCGGCGACCCGGGCCCCGCGGCCTAGGGCAGCGGTCCACTCTCGCCCGCCCCGGGGCACGGCCGCCGAAGATGGAGGCGAACCCGGGCGCTCCGCACGGAAACGGACCCACAGCGCTGCTCCTGCGGCTCCGGACGCCGCGCGCTCGCGGGTGAGGCGTCCTCCCGCACCTGGGATCCGGCCCCAGCCATTAGCCTTTCATTCCGACCCCCGCGGAAAGCCCTCCGGCGTCCCGGTCCCTCCCGCGCCCCTCACCCCGCAGCCTCGCGCGCACTCCCGGTTCCACCTCGCGTTCGTGGTAGATGGGCTGCTGCTTCCCATGTTCAACCCCCCGCACGGACGTGTTCGGGATCGAACTTGGAGGAGCGACCCCCGCTCTCCTTCCCCAAACTGTCTGCCCCCTCACCCCTTAAAGCCCTTCAGAAACAGCCTTCGCTTCCAAGTGCTGATTACTCTGACTGGGAGGCTTGCCATTTGGGTAACCGTTAACAATACTGGTCTGTGCTCTGTGTTTGGTGATAAAGAGATGAAATACGAATCCAGATTTAGGGAAAGTTTTCCTATTGGTTGCAAGACTGTGTTGGAGTATCCCCAGGCCGGTGAGGCGCTTATTGATTCAGATTTTTTTTTTTTTTTTTAAACCATCTTCGAATAGTGACAGAGACGCTTGGAGCTGGTATATTTAGAAAATTGGTAAAGTTCATCAATTCTTTACTCGTTTCCTTGTTTAGTTTTTCTAGAGCGTATCATAAACGGAGAGCAGTGGCTAGGTCTCAAAACACTTTTGGGGCTTTTCCAGGAACCACAAGAAGTCAGCAATAGAGCGTACTACATATATGTATATAATTTGTGTGTGTGTGTGTGTGTGTGTGTGTATTTAATCTGTGTATGACTCCCATTTATTTAATCATAGATAAATGAATTTTAATAGCAGTTTCTTTAATTGGTGTCATCAAGTGTTCAGCTATAAACATAGCTTCACCAAATGTTTTTAAAATTATTTTACCATCTTACCTCCATTCACGTGTTTTCTTCCGATTTGGCATTCTTATTTTAAGTTACCCAAACCTGTCTATTTGAAGGTACCCTTAAATATCAGAATGATCTAGTAACCCTGTATCTATAATTCAAGATGGTTGAGTATTTCTAGTTTAAGGATGGGTTTTACTTTCAAAGTACGTTTAAATTCTACCTCAAGCGTCTATTTGGTCATCACTGAAGTACTCAAACGTTACAAGCAAAGTAAAATGAACTTTTTAACAAAACAAAAAGGCCATTATTTTTTAAAAGGCATTTGATAATGAACGTCTAATGAAACTAGTTTTATTATAAAGGAAAATATTGGAGAATAGGAAACAGAAACTTGGAATGTTTGTATGCAGATGGGAGTTTTTATTAGTCACTTCCTTTTACTACATACTTGTTTTAATTACAAGACTAATAAAAACATCCTATTTTCTGTCACTGGCTTCCCTAGAGCTATCTTCATGGATCACATTTGCCAAATTGGACCTTAGGTGCTTCATGGAAATTCTGTTTTTAAATTATCTTCCTCATTCTACAACTGGATTGCCTTGTTTTCATTCTAGCAGACTGGATGGTTTTTTACATTAATTTTAATTACTGTAACAGATATGAAAGTGTTACCATCATTTTATAACTCTTAGTACCATTTCTGTGCCCTTTTATATCTTCTTATACTCTTTTTGGGCTTTTTCATTGTTTTTGTAGATAAATTTGGAAGAATTTTCTCATGCTGATTTGATAGCAGTTTTAAAGAAACGAATATAAGATAAGTAGGAGACCTTTTTTATCTTTTTAGTTAGAATGGGGGATTGTAAAGTAATCTGTTGCTGCTCACTTGACACTGGTACACTTTTATTCCCTCAGCAGATAATTAATTTAGTATTGATCTAGGTGCTGCATAGGGCTCCTGACCTCTAAAAGAAGAGAGGTTATGAACAGATAGAACATAACGCTAGATGAAATATACTAAGTGGGACAAGCAAAGAATAAGAAATGCGGGGACTGTAGTAGGGAAGGCTGCATGCCAGGTCTGAAAGGTAAGATGCAAGTGGGTAGAGCTGAAGAGGAGTCATTTCCAAGTGAATAATGCTGTGAGTCAAGGAAAGCAGGGAGTGGGTGGGCCAGTGTGTCTGGAACATTAAGTAGGTGATAGAAGTAGTGAGGTATTGAAGTGGCAAAGATGGTTTCAGGTTATAGCTTTTATTGGAAGGAGACATATTAAGTGAGAAGGTCAGGGCATCACCAACATGGATTAAATCAGGTTTCCAAATCCAAACTGAAGTAAAATCACGTTAAAAATACTGAGATTCTGGGGTCTGATCTCAAATCTGCCAAACGCTGAGAAAACAAAAACAGATACTTGTGTTTTTAAGCACTAACAGTCCCTATGGACCTACAACCTAGAAAATCTCATGACTTCACAAAGCTAGGATTTTAAGATTCACCAAAAAACATGTTACAATTATTGCTGCTGTTTCACTAGTGGCAGTTCAGAGAAGTGAATTGAGAATATGATTTTGTACACTGTTTCATCCCAGAATATGTCTCCAGGAGCTCGAAAAAGAAAACTTTATAGGATACTTGAGCTATTTAAATGAGATAGCATGTGAAAAGTACACCCTGTCTGGCACATAGTAATTTTGATACTTGATGGCGTAAAGATGATTTTCAAATCTGTAATGTGGAGGTTATCAGTTCCCTGTCTTTGCTTCAGGTTTTTTAGTTGACACAATGATAGCTATTCTGTGCTGGACACCGAGATCCCAGGCACCATGCTTATGCACTGCTTTTGTTACCCTCGTTCTATAGATGAGGAAGCCCAGACACAAGAGTTTAATTTTAAGTTCCACATCTAGAAAATTGCAGAAGGGAGTTTGAACCTATGCTGTCTGACTTTAAAAACCATGCTCTTACCCCTTGGGCAGGTCTGCTGCCCTGTGATTCAGTTTTTACTCTGTTCCTTGAAAGTGTGTCCTTGTGTGTACCCATGTTGACACACATTGTTTGAAAATTAAGAGACGGGGGCATCTGGGTGGCTCAGTGGGTTAAAGCCTCTGCCTTCGGCTCAGGTCATGATCCCAGGGTCCTGGGATCGAGCCCCGCCTCGGGCTCTCTGCTCAGCAGGAAGCCTGCTTCCCTTCCTCTCTCTGCCTGCCTCTCTGTCTACTTGTAATATCTGTCTGTCAAATAAATAAAATCTTTAAAAAAAAAAATTAAGAGACGCATGATAATTAGCATGATGGGTCTGGAAGATAAGAGATATGTTAACCTTTTCTCTATAAAGTACTCCAGTGACAGGACAACATGAAATCCTGTCTGGCCAAATTGTTTGAAGGCAAGAACCTTGTCTTTCCAGCAGGTTGCTTAGGTCCTTAAAAGATAAGCCCAAAGGCAGTTTTGGTCTGGTATGGCATATGTTAAACAGCAGTGTAGTTCCACCAAAGAGAGCATTTTTTGGGGGGGGGGGGGGTGGATGGAAACCTCAAAGGTTTTTTATGAGTAGTGGGTTTTTAGTGATTTTTCCAGCACTTATCTCTGATTGTAGTAATGTAATGTACTTAATTGTGGAGAACTTAGAAAACGAAGAGAAATGTGAACAATTTTAAAATCCCCGTAACCCCAAGATAACTAGCAACATTTTGATGGGTTTCCCTCTTTGATTTTTCTATACATTGGCAAAGGATTGTTTCACTTGGCTTGCAATAGAAGATAATCCCCCATAAAGGATAGTTTACATGGTTCTATGTCACAACACAATAGTAATTCTTAATGCTCCATGAACTAGCCCACAAGCACATGTCTGAAAATAAAAAGTGTTCTGCCTTTAAGGTAATTATCAAATCCCTGAGGGTGGGTAGGGGAAAAGTAGAAAATCCCAGGTTGTCCTGTTTGCTTGGAACATTTTCTCCTATTCCGCTTTACCTTTTGCCTAGCCCACATCCCATAGTGGAGGCCTCAGCTCAGGCCTCACTTAGTTTACTCTTATACTTTTAAGATTTGTAACAGTAGATAACATTTTTTTTTTTAAAGATTTTATTTATTTATTTGACAGAGAGAGATCACAAGCAGGCAGAGAGGCAGGCAGAGAGAGAGGAGGAAGCAGGCTCCCTGCTGAGCAGAGAGCCCAATGCGGGGCTCGATCCCAGGACCTTGAGATCATGACCTGAGCCGAAGGCAGCGGCTTAACCCACTGAGCCACCCAGGCGCCCCAGTAGATAACATTTAATTGTGCCAGTCATTGTTCTGGGTGCCACACATGAATTAATGCATGTAATGCCTACCACTGCTTCCTTCATGGGAGTGTGTGCATAAAAAGATCTTTTTCTTGTATAATTAGAATGTTACTGTTTATAGAGCTTTGTATCCCCTCTTTCTATCCCCAATTAGCTTACACTAAGGATTTTCTCATGATATTAAAAATATTTCAGGGTGTGACACCTGGGTGGCTTAGTTGGTGGAGTGTCTAATTTTTTATTTCAGTTCAGATCATGATCTCATGGTCCTGAGATCAAGCTCTGGGTCCAGGTCTGCGATCAACGGGGAGCCTGCTTGAGGAGTCTCTCCCTCTGCCCCTCCCCCTGCTCGTATCCTCTCGCTCTCAAATCTTTGAAATGTTTTTTTCTTTAATTTTTTTTAACATTTTCTTCCTGAGAACATGTCACTTTATTTAATCATTATTCTATTTCAGTTAGACATCTGGGTCCCCCCCCCAATATTTTAATATCATAATACATTAGTTGAATATCCCAGTAAGAAAAAAAAGTTTTCTGCATATGTGTTCTTAGGATTCACGGACATCACCATCAAAGAGAATAAGCTTTAAGGCTTTTGATGGCCAAACAGCCTTCCAGAAAAGCCGTATAGATATGTACACTTATTAGCAAAGAGCAGGAGCTAATTTCATCCCACTTTGAATGTACTGTTGACTTTTTAAATTTCTGACAGTTTGTTAGATGAAGATTAATACCTAATTTTAATGCTCACTTCTTTTTTTCTACTTATAATTTAAATTGTTAAAGTAGTACAGGTGGATTTGATTAAGAAAAAGCAAACAGAGAATGAAAGCCGCCTGCAGCCTTACCCAGAAGTAACTAATGTAAATACTTGGACACACACTCTCCTATTTTTATTCCCATAGGTGTACTTCACAGAATTTTTACTTGGGTTTTTAAGTAAAATCACAAGTGTTTCATAGTCTCCCAGCTTCAGGCAAAATTATTTGCTTACTCCCTTCTGTTTTCAAAATACAATATATTTCCTCCCTAAGCCTTGACTATATGGTGGTGGTGAACTGTTTTCTTCTTTATTTTCTACCTTCTGTGTCTCCGCTCTCCATCTGTAAAACAGAAGATACTGCCTAGAGCATAGATTTGTCATAACAATTTACTGATAATACAAAATGTTGGTAAGAGTACCTTTACTATGCCTAGGATTTTTTTTTTTTTTTTTTAATCTTGTCTTAGGCTTTCTGAAGGCAGGGACTTGATGGTCTATATTGTTGTATCCCAAATCTTATACAACACTTGGCACATAGTAGACACTTCATGAATGTGTTTTTATTACTTAAAATGAACCTGCTGATATGGGTAGCATGAACAAAGCCTGTAGATGGCTAAGAGATGGTCACAGTAATTAATTCTGAGCAAATAACACAATTGGTACCCAAACTTTAAAAAGATTACCTAGAATGTATGATGTGATTTCTTTTTTTTTTTTTTTAAGATTTTATTTATTTATTTTGACAGAGTGAGAGGGAGAGAGAGCACAAGCAGGGGGAATGGGAGTGGGAGAAGGAGAAACAGGCTCCCTGCTGAGCCAGGAGCCCAATGCAGGGCTCGATCCAAGACCCCAGGATCATGACCTGAGCTGAAAGCCCACGCTTAATGGACTGAGCCACCCAGGCGCGCTAGAATGTATGAGGTGATTTCTAGAGGGGCCATACACATTTGCCTCCTAAGAATATAATTAACCTTGCCTACCCCACTTAGAAGGGAAAGGATATTATAGAAGTTAATTTTCTAGAACATTTATTTTTAAAATCTTTTTTTTTTAATTTAATTTTATTTTTTCAGTGTTCTGAGATTCATTGTTTATGCACTATACCCAGTGCTCCATTCAGTACGTGCCCTCCACAATACCCGCTACCAGGCTCACCTAACACCCCCCCCAAACCCCTCAGTTTTTCTCAGAGTCCACAGTCTTTCATGCTTCGTCTCCCTCTCTAATGTCCCCCAATTCACTTTTCCTTTACTTCTGCCAGTGTCTTCCATGTTACTCCTTATGCTCTACAAGTGAAACCATTTAATTGACTCTCTGCTTGATTTATTTCACTCAGCATCATCTCCTCCAGTCCCGTCCATGTTGATACAAAAGTTGGGTATTCATCCTTTCTGATGGCTGTGTAATATTCCATTGTGTATATGGACCAAATCTTCCTCATCCATTCGTCTGTTGAAGGGCATCTAGGCTCCTTCCACAGTTTGGCGGTTGTGGCCATTGCTGCTATGAAGACCGGGGTACATATGGCCCTTTAAAGTCTTTCAAGAGCAAAACACTGAGACTATTTTTTTTTCTTTGTTTCTCTTTTTGCTTTAAGTAGGCTCCATGCCTGACACAGGGCTTGAGCTCACAACTCTGACATTAAGAGTCACAGGCTCTACCTACTGATCCAGCCAGGCACCCCATTTTAACTATTTTAAATGGAAAATTTTGTATGTGAATTTTTAAATTTTTCTACCATTGAATAATATGCAGCTTATAATTTCAACTGATTGTGAAATACAATAATAGCTAACATTTATTGGGCACTAACTATGTCAGACACAGTATTAAGCACTTTATTTACAGTATCTGGTTTTGCAACAATTCTATATGATTTATACTGTTGTTTTGCTGTTTTCCATGTGATAGAACTGATGCCTAGAGATATTAACTAATTTGGCCAAGGTTATCAATTTCTGGTTTATCTTAAACTAAATGACAATACTTTTTTTTTTTTTTTAATAGATGACAAGGGGCAGCAGGACCTGATGACTTCTGTTGATTTAGATCAGTGACTTTTTTGGTCTTTTCTCCTTGGTGTTAGCTGTTCCTTGCTGATGTTGTCATTCCCTTCCAAGCTGCTGTGCCCTGCGAAACTGAAAGACAACAGCTCATATTATGCCTAAAATAAAAGTGTCTAGGCAGTGACTGATGGCCTATAGGATGCTCAGATGGTCTCATTTGGGGAACAGAGAGATGAGGCTGCACAGGGAGGGCGGGCAGGAGCTCTGCAAGCAGGTAGACGTGGATTCGCACCTCCGCTCTGCCCTTGCCTGTCTGTGACCTTAGGCAAGTCTCAGCTTCTCTTTGACTTCTCATCCGTCAAACACTGTGTACTTTGCAGAGTTGTTTTTACAGAATTGAGATAATGAGCATAGAAGTGCCTGGCACGTGGGAGGCACTGGGTGTTATTATAAAATGATTTAGCAGTATCCACTGATTTGATTGGACAGAGACTTTGTCTGTTTCGTTTTTCTGTCCACTTATTCAGATGCTCTAGATCGTGTCCTGAGTAACTGGGATTACCAGATCTAAAAATCCTATGAGATCAAGTTTACTGTTACTGCTTTTAATATGTCCATTTATATTTTAGATTTTTTCCAAAGGGCTTTCAAATCTATTACTTCATGTTTTTTAGGGTGAAGCTAAAATTAGTTTTTGTTCTTTGTTCTTAGTCATCTGTACTCATTTACTATTCAAAATTATGTGGGCTTATTTTTATCCTTATTCTGTGACTTAGTCTGTTTCAGATCTTGGCTTTTACTTTACAGCTCATTTTTATTGTGTACTTACAGGGAGCTGGTTTCCCGTGTAGCTGAGGCTTTCTCCTTGTTGTCGACTTAGACATTTTTTCGTCTTACCTTTGAGTTGTCATTTTTTTTTTTTTTAAAGATTTTATTTATTTATTTGACAGAGAGAGATCACAAGTAGACAGAGAGGCAGGCAGAGAGAGAGAGAGAGGGAAGCAGGCTCCCCGCTGAGCAGAGAGCCCGATGCGGGACTCGATCCCAGGACCCTGAGATCATGACCTGAGCCGAAGGCAGCGGCTTAACCCACTGAGCCACCCAGGCGCCCCTGAGTTGTCATTTTTGTTAATTGCCTCACTGGGATGGTGATCTTATGTATTAGATACTTTCTGGAATTTTGCTGTAATTTTAAATGACTAGTATAGATTTAAAAGGCTTAAAATGTGCAGTAAATTATCTATTTTGATAAAGTAGGTATCATTTCTGCTGTTGCTAAGATAGAAAAGTACCTTAAGCAACATAAAAGTCAGGGGCATAAAAGTATGTTAAAATTGGCAGGATCATGCATAGGAAAAAAACAGATTTTAAATAGGGGAAATGTTTTCTAAACTACATTTCTATTATTTTGACTACTTCATTTTATCTTTTAAAATTAAATTTTGAGTTTACTTACACATACTTTATCTCATTCTTAGAATCTGAAAAATATCTAAAATGATACTGAAAATCATCTATAATTCTCACCTAGAGATAGTTTTGGTATCAGTGTTTTTATTTTTAAAATCTTCTAGTCAATACAAACACATCCTTTAAAAAAATGTGTGTGCGTATGTAGTTTTGGTTATTTCTCTTCATTCAATATGTTTTCCTGTGTCATTAACTATCCTTTTAAATGCTTATTTTTAATTGGCCGCATGGTATTCTTCGTATTTAACCACTGCAGTTTAATGAAGTTCATATCGTTGACTAGAGTATAATGAGTGTTCTTTGTTGTTAAAAACAACAGTGTGATAAATGTCCACGTATATTCATGATTTTACACATTGATTCTATTTTTAACAAGTTCCTAGATATGATCTTGAAAAATGCTTGCTAGAAAAGCTATACCAATTTATATATTTTTTTAAAGATTTTATTTATTTATTTGACAGAGAGAGATCACAAATAGGCAAAGAGGCAGGTAGAGAGAGGGGGAGGAAGCAGGCTCCCCGCTGAGCAGGGAGCCCGATGTGGGGCTCAATCCCAGCACCCTGGGATCATGACCTGAGCCAAAGGCAGAGGCTTTAACCCACTGAGCCACCCAGATGCCCCCCAATTTATATTCTTATTGACACTGCAGGAATGAGTCCATTCTTTGAATCAGTCACTGTTTCCCCACGCAGCCTCGCTTTGTTAATTTGATAGACAAGAATGGGCTTAATAGTGCTAAGAAGCTCATTCTGTAGAATCAGACTAAGTCCGAGTTCCTTTTCTGACATTTACTGGCTACATCATCTTGGACAGTTTTCTTAAAATTCCCCTAAGCCTCAGTTTCTTTTTCTGTAAGATTGCGATAGTAGTGCCTGTAATCATGGTGCTATCATCTAATATGGTGTGGATATTAGCAGGTGATGTGTATTGACGCATAAAGTCCTTGAGAGATGCAAACTACCATTATTTATGATGAACGAGATTTCTCCATGTTATATTTTGTAATCTGGTGTAGCCAAATTTTACAGCTGGTATAAGGAAAAGTCACTCACTTTTAAGTAACCATCTACTACCTTCCTCTTTTATGCTCTGTTGAATGTAGGACTTAGTTCCAACACTTTTCAGCTGAGCCTTTGATCTTTAAAATGTATGATGGTGATGTAATAATGCATTTTCTTTTCAATATTTCAGTTTACTTTTTTTTCTTATTGCATTGGTTGAAGCTAGAGAACAGTGTTGATTAATAGTAGGCATTTGGGCTTATGTCTGATTTTAATGGAACTTCCTCTCTGGTATTTCACTCTTTGAATGTCATTAGCTATTGTTTTCATATATAGCTGCCCCATATGCGCGCACACACACATCCACACACACACATACACACATTTCTGAAAATATCTACAAAGTTAAATGTGAGAAACTTGAAAATAGATTTATATCTTACGGGAGGATTCCCTTAAAATTTTAAATCCCAAGTATCTTTTAGGCACATCTTCAAAAATATTTTTTTCAGTTTTTAATTTATATTCTCTTCCTTTTTAATTGAACACATAATCAGTTTAAACAAATCTTAAATTTCAGCAAGGCTAAACTATTACTGCTTTCAGTGTACTTAATGATTCTGTCCTTGTCTCAGTGATAGTTCAAGACCTACTCTTTTCACTATAGTCCACTGTTACATCATATTTGTAAAATATTAATAGAAGTAGGGCGCCTGGGTGGCTCAGCAGGTTAAGCCTCTGCCTTCAGCTCAGGTCATAATCTCAGGGTCCTGGGATCAAGTCCCGCATCAGACTCTCTGCTTGGCAGGGAGCCTGCTTCCTCCTCTCTCTCTCTCTGCCTGCCTCTCTGCCTACTTGTGATATCTCTCTCTTAAATAAATAAATAAAATCTTTTAAAAAATATTAATAAAAGTAAATGAAACAGTTTTTACCCCTGGAATAGAACCTTTTATTCAAATGAGATCTTGGGATTAGGGTCCCAGTGTCCTCCACATTCAGCCTCTTAGGCATTTTTTAGAGCAGTGTTTGAAAACTACTTCCCCTCAAAAAAGATTCAAATAATTTGTAAATCCCCCCAAAACAGTGCTACTATACCTGAAGTTTTCAGTGGTTAGCAGGAAAACCACCTTCTGAGGTCATGAGGTTTTTATTAAATAGATTTCGCACTGAAGTTCTAATTTAGCATGTCTAAAAAGATGACCAAGTATGGTAATATGTGCTAGGTGAAAATATGGTATTCACAGATTTAGGTAGACTCTTCTATCATTGGGTTACTGAAATTTTGGTCCTGGAGTCTCTCCTTTTTTTTACAGTCTTCCATCCATCCATTATTGTATTTTAAATGCCTTCATCTTGCCAATGATTACCACTGGCGCATGGTTCTCTTTCTCTTTTATGCAGCTGTCTTGGGACAGCTCCATTTGTATAGCTATTGGTATCTGAAATGAATGTTTTAGATAAAACAATTTTTATCCTTCCAAATCTTTCTTTCCAAGACTTCTTCACTTCATTAAGTGTTACTACTTACTACCTTCTTCTCAGCTGTCCAAACCAAAAATCTAGAAGTTCTTGACTACTCAGGTCCCTCTTTGCTCTTCCACAAGCAATCCAGTGCATGAGCCTTTCATCGATACATGCTATGAATGAACAAGGTTGTTCAGAGGCACCTGGGTGGCTCAGTTGGTTAATTGTCTGCCTTCAGCTCAGGTCACAATCTCAGGGTCTAGGATCGAGCCCCACATCGGGCTCCCTGCTCAGTAGGGAGTCTGCTTCTCCCTCTCCCTTTCCTCCTCCTGCGCCCCCACTCATTGGCTGTCTCTCTCTCTCAAATAAATCTTAAAAAAAAAAAAAAAGTTCAATATTAGAAATATCTATTATCATGGAATAAAACCACCTGTTAATGTGTATCATTACAATGTAAATATGCTGTGTAATTTACCTTTCTTATTTGTAGAGCTTCTGTGGATAGTATAAGTAGGATTAGGCATATATTTGGTTAGTTTTTGTGCCATCTTTGTTAGGTTTCATCAAACAATTATGCTGGCCTCTTAAACCACTGACATGTGTCCCATGTTTTCCAGTGCCCTAAAATAATCGAAGTGAAGCTGGATGCTTTGAGGTTTTGCTCGAATGCACCCATAGAAACTAGAGGTAGAGCATCCTTTCTCAGGAATGGAATAGAGGATATAAATCACCAAGTGTTCTTTCTTCCACAGTGTTAACACTTGTAACATTTTCTTAGGTCAGCTTTCATTATAGATTCCTAATTTATTCGCATGAAGATTTATGAGGAGAATCCTTTCCATTTCATTGAACTTTACTTTTGTCTTGTGAGGTAGATGCAGAACTCCCCACCTCTTGGTCACAGTTTTAGGACACTCGTCTTTCATTCGTGCATTCAGAACCAGCTCCATTTTATTAACTGGCTCTGCTTTTTCTTTGTTGCTTCCTCGTTTATTTATGTCTGCTTTAAATTTTATTCCTTTGTTCACCTTTTTTTGGTTTGCCTGCTCATTTTAACCTTTCCAATTTAAATCTTTAATTCCTTGATTTCTTGTTTTCTATTAAATACAGTTGTACGATTAATTTTTCCTTGCGTATCAGTTTGGCCACATCTCCTAGCTTACAATTTTACTTCTTATTTTTCTTTATACAGTTCTTTGGAAGAGAAGTTTAATTTAGATCATTGGTTTTTAAAATTTGTTTTTGGCTATCTGCTGCTATCTCCTCTCTGTTTATCATGGCCAGAGTATATTTCCATTCTCTAGGTTTCGGTTTTTACTAAAGGCCTCAAAAGCGGTGTTCTAATGCAATTGTCTGCCTGTATCTCAACTTTGAAGTCAGGCTGCCTGTGGTGAATTACTCTGAGTACTTGAGATAAGGGTCATTTTTATTATCATTGTTGTTGCTTAAATGCGTGTAAACCCCAGAGTCTGATGCCATCAGCATCTTACAAGCCAGTGAATGAGAGAAGTAAATCTAACGCTTTGGATTGTCAGGGCTTTCTGTCATCTTTGTGTGAAGATAGGATGGTGTTAACTTTCAGAATAAGCTGATCTCGCAGTTTGTTGCAGAAGTATTCGAATTCCTTCAATGGGTCCCCTCAGCTCCTGGATCTGCAGACCTCGGGCCAGGTGTGTCCCCCTCCTCTGAGAGTGTCAGGACGCCCTGGGGTTGGGGTCGGGCCAGTGGCCCTGGTTTCCCCGTGGTCCTCGCCGTGCTCTTCACCAGCAGAAGACGTGACAGGGAGCATCTTCTGAGTCCTCCCTACCGTCCCCCTCAAGATCGTGAAGCTTTGGAAATAAAAATCGACTGTTCTTTGCCGACCTATTTATGGGTGGGATGAATAAACTGGCCAAGAGGAAGAGTAGACTCATAGACATTACTCCACACTCTTGAACATGCGGGACAGTGGCACTTCGAGTGATTCCTGTGAGAAATTAACAAATGACCCTTGTTTGTGACGGAGAACAAAGTGCTTCAGATGACTGCTTTTGTAATTCCCGGGTGAGCTCCCGACTGCTCCGTGTTCTCGGGGGTCTTCCGGTGGCATTGAAGAGCGAGCCGCCCGTCGGGCCCCACGTCCACACGCCCTCCCCTTCGGAAAGAGGATGTCTGCAGGAAGCAAAGGACCGCTAACATCTGAAGCCACACCCTGTCCCCAGATCACCAAGATTTTCTGTCCTTAGAGACTAGATTCAGAGCACAGGGAGCATGTTTAAGGTATGATTTTGAAGAAACACTAGGAATCCGCTCCTAAGAGGTGATGTCACAGGCTGTGGCTCGGGTCGAGGTAGGATGTTTTGGAGCTGGCCTGGGTGGCTGGGCGGCAGGTGCCAGGCTGGCAGTGGCCGCTTAGCCTCGAGACAAGCCCGAGCCACGAGAGCACCTGAGTGAAGCCGTGGCAGGTGGAAGAGGTGCTCTGGAGCGCTGGGGTGACAGCCAGAATGCAGGCTGGGCAAGTGTGTTGCGGGGGGCTGCATCTCGGGCCTCCGCATTCCTCAGAACAACGGGCAGATCGGAAGTGAGTGAAGTTTCTGTGCATTTCGGTAGGTGTGAGCGCGAATTTGTTGATCGACACCTCAGCTAAGCAGGACGGTTCCGCGTGGATTTCCATTTGACCAAAATCCTGAGCTGGTTTCCTTCCACTGTGTGATAGCCGCTTCTCAGCTTTTTGTATGATCGCTGAAAAAATAATCAGTCCTGGAAATCAAATAAGATTAGTGATTTATCTTAGAAAGACTGGTTCCAAAGTCACCATAGCTTCGCTTTCCAGTAAGGTAGCTCTCTGTTTACCAAAGCAAGTGGGTTAGGAAACTCTCCTAAGAGTGAGAAACAGAGTAAGCTGATTCCATCCTCCGTGTACCCCCTTTTCTCCATGCATGTGCGCCTGCACGCACACACATGTGCGCACACACACACACACACACACCCATCCATCTCAGAGGAGGAAAGGTGCAGGGACAAAGGAGGACGACCACGGTGCAGCTAACACTCTTACATTGAATAGTCTTTCATCAGTTTCTTTATCTAGGTAGTCATTTGGTTTAACAAGCTGTCATTATAATAGTCATGCACCTTTACCCCTTCCCCAAGAATCCTTCACACTTAGATGTTTCATAATTATTTTAATCATGTAAGCATCCCAGTCCCCTCACTGATCTTTCTTTGGTCGTTTTGACTTTGGGTGGAGGGAGTCTGGAAGAAGCTACGAGGGGCGTCTTTACAGGAGATTACCGAATGGCAGCATTAAGCCTATAGGTGTCTCCAGGGCTGGGACCAAAGGTGGTAGATGGATCCAGAGAGGAGGTAGGAGAGCAAAGAAAACCAGTCTCCCCCCACTCCAGCCCTTCACCCCACCCAAGTCAGTTTCCTGACTTCTGGTCCTGACTCCTGGCAGTCTTGGCCTCTTGGGTCGCACAGAGGGAAAGCCTGCAGAGTTGGGGTGATTTCCGCAGACTTACCCTCAGTTCATCCATATACAGATGTGCACACCTTTTTCTCCCTGGCCCCACTGAATCCATTCTCCTGGCTCACATTTTGTAAAGAAAAAAACCTTATCCTTCCCTAACAACCCCCCCCCCAAATATCTTTATCTTATGCCTATCCTGCCTAACTTACTAAAAGAAGTCGTGTGCTGTCCTTTCCTCTTCCCCACACTGAGGTGGAAGTTGTCACCTGCCTTCTCTGGTTCCCCCAAGGACCCATGGGCCTTTTGTGATGTTGGCTGGGAAAAATGTACATCTTTATATTCCTGTCCTCTCATCGAAGTCTAGCATGTCCCTCTGTTATGAATGTGAGTAAGAAATCCAGTGTCAATAATAGCACATAGGACTTTCTCACCTGCAGAAACCAAAAATGTTTCCCTGTCGTGTCACAGTTGAAGTGAATTCTCCAAAATACCGTTTTCGCTTCTAGCTACTTCAAAATCACGGTAGTTACGAGAACGGCTTCTTCATCTTGTTCTTTCCATGTGTTCATAAAAAAAATATATATGTCACTAAAATCACAGTTTTTACATATCTTGATGACTGTATTTTACTCTGTTTGGCTTCTTTGTAGTGCCCCCCATGTTTCTGGTTTACATGTTTAGCAGCCTGTCTTTAGAGTGAGGTCTGTGAACTTCAGGAGTCAAGAAGGGCCATGCGGTCTGGAAAGTTGGTGAAGACCGTCTGCTGTCCACCCCGCTCCTCAACTCACTGAAGTAGTTCCGTCCCGGGCCGCTGAACGCCTTTATCCAGCATTGTCTTCTCAGTCATGATGCAATATATTTGTGTCATTTGATGCCATCGATTTTTTAATACTTTTTTCATATTTTTATTTTACCTCTTCCTCTTTTTTAAGATTTTATTTACTTATTTGACAGATCATAAGTAGGCAGAGACGGGGGGGAAGCAGGCTCCCTGCTGAGCAGAGAGCCCGATGCGGGGCTCGATCTCAGTACCCTGGGATCATGACCTGAGCCGAAGGCAGAGGTTTAACCCACTGAGCCACCCAGGCGCCCCCTTCTTCCTCTTTTGTATAAATCCATTGGCTCTATCTTGGGTAATATATCTTGTTTCTTTTTTTTTTTTTTCCCTGCATAACTTTTTTTTAAAGATTTTATTTATTTGACAGAAAGGGAACACAAGCAGGAGGAGAGGCAGGCAGAGGCAGAGGGAGAAGCAGGTTTCCCACTGAACAGGGAGCCCAATGCGGGGCTTGATCTTGGGATCCTGGGATCATGACTTGAGCTAACGGTAGACGCTTAACCGACTGAGCTACCCAGCTACTTCTACATAACTTTAGATACCAAGTCACCTTTTGTTTGAACTATTGTAATACCTTCCTAATGCATCTTCCTTTAGTTTATTGCCCCCCCCCCCCACATACAAACAACGCAGCTGGACTTATCATCCTAAAATACAGTTAGAAACACATCAGGGTCGCCTGGGTGGCTCAGAGGGTTAAGCCTCTGCCTTTAGCTCAGGTCATGGTCTCAAGGTCCTGGGATCGAGCCCCACATTGGGCTCTCTACTCAGCGGGGAGCCTGCTTCCTCCCTCTCTCTCTGCCTGCCTCTCGGCCTACTTGTGATCTCTTTCTCTGCATCAAATAAACAAAATCTTTAAAACACACACACACACACACATCATTCACATTGCCAGAACTCTCAGGGGTTTCCCATTACCTTTCTAAAATGTGGGTAGAGATGCCATTCCCTTCTGAAATTTTAATTCCAGTATAGTTAACATAGAGTGTAATTTTAGTTTCAGGTATACAATTGAGTGACGCGACACTTCCATACACCACCCAGTGCTCATCATGGCAGGTGCCCTCCTTCATCCCCATCACCTCATTCACCCGTCCTCCACCCATCTCCCCTCTGGTGACCAGCAGTGTTTTCATTAGAGTTAAGAGTCTTTCTTGGTTTGTCTCTCTTTTTCCTTTGTTTTGCTTCTTAGATTCCATGTAAGAGAAATCATAAAGTATTTGTCTTCTTCTGACTGCCTTATTTCACTTATCATTATACCCTCTAGCTCCATCCATGCTGTTGCAAATGGCAAGATTTCATTACTTTTTATGGCTGAGTACTATTCCATTATTTATAGACCCCACATCATCCTGATCCATTTATCTGTGGATGGACATGTGGGCTGCTGTCATAATTTGGCTATTGCAAATAACGCTGCCGTAAACATCAGGTGCATGTATCCCTTTGAATTGGTGTTTTTGTATTCTTTGGGTAAATACCCAGTAGTGCAATTTCTAGATTGTGGGGTAGCCCTATTTTTAACTTTTTTGAGGAGCCTCCATACTGTGTTGCACAGCGGCTGCACGAGTTTGCATTCCTGCCCCACAGCATGGGGATGCCTTTCTCTCCACATCCTCGCCAACATTGGTTGTTCCTTGTGTTTTTTATTTTAGCCGTTCTGACAGGGATGAGGTGATCCCTCACTGTGGTTTTCATTTGCATTTCCCTGATGATGTGACGTTGAGCATCTTTTCGTGTGTCTGTTGGTCATCTGGATGTCTTTGGAGAAATGTCTGTTTATGTCTTCTGCCCATTTTTTAGTTGGCTAATTTGGTTTTGGGGTGTTGAGTTATGTAAGTTCTTTATAGATTTTGGATACTAGCCCTTTATCATACATGTCATTTGCACATACCTTCTCCTGTTCACTAGGTTGTCTTTTAGTTTTGTTGATTGTTTCCTTTGCTGTGCAGAAGCTTTTCATATCGATGTAGTACTGATAGTTTATTTTTGCTTTTGCTTCCTTTGCCTCAGGAGACATTATCTAGAGCAATACTCCTATGACCAATGTCAGAGACAGTACTACCTGTGCTCTCTACTATTCCCTTTTTTATTTTTTTTTTTAATATTTTATTTATTTATTTGACAGAGAGAGATCACAAGCAGGCAGAGAGCCAGGCAGAGAGAGAGGAAGAAGCAGGCTCCCCGCTGAGCAGAGAGCCCGATTCGGGGCTTGATCCCAGGACCCTGGGATCATGACCTGAGCCGAAGGCAGAGGCTTTAACCCACTGAGCCACCCAGGCGCCCCTACTATTCCCTTTTTTAAAAAACCTTCAGTGGTTTCCCAGTACCAAAGTTGAAACTGTGGTATGGCTGGTGTTCAGAACTTTTCATGAACTAGCTGCAGCCTGACTTTCTAGCCTCTTCAACAGCAGTATTAATCACACAGTGTTCTGCATATTTTATTATCTCTCACATCTCTGGGCCTTTGATCCTGTTGTTCTCGGGACAACAGAAGATGTTCCCCGTCTTCCCCTGAGCACAGATGCGTACACCATAGTCCGGCTGGGACTGTATTGTTGCCAGCCATCTCCACTCAGCTTACATGTCACCTCTCCAAACCTCAAACCATAGCCAATGTCCTTGTCTCCTGTACGGACTGATATTGCTGTTAGTGGCATTAATTTTTATATACCCTCTAGTTTCTAGATGTTCATTTATCTGGTTTCCCTAGTACAGTTTTATATTCCTTAGGGTAGCACCTGTCTGCGTGTTTATACCATCTCTCACACTCAGCATTATGCCTTTGACTTTCAAATACCGACTTTCAAATACATGGTTCTTCAGTGAGCACATCCGTTCATGGCGAACTGGCTGAACCCCTCATTCAGTTTGGTTGGGTCATCATGGAACATGCTATTTTCGTGCCTGACACCACAGTATCACTGCTTAAATGTACACAGTCTTAAAATGAAATGTGATCAACTAGCTAACATTTATATATAAAAATGCCCTAAGAACTGAGGTACTCCATAATTAATGATAGTACTCTCGATAAAATCCCTCAGTCATAAGAATCTCTTTATTTCAAAGAAGATTTTGTTAAATAGCAATTATTTAAGGGGAAAAATCATCATGGCTTTAATTTCTCAGTAGTTAATAACTCCTAGATCTTGGGAGAAAACTAACTCAGGAAAGTGTAGCAATTTATTACTTGAGGAGAGAGTTCTGTGGCTGGAAATTAAAATGGTAATGAAATTATGTTATGAGAGAGGTGGGAGGGGATGGCTGCTCCTTGTCAAGAGCCATTTATTTTAAAATAATTTGTCACAGCCCACCATCTCCATTGTTAAACTGGAAGAAATGTCTCATTTTCTATAAGAAAAATCCTTGCTTCCTTTCAGGTGTCTCTCACTGTTTCTTTTTTTTTTTTTCTTTTTTCTAATTATATTTACATTTTCTCCCTCACCCCTTTACTCTTGCCCACTGTCAGACCAGTGTTTTTCTTCTGAATCCCTGGCTCCCAACCACTTTGATGCCCATGTTCCTTCTCAGCTTTCCATCAGCATTTCCTGCTGTTCTTCACTGGCCGAGGTATTCATGACCTTTACACCTTCAGTATGTTTGGCTTTTCCAAACTAAATGTTACCCCCCTTTCCCTCTGAGAAGCATTGCCCTGAATTATTGATTTAACAAGATTCGTGTGACAAGATCCTGAACAAAGGCATAGCCTGAGGCAGTTGAACTCCCAAGTGGCTTGAGTCCTTGGTTGTGTAAATATGAGGTGAGAGCTCATGGGACACCAACGTAGCCTTTGCCTCCATATTCTTTCTTGTCATTAGTACAGAGAGAACTTTTAGAATTACATCAGGGAGAACATAAAATAATGAAAATCAGGTTTTCTGGGGATTTTTGTTGTACAATTTCACTTTTCCTGTAAACTTTAAGATAATACTCAGCATTTACTATGTGCCAGACACTGTTCTAAGTTACCAAGTATATTAACTCATTCGATCTTTATAACAACCCTATGCCATTGGTGTATTGTCCCCATTTTCTAGTGGATAAAACTGAGACACAGCAATTAAATAACTTGTCCAGTTTACTGAGTTGTTGGAAGAGGGTATGGTATGGTGTTGGGTTTTATATCCATAAACTGTACCATCTTCCTCTTGGTCATCCTTTTTTCTTTGGGCCCCGTGCTGGAGTAGACGCTTCCCTGGGATTTATAGTAAGGTTCAGGGGCTAAATCAGATCTCTAGACCTCATGGTGCCTTTGCAGGAAAACGTGGCCCAGTCTAGTCAAGTTCCGTTTGGTGCACGGAGCAACTGTTTTGTCACTGAGAAAAAGTCGGGGTGAAATACCATATCCCATTTCTAACCTCACAATAGGGGTGTGCAACTATGGCAAAGAAAATACATTAAGGAGAGTGATAAGCCAGTCTTATGATTATTGATATAAAAATTCTTGGGAAATAGGAGCATATATAACCCTCTCAAAGTATAATTGTGTTTCTCTATTAGTCTATTAATATAATTCACAATGTTCACAATTCACAATAATTCTCAAAAAAATATCATATTCTTACTGCTATCCACATTCCTAATTTTTTTCCTAAATCTTTCATGTAGGAGGAAAACGTATTTCTATAAATGACCTTTTCGAAGGCTCTATACAATGTGGTGTGTATATGTATAGATATATATGTAAACATAAAGTTACATATAGCTAACACTTCCTGAGTGCTTACTATGTGTCTGACTTCATTCCAACTGTTTTTTTTAATTTATTAGCTCATTTGGTTTCCAAACAACCATATCCTGTCTTTTTTTTTCTTCTTCTTCTTCTTCTTTTACAATTGAGAAAAGTGAGGTCTGGGGAGGTAAACTGGCCCAAGGTGATGTATGTGTATGTTATTTATCTATGTGTGTGTGTACAGCCTAACGGACAAGCCATATAATGCTTAATAATAAAACCCTAGAGGCATTCCCATCGACACTGGGAACAACACAAAATAGCCATTAATACAGTGTAATTAGACAAAAGGATTGAGTAAAAGACATAAAAATTGGTAGGGAGGAGGCCATCTGATGATTTATGTTGTTCGAGATACCCGGAGATCCCCAGAACCTGTGTGAAGCTCTGATAGAGACACAGAGACTTCATGAAAATACCGGCTTCACTGACGCTGTATGTGAATAAAATAATAACCTTTTGGACATATGTAGTAACTAGTTAGTAAATATAATGTGAGAAGGAAAAAGAAACCTTCATTCACAGCAGCAAGAACAAAAGAAAATATTTTAAGACAAACTTAGTAAGAAACTTAGGTCTCTTGTGAAGAAATCTAGAGAACGGTACTGAAAGATAGAAAAAATGTCAGTAAGTTCTTTTTTACTAAGGAATAATTTACAATCACATCCTATGAATTTTCAGGTGTACATCATAGTGCTACGATATGTTTCAACGTCACAGAATGACCCCCGCGGAAAGTCCAGCTACCGTCTGCAGCATACGCAGTTGGTGCCGTGTCCCTGACCACCTTCCCCGTCTGTACACGACATCTCTGGGCCTATTCATCTTGTAGGTGCAAGTTTGCACCTTTCAATCCCCTTTATCTATTTGCCCGCCAACCCCGAACCCTTCTGCGTCTGGTAACTACCAGTTTGTTTCCTGTTTGTGAGTCTGTTTCTATTTCTTTTTTTTTTTTTTTAACATTTTATTTATTTATTTGAGAGAGAGACAGTGAGAGAGAGCATGAGCGAGGAGAAGGTCAGAGGGAGAAGCAGACTCCCCATGGAGCTGGGAGCCTGATGTGGGACTCGATCCCGGGACTCCAGGATCATGACCTGAGCCGAAGGCAGTCGCTTAACCAACTGAGCCACCCAGGCGCCCTGTTTCTATTTCATTTTATTCATTTGTCTTGCCGTTTAGATTCTGCACGAGTGAAATCATATGGTATGTGTCTTTCTTTGAGTTACTTCACTTAGCATCATACCCTCCAGGTCCATCCACGTTGTTGCAAATGGCAAGATCTCCTCCCCTTCTATGGCTGAGTAGTATTTGTGTGTGTACCACGCTGTTCTTGGAGAAACAGTTGAGCAACTCAGAGCGCTTTTTAAGAAGTATTAGGGCAGCATGGTCTCCATCAAACCCCCAACAGCTTTTTAGTTAAAATCCATCAAAACAATTCTAAAGTATCTGGAAGCATGTATGTGTAAAAATAGCCAGGATGGGGCTGCCTGGGTGGCTCAGTGGGTTAAAAGCCTCTGCCTTCAGCTCAAGTCATGATCTCAGGGTCCTGGGATCGAGTCCCACATCGGGCTCTCTGCTAGGCAGGGAGCCTGCTTCCTCCTCTCTCTCTCTCTCTCTCTACTTGTGATCTCTCTCTCTGTCAAATAAATAAAATCTTAAAAAAAAAAAAAAGCCAGGATGAAGATATGAAAACGAGGAGAAAACACGTAGTGAAAGAAGACTTGCACACGCAGGGTTCCCAATATGCCCTAAGTCTGCAGTCTTAATATCTGGTACGCGCACCGAACTGGGAGAGCGATGGGACCCAGCCGGAAGTGTGGAAGTGAGCCCAGGCTTACAAGACGTTCGTATAAAGGAGGGTCCTATCCCTCACTCTGCTCAAACTCTGCGAAGGTTTTCCATCGCCGAATACAAGCCAGAGCCTTAGTGTGACCTTCGATCTTGCTTCTCCGTGTGGGGTCCGTGGGCCAAGGGCAAGGGCATCAGCCGTGGGCTTGTTGGGATGCAGCATCTCGGACCCTAACCCAGAGTCCCTGAATCAGGATCTGCAAGATCTTCAGGATGCACACGCTGTAAAGTCCAGGATGCACACGCTGTAAAGTCCGGGAAGCACGGCCCTCCAGAGGGCCACGCGACCCGCTTCTCCTGAGCGCATCTTCCTGCCCTCTGTCTCCTCCCCCTGCTTGCTTGTGTCCAGTACGACTGGCCACCTTGCTGGTCCACAAACTCACTCTCCCATCAGGGCTTCACGCTTTATCCTCCCTCTTCCTGGGCACATTTCCTTTGCTTCCTTTAGGTCTCGGCACACATCTCACCTGATCACACAAGCCTTCCGTGACTCAGCTGCTTTGCAGCCTTCGCCATCACCTGACTCGTGTGTGTTGCTCATACTGTCCCCCCCACCCCACCCCGCCATTGCACTGTGAGCTTGGTGACAGAAAGACTTGCTTCCTTCCTGCTGTGTCCCCAGCACAGGTGCCCGACT
Source organism: Lutra lutra (assembly GCF_902655055.1). Taxonomy (NCBI): domain Eukaryota; kingdom Metazoa; phylum Chordata; class Mammalia; order Carnivora; family Mustelidae; genus Lutra; species Lutra lutra. The sequence continues at coordinate 7,197,535 of NC_062287.1, forward strand.
GCTGAGTGAAACTGGTATTAAAAATTACAGAGGAGGGGCACCTGGGTGGCTCAGTGGGTTAAAGCCTCTGCCTTCGGCTCAGGTCATGGTCCCAGGGTCCTAGGATCGAGCCCTACATCGGGCTCTCTGCTCGGCAGGGAGCCCGCTTCTTCCTCTCTCTCAGCCTGCCTCTCTGCCTACTTGTAATCTCTGTCTGGCAAATAAATAAATAAACAAAATCTTTAAAAAAAAAAAAATTACAGGGGAAGGACACCTGGGTGGCTCAGTGGGTTAAAGCCTCTGCCTTCAGCTCAGATCATGATCTCAGGGTCCTGGGATCGAGCCACGCATCGGGCTCTCTGCTCCGCGGGGAGCCTGCTTACCCCTCCCCTCTCTCTCTGCCTGCCTCTCTGCCTACTTGTGATCTCTGTCAAATAAATAAATAAAATCTTTAAAAAAAAAAAATTACAGGGGAGCTCTCGAAGAGTTCTGAAGACAGGGTGGGGGGCGATGATGAGCGCTGGCCAAGGAGGAGAAGCCTTGCTTCCCGCAGCGTGGGCTGGACGGTGTCCTCCAGCAGCCCTGATGTTCGGCCTCTGCACACATCCGACGGTCGAGTCAGGCACCGGGTATTGGTTTGCAGGTTTCACATCTGCAAATACAGAATCTGCAAATAATGAGGACCAGCCACGCACCATTCGCTCAATAAATACTGCGTTTCTGTGCACTCTGCTCCCAGAATTCTCCATCACTCAGACGTTTGTCAAGGCCTGGCCGTGTGCCAGGCCCTGCCTGAAACTCCAATAATCCGAAGACAAATTTAACCATGTTCCAGGGAGGGCTTCCTGGCAGAGTTGGGTCTTGGCTGAATGTTCAGGAGTAACGGGTGGGATTTTAATACGTGATGCTGTGGAGAAAGATATTTTAGAAGAACGGTCACTGGTCTTCTTAAACTTGGGTACACCTCAGACTCACCTGGCCAGTCCAAAAATACACCTCTAGGTATGAGACGCTGGCATCAGTGTATTTTAAATCTCCCCAGATAACTCAAGTGTGCAACCCAATTGCACAAATCGTGTTTGGGTGGAATAAGGGTTACGTGAAGGAAAGAGCGAATAAGGGATTTTGACCGAGGTATGGGAATGCCATCAATTTTTTGCACGTACCTGTTCGATGCCTGTTGTGTGTCAGATACTTTGCAGGGTCCTGGAGACACATCCGAAAACAGGAGCTGGGAATCCCTGCGTTGTTCAAGTTTACAGTCGAATGGGGCTGGCGGCTGTTCAGGAGGATTCAGGTTCTAAATGTAACTGATGATAGTATATGATGATTCGTATTTGGGAGGAATCTTGTCCTTAATGCTCAGAAATCTAAATTTAATATCAAAGTTATTACATTGCCCTCTGATATGAATAGAAGGCTATAAAGAGAAATTCTGTTATAAACCTCTAGGCTGATTTCGCTCAGCATTGTCTAACACAACCATATGTTGTGTTAGCCTCTCCGTGGTTTTCCGTTTCTTGCACACCAGGACAGTCATCTGAAACCAGTCGTGTGCAGGAATTTAAAATCACTGGTGTGAGGGCCACTGGAAGTACTAACCCAAGCAATTCATTGCACCCTCTCATAAAGAATTAATAGGTAAGGCACTATTTCTGTCTTGATTATCAGGGAGAATTTCGATGGAACTCCTAATTAACAGAGAACGTTCCTTGGGTCATAGTTGGTTTGTAGTTGCTTTTGTATCTTTTATTGCATGCCATGCTTTTCTTTCCCGAGTTCCTGTACACGGTACATGCTTACACACTCTTCTAGACCATTAGTAAGAAGAGATGGACCTCATGCTAGAGCTTTCTTGTAACCTATCTGATAGTTCCTCTTTATAGAATGACTCTGCCAGTCTGTCTTTTCACAGCGCTCCTGGCCAAGCAGTGTTTGAATTGGTTTGCTAAGTAGAATAATTTAACGCTTAAAGAACATGCCCCGTGCCCATCCTCAGCTGGGCTGCACAGCCCAGAGAGAGCCTGATGTATGCAAATGAGTACACGGGGGTGGGGGATTGAGGGATGGCGCGTAGACTGTGGGACATAAGGTCTGCGATATCAGGAGAGAAGTTCTTCCTAGGCTTCGATGATGGGGTTGCGAATGTTATCGTTACTGTAAGAGGCAAAGCGTCATTAAGTTGTTAGAATGCAGAGAATGTCTCGTCTATATTTTATATAAGATGACGAGCTTTTGGTCAGCTTTTCCTCAGTTTCAGTACACTTAATATTACTGTGTTGTATTAATATGGATGATGTGCTTTCCATCCCTCTTTTTAAAAATCATTTATGGCCTCTTTCCCTCATGAATTTTCTCTCCCTTCCTCCCTTACACACGAGCTCCTTTAGTAGCCTGTTTCATTGGCATTTCAGATGGCCTTTGTATTCCCTGAGCTTTCCTAAAATTCTTTCATTATTTACACGTTTAATGAGAATTGAAGATCATCTTTCTAAAGACTTAGTTCAATGAATTTTTTAAAATACTGAATGAGAAGTTAATACGGGGAAATAATTGAAGTCTTATGCTGTGGCTTAGCACTTAAAGTGACTGCAGAAAAGTTTTTCTTTTTGGACCCCTGGGAAGAAATAACTTTTTGTGGATTTATTTAGTATTTGTCTCTGAACCCTAAAAAGAATTGGGGTGTATTTGCTTTTATTGATGTGGCATTGAGAGATTGTCAGACCCCTAGAATTTTTATTTGGAGGAACATCATCTTCCCTCTCTGTTACAGGATTTTTAAATTTTTTTTAACCTTTCCCTTCATATGTGTTTTAAAAGGGGTCTGGTCAGAGTTAATTTATGTAAGTCTTTTTATCACTTTTGTTCTGTAATAGTCCTTTATAGCAAAACTTTTGTTCAGTGTTGTTCAAGGGGGTGTTTTTCCTGCCTTAGTTCTGAGCCAATTGAGAAATAGACAAAGGAGCCAGGCAGATGGACATCAAAATAGCTCGTTTTTGGTGGAACTATTGCAGGACATGACAGCCTAAAGGGCTTAGAGACACTGAATTTTCCAAGTTAGAAAGCTTTAACCGCCCAACCTCAGGCAGTGGTGGGGAGCAAGGCAGACTAGCAGATCCCAAGGAGAAAAGTGCCCAGGAGTGGGGCCGGGCTTTGCTTACAAAACTCCTCATCCCAGGCTCACCCACCCAGTAAGTCCTCCTCCGGGGAGGAGACTAAGGCCCCGGGGGCGAGTTGCACCAGCAGAGGCTGATCTGGCTGGGAGGCTGAAGCCAGAGTTGCACCAGCAGAGGCTGATCTGGCTGGGAGGCTGAAGCCAGAGCTGGGAGACCCTCAGGGAGGAGCCCTCCCATCCCCACGATGCTGGAGCGCCCTCAGCCTGCAGCTGCCCTGAGTGGAGGGCGTTACAGGAAGAGTGCAGATAGCTGAGGGCTCTTGGAGAAGCTCACCCTGTCTTAGAAATAAAACCTGCCCAGGAGCACTTTTGTTCCCATGTTACTCCCTGATTGATTTTGCTCCATTCTCTTACACTGTTGTGTATAAATTAGGGGTTTTGTTGGTGTTTTGTTGTGTTATGTTTTTAATTCTCAAAAGTAATAGGTTTTGCTGAAATTGTAACCTTTCGACCTTCGGGGGACAGCTGGGGAAATTTGATAGAACGATTTTGCTTCTATGGTGTTACTGTTCGGATCCGGAGAGACTGTATATTAATGGGGGGAGCAAAGCCATATTAAGAGAAAGGTACCAGGAATTGGGCTTGGGTCACAGTGATGAAGAGAATGGACCAGCGGCAGCAAAGCCCACGTGTTCACATTCAGACTTCAGGGAACAGACAAGGTCCTCTCACGTGGTCGAAGCTCTTGACATTAGACACGGCGTTGGCGCTGACAGATGTCTGCGTGCCCCTAGAACCCCACACCGTCCTCGGTGTCCCACTCCTGTCCTTGGGAGCACAACGTGCTCAGCCCTCTCCTGCGGCGCCCCAAACAGCCCAGGGTATTTGCTTGTATTTGCTTTGGGGTGGGAAGTGGACCAGGGCTTGTGACTAGGGAAGCCAGACGGGCTTTTCACCTACAGATGTTTTAATGTGCTTAACATTATCCAATACCAGCAACCAAGATAGTCTAAATACCACAGCAGGATCTGATTAGCTTTTTCAGATCACTGCCTTTATTTGTTGTTTGCAAAAAAGCTTAATCCCGTGCTAGCGATCAGGCCTCCTGCTGAGCCCTAGGGTAGTTTTCTTTGCTTTGTGTTCACCAGTGGTAGGAATTAGTGAGAAGATTCCTCCTCCTCCTCCTCTCGAATTAAAGCTATAAAGTAGTAACTATAGTAGCAAGGGATAAAGAGAAGAAAGAAAAGCCAGGGCAAAAGAGGAGACTTTCTATTCATACTAAAGAGTTTACTTTTTATATGCAAGCAAGTTTGAATATGAATTCATAAATATGGACCTCACTGTCTCTCTCGTCCCTGCGTGGCTTAAGCTTTATTAGGTTTTAGTTATTGTAATCACTTTGCAATTAATGTATATTTTTAATCTTTATCTTACTAAATCAAACTCAGTTTTACCAAAAGGAGTATATTTACTCACTATCTGACTGGTCTGGATTTATATTTCTTACTCCTTTTACTCATGAAATTTCAAAAAGAAATACCACCACACCACTTTAAGAAAAAATTGGGGACGGGGTGCCTGGGTGGCTCAGTGGGTTAAGCCTCTGCCTTCGGCTCAGGTCATGATCTTAGGGTCCTAGGATCGAGCCCCACATTGGGCTCTCTGCCCAGCAGGGAGCCTGCTTCTACCTGCAGCTCTGCCTGCTTGCGATCTCTGTCAAATAAATAAAATCATTTAAAAAAAAATTTTTTTTTAAACTCTCTTCGTTTCTGTGTTCACTTGCTACCCAAGACGTAACACTTGAATTCTGGGTAGTTCACCTTCTAATTTGCAATAAACTGTAATGTTCAAGATGCTTTATCTTTAATGGGTTCCTGACATCAGACCATAGGCTTAACCAATGCAGAAACCTTCCTGCAACTCTTGGCAGAATAAGAAGAGTTTTGCTTTAGAAATTAGTGTGCCGTGCAGACCTAATAATAATGACATTCAGTTAAGTATTTTCACAGGTTTTGAAATTTTCCAACATTTGGGGAATGATATACTTTCATAAAATATTAAGCTCTTTTGAGGAAAACTGCAGACAAATGGTGATCTAAAGCACACTTTGTATTTTCATTTTATTTCTGGTAACTGATTTTTTTTAGGCTTTTAGTACTCATAAGGGATGTTTTCTTCCGGGAAATAACTGAAAAATTTAAACTGTGTACGGTAGGCCTTCTTCCTCTTGTGTTGTAAACAGAATCTCATTTACACTTGAGTGGGCACAGTTGAGTCCCAACAACTACTCCTGCTCCCCAAGTATTCACAAGTCACCCTAACCGTAGGTAGCCTCGGTGTTTGTGTACGGGTAAAGAGAGATGGCTTTCGATGGTTCGGGGTGCTTTACCCCAATCCTGTAGCTTGGAAAAGCCACATCGTTCAGCCCGTGTCAGAAAGTTGTAAAAACAACTCTTGCTTCGCCTTTCTCTTTGCACGGCCGTGGATCGTGCGGGCGCGCCGGTGCGGGCCGCTTGGGGGCGCTCTCTCCCCGAAGTAGGTCGCAGAACAGCTGTAGACGTTTTTTCCCTTTCCCTTGAGCAGAAGATACTTTGGCAACATCTAATGGTGTTTAAATTTTGATTGAACTTTTGTAATAATCGGAGGCCGCTCGACCTGCAACTTATGCCACCCTCAAAAGCAAGTAGTGCTTAGCCTCCTAAATACTGCAGTCGGGAACTTTGGCCACGGGGCGGGGGGCGGGGGGCGCAGGGAGGGACAAGCTTCCTCCGCGAGGAGACTGGCTTTTGCTTATTAATAAAAAAAAAAAATACCACCTTACTTCTTCATAAAGTTAACTTGTCCCTGAGCTGAAATTTGAATATTACATCTGAACAAATTTTATGAAAAATCCAATGCTTTTAACAGGTATAATGTGTTGTATATTAGAACATAACCTAAGCCTTTGTCTAGTGACACGAGTAACTAGAATCCCTAATAAAATAATTTTACATTGCTATTGGACATACATAAGGTGGCTGTAGGTAGGTTTAGGTTGAAGTTAAATGGTTTTATCTAAAGGTACAGTCAGAGTACACATTGGGCACACAGTTGGACCACACTTAAGTTTTATCTTCTTATGCTATGCTCTGCTTTTAATGAACATTCTTAACTTCTGTTTGTAAGCTCTTAAACCTTTGTCTTTTGTAATCTTTCGTTCTCTCTCTCTTTTTTTTTTTTCATTTTATTGCCTTGCAACAAATTAACCATTCTCTAAAAATATTTTGGATTTCCTGGTGTTTTCCAGGGAAATAGTTGTACTACAACCTTCTGTCCCATTTCACTACTGTCTCATTTATTACAAGGGATTACTGCAGGAGCAAATTGCTACTCTGACACACCTCATGTTCTTTATTTCTCAAAACCCCCAAGCTAATAGACTGGGAGGATAGCCTCAACTTTCTGGAAACATGCAACTTTTACGACTTGAAAATATAATTGGTTTCTTTGTTCAACCCATGAAAAACAAGCAGGAGAAGCCGAAGGCTGCCCAAGCCAGGTGTTTCTTGTTGGCAGCCCGCTGCCTAATGACGGGGCTCCCAGAGAGCAGCTGCCTGCGAGTCGGCTTTGTCTGGCCTATTGTTGGAGCACACCCCTCGTGAATACACACGCTGCCCCGGGCAGACCCCGGGAATGACATCAACTTGCTTATCTTAGAAACCTGCGAACCTGACCCAGGGTGCTGAGGTTGGCTTGCATCTGCCCGGCCAACTAATTGTGAGCTCTCTGGCCCCCGATTGGCTGTTCCTCCACTCGGTAATAGGTTAAGCAAAGACACTGCCATTCCATCTGTTCAGCTATTCATTGTTCTTCCTGCCTGCCTGCAAGTCTGCAGCTAAAACTGTGTTAAGGAGCCACTTACTGCTGAAGCTGCTACAGAAACCAATGTCTTTGTATTTTCCTGCGAACGTGAGTATCTGTGCTACTTCATGCCTCGCCCGCTAAACTTTGCTAAACCTTGAGAGTATTAATTTGAACTCTGAAGGACAGGAAGCACCTGAAATGGACGGCTACCCATTGTTACGTGGTGCCAAGATACAGGGAAATTCTCTCTGTAGACCTAGGTCTGGAGTCACATCAATAGTTACAGCCTCGGGAACATTTGCACGGCGTTAGGCATGGCATGTGATCCTCTGGTCCTTAAGGATGAGTTCTGACACGTTCTGATGTTTTGATAATGAATTTGGGTTTTATCTTGTCACGTTGTTGTGTTTCTTCAAGTGGGCGCTGTGAACTGGTAGTAAGATGTGATAGATGTTTCCATTGTCTTAAAAATCTGGCTTGGGGGAGATGGACTGATGTGCAGGTAGAGGTTATGGACAGCCTGTTGTAAACAGGATGATCGAGCAGTCACCTGCATTGTCAGCAGTTTCGACAGTCACGTATAGTTTCTAATTTCTCCCATCTTTTAATTGTTTTCCCTCTGCCTTCGTTTCAAAAATCAGGCTGAAGGTGTCATTCCAAGAACTACTGCTTGCAGGAGTCCGGTGATGGGGAAAGGAGGAGGAGACAAAGACTTTCATCTGTCAGTTGGGAGGGAAAGAACGAGCATAAAGGGTTAAAAAGAGGTTTTCATTTCTACCACATGCCCTATTGTGTGAACATATGCATGAGTCTATTGAAAGTTTTCAGAAGACGGGCAGGCCACCAGTTGCTGGTCTCCTGCAGTTCCAGGAGGACATCTGTTGCCCCAGAGCATTAACCAATCTGTTCAAAGGGCCATCCTTCCTTTGTTAGCCAGAGGGATGCAGACAACAGCACTCCCTGAAATACAATGGTAATTAAATACACGGAGACTACAGCAGTAGTATTTATTACATATTCATTATTTTATTTTCATTGTTCTCCTAGTATTGCCATTTGGATAACAACCAGAACCCACTTTATGGCATTGTAACTTTACCGTACAAACAAACAAATGGATTTAACAACATCGTGTTCTCATATTCCTAATGAATTGATATGAGGCTCTTTAGAAATAAAAAAAAAATTTTTTTCCCATTGGATTTGAGGTGAAGGATTATCCAAGTCATCTAATGAGAACTTTCAGAGATCTCACCGAATGGGGGAATTTGTGTGTCTACAACAAATTTCTATTAAATGACCATATTGCTTTCAGCAAATACAAAGTTTCTTTTGACAATTAAAATAATTGGTTACACTTCATCATCTGCAAGATTAGCATGAAAATTTGGGTCTTTTTCAAGAACTGTTATTTGATTTTTAACTTATTACGCCTTTAGCAAGAAAAATTATTTTCGCTTCCAGTACAGTATCTGGAGGGAATCTTTAGCTTTGTAAGTGTAGAAATCTGCATTCAGACCATTTATATTTTTGCCCAGTGCCTCCTGTGTTCATGAATATAGTGTGTAAAGGCCAATTGCAATGGATTCCTGATATAAAACTTCAGTTAAGCCATTTTTTTTTTGCAGTTTTCTAAGGTTTTTTTTTAACAACTATGGGAATATAAACACTGACCTGTTTTGTGTGTGACATTTTGTCTGTGCTGCTGCTTCATGAAATGAGAATTATCCTTATCAGTTAATAGTTGATTAATTTAAAGATGACTTGCATACATTTGCATTTGAGTAAATGCAAAACTTAAAAGTCTAATAAATGATTTAGAAATTAAGGAGAAAATATTTCCTACCTTATAATAATAAATTTGGTGATGCTGTTGGAGTCTTTGCTATCTTTTTCAACATTATATTGATCATTTTTAAGGCACTGAACAAAAATAGATTCTCTACTATTCTTTGTCTTGAGATTTCTTATAATAATACCTCATAAGTTTTATACATGACGATACTTTGACAAGTACTGCAGCCTATGAAAATATTCTTTTCAGCTTTTAAATCTTAAGACTAGTGTTTAATTTTTTTTTATTGAGTGATTTCAAGATATTGTGGGGGAAAATTTAAGTCTCATGTGAAGTCAGGGCAATCTTTCACTGATCTCAAGTGGGTGAAGAAGGATTTCAGAACAAAGTTTTAAAAAAACAAATGTTCATGATCTCAGGGTCCTGGGATCGAGTCCCGCATCGGGCTCTCTGCTCAGCAGGGAGCCTGCTTCCCTCTCTCTCTCTCTGCCTGCCTCTCCGTCTACTTGTGATCTCTCTCTGTCAAATAAATAAATAAAATCTTTAGGGACACCTGGGTGGCTCAGTTGGTTAAGCAGCTGCCTTCGGCTCAGGTCATGATTCCAGCGTCCTGGGATCGAGTCCCGCATCGGGCTCCTTGCTCAGCAGGAGCCTGCTTCTCCCTCTGCCTCTGCCTGCCATTCTGTCTGCCTGTGCTTGCTCTCTCTCCCTCTCTCTCTAACAAATAAATAAAATCTTTAAAAAAAAAATAAAATTAAAAAAAAAAATAAAAAACCAAATGTTTCCCATCCGGTCACAACAAGTAAGGTTATTTCAGATTTGGATTATGTAGCGGAGATGATCTAGGCCTGGTAATTGAACTCCTTTGCCCATATTTGTACTATTTCATATTTAGTCTATTGATTGATTGGAACTAAAAATAACTATTTAACTGCTTTGTTGACATTGGGTAACTTTCTCTCACGTAACCAGTGAAGTACGGAACATGAAGAGAGTCCTGTCAGTGTGGGGAAGAAGTTTAACTAGAGTATCTTAAAAAATATGGTGCCTGACCAGATTAGATGTTGATTTTTTTAAGTAGGGTAGGTCAGTATTAACAATCATGTTAGCCCAGTGACTGTAAGCTTTTTACTTCCATAGTTTCTATAGTTAGATGAGTTGTAAATTACAAGTTAAAAGTGTGTGGTATTCACTAAATACATTTGTGTATACAAATGAGTTTTCTCTGGTTTAATATTATAAAAAGCAAATTGTTGGTAATCTCATAGTTTCCCTCCCTATATTATAACCATATAAGAAAGTGATACAGTAGAGCAGATTTACACACTATCATGAACACTTCTTTTTATATTAGACTGAAGTGACAGAGAAAGATTTAAATCCTTAGCGTGGATAATTTTTCGTTTAAAAACTTTGTAGTATTTGGTTTTGTTTCTTGAATGCTGTGAAAATGAAGAATAATTTCGCTTATTCTGTAAAGATTTCATGTCCATGTTCCCCAGTGGCTGTGTTTTTCATGCAGTATTCATCTTGTTTGAAACTGTCCAAAAGGAAAACACTTGAGCCCAATATTAAAATAATATTTCCTAGTTCAAGTCCGGGATTTGGTCAGTGAGTCATTATCTTGAAGAATTATCTCACAGCAGCACTTCTGCAAAACCCAAACTTTTCCGGGGAGATCAGAAATGCTGCCCATTAAATACACTTCCTGCGGTCGGAGCAGACTGTGGGGTTGACAGAACAATGATGTCGGAGCTTCCAGATTGGTTTGGCAGCTGCATTGTTCTCGGAGGGTAAACCAGACGCACTTAAGTCCCAGTCTCTTTTATAGGCTTTTGTTCATACCAAATTCTTGTTTCACTGGGCTGGCGTTCACGGTGGCGTGTTAAAGGAGTGCAGCTTAGCAACCGGCCTCTGGTTGCCAGGCAGCCCGGCTTCCAATAGGTTTTCCTTGTTCGAGATACTTTTGGTGGGGAGCTCTGCGCAGGCCACAGTGCAGATTTTCCTTTTAACTGTATCCCTTCATTAGGATTCTGTTGTGATTTGTTACTTGCATTATGGTGTCAGTATATTACAGTAGTTAATAAATCACGGAGTGTAAAGATTTGCTTTCAAAATCCCTTCCTCAAATTCTAGATTATTGGGCTCATGCATATCCATATTAATAGGAGAAAAAAATGTTTGAAATGGATACAGCTCCGTCACAGAGCAGATGTATGGAGAGCTCTCCTAAGGAGTATTTCTTTTTATCGGCTGTGCTGTCTGGAGTCAGGAGAGCTCGATGTTGCTTTAAAACTCAGCAGTGCTGTATTACGAGGACAATGTTATCTGTCTTCTCAAGGGTTACAACCTGAAGAAACTCCTGTAGAATGTGGAGTTCTACGCTGAGGAGATCTTAAAAGCGGCGTTATCAAGCTAAAGATCCCATGTTCTATTCTCGGGTGTTTATCGCACTTAGTATAATTTATTTCATTATGTAGCCATATTTCCCTCCCTAATAAGTTCACCAAGGATGCATTCAGATATGTGACTCCTTAGAAAAACACTTAGCATTTTCTCTTAACATTTATTTAATAGCTCCTTTCTAGTGTAAATAAGAGCTCTAGAATAGAATGTTTTTGCAATTTGCTTCTTTAGATTATTTAAATAGGTGTCATATGACCGTCTGAAGTCCAGCCACCATCGCCAGACTGGCGTTATCCCTGGATGGAACCCCGGAGTTGCCCTAGGAAGTAAACTGCTCATGTGACTATGTCCTCACGCTGAAACACAAGGGCAGAAATAATTTTATTTTGCTAACCTATTCCCGGTCAAGAAATAGCAGTGATTCCCAAGAGACTTTAAGGAACATTGACAGAATAGCAGAAGTGTTTTAAACCGTAAAAGCATTCCTGTGGGAGGGAGGGGGGGGAGGAGAGAAGATGACTTTTTAACCAAATGCGGATAGTGGGTAATTAATTATCGATATAGTACAGAAGTATTTTCTTTCTTTTTTTTTTTAAGCTTTTCTTTTTTTTTTTAAGATTGTATTTATTTATTCAACAGACAAAGATCACGAGTAGGCAGAGAGGCAGGCAGAGAGAGGAGGAAGCAGGCTCCCTGCGGAGCAGAGAGCCTGATAAGGGGCCGGATCCCAGGACTCTGGGATCATGACCTGAGCCGAAGGCAGAGGCTTTAACCCACTGAGCCACCCAGGCGCCCCCAGAAGTATTTTCTTACATTAGATTCAGAAATCAAGATAACATGTATTCAGTGTACTTTAACTCATTGCTGTTAATTTCATGTGACCTGTACCATTTCTCTGCTTTCTGTAAATGTGCAGAGAATAAAGGAGTTTTTCCCCCTGGAATGAAATAGATGGCACTGTCCCTGACCCTTAGTAAGGGTAACATACCATTAAAGTTTGTATTCTGATACTATGCTCTGTATCCACAAAATAAGGATTGTTAGGGCAAAACTATTCGTCTCCTAACTGGAGTATAATTCACTCGGTGATTATTTAGTTCTTTGTTGACTGTTCGAATTTGTTGACTGTTGTCACCTGTGCTCTTTTAGCACTCCACCTAAATTCTATCTGGAATGTCTTCAGATTATTGTTAAGCTTGATCCAAATTAATGTCAGTTTTTCAAGTATAGTAAGTTAATGTTTTCCTTTCTTTGCATATGGCTTTCCCTTCAGATAATCTTTACAAATGTTTCTGAATTCTTTTAGAGAAAATGTACGTAACCTATCACAGTTCATCTAGAACCTGCCTTTCGGCGATATTGTAGGTGTCGCTCTGAAACACTGGCCTTTCTGACAGTGGAGAGATCTCTTCCACGAAAGGTCGAGAAGTGCACGATAGAATGGGAAAAGTCACGCAAAACTAGGTTCAAAAAAAAAAAACAAACTCCAGTTCCACTAGTTATTTTCTTTGTTGCCTTAGAGGGATTGTGTGGCATTCTACTTCCTAGCTTCTTTATCTGGAAAACAGGGCATGGTACTATCTGGGGCAAAGGTGTTGCGAGGGCTGAGGAGATGGAGAGAAACCACCGCGCTGGATATTCCGTAGTCTGGCAATGTTCTTTCACGTTCTTTATGGGAACAGAAATGAAACCGTCCAAAACTCTAAGTATCTTACATGTTTTTTCTCTAGGAATACGGGGTGCTTTGCATTCAGGAATACAGAAAAAATAGCAAAGTGGAGTCAAGTACCCGTAACAGCTTCATGGGCTTGAAGGATCATCTGGGGCATGACCTCGGCCACCTTTATGCGGAGAGCACTGACCCACACTCAAGTGCACCTGTGCCGTGGTCGATGGTAGAGAAGCCGACAATGGATCAAGGGCACTCCGGGAAGGAGGAGAAAGACGTGTCGGGAGGGAACGCGAGCTCCGGCGACTCGGACGGAAGCGCACATTCTGACAACGAGGCCGAACGACTGAGCGTTTCGGTGGAGCCGTGCTTGTTGACCAAGACTCACAGACAGCTGTGCCGGTCGCCCTGCTTGGAGCCCCGCGTGCTCACACGCAGCGACCTGCTGCGAGACTTTCCGCCCGCGGAGGCGCCGGCGGCCTGCAGGGAGGCGGCGCAGCCCCCCGACGCGGTGCGGGAGTACCAGACCAAGCTGGAGTTCGCGCTGAAGCTGGGCTACTCGGAGGAGCAGGTGCAGCTCGTGCTCCACAAACTCGGGACCGATGCTTTGATCAACGACATCCTGGGAGAGCTGGTCAAGCTGGGAAACAAGAGCGACGCCGAGCCGGCCGTGAGCGCGATGCCCAGCGCGCCGCGGGACTCGTCCTCCCTGGAGTCCCAGCGCTCGGACTCGCCGATGCAGGAGCCGCTCGCGGACGACGGCGAGAACCTGAGGCCGGTGGTCATCGACGGCAGCAACGTGGCCATGAGGTGAGGGGGGCCGTCTGCGCCCCTTCTTCCCCTCCTGGGGGCGGGGGGCTTGCTCGCTTCGGGGCCGGTTCTCTCCTGGCAGTCGGTGAAGTCGAGATGGTCCCGCATCCCAGCGCTGGCCTACGTGTGTCCTAGTTGTGTCACCTCTGGTTTTCTGCCATTCTGCTTCGGGGAGGGGGTCAGCATTCTCACCGCACTTGTCCTTAAAGACAGACCCTCTTCCCCCCTGTAAGTCTCTCTTTCCTTTCCCTCATCCGGCTACATTACTGTGGCATTAAAATTAGCGCCATGTCCCTGGCCGAGTGTTAACCGCCGGTTGTAAGAGAAGGTCTCGAGTTCGGTGATATTTGGCAGCTTTGAAATCTAGTTGGAGAAATAGTCTGTTTCTATGCGAGTCAAATAACCATAGGGAAAAAAGGCCAGTTCTTTTCGAAAATTATTTTTATTGATTTGGGAACAAATCGAAGTTAGAGTTTCAAATTTCTTTTGTTTCACTTAAGAAATGTAAATTCAGGGGGGCCTGGGTGGCTCAGTTGGTGAAGTGTCTGCCTTTGGCTCTGGTCGTGATCCCAAGCGTCCTGGGATCAAGTCCCACATTGGGCTCCCTGCTTGGTGGGAAGCCTGCTTCTCCCTCTCCCTCTGCCTGCCACTCTGTCTCTCTCTCTGTCAAATAAATAAATCTTTTTTAAAAATGTAAATCCAAAAATAATTCCTTAGGAATGGGATTTTTAAAAAAGCAAAAACTTCTAATGACATTCTTTTTACAAATTGTGATAACATAACATTTTAAGTGCCTCTAAATTCAATTAGTATGAAGTTAATTACCCACAATGTTCTGAACACTGGTGCGGATCTAAAAATAGGGAAAGGTGTCCACTCTTTTCAGAGAGCTTAGAATTTCCTGTATTATTTCTTAGGAAGTGCTCTGATGTTCTCTACCACAGGTATCGTCTGGAGAAGCGTCTAGACCAGTGCTGTTCCATAGAAATATAATGTTGGCACATACCTGTTTAAATTTTCTGGTACCTACATTAAAAAATGAAACAGGTAAAGTTGATAGGAAAGGACATATTTTATTTAGACGCATACAGCCAAAATATTATTTCAACATGTGATCACTAATGAGATATTTTGCATTATTCTTCTGGTAGTAAGAGTTAAAACTGGCCTTGTTACATTTAGAGCATGTCTCAGTTCAGACAAGCTAGACTCCAGCGCTCGGTAGCACCCCTAGCCAGTGGCCGCCGTACTGGATGGTCACTTCTAGAGACCTAGGTCACTTCTAGACACCATCCCACACACAAACTCACCAAGTGCAGGTCCAGAGGTAGTTCATGCATCGCCTTTTGTAACCATTCCCCCAGCTAATAAGAATGTGTACTGAAATCTGGGAGCCACTGGTTTTTAGCAGGTGAGAGTAAGGGCTTGCACCCAGGGTGTGAGAAGGATCAACTCACGATCCTCAGTATAACCTTTTCAGGTGGAAGCAGTGTTATCTTCCTTTCATTTACAAGCAGATGAGACTTGCAGGGTATTAATTGTTTATCCAAGGAAAAGCATAATTCAAACCCAAATATGTCTGACTTCTAAGTCTGTGTACTTTTTATCTGATAATGAGAGATAGAAACAAGTTGAAAAGGTTCAAGCCAGACCTTTTAAGGTCTTGAGTGACAAGCCAGAGAATTTAAACTTGACCCTAATCCAAAGGTACCTGAACGTTTTTGAGGAGAAGATGTAGGAAGAGAGTTATTCCTTAAGCTCATAACCCGGCAGTGATGCTTAAAGTGGATGCTGGAGGTAGGAGATCAATTTGGATCTCCCCACAACCCTTTCTGATGGACTAAAGAGGGCCTCGAGTGTCCTAGAGTTATGAAGCGTAGGTACGGCCTTGAGAAGACTTTCAGTAAAATAATCTCTGTTGTTTAATCTTTCCCAAACTTAGCCACAAGAATGATTTTTTTTTTCCTTGTAATCCAGAACTAGGAAATGGTTACCTAAGCAGAGTGGTAACTTGTAAAGCCAAAACATCAGGAAATCTCCAGAAGAAAGAGTAGTGAGGGAAGGTGATAGGATCTGGAGGAACCACCTAGAACTGTAGCCAGAAGTCAGAATCCCCAGGGGAGTCCTAAAACAAAATACACCTTCTAGGACTCTACTCTTGGAGAATCTGAATCAATGGGGCTATAATAGAGCCCAAATAATAATGTATTTCTTGAGTGCCCAGGTATTTCTGGTACATAGCCAGTGTCACAGGTCATTCTGCATGAAATGTGAGTATTTACAGGTCAGGAGGGGAGAAGAGTAGCGTGAAAAATACGAGTGTTAGAAAAACCAAGGAGCCACGGATGCCATCAGGACTGGAAGGAGAGCAGGCTTTAAGGATAGACTATCCTGTGCGTAGTACTGAAAAACGATCAAAGGACATGACAGCCAGGAAGTCACTATTTTCAGGAATTCCATTTGGCATTGAAGATAGAAGCCTAGTTACAAGGATGTCAAGAAATTAAGGATCAAGAAATTAAGATCAGGGCCTCTGACTGGCTCAGTCGGAGGAGCGTGTGACTCTTGATCTCAGGGTTGGGAGTTCGAGCCCCACACTGGGCATGGAGCCTCCTTAAAAATTAAAATTTTAAAAAAAAAGAATAAATAAATAGAGCTAGATTGGTGTTCGAGAAAGTTGACGGAGGAAGGGAAGAAAGAGGAGGAAGAAGTGTTGGAGGAGGATTTTGTTTAGTTTGGGGTTTAAGAATGAGCCTAGGTAAGCAGAGGAGACAGGGAAAGCATGTCCATAGGAGAGGAAGGCGGTAACCACGGGACAGTAACCGGGACAGCTGAGCTTTGGAAGCCGAGTGCTGAAGGGGGAGAACAAGACGGGCACCAGGGAAGTATCTGGCAATGGAGGTAAATGCACCGTGAAATGTACAGACACAGACAGACAGGAGGGGGAGAAGGGCAGGAGATTTCTAGACATGGAGCCCACAGAAATGAATTCGTAAGATGGATGTCATCTAGATAAACAGTGTCACAGTTGGAACAGCCTCATGTCCACTCCCACGACCAACACTTAGTTCCCAGTGGAAATTAAAATTTCCACATGGTGGAAATCCTCCCCAGGAGAACTGTGGTTCAGAACTAGGCGGCATCCTGAAGGCGTGTGAACACGGTCTGTCCTTCTGTAAGTAGGAAGACGGACGTCTGCCCCCACACTCGTGCGGCCCCATCAGCTCCCCCTGCTGGACGGGCGGGACGGTGCAGAGTCTGCTCTTCTCACCATCTTGTATTTTAATCTGACGCTGGGACTGAAGTGCTCCAGGCATTTCAGGACAGAACAAGTTGACAGGAAATTTTTAGTATAGCAGCATTATCCTGTCAGTCACAATACAATGTTGTAGCACGTCCGTAACTCTGGAAGTGCCAGAGCTCGTGAAAATTCATAGTAAACTATATTCAGCCACTTGTAAGATCCTCATAAAGTAAGAGAAAAAAAATCATTTAAAAATACCTATCTACTTCAGATTCAAACTCTTATTTTAACAAAAAACGCGGACAGATTTCACCCATTTCATGTCTCATAAACTAGAACATGCTTTTACTTTTAAAATTAATTGCCCACTCACGCTAAGTTAGGCAAACCTATTACATAATTTGTACACATGATGTTAAAATAATAAGTAAATGTGGGGATGAGTTAAGACTAGAATACTATTTAATTTTCTTTCTGATCTCTCAGGCAGAAGTAGTGCATATATAAGATGAATATATTTTTAGTTTCATTTAAACGCCTGCTATAAAACTGATGGAAAATGATTCTTTAGATAGAAATTAGAAGTAGGAAAGCAAGGGTATTTTTATTAAAATTACCAAAGTAGGCTTTAAAAAAAAAAATGAGTTCTCTCTGTAGCACTTTTGTGATTCTAAGTATGTTGTTAAAACTTTCCAACCTTCCTTTTCAGAATTGTAAAAAGCAGAATTCTTATCTTACAGGCCTGTTATGAGAACTAAAGATAATTAATACCAAGTGCCTGGCATGTCATAGGTGCTCAGTAAATTATAGTTACTGCATTAGAGCTAGATTTAGTATTTCAACCTGGAATATAGTAACTAATGAATACTTTGTTATCCCAGGGTTTTGTTTTTGGGTTTGTTTGTATCTAATAAGCATAGCAATTTCACAGTCCATTTTATTTGTACGATTTATAGGAGTATTTTAATTCGTGCTTCAAGTTTATATTATCAGTGGTTTTCAGTGATGATTTCCCCAGTTTCATAAAGAAGACTTGGGCTCAGGGCACCTGGATGGCTCAGTGGGTTAAGCCTCTGCCTTCGGCTCAGGTCATGATCTCAGGGTCCTGGGATCGAGCCCCGCATCGGGCTCTCTGCTCAGCGGGGAGCCTGCTTCCCCCTCTCTCTCTGCCTGCCTCTCTGCCTACTTGTGCTCTCTCCCTCTCTGTCAAATAAATAAAATCTTTAAAAAAAAAAAAAAAAAAGACAACGACGACTTGGGCTCCTAGATCTGGGCGCCATCCAAGTCACACAGGGAGAAGCCACGTAAGCGAGATAGACACCAGAGCTCCCAGGAGAGCAGGGACCCTCCTAGGGGACCATGGAGGGGAGCGTGTTTCTACTTCCCCATGATTAATATGCTTTTTAAAATGTGCCACACTGATAGAGGTTCTGGGCAAGTTTGTTGAATAAGCAACTGACAATGACCCAGAACTTAGTGCAGCACAATTTGTGACACCTTTTCACTGCTGAGAGTGGAGGGCATAGCGTGTTAAAACAGAAAGGTAAACTATATTTGGGGAAAGCCCTAAACATTTACATATACAGTATTAGGCATTCACAATGTGTTTGGTTTCTGAAATGTGAAACAATGAAATTTACATTTAGTGGAGCTGGACTAACAAATCTTGACAAAAAGTGCAGTTGATTTGAAGTCCTTTAAAAAAAAAAACAAAGAGGGGGCACCTGGGTGGCTCAGTGGGTTAAAGCCTCTGCCTTCAGCTCAGGTCATGATCCCAGGGTCCTGGGATCGAGCCCCCTCATCGGACTCTCTGCTCGGTGGGGAGACTGCTTCCTCCTCTCTCTCTGCCTGCCTCTCTGCCTACTTGTGATTTCTGTCTGTCAAATAAATTTAAAAAAATAATACCTAGAGAAAAAAAAAAAAAGAAAGGGGGGCGCCTGGGTGGCTCAGTGGGTTAAAGCCTCTGCCTTCAGCTCAGGGCTCCTGGGGTCCTGGGATCGAGCCCCATTTCGGGCTCTCTGCTCAGTGGGGAGCCTGCTTCCTCCTCTCTCTGTGTCTGCTTCTCTGCCCACTTGTTAACTCTGTATTGTCAAATAAATAAATAAAATCTTTTTTAAAAAAAAGAAAGAAAGAAAAAGCCTGCAGATTGGTCACTGAGCCTCTTTCCTTCAAGGGGACACACCCGGGTAATGTGGATGTTCGGGGAGGCGTGTGCCCCAAGTGCAGACGCGGAAGGAAAGCATGAGTAGCGTGTACCCTGTTTCTGGAATGAAATTCTGAGGCTGTTGTGGTGTTCATTCCCTCCAAGCAGCTTTACAACTTTTCAGGCCCAGTGATTCCATCCAACTGAAGGTAGTTCAGTGGTGGGTATTGAATTCATCTCTGTCCAAAGATATCCAGTAATTTGTTCATATTTTTCCTTAAATCCACTGCTCTTCTCATCCTCATGTGGTTTAAGTGTCTGATGACGAGTCACTTCGCTAACCGTGCGGTCCTGAGTGCCACAGGGATGGGCACCTGGTAAGCTGGCCTGAGTGCCCGAGCACTTCGATTACCCAAAGTCCTCGGTGACTGTTCTGTTTGTAATCGAAGCGCGGTTCACGGACACGTGCTGTATGGGCTTCAGACGTCCACCGCGTGGATCTGACAGCGCCATCCATCATTCGGGGCTTGCCACGATAAGTGTAGTGACCGTACGTTACTGTGGTAATACCATATGCCCTACGGTGTATCTTTCATCTCAATGACTTACTGACTTTTTTGTCTGGAAGTTTGTACTTCTGAAGCCCTGTATCTATTTCACCCATCCCCACCAGCTCTCCCACTGGCAACCCCCCGTTTGTTCTCTGTATTGGAGTGTGGTTGTTCTTTTGTTCTTTGTTCATGTTTTTTTTTCTTAGATCCCCCATTTACGGGAAACCATAGGGCATTTGTCTTTCTCTGCCTGACTTACCTCACTTAGCCTAGTATTTTCTAGGCCCATCCACACTGTTGCAGATGGCACGATCTCATTCTTTTCTGTGACTAATATTCTCTGTGTGTGTGTGTGTGTTATGGGCACGTGCATGTGTGTGTCTTCATCCATTTAACTGGGGATGAACACTGAGGTTGCTTCCATGTCTTGGCTGTTGTCCGTAAAGCTGCAGGAGACATAGGAGGTCACACGTCTTTCTGAACTAGTGTTTTCCTTTTCTTTGGGTAAATACCCAGGAGTGGAATTACTTCATCCTGTAGTATTACTATTTTTAACTTCTTGAGGAGCCTCCACACCCTTTTCCAGAGCGGCTGCACCAGCTTGCTCTCCCACCAACAGTGCATGAGGGTTCGCGTTTCTCAACATCCTTGCAAGTTTGGTTTTTTCTATTAAGTTGTATGAATTCTATTTTTTGGATACTAACCCCTTAGCAGATAGAGGATTCGTAAATACCTTTTCGCATTCAGTAGGTTGCTTTTTCGTTCTGTCAGTTTCCTTTATGCAAAAACTTACTTTGGTGTACTCACAGTAGCTTATTCGTGCTTTTGGGAAACTGTCGGGTCCTGCACTTTTGTTTGGCAGTTTTTTGATTACTGATTCAATTTCATTAATAGTAATCAGTCTGTTCAATGTTTCTATTTCCTCCTGATTCAGTCTTCGAAGATTGTATGTGTTTGTGAATTTATCTATTTCTTCTAGGTTATCCAATTAGTTGGTGTAGTTTTTCATGATATTCTCATAATCCATACTATTTCTGTGGTTGTTACTTCTTTTTGTTTTTTATTGTATTTATTCGTGTCCTCTTCTTTTCATGATCAGCATCCTTTAAGGTTTATCAGTTTTATTTATCTTTTAAAACAAGTAGCTCTTAGTTTCATACATTCTTTTTTCCTTTTTTTTTTTTTTTTTGCTATTTTATTTATATCTGCTATAATCTTTATTCTTCCTTCTAGCCTTGGGTTTTGTTTGTTCTTTTTCTAGTACCTTTAGGTGTAAAGTTAGGTTGTATATTTGAGATTTTTTCCTTTTCTTGACATAGACTTGTATCACAATAAACTTGCCTCTTCCCGCTGCTATTTCTGTGTCCCAGAGATTTTGGACCATTTGTTTTCATTTCTGTCTCCATGTATTTTTTTAAATTTCCTCCTTAATATTTCAGTTAACCCATTCATTGTTTAGTAGCACATTTTTAAGTCTCTGTGCATTCTTGTTCTTTTCAGACTTTTCCTTATAATTGATTTCCAATTTTATATAGTTGTGGTCAGAAAAGACACTTGATATGATTTCAGTCTTCTTAAATTTATTGGGACTTGTTTTGTGGCCTGTCCTGTAATCTGTTCTGGAGAACATTCCTTGTGCACTTTAAAAATTGTGTATTCTGGGGCACCTGGGCAGTTCAGTTTGTGAAAGCCTCTGCCTTCGGCTCAGGTCATGATCCCAGGGTCCTGGGATCGAGCCCCACATCAGGCTCTCTGCTCTGCGGGGAGCTTGCTTTCTCCTCTCTCTCTGCCTGCTTGTGATCCTGTCTGTCAAATAGGTAAAATCTTTAAAAAAAAAAAAAAATCATGTATTCTGCCCTTTTTGGAGGCAATGTTTTCTCTGTCTCTTTTAGGTCCATCTGGTCTCATGTGTCATTCAAAGCCACTCTTTCCCTTTGGTTTTCTATCTGGGTGATAGCCCACTGATGTAAGGGAGTGTTACAGTCTCCTGTTACTGTATTGTTGTCCCTTTATGTCCTCCCTTAATATTTGTACTGTGGATTAGGTCCTCCTGTGTTGGGAACATAGGTGGTTACAGTTGTTATACTCTCTTACAGGTTGGTCCCGTCATCATTATGTAGTGCCCTTTGTCTCTTGCTCTAGTCACTGTTTTAAAGTCCTATTTCATCTGACATGAGTGTCGCCGCCCCCGCTTCTTTTTCGCTTCCATTTACACGGTGCACGTCCTTCTGCCCCTTCGTTTTCAGTCCGTGTGTGTCCTTACCAGCTGGAGACTGGTCTTGCTTTTTATCATTCACTCACCCTATGTCTTTGGATTGGAGCATTTGGTCTATTTATATTTGAAATAATTATTGACAGCTATGCACTTATTGCCGTTTTCCTCATTGTTTTGTTTGTTTTTTGGTTTTTTTCCCAGTTCTCTGTTCCTTTCTCCTTTTTCTCTTTCCTTGTGGTTTTATAACTCTCTTTAGTGTTGTGCTTGGATTCCTTCCTCTTTATTTTTTGTGTTATCTATTATAGGTTTGGTTTGTAGTTCTCACTGGTTGCCATTTAATATCTTGTGTGTATTAGTGTATTAACAGACTATATTAAGCTGATAGTCACTTAAGTTCAGACATATTCTCAAAGCACTAAATCTTTATCCCCCCCACCATATTTTATATATAGATGTCATATTCTACCTTTTATTTTTTATTTTGTGTGTCCCTTGACTAATTTTTGTAAATATAATTGATTTTGCTACTTTTGTGTTCAAGCCTCCGGACTGGCTTCATTAGTTATTAATCTACTACCTGTACCACATATTTGCTTTTACCTGCGAAGTTGTTTTCTTCCATAATTTTCTTGTAATTGTGGCCTTTTCACTTAAAGGACTCCTTCTAATGTTTTTTTGTAAGGCGTGTAGAGTGGTGATGGAACTTTCATTTCTGTTTATCTGGGAAACTCTCCTTCTATTCGGATTGATAATCTTGCTAGGTAGAGTATTCTTGGTTGTAGAGATTTTTTTCCTTCCTTTCAGCACAATTGCCACTCCTGCAAATGTTTATCCAAAACTTTATCTTTCCTGCAGAGTTTCTGCTTAAAAAAATCAGCTGATAGCCTTACGGGGTATCCCTTGTATGTAACTGTTTTCTTTTGCTGCTTTTTAAATGGTCTCTTGATCACCACTTTTTGGCATTTAATTATTATGTGTCTTAGTTTGGACCAGTGTGGGTTCATCTTCTTGGGGTCTCTCTGTGCTGCCTGAATCTAGATATCTTTTTCCTTCCCCAGATTAGGGAAATTTTCAGTTATTTTCTTATAAGTTTTCTGCCTCCTGCTCTCTCTTTCTTCTCTTTCCAGGACTCCTGTAATGTGAATGTTATTACACTCAGTGATGTTGCTCAATTCCCTTAAATTACTCTCACTTTTTAATTATTTTTTTTCTTTTCGCTCTTTGGCTTGGTTGCTTTCCAAACCTTGTCTTTCAGATCACTGATCTGGTCTACAGTGTCTTCTCATTGGCTGTTTATTCCTTCTGGTGTATTGTTTATTTCCATTACTAAATTCTTCAGCTCTGGCAGGCTCTTTTTTATATTTTCTACCTGTTTCTATAAGTTCTGAGATCATCCACTCTTCACCAGCTAGTGGGTATCTTTTAGGATCATTATTTTGAATTCTTTATTAGGCATATTGCTTATCTCCATTTCCTTTAGCTCTTTGATTTGATTTGATTCTTTTAGCTCTGTGATTTTGTCTTATTCTTTCATTTAGGACATACTCCTCTGTCTCCCCATTTTGTCTAACTCTGTGTCTATTTTTGTGTGTTGGGTAGGTTAGCTGTGTCTTCTGGTCTCATAGTGGTCTTGTGTAGAAGAGATGCTGTGTTCCCTGCTGTTGTGGCTGATTTGTGATAGCTTTCAGCCCAGCAAACTACAGTGACCCACTTTGCGTGATGTGGGCATACTAGGCAGGTTTGGTCTCCAGGCTATTGAGAAGCCTGAGGCCACTGCCATGGTTGGCTTATGGGTAGGCCGGCAGTCCGACTAGTTGTCTGCAGTTGGCTTCTCTGCCACAACTGCAGGCACCCACTATGGCCGTGCTCCCCATGTGTCAGAGAGGCGTTTGGTGGTGAGTGGGGCCAGCAGTCAGACTCGGTATGTGCCCTTAGCCTCTCTGCCACATCTGCAGGTGCACTGAAGGGCAGAGCTTTCTCCAGATGCAGCCAGCTTAGAGGTGGGGCTGCTGGAACTGTGGGCATGCTGGTGTGTGGGGACGTCTCTCCCTCCCCAGGCAGGAGTCACTTTGCAGCGGTTCTGGTCCCGCTGGGATCACCTGCAGGGTGTGCTGGGGGCAAGAGCTGCTCTGGAGGTTTGCCCACCAGGATGGGTGGATTAGATGGGACAGGGCTGCAGGGGAATGTCAGGGCAGGGTTTGTGTGCTGGCGAGGTAGGTGGAGAGTTGATAGGACTCTTACAAGCATCTGGCTCTCTGGGCTGTGGAGGGTGGGGATGAGAAATGGCACCCACTAGCACTTTCATTCTTAGAGAAATCTCTTGCGGTTCTCTGCCCCTCCCTCCATCACACATTTTAAGATCAGTCAGTAAACCCCTTGCCTGTATACCCAGGCACTTTCCAAACCACTGTTACTGTGCTGTGTCTCAGCGGAGTTATGTATTACTCTGGCTCTCTGGGGGACAGAGCTCCGTTTCCTGTTGCCTCTGGCCCTCCTGAAGTTCAGCCCTCCTGGTTCTCAAAGCTGGGAGGGCTTTCCGGATGTTCTGTGGACTCACCTTCCCAGGGCAGGTCTCTGGTTGCTGTGGGTGCCTGGCTTGCGGTCTGATCCTCTTGCCGCTCCCGTTTACGGTGATTCCCACCCGAGCTTTGGCTCCCAAGCAGGGCCCCACCCCTCCTTTCCTTTGCTGTAAGTCTTCCAAATTCTGATTAACTGTAGCAGGTCTGCTCTGTCAGTCTTCAGGTCATTTTCAGAATTTGTTATGTGGATGTAGCTGTTAGTGAGCCCGTGGGGTCCTGTCGAGGGGAGCCCAGCGTCCTGTTCTGCCATCTTCCCGACTCGAGTTCTTGATTTCTTCACTGTGTGTCCATGACCTGGTCACCTGACTTCATTAAAAGTAACTGTATCTCTATCTTTAGCTTCTACCCTTTCAGTGAGTAGTAAACAAGAAAACACCCAGAGCCTCATCACTCCCCTGCACGCTGATGTGCCACAGATTCTCCCGTGGAGCAGAATGAAGACGAGGCGCACCACTCTTCTCTTTCCGACGCGAACGAGTTACTGAAACGCACCCCCTACCCCTCCCCGCAATCACGGCAAGTCCTCTGTCTTGGTCAGGGAACCAGGCTTTCTGGATTTAGATCAAACCTCCTGACTAGTAGGTGGTCTTTATTGTTGAGAGAATTCGGATAGATATTTTCTTTGCTAATAATTTCGGGTGGACCACGTTTGGCCAATAGGATCCATCCTTATATTGTGTCTCTGGTAAGGATCAGGAGCCACTGAAAGAACTGAAGCAAGGGGGGGGGGAGGGTCGCATCAGATGAGCCTTTAAAAAGTTCGCTGTGGGGCGCCTGGGTGGCTCAGTGGGTTAAGCATCTGCCTTCCGCTCGGGTCATGATCTCAGGGTCCTGGGATCGAGTTCCACTGCAGGCTCCCTGCTCAGTGGGGAGTCTGCTTCTCCCTCTACCTCTGCCCCTTCCCTCACCTCCCCTGCTTGTGCTCGCTCTTTCTCTTTCAAATAAATCAATAAAATCTTGAAAAGCAAAAAAAAGTTCACTGTGCAGATAAGTTTAGAAAAGGATTTCAGCCCTAAGATTGCAGACGAGGAGACCTACTTAGATTTGAAAATATATGCAAAGGTTACGTTGTGGACAACTGGGGAAAAAAAAGATGAACTAGGAATATTCACTGCTTTCGTGTAGCAGTCACACAGCAGAGAACGGGGAAAGTAACCATTTCTACCTCTACCCCGCAAAAAGCTCAGGATAGGAACTGGTTATTAGTACACATCTCAGTGTTAACAGGGATGTACTCAAACACCCCAGGTGAATCGCTGAAAGTTTGAACAGAAATCAGATACAGATTTTAGAGTATGAGCAGAGAAAAATGTGTAAGTTGTGATAACTTTTCTTTATATCAAGACTAGTGGGGTAAACCAGATATTTATGAAAAACAAGCAGAGTTTAGCAATCTGTGTAACGGTACTTAGCTTCTGATCTTTAAAACGCAGAAAGGCTTTCATGTATCTAATCTGGTTTGTGAAGTTCTGTGAACTTGAGAACTCCTTTCAATGTAAATTTGAATATTGAAGGTCATCGCAGCCGGACTCTGAAATTTGCTGTCCATTATTTGGTGGATTTGCTGTCCTGTTGCCTGATCAGCATGTAAGTACAGGCCCAGTATCTAGTTAATAAAGTCCTCCCAGAGCCTACTCCCCACGTGTATGGTTTACACGAGGAGAGTTCATTCAGATTTGATTTGGTTCTCTCAACAAAAATAAATCGAAATTCGGTGCAGCAGACCTGTGTGTGTGTGACCACTGGCCACAAGTGGCTTTCAGCTCTTGTAATGCATCTGGACCAAACTGAGATATTCTGTAAATGTAAAATACATACCACATTGTGAAAAAGTATGTGAAATATAGCAATCACTTTTGTTATGTCTTAAAGTGATAATCGTTGATAAATTAAGTGAACTGAAATATTACTAAAATTAATTTCAACTGCTTTTTACTTGTTTTTTGCTTTTAAAAATGCACTATACTAGATCATTTAAAATTATGTATGTGGTTCACATTATATTTCTATTAGATCGCTTCTCAGTGGAATGCTTTTTATGCCCCAGCTTAATTGGGGCTTACCATTAACTAAAGGACAGCTTACTTTCCCCCTAGGTGAGCACTCTAGGTATTACTTACAGGTTAGTTGGCAATGTCCCATTTCTCTTACTGTTGTGAAGAAAGTCCTTAGAGACTACAAAAAGAAACAAGCATGACTAGTTTTTTCTGGTTTTAATTAGATCGGTACGGAGGACCACGAAGACAAATACTGGTAATATTCCACTGCGTCTCTCTATAACCCTGAATTCTCGGTTCTGGTTGTCATTAACCAGGAATTTTTTAACAGGCCGGTGTCAGAAAACTTTCATGTTATCTCAGATGTGTTTAAACCTAACCTAGGACTCAGCAACAGTAGCAATCCCATTACATACAAATGAAGCTAATTACAGATCCCCTAAGCAGTGTTACCAATTACAAGAAATAGGAAATGTTACCCAGTTATAAAAATAGGAAAATGTGACTAGGGTCTCTGTTTTCTACTTTTGCTGAAATTGAAGACATTTTTATACCTGCTTAACAGATATGTTCTCTTCAACATCTTTAGACTAATGACCCTCTTGGGTCAGGATCAGCTAGATATGCTTATTATTAATTTTGGCTTCAAATTATGGACCTTATAAGGTCAACACAGTCTTTCCCCTTTCCTTCTTCCTTCTGTTTTTCTTTTCTCAAAGCTCTCCTGACTCTACTGCTGTTACATCCATAATCAAGTGGAGGGTGATAGCAAACTAGTTTATATTTCGTATATTTTCATTATTGAACATCAGCGATTTTTCACTTTTTTTTAAGCGGTCTAATCCTGCAAATCTTGGCAGCATATATTTAAAACAGACAAAATCAGAATTCTGTTGGAGTCCTAGAGGTGGGCTTTTTTCCACTTAAAAATTCCCTTCCCTGCTACCTAGAGGTGTCTCTGAGCCACAGTGTGGAAATGGTGAACACAACTTGATGAACACTGACTAATGACTTCCAGTAAGGGAGCGTAGACTTGGTTTCTGGTGGTACATGCAGTGGTTAGCATCCTAACCAGTTGGTTTAGCTTCAGAGTGCTCTTGGTATATTGGAAAAAAGATCAGAGATGACAAATCTGAGGAGCTATTAGTGTGACAAAAGAGACATCAATCATTCGGTCGTATGTGTCTTCAGCGTAAAAGAAAATTTTGGATTTCCATAAGACAGTGCATGGAATTCATTATACATTATCAGACAATATGAAATTTAGACTGCAATGACAGAAAGTAGGATTTTATCTTATTTCCGTATTCAAGATTCCATCCAGCTGCACTCCTTTCTCCCTATTTAAGGAACATAGGAGAGATGTGAGAATTTCTTTTAAATCAGTGAAGAAGGTCTTAAAGCCACTTTTCAAAGAGTTCTTTGAAGTTAAAATACATTCACATGTCCAACATGGTTTATGTATGATCAGGCCTCTAAAAAATATTTCAAGCAATGAAATATTTGAAGAGCACCTGGGTCTCTTAGTAATTCAGTGTTCACTGTCTTTATTGTGAGTGTTTCCATGTTCCGGTAACTCTGTGATTAGCATCTAGTGCACCCGACTTCCTGTAATGTGACAGAGTTAAATCTGAACTTGAAGGGCTTGGCGCAGAAGATTCAAACCTGGTTCTCGAGTCTAAAGGGGTACCTCTGGCTCTTCAGTTTTTCATTGTAACGACTTGACAACCTTGCGAACGTGTGTTCTTATGGGTGGCTTCATGTGACAATGGCCCATTAAAGCCCTGGGGTTTACAGTCATCCTTGGACTATCCAGTGCAGAACAGAGTGTACTTATAAGTCACATTCTTGATTAAATAAAAAATGACCTATACAAGGTTATAAAAAAGGCCGTTCTCCTTGCAGCCCTCTGATAACCTTGATTACTTTTTGGTTTCTGTTGAAAACCGAAACAGTGTAGTGATCTCCAGACCTCAAATGTACTGTTCTCAAAATCACAATTTACTATCAGTGGTGAGATTAAAGCTAATGAAGATTTTGTTGGGTTCATTTTCACTCCAAAGCAAGTTTTCTCCATCTTCCACAAATTAGGATTACAGGGTCAAGAGAGTGTAAAGGCGCTAAAAGTTGTTTCTGCCCACTGTGTGTGCAGGACACCTTACGGACACTGCCTTGTTCGTCTCTCACCTGCAAGGTTCCTGGGTTTATCTCCGTTTTAAAGATGAGAAAACTAAGAGCAAGTAACTCCCACCGTCACACAGAAAACTGGTAAAGAATATACCCAAAGGTCATGTCATTTTCACCATACTGGGCAACTCGCTAAGCCATCCCCATGTAGTAGTACTAGTGTTGGAACTACTACAATAACTAGCTGTGCTAATGTATTACAGTATGACATTCTATTATTTTTATAATTAGATTTTAGATCAGTTATGGGAAAATCATTTTAAGAATAGCTTTCCTTGGATCATATAAGTAGTATACTTGCTACACAAATGTCAAAACGAGAATAAAAGTCACCTGTGATTTCCAAGTTTTTTGTTTTTTTTTTTTTTTTCATGAGTTCACCACTTTATTGAAGCACGGTTGACATACATGGTATTAGTTTCGGGTGTTCAACATAGTGATTCAGCAATTATGTGAGGAAATGCTCAGCGCAGTAAACCCAGTTACCATGTGTCACTACAAAGTCATTAAAATGTTGACTGTTTTCCCTCAGGTGTACTCTCTACCGCTGTGACTTACAACGAAGTTTGTACCGCTCAGTCCACGTCACGTGTTTCACTGTTCCCCTATACCCTTCCCCTCTGGCAGCCACCAGTTTGTCCTCTGTATTTATGGTTCTTATCATTTGTATGTTTGTTTTGGTATGTTGTTAGTTTTCTCCTTTAGATTCCTCATATGAAACCATGTGGCATGGTCTTTGTCAGACTTATTTCACTTAGCATAATACCCTCTAGGTCCATCCATGTCTTCATGAATGGCAAGATTTTACGGCTAAGTAATATTCCATTGCATTATCTGTACCACATCTTCTTTATCCATTCTTTTACTGGTAGGTGGTTAGGTTGCTTCCCTGTTGTAAATAATGCAGTAAGCATAGGGGCGCATACATCTTTACAAATCCATGTTTTCTTTTTCTTTGACTAAATACCCAGAAGTGGAATTACTGGACTGTATAGTATTTCTAATTTTGGGGGGGACATATATACTGTTTTCCATAGTGGCTGAATCAATTTATAATCCTACCAATCATGCTCGAAGGTTGTCTTCTTTCTCTACTTCCTCACTAATGTTTGTTATTTCTTGCATTTTTGTTACTAACCATTCTGACTTGCTGGAAGTGATATCTGATTGTGGTTTTGACTTGCATTTCCCTGATGATTAGGCATGTTAGGCATCTTTTCCTGTATCTCTTGGCCATCTATTTCTTCTTTAGAAAAATGTCTGTTTAGAGCCTCTGCCACTTTAATTGGATTGTTTGTGGAGTGTTGTGTTTTTGTTTTGCTTGCTGTGTGAGTTCCTTATATATTTTGGATAGTAACTCTTTATCAGATATATTAATTTTGCAAATGTCTTCTCCCAGTTAGGTAAGTTGCTTTTTTATTTTGGTTTTGTTTCCCTTGCCTCGGAGACAGACCCAGAAAAATAGTGCTAACGTCAGTGGCCAGGAGATCACGGCCTAAGTTTTCTTCTAGTAGTTTTATGATTTCAGGACCTACAGGTTTTTAATCCATGTTGAGGTTTGGGGTAAGAAAGGGACCAGTTTCCCCAGCATCATTTCTTGAAGAGATGTCTTTCCCTCATTGTAGAGTCCTGCCTCCTTCATCATGGATTAAAGGATTAAATAGAACGTGGGCTTGTTTCCGGCCTCTCAGGTTGGTTCCGTTATCTCTGCGCCTGTTTAGGGGAGCATTACCCTGCTGTTTCTGATTACTACAGCTTTGTAGTCAGTCGGTCTTGAAATACGGCTGTGGGACACCCGCACCTGTGTTCTTGCTCCGCATTGCTTTCGTTAATTTGGGTCATGTGCAGTTCCATGCAAACTGTGGAATTGCTTGTCCTCGCTCTGTAAAAAATACAGTGGGTGTTTTGATAGGGATTGCATTGAATCTGAAGATTGCTTTGGGTAGTATGGACATTTGAGTAACATTTATTCAATACCTTTATCCATGTGAGAGTACAGGTTTTCCACCTCTTTCATTGCATTTCTTCCAAGGTATTTTATTCTTTTTGATGCAGTTGTAAATGGGATTATTTTAATTTCTCTTTCTGCTGGTTCATTATTAAGGTATAGAAATGCAGCAGAATTTCATTTCCTGTGTTTCTTCCAATTTTTTTCATACCTCGGTTCTCAAAAAAGATGCTTGATTTGTATCTTAAATTTGTTGAGACATGTTTTGTGGCCCGTGTGTAATCTATGCTAGAGAATGTTCCATGTGTGCTCAAAAAAGATACGTGGATTCTCCTCTTTCTGGAGGGAATGTTCGGGTTGTGTGTCAGGGCTGTCTTGTCTAAGTGTCCCCTCAGAGCCACTGTTCGTTGGTCTTCTGTCCGGGGTATCTATTCACCGATCAGGCAGGCCGCCAAATCCTCCTGCTTTATGTTAATATTTATGTATTTAGGTGCTCCTAGACTGAGAATGTGGGTGTTCACCAGTGTTATCGCCTCTGGTTGGGTTGATTTATCATCATTTGTTTTAAAGTCAGTTGTGATATAAATATTGTTATCCCCACATTTTTCACCTCCGTGTGCACAGCGCATGTGTGTCTGCTGCATCGCCTCAGGTCCAGGTGCATCTTCGGGGCTGAATGAGTTGCCTGCAGGATCATAGGCAAGTTCGTCATCGGGTCAGTTTACCCTTCCGTGGCCCGGTGCCTTCTGACTGCAGCACGGGGTCCACCTAAGTAGTGACAGGTGGGCATGTACTTCCTGCCAGTGGCCCTTCCGGTCCTTGTGTCCGGCTCGTTTCTGCAACACTTTCTCTGTTGCTTTCTTCTCTTGCTCTTTCCTCAGGAATGACGACTTGCTTTAGGGTGATGCTGGACTTTCTGTTCGTGTGTATTTATTACAGGTTTTAGGTTGGGATTGTCAGGACAGCCTCAATCTGCAGCAGTCTATATGAACTCATGATCACTTAAACTTGAACACATTCTAAAACATAACATTTTTACTCCTCCCCGCCCCCGCCCCTTTGAGCCAATTGTCTAATTTTTGTAGATACAATTAATTTTACTACTTTTGTCTTTTAACCTTTGTAAGTGATGGATCTGCTACCATTATGTTTGCTTTTACCGTGAAGTTTTTTATTTTTCTTCTAGTTAGGGCCTTTTCTTTTCACTTAAGGAAGTCCCTTTAGTATTTCTTGTAAGACAGATTTAGTGGTGGTGAACTTAACTTTCGTTTGTGTACAAAAACTTTTTCCTTCAGTTGTGGAGGACAGTCTCTCCAGCCAGAGCACTCTTGGTTGGAGGTTGTCCCCCTTTCTCCACTTTGCATAGTCCCTGCCACTCTCTCACAGCCTGCAAACTTCCTGCTGAGAAAACAACGGATAGACTTAGGGGCTCTTCCTTGAATGTAACGGTTTTCCTCTCTCTTGCGGCTCTGAATATGATCTTTAATTTTTGCCATTTTGATTAGTGTCTGGTATGGACCCCCTTGGGTTCATCTTGTTTAGGGCTCTCGTTGCTTCCTGGACCTGGAGGTCTTTTTCCTTTCCCAGGTTAGGGAAGTTTTCAGCTCTTCTTTCTTGTAAGTTTTCTACCCCATCTCATCCGGGACCCTTGTAATGCAAACATTAGGACACTTGATATCCCAGAGATGCCTTAATTTTTTTTTTTTGCTATTTAGCTTGGTGCTTTTTATTACCCGTCTTCCAGCGCACTGATGGTTCGCATCTTCTAATCCACTGTTGATTCCCTCTGGTGTGTTTTTCATTAAGTCATTGTATTCCTCAGCTCTGACCAGTTCCTTTTTCATTCATTGAAGATGTCACCGTAGTTCACATACTCTGGAGACTCAGTGAGCATCTGTGTGATCATTACTTTGAGCCCTGTATCAGGCAGACTGGTTCTTTCCATTTTTTGTTTAGCTCCTTATCTGAGCTTTTGTCATTTTCTTTCTTTTGGATATTTCTCTCTGTCTTCATTTTGCCAGACTACGCATTACTGCATCTGAGTTCAGCTACATCTCCTGGTCTCGCAGGTAGGGGCCTGACGTAGAAGGTGCTCTGTGGTGCCCAGTAGCACCGGGCACCCTCCTGTCGTGGCTGTCCTCAACTCATACACGTGCTCTGGTGGGCAGACCTGGCCCTCAGCCCGGCTGCCTGCAGAGACCACCTGTGCTACTGCTGTGGCCCGTGATTGGCAGGACTTGCCTCTGACTGACTGGTCTGTCTACAGCCACTGGAGGTGCGCTGGCGCGGGATGCTAACTGCCCCATCCCCGGGGGAAAAGTTACCACGAGGGGGTGCCGGTCCTCAGGGGAATGTCAGGATTGGTTCCAGCAAGCACTGAGCCGGCTAGAATGAAGGAGGGCAGGAAGCAGCACCTTCACCTCCTGTCTGCTCTGCACATGTCCAAGATGAGTAAATCCTCACATGTGCCCCAGATGCTTTTTCCAAACTGCTGCTACACTGCTGGGTCTCGGGCTACGAGATGCAATGTGGTGACCTTTTAAGAGAAAGAGGCAAGATTTATTACATCCCTCAGCTCTCCCAGGGTGAAGTCCCACCAATTTTCAAAGCCAGACATCATGGGACCCTGACTTCTTAGGGCAGGGTCCTAGGGTCAGGGGTACCCTGCTTGGTCCCTCCCTTCCCAGGCACACACTCAGCCTGTGATGCCCCTCCCACTTGTGGGTGGCTGCCCCACAGTGGCCACCAGGAGGGGAGACCTCCTCACTGCCTACCCTCCTCCATGTGGTGATCCCCTCTCAGGTCTCAGTTCAGTCTCAGAGGGAGTGCCGGTACCTGGAGGCGTTGCTGCTGCGTGCCCAGGGGATGGGGTGCACCCGGGATCCTCTTACCGCACCAGCTTCCTCCCTGTCCGCCCCCCCCCCCCCGCGTTCTTTACAAGCTGGTAGCTAGTGTGTTAATCCAAACCAAACACTCAAACCAAAGGTAATTTAAAAGAGACTCCTTTGTTTTCCTTTTTCAGTGCCCTTAAAAGAATTGAAAAGAGACTAGAAGCCTTGTTCCGTTTTTATATTTCTCCCTGTTTTGGGGTACTCCTCATGTCCACCACTGGACAAGTTATCATTTTAAAGTAACCCTTCCAACATCCTTTGGTTAGCCCAGTTAGTGATATATATAGAGAAAGAGAGCGAGAGAGAGATTGAGAGAGAGATATCTCTGTCTAGCTAGCTAGCTTAAGGGAAGTGTTATCTAAGAAATTCTCTTTCCTAGATATGGCTGATGGAATGGCTGGCCCATTGTCCCCCTCTTCTAAGTCCTGTTTTGAAGCCAACTACATGAAAATATGTGCTTACCTGAATTTTTCTCTGCAGAATATGCCTTTATACCCATTAACCATCACAGCTGGTTTTCCATAGTTCTCCACTGGGAGGCGTATATTGTATTGTAAATCATGTAATTTTGAGTGCTAATGGAATTGACAAAAAAGGAGGATTCATGTACTTTTCAAATTTAGTACGGAAGTATATATGAATACATTAAAGATAGTTCTGTTAGACATGGCAACCGTGCATGTACAGAAAAGTTGGAATAGCGAAAGTCTTAACCAGGAATATGTTTGTCAAGATGCCCTGTGTTTATTTGGGTTCCCCTTGGTTTCCAGTTTCTAGTTCACAGGGAGTTGCTCCCTCCATAGACCCCAGCCAACTTAGTAGCCCTTTCTGTAGCTCGGTCTGCAAATTAATTCCATCCCACTGTCTGGAAGCAGCTGTGTAATGAATTACAGACTCTGCCGGGGAAGTTGTGATGATTAATAAATCCTCAATTAGTTTCTCTTGTGGTTTATTAGTCGCCACTGATGGTCTAAAGTCTCTCTTCTTCCAACTTTGGCCCAGAACCCGGCGGCTCCCCAGCACACATTAACTAGCTCAGATGCCCTGTCTCCCAGAA
This sequence comes from Lutra lutra, assembly GCF_902655055.1. NCBI lineage: Eukaryota > Metazoa > Chordata > Mammalia > Carnivora > Mustelidae > Lutra > Lutra lutra. The sequence continues at coordinate 7,231,964 of NC_062287.1, forward strand.
GTTTCAGAAACACTCTACCTGGAGCAGAGAATAGGGTAGCCTTTCCTAGCAGATTAACCCTCACTGGGAGACAAGAGGGGATCTCTGATCTGCTTGGGAGCCTCCCAGGGGAAAGGCTGTCTGGACATAACCACAACTGGAGTGTGTGTCTGGACCTGGGTGAAACATGAGAAAACAACAGAAATTGCAGAACACATTGCTCTAGGAGCCACAGGAAACGACAGGAAAGGACTAAGGTGAGAGGGAAAAGACAGCTTCATAAGGTTTGGTAACACTGCAGTCTCGGGCAAACTTTTTCCCAAAATGTTGGGGAAACATCTTGCCCAAAGCCAGTCTCTGAGGACCTGTGTATGCTTACCAGCAAGTAGCCCATCTCTTCCTCGCGCCTGAATCGAACAGCGAGGCTGCCACAGCAGCGAGAGGAGGCAGGGTCTCTTCTCATCTGCCCCCCGCATTGGTGTAGAAAGTGTTTCCATGAACCCTGACGGACCCCTCCGGCAGCAGCCCTGCAGCTTTGCCCACATCCCCTTTTGCAGGAGTTCAAGGACTGCCACCAGCGGCCGCATGAGGCCATGGCTCCGCACTGTGAGGGCTCAGCCTTGGCCCCCATCGTACCTCTGCCATGCGGGGTCGCCACTCCAGGCAGGCAGCCAGTATCTGTCCTCAGGCGTTGGGCTATAGGACTGAACACATGCTGCTGAGGACCTTGGTGCGTCTTTGCAGATCTCTCCAGAGTACTGGAAAGTAACCCTTAGGACAGCGCATATCAGCTCGGAAAGGGGCGCGTGTACTCTTTCCCAGAGCTGATGCACCCAACAGTCCTGGCTAACGTCTCAGAGGCAAGGGGGTCCTTGCAGCCCTAAAGGCAGTCGGATTTTGCTCACCCTCTGCCAAAAAGTCGGTCTGTCTGGTTCCATACATTGCTTACCGGGCTGACTCCTCTAGTTCCCCTTTCTTCCAAATTATCAGGGCAACGGTTTGTTAGCCACATACTTTCATCGAGGACTTCTCTTATCCAAATTCTCAAGACTCCTTTTTCCTTCTTCTTCATCATTTCTGCTTCCCTAGCTGTGTTCTGCCTGTTGAATGTAGGGGATCTTGGAGGCGGAGCTCACATGACAACAGTTAAGTGAGTCTGGCGAGTCTCTTCCGCAGGGAAGTTATTCTCAGACCCCAAAGCCTTGGGAAGTAGCCATTCAAAAAGTCACCGTCTCTTTCTTCTCAGTCCTAGACAAAGAAGGTGAAGGGGAGTTAGGGGAGGAAGAAGCAACAGCAAGAAGGCTTGAGAACCAGGAGGAAGGAGCCTAGTGTTTCTTAATGCATTCTTTATGGCTGTCGCAGTTCATTCTTTTTTTCCTGATATTCAAAGATATCCGTAATCCTTTTTTAAGTAGTTTTTTTTTTGTTTTGGGTTTTTTTTTTTTTTTTTAAGATTTTATTCATTTGTCAGAGAGCATAAGCAGGGGAGGGAGCCTGATGTGGGGCTCGATCCCAGGACTCTGGGATCATGACCTGAGCTGAAGGTAGACCCTTAATGACCCTTAAAGCCACCCAGGCCCCCCTAAGTAGGGTTTTCCTAAAAATCCCTACTCCAGATGAGCCTTTCTCTGGTCATCGCAAAGCAGGATTTTTATAAGCATGCTTATATTCCAAGCATGACAGTAAAATAAGCCTTTTAAAGAAAGGTTCCTGCTGGTAGACTTCTTGTATTCTTCTACCATTTTAGCCGGTGGAGAATCCCATGGAAACTTTGAGTTTGCATTATACAAGAACTCAGAATTTGCCATGAGAGTTTAGAATTATCCCCAGGAAGCCAGTCCCACTGAGTCAACAGGACCGGTTTTATCAAACATTCAGGGTCTCTGACCTAATCAAAGGTGGGCACAAATCTTGCAGCCAGTTCAGCATCAGAAGGACTCACATGAGGTATACCATCTTTATTGCCAAATTGTTGAACTAAAAAAGAAACCACGGCCCAAAGGAACATGCCAACTCATAAATATAGAATTAGCTATTTTTACTACTGAGAAAATGCATGCAGACAGAGCCCACAAGTGACTACAGAATTATAATGAATTTTCTTCTCTATTTATATGGAATTAAAACTTCAGTTCTTAAACATCATCCTACTTATTTTAGTAAATACTCAACAGACAGTTCATTTGCACCAGGAGCTACAGCATGCTTGCTCTGACGTCCTGTTTGTATAATTCTTTGTCAGAACCTCCTACAAGTATCCTGTCCAGCACATGTGGTGACGCATGTCCTTGAACACGCCTCAGGAAGGGGAGATAAGTTCAGTCTCCTAAGCTCTCCTAGTCTGTACAAGTCCCATCTCCAGTTTGGAACCACCTGTCAGTTATCTGCTTGGGCTTTCAGTATTTTAGGGGATGATTCTGGGCCTTGGTAGCAAGGCAACAGCAACCATTCCAAGGATTTCGTGGTTAGCACTCATTTCCTTGGTCTGATCGGGAGAAGATGGGCTGGAAAAGTGTCATGGACTCAGGAGACCCGCTGTGCACATCCACACTCGCCTGCCTCTCCTCGGCCCACGTGAGCTCCTAGTCTGGGTCAAGCATGACAGCCAGTTGCTAATTGCGTTAAATCTGGTTTCATACTCGTGTGGGGTGTTACTGTACCTGGCTATGGATTACTGTCTCAGAGAAAGCACGCCGTCAACTTGACAAAGCCCCGCCAAACTGTTCTCCCGGGTAGTTATACCAGTTTACACTCCCACCTGTAGTGTCTGAGTGTGTCTGAGTTCCTCCTTTCACACATCCTTGGCAACATCGGGTGTTTGCAGACTTTATTTTTTCCAATCTGACGGGTGTGAAGTGGCGTCTCATTTTTGGTTTTAATTTGCATGTCTTCACTATTGAGCATCTTTTCATACGTTCGTTGGTCATTTGGGTTTCTTCTTCTGTGAATTCACTGTTCTTATCTTTTGCCTTAAAAAAAAAAATGGTTACCCTTCTCAGTGGGTAGGAATACTTTATTTATATAGTCTTAGCACCAGCCTCGTCTTTGGTCCTACACGTTGCAAATACCTTGTCCCAATCTTTGGCTTTTTTTGTTTATTCTTTTGCGTAAAGCTTCATGTACTCAGATCTGTCCATCTTTACCTTGACAGCACATGGCTGTGTGTCTTCTGAGTATTTCCCCGGCTGGGCGCCTGGGTGGCTCAGTCAGTCAAACCTCTGACTCTGGGTTCCAACTTGTCCTGCTCTCAGGTTACGGGCTCGAGCCCCATTTGGGGCTCTGCTCAGCACAGTCTGCTGAAGATCCTCTCTTCCTCTCCCTCTACACCTTCCTTCCCCCACTGCTTGCACATGTGCACATGCTCTAAAATGAAATGTTTAAAAAAAAAAAAGTGTTTCCCCATCCTAATGTGTGTGTCCTGTAATTTCTTTTTAAAGCTTTACAGTATTTTTCATGTTTAAATCTTTGTTCTAATTCATTTTTGTGTATGGTAGGAGATAAAAATACAGTTGTTTTCCATGTAAATAATAGTTGCCCTAGGACTATGGTAAATGGTCCAGCTTCATTAATTTCTAATGTCACTTATACACGTGTATTACCTTCAGCTCACTCTTCTGTTATTTTTTTTTTTTTTAATTTTTGCCTGTATCAATATAACCTTGATTGGATTTCTGTATTTTTATACTACGTTTTGACAGCTAATGGGACAGTTCCTCCTCTTTTCTTCAGCCATTCTTTGCCTATTGTTTTCCCATTCTAATTTTATGATGAGCCTCCCAGGTTCCCTAAAAATCCCTTTTAAGGACTCTTATTGGAATTGCAGTGGACTTACAGATTAATCTAAGAATTGCTGGCTTCATAAATAGAGTCTCGCCATCCATGAAAATAATATGTTTTTGTTCCTTTCATTCGAGTCCTCACTTATGCCCTTCAATACAGGCTTTCCATTTTGGTTTGCTACATAAAACTCTTGTCTATTTTTCCCTCTTTAGATTTTAGTTTTTGTTACTTTAACAAATGGGATTTTTTTTTTTTTTAAGATTTATTTATTAGAGAGAGAGAGAGCACGCGTGAGGAGGGGAGACAGAGGGAGAAAGAGAATCCTGATGCAGTCTCCCTGCTGAGCACAAATCCCAACACGGGGCTTGATCCTAGGACCCTACTATCATCACCTGGACTAAAATCAAGAGTGCGGCTTAACTGACTGACCACCCAGGTACCCCTACAAATGGGACTTTTTAGTTCAAATTTTTAGTTGGTTTGCTAGTGTAGAGCAATACAAATTTTTGAACTAGAACCTTGTATCTTCAGGGTAATAACATTGTCCAAGAATATTGTCCATATGATACAGTTTCTTGCTGTCTAGGGAAATCTGTTCCATAGCCAATTTCCTAAATCTTCCACATGTATTTGAAATGATTTCTCGTCTTGTGCAGGGCTTTGTCTATGTCCCATTAGGTCAATCTTGTAATTGATCTGTATTATTACTACATTTTCTGCTTCATCATTCAATTAATGATTTCTTTCTACTCATTGAATCATCTTTTGCATTACTCATTTGGAGACTCAGTTCTCAATTATTAAAGCATCCTTGTGAGTTCTCTTTTTACTATGACTTGATAGCTTTTTTGTCCTTCTAATGTTTTTCCATTTTTAAAATATATCCATAGAGCTTTCCAAGTTTACTTTAGTGTAGCTATAAATGATAGAAAACTTGACTACAGCTTCTTAAATCGAAGTAGGTATTTTTTTCTCAAAGCACAAGGTCAGAGGTAGGCATGGGCCCAACCGCTTGCTCTTTGTCTGTGTATCACTCACACCGTTTCACCCCTCATCTCTTGTGAGCTTTCTCCCTGTGAGGTATTGTTGGATGGGGGAGGGTTGGGGGGCAAGGAGCGGGCAGTAACGGCCCTCACCGTCAGCATCACACGGATAATACCTGTTTCAGCCTCCAGAGAATCTCTGTCCCATGCTTGTAAACGATTTGCTATTGCCACACATTTTGTGAACATTCTTTGCAGAAATAGAAGATCTTATCTTGTGGTGAGTCAGATGTGACCATTTGCCTTCCCAAGCGAAGTCACAGGGAGAAAGTGCGGATGCAGTGCTCTCTTTAGAGCCAGAAGCAGTTAAATGCTCAAGCCTCAGGAAACCACATGTCATTAACAACGAGCAAGGCACAATACACTTAGATTTCAGAGCATTAATACAGAATAAAAATATGGTCCATTGCAGGGAATGTTTGTAGTTAGGAATAATAAATTTATTCTCTCAAGAGCTGATATACCAGTGTTTTCTAGAGTTTTTCAGAAGGCCGGTTTCAATATTTGCTATTAAACTCTGCATCACTGTGTGTTGTCTGCTGGGGCAATTGCAGGGCATCCAGTAGACGGACTTGACCTAGGAGCTCAGACCTCAAACTTGCCCTGCCCTGGTTCTTCCCTCTGAAACTTCCCCAGCATCTGAGTCCACCTGTCCCCTTGCCCCGGACCATCCCATGGAACACAAACCATCTCGTGGTTCGCATTTGCAGGCCTCAGGATGTACAAAGCAAGTTGGTCTATCTCTGTTTTGTCCTTAAAATGATTATTTAGATGGTTCTAGTACTTCCCAGGGTTTAGTAGAATGTGTTAATATACCTAATATTTGATTTGTGCTAAACACTAACAGAGCATTTACTTACCTTACTCAGCCCTCCTCGGCCCAGAGAAGTAAAGAAGATCTGTCTCCATTATGGAACTCCAGCTGAAAAAAAATATAAAAACAGTTGTTACCTTCAGAGGAGGAGACTATTTCTTTTAAAACCATTAGAATCGGTGTTAATTTTGTAATTATTAGGTTCAAGTGCACAGGCAGAGCCTGGTGCTAGATAATTGAGTGACCGCACTTTCATCTGAGCGTTTTCTCATAGGCACTAAGACTGCGTAATCCAATTTTGAGTGCCCTTTTGAAATCATTAATCCTCGTCCAACACGATACTGTTAAAACCAGGTGTCTTTTCATTAAAGGACATGGGAAGCGTTTCTTACAGGCAATGTAAGCATTGTGAACATAAATTTCCATTCGCAGGGCTTTTCCTAGGTGACTTCTTTTCACATCTGACAGTTCTGGCTGTGGTGGAGACCCCTTCCTTTTCTCCCCATCCTGATTAAACAGAGCTTGTATCTTCATACCAGTTAGCCTTTACAACTTGATATTGAAAAACTCACTCTATTCTCCCCACAATGATGATCCCAGTTTTCCTCACCGAGTCTCACCTTTCCAGGATCTCTCAGTGTTTCTCTGAGCTGTACAATTCCATCTTAAATTTGAAGTCCATTACTTTTGCAATTAAGTGGCCATTTCTGCTTACAGATTTGAATTGAGTTGAATTTAGACTTTGTGGTGTCTTACGTGTTCTAAAATCACCTTTCAGCCATGGAAACAAAGAAGTATTTTCCTGCCGGGGAATCAAATTGGCAGTGGACTGGTTTTTGGAAAGAGGCCACAAAGATGTTACAGTGTTTGTTCCGGCTTGGAGAAAAGAGCAGTCTCGACCCGATGCTCTCATTACAGGTAAGCCCTGTGAGCGGTCTGGTCGCAGCTTCGGACCTTCCCCGGGCGGGCCATCCGACACGGTCAAGTGTTGCGCTGACGAAGATGTCCCTCTGCTCACTTGGTCTGTGTGACCGCCCCGTTCCCCGCGGCGAGACCTCGGCATTGCTGGTCTTTACAAACTCACTGCTGATGATAAGAAAGCAGTAATATCCTTGCTCCGTAAACCAGTGGTTTGGGGTTTTTGGTTTTCCTTTTGTGATTTGGAAGCTTTTTACTTCAGATTTTGTAAAGTTGTGACTTTGGGACATGCCTAGGAGTCAGGAGACCTTGATTAAAATTCTGAGCCACATTTGGACCTCTGCTCCTCATCTGCAGTATAAAATCAGTAACATAGTTCAAAACACACTGGCAGGCCCCTTGGGGGACCGCTCTCTGGGGTCAAGTAGAAGGAAGGGACTCCATCTCAATAAAGTGTCTCTATTTTGCGTTATTTTGTCATTTTTAAATGTATGCGTTTTAGGCAGAAACTGCTCATGATTATTGCTGAACATTTTGATGAAGTTAACCGTTCCCTCCCCCTCTATCCACCTCCAACATTAACAGAAACGGAGGAACCTGCATGAGGAAAACTATACTTTTCAAATCAAAAACAGAGAGCACAGGCCACATACCTGAAGGGAAGATTAATCATTAAGTCATTACTTGAGCTGGCATAAGGACATGCTCGAGTCAGAACTGTGCAATCAGACTCTAGTCCGTGTTAACTGTCAAGGGAGGAAGGTGCCAGAATTCAACCAAGAGCACCAAGACCCTGGGTAACGCTCTGAAAAAAACAGACACATTTAGATCCTCATCTTCCTCCATGTAACGGCGCATTCTGCATGGTTGAAGAATCATCAGAAACAGTAGTCTTTGCATGGCTGGGGAAAACTTTACTAAAGTTAATATTTTTGGAAGAAATGACAAAGGAAAAGATAAGTCTCATTGCATGAAAATGTATACTTCTGTGTTTTGAAAAGTTTTCTTTAAAATGAGAACTTTCGGGGCACCTGGGTGGCTCAGTGGGTTAAAGCCTCTGCCTTCCGCTCAGGTCATGGTCCCAGGGTCCTGGGATCGAGCCCCACATCGGGCTCTCTGCTCAGTGGGGAGCCTGCTTCTTCCTCTCTCTCTGCCTGCTTGTGATCTCTGTCAAATAAATGAATAAAATCTTTAAAAAAAAAATGAGAACTTTCATTTGCCTAAGGGAGAAAAGAAACAAAGAATCCACATCCTTAACATCTAAAGAGCTCATAGACACTGGGAAAGCAGACTCTGGGCTCTCCCCAGTATATAAATGGTAACATGGTAGGAACAGGCAGCACAGAATGCAGGACCCAATAAGAGAAGCAATTCACAAAATGACAAACTAAACAACTCTTACTTTTCACCCACCAAATCAGCAGAGATTGGAGAACTGGTAAGCCTCCGGGAGCTCCTCCTTCACTACTGTGGAAACAGATTTTTACAACCTATCTAAAAAACAGTTGAGTCTTAAAATAGTCTTAGATTTGCTGGTTCCCCTTCTAGGCATAATTCCTCAGAAAATAAGCAGAGTTACAGGCAAAGATTTAGGACCATAAAGACATTCAGTGCATTATTACTTGAAATAGAACAACAACAAAAAAAAAACAGAAATGAACCATATATTCACTATAATGGTTTGAGTATTTAGAATATTTAGTCAGAATTTCTAATGAGCTGAGGAAGTGCTCTTTTCCATAAAAGTTTTATTGTGTTGCACGTACATGTACACACATACACACATGCATATTTAGGCAGAAGCAAGAACAGAAACAGAGAATGACTAGAAGGAAATATGCCAAGGTAGTCACAGTAATTGACTCTGTCGATTACTGACAGTGACTCTGTCACTCTTTATGAGGTTTTATGTTTCCCTCCTTCTGAGTATTTCCCCTTACTTTCCTAATTTTGCTCAAGGAACTTAGAGTAAAGTCAGGGGGAAAAATAAATCGAAAAGGAGAAAATATTTGAACATGTAAATGACTGGAAAGAAGGCAAAATGATCACAGGCATGACAGGTGTGTCTCAGTTTTTTGTTTTTTTAAGATTTTATTTATTTATTTGACAGAGATCACAAGTAGACAGAGAGGCAGGCAGAGAGAGAGGGAAGCAGGCTCCCCGCTGAGCAGAGTGCCTGATGCGGGACTCGATCCCAGGACCCTGAGATCATGACCTGAGCCGAAGGCAGAGGCTTTAACCCACTGAGCCACCCAGGTGCCCCTCTTAGTTTAATTTTTTTTTTTTTTGAAAAGATTTTATTTATTTATTTGACACAGAGAGAGAGAGAGATCACAAGTAGGCAGAGAGAAGGTGAAGCAGGCTCCCGGCTGAGCAGAGAGCCCGATGTGGGGCTCGATCCCAGGACCCTGAGATCATGACCTGAGCTGAATGAAGGCAGAGGCTTAACCCACTGAGCCACCCAGGTGCCCCTCTTAGTTTAATTTTTAACATAGCCACGCACCAGGGCTCTGGACCACACCACTCGACCTGACCCCTTGAACAACAGAGAAATGGACTTTTTACCGTACAGTACTATAAACATATTTTTGCTTACAATTTTCTTTGTAACATTCTCTCTCTAGTGGACTTTAAGATGTAAAGATATAAAATACACATAACATAGAAGGTGTGGCTTCTACACGGTGGTTAAGTTCTGGGGGGAGGCCCAAAATTAAGGGGGTCAGCACCCTAACCCCTGCCTTGTTTAAGGGCTGCTCAAAGGTCTGGAGGTGTTTTCTCCCCCTGGGTAATACTTCCAACTAAAACCTTCAACCAGCCAAAACCTGGTAAATAGAGTAGTCCATTATTTTTCACTGTACATAAAAGGAAACTTGACCATATTTTCAGGCTCTCCCCTGGAGATTCTGAATAGCGCTTTTCTCCAGCAAGATAACACCTATCTTACAAGCACGGAGCTCCAGTGCTGTGCTGGGAAGGAGATTCGGTTCCACTTAGTAGCCCTACTGAACCCGGATCTAGGCCAGTTAGGATTACTGACCCTGACTGGTGTCCTTTTTACCTCATTAGCTATCCTAGAAAAAGCAGATTAAGCAAGGTGATGTTGACCATTTTTCTCTGATCACTTCGTGGCCTATCATGTACTCCCGCAAATAAAGTAGTGTGGCAGCTTCCTGAACGCAGTGGCTAACCCAGAAGACCTCAGAAGCGCCGTCTCTAAGTGCCCCACGTGTTCATTCTCCAGACACGACTCGCTCCTGCTCTGCTCCTGGGCAGAGCGCTAGTGGAAACAAACACTTTGAGGGCAGGTACCATGTCTCCTTGATCAGGGCAACACACAAAAAATACTTATGACAAATCCTGTAGTGAGACAGAGCTTTAGGGTGTGTCCTGGTCTTCTGTAACGAAGAGATCAACAATTCCATCTGTTAAAGTGCAGCTGAACAGTGTTGAGAGCTTGGGAGACACTGTGCTCTGTGCTTGTCCCTGTCACAGCTTCCTGACTGCATCGGAGGCTCAATACAGTAGGACCGCCAGATAGAGAAAATGCCAGAACCTGAGATTTACCTATGATTTGCTGCTTCTAACAGCCACATGTCCTCCAGTTCTACTCTGCTGCTTTTCTAAACCAAAGTTCTGGCCTTGATGAAGTCATGTCGGGAACATCAGGAAATCTCCATGCCAGCTTGGGAGCCAGCCGACCCCTAATCCCGCTTCTGTTCCCTCCCCGCGACCCTGGCTCACCCCAGCCACCCTGCGGGGAGATTACAACCCTTGCTTACCTAGTCTGCGGCCTGTCCCGTGATGGACACTTCCTGAGAAGAGGCTATTCTTAATGTTGGCGGCCATTGATATGTGACCCACTGTAGCACAGGCCAGCCACATCCAGTCCCTGAAGACAGAGGTGTTTTTTTTTTAAAGTTAGCAATTCCAGGTAACAAACATGGAGAAGTAGCCTTTAAAAAAAAAAAAAAAAAAGTCATGAGGCGCCTGGGTGGCTCAGTGGGTTAAAGCCTCTGCCTGTGGCTCGAGTCATGATCCCAGGGTCCTGGGATCGAGCCCCGCATCGGGCTCTCTGCTCAGCGGGGAGCCTGCTTCCCTCTCTCTCTCTGCCTACTTGTGATCTCTTGTCTGTCAAATAAATAAAGAAAATCTTAAAAAAAAAAAAAAATCACATGATCCTGGGCAAGAACGCATGATAGAGAGACAGGAAGTAGAAGAGCCAAAGCAGGAAAAAGGCAAGGTAGAGAGAACATTTTTATCATTAATCAAAGTAGAAACCCCAGCCCCTTGGGGGGGAAAAAAAGCCACTAAACAAGTCAGTTTGTCCCAGGTGCTGTGATCATTGCCGCAGAAGACCGCAGGCTCGTCCCTCTAGCTCTCCTCACTCCGCCGGGGCCGCCTTCCCGGCTAATCACTTCTAAGCTCTTCCCGCAGCCCAGCCTCGGGGAGGACGCCGCACTTGTCGCCACATGTGTCCCGGGAAAGGACACAAAACATGCACCGGTCACGTCTGTAACAGTTGGGACTTCCCTGCCTCCGTGACCCTTCCGCAACCTCAGACTCTTCCCTGCCACCTCAGCGACTTCTGCTCCCGCTTCTCGAACTCTTCCCCATCCCCTCCCCTCGTCAGAAAACAGGACAGAAGCAGCGGGGTTTGGCAGGGGGAGGGGAGTGCACCCCTGAGACCCACAGGGCTGTGTTGTCAGAACGGCTGGAAAACATCACTGAGCAAGCTGATGTTTATTCTGTTAAAGTTTGAAACCCTGTTTAGTCACCTTGGGGGCTATTTTTAAAGGCTTTATTACCGTAGTCCTCAAGGAAAAATACTGGGAGTTAAAAATGTGCTGTAAATCATATCCCTGGTGAAATGATGGCATCAATCCAGTCCGTCTCATAAAAGTCACGTTGTACACGCGTCGCCCTCTGTGTTAGGGATGTACTCACTCCTGACAGTCAGCCCCACTTGTCCTTGCAGATCAGGAAATCCTGCGGAAGTTAGAGAAGGAGAAAATCCTGGTGTTCACGCCGTCCCGACGCGTGCAGGGCCGACGCGTGGTGTGCTACGATGACCGGTTCATCGTGAAGCTGGCTTTTGAGTCGGACGGAATCATCGTGTCCAACGACAACTACAGGGACCTGGCCAACGAGAAACCCGAGTGGAAGAAGTTCATAGATGAGCGACTGTTGATGTACTCCTTCGTCAACGACAAGTAAGTGAACCCGCTCATGGACCCCCGGGGGTCCCGCCGCCCTGCACACGGAGCCATCCGGGCCAGCTGCGGCAGGAGCACTCGCTCTGCCAGCCACGGACCAGACCCAAGACACGTCTCTTCCCATGGCTGACTTGCCCTCTGCTCCTCCGTGGGAGGAAGGAAGCCATGTAGGAGGGACAGGGCCCGCGCAGCAGAGCGCACACATGGCCCGTCTGTCAGAACGGAGAGGGATGGTTCTGGAACAGATCAACCCCCAAGATAGTGCCTTTCCAAAGCTACCCAGAGCCTTAAATCTATTTTTAAATTATGTGATTTTTTTAAATCCTATGCCAGTGGTAAGACTCCAGCCACCATTAAGTTGGTAAATGGGCAGAGGACCATAAAAAAGCCGTCTCCTGAGAGATAAGTGTATTCACAGATGAGGGGGCAGGTTCACCTGTTGGTAATCAAAAATGCAAACTAAATCTACAAAGAACCTCTCTTTCACCCATTTAATTCACAGAAATATTTTTGCATGTGCTTTGTGCTGTTAAAGATGGAATGAAACTGTTCACACGGTTTGCCGTGGGTCAGCAGAAGCCTTGGAAATACGCGTACCCTCTCCGGCCCATCATCTCCTTTCTGGGAGTGGATCTGAGGGGAGACCAGATAGGGTCATTTCTGTGTGTTTTAGAATGGCAACTGTTCAGAGGCAGCTAAAGCTACAGCAGAGAAGTTGGTTAAGCCACTCTGCACCCAGTAGAATATTCTCCGGCTCTTCGAGTAGGAGCATGAAGGCTCTTGAGGAACAGGGACATTTATGTGTTAAAAAGACAAAACACAAAATTATATTTGTGTTTGGGAAATGTGTATGCATACAGAAACGACTAAAATGCAACACATAAATGAAAAACAATTGTATTCAGGTCACAGGATTGAGTGACTCTTCTGTTCTTAATAATGCTGCCACGTTGACGCTCCCATAAGAGTTGGTCTGACGTCCACATTTTCTGGGTAACTGCTTGGCCCATTTCAGGTTCTACCACTGACCTCACAAGTAGCACAACTCTTCAGCTGTAACTCCCTCCTGTCGTGCTGTGCAGGCTGGGAACTCCTGTGTCCGGGAGATTTTATCCATCTCTGCCGAGGCACAAAGAGAATGGGCTGGGGGGTTCGACGTGCAGTCTCAACTGTGCCATGTGAGCTCAGATCAAAGTCCGCTAATTAGGAAAGTGTATTAATCTGCAAAAATTAATACCTGAAGGGCCCACTGTCCGGAAGACAGGCGAGGGGGTACGCACGGCCTCGGGCCTGGACCGGGGCTGGGCCGGTGTCGATCCTCCCGTCTGCTGCTCCTTGCTCACCCGGCCTCTGTCCTGGACAGGACCGAGGCTCACAGCGCCCTCCTAAAATGGCCTGGTGCTGTTTTTTGAAGTCCTTACAGAATCCCGAGACTGGCAGGAAGAAAGAATTCATGAGAATGTGCAAGGCTCAAAACTTAGTTAAAACCAATACAAGTTCGGCTTGACACGTTTCACTTTTGTGCTCATTAAGGAAATTCTGTGTGCTGAGATTCTTTACCCCATAGACACTGAATCAAAATACTTGATGGAAAATGTTTTAGGGGCGCCTGGGTGGCTCGGTGGGTTAAATCCTCTGCCTTCAGCTGAGGTCATGATCTCAGGATCCTGGGATCAAGCCCTGCATCGGGCTCTCTGCTCAGCAGGGAGCCTGCTTCCCTTCATCTCTCTCTCTCTGCCTGCCTCTCTGCCTGCTTGTGATCTCTGTCAAATAAATAAATAAAATCTTTAAAAAAAGTTTTGAAGTCCTTAGAGTGAATCAATCTCTACCTTCTGTCTTCAGAATTAAATTATCAACCTCCTACTCAGGGATCACTTTTCATTCTATCCCTGACAGGTTCATGCCCCCTGATGACCCTCTTGGCAGACACGGCCCCAGCCTGGATAATTTTCTGAGGAAGAAACCTATCGTTCCTGAACACAAAAAGCAGCCTTGTCCATACGGTAACTTTCCTTAGAACTATTTAATATACGCCTTCAGAGCACAGTCTGTTGTTAAACTTTTGTTACTAAAAATAAACGTGTTATGTTTTGGATGGCATAGTATGTGGTTCTTTGGATTGTGATTAAATTTAAGAAAACATCTTAGCTGTGAAAAAAAGTTATTATTTTTACCTAGTCAAGTTCAATGCAGATGCATTTCCCGAAGTTAAAACGTGGTTCCAAAAATTACGCTAGTCCAGGCAGGTCAAAATGTGGAGTTCTGACCTCGAGCCACACCTCATACGGGCAGGGGCGAGCGCGTCACTGCGGTGCGCGTGGCTCTCCAGAACAGAAGGTCCCACTTTCGAAGCCAGACGGGAAGAGGATGGGCAGGGAGGAGATGAGGGCGCAGGGCATTAACCCAACCCTCGGGAGGTGACTCAGTCACCCGGCCAGTGTGTCGGTCGCTCTAGAGAGGACCGAAGCGGGGACGACGGAGAGGGGGCAGGTCTCCCGAGGAAGGGACAGAGGAGCAACTTAGTGTCCCTTCCATTTCCACCTTCGTCTCCCGAGTTACAGCAGTTGTGCCAGACTGGGCGCTCCTTTGCCTAATCGATGTTCCTCTCCGTAGGGAAGAAGTGCACCTACGGCCACAAGTGCAAATACTACCATCCCGAGCGGGGCAGCCAGCCGCAGCGGTCGGTGGCCGACGAGCTTCGGGCCATGTCTAGAAACACCACGGCCAAAACGGCCAACGAGGGAGGGCTGGTGAAGAGCAACAGTGTGCCCTGCAGCACGAAAGCGGACAGCACTGCCGACGTCAAGCGGGGTGCTCCAAAGAGGCAGTCGGACCCCAGCATAAGGACCCAAGTCTACCAAGACCTCGAGGAAAAGCTTCCCACCAAAAACAAATTGGAAACCAGGTCTGTACCTTCTTTAGTCAGTATCCCGGCTACTTCCACCGCAAAACCCCAAAGCGCTCCGTCTCTAAGCAATGGCCTTCCATCTGGAGTTCACTTCCCACCTCAGGATCAAAGACCACAGGGACAATATCCTCCGCTGATGATGGCAACCAAAAATCACGGAACGCCGATGCCTTACGAACAGTATCCCAAGTGCGACTCGCCCGTCGACATCGGATACTACTCCATGTTGAACGCGTACTCCAACCTGAGCATCTCAGGCCCACGCAGTCCCGAAAGGCGTTTCTCCCTGGACACAGATTACAGGATCAGCTCCGTCGCCTCTGACTGCAGTAGCGAAGGGAGCATGAGCTGTGGGAGCAGTGACTCTTACGTGGGGTACAACGACCGGTCCTACGTCAGCTCTCCCGACCCTCAGCTGGAAGAGAGTCTCAAGTGTCAACACATGCACCCGCACAGCCGCCTTAACTCCCAGCCCTTCCTGCAGACTTTCCACGACCCCCTAGCTAGAGTGCAAAGTTACAGTCACGAAGAACCAAAGTACCATCACAAGCCTCCTCTGCCCCACCTGGCCGTGCACCTGCAGCACCCCGCCGCGGGCGCGCGCTCCAGCTGCCCCGGCGACTACCCCTCCCCGCCCGGCTCCGCGCACTCCAAGGCGCCGCACCTGGGCCGCTCGCTGGTGGCCACGCGGCTGGACAGCATCTCGGACTCGCGGCTGTACGACAGCTCTCCGTCCCGACCCAGGAAGCCTTACTCCCACCAGGACGGGCTGGCGAGCTGGGAGCGGCAGAGCTACGGCCTGGACGCCTACGGCTACCGGCAGACCTACTCCCTGCCCGACAACCCCACGCAGCCGGGCTACGAGCAGTTCCCCTTCCAGAGCCTCCCCGAGCCCCCGGAGCCCGCGTGGCGCGTCCCCTACTGCGCGGTGCCGCCGGACCCCCCGCGGTACCAGGACAACCGAGAGAAGATCTACATCAACCTGTGCAACATCTTCCCCCCGGACCTCGTGCGGACGGTCATGAAGCGGAACCCGCACGTGACAGACGCCCAGCAGCTGGCCGCCGCCATCCTCGTGGAGAAGTCGCAGCTGGGCTACTGAGAGACGATGCATCTTCGTGGTGTTTAGTAGTTTTTTGTTCAGCTCAAATGCTGAGGGAGGTTTGCTACAATAGCACACGTGATCTCCTTGGCGCAAGGAGGTTATATAGTATCCATTTATGTGAACTACTGTATCATGGAATCTGGACGTAGAGCCCCCCCAGAGCGCAAGTAGCACGGGATCGCTTTACATCCAAACTTTTTTTTAAAACCTTTCCTTTTTAAAAGCTCTCTCCTCGGCTGGAAGTTGTTCCAGTTTGATTTATTAGATGTCTCTGTGATCTTTGATATTAATCTTTGGTGCATCAGGGGTTTATATGCAGCACTTTTTATCCTTGTTTCGTGTTTTATTACCTTGGTGTTTGTCTATCAATTGCAAGCAATTACAATACTTTCCGAATGTCGGACCTTTGACTAGACCCTAGCCAACTATTTTTGCAAGCCAAGCTTAATTGGAATCTTTTACAGCTTTTTAAGTTATTTTTATTTGGGGAAGGTGGGCTTCTTTGTGCTATAATCATTATTTATAGAAACAAAGATATACTACAGCACTGACTTTATATTTTAAACAAAATGTAAGTTACCAGTTTATATGGAAATGGGTAAACAGTCTATATTAGAATGATTTACAGTACGGCACTTTTCATTGTTTTGTTTTTGTTTGGATTTTTTTTTTCCTCCCCGTTAGGTAATTAGTTAATTTAATATGGATGACTTAAAGGAAAGCAGATGCAATCAATGGAAAAAGCTGTTTCCATTTTTTTTTTTTTTTTTTTTTTAAGAAGGCAAAAGCCGTAACTGTGCCAGTTTAGAGCTTTGTGACCCAGCGCTGATGTGCTTCTAGGCGGTAGAAAATGGAACTGAATTCCCAGATTCTCATTAACCTGTATTTTTAATGTGTTCGTCCTTTTTGTTTCGGGGCACAACAAGACTGGATAAAAGAACCCTTTCACAGTACTTGCCTGTTTTTAATGAATCTAATTATTCTCAATGCAACTTTTATATTTAATATACTCTTCGCTTTCCTGCTATTTATCAAGGCTGGCCTGAGGTGGGTGTACGTGTTGAGGATATGCAAAATTTATTGATACTGCACTATAGGAAGGGCGGTGGAGGCATTTTAAGTGGTAACTTAAAAATGTTTGTAAGATACTGTATATTTTCCATTTTCCTGAAGGTAGTTTTTGGGGGGCTGTTATATTATTAAGGCCAGATTCTTGCCACAAATCGTGTAGTTTTAGCTACAGACTAAAGTCTGTTCTAGTATTAGTAAGGGATATTTCTGGTTTCAAAGTGGGTTTTGCTAGGTGCGAATTCCTTTTTGTTCTCAGCAGACAGACCTTTGCATTGAGGGTAGAGGGTCGTGTACCTCACGCGACTCCACTGTCGCCTCCAGGCTCCGAATTTCACTTTGCGCGACAGACTCCTAGTCTGCGTCTGTCATCTGCCTCGATGGCCTGGGTATTCTGACCATTCTCCATGCTACAGTTGGAAGTAAAGCCCTGAAAAAGCCAGAAAGTACCTTTTACTGTTGATACAAATTGTATCTTTTTAACTATAAGAACTATTTTGATTTGTAGATCTAGTGAAAACACAAATGTGTAACTATGATTAGACTTTTGGGCAACATTTTATCCCTTATTTAAGTACAAAATTTTAAAGTAAAATTGAGGTCTAGGGTAGGGTAGAAACATAAAAGCAACAATTTAGGTAAATAAAAGTGTCTGTCTTAGTTTTGTAGACTATATTAAAATATATTCACTACAGTTATTGGCTTTTTCTTTCTCCTAAAACTTACCTAGTGAGAACTTAAAAATAAAGGTAAAATGCTGCCTGAAAATAACGTCCAGCGCCTTTGACTAGGATAACATTTTCACTACTTGTGTGACACTGTGTGTTGCATGAAGTAGGATTTGGGTATACAGTAAATGCTTCTAAAAGGCATTGTGCATATTGACATATCCAATAATCTGAACCGTGTTCAGCAAACTTAATTCAGGAAAGTGGTGTTCTACACAATTACTGGTGGTGTTGAGCAGAGTGTGGCCCTCCTCTGGACCCGGAAACAATGCGGACGTTGCCACACACACCATCTGAGCGAGGTCTGGGGGCGACCCTGCTCGCTTTGTCAAGCTCTTCTCCCTGATTCCGTCAGTCACTCTCCGTAGAACAAGTTTAAGTGTAGGAGTAAACGAGTGCCAAAAATAGGGTTACAGATGTGGAGTACCTTCTTAGTCCTGTTCTAAGCCTTTTCTTTTTTTTTTTTTTTTTCAGTATGAAATCCTTTTTAAATTGTAGGTTTCGCTCCCATTTTCGTCATGTTAGCATTTCCACTCTCTGAAGACTCTGCCAAACTTCACTAAACCTGTTTCAGGGAGATCGCCCATGACATGTGGATCTTACTTTTAGTCTGAGCTCCTCGTGGTGTCAGCTCACTGTCTGTCGTCACTCCGTGCATTCTGGACTATGGGAAGAGAGTGTAGCTCGCCACTACTGTCCCGAAGTGAATAGCTCTCAACTGCTCACGCTGAAATCCTTCAGTATAGTGACCTGTGAGGGAAGAAAGAGCAGTTTTCTTAGGTCAAGCAGACAATGTGTCCCCCTCCCTTTTTTTTTTTTTTAAATACCCGTGTTGCTTTCAGAGCTTAAGAATGAGATATTTGGCAGAGTTTTGATACAGCAAATTCTTAATTCTCTAAAGCAATAAGTAAAAGGATCCATCACTAAATTAAATCCATAGCTGACTCCGAACCTTCATTGTAGCCAAAACTTTAACCTTAATCCTATCTTCTACCAGATGTGCTAGTAGATAACTGGAGAGGGAGAGGTTAGCAGAGAAACTGCCCAGAGTGGTCAACTGATAGAAAAGAAAGAATTCGGATTGGAATATTCTGCCCCTGAACGCTGGACAGTTGACTGTCCTTTCCCCAGTAATTAGCCGGTTCACTGTCTCTGTGTCTCCGTACAGAGGGAGTAGCATGCAGCTGGCCAAATCCTGGCCCTCACGGTTTCCTCCCTGCGCACGATACGTCCGTTTTTCCGTCCGTTTATGACCTCTGTATCCTGATAGAGTTTGTCACTGACCTCAACATTTGAAAGAAACGCACGCCAGTATCCAGTGTGTGATGATACTGGTAGAAACTTGAACTTTGTGCTTTTATGAAATTTCCTTTATGAGAATATGTAATATAACTTTAAAAAGAGCATTTTTATATGTATATATACATACATGCCTACATACTTGTCCTGAAGTATTACAAACAGGAGAGGGTGTCATGCCGTTGGTGGCTCACTTTCGTTCCCTCCGTTGGACTCTGTCTGACTTTTGGAGGACCAAGCCTGGAGTCTGGAGGACCAACCATAAGATTCTAGAACCACTTGAATGGAAAGCAACTCTTCAGTGGTTTTATTCCTGGTATTTTTAAAGAGTTATTTTGATAATTTTAATAGAATGTGTAATTTTAAAACACACAAAAAACTTAAAGTAGTATTGATTATACAGATAATTATTTAACATGTCTTTTACGGTTGTATCTATGTATATGGACAGTAATATATTTATAAAACAAATATACTTTACGTTGTAGCTCTTAGTTTGTGATAGGTTAGATAGGGCTCGAGATACGTATGTGTGTGTGCTTTGAAAACTCTCAAGCTGTCCCCTCTCCTCCCCGCCCCCCCTCCCCCGCCATTTAATGGCACTGGCCCTAAGGTAGATTTGTTTCTGTTCTCATTTTTGCTCTCCAACTGACTTACTCAAGACAAGCTTCCTAGGTCTACACCCGCAAATAAAATGAAGTGTCAAATCCAGGAACTACACACGTGCATTAGCGTCAGAGAAAGCAGAGCTGATCAAAGTTAGAGAAGCACACGGTGTTCCCGATGGGCCTGGCCAGCTCCCTAGGGCAGGGACTGACCAACTCTTCTCAGTCACGGATCAGGCAGGAACTAAGCCAGGCCTGGGGAATCCTCTGGTTTCTCCAACCTGCTCACCGCTGCTCGCACGGCACAGAAGCCGCCACAGACCAGTGTCAGTGAACAGGGTAGCTGTGCGGGCTGGGCTGGTGGGCGGGAGTTCGAGCGTCCCTGTCCCAGGGGGAGGAAACCCAGCATGGCTCAGCCGGAAGTCCTGACCCATGTTAATACAAGAAATGAGAAGTGTTTCAGTTGACATTCAAACACAGTGTTATTACTGATGGCCTTCAAAAGAGGATTTCGAGATGGCCCTATTAAAGCATCTTAATTTCCTTGTTTCTTCTGTCCTGTCCATTACTTATTAGAGATACTTCTCAGTGTTAAACCGCACACAAAAAAAGCATTCTGTCAACAGATGTTTTAATAAGTATTGAAGTTTTTTCATGAACTTTGTATTTCTATTGATAAATGGGAATACCTTACCTACATTTCATTTTTTAAGGGCCTCACGGACCAAAAATTCTGTTGTACTTTGACAATTAGCATGTAATTAGCCACAAAATATTTTAAAGACTCTGTTTGTCAGTTACGTCTTTCTGCTGGTTTTTTGACTTCTGAAAAATGACAGATGTACCCTTCTTTAAAACTGGTTTTAAAGAAAAATCTATTGTAATTTCACATACTATACCTTTATTCTGTAAGATTAAAAATGGTGACTAGTGTAATTGTAGCTAAAATGTGCATTTGCTGTATTGTGACTCTTAAGAAACCAAGCATATCCCTGCTTTCTCTGTCCAGACCTTTAGTATAGATCTTTTTAGACACCTTAGGACTGTCCTTGGTGAACGATATTGTTGACATGATCATGTGTGATTTTAAACTCATTGAAACTACACACTGCTGAGCGCGTTCATTCTCAGTGCTTTATAAATTGTGTTAACATTATAACATTTCCATAAGATCATTAAATAGTTTTGAATGTTACCACCCACTTCAGTTATACTTTCTTTTAAAATTGGAATACAACGCTAGCTTTTTAAGTGTTTACGGTTCAAAATGGTTATTTTTTTCTTTAAATGCCATCTGTTAACCTGCTCTTTATTTTGTCACAGTAACACTGTTATGTATTAGGAGTAGCTTTTTCCCTATGGTCCCTAGTCTGAAGATTTAAAAACAAATGGTTTTTGGCAGTTAAATTTTTTTTGAAAAGTCTGTCCATCTTTTAATCCAGTTTGATAAAATTTGTAAAACTTCACTTTTAAAACATGTACCAAGTTGGCCAACTGTCTATAATAGATATTTCAGATGAATAACTGTTGTCCATTAAAGCTTTCAATCCCTCTCTTACTTAAAGCATCATGTCTCAAGGGAAGGAAAAAAAAAAAAAAACACTGAAAAGCAATGGCTTGTTTTTATACAGTGTATGTTTTAGATCTTCTGTTTTTTGAAATTATATGTTTCCTACCTAACACAAAATACCCACAAACACACAGACATCCTCAGAGACATAAACCCATTGCTGCTAGCAAACCAGATGACTGATTTCATTGTTTCCTGTTAGATTGTCTCCCCCCTTCCCCGCCCCCAACCCTAATCCTATGCTGATGGAATTTCCAATTCAGTCCCTCCAACTTTTCTTATAGGAAAATAAGGTAAAGAATGTTTAGAACAACCATCCAACAAACCGATGCAATTCTATTTATCCTCTGTTTGTTCTCTGTGTCTCTGTCATGGAATTTTTACAACTCCAAAAAGCAGTATTTTAGACTTACTGGAAATCCGTATCAGAACAGCGATGTGAATCTGCCACTGAGAAAAAAAAAAAAAAATTAAAAATGTCTTTTTTTTTTAATGGTGGTTTGTTTTTGTGTCATGACAACACTGACCTCCTGCAGCAGCACAGATTCTAGGTAATCAGGAACCCCTTTCTCTAGTCCCACTGTTTGCATAGAGGCCGTGGTTAGGAACACAGGATACACACATGTTCACTACCAATGGGTCAGAGCCATCTTTAACTCATGGGAAAATTGGAATTAAAGGCCAAAGATATCTAGTCATTCCTCACTATTCTAATAATTTCCCACCAGTCATTAACATAAGCTTCTTAGGGCCTTCTGCATCATCTCGTGACCTGAGGAGGTCTCTGTTCTATGTGTCTTTTTTGCGGCTCCTTCCCTGGCATGAATCAAGCTTAGGACCCCACTAATGCCTACTCTAAGTAGCGTCACTTCTCTTATTTGATACCCACTGGGAACTGAAAATAGTCTGTCATCTGTAGTCACAAATCCAAAATGGTCTCCTGATCTTCAGGATCTAGCATATTCATGTTCTAGGTCTATGTCAAAGAAACTTCTATTTCTAGATCAGGATTTTTTTCCTCCATTGTTTTTCAGTTTTTCATTTTGCTTCTTGGTTTTTTGGTTTTGGTTTCGGTTTTTTTACTACAATCACCATTTGTCAGGTGTTTTCTTTCCCCCTCCCTCTTCCCCGTAAGCTCTTTACCTGGGATCCAGAGTGAGGGGATTCCTCTCCTCGCCGGCACCAGATCTAACTGTGGTGCCCCGCTGTAGCCGGCAGAGAAGGCAGCGTGTTCCAAGTCTGTGTGAGGCCAGAGGAGCGGGACAGGCTCCAGGGAGGCGTCCAAGGAGGCAGCCCCATGGGGCTAGTGCCCGTCGCTTAATCCTCCCCCGTGTAGTTCCTCCGTCTACAGAGCGAGGATTCACATCCTGATGAATCAAGTCATGCCGGGAAAAGGGAGAGTTGAGACGGCAACTCAAAGGTTGAGTTTATTTACAACAAAATACCTATCACAGGGTCTCTCACCAGTTCAACACCTATGAACATTTGTGCCTCAGCCGCAGATGTTGTTTTAAAAATTTGTTTTAGAGAAAGCAAGCAAGCAGGGGGAGAGGCAGAGGGTGAGGGAGAGAACCTTAAGCAGGCCCCACACCAGCACGGAGCCCAAGGCAGGGCTCAGTCCCACGACCCTGAGATCATGACCTAAGCTGAAATGGAGAATCAGATGCTTAACTGAGCCACCCAGGCACTACTTGGCCTTAAGATTTTTTTTTTCTTTTATTTATTTGACAGATCACAAGTAGGCAGAGAGGCAGGCAGAGAGAGGAGGAGGAGGCAGGCTCCCTACTGAGCAGAGAGCCCGATGTGAGGCTCGATCCCAGGACCCCGGGATCATGACCCGAGCCGAAGGCAGAGGCTTTAACCACTGAGCCACCCAGGCACCCCGGCCTTAAGATTTTTTTAAAGCAACTTTTTAAAAACTGCATTCCTCTCTGTGCAACCCTCAGAACTGGCACTGGCGTCCACCCGCTGTATGCAGAGATGGGCAGGTTAGTGACCAGAGAGAACCACCACCTCATCTGCGGCCAGTTAGGACCAAGTCAGACCCTCTGCACTCGCACATGCATGTGAGAGTTGACCTAGTCCTGGTTCTGCAAATGCGAAGCACATAAACAGTAGAAGGCAGTGCATTCTTTTCTAATGTTTCCAATCATGCCAGAGCCCTTCTTAGGCATCCTTTAAGAAGCCCCCTTTAGCGCGAGGGCGCTCACAATGCCCACCGCAAACACGACACCTTTCACATGAAGGGGCTGCCATTGGCAGTTCCCAGGCCTTCTATTTGCACAAATCCAGCATGAGATTAGAGCCAGACAAGTTTAATTAGGTGGCCCAGCAGATTCCCTTCGGTTCCCCGGGAGAGCTCAGTGAGGGGGAGAATTCTCCAAACGCAGGAAGTACGAGACTGAAATGCACTTTTCACCACCCAATGCCCTGCCCTTCTCGCTCTTGCTCAGAAGCCTCTGTGGGCCAGCGTCCCAGCTGGGCCACCCCCTGGCACCGTGAGCCCCGCCAGCACCCCACACTGGGCGCCAGGACATGGGCTTCTCCACCCCCAAGCTTCATGACTCCTCTCTCCCCACTACACTTTCCAAACCTGTAATTATCATTCATTCGGGCAACGCTCGAGTGTGCACATGGGAAGACTCAACGGAGATGGCAGACACAATCGTAACCACCCGAAGAGCTCTTCAGTCCAGCCCGGGAGGAGACCTGCAGGGTTGCTGTGTAGGACACCGGATGAACACGGCGAGCACCAAGCACGCAGCAAGGCACGGATGCAAGGCGCCTTGAGAGGCTGGGAATTCTGAATCCGTCAAGGGAGATGCAGAGCACATGCACGTTCTTCTAGCTCAAGCTCAACTTCATGGCCTCTGTGCACTCAGGGAGGCGTACAGCCATGGGCGGGGCCCACAGCCATGGGTGGGACCCTAGGGGCAGCACAGCGAGGCTCCACCAGTCCCAGGTTCCTAAAAACATCAGCACCTCCATCCCTGCCTTCACAGGCCGCTCTCCCCAGCTCCCCCTGGCTCCCAGTCATCCAGAAAGATCAGGATTCTCCACTCTGCTGCTTCTCTACCCCCACAACCCCACCCCTCCAGAGGCTGCCTGGTGACACTGAGCTCACCAGGTGACGGTGGCCATGGGGCTGGGGAAAGAGGACCCTGGCAACCGGCCTAGGAAGACCCTGATCCCTCCAAGATGAATTTAATATACAGACTTCCGAGGCCACCTTCCAGATGGAAGCAGAAAATGCCCCGTGGCTAAGAGGGTGATGCAGGGAACATGGGAATCCAGCCACAAGCTCCAGTCATGGTGCAAAGCTCGACGCGCACCAAGGATGGAGCAGCCAGGCAGCAGCGTCCCAGCTCGCGTCCTTGGCCCTCAGGGAGCCGGGGGCAGGTGTCCCGGACTGGCCATCTCGTGGGGCGCTGTTTGTCCCGATCGACAGGCGGCACTGCCACCAGGGTGCCTTCCAAACCCCTCTCTGCTAACCTGGAGGGGGAGGCAACCCCCCCACCGGGACTCAGCCTTGGGTCACAGCACAGCACCACCCG
Source organism: Lutra lutra (assembly GCF_902655055.1). Taxonomy (NCBI): domain Eukaryota; kingdom Metazoa; phylum Chordata; class Mammalia; order Carnivora; family Mustelidae; genus Lutra; species Lutra lutra. The sequence continues at coordinate 7,256,551 of NC_062287.1, forward strand.
CTAAGCTCTGCCCACACGACCCTCGGGGACACTGCGTTTCTGAGGCAGGCGGTGCTCCCAGAGGAAAAGAGCACGTTCTGAGAGACACTGGCTCTCTCCGGTAGTAAAGCAGATAATGGCAGCTCACAGCAAAACGTGGGCCTCCCTGGAGTTACGCTTCTCCTGATGCGCTTCCTGGAAGCCCTTCACCTCCACCTCCAGCTCCTCCCCACCACAGACACTGCCTGGATGATGAAGGCAGGACGCCTTATCACCATCGTCACCAGCCCTGCCCAGTCCCAGTGACCAACAGATTGCACTGTCCCACCCCACAGCCATCGCAGACTCGGACCCCGACCCTTCCCAACCAGCAGCAGGAAGGCCCCGAGCCCTCCAGGTGGCACCTACAGGTATCCCTTCTTCACCAGCCTACACAGAATGCCCGGCTCCACATAAAACCCTACCCGTCCCTACAGCTTTCCCCGGCCTTTCTAACAGAGGGGAGGCCTCTGTGGGGTTGGGCTGTAGGATTTCGAGAAGTTGGCTGGTTGACCCATGGCCTTTCTCCCTTGGGCCAAGTCAGTGTGCCTCAAGAACAGTGGCTGTGTTGGGTTCAGTTTTGCCGTATGACTGACTCATTCATTCATTCATCAGTTGCTAAGTTAGCTCTTGTTGAGGCAGGAGCTGAAGACGAAAATACCTGGAGAGAACGGACAATTACCACCACCTACTTCACGTTCAGGGTTACAAGTTAGCTATTATGTCTCTTGGCTTCTGCCCAGGAAAGATCATAGTCCAGGGAAAAGGGAACAAGGGAAGCAGTCCAGGAGGCTTACGACCAGGGACGCTGCTTCGGGCAATCAGGCGATGGCTTTAGGGAGCCAGAGAACATACTAGTCAGAAGAACATGCACAGAGGGCAGGGGTGTTTCAGAGCACCTTCCAAGGACAGAGGGTTTCGAGTGGCTGAATTGTTTTGTTTTTGTTTTAAAAATGTTTTAAAAGTTTGTTGTTTAAATTGCCCCACTGGGTATGGAGCCCAATGCAGGGCTTGAACTCACGGACACTGAGATCAAGACCTGAGCTGAGGTCAAGAGTGGGATGCTTAACCAACTGAGCCACCCAGGCGCATCTGGACTGGCTGAGTTACTGAGCTCATGGGGAGCAAGCTCGGAGATACACAGAGGCCAGACAGCAGACGCCCCTGTGTGAGCAGCTCTGGACTGAAGCCCTCACCATCCTTCCATTTGTCACGCCTGCCTCAAGAATTAGAGTGCTATATGACAGGATGGCACTGGCACAAAAACAGATACACAGATCAATGGACAGAATAGAGAGCCCAGAAATGGACCCTCAACTCTATGGTCAATTCATCTTCAACAAAGAAGGAAAGAATGTCCAATGGAGAAAAGACAGCCTCTTCAACAAATGGTGCTGGAAAAATTGGACAGCCACATGCAGAGAATGAAACTGGACCATTTCTTTACACCACACACAAAAATAGACTCAAAAATGGCTGAAATATGAGACAGGAATCCATCAAAATCCTGAGGACAACAAAGGCAGCAACCATTTCGACCTCAGCCCCAGCAACTTCTTCCTAGGAACATCGCCAAAAGCAAAGGAAGCAAGGGCAAAAATGAACTATCGGACTTCATCAAGATCAAAAGCTTCTGCACAGCAAAGGAAACAGTCAACAAAACCAAAAGACAATTGACAGAATGGGAGAAGAATATTCACAAAGGACATATCAGATAAAGGGCTAGTATCCAAAATCTAGAAAGAACTTATCAAACCCAACACCAAAGAACAAATAATCTAATCAAGAAATGGGCAGAAGACATGAACAGGACATTTCTGCAAAGAGGACATCCAGATGGCCAACAGACACATGGAAAGGTGCTCAACATCACTCGCCATCAGGGAAAGACAAATCAAAACCACAGTGAGATACCACCTCACACCAGTCGGTATGGCTAAAATTAACAAGTCAGGAAATGACAGATGCTGGCGAGGATGTGGAGAAAGGGGAACCCTCCTACACTGTTGGTGGGAATGCAAGCTGGTGCAGCTACTCTGGAAAACAGCATGGAGGTTCCTCAAAAAGTTGAAAATAGAGCTATCCTATGACCCAGCAATAGCACTACTGGGTATTTACCCTAAAATACAAATGTAGGTGGCACCAGGGTGGCTCAGTTGTTAAGCATCTGCCTTCGCTCAGGTCATGATCCCAGGGTCCTGGGATCAAGCCCCACATCGGGCTCCCTGCTCAGCAGGAAACCTGCTTTCCCTCTCCCACTCCCCTGCTTGTGTTCCTGCTTTCATTGTCTGTCAAATAAATAAAATCTTAAAAAACCCCACAAATATAGTGATTCAAAGGGGCATGTGCAATGTTTATAGCAGCAATGTCCACAATAGCCTAACTATGGAAAGAGCCTAGATGCCCAACAACAGATGAATGGATAAAGAAGATGTGGTGTATATATATATATATACAATGGAATACTATGCAACCATCAAAAAACCCCCCAAATCCTGCCCTTTGCCATGACATGGATGGAACTAGAGGGTATTATGCTGAGCAAAATAAGTCAACCAGAGAGACATTATCATATGATCTCCCTGATATGAGGAATTTGAGAGGCAGGGCAGAGTCGTGGAGGGTAGGGAGGGATAAAATGAGACAAGACAGGACCAGGGAGGAGAAAAACCATAAGAGACTCTTAATCTCAGGAAACAAACTGAGTATTGCTGGGGGGGTCAGGGGGAGGGATAAGGTGGCTGAGGAACAGACATTGGGGAGGTTATGGTGACTGCTGTGAATGGTGTAAGACTGATGAATCCCAGACCTGATCCCTGAAACAAACAATGCATTATGTGTTAGTTAATAAATAATAAAATACCTGATGCTGTGGAAAAAAAAAAAAGAATTGGGGTGTGAAGTCCCTGCAAACAAGTAATACTGGGCCAGTAAAATACTGGAGTTTGTAAACAGAAAGCAAATGGTGGATCACAATTTTTGAGGAAGACAAATCTAGAAGACGGTCGTCAATGGGGTCCTGCTACGGTTGCCCCTCCCTTGAGAGGTTCAACAAGATGAACTCAGTGTGTGGAACAGGAGCCCATGCAGGGACTTGCCTCTGAAGCCGACTCAAGTCAGACTTTTAATTTGGGTGGTGGTGGATGAGGGTTTGGCCACATGCCCATCCAGGCCATGTAAGGTCCTATGTGCTCACCAAGAGTGCCACTTAAGGCCACTGTCCTGAGCACTGTGCGGGTCCAGGGCAGCCTGCCCAATGTCAATATCTGGCCTGCCAGGTCTCTAAAGAACTTCTAGATGTGAACCCCTTCTTCCAATTCTTCTCTCCCCCACCCCCTCCGCATAGCAACCAGAATATTCTCACCGCTGTGAATAAGGTCGGTCACTCTTGCACTGGGAACCCCGGGGTGGGTTTTGCAGACTCATCCTTCAGGCCTCACCCCACTGCTCTGGGTGAGAGCCATCTGGTCGCAAAACATCAGGCCAGATGTCTAGATCGGGCGGCCCATCAGTGCTCTACAAGGTGAGCGCTGGCCATGGCCCAGGGTATCCGGATCCACTCCCACCCCAGGCTGGTCTGGGTCCTCCCCACAGTCGCCTGTGGAGCCTTCCCCACCCCAGGCGCAGAGCTGAGTCTCCCATGCTGGGAGCATCCCCCGTGGAGACGTCTTCCGTCGCCTCTCTCAGGACAGGTCCCACCCCACACGGTCACCTGGCTCCCCCGCTGCTCCATGGGCAGTCGACAGCAGCACCGTCACCCCCCGGGAAGCAGGGTCTCTCGGGACGCCACTCCAGGGAAACCCGGCCCCTTCCCAGCCTCCTGGCAGCTTCCCAATCTGCCATCCATGCGCCCCGTGGGGCATTTCTGCCGGCTGCCCTCCCCACCCTGCGTTTGTCCCCACATCCCTACACGTTTCCCACCCCGCACTTCTGCAGTCTGTCCTCAAGTGTCCCCTTCTTAGTGAAGCCTTCCTGACCACCAGCCCTGAAGTATTGTTGCAAAGTGCAGGGTCCAAGATGGCAACTCAGAAGACCGTGAATTTCCCTCCTTGTGGACTCACCATACCTTCACAAGTCACCCCGAATCTACATCTGCACATAGGCAGTTCCTCCTGAACAAGAACGGACGGCTGACAGGACAGCTTCTGCTCGCCCAAGGACAAGGGGACACAGAGAGAACAGTGGGAGAGACATAGCCCACCCAGTGTCACCAATGCAGCAGGGAGGGGCAGGACTCAGGACCCAGAGCTGATCTGTCTGTCCTGGGGCACTACCAAAAAAGTTGCAGTTGAAAAGGACAACCAGAATATAAAGCAACCAGCCCTAGAGCATCTGCTGAACTGCCAGCTCCAACGCTCTCCAGGGTCAAGGTGCTCGTGAGTACAACAGCTGGCACCCCCCCTGCACGCCCAATGGCACAGACAGGAGCAGGGTTCTAGTGCGCCCCTCTGCCTGCCACCACCAGCCCCAGACTCCCCAAGACAGACCCCAAGCCCCAGTGAACACCACTGTGTATGTCCCCCTCCACTTTGATAGTGCAGATGGGAATGGGTCCTGGCACCCTGCCACCCCACCACACCAGCAAGCCCTAGCCCTGACCCCAGATCCCCTGAGGCACAGGAAAAAGATGAAGTTAAAAAAAAATAGAATAGAAGAATCCAGCTCTAGAACTCTTGAGCCTTCTGAGGTTCAGAGGCACTGGCAAGCACCACTGTTTATATTACCCCTTCACCTCAACAGCATGAGCTGGAACAGGGTCTGGGCACCACAGCTGACCCCCCAGCTCAGTGAGACCCAGGCCTTGACGCATACCAGCTCTAGCCATCCCACCAAGCCAGCCCCAGAGTGATCCACAGTGGGACGTCCCTGGACTACAGCTCCCACCATCTCACCCAAGTGACACAGGCACAAAGCCACCAGGAACACCCAGGCCCACACTAGCTCAGCTCCAGAGGACTCACAGAGCATTCCAGAACCCCCCAAGCATGCACCCACTTCAGTTTCAGCAGTCTGGCCAGGACTGTTCCAGGATCCCCTCACCCACACCTACCTTGCCTACCTCACATTGCCAGGGCACCCCCTTTATATAGCATGCCATGACACCCCAGCCTGTACCACATCAAGTCCAGCCACCCCACAAGGGTTCTCCTGCACAGAGTACCTCAGGATACCCAGGGCATCCTCAGCACAGAGGGCGCCAGGACCTCCCTGGCCTGCACCTGCTTTAGCTTCATGTATCCTTAAGAGGTGCCTCTGGGAGATAGTCCTGGGGCTACCCAGGTTACACCTGCTCAGGCTTCAGATTTCCTGCCAGGACACGTGCACACAGAGTCATGGGACTGCCCCAAACATGCTCCAACTGGCTTCTGCTGTCCAACCAGGAACTCTCTGTGTGGAGAGCCCAGAGACCACCCCAGCCCACTTCCAGGTCATCTCCGGCCAACACACCATGCAGACCCTAGCACAGAGTGCCCCGGACCCCCATCTGATGCCAGCCACAGCTCCAGCCAGCCAGTCTATATCACCAAACACACAAAATCTCCAAATGGGACACCCACACACAAATCATTCCTACAAGTTTAGCAGTAATAGCTGTTCCACATATTTCACAGGAACAAAGTCAAGCAAGTAAGGAGAACGAGAACTATGCTTCAAATAAAACATGATAAAAACCTCAGAAAAAAGTAAATGAAACAGAGAAAAGCAACCTACCCAATAAAGAGTTCAAAGACATGGACATAAAGATGCTTACCCAACTGGAGACAAGAGTGAATGAGCTCCATGACAGCTTCAACAAAGAGATAGCAAATGGGAACAAGAAACAACCAGAATCAAAAGAATAACTCAAATGAAAAATACACAAGAGGGAATCACAAACAGATTAGAGACTGTGGAAGAAAGAATCCATGATCTGGAAGACAGGGTAATGGAAAGCACCCAGGCTATACAGCAAAAAGAAGAAAGAAAGAATGTTTTTAAATGAGGATAATGAATGCATCTTGTGGATAATATCAAGAGAATATGCATGTTTTGGGGGTCCCAGAAGGAAGAGAAAAAGAGGAAGAAGTGGATAGGAAATCTATTTGAAGAAATAAGAGCTGAAAGCTTCCCTAATGCGGAGAAGAAAACAGAAGTCTAGGTTCAGGAAGCATAGAGGGACTTGACAATACGAATGCTAAGAGGTTTAGGCCACAGTGTATAATAATGAAAATGTCAAAGATTAAAAATGGAAAGAGATTTTAAAAGCAGCAAGAGAAAAACAACTAGTTATGTATAAGGAAACCCTATCAACAGCTATACTATCAACTGATTTCCAGCAGAAAATGCACAACCAGAAAGGAATGACATGATATAGCCAAAGTAAAGGAAAAACCTACAACCAAAAACACAATCCAAGCAAAGTTATTATTCAGAATTGAAGGAAAGAGAGAGAGTTTCCCCAGACAAACATAAAATTAAAAGAGTTTATCCCCCACTAAACCAGACTTACACAGCTCTTTCTGCCCACGGGTCTTACCCATGCATTAATAAAAACCACCTTTTAAAAAAATATATTTTATATATTTATTTGACAGACAGAGATCACAAGTAGGTAGAGAGAGAAGGGAGGAAGCAGGCTCCCTGCTGAGCAGAGAGCCCAATGCAGGGCTTGATCCCAGACCCCAAGATCATGACCTGAGCTGAAGGCAGAGGCTTTAACCACCCAGGCACCCCAAAACCACCTTTTAAAAAAGATTTTATTTTTAATTTGACAGACAGAGATCACAAGCAGGCAGAGAGGCAGGCAGAGAGAGAGGGGGAAGCCGGCTCCCTGCTGAGCAGAGAGCCCAATGCAGGGCTCAATCCCAGGACCACAAGATCATGACCTGAGCCGAAGGCAGAGCTTAACCCACTGAGCCACTCAGGTGCCCCATAAAACCAACCTTTTTACACCAAAAAATAAATTAACAAGCAAACAAACCAGTGTTACAAAAACTGTTAAAGGATTTCTTTAAGTGGAAAGAAAAGGCCATAATTAGGACAAAATTACAAAAGAAAAAAATTTTATGAGTAAAAACAAACATATGGTGAAGGTAGTAGGTCAGTAATTTATGAAGGTAGTATGAAGGCTGAAAAACAAAGTGGTAAAATTATATTCAAAAAATTAGTTAAGGGACTTGTAAAATATGACAACATACACATTAAATATGAGAGGGGATAAGGGGGGATAGAGGGGGATAAAGATGGAGTTGCTTAGAATGTGTTTTAACTTAGTAATTACCAATTTCATATAGATTACTACAGACTTAGGAGGTTGTATATGAACCTCATGGTGACCTCAAACCAAAGTCTATAAAAGATATACAAAATACAAAAAGAAACTCAAGCAAACATGAAAGAAATTCATAAATCACAAGCAAGCAAGAAACAGAAACAGAGAAGAGTAACAAACAAAAAACACAGAAAACAATTAACAAAATGGCGATAAGTAAATACCTATCAGCAATTTTTAAATTTTTACTTATTTAAATTCAATTAACATATGATGTATCATTAGTTTCAGAGGTAGAGTTCAATCAGTTGTTTACAACATCCAGTGCTCATTACATCACATGCCCTCCTTAAACACCCATCACAGTTACCCCATTCCCTCACCCACCTCCTCTCTAGCAACCCTCAGAGCAATATCTTTTAATTTAAGTGGTTTAAATATTCCAATCAAAAGTGTGACGGAATGGATTTTTAAAAGACCCATCTATACATTGCCTGTGAGAGACTCACTTCAGACCTAAAGAAACATACAGATTAAAAATAAGCAGATGAAATAAGATTGTCCATGTAAAGGAAAGAAAAAAAAAAGATCGGGGTAGGAATACTTACATCAGACAAAACAGACTTTAAAACAGAAAGTATACAAGAGACAGGAAGAGCATTATACAGTAATAAATCCAACAATAGTATGTAACAATTATAGGTTCACTCAAGCAAATGCATGCATAAGGAAATAGTTGCAGACAAAAAGGGAGAAACTGCCAGATACAATGAAAGTAGGAGACCTTATAGCCCACTTGCATTAATAGATATAACATTCAGGAAGAAAATCAATTAGCAAATAAGATCTGTGCTAAAAGGGAAAAATCTGGAGCCAACAATTCAAACCAGCAAGACTGTCATTCAGAATAGAAGGAGAGATAGAGAGTTTCCTAGACAACAACTCTTAACCACTAAACCAGCCCTGCAAGTGGAAAGGAAAGACCATAAGTGACAGTATGAAAACAGGAAACACAAAAGCAATAAAATTAAGAATTTTTGTAAAATATTCATCAAGGGATTCACAAAATAAAAAGATAAAAAATACGATACTTGATACCTAAAATGTTGGGAGAGGGGAAGAGTGGGAGTAGAGAATGGGTTCAAAGTTAAGTGACTATCACCTCTTAGAGATTGTTCTATGCAGATGATATATACAAACCTAATGGTAACCACATCACAAACTACTAATAGATATGCAAGAATAAATATAACAGATATGCAAAGAATAAAGAGAAAGAAATCATCACTATAGTAAACATCATTAAAGAAAACTAGAAAACCATGAAAGAGAGCAAGGGAAGGATCAGAGTAAAACTACAAAAACAGCACCAAACAAGTAACAAGAGGACAATAAATACATATCAATAATTATTTTGAATGTAAGTGGCCTACATGCTCCAATCAAAAGACACAGGATGGAGGGGGGAGGAGTCAAGATGGCGGAGAAGTAGCAGCTGAGACTACTTCAGGTAGTGGGAGATCAGCTAGATAGCTTATCTAAAGATTGCAAACACCTACAAATCCAATGGGAGATCGAAGAGAAGAAGAACAGCAATTCTAGAAACAGAAAATCACCCACTTTCTGAAAGGTAGGACTGGCGGAGAAGTGAATCCAAAGCGACGGGAAGATAGACCGCGGGGGGAGGGGCCGGCTCCCAGCGAGCGGCGGAACAACGGAGGACAAAATCGGGACTTTTAAAAGTCTGTTCCGCTGAGGGACATGGCTCCAGAGGCTTAAAGGGGTGAAGCCCATGCGGATTCAGCGCGGCCTCGGGTCCTGCAGGGTCACAGAAGGATCGGGGGTGTCTGAGTGTCGCAGAGCTTACCGGTATTAGAACGGGGAAGCCGGCTACAGAGACAGAGCCGAGGAGTGAGCTCTAAGCTCGGGGTTACCTTGAACGGGTCGCAGGCGCGGTTGGCTCGGAGCGCGGCCGGAGGCCAGGGTGACGGGAATCATTGGGCGCTGTTCTCTGAGGGCGCACTGAGGAGTGGGGCCCCGGGCTCTCGGCTCCTCTGGGCTGAGACCGGGGGGCCGCCGTCTTCATCCCCGCCCTCCGGTACTCTACGGAAAGCGCTCAGGGAACAAAAGCTCCCGAAAGCAAACCCAGCAAACCCAAGCGGATTACTCAGCCCGGCCCCGGTAAGGGCGGTGCAACTCCACCTGGGGCAAAGACGCTTGAGAATCACCACAACAGGCCCCTCCCCCAGAAGATCAACAAGAAATCCAGCCTGGACCAAGTTCACCAACTGAGGAGTGCAGTTTCAATACCAAGGAGAGCAGCGGAATTCCAGAGGAGGAGAAAGCAAAGCACGGAATTCATGGCTTCTCCCCATGATTCTTTAGCCTTGCAGTTACTTTATTTTTCTTTTTCATTTTTTTTTCTCTTCTTCTGCTAAATTTTTTTAACCTTACCCTTTTCTTTATTAACGTTTTTTAACTAGTTTATCTAATATATATATATTTTTTCCTTTTTATATATTTTCTTTATTGGTTTTCTTTTTTTAATTGTTTCTTTTTTTTTTTTCTGAACCTCTTTATATCCCCTTTCTCACCCCTCACGATTTGGGATCTCCTCTGATTTGGCTAAAGCATATTTTCCTGGGGTTTTTGCCACCCTTTTAGTATTTTACTTGCTCCTTCATATACTCTTATCTGGACAAAATGACAAGGTGGAAAAATTCACCACAAAAAAAAGAACAAGAAGCAGTACCAAAGGGTAGGGACCTAATCAATACAGACATTGGTAATATGTCAGATCTAGAGTTCAGAATGATGATTCTCAGGGTTCTAGCCGGGCTCGAAAAAGGCATGGAAGATATTAGAGAAACCCTCTCGGGAGATATAAAAGCCGTTTCTGGAGAAATAAAAGAACTAAAATCTAACCAAGTTGAAATAAAAAAAGCTATTAATGAGGAACAATCAAAAATGGAGGCTCTCACTGCTAGGATAAATGAGGCAGAAGAAAGAATTAGCGATATAGAAGACCAAATGACAGAGAATAAAGAAGCTGCGCAAAAAAGGGACAAACAGCTACTGGACCACAAGGGGAGAATTCGAGAGATAAGTGACACCATAAGACGAAACAACATTAGAATAATTGGGATTCCAGAAGAAGAAGAAAGAGAGAGGGGAGCAGAAGGTATATTGGAGAGAATTTCCCCAATATGGCAAAGGGAACAAGCATCAAAATCCAGGAGGTTCAGAGAACCCCCCCCTCAAAATCAATAAGAATAGGTCCACACCCCATCACCTAATAGTAAAATTTAAAAGTCTTAGTGACAAAGAGAACGTCCTGAAAGCAGCCCGGGAAAAGAAGTCTGTAACATACAATGGTAAAAATATTAGATTGACAGCAGACTTATCCACAGAGACCTGGCAGGCCAGAAAGAGCTGCATGATATATTCAGAGCACTAAACGAGAAAAACATGCAGCCAAGAATACTATATCCAGCTAGGCTATCATTGAAAATAGAAGGAGAGATTAAAAGCTTCCAGGACAAACAAAAACTGAAAGAATTTGCAAACACAAAACCAGCTCTACAGGAAATATTGAAAGGGGTCCTCTAAGCAAAGAGAGACCCTAAAAGTAGTAGATCAGAAAGGAGCAGAAACAATATACAATAACAGTCACCTTACAGGCAATACAATGGCACTAAATTCATATCTCTCAATAGTTACCCTGAATGTTAATGCTCTAAATGCCCCAATCAAAAGACACAGGGTATCAGAATGGATTAAAAAAAACAAAACCCATCTATATGTTGCCTACAAGAAATTCATTTTAAACCCGAAGACACCTCCAGATTTAAAGTGAGGGGGTGGAAAAGAATTTACCATGCTAATGGACATCAGAAGAAAGCAGGAGTGGCAATCCTTATATCAGATCAATTAGGTTTTAAGCCAAAGACTATAATAAGAGATGAGGAAGGACACTATATCATACTCAAAGGATCTGTCCAACAAGAAGATCTAACAACTTAAATATCTATGCCCCTAACGTGGGAGCAGCCAACTATATAAACCAATTAATAACAAAATCAAAGAAACACATCAACAATAATACAATAATAGTAGGGGACTTTAACACTCCCCTCACTGAAATGGACAGATCATCCAACAAAAGATCAACAAGGAAATCAAGCCTTAAATGACACCACTGGACCAGATGGACATGACAGATATATTCAGAACATTTCATCCCACAGCAACAGAATACACATTCTTCTCTAGTGCACATGGAACATTCTCCAGAATAGATCACATGCTCGGTCCTAAACCAGGTCTCAACCAGTATCAAAAGATTGGATCATTCCCTGCATATTTTCAGACCACAATGCTCTGAAGCTAGAACTCAATCACAAGAGGAAATTTGGAAAGAACCCAAATACATGGAGACCTAAACAGCATCCTTCTAAAGAATGAATGGGTCAACCAGGAAATTAAAGAAGAATTGAAAAAATTCATGGAAAACAAATGATAATGAAAACACAACGGTTCAAAATCTGTGGGACGCAACAAAGGCAGTCCTGAGAGGAAAATATATAGCGGTACAAGCCTTTCTCAAGAAACAAGAAAGGTCTCAGGTACACAACCTAACCCTACACCTAAAGGAGCTGGAGAAAGAACAAGAAAGAAACCCTACCTAGTTGGAGAAGAAGAAATCATAAAGATTCAGAGAACAAATCAATGAAATAGAAACCAAAAAACAATAGAACAAATCAACGAAACTAGAAGCTGGTTCTTTGCAAGAATTAATAAGCTTGATAAACCCCTGGCCAGACTTATCAAAAAGAAAAGAGAAAGGACCAAATAAATAAAATCATGAATGAAAGAGGAGAGATCACAATGAACACCAAAGAAATACAGACAATTATAAGAACATACTATGAGCAACTCTACGCCAACAAATTTGACAATCTGGAAGAATGGATGCATTCCTAGAGACATATAAACTACCACAACTGAACCAGGAAGAAATGGAAAGCCTGAACAGACCCATAACCAGGAAGGAGATTAAAACAGTCATCAAAAATCTCCAAACAAACAAAAGCCCCAGGGCCAGATGGCTTCCCGGGGGAATTCTACCAAACATTATAGAAGAACTAATTCCTATTCTCCTGAAACTGTTCCAAAAATAGAAATGGAAGGAAAACTTCCAGACTCATTTTATGAGGCCAGCATCACCTTGATCCCAAAACCAGACAAGGATTCCATCAAAAAAGAGAACTACAGACCAATATCCTTGATGAACACAGATGCAAAAATTCTCGCCAAAATACTAGCCAATAGGATTCGACAGTACATTAAAAGGATTATTCACCACGACCAAGTGGGATTTATTCCAGGGCTGCAAGGTTGGTTCAACATCTGCAAATCCAATGTGATACAAACACATTAATAAAAGAAAGAACAAGAACCATATGATACTCTCCATAGATGCTGAAAAAGCATTTGACAAAGTATAGCATCCCTTCCTGATCAAAACTCTTCAAGTGTAGGGATAGAGGGCACATACCTCAATATTATCAAAGCCATCTATGAAAAACCCACTGCAAATATCATTCTCAATGGAGAAAACTGAAAACTTTTCCGCTAAGATCAGGAACACGGCAGGGATGTCCGTTATCACCACTGCTATCAACATAGTACTAGAAGTCCTAGCCTCAGCAATCAGACAACAAAAAGAAATTAAAGGCATCCAAATCGGCTAAGAAGTCGTCAAACTATCCACTCTTCACAGATGATATGATACTATATTGTGGAAAACCCAAAAGACTCCACTCCAAAACTGCTAGAACTTGTACAGGAATTCAGTAAAGTGTCAGGATATAAAATCAATGCACAGAAATCAGTTGCATTTCTCTACACCAACAAAAGACAGAAGAAAGAGAAATTAATGAGTCCATCCCATTTACAATTGCCACCCAAAACTATAAGATACCTAGGAATAAACCTAACCAAAGAGACTAAGAATCTATACACAGAAAACTATAAGTACTCATGAAAGAAATTGAGGAAGACACAAGAAATGGAAAATGTTCCATTCTCCTGGATTGGAAGAATAAATATTGTGAAAATGTCTATGCTACCCTAAAGCAATCTATACCATTTAATGCAATTCCTATCAAAGTACCATCCATTTTTTTCAAAGAAATGGAACAAATAATCCTAAAATTTATATGGAACCAGGAAAGACCTCAAATAGCCAAAGGAATATTGAAAAAGAAAGCCAAAGTTGGTGGCATCACAATTCCGGACTTCAAGCTCTATTACAAAGCTGTCATCATCAAGACAGCATGGTACTGGCACAAAAACAGACACATAGATCAATGGAACAGAATAGAGAGCCCAGAAATAGGCCCTCAACTCTATGGTCAAGTAATCTTCGACAAAGCAGGAAAGAATGTCCAATGGAAAAAAGACAGCCTCTTCAATAAATAGTTTTGGGAAAATTGGACAGCCACATGCAGAAAAATGAAATTGGATCATTTCCTTACACCACACACGAAAATAAACTCAAAATGGATGAAGGACCTCAAGTGAGAAAGGAATCCATCAAAATCCTTGAGGAGAAACACAGGCAGCAACTTCTTCGACCTCAGCCGCAGCAACATCTTCCTAGGAACATCGCCAAAGGCAAGGGAAGCAAGGGCAAAAATGAACTTTTGGGATTTATCAAGATCAAAACTTTTGCACAGCAAAGGAAACAGTTAACACAACCAAAAGACAACTGACAGAATGGGAGAAGATATTTTGCAAATGACATATCAGATAAAGGGCTAGTGTCCAAAACCTATAAAGAACTTAGCAAACTCAACACCCAAAGAACAAATAATCCAATCAAGAAATGGGCAGAGGACATGAACAGACATTTCTGCAAGAAGACATCCAGATGGCCAACAGACACATGAAAAGTGCTCCATATCACTCGGCATCAGGGAAATACAAATCAAAACCACCATGAGATATCACCTCACACCAGTCAGAATGGCTAAAATTAACAAGTCAGGAAATGACAGATGCTGGCGAGGATGCGGAGAAAGGGGAACCCTCCTACACTGTTGGTGGGAATGCAAGCTGGTGCAACCACTCTGGAAAACAGCATGGAGGTTCCTCAAAATGTTGAAAATAGAGCTACCCTATGACCCAGCAATTGCACTGCTGGGTATTTACCCTAAAGATACAAACGTAGTGATCCGAAGGGGCACGTGCACCCGAATGTTTATAGCAGCAATGTCTACAATAGCCAAACTATGGAAAGAACCTAGATGTCCATCAACAGACAAATGGATAAAGAAGATGTGGTATATATACACAATGGAATACTATGCAACCATCAAAAGAAATGAAATCTTGCCATTTGCGATGACGTGGATGGAACTAGAGGGTATCATGCTTAGCGAAATAAGTCAATCGGAGAAAGACAACTATCATATGATCTCCCTGATATGAGGGAGAGGAGATGCAACATGGGGGGTTAAGGGGGTAGGAGAAGAGTAAATGAAACAAGATAGGATTGGGAGGGAGACAAACCATAAGTGACTCTTAATCTCACAAAACAAACTGAGGGTTGGTGGGGGGAGGGGGATTGGGAGAGGGGGGTGGGGTTTGGACATTGGGGAGGGTATGTGCTATGGTGAGTGCTGTGAAGTGTGTAAACCTGGCAATTCACAGACCTGTACCCCTGGGGATAAAAATATATGTTTATAAAAAATAAAATTTAAAAAAAAAAGACACAGGATGACAGAATGGATAAAAAAACAAGACCCATCTATATGCTGCCTACAAGAGACTCACCCCAGACCTAAAGACATCTGCAGATCGAAAGTGAGGGGATGGAGAAACATCTGTCATGCAAATGGATGTCAAGAGAAACCCAGAGTAGCAACACTTATACCAGACAAAACAGACTATAACCAGAGAAATGGACATGATGTAATAATAAAGGAGATAATCCAACAAGAAGACACAACAATTATAAACATTTATGCATACACCATGGGAACATCCAAATACATAAGACAATTAATAGCAAACATAAAGGAACTAATCTATAGTCATTCAGTAATAGTAAAGGACTTTAACCCCCCACTTACATCCATGGGCAGATCATCCAAACAGAAAATCAACAAGGAAACAATGGCCTTGAATGACACATTGGACCAGATGACTTAACAGATCTATTCAGAACATTCTATCCTCAACAGGGGAATCCACATTATTTTCAAGTGCACATGGAACATTCTCCAGAATAGATCACATATTGGGCCATAAAACAAGTTTCACCAAATTCAAAAAGATCAAACTCATATCATACATCTTTTCTGACTGCAATGCTATGAAACTAGAAATCAACCACAAGGAAAAAATCTAGAAAGACTGTACATACATGGCAGTTAAATAACATGCTACTTAATAATGAATAGGTCAACTAAGAAATCAAAGAAGAAATTAAAAAGTACATGGAAAGAACAAAAATGAAAACATAATAGTCCAAAACCTTTGGGATAGAGCAAAAACAGTTCTAAGAGGGAAGTTTATAGCAATACAGACCTACCTCAAAAAAACAGGGAAATCTCAAACTTAACTTACACTTAAAAGAGCTAGAAAAGAATGACAAACAAAACCTAAAACTAGCAGAAGGAAGGAAATGATAAGGACTAGAGCAGAAATAAATGACATGGAAACTAAAAACAATAGAACAGGTCAATGAAACCAGGAGCTGATTCTTGGAAAAGATCAATAAAATTGATACACTACTAGCCAGACTCATCAAAAAGAGGAAAAAGGACTCAAATTCACAAATGAGAGAATAAATAACACCACAGAAATACAATTTTCAGAGAATATTATGAAAAACTAGATGCCAACAAATTAGACAACCAAGAAGAAATGGATAAACTCCTAGAACCATGTAACCTTCCAAAACTGTACCAGGATGAATAGAGAATTTGAAGAGATTATCACCAAGGAGATTGAATAAGTAATCAATAACTCCCAGTGAATACCAGTCCAGGACCACAAAGCTTCATAGGTGAATTCTACCAAACATTCAAAGAAGAGTTAATACCTCGTCTTCTCAAACTATTCTGAAATATAGAAGGAAAAATTCCAAATCCATTCTAAAACTGCATCACGCTGATACCAAAACCAAATAAAAACACCACAAAAAGAGAGAAGAGAGTGAGAGCGAGAGAGAGAAGACAAACTACAGGCCAATATCTCCAATGAATGTAGATGCAAATTCTTCAATAAATACTAGCAAAATGAACCCAGCAATGCATTTAAAGAAATCATTCACTAAGATTGAGTGGAATTTATTCCTGGGATGCAAGGGTGTTTCAATATTTGCAAAGCAATCAATGTGATACATCACACCAGTAAGACAAAGGATAAAACCGTATGATCACATTAATAAATGCAGAAAAATCATTTGACAAAGTACAACATCCATTCATGACAAAATGCCCTCAACAAAGCAGGTTTACAGGGAATATACTTCAATATAATAAAGTCCATGTAGGAAAAACCCACAGCTAACATACTCAATGGGGAAAAACAGAGCTTTCTCCAAAGGTCAGGAACAAGACAAGGATGTCCACTCTCACCACTTTTGTTCAACCTAGTACTGGGAGTTCTAGATACAAAAATCACACAAGAAAAAGAACTTGAAAGCATCTAAATTGGTAAGGAAGAAGTAAAACTGTCACTCTTTGCATAGGATAGGATGCAAATATAGAAAAGCTCTAAAGACTACACCAAAAACTTACTAGAACTGATAAATGAATTCAGTGAAGTCACAGGATACAAAATCAATGTGCAAAAATCTGTTGCAGATCTATATGCTACAAATGAAGCAACAGAAAGAGAAATTAAGAACATAATGCCATTTATAATTACACCAAAGATAACAAAATAACTGGGAATCTATTTAACCAAGGAGGTGAAAGACCTATAATCTGAAAACTATAAACACTGATGAAGGAGATTGAAGAGGACACAAATGGAAAGACATTCCATGCTCATGCTTCATGGAACAAATATTGTTAAAATATTTGCTCTATTTTATGTACAAATATTCTTAAAATGTCTATACTACCCCAAGTAATCTACACAAAATACCAACAGCATTTTTCATAGAACTAGAACTCACAATCCTAAAATTTATACGGAACCACAAGAGACTCCAAATGGACAAAGCAATTTTGAAAAGCATTAGCAAAGCTGGAAGTATCACAATTCCATACTTTGAGTTATATTACAAAGCTGTAATAATCAAAAGAGTAGGATACTGGCATCCAAAAAGACCCATTAGGTCAATGGATCAGAGGAGAAAACCCAGAAATAAACCCACAATTATATGGTCAATTAATCTTCAACAAAGGAGAAAGAATGGCCAATGGGGGGGAAAAAGGACATTTTTTTAAAAAAATAAATGGTGCTGGGAAAACTGGACAGCCACCTGCAAAAGAATGAACCTGGACCACTTTATTATGCCATACACAAAAATAAACTCAAAATTAATTAAAGTTCTAAATATGAGAACTGAGACCATAAAAACCCTAAAATAGAGCTCAGGCAGTAATGTCTCTGACACTGGCCTAGCAACATTTTCCCAGCTATGGCTCCTGAAGCAAGGAAAACAAAAGCAAAAATAAACTTTTGAGACTACATCAAAATAAAAAGCTTCTGCACAGCAAAGGATACAACCAACAAAACTAAAAGACAACCTACTGAATGGAGAAGATATTTGCAAATGACATATCTGATAAAGTATTAGTATCCAAATATAGAAAGTACTTACATAACTCAACACCCCCCAAAAAAATGTTGTAAACCTGAAACTAACAAATGCTGTATGTTAACTACCATAATTTAAAAAACACCAAAAATTCAGGATTGACATATAGGATACGAAACTTCAATCTGTATCAAGGAGGGTCACAATGGGGTTTAAACATACATGCAACCACACTGCCAACATTTCTCTCAAATTTAATGCACAAGAGAAACGATCCAATAGTTTTGGAATTTAACTTTGTTTTTTCACATTAACCTTTCCTTGGAATGTTTGATAATTAAAAAGTCACTACCTCACTTCAAGATAAAATACCACACTCATGATACTGTTGAGAGAGTCCCCACATAGATTCATGGAATAGGGTTAGAAAGTTCAAAAATCGACTCAAATAGAATAGGAGACATTTTTTAAATCGACACATTTGCCTTGATTGCACAATGACATGACATAATATTTGGGCCACTGAATTAAATATTAAAATTTTAAAAAGAAAACAGTATCTTTGAATGACACATTACAATAAGATGAATTAACAAATATGTGCAGAATAGTCATCAAAACACCAAACAGAGGGGCGCCTGGGTGGCTCAGTGGGTTAAGCCTCTGCTTTCAGCTCAGGTCATGATCTCAGGGTCCTGGGATTGAGCCCCGAATGGGGCTTTCTGCTCAGCAGGGAGCCTGCTTCCCCCTCTCTCTCTGCCTACTTGTGATCTCTGTCAAATAAAATCTTTAAAAAAAAGAAAAACACTAAACAGAATACACATTCTTTTCAAGTACCTATGGAATATTTTCCAAGACAGATCACATGTGAGGCCATAAAACAAGCATCAATAAATGTAAGAAAGGGTAGGAGGAGCAGGAGACCTAAATTTCATCAGGTCCCAGGAGTTCAGCATGATAGTTATCACACCATTCTGAACATCTACAAACTCAACAGGAGATCAAAGAGAAGAGCAGCAATTCTAGGAACACAAAAGCGACCACTTTCTGGAAGGCAGGACGTGCGGAGAAATGAATCCGTAGCAACGGTAAGAGAGACCGTGGGGGGAGGCGCCGGCTCCCGGCTAGCAGTGGAGCAGCGGTGCACAAAATCAGAACTTTTAGAAGTCTGCTCCACTGATGGACATCACTGCAGAGGCTAAATGAAGGGTGGAACACTCG
Source organism: Lutra lutra (assembly GCF_902655055.1). Lineage (NCBI taxonomy): Eukaryota > Metazoa > Chordata > Mammalia > Carnivora > Mustelidae > Lutra > Lutra lutra. The sequence goes on from NC_062287.1 coordinate 7,275,825, forward strand.
TGGGGACAGTGTGGTCTCAGGTCCCATGGGGTCACAGAAAGACCAGGGGTGTCTGAGTGTGGCAGAGCTGCCAAGGATCAGAGCTGGGAAGCCGCTGCAGAGTTGGAGCTGAGGGGGACTGTCATCTCGGGGTTACCTTAAACCATGATCTGAGGCACAGTCGGGCCACTGATCTTCAAGCAGGGACCCCACAAGTGGCAGATCTGGGGAGCTACTCCTCCTTCCTCCTCCGGGAGAACGGGCACAAGAGCGAGCAGCAGGAATCTGCTGGGTTTGGAGACTCCAAACGGGGCCATGTGTCAGAGACAGAAATGCTCGGTCACAGGCCAGGGGAGCACAAGTGCTGCTGGAGACCAGGGAGACGGGAGGGACTGATGGCTTTCTCTGAGGGCACACTGAGGAGTGTGGCCTGAGCTCTCAGCGCCTCCAGGCTGGAGACTGGGCAGCCACCATCTTCATTCCTGTCCTCCAAAGCGGTATGGAAAGTGATCAGGGAACAAAAGCTTCCGAGACCAAAACTGTGCAGATTACTCAGCCCGGCCCCTGGCAAGGGCGGTGCAATTCCACCTCAGGCAAAGACATTTAAGAATCACTGCAACAGGCCCTTGACCCAGAAGATCAACAAGAACATCCAGCCAAGACCAAGTTCACCAGTCAATGAGAATGGCAAAACTTCAGAGATCAGAGAATACTGCACTTAGAATTCATGGCATTTTCCCATGATTCTTTAGTCTTTCCAAGTTAAATTTTTTCAATTTTTTTATTCTATTCTTTTTAATTTTTCCCGTTTCCTATTTTAACCTCTTTAACTATTTTATCAATACCTTTTTTAAAATCTTTTAAATTTTCATTGATAGTCACATATTATTTCTTCATTGTATTTAACCTTATTTTTTGTATACAGAAAAATTTTTCTTTAAAATTTTGGGATACAGTTTCTTCTAACAGAACAAAATATACCCTAAATCTAGCATATGGCTTTGTTCTAGTCTCCAGCCTGATCACATTTTTTTTTCAACCAACTTATCAATTCCTTTTCATAAAATCTTTTTTAATTTTCATCTTTACAGTCATATTCCATCCCTTCATCATGTTCACCCATATTTTTGTATATATGTAAGTTTTTCTTTCTTTAAAGGCATTTTCTTCTAACAGACTAAACTACACCCAAAATCAAGTGTGTGGCTCTGCTCTATTCATCAGTCTAATCATAATACATATGTACATTTTATATATATGTATGTGTGTATATACATATACATATATGCACACATACATATATTTTTTTCTCCTTTTCCCCCCAGTTTCAGGTCTCTTCTGATTTGGTTAGTGCATATTTTTCTGGGGTTGTTGCTACCCTTTTGGTATTTTGTTCCCTCATTCATCTATTCTTCTCTGGATAAAATGACAAGATGGAAAAACTCACCTCAGAAAAAAGAACAACACACAGTACCAATGGCTAGGGATGTAATCAGTATGGACCAATGGCTAGGGATGTAATCAATATGGAATGGACATTAGTCAGATGTCAAAACTAGAGCTCAGAATAATGATTATAAAGATGCTAGCTTGGCTTAAAAAAAGCATAAAAGATACTAGAGAATCCCTTTCTGGAGAAATAAAAGAATTAAAATCTAACCAAGTTGAAATAAAAAAATGCTACTAATGAGGTGCAATAAAAAAAATGGAGGCTCTTACTGCTAGGATGAATGGGGCAGAAGAAAGCATCAATGATATAGAACACCAAATGATGGAGAATAAAGAAGGTGAGAAAAAGAGACACAACTAGTGGACCACGAGGAGAGAATCTGAGAGATAAGTGATACCATAAGACGAAACAAGATTAGAATAATCGGGATCCCAGAAGAAGGAACAAAAAAAAAAAAAAAAAAAGAGAGAGGGGCAGAAGGTATATTGGAGCAAATTATGGTAGAGAAATTTCCTAATTTGGAGAAGGGAACAAGCAACAAAATACAGGAGACACAGAGAACCCCCTCAAAAATCAATAATAATAGGTCAACAACCTGTCATCTACTAGTAAAGCTTACAAGTCTCAGTGATAAGAGAAAATCCTGAAAGCAGCCTGGGACAAGAGGTCTGTAACATAAAACAGTAGAGATATATGTTGGCAGCAGACCAATCCACAGAGACCTGGCAGGCCAGAAAGGACTGACTGGCATGATATATTCAGTGCACTAGATGAGAAAAATATGCAACCAAGAATACTATATCCAGCTAAGCTGTCATTGAAAATAGAAGGAGAGCTAAAAAGCTTCCAGGACAAACAAAAACTAAAAGAATTTGTAAACACCAAACCAGCCGTACAGGAAATATTGAAAGGGGTCCTCTAAGCAAATAGAGAGCTTAAGAAGTAACAGACCAGAAAAGAGCAGAGACAATATACAGTAACAGTCACCTTACAGGTGATACAATGGTACTAAATTCATATCTTTCAATAGTTACCCTAAATGTAAATGGGCTAAATGCCCCAATCAAAAGACACCAAAAGGTATCAGAATGGATAAAAAAAACAAGACCCATCAATATGCTGTCTGCAAGAAACTCATTTTAAGATTCTTTTTTTAAAATTTATTTGACAGAGATCACAATCAGGCAGAGAGGCAGGCAGAGAGAGAGAGAGGAGGAAGCAGGCTCCCCAAGGAGCAGAGAGCCCGATGTAGGGCTCGATCCCAGGACCCTGGGATCATGACCTGAGCTGAAGGCAGAGGCTTTAACCCACTGAGCCACCCAGGCACCCCAAGAAACTCATTTTAGATCCAAAGACACCTCCAGATTTAAAGTGAGGAGGTGGAAAACCAGTTACCATGCTAATGAACATCAAAACAAAGCTGGGGTGGCAATCTTTACATCAGAAAAATTAAGATTTTAAGCCAAAGACTATAATAAGAGATGAGGAAGGACACTATATCATACCTAAAGGACCTATCCAACAAGAACAATTTTAAATATCTATGCCCCTAACATGGGAGCAGCCAACTATATAAACCAATTAATAACATAATCAAAGAAACACATCGACAATAACAGAATAATAGTAGGGGACTTTAACATCCCCTCACTGAAATGAACAGATCATCCAAGGAAAAGATCAACAAGGAAATAAAGGCCTTAAATGACACACTGGACCAAATGGACATCACAGATATATTCAGAACATCCCATCCCAAACAACAGAATACACATTCTTCTCTAGTGCACATGGAACATCCTCCAGAATAGATCAAATTCTGGTTCACAGATCAGGTCTCAACCAGTACCAAAAGATTGGGGTCATTCCCTGCATATTTTCAGACCACAGTGCTCTGAAACTAGAACTCAATCACAAAATACATTATATGTTAATAAAAAAAATTAGCCAAAAAAAGAAAAATGGCAAGAAATAATATTACAACTAAATGAACTAGAAGAACAAATGAATCACATTAGTAGAAAAACTAAAATAATCAAAATCAGAGTTGAAATAATGAAAGAAGAAACTAAAGGAAAAGAAATCAATGAAACCAAAGCTGGATATTTGAAATTTAAGTAAATTGATAAACTTTAAGCTAGATTCATGAAGAAAAAAAAAAGGAAAAAAATCAGAAGTGAAAGCACAAAAAGTAATACTTGACACCATAGAAATTAGAAACCATTAGAGGAGACAACTTTGATATATATATACATATGTATATGTATATGTATATATACCAAAATATCTAGTAACAAAAAGGAAACAAAGGATTACAACAATATCTCCCCAAAAATAGATGGAAAATCTGAATAGAAAAATTAAGAATGAAATTGAAGAGGTAATTAAAAAAAAAAACCCTCAACAAATCCAAGTCCAGGGATACGTGGGTTAAAACACGAATGCAATGAGAAATTCAAGAAGCATTATTTTCTATTCTCAAGCTATTCAAAAAAAAAAAAAAAATATTCCAAACACATCCTTAAAAAGAAAAATTACCCAAGGCCAAAACCAGTTATTATAATAAAAGGCACTACAGGCAAATAAACCAGATAAACACACATAAAGTACCTCCATAAAATAGTAATGAACGACACTCAGAAATATATTAAAATAATCACTTAACATGAACAATTCTTTATTCCAAGAAATACAAGGATGATATTAAAAAATAAATAATATACCACATTAACAAAATGAAAGATAACAGTAAGGCAAATATCTCCATAGATACAAAAGTAGCAATGTCAACACTCCACATGAGTTGATCACAAAAACAAAAAAAGTGGTTTTCAAGGGAACATACCTCAGCATAATAAAAGCCATGTGTGACAAAGACACTGGCATCATGACCAGTGGTGAAAAATTGAGAACAGAAGGACAATGTTCACTTCCAGCACTTTGATGCAAGGTAGTATCACAAGTCCTAGCCACAGCAACCCCACAAGGAGAAGAAATAAAGGCATCCAGATTGCTGAGGAAGAAAACCATCACTTTTTGCAGATGACATGATACTATACCTAGAAAACCCTAAGGACTCCTCCGAAAGAACATTAGAAGATGTGAATTCAAGAAAGTGGCAGGGCGCAAGATTCATACAGAGAAATCTCTTGCATTTCTACATACTAATCACCAAGTAGCAGATAGACTAATGAAGGAAATGATTTCAGATCCAATGCATCAAAGAGAATACCTAGGCATCAACTCAGCCAAGAAGGTTAAAGACCTGTACTCTGAAATCTACGAAACACACACAAAGGAAACTGAAGAGAACACAAACGAATGGAAAGATATTCCATGCTCGTGGAATGGAAGAATTTTGTTCCAAGGTCCATCCTCCCAAAAGCAACCTACAGATTCCAAGTCATCTGTATCAAAACACCAATAGCATTCCTTAAAGGATAAGTAATCCTAAATTGTCCATGGAACCACAAGAGACTCCAAAGAGCCAAAGCAACCAGGAGGAAGAACAAAGAGGCTGGAGATGTCATAGTCCCAGATTCAAGGTTTACTGCAAAACTAACATAGTCAAAACAGTATTCTACTGGCACAAAAAGAGAAACATATGTCAATGGAACAGAACCAGAGCCCAGAATTAAACTCACACTCATGGTCAATTAACCTAAGACAAAGGAGGTGAGAACATACAACGGGGAAAAGACAGGCTCTACAGTAAATGGCATTGGAGAAACTGGCCAGCCACCTGCAAAAGAAGGAAGCACTCTTACACCATCCACAACAATAAACCCACCATGGATTAAAGACCTAAATGTCAGACCTGAGACCATAAAACTCCTACAAGACATAGGCAGTGATCTCTTAGACATCGGCCCAGCAACATTTTCCGAGACATGTCTCCTCAGGCAAAATAAAAATTAAACACTAAAGCAAAAATAAATGCTAGGGATACACCAAAATAAAAAGCTTTTGTACAGCGAAGGAAACCATCAACTCAATGAAAGCCAAGTACTGACTGGGGCATGTTTGCCAATGATATAACCCGTGAGGACTTAATATCCAAAATATCAATCAAGAACTGATACAATTCAATACCAACCAACCAACCAATAAATGATCTGATGGAAAACCAGGCAGAGGGCCCAAACAGACATTTTCTAAAGAAGACATGCAGATGGCCAACAGACACATGAAGAGACACTCAACATCACTCATCAGGGAAATGCAGTTGAGAAGTACAAGGAGATATCACCTTCCGCCCTGTCAGAATGGCTGATATCAAAAGCGTGAAATTAACAAGTGTTGGCCAGAATGTGGAGAAAAGGGAATCATTGTGTACAGTGGGTGGGAAAGTCAATTCTTATAGACGCCATGGAAGACCGTATGGAGGTCCCTCCAAAAATCCCATAGAAGGAGAAGAATCATCCCATAAAAGGAGATATCCCATACCATCCGGTATTTTGCTACTGTGTACTTATCAAACATAACAAAAATACTAATTCAAAACCATGTACCTCCAAACATGTTTATTGCATCAGTATTTACATTAGCCAATTAGGGAAGAAACCTGTGACCATCGATAAATGGTTAAAAAGCATTGGTATATGTATCGTGGAACATTACTCAGCCATAAAGAAGGTTAAATTCTTGCTTTTCTTGGCAACATGCACACACCTCCAGGGAACTAGGCTGAAGTGGAATTTGTCATCCAGAAATAGATAAATGCCAGAGGATATCACGGATATGTGCAATCTGAGTAACAAACCAACACAGACGGACTTCCAAACACCGAGAACAAACCAGGACTGCCAGGCTGGGGGTGTGATGGTGGGATCAGCAAACTAGGTGAAGGGGGTTAAGAGGTATTTACTTCCAGTTCTAGAATAAGTCCCAGTGATATAAAGTATTGCCTAGGAATACAGTCAATGATATCATAACCATGTTTTAGAGGGACAGAAGGCAACTAAACTTCTGCTGCTGACCACTGCATAGTGTCTTGAATTGTGGAGTCTACTGGGCCCCCGAAATGAATAGAGCATTGTAGGTCAGCCCTACCTCAATAACAGGTGTTCTAAAAATCACATTGCCAGTATTTGCTGGGACATGCCCCATTCTCTGGAGCAATTACCACCCTCTGACTTAACATGTGGTTGATTTACTGCTCATCTCCCCAGGTTAGAACATAGACTCCATTAAGGCAAGGATGGGATCTACTTGAATCTCAGTACATAGACGATGAACCAATGGACAAATTTCCTCTGTGGCCGCATTCCAGGCGTCACCTTCAAATGTGTCTAGGTCTGGCTGAGGGAGCACAGCTTAGGCGGGGGCCGGGATCCAGGCTCCACACACATGCACACACTCTAGGTCTCAGGGCAGTGGGTCCTAACTCTAAGGCCATGAGCCGCTTGGGTACCCAGTTCTTCCCCAGGACCCCTCCTCGGGGGGCAGGAAGCAGAAAGAGCAGAGGAGATTGGTGGGAGAGCATCGGGGCCTGGTTAGGAAAGGGGTCATGGCCCCGTACCCTAGTGTCAGATGTAGGAATTAGAAGGGTATCCCCAGAGAGGACAAGGGGCACAATCAGGACCTGGAATGTGCCATCTGGAGTGGAGCAACCTCTCCCAACAGAGTGCAGACAAGCCGGCATCGGGGCCTGCTTACCACATAGCCAAGGTTGTCCAGAGGACACCCCGCCCCCACAGCAGCCGCCTAGAGAAACAGGCAGATTCTACTCCCAGACGTGGTTAGTCACCTCACACTCAGGCTCAGGACACTGGGACCCCAGAGTCAACGTTCCATGATCCGAGTATAAGTCATGTGTCTCGGGACCATCCCCACACTCCAGGCGCCTCCTTGTCCCTCCCAGAGCTCGCCCTCACCCTGCTGGCTGACTTCAGGACTAGGCCAGAGCCCGAGAGAAAGCAGACGATGGGAGGGGACACAGCAGCGAGGCCGGCTGTGGGGGTAGCTTCCCTGGAGGACAGGGGGCAATTCCCAGTTCTACCGTGAGGGCGTGCTGCCTCCTCCCCGGCCCCAAGCACAGCAGTGGGATGAATAAACCAGAGACAAGTGTTCCCTCAGGTGAAGGTCATTCTCATTGCGGGGGGGGGGGGGGGGGGGGGGGCGGTGTTTGTCAGAGTGGATACCAGAGCTCTTTGGCTCTGCCTGTAGGGTACCTTCTGGAACAAGCCACTTGGGGCGAGGAGAGCAGGCCGCTCCAGAACTGTGTACAACGAACATTGCTGAGTTCATTTCAGCCAAAAGGAACCAAAATGAGGTTTTGAGCAGCTACTGACTTGATCTGGAGAGAACGATTTTAAGTCCAGAGAGGTTAAACGAATTGCCCCAAGCCACAGAGGAGAAAATGGTGGAGTTGGACTTTAAGGAAGGCTCATTTCAGAGCCCTGGGGACATCCAATGTGAGGCCAGAGATGAGAGGGACTGGGTGGTTGCCTTCTCCTTGGTCTAACCACAACTCCAGGAATGTCACAGTGAGGGGCAGGGGTGAGAGGTCTGGGTGCACACGCCTCCTCCCAGAGGCACCCGAGGTCTGGGGGCAGGGAGAAGCGTGCTGGACGAGCAGCCCTTCCCTTAGGCTGTGGAGGGGGTGCCATACCCAGCTCAGCCCCCTTCCTCCTCTGCCACCAGACCATAACCTGCTCATGTCTGCATGTCCTTGCCTTCCTGTCACTGGGCCCCCTTGAGGGCACAGGCGGCTGCCCTTAGTCCTGTGTGGCCATCCCCCTGCACAGGCGTCACCCTGGGGGGGAGGAGGACATGGCTCCTGTGTACCAGGAACACCCCCACCCCGTGTGGGTGGAGGGTGCCCAGTCGTGCCACTGTGGACACTGGGCCTGGGAGCTCCTTCATCCTGCCCACCAGTGCCCAACCATGGGAAATACGTCCAGACACGGCCAACATCCTGGGGCGGGGCGGGTGGGGGGGGGGTCCAACTGCTGACAGGGGCGACAGGAGGCTGGCTTTGCTGGAAGGGCCATATGGGTGGGGAAGGAAGGAAAAGGGCAGGTGCAGCCTGAGCAGAGGCCCAGAGGCCCGACGGGGGGTGTGAGGGGGTGGGTGGTGTGATGGGGGGACGGCTGTGCGCGAGTCAACAGGGCAGATGGGGAAAAGTGATTTTTAAGAATTCCTGAGTTTTTAAGTAGGAGAAACCAGACACTAAAGAATTCACATGCTGAATGTCTGCATTTCTGTAAAGTACCAAGGGGTAAAACTTCTCTCCCGGTTAGAATTGTGCAGCGGCACTCACCTGAAGAAGGGGGTCTGGTGCCTGGGAAAAGCCAGCGACACTCTGGGGCTCACATACCCCGCCCCCCCGGTTTTACGCTCATTGCACGGGTACATTCAGGTGTTTGAAGATTCTTCAGCCTGGGCGCTAATATGCCAACGTTGGTATCTCCTGGTCAAGGAAAGTTTTCAAACTGCAGCCGCTCCCGCATGACTGCGAAGCCGGGGTTCAAGGCCGCCCGTGCCCAGGCCTCTCCGAGCGAGTTTTGAAACCGGCCTCCCCGGCCTGCTGTCCTGCCGCCGCGGGCTCCTCCCACGTTCTACTGGGAACAGAGCGGGGGGAGCTTCATAACGTGTGAGCCTCCCCGAGGCCCCGGCGAGAGCGGACACCGATGTTCGCAGCTGCTCCCGCCGGCCCGGGAGGGTCTGCGGGCTCCGGCCGCCGCGGGGACGCGACTCCGCCGCCAGAACAGCCGGTCCTGAGACTCGCGGGCAGGAAAGGGGGCGCCTTCTCCACGCCGCGCGCGCCTCGCGTCTGGAAACGGGGCCCCGGCCCCGCAGGCGCCCCGGGAAGTTGATTCCGAGGAACGAAGCCCGGAGCCCCGAGCCTGCCGGGGCATCGGAAAGGGCGGGAGCGGAGCCGGCGTCTGCGCTTTTACACGGCCGGCAGGTGCGGGGCCGCAGGCGAGCGCGGGCGCGGGGATCTCAGCTGCCGCCCATCAGCCGCGCGAGCGCCCGGGCGGGGCGACCCGCCCCGGCCGCGCCAGAGCCGCACTCCGACACGCTTAGCGAGCTTCCTGCAGAGAGCACCCCCCAAAGTGGGGAGGGGAGGCGAGCCCCCGGGTACCCCGCTCCTCTCCAAGCCCACTCATCCCACCTGCCTGGAGAGGGAACAGGTGGGCCGAGACGCAGGAGTATCCCGCGCCCGAGGCCCACGGAGGGAGACGCCCCTCCCCCACGCCAACACGGTCCTTAACACACTGTGTTGTGACAGCCGGTGACTGGAAGGAACCAGCCTTTCTCCCTGGTGGTTGCTACGTCCCGTCAGCTTTGCGTGAGCAGGACCCAAGGGCCACACGGAGCCCTTCATGGTAGGGGTGGGCGGTTCGCGAAGAAGGTGGCGTTTGCTTCCTACCTGTCTGTCCCAAGGACAGGTGTCAACGGCCATCCTGCTGCCCTCCGCAAAACAGCCCGAGAAGAAAGCCAGCCAGTGGGACGCGCAAAGTGAGAGCCGAGGCCCTCGTCTCCTCACAGGTGGTCCGAGGGGCGGTGCTTGGACTGGCCTTTCCCCTTCCTAACGATCTCCTGCCTCTCAATGGCCCATTTTTGCCATCCCCACCACCGTGGCCTGGAGCACTGAAGGGATGCCCGCCCCGCCCCTTTCCATTGGCCCAAGGAGGAGAGACTGGAAGAACAGAAGGGCTCTCAGAAATTGCTCAGGGCAAACACTGCACTTTGCAGCAGACGAATGGGGTGCAGAAGGCTGGAGAGACGCAGCCAGACCCTGACACCCCATCAGAGGTCCTGCCGGCTGTGCCCAGGTGTGAGACCAGAGGCGGGCGCTCCCCCAGCCTCCAGGGCTCCGGGGACAAGCCTGTGCAGTGTGGGCTACACCGCAGGCTCTGGGACAGGGCTTATCTGTTAACACCCTATCACCCGAAGCAACTGATAATTTGTCGCGTATCTTTTTAAACACCCTTCTCCCCCCACCCCAAGGTCCTGGCCAGACTCCATGTGTAGGAAGGTCTGTGCGGCCTTCTCTCCCGGGAATTCACGGTGGGCAGCGCAGCCCACACTGTGCCTTCTCTATCCCTGGTCTCCAGGCCGCAGGTGCCGAGGGGTCTGTTACAAGGTGGAGACCAGCCATTCCCGGGCCGGACCGCGAGATTTCCTCGGGCGCTCAGGCCATGTGGCTTTAATCCAGAAAAAGTTGTTTTTCAAATGCTGACCTAGGACGGGCCCCTTCGGCCCCACCGCAGGCCAGGTGCTGAAGGGTTTCACCTTTTACCTGGATTTCCGTTCATCATTGAAGAAGAGACGGAGAAATAGCAATTTGATGAGAAACCACAACAATGTATGTGATTCTAAGTTCTAAAAATGCCTGAGAACCAAAGATTTCAAATGAACCATGAGACCTCTTGGGAACAAATTCTCCTCGTATGACAAACAGCACTACCCCTGCCAAATAAAGAGGTTATTTGCTCTCGTGTCTCCTTTAGGAGGACACGGTTTCTGAAACAATTTAGTACCCTTGAAAAACATCGGGAACAGATGCAAAGTTCAGTATCATAGGGCGTATTTTGTGTGTGTGTTTTGTGAAAAGCTTTAAGAGGTAACTGTGCACCCATAGGTGTCTGCCCTATCATTGTAGCCCCAGACTTTCTTGGAGGGACTGTTGACATAGCTCAGAAGGCAAACGGTCACCTGATCCTCTGAGCCTCAGGACTTGGACCTTTGAGGTACCCCAGAGCACCAGGACTGGTGCCCCTTAGTGACATAACACCGCTTCCCATCCCAGCTCTGCCACCAGGACCCTCAAGCCTCTTTCTCCAAACACCGGCTTACTCCACACCTAACGCTTGGTGAGATCAGCAAGGCCGAGAACCGGACCCGGGGCCTTCTGTGGGGATGCGGAGCCAAGTGGAAAGGAATGCCCCAGGCTGATGTTAGAACGTATTTATTGCTACATGTATATACAATTATACAAACAGCCCAGACAGGAAAGGGGGTGCTGCATGGAGTTTTCTGGATCCCACAGAGGAGCACAAGTACACAGAGCTGTATGCCACAAAGTTTGCTCTCAGTTCAAAGCCAAAAATAAGTCACATACGTTTTTTGAAAAAGTGGAAAATTCTTGGAAATTCTCTCCCTACATCCCTCCTCACAAGCTAGTCATGCAGAAAGAAAGTGGGTTCTCAGAAGCTAATGCCTTCAGGCATCTCTTGGTGCCTTGAAGACGGGGGGCAGGGGCTGCGGGCTTGGGGCCCCAGAGAGCAGGGCCATAAAGCCCCAAGTCCTGGCCCACCGTTCTAAGGTCTGTCCCTAGGAAAGGCAATCAGGAAGGGTTTGGACGGAGACAGAATAGCCAAGAAAGGGGAAACCAACAGTAAACTGAGACGTGAAGAGAACCACAGCCAGGTGGAAGGAAGGCTTGTCCGGCTGGTTCCCGCTGAGGCTGTGGATTCGGGACAGCAGGCCGGCCTCGGTGTGTCCTTATCCTACAGCTCGCTGTGTGTCAGACGCCAGGGACCTGTGTGAAGACAGACAGCCAACAGGAAGGTTAGGCAGGAAGGAAGACAAAACTTTAATAGGACCACACTAGGGCTAAAAAGGGCACGGCCCCAGACGTCCCCCCGCGTGTCGTGGGTAACCCTTGGCCATCGTGGAGTGTGCTGCGGGGACTGAGTGCTCAGGGGGTGCGGGGAAATACCGGCTGCACCAAAACACAGGGGGTTCTGCGGAGCCTCCACTCAGCCCCACTACTGTCCTGATCCCAGAGGGGATCTAACAGGGGATCTTGCGATGCTCAGATCCAGGACCATGAGGTGGCTCTGAGACCATGGTAGAAACCCACCCCCTGGGGCGCCTGGGTAGCTCAGTGGGTTAAAGCCTCTGCCTTCGGCTCAGGTCATGATCCCAGGGTCCTGGGATCGAGCCCCACATCAGGCTCTCTGCTCAGCAGGGAGCCTGCTTCCTCCTCTCTCTGTCTCTGCCTGCCTCTCTGCCTACTTGTCTGTCAAATAAGTAAATAAAATCTTTAAAAAAAAAAAAAAAACCCACCCCCTTTCATGTCACGGTTCCATAAACCGCTGCACCAGCTGAGTGGCCCACGGGGCAGGCACGCCCAAGCCACAAGCTCCCCTCATCTCTAGCAGATATGCCTTCCCTCCTCAGTCCTCTTCCCACTCAGGATCCAGCCAGGGAGGGAGGGTCTTCAGATCAGGTCTAACACAGCCTCTGAGGCTCAAATCACCTGGCACATCAGGGAAAGGACAAGGCCTGAAGGATGAGAGCAAGAAATCTGGGAGTCGGAACACATCAGATGACTAGAGGCCTTTGGGAATGGTGGGCAAAGTGATCCCTGAAACCTGAGGCTGTAGGGCCTCTATCCCTGAAGAACTCGGTTGGCTCTCACTTGTCCATGGCTATAGATGTGCCTCTAATTCCTCATCACCATAATCCCACAGGCTGACTTCTGCTGGAGAAACCCTAAGGACAGTGGGAGAAGGGCCAGAAACCACTCGGAAGTCCCTGTCCTTCCTCTTGGGTCAACAGCATTGTAATCAGCCAGAGAGGGGCCCCGGAGTTCTTCCAAGGCCGCCAGCTTGGTGGTGACATTTCTAGCTGAAGGATGTGGCACTTGCCAGCTCCTTTGATCCTTTAATAAATTCATCTCTGGATGAATCAAAAATCTCTGTCATTTGATCTTGACTTTTCTGGTGAGTCATGCAGAAACTTTCTTTTCCTACTTCTGATGACAAGAGCACACAGTTAAACTCACTCAAAGGATTCACTCTAAAAAGCAAAAACATTAACAGGTGACAGCCCATGAGGAAGCACTGCAAAACACCAGGTAAATTTTAACTGGGGGGTTTTCACCCATCAGCTAACAAAATGGAAAAGAGTGACATAAATTCCTGTGTTGGAAGAAATGTCTTAAAGTCAAGTAACTGGGAAGAGTGCAGTTTGTGGCTATGTGCAGAATGTTAAGAACAGGTTTGAAGTATGGATTTTAGCTCGGATCCGAGCAGTAGGACAAACAGGACTCTCCCATTTTATGACGTCTATACTGCTTTCACGATGACAGATGTGTCACATGCCCTTCACATGGCCTTTGACGCAGCGGCAATGTGTTGGTGATGTCATGGAATGTCAGAGATGCTTGCAGAACCTTAAACTCATTGCAAAGCAATCTAAAATTCAAGGCCAGGGGCGCCTGGGTGGTTCAGTTGTTGAGCCTCTGCCTTCGGCTCAGATCGTGATCCTGGGATCCTGGGACTGAGCCCCGCACCGGGCTCCCTGCTCAGTGAGGAGCCTGCCTCTCCCTCTCCCTCTGCTTGTGTTCCCTCTTCTCACTGTCTGTCAAATAGATCGATAAAATATTTAAAAAATAAAAATAAAATAAAATTCAAGGCCAAAGAAGCAAATCACTTCTAAAAATTCCCACCCAGAGCTGAACATATATGATTTTGTAAAGTCACATTTTAAAAAAAAATCTAAAAGATAATATCGTTATTACAGACATTTATTCACATCTTAAAGTATTACCTCAAACACATTCTCATCCAGCTAGAAGTAGGTTTATAGAACTTGGAGCAGATTAATCAGCAATTTGGGAGAACTCAAATATATCATTCAATATCTACAAGGTAAACATCATCACTGTGGTTTTACTTAGAAATGGGATGAGTCAGAACAGTCTGTGTCAAAGAAATTAAAAATTTCAAAATAGGGCACCTGGGTGGCTCAGTGGGTTAAAGCCTCTGCCTTCGGCTCGGGTCATGATCTCAGGGTCCTGGGATCGAGCCCCGCATGGAGCTCTCTGCTCCGCGGGGAGCCTGCTTCCCCCCGCCCCTCTCTCTACCTGCCTCTCTGTGTACTTGTGATCTCTGTCAAATAAATAAATAAAATCTTTAAAAAAATTTTTTTCAAAATAACCTGCTTTAAGGTAATCGTGTTGATCCATGATCGTTGGTCCGTGATGTTAAAGTATTTCCATACTGAGATCAATGCAGAACACCAACCTGGCTAATGATCCAATCCTAGATTTCCTCATATATATATGTGTGTGTGTGTGTGTGTGTGTATGTACACACACACACACACACACACATATATATATATATCTCCCTTCATTTTTAAATATATCTGAACTTTTTTAAGATAAGACAAAAAGTCTTCCAGCACCACGTGGTGTCATATGTGGGGACTTGCACTGTAATACTCCACGTCACCAAAGAGAACAGTCTGCAGTAGCACGTCCCATCAGTTCACATAGTTTACAGGTAAAATCCCATTCATCTGACATCAAAATTACCACACGGGAGGAAGATGTTCCCAATTGGCTGAAAGCCCAAGAGAGTTAAACAACTGAGAAAGCACTGGGAGGGGTGGAACTAGGACCTGTAATGGTAGGGGCTGCTATGGGGGGCTCCTTTGGGAATTCACTCCAGGAGATTAAAAGCTCTGGGCTGTGGATGCACAGGTTTGGGTTTTACGGGGTCCTGGCAGCATCCTGGCTGGGGAGAGGCATGGCAGGTGTCACAGAAAGGTGGGCTGGCCCCGGTGGCCAGTTGTACTTACCTAGCGAGGGAGGGAGCCTTCTTCCTAACCGTTACATTTGCTTTATACTGCTTTGGCAAGAACGCATCTGGAACAATGCATACAGTTTGGGTCCCCACCTTTCAAAAGAGACATCAAGGGGTTAGGAAGCACTCAGCAGAAGAACACAGAAGGAAGTCAGACGGCACAGAATGACAGGAGCGCCCTCATCACCCTGGATCCGGGAGGGCCAATGGGGCAGCCAACCAGCCAAAGCGATCTTCTCAAATTTTAACTTTTTTTTTTCCCCTAATCCAGTCTTGAATCTGCACCATGACAATGTGGAAATGAGAGTAACCTGACATCTCCCCTTCAGACGGATGCTAGAATTCTAACAGTTTTTGCAACCGCACGCAAACGAGTTGGTTTTGCACCAATACTGCTGGATCTCAAAGTCATACACACCAAAGTTTTGTTAAGTATTAGAATAACACTGAAGGCTCTCTCCTGATTCATCTAGGTACTCTTAAAATGTCCTTTGGGCACCAACTATTTATAGGCCCAAAACACTTGGTGGTACTTCCTTTGAAATCAATAGTTGCTGTCTTTTTTTTTTTTTAAGATTTATTTATTTGAGAGAAAGAGAGCAGATGGGAGGGGGAGAGGGAAAGTCCCAAGTGGACTCCATGCTAAGCACAGAGCCCGAGCTGGACTCCAATCTCTCGACCCTGAGATCATGACCTGAGCCGAAACCAAGAGTCCGTCGCTTAAGTAGTGAGCCCTCCGGGGGCCCTGTTCCTTTGATTAAGCAAATTCTCAACAGGCTACACCTGCCTGCTCAAAGCCTGGGCTGGGTTAAGACCAAGGAATAGTAAAAACCACCTCCGCCCCAGCCACAGGGCCCTCCAGTGGCTAAAGAGGTCAGTGTCAGCTCTACTGTCCCAGGTCTGTCTCACCTGCCATGCTCAGGGGTAGCCCTCAGAGACACCAAAAATGAGATCACAATGAACTCTACAATGAAACCACTGACCCAGCCAAGCTTATCCATGCGTGAGGTCCCTGACTGGGGAGAATGCCGAGGACAGTAGTTTCTAGGCTGTGGTTTAAGCAGCTGGAAATGCAGGTAGTGGCTGTCTCTGCCTTACTGATCAGTTATGTGCCCACAGGGCATCTGTGGGGGGCTGTTTCCCGGGGAGATCAACCGTAGTGCAGTTTCCGGGCAGTTTAACCCATGAAAAACTGAGGCTTTGCAGTAAAATACAGTAGAAACCCCAAATTTGTTAGGTGCCTGGGTGGCTTAATGGGTTAAAGCCTCTGCCTTTGGCTCAGGTCATGATCCCAGGGTTCTGGGATCGAGCCCCACATCGGGCTCTCTGCTCAGCAAGGAGTCTGCTTCCTCCTCTCTCTCTCTCTGCCTAGTTGTGATCTCTGTCTGTCAAATAAAATAAATAAAATCTTAAAAAAAAAAGAAACCCCAAATTTGTCAAAGCCGGCAGTAAAGGGACAGAGAAACAATGAAACTTACCAACAGTTTTAAAAATCTTAAAATTTTTCTGTAATACTTGATGTTAAACTGGGCAAAATCAATTAAATGATTAAGTAGTACTTGAAATTTGAGAATGTTTTTAAAGGGGACCTTGAGTATTTTCAAGGACTTCGAGGGTTAGCAGAGCTGGAACATCATTGGATCAGATTTCCTTAAAAAGTATGTGCTGCATTTTTTTCCCCTTAGTCACCAGCACAGTCACCAGTCACTTTTACCATGAGTAACCATAAGTGAGGTAGATTTACACTCATAAAAGAAGAAAACTAAGGAAGGAAAAAATGATTTGCATGAGTATATTGAAGTATGGAAGAACCAGTGAAAAGGATGATGGGGGAGCAAATGGGAGAAATATAAAGGACAAGGAAGAAAACAGAATTAAATGACGGGTGTCAATGTTAACAGAAGAAACTATATCCATGTATTTCCCTGAAAGATACAGGAAGATAATCAAAGCCAGAAATTTCAAAGAATGCCACCAGGTGGCACCATTAGCTTAAAAAGAACTTGGTAGAAACCGCAACCCTTGAAGGGGAAGGGAGGGGTTGTCGATACCTATGGAGGGGCAGCGATATTAAAAAAGACACTCTAGCAAAATAGGCATATGTATATAAAAGGAAGTTTCATTAACCCAATAAAAAGCATGAGCTAAAACTCTAGAGCAAACCCGTAGCAGCAAATGTTAGAAATGTTAGCATTCCTCTTAAATCAGAAATGAGATGCCACTTATGTACAACATTGTACTGAAAATTTCAGTCAAGTCAGCTCAGTAAGATAAGACTAAGAAATCCACATTATAGGGATTGAGAAGACAGATTGAGAACTGACATTATTGGCAGGTGGCCATTTCTATAGAAAGCCCCCAAAACTTCACAAATTTTTAGAAACAATAAGAACTAAGCAAAGTTCCTGAATATAGGGACAGCAAACAAAAATCCATTTTATTTCTGTATACCACCCACAAATAGTTTTAAAATGTAACTTTTAGAAGATGGTAAAAATGAATGTGCTTAGTAATAAATCCAAAAGATATGTAGGATCTGAGGGCAAAAATGTACACTTTGCTGAAAGGCATTAAGGAAGATATCAATAAATGGAGAACTAGAGACAAGAAGAACTAGAACAAGTTCCTAAGAATATTTAATATCTTAATAACTTCTCCCTGAATTAATCTAATTAATATCAATTATTATTAATACATTTCTAGACAAAAGGTTTTCCCCCCATATAATTTAAATTTTTTTTAATTTAAAATTTATTTATTTTAGGGACAGAGAGAGTGCTCAGTAGGGAGCGGCAGAAGGAGAGGGAGGGAGAGTCTTAAGCAGACTCTGTGCTTAGCACTGAGCCTAAGGCAGGGCTCTAACTCACGACCTGGGATCAGGACCTGAGCAGAAACCAAGAGTTGGACACTTAACCAAACTCGCCACCCAGGTGCTCCCAATTTAAATGATTTCTAAAATTAATGTGGTACAAGGGGTGTCTGGCTGGCTTGGTAGAGCATGTGATTCTGGATCTCAGGGTTGTTAGTTCCAGCTCCATATGGTGTGTAGATACGACTTAAAATACAGTAAAATTTATGTAGTAGAACAAAGGCCCAAAACTAGTCAGGAGTTTATTATTAAAACAAGGTAGAGAAAAAAAGAAAGCTTTACAGGATAGTATGACTTGTTATAAAGCTAAGGCTAAAATTAAGAATGGTATTGACCCCTGGAACAGAACACAGACTGTATGTATGTATCCTTGATGTAGGGAAGAAGTGGTGATGCGTCAGTGGGAGAGGAATGGACTGTCCAAGCATTAAGACAACTGGTCATCTAGCTAGAAAAAAAAAAAATGAATCCATACTTCATACCATACAAAAAGTTATTTCTAGCTGGACTAAAGACCCAAGTGTAAAAATAACCAAACATTTAGAGGAAATTTAAAAACTCAAAACTTTTAGAAAAAAATGCAGAATACCTTCATGACCTCAAAGGAAGAATTTCTTAAACAAGATACACACACCAAAAAAAACCTGCCAGAAAATCGTAAGAAAAAAGATTTGTAACATAAGCTACACTAAAATTTAAAATTTTATTGAACAAAACATCATAAAAAAGTGAAAAGATGAGTTACAACTTGGAAGGAGATAACTGTAAAACATTTGTCAACCGATTAATAACCAAAATATAAAGAAATTCTTTGAAGCAATTAGACCAAGATCAAGAAGGTAATAGAAAACAAGCATAAAAAAAAAAAGGTCATTTCAAGGAAGAGGAGACGTGAAAGGCCCATAAATATGAGAAAAAAACCCTCTCAATTATATTAGTAATCAAGAACATGCAAATTATAAACACATTATGATACCATTTTAAACCCATCAAATGGGCACAAGTTTAAAAACTATGAAGTATTCATGAAAGAAATTGAGAAGACACAATGAAATGGAAAAGCATTCCATGCTCATGGATTGGAAGAACAAATATTGTGGAAATGTCTATGCTACCTAAAGCAATTTACACATTTAATGCAATCCCTATCAAAATACCATCCTTTTTTTTTTTTTTTTCAAATAAATACAACAAGTAATCCTAAAATTTATATACAACCAGAAAAGACCCCGAATAGCCAGAGGAATGTTAAAAAAGAAAGCCAAAGTTGGTGGCATCACAATTCCACACTTCATGCTCTATTACAAAGCTGTCATCACCAAGACAGCATGGTACTGGCACAAAAACAGACACATAGATCAATGGAACAGAATAGAGAGCCCAGAAATAGACCCTCAACTCTATGGTCAACTCATCTTCGACAAAGCAGGAAGGAATGTCCAATGGAAAAAAGAGAGTCTCTTCAACAAATGGGGTTGGGAAAATTGGACAGCTGCATGCAGAAGAATGAAACTGGACCATTTACTTATACCACACACAAAAATAGACTCCAAATGGATGAAAGACCTCAGTGTGAGACAGGAATCCATCAAAATCCTTGAGGAGAACACAGGCAGCAACTTCTTTGACCTCAGCCGCTCAGACTTCTTCCTAGACACATCGCCAAAGGCAAGGGAAGCAAGGGCAAAAATAAACTATTGGGATTTCATCAAGATCAAAAGCTTTTGCACAGCAAAGGAAACAGTCAACAAAACCAAAAGACAACAGACAGAATGGGAGAAGATATTCACAAAGGACATAACAGATAAAGGGCTAGTATCCAAAATCTAGAAAGAACTTATCCAACTTAACACCCAAAGAACAAATAATCCAATCAAGAAATGGGCAGAAGACATGAACAGACATTTCTGCAAAGAAGACATCCAGATGGCCAACAGGCACATGAAAAAGTGCCAAACATCACTCGGCATCAGGAAAATACAAATCAAAACCACAGAGAGATACCACCTCATACTGGTCAGAATGGCTAAAATTAACAAGTCAAGAAACGACAGATGTTGGTTAAGATGTGGAGAAAGGGGAACCCTTCTACACTGTTGGTGGGAATGCAAGCTGGTACAGCCACTCTGGAAAACAGTATGGAGGTTCCTCAAAAAGTTGAAAATACAGCTACCTATGACCCCGCAATTGCACTACTACCCTAAAGATACAAACATAGTGACCCGAAGGGGCACGTGCACCTGAATGTTTATAGCAGCAATGTCTACAATAGCCAAACTATGGAAAGAACCTAAATGTCCATCTACAGATGAATGGATAAAGAAGATGTGGTGTATATATACAATGGATACTATGCAGCCATCAAAAGAAATGAAATCTTGCCATTTGCAACCACGTGGGTGGAACTAGAAGGTATTATGCTTAGCGAAATAAGTCAATCAGAGAAAGACAATTATCATACGATCTCCCTGATATGAGGAATTTGAGCGGCAGAGTGAGGCATTTGGGGGTTAGGGAGGGAAAAAATGAAACAAGATGGGATCTGGACAGAGACAAACCATGTAAGAGACTCTTAATCTCACAAAACAAACTGAGGGTTGCTGGGGAGCATGTGTGGAGAGGGTGGTTGGGTTATGGACGTTGGGGAGGGTATGTGCTATGGTGAGTGCTGTGAAGTGTGTAAGCTTGACAATTCACAGACCTGTACCCCCTGGGGTAAATAATACATTGTATGTTAATAAAAATAATTTTAAAAAATTCTAGTACTATCACATGTATTAAAGATGTGAATGTATCTTTACTTTAAAAAATAATTTAAATGGCTACAGAGTCAAGTTGAAAATGGGTGTACCCTGTAACTGAATAATTCCCCTGCCTAGGTCTCAGGCTCACATTCACAAGATATATATATATATACAAAAATATGGCTGTACTGTTTGAAAATAAAAAATACTAGAAACAGAACAGATGTCCCTCATCAGGGGAATGGATAAATGGCAGTACATTCATAAAGTAAACACAATCACACAGTGCCAATGAGCCATGGCTACAGTCATCCAAATGGATGTGTTTGTCCGTGTGGTGAAACTACATGAAGCCTGTATTCACGCAAACCTAGGCATCACATAAACCAGACATCACATCGCTTGTGGATACAAACAGTGTAAAACCGGCAAGGCTGATGTGATAAGAGAAGGGCTACAGAATGTCAAAGTTACTGGCAATGTACTATTTTTACAACTGATATATGAGGGGCACCTAGGAGGCTCAATCCGTTAAGCATTTGACTCTTGATTTCGGCTCAGGTCACGATCTCAGGGTGGTGAGATGAAGCCCTGCATCAGGCTCTGCACTGGGTGCGGAGTCTGTTTAAGATTCCCTCTCTCCGGGCTGCCTGGGTGGCTCATTGGGTTAAGCCTCTGCCTTCAGCTCGGGTCATGATCTCAGGGTCCTGGGATTGAGTCCCGCATCGGGCTCTCTGCTAGGCAGGGAGCCTGCTTCCTCCTCTCTCTTTGCCTACTGGTGATCTCTCTCTCTGTCAAATAAATAAAAATCTTAAAAAAAAAAAAAAGATTCCCTCTTTCTCCTTCGGTCCCTCCCCCACCTAAAAAAACAAAAAACAAAACCCGACACATGAGTATCTATTTTATATATACACAGACCCTTGAACAACAGGGGTTTGAACTGTGCAGGTCTACTTACAGGAGGAGTTTTTTTATAGTCTAGTATTGTAAATGTATTTTCCTTATGATGTTTCTTCTTTCTAGCTGATTTTACTGCAAGAACACAGTATATAATATACATAACATATAAAATATGTGTTAAATGACGGTTTTTGGTAAGGCTTCCACTCAACAGTTGACTCTTAGTTAAGTTTGGAGGAGTCAGAAGTTACACATGGATTTTCAGCTGAGCAGTGCGTGGACACCCTGAGCCCCCATGTAGTACAGGGGTCAACTGTATAATATTATAAAAGAAACATGTGTTAATACTTTAATAATATATATGAGAATATACACATGCACACACACATATAAACATATACGTGTGTGTGTATGTGTGTGTGTGTGTGTGTGTGTGTGTATTTCTCCTAGGCACATTTCTTTCCCTAACACTGGGATAAAACATTCTCTAGTTTTTAAGTGTTCAAAAAAGTCAGAGATCAATAAAGGAAAAATACTACAACAGATAGGGAAGTTATAGATTTGGTACCAACAGATAGGGAAGTTATAGATTTGTATATACACACACACACACACATATATATATATTTTAAAGACTTTATTAATTTGACACAGAGAGAGAGAGAGAGCACAAGCAGAGGAAGCAGCAGAGGGAGAGGGAGAAGCAGGCTCCCCGCTAAGCAGGGAGCTTAATATGGGGCTTGATCCCAGGACCCTGAGATCATGACCTGAGCCAAAAGCAGACGCTTAACTGACTGAGCCACACAGGCACCTCATCAATCATCTCTGTTAAACCATTCCAGTTTTGAAGGTCTCACAGAAACCATCTAGGTAGAAAAGTCAATAGTTACTCTAAGGACACTGAATAAAAGCAACCACGTTATTCCCAGTGTTGGATGTTCTCAGCCCCGAAGTCAGTTCTTCTCATGAATGGTCCCAGCACAGCAGCATCAGCCTCACCTGCTAAAAATGCAAGTTCCTGGGCCCCATGTGGACTCACTGACTCAAAAAATTGGGTGGGGAGGAGCCTGCAATCAGCATTTTAAACAAACACTCCAGGTGAGATGTATGCTAGTGAGAGCCACTGCTGAAAGTTTTTCAAATGTGTAAAAAACAAAAACAACAAAACCCTTTTCACTCTAGCAAAATAAGACCTCTCTGTGATCAAACAAAATTCTAGACAGCCAGGAAAACCATACCACGGGCCTTTGGAGAACATGACTGATTTTCAAATCCTTTCATTTCAGGGGTCATCAAACCATGGCTCATGGGCCCAATTCAGCCCTCCGCCCACCCCCATTTTGGAAGAAACCATGATTTTAACACACATTTTTTAAATCAAAAGAATATTTCACAATACATAAAAATTAAATGAATTCAGATTACAGTGTCCATACATAAAGTTCTTTCTTAAAAAAAGATTTTTATTTATTTGAGGGAGAGAGGGAGAGAGAGTGCATACATGCAGGGGGAGGGGTAGATGGGGAGGGAGAGGGACAAGCAGACTCCACGCTGAGCACAGAGCCCCATAGGAGCTCAATCTCAGGACCCTGTGGTCATGACCTCAAGGAAATCAACAGTTTTAAGCTCAACAGACTACACCACCTAGGCATGCCATACATAAAGTTTTTTCCAAAGGCAGCCTTGCTCATTCATTTACACATGCCTATATATAGCACCTTTACACAATAGCAGAGATGTGTCACTGATAGAAACTATTTGGCTGGGTGGCTCACATGGCTCAGTGTCTGCCTTTGGCTCAGGTCATGATCTCAGGGTCCTGAGATCAAGTCCTCATGGGGCTCCTTGCTCAGTGGAGGGTCTGCTTCTCCTTTCCCCTCTGCCTGCCCCTCCCCCTCCTTGTGCTCTTTCTCTCTCTCCCCCTGACAAATGAATAAAATCTTAAAAAAAAAAAATAGGGGCACCTGGGTGGCTCAGTGGGTTAAAGCCTCTGCCTTCAGCTCAGGTCATGATCCCAGAGTCCTGGGATTGAGCCCTGCATCAGGCTCTCTGCTCAGCAGGGAGCCTGTTTCCCCCTCTCTCTCTGCCTACTTGTGATCTCTCTGTCAAATAAATAAAAAATATCTAAAAAAAATAAGAAAAGAAAAGAACTATTTGGCACATAAAGTCAAGACTGTTTAGTATCTGGACCTGTACAGAGTTTGCCAACTTCTACTTTTATTTGATAACTAGAATCTACCAATCTGAAAACAAAATATAGGCAATCACAGTGATTTCTTTTAAAAATGCAATTTTCATTTTTAATTCTGCAGGCAAAAATCTAGCAGCTCAAAGAATCATAAGGAAATTTAAATCAGATCCACTTTTATCTATAAAGTACATCAAATAACCCACATTGAGCATCTGAAAATTGTTACTAATGATGCTCCTTCCTCTCTTCAAATATTCTAATAAGTGACAAAGAAGTGACTGGTAAATTTTAATGAAACACTCTCTCACGCCCCATTCTGAAAGCTACTTTAGAACCCTGTCCGGCAGACCTTCACTCAGGTGGCGAACTTTGCCTGTAAGCCTGTCTTGAATGCTGCCCATAGCGTGCATTTCTCAGGCTTTCCACCGCAGCCACCTTCCCCTCTTCCTCGGACGACTCTCCCGGCAAGAGCCTTCTTCCCTCTGATCCCCAACCTCTTGAATGTCTTCCAGGCTGAGTTCAGCTCTTATCACTCAGGACCTGCTCACTGGGATCCTGAAACTTTTATTCAACGCCCAGTGTGTGGCTGAAGCCTATTCTATCCACATTCATCTTCACTTCTCTGATTCACTTGTCTCTGAATGTCTGAGGTCCCTTGAGTACAGACAGATCCTTCTTTTGATTTCCAAGGCTTTAACACTCAATACAAAGAAAAGGATGCTTTCTCACCCCCACAAGAGTAAAACATGTAGTTCAGCTTTAAGTGATATTCACCTTATCTTGAAAATGGGAGCACCAAACTCTTGGCAGGTTGGTGCTAGTAGCCCACATGGAACAGCTGAATAAATAAGTCTGGTCTTCAACTTTGTGGGGTTTGATCTTTAGGTCACTGTTTCTCTGTATTCAACTTCACATTTAAAGCACTATTCTTTGGCCTTTAAATTAATGGACACATCCTCTTTGAGCCATGCAGACAAGAATATCCACCAAGGGGCAGTGTCACATAAACCTCCCTGCCTTGGTGTTTTGTAGTTACAAGGATCGGGACCTCCAAAGAAAACCAGACACAAATGCAGACCATGGCAAGTGCGGTTGCGTTTAGGCAGCTGACTCGACTGTGCAATGGAGTCACGCACCTACCTTCAAGGACACCTGGGACATTTAGGACATCTTTGTGTGCATGAGGGAAAGTCTCCTTTCCTCCAGGCAGATGTGACCCTGTGTGGCCCCAGGGTACATGCTGGTTGAGTTGTGTGCACCCTGAATTTACACCTGCACTTGTGCCCGGGCTCCTCTCCAGCTTCATCTCACACAATACTCTCCTCTGGGCTCACTGAGCTCTGGACATAGACTGCCCTCCAACAAGTCAAGCCCTTTCTTGCCTCTTGTCTTCACACAGGCTGTTCCCTCTATCTGGAATGCTTTAAAACAAGGATTGGAAATTGGTGTCCAGTGGGCCACTTTTGGCAAACAGATACACTGTTTGGTTTACAAAACATTTTCTAGGGGCACTTGGGTGCTCAGTGGGTTAAGCGTCGGCCTCCACTCAGGTCATGATCCCAGCGTCCTGGGATGGAGCCCCACATCGGGCTCCCTGCTCAGCAAGGAGTCTGCTTTTCCCTCTGCGCCCAGCTAGTCCTTGCTCTTGCTCTCTCAAATAAAATAAAATCTTTTAAAAAATTTTTTTCTGAAATTTTTGATAGCTGACATGTAAAACTTAGGAAATTTCACATAAAAATTATATTTTAACTTAATTATCTCAAGCATTATTCTTTGAATGTTCTTTTTTAAAAAGCTGTTTTCTGGCTTATCTTGGAAAACCAGAAAGTACAGCAACAGTGGGCCTCCTGCATCTGAGACGCAGCGGGGCTCCTTAGAGCACATTTCTGGTGACGCACCAGCCCCACAAGGCCCAGGGCACTGCTCTGATCCCTCCCATGTTGGCATTTGCCACCCCGATGTAAATAAAAGGGAGAAGCTGGCCTTCTCTTCTTTCAGGGGGCAACTTACATGCCACCTCCTATAGAGGCTTTTTCTGACTTTCCTAACCCCAGTTATCCTCATATTTTCCCCAACACAGTCGCTTGGTTTTTTTCATAGTGTTGATAGAAATTTGCACTTTTATAGGTCAAAGATGGTTGGATACTGGCAATTTCACAATTCAGTCTAATTCACAAACTTTTAATTACTCAGCCTGTGTTTCCTGTATTTCTATAGGAAATAAGTCTGTTAGGATAAGGATCTGGTCTTACTGACTCTTACATTCTCAATGACCGATATGTACACTGTAACTTTTTGGTAGTAGGTACTAAAATATCTGGGTGAATAAATGCAAGGACTCCTCCCACCAGAAGTTCCTTAGCAGCTCCAGAACATACACAAAATCCTGAGGTCTCTAGAATTAGCCCAAGTTCGAAGTGGACTTTTCTAATCCACACCCCAGGGCAGTCCTACCACTACTCAGCAGTGCCCCCTACTGGGTTCTAGAGCTGGCTTTGGTCCCGGACTTCAGCCTCTGCCCACAGCTAACACCCCTAGCTCTAGCATTAGAAATGATTTGGAAGGTGGGACTTTCCTGTGCAGAGAGCATTGAGACCACCACCGGACATCCACTGAGGTGTTCCTTCAGCCTTAAAAGGAAGCGGGAGGGGGTTGGGGAATGGTGCTTGTTCCTGAGGTAACTGCTGGCGATCTCCACAGCCTCCACAGGCTTGCAGACGTCCCCAGCAGGCTGGCTGCCGCCCAGATATTTGTACGTGTTCTCTTGTTTACTTGTCTCTTTGTCACACTGTTTCTTAACTCTTCTGTTTCCTTCTCTAGACTATGAATTTTTGAAAGTATCTGTGAATCCGCAAGCTTCTTCAAGTATTTAACAAACATTTAATGTAGGTTCAATCATTCAAGTGCCACACGGAGCATCCCCAGAAGGTAGACATGGAGACAGACGTTCATTTGCCAGACATCATCTCATGGACTTGAGCAGGGGTGTCAGGTGGGGTCCTTATCGGTGTCAGCGTCAGATGTCTGGAGGTGACGGAGGACACTGCCAGGAAGAGCATTTTCCTGCATATGCAGAAGTTTGTGGGAATAAGTTCCAGAAGACACTGTACCGGTAAGTGAAAAAAGAAAACAACTCTAACTGCAGGGCAAGTCCTCTTTTCAATTACTTTCCTGTTGCAAAACCAGTGTCCACTTGAAATGCTGCAACAGACGTTTTTTCCTAGGACACCAGCAGCCACACACATCCCTGTCGTGGAGGGGCTGTGTGGCGCTCTCCTGGGGGCCATCCCCCCTCTTCCTGCTTCGGCGTGTGAATGCCTTACTCTCATCCAGGTTCTGTACGAAACACGGTCTCTCTCCTTACACGCCACCTTGGCAGATTTCACTGGACATTCCATCCGCGTTCCAAACTGCAGCTGTCCAAAAAGAAACATCAGGGGCATACACGGGACTGCTTCCCCTCATGATTTTCTAGGTTGCCCGGCACCACTTTCCGAATCTCGAACTTCGTGCTTCTCGACTGTAAACAGACAATTCCACCACACTCACTCCTATTGTGCCTTCGTGTATTTGTGTAGGGAGTTCCTTCTGTCCGGAGAGTCTTCCTGTCTTTGTCCCCCCTGATTAGGAATAACCCGATTCTTAACGACTTGGCTCAGGGATGGTCTCTTGCCCGGAGCCCTCCGGCAGGATGAGGGCCTTTCCTCCGGAGCTCCCACACTGTGCCCTGTTCACTCAGCAGCCACACAGAGCACTGGCCCATGCCGGTCACGGCTCTGGGCCCGGGGGCCAGAGTGCTGCACCACATGCCTGCCTTCGGGGAGCTCAAGTTCCGTGGGAGAAGGCTGGCAATAAATGCTGCATTTTAGTGATGTGAAAATGCTACACATTCAGCAGAAACCAGACTTTGTGAAAATGTGAGTTCTGTAGGCTAGTGATATGCAGCACCAGACCTCCCCGTCAGCCACACCATCCCGAAGGTCACCAACCCATACACTGACGACTGTTCTGTACCCAACTATTCTGTCTCTGCCTTTGTAGCATTCAGCCAATTACATGAGTCAACACTGGACTATCACGTAGGCTTTGTGTTACACAATTTTGCCCGACTGCAGGCTCCTGTAAGAGTTCTGAGCCTGTCTGAGGTCAGCCCGGGGAAGCTAGGATGTTGGGCAAGTTAGGTGTATTAAATACATTTTCCACTTAGGGTATTTTCAACTTACAAAAGGCTTATCAGATGTAACCCCATATAAGTTGAGCACGATCCACATACAAACATAAACATATAGTACGCTAGATGGTAAGTGCTATAGAGAAAGATAATGGAAAGACGTGTGTAGGAAATACTGGGAAAGGTGCAATTTTAAATAAAGTGGTAAGGGAAGGCCACAGTGAGGGGGCATTTAAGCAAAAATCCTGGAGATCACCTGGAAGTGAATTAAATAAATATGTGGGGGGGGAGGCATATCAAGCTGAGGTAATAAGAGCCCTGAGGTAGTTTAAAGATTAAGAAGATTAAGAAGGCAGCCAGTAGACTTCAATTTATGAGCAGAGGAAATCAATGAGGTCCAAAAGCAACAAGGGACCAGATCTTGGGCTCTGGACGCCACTGAGAAGATTACGGCTTTTACTCTGAGATGGAAAGCCCCGAGAATTTTGAGCAGAAGTGGTAGGATCTGACTTGCCTTTTAAGGCTGCTGTCTTAAAAAGAAACTGTAGACTAGCAAGATAGGAATCAAGATTACCCATCAGAAGGCTCTAGCAACAACCCACGCAACCCTGGAGTAGGAATCGGGGGCCAGCTGGGGAGGATGCACAGAATGGTCATATTCTGGACACATTATGCACTTTGAAGGTTGGGCCAACAGGTTTGTGGTTGGGTTGGATGCGGGTGTGAGAAAAAAAGAAGAGTAATAGATACGGTCAAGGTTTGGGCCTGATTCACTGAAAGAATGGACTTGCCCTCCACTGACTGGGAAAAGGACAGAGGCAGGAGCAAGCAGAGTGTAGCAGGAAGAGCCATGGAAAATGGTGACCACTATGGACTTCTGGGCCTTCCCGAGAAATCAGCCTAAAATTCAGTGTGAGTCTCCTGGAAAAAGGGGGAGAAAGGGAGACCACAAGCCATGAAGGTCAAGTTTCTTCTATCTCATTAACATGAAATATCATTAGCACTTTTGAACATCTAGGCTGCATGCCCCACTCCCAATTATTTGTGGCCCAAGAAAATCATTTAAGAACTAGGTCAAAGTTTAAAGGCACAAGAGCAATATTTGATCTAAAAAGAAAGTTCTGAAATCAAAGTACATTTTCTTAATTTCAGAAAGACAACATTAAGCACACTGAATTAAGAGAAGACGCACCAACACTGTAGCTTAGAAGTGTTTTTGAACAGGTTCAAAAAACCACTAAGTTGACCTACGTTCTTAAAACTGGAAAAAAAAAATCGCAGAATCAAATTGCTTTGTAATACTTTTTCTATTATCGTTTGGTGTCCTCATAAAGTACCTTAGATCACTAAGTGTTTTACAAGGACCTGAGTTTGTCATTGCTGTTTTAACAGAAGCAGGCAAAAGCAGACTCAAACCCCTGAGGATATGGTGGCAATCAAAGGAAATCAAGAACCAAAAAGCCACCAACATACATTTAGAAAACCCTACCCTACTGTTTTTTTTTTTTTTAAAGATTTTATTTATTTATTTGACAGAGAGAGATTACAGGTAGGCAGAGAGGCAGGCAGAGAGAGAGGAGGAGGAAGCAGGCTCCCCGCCGAGCAGAAAGCCCGACGTGGGGCTCGAACCCAGGACCTGGGATCATGACCTGAGCCGAAGGCAGCGGCTTAACCCACTGAGCCACCCAGGCGCCCCCTACTGAGTGTTTTTTAAGTAACATTTTCTGACTACAGAATTTGAAGAAGTCAGAGAAGTTTTAGTTATTGGCAGATCTTTCTCGCTTGAACCCCCAAAAGTGAAATGTTAAAACCATTATAGCTGGGTCACCTACCTTTGAAGTAAACCTAATACATAGAAATTCAATTAAGAGAGAGGAGAAATGTCTATTTTCCTATTAAAGGTGCTTCCATAAGCACATATTACTATTTAAACTTGTTAAATGTCCAAAGTATACCCACATTTAAATAAAACATAATCTCGTATAATTTTGGAATACCTAAAATACACAAAAGATATTGTGTCGACTTACCTCATGCCCTAGACTGTAACGCAATTTCTCGGAATAAAACACAAGCAGTATTTGTGCAAGAATAGGCGACAATATTGCTTACCACAGCAAAGGGTTGGTAAAAACAAGAATGTCCCCCAGCAGTGATGGAGCAGCTGTACAATGAAATGCTACAGGACTTTTGGACGATAGGTGATGATTTCCAAAATACACTGTGCAGTGAGAAGTGCACAACCATGCGTCCAGAAGGCTCGGGTGAACATGAGCCACAGTAAGTCCGTGTGACACACACGCTTGGATACAGGTCACCTCCAACAGGAGGTACGGGTGGAAACAACAGTGACCTCTGGGAGGAGCTGGAAATCAGTGGATGGAGAAAGAAGGCTTTTTTGAGTGCTATCCTAGTCTAGGTATTGACTTGTTCCATGTTTCAGAGATCACTTTTTTTTTTTTAAATTCTAGTGATTTAACGTTTTAAAATACAGCTTTAGCCACAGTAGCTAAACAGCACCTAAAGTGCAGAGTACGCTTAGAATTTAGAATTCGGCAACTTCAACACATGATAAGCTACCACTGGAAGCCAATGAAATACAGTTTCATTTAGTTTTCCTAAAAACACTTGCAATTTAATACCTACTTTCCTAGTTTTTTTTTTAAAGATTTTATTTATTTGAGAGAGAGAGAATGAGAGAGAGAGAGAGAGAGAGCACACATGAGATGGGGGAGGGTCAGAGGGAGAAGCAGACTCCCCACTGAGCTGGAAGCCTGATGAGGGACTAGATCCTGGGACTCCAGGATCGTGACCTGAGTCGGGGAGGCAGTAGCTTAACCAACTGAGCCACCCAGCACCCTCTAGTTTTTTTGTTTTTTTTTTTTTTTTTTTTGGAACAATTTTCTTTAAGCATGGTGAAAAGTTTGTTTGTTTTTAATAGAATAGGAAGGAATTGACAATAACTGGGCCACGTTAGTGTTTAAAAGTCTCCAAAGAAAAATTACCAAAAAATCTTGAAATACCTGTTTTCTGGGGGCACCTGTGTGGCTCAGTTGGTTGAGCGGCTGCCTTCGGCTCAGATCATGATCCTGGAGTCCCGGGATCAGGTCCTAAGTTGGGCTCCCTGCTCAGTGGGGGGTCTGCTTCTCCCTCTGATCCTCCCCCCCTCTCATACTCTCTCAAATAAATAAAATCTTTTTTTAAAAACCCATTTTCTGATGCTTTGTTATAAGCCACTGTCATTATAAATTTACAAAACTCAACACAATTAACAAGGGTTTCAGAAGAAAACCCTACCTGTACTGCTGAGGGAATATATATCCTAATATTTACTTAAGGTTAAAAAAAAAAAGGTTTTGTAATAAAAACTGCTAAACTTAATAGCAAGTTAAAACCAACAGAATGAAAACGTTCACTAATATTAAATTATGTGTCAATACTGGGTATCCTAATATAAACCATTATTAATAAGGTTGCTTATATTAAATAAACTGTTGTGAGAAAACCAGACACATTTACGTTGGATATTAAGGACTATGCAACTCCTCAGTGGCAGAGAACCCGGTTAACAAAGCTAAAATATTAGCTAGTCTGCCCTAGTGATGAATTTATAAACTTCACCGCTCCCCAAGCTGCTGTCATTTTATAAATGAAGAAAACACTTCCCGGCCAGATCACTCAAGTCAGTATCATGCTTCTTATTTGCTAATTAGCACCTAGTAAGCAACCTCTAACTTAACTCCCAACTAACTTCCAACATTTTATTGCACCTTTACTTCTGCTATTTACTACTTGACTTTCTACATCTCAGTTTGGGTCCATGGCTCAACTCCGTGACTTGACTTTGACTCCACAACAGAGTCAAAGGGCCTCAGCCATCCCCCTAACTGTGCTTTGCACAAACAGCAATTGCTCTGCAAATCCCTGGCAGAATGAATGCACAAGTACATAAGCAATAGTCTTATCACTTTATGGAAAAAAGCCATGCCTCCTTGTCTCCCACGCAGCATTCCCTTCGTAACACCACTAAACTGAAAGCCTTTTAAATTTCTCATGTCTAAAGCCTACAGCACAATGGCTCAAAAATAAAAGGTGGGAGAGAACATTTTCTTACCTGAAAGCACCAGACCAGTAATCTAGAAGATACATTCACTTCCAGTTCTAATGCTTGAGAACACCCCAAAAATGTTAACGCCAGTATTCCCCCTAAAGATGCAAAACTACTTTTCCAATGAAAACATTTTCTATACACTTTGATGCAGAGCCTCTAATACAGTCTATGTCTCCCAACTTCATTATAATATCCTTAAAGCATCAGCTTATACTGGAATATAATGTGGCCCAGCATGTAATACTAGACTATAAAGTATACAGATGAGGGGCACCTGGGTGGCTCAGTGGGTTGGGGCCTCTGCCTTCGGCTCGGGTCATGATCTCAGGGTCCTGGGATCGAGCCCCGCATCGGGCTCTCTGCTCCGCGGGGAGCCTGCTTCCTCCTCTCTCTGCCTGCCTCTCTGCCTACTTGTGATCTCTGTCTGTCAAATAAATAAATAAAATCTTAAAAAAAAAAAAAGTATACAGATGATTAGGTTCTGGGTTCTCATTCTGTGGTTTATTATAAACACTGTTTGATACCACATTTGCAAATACTATTTAGAGAGTAAACAGACCTCTAAATTATTTCCTTTTGCATACACTGAAATATTTTTTGTCTTCTGAAAGTACTTTTATTTTCTTTTTTAAAGATTTTATTTATTTATTTGTCAGAGAGCGAGCGAGCGAGCATAGGCAGACAGAGTGGCAGGCAGAGACAGAGACAGAAGCAGGTTCCCCGCTGAGCAAGGAGCCCCATGTGGACTCGATCCCAGGACGCCAGGATTATGACCCTAGCCGAAGGCAGCCGCTTAACCAACTGAGCCACCCAGGCGTCCCTGAAAGTACTTTTAAAACACAAATTAAGGAGCACCTGGGTGGCTCAGTTGGTTAAGCATCTGCCTTCAACTCAGGTCATGGTACCAGGGTCCTGGGATCAAGCCCCGCATCGAGCTCCCTGCTCTTCCGGAGACCTGCTTCTCCCTCTCCCATTCCCCCTGCTGTGTTTCCTCTCTTGATGTCTCTTTCTCTGTAAAATAAATGAATAAATAAAATCTTTTAAATAAATAAATAAATAAATAAAACTAAACTAAACAAAACACAAATGAAAAAGTTGTAATATTCTACATTCAAGCTACAATGGTAAGGTATTGTATCTTAAAGTGGAAAAGAAAACCATCCACTTGCAACTTAGATTACCAAAAGATCGTACTTCCTTACGTTCAAAAACTTTTATGGCCTAAAAATTAAGAAGTAAAGTATATTAGGAATTATCTGGGGAAAACAAAAAGGAAGAAAAACCCTAATGTATTATTTGGGCATAAACAGATGAATCAAATCCTACCTCTAGCAAAAGCCACACAGATGAAGCATAATCAAATCTTAACTTTTAAATCCTCAACTTTTAGAGTGCTTGGGTAGCTCAGTTGGTTAAATGTATGCCCTCAGCTTAGGTCATGATCCCAGGGTTCTGGGAGCAAGTCCCGCATCAGACTCCCTGCTCAGTGGGGAGTCTGTTTCTCCCTCTGCCTGCCAACTCCCCCTGCCTGTGCCCTCTTTCTCTCTTGGGCAAATAAAAGCAAAAAAAAGAAAAAGGTGGGGGGGTAAAATCTCAACTTTTAAAAACCTACAGAAATTTCCAAAGTAAGTTGTTCAAAGCTGTCACAGCCAGTGAATAATTTCATATGTATATTCTGAAATAATCAACAGACAATCTGAGTTGTTTGGTAAGTAATTTAACCCCTTCATAATGATCTGAAAGAACTATTTTTCTAACCCCTTAAAACCTATTTAAAAAAAATCCTCTTTCTTCCAGTCACTACATCATCAGGACCAATGGGAAGCAGAAATGACACTGATGCAACGATTGCTGTAAACACATTCTGCGTTAATAGTTTTCCTTTTTTTTTTTTAAGACATTATTTATTTGAGAGAGAGTAAGACAGAGAGAGAGAGAATGAGCCAGAGGAGAAGCAGAGGGAGAGGGAGAAGCTGAGGAGGGAGCCCGATGTAGGGCTCCATCCCAGGACTCTTGAGATCATGACCTGAGCCGAAGGCAGACGATTAACTGAATTACCCAGGTGCACCTGCATTAAGAGTTTTCAACTATAAACAAGTATTAGTGATTCAAAACACATGGATATTAACCTTGGTCAGGTACTACATCAAAATGTCTAAATCAGATTCCAGAGAAATATGCTGCAAGGACCATCTACTTCAGAACTCTGTAACTGCTAATAAAAACTGGAGTACAGGGGCACCTGGGGGGCCCAGTAAGTAAAGCGTCTGACTCTTGGTTTTGGTTCAGGTGGTGATCACGGGATTATGAGATTAAGCCCAGCGCAGAGTCTGCTTAAGACTCTCCCTTTCCCTCTGCACCCCCAACCACCGCACTCTCTCTGTAAAATAGTAAGTAAATCTTAAAAAACAAAACAAAACTGGGAGAGTGTAAGACCTGGTATTAGCACTCAGAATCCAATCCATTTGTTCTTGAATGTCTTTCAATTCTGATTCTCTTTTTGTGCCACTGAAGAAACTCTCCAAAAGGTCACAGATAAAAGAATGAAAACAGAGGTCTCAACTGTCCCCAAAGAGATCATGTGGAAAATAAGCAGAAGAAAAAATATTAACTACACATAGCAAATATGAGAGTAAATTACATCTAGATATTTCCTTTAAATTCTCTGAAGGCAGTAATACAATTCTTTACCATCACCACAGCCTTTCTTCAGGCTAATTACTGGATATGAAGTTCTTTATTAAGCTTTCCTTACATTTCCACACTCTCTAGTATTATATCTTACTCAGTGGCATGAATTCTCCTCTGGAGCAAAGTTTAGTTATTGTTCCCTTAGTAACTCTGTTCCCAAAAAGCACCAGATGTCTTCAAATCAAACTAAAGCACTTCAGCACAGGAGTCAAGGCTCCATAAACTCCTGGCCTAGCCCACCCTGACCTCACCATCCTGCCGTCCGCGCACAGTGAAATCACATTTCCTATCCCAGTCAAGACAGCCCACTCTTTATAGACTCTAACCACTGTACAAAATCATTCTCTGCTTTACATCTTTTCAGGAATACTTGTCAAAAAACGTTTTTCTCCTTAAAAAACATGAACACTAAAGGCACAACAAAAGAAAACATATGTTAACTTCATTAAAATTACAAGCTTTTGTGCAACAAAGAAAACACTATCAATAATGTGAAAAGACAACCCAAAGAATGGAAGAAAATACTTGCAACTCCTCTATCTGGCAAGGAATTATTTACAACTCATTATCTGACACGGGATTAATATCCAGAATACATAAGAACTCCTATGACTCATGAACACCAAAAAAAAACCAAAACCAAAACCAAAAACAAAACGCAAAAAACCCCCTCAATTTTAAAGTAGACAAAACACGAATAAACGCTTCCACAAAGAAAGTATTTATCTGGTGAATAAGCACATGAAAAGATGTTCAGTATCAGAGAACTACATCAAAGGGAAATGACCAAAACTGCAATGAGATACCACTTCACCCATTAGGATGGCCATTCTCCAAAACAAACAAACAAACAAAAAAAACAAAAAATAACAATTGTTGGTGAGGATGTGGAGAAACTGAACCCTTATGCATTTGCTGATGGGACTGTAAAATGGTGCAGTTGCTGCACAGGTAACATGGCAATTCCTCAAAAAATATAAGATGATCATGATTCAGCAATTCTACTTCTGAATATGTACCCAAAGAACTGAAAACGGGCTAGAACAGATATTTGTGTACCAATGTACATAGCAGCACTGTTCACAAGTCAAATGTGGACACAATCTAAATGTCCACTGACTGATAGATTTTTTAAAAAACGTGGCATATGTATATATACACACACACACACTGGGATATTAACCAGCCTTCGGAAAGAGTGAAATTCTGATACATGTAACATGGATTAACTTTGAAAACATTATGCTAAGTGAAGGACGTCAGACACAAAAGGACAAACGTTGTGAGTAAATAAAGCAGTCACATTCAGAGGACAGAAAGTACGAAAGTGGCAGTAACCAGGGACTAGGAAGATGGAGGGATGGAATGAGTGTTTGAAGCGTACAGATTCTGTTTGGCATGATGAGAAAGTTCTGGAGATGAACAGCTGGCAACAGCTGTACAACATGAATGTAGTTAATGTCACTGAACAGTACATACTTGAAAACAGCTAAAATGGTAAATTTTATGTTATATATATTTTAACAACTAAAAAAATGAAGATTCAACTGAAAACTGACTCCATGAAACTTCTCAACATTTAACACAAATATTAAGAATTACTA
Organism: Lutra lutra; assembly: GCF_902655055.1. Lineage (NCBI taxonomy): Eukaryota > Metazoa > Chordata > Mammalia > Carnivora > Mustelidae > Lutra > Lutra lutra. The sequence goes on from NC_062287.1 coordinate 7,312,085, forward strand.
TGCTTGACTGGTTTGTCGGTAGGATATAAAATGAGTTTTACTACAAAGATAGAAAAACTTTTGCAATTAGGCACTTTTTAAAAGGTATCTTTAAATACAGTGTTTAAAATTTGACCTATGCAATAAAAATTAAGTAACTTATCAGAGAATAAGCAAACTTGAAAACCTTGACTCTGCATTCTTATTCTCACGCTTATTCATTAATTTCTTCTACTGACCTTCTTTATGCTATAGTTTCTTTCATCATACAACTGTATCTTTAATCCAAAACAGCTAAAATTTTAAAGTAAACAATGACATAAATGGAGTGACAGTACAGGATTCCAGTGCTAGACTTGAATTCCACAGACTTTTCAGTTTAAACCAAAAGAAGGGAGGGAGGAGGTATTGCCTTCTAAGTCTAAAATACACGTGCATTTCTAGGTCTAACAGAGTTAAGACATTTTAACTTGAAAAAAAATTAAAAGGGTTATCATAGCATACATTGTAACACAACAAAGAATTCCACATCATAAATCCACATTTTATCAAAAGAAATTTTTCCAAGGACCATCACCTAAACCTCAGAGATTCTGATGCCGTATTATCAGTAGGAAGACAGACACTGGCTCTTTAGATTCGGTCAACAGTACTGAAAACCAGTATAACTACTTTTAGGAGTAAACTAAATGACATGCATAAATATCAAAGTGAATCTTAATTTTTTAAAATGATCATTAAATAAAAGTGAACAACTGAAACCAAGTAATAAAAATAATAAATTACATGGATGGAAGCAACTGACTTCATATAAGCACGGAGGAATCTGGGCATACAAACAACATGAATCAACAAAGTGATGTGCCATCTTAAGAGAAATCTAGTATTTTATCAGATTAATGCAAATGATCTAAGAGGTAAGAGAAATTAGTATTGAAACTTTCACATTGTAAGACAGTCCAAAATAGTCACCATCATTCTAATCTTGCTGCCATATCTAGAGTATAGCGTATAAAAATGTAACGGCTAAATTAAGGTCTTTAAATTAGAATCTGGAAAACTCCAGAGCCAAACATAAACCTGAATTTAAAAGACGTGCCATTGGGTAATTATCTCAGTCATGACTTTTTACCTTAAAATTCTGTTGTTAAATGATGGCTACTCCAACTCCTAAAGCAATATATGTAATCTGAAATCAGATAACTCTTGTATCACAGAGTTTAAGGGAAGTCAAAATACTGAGGCAACAAAGCAAGGAGTCAGGATCTTTCTGGAAGGAAAATGGCAGCTCTTAAAATCTTGAAAGATGGATGTATTAAGAGGTAGGTCCACTAGGAAAAAATGGGAGTTAAGATTTTTCTTAGAAAAAGAAAAGTCAAGGATGAGAATGTGATAAGCTTTAATATGTGGAATATGGGAAATATTTTAATATGTGAAATACTATATGACCCAAGGTCTCCTCACCACCAATGTTGAATGTGAGGATTGCCTTGCCATTTTATGAAGTTATCGGAACATTTGCAGAATCCACTGAACTTTTGAAATGTACTAGAATGTTGCCCTTTTACATAAGAAACCACAATAGTGTATTTGATAGATTATGTTCTAATTACAAAAATGAAGTGCAGAAAAAGAAAATGCTTGAGTTCTGCTCATCTAAAAAACTTAGGAAGGGGTCCAAAAAAAAAAAAAAAAGAAAGGGACCTACCAGTATAGCTAGCTCCCTATTAAAATGATTTCCCTTATCCTTAAGGATATCTAAATTTTGGTTTATTAATCAGTTCAGCAAATCAATGATAAAGGCTAGAATTCCTTAACTTAAAACTTAACAGTTTACAGCTTTAGATTTAAAAAAAAAAAAACCTATTGTTTTTCTCATGCATACATAGAATGGGATGTTTTTGAATCTAAAAAAATTTTTACTTTCATTTCTACAAATGTCACTAATCGACAAAGTAATAAAAATTGAGACAGAAACTAGGGACATTTTTTATTTTTAATCCTAACACTAATACTGAAATTCTTCTCTAATGATCACTAGGAATGAGAGTTCTAATATAGTCTAAGACAACTTTGTAAGTGGTAATTGTAGTTCTTAAAGAAAAACTGTAGATATAAAGCAATCCTATAAAATTGCCCTTTCTTTTCTGAAAAGATTGGAATAAAGAAATCACTACCTGACTTTGAGAAAAAAATAATCAAGTGACAGTTAAGACAGTTAACAGTTCAGTTTACTATAAACTGAGAAGACTCCCAGCTTTTCCTTTTAGAAGAGATTTATGACTTAAGAAGAATAATCTTTATGTTAAAAATCAGGAAGAAGCTTTTAAAAAAGACAATAACCTTCTAGATTTACGGTAACTGTGCTGTAATGTCCTTAAAAATAAAAATATGTATTTAAATAAATGCACTTAGTATATAGTTCTTTAAAGAACATTTGTATTATAATAGCAAGATTAATCAATGACAATGAAACTATATCTTCTTTAGGAAAAAGAAACTATAAACAATATACAATTAAAGCAATGACTGGAAATCCTAAATGATTTCTGTTACCAAGAGAGTTAACAATTTAATTTTTCACAAAATTAACAATCACTATTACTTCCATACCAAAAGAGAGATAATTTGGCGGAAGATAAATCTATGAGGATTTTGCAATTTTTCCCTATCTCTTTCTCACTTTTAAGATGTGATGATTCATGGGTCTTATAGAGAATCTAATTTTGAGAAATATAAAAAAAATCCATGTTAAATAACAACAGTGGACCTTGAAGCCATGAGCTTTTGTCACTTTATTGTTAACCAATGAATGTTATCCAAAATTATAGATGTAATTGTAACTTAATTGTACAACACAAAATTATGCTAATGGTAAAAGTCTGTTGGAATTTACCAAATACTCATTAATATATTTTACATTGCTATATGAACATGTGCTCTCAACTGCTAATAAGAGTTATAACTGGTTTAATCACTATGAAAACCATATTGCAAATAGTTGTTCCTGTTTAGAAAAATTCACACAGCTTTAAAAATGGATTAAATCCATTTTAATCCTAATCTACAAATAGATTATAAACAGCAAATATAACTGGTAGTTTTCCAACACTGATATCAAACTGATGTAGCAATGGTAGTGCACACAATTCAAAATGTAGAAAATTAATAAAAATCCAATGGAAGTCCAAGTTTCCACTTATTATGGCAATGGCCCTGATGCTTTGAAACAGTGAACACTTATGCTTTAAAGCATGAAGAGCAGAGGTTCACCGTCTATTCCTCATGTGCTGCAAGGAGAAATATTTTCTTCTGCAGTGTTTTGAAGCATGTGCACAACTACCATACAACAGTCACTTCAAGGTTATTAACCAGTTATCTTTTGTCCTACAAAGTCCAAAAAATATATATTAAGCGAAGCCTTTCCTTTTCATATGTCTGCCCAGATTAATCCTTTTATAGTCAGCAAAATCAAAAAAGCACAAGAGATATTTTCAGACACAACTTGTATCTACTGTGCATGAAAAATGCTTAACAAAATGGCAATTTTAATAGATAAATGTAAATTTGAGTGCATAATACCAAATGAAAAGTAGCTGAACCACACAGAGAAAACAAGGCTTTCCTTATCTCCAAGTCTAGATGTTTTACAATAAAGAAAATACCAGAACATGTGAATATTAGAACATCTTTCAACTGGAAAGATTTCTTAAGACATAACTGAACTCAATGTAAACTAAAATTATAATTCCTAAAGTAGGATTAACAAACCAAATTTACGTATTTTTAGCTAGAGAATGAAAAAAATAAGCACAATGATTTAGAAACCAAATCTGCTGAAATGATTATGTAACAATTATATCAAGAAATGAAGGTACAGACATTCATATGCTACAAGGGCAAATTCTCTCTCTCGCTCTCTCTCTCTCACACACACACACTTATTCACTCTCTCTCTCTCTCTCTCTCTTCCTTGGACATACAACATCCCTCCAAGAGAGCTGTTCCTGCAATTAAGCTCAACAAAAAGGCAGTTAAAAATTTAGCACTCTAAGATATTCTGAAGGAAATCTCAGAAATACTCCTTGCATGATTGAAAGTACTGGTATGTATTTTAGAACACAGAGCTTACACACTCCACTGGGTTGGAACAAAGAATCACCACAGGTGTAGGAGTGAGGTAGTATTACTGTCCCCTACTTGGAACTGATGTTTTCATGTGCTGCCCTTCCAGAAAGGTCCAGGGTTTTTGTTTTTTTTTAATGATTACAATAAATTACCAACAAATGATTTTTTTAAACACCTGTTTGTCTAAATCAGTATATGATAGAACAGATGTCTTAATCTTTCAGAGACAATTAATATTTGCAGGTAGTGTTTCATCAATAAATTCTCCCAGGGAACTACTACCTGCTGTCTACACCTTTGTGAACAGTAAGCAAAGAAAACCAAAAGATGAAAGGAGATGAAACACCAATCAATTCGGCTGTCGAAGATGACTGTAATTAAGTAGGCAAATATCAAATATCCAATAATATAACTGGGACTTAAAACATTAACCACCAGCTGCATCCTACACTATTAAACATTCTAATCCTTTTCATGATTCATTGCTGTCTTCTACACAATTATCAAAGACTGTCTACCCTGTTGCCTATCCTCATTTTAACCATGCAGATGACCTGTATGATGGCAGAATTATGGCCATCGGCACAGCAAGGAGAAGGGCACACTGAGGAAATATGAGACAGAATGTGGAAATACACACAGGCAAAATATGGAAGGGGCAAAAGAAAACAGAGCGCTCCAGCTAAACACTCATTAAGTCACCATCATCCTTTGAACTGTACAAAGTGCTGAAATCACACATACACATTTGTCAGACATGATCCTTAGTGTTAACCTCCAACAGAAAAAAAAAACAATGGAAACTGAAAATGTGATAGGAGGCGATGGAACGCTGTCCTCCGCTCCCTGGGCCAAAAGGAAAAGAAAATCAAGCATGACATTACACTGCCTTAATGCTGAAGAGCTCCCCTCAAGTATGTCTTTAGCCACCACAGTCAACTGGTATAAGTGCTTTGGCAAGGTGGGATGCGTTCCATCACATCTGCAAAGGCCTGCTTTTCTCTGTTGGTGGTTCAGCTTATGAAGAACACGTATGCAAAATAACAGCTCTCACATGGCTTCAAACTCATCAATCCGCTGCTTGGTGTTGCCTTGTCGAATCTGCCGCAGAGTCTTGTACTTATCGCGGCCGGCTTTAACATTCTCAGCGTGAAGAACATCATTTTGTGTTTTCTTGGTTTCATCCCTGGCTTGGGCCAATTCTGAACTTAGTGCCTATAGGTAAGAAAGAAAAAAATGACTTTTTTTTTTTTTTGGTAGATTTTAGAAAGATTATGAAAAAGTTTTAAAGACAAAAATACACAAATCACAAAGCTTACATTTTCCCATAGTCAAATTTCCATTGTCACATCTTTAAAGCAAAACTCTGTTTTGCTTGTAGTCACAGCAGAGGTAGAGGTGAGGGGAGAGTACCCTCCTTGCATGTCATTTCTCCGCTCATCAACCATGATGACTTTGTGTACTATTCTACATTTCCTTAACTTTCTCATACAATATTTGAAATAACTTACAAAAAAAAAGTTCAATGGAGATATTATAGAATGCTATTTTAAGATCTGAAATCTATGCCATGAGAGAAACTTTCTCCAAAGTCTTTATTTATTAAAAATCTCCCATCACTTTTTATTAATATTTAAAAATTTCACCAATTAAAAAATTAGAGAACTTATATGGAAAAAAGGTCTAAAAAAGTTAAAATTTCCTATTTTGGTTTAATTATGTGCTTTTAATAAACTGATCTTTTGCCATTATAAAATGTGAACAAATAATTCAGATTATGTAATGTCATACAGGTAGTCTATTATATATGTTTTTAATGTAGACTTCACTGGTTAAAAACTAAATTTATTTGTCTTTTAAAATTAGCATTAAGGGGTGCCTGGGTGGCTTAGTGGTTGGTTCCCTGCCTTCAGCTCAGGTCATGATCTCAGAGTCCTGGGATCGAGCCCCGCATTGGGCTCTCTGCTCAGCAGGGAGACTGTTTCCCCTCTCTCTCTGCCTGCTTGTGATCTCTCTCTGTCAAATAAATAAATAAAATCTTAAAAAAAAAAAAAAAAAAAAGACAGCATTAAAATACTTCCTACCTTTTAATGTTGAGTCAAGCTGTAATTAAAGAATAACTTACCGGTTAAGGGTTAATCACCCAAGGCTAACAAACATTTGCTACAGTGGAAGAAATGAAACAAGGTAACTGTAGGCCAACCACTCACAAACCAAACACAAGGCCAGCTAGTGGTAAAGGCTTAAAAAAAAAAAAATGTTCTTCTGTAAAGAACTTCCCAAACTCAACACCCAAAAAACAAATAATCCTGTCAATAAATGGGCAGAAGACATGAAGAGACACTTCTCCAAAGAAGACATACAAACGGCCAACAGGCACATAAAAAAATGTTCAACATCACTGGCCATCAGGGAAATACAAATCAAAACCACGATGAGATACCACCTTATATCAGTCAGAAAGGCTAAAATTAACAACACAGGAAATGACAAATGCTGGCAAGGGAATGGAGAAAGGGGAACCCTCTTACACTGTTGGTGGGAATGCAAGCTGGAACAGCTACTCTGGAAAACAGTATGGAGGTTCCCCAAGATGTTAAAAATAGAGCTACCCTATGATGCAGCAATTGCACTCCTGGGTATTTACTCCAAAGATACAGAAGTAATGAAAAAAAGGGGGGCACATGCACCCCAATGTTCATAGCAGCAATGTCCACAACAGTCAAATCACAGAAAGAGCCGAGATGCCCCTCAAAAGATGAATGGATAAAGATGATGTGGTCCATATATACAATGGAATATTACTCAGCCATCAGAAAGGCTGAATACCCACCATGGCATCAACATGGATGGAACTGAAGGGGATTATGCTGAGTGAAATAAGTCAAGCAGAGAGAGTCAATTATCATATGGTTTCACTCATATGTGGAACATAAGGAATAGTGTGGAGGGCCACAGGGGAAGAGAGGGAAAACTGAATGGGAAGAAATCTGAGAGGGAGAAAAACCATGAGAGATTCTGGACTCCAGGAAACAAACTGAAGGTTACAGAAGGGAGTGGGGAGAGGGATGGGGTAACTGGGTGATGGGTATTAAGGAGGGGATGTGTGGTGATGAGCACTGGGTGTTATAAGCAACTAATGAATCACTGAACACTGTATCAAAAAATAATGAGGTATTACAAGTTGGCTAATTGAACATGATAAAATATATATATATATATAAAAAACTTTAAAAAAATAAAATGGTCCTATTTAATAAGTTTATCTCAATAAACGGGGGAAATGCTACCCGTATTATAAATGTGCAAACAACTGCAAATTTTAAATACCTGGAGTTGCTTTTTAACACGCTCATTTTTTTGAGTTTCTGTTACACGTTCCTCTTCACTCCGATGATTCATCACTCCATCATTTGATAATTCAGCACTAGCCTCGGCATTATTCTCATCATGCTCATCATGCTCATTTTCTGTTGGAGGAACGACTGGTGGTGGTGGAGGTGGAGGGGGGGCAGACATCACAGTTTTTAGTTCTTCTTTGGTCTTTTCCAAATCTTCCTGGGCTGCAAAAGCCTGAACATTAAAAATAAGTTTATCAGCAACTTCCTTTTGAAAATTGGTAATTAAAAGAATCAAGTTATCCTTCCTTCCTAAAAGAAAATATACTTCAGGGTAATGAAAATAAGCCTTACTGATGAAAGCTCTGTTTTTATAGAGGAATGCCAGCAAGGAGGAGTGACAGAATTAAAGTACATCACTTTGCAAAACCTAATGAAATTGTTAATTCTGGCAGAATGATCAAATGTTGCAAAAACTGTTATACAAATGGTTGATGAGAAATGGTATTAGTAAAACGCCAAAGAATGCCATGTCTAAGGGATCACATTTTAGCCACAAGGGGAAGCATGTCACTGTAAATGGAGGAATCAGACCACCATTACTCTAATCCAGTGATCAATTAAAATCACTCACGGTAGGTTAACCAGATACTAAGTGTTCTTCTGAGATGATGCAATAAGAAGTATCCAACATCACCAACTGTTTGGGTGGTATACTGTGTTGTTCTGTCTAAAAAAGTCCGGCTTTACAGTGTTGTCACTGTATAATTATTAATAATAACACCTTTTACTCTAAAATACATTCTAATTTGGATGATAAATTATATGGTGGTCTCACCTAAGAGGCATCATAGCCAAAAACTTTTTAACTTGAATCCTTCAAGTTTTAAGGTCATTTTCCAATTTACAGGAAATACTGATAAAAGGACAAGCTGAATTACACCATGAGGAAACAACTAGACAAAAAAGAAGGGACAATCTGCAGGTCCTTCCAATAACTCAGTATCACAAAAAGGCCTGTCCTCCAAGCAAACACACACAATGCAAAGTCCTAATTTGGACAGTGGCCTGGCAAATCAGCTATAGAAGATTTTGGATCAATTTTGAATGCAGTCTGCCCAAGAATAAACCCACACAAACATAATTAATTTACAACGAAGCAGCCAAGAATATGCAACAAGGGCAAGGACAGTCCCTTTAGTAACTGTGTTGGGAAAACTGGACAGCCACATGCAAAAGAATGACACTAGACCACTATCTTACACCATACAAAATTATCAACCCAAAATAATCACAGAGTTGAACATAAGACCTAAAACCATAAGACTCCTAAAAGAAAACACAGAGCAAGCTCCTTGACATTGGTCTTGGTAATGATTTGTTGGATCTGACACCAAAAGTAAAGTTAAAAAGCAAAAATATGCAAGTGGGACTACATCAAACTAAAAGTTTCTGCACAGCAAAGGAAACCATGAAAAAGAAAATGAAAAGTAAACCTGCTGAATGGGAGAAAATATTTACAAATCACATACCCAAATTATAAGGAACTCATACAACTTAACAGTTAAAAAACAATCTGACTAAAAAATGGCAAGGGGATCTGAATGGGTATTTTTCCATAGAAGACATACAGATGGCCAACAGGCACATCAAACAGGTGCTCAACATCACTAATCAACACAGAAATGCAAATAAAAACCATAATGAGCTACCACCTCACACCACTCAAAATGGCTATTATCCAAAAGATAAGAAATAGCAAGTGTTGTCGAACATATGCAGAAAAGGGAGCCTGTGCGCAGCATTACTGAGTACGTAAATTCATGCAGCCATTATGCCATTTTTTTTGTCTTTAAACAGTTCACATTTATTATCGATAACAGTAAAAAAATCTTTTAAAGACTATCAGTATTGTATTACCAAAGGTGAGGTAATATGTTTACAAAACATTTACAGAATTTGATATGCAAATAAAGGATTGAGGAAGAAAAGTGAGTTAAGACACTAGTAACATTGGGGAAACCAAAAGAACCCTTAGTGCAGAAGAAAGGCGGAGAGTAAGAAATGCAGGGCCTGGAAGGAGGGGCACGGCCGGCCGGGTCCACATGCCGCCGCCCCCTCCGAGGAGAAGCAGGTGCCACGTCACTCGTGAGCAACCCTGCCGGAGTCTGCGCAGAGATGTGCTTTGAACTCTTAGAGACGCGTTCGACTCTCTGGGGACAAGACAGGGCCACATCTGAGTCAACTTAAAACAAACACGTCTTCAGACTGGGGGAGGGAGGGACGGCTGCAACTCAGATAGTTCTACTAACATCCCTGGGCTGAGGTGGCCTGTGGAGGGAAGCGTGTTCTTGGCAGCTGTCAGCAAAACTGCCATCTGAGACACACAGAGAGAGAGAGAGAGAGAGAGGGAAGGGACCACCTTCAGGTCCTTACAATTTAGAAGCAGGAAGCACTGATCGGAAGCAGCACAGGGGCGCTACCTAACCCTAATGTGCTTTCTGGAAACAGGCTTCAAAAAATTAAAAATGGAAATACCATTATGATCTAACAGTTCCCCTTCTAAGTATTTATCCCCCACCATGAAAACCCTAACTCAAAAAGATATATACCGTCATGTTCACTGCAGCCTTACTTATAACAGCCAAGATATGAAGCAACCTAAGGATCCACTGATGGATGAATAGGTAAAGAAAAGTGCTGTATATGCATACATGAATACTATTTAGCCATAAAAAAGAAAATCTTGCTATCTGTGTCTGAACTGATGGAACTTGAGGCCACTATGCAAAGTGAAATAAATCAAAGACAAATACCATATGATCTCAATTATATATAAATGTAAGAAAATCAAACAGAGCTCATGGATATAGAGAACAAAGTCCTGGTTACCAGAAGTGAGAGGTGGCAGGGAGGGTGGGGAGTGAGCAAATGGGAGAAGTGTTTAAAAAATACCAACTCCCAGGGTGCCTGGGTGGCTCAGTCGGTTAAGCATCTGATTTTGGCCCAAGTCATGATCTCTGGGTCCTGGGATCAAGCCCGACATCAGGTTCTGTGCTCAATGGGGAGTCTGCTAGAGATTTTCTCCCTCTCCCTCTGCCGCATCCCTTAAATCATGCTTGCTCTCTAATAAATAAAATCTTATTAAAAAAAAAAAGTACAAACTCCCAGCTATAAGATAAATAAGTCACGGGGATGTAATATACAAATAGCATGGAGACTACAGTTAATAATACTGTACTGTATATTCGAAAGTTGCAAGTTGCTAATAGAGTAAATCTTAAAAGTTTTCATGACAAGAAAAAAATTTTCTTGTGATAGGTGTTAACTCATTTCACAATATATACAAGTATCAAACAACAAAATCATATACCTGAAATTAATAGGTTATACATCAATTATATCTGAATTTTAAAATTTAATGAATATAGTCTAATACAGACGAGATGAAAAGTTGACTAAAATGGGAGCGTATGTACAGTATGACCTCATTCTGAACACATAAATGTGTATGTATATACACATGCAAACCGGAAAAGATCCTAGAAGGATCTGCACTAAGGTGTTAAAATAGTGATCCTGGCTTGTGGGAATGTGATTTTTCTCGTGTCACTTCCTCATTTCTATAATTCACAGGATTTGCCTCCCTGGTATTACTTCTAAAAAAGTTTATGTGTCTCAGAAATTCTAATAAAGAAAGTGGTCCAATGGGTTAACCAAGTTCTACTGCTTTGAGAGTTATATATACACACATATACATAATTCTCAATATCAAAATTTCCCTATGAAATTTAAATTGCTACAAAGAAAATTTAAGAGGGAAAGAAAACTGTATTCACATTCATTGCAAAAAAGTCATAGAACTATACACCTTCGGGTGTTAAAAATTATTTTAGTTGCATTGAAGAGTTAACATTTAAAGTTTGAATTAAACTCTGGTTTTTCACTTGTGCACTATTTCAGACAGTAGTGGCTTCATCTACTAAGGAACTTACATTAGAAATCTCAGTATGGGACCCTAGGTGCCTCAGCTGGTTAAGCATTGGCCTTCGGTTCAAGTCAACATCCCAAGGTCCTGGGGTCGAGTCCTGTGTTGGGCTCCCTGCGCAGCAGGGAGTCTGCTTGTCCCCGCCCCCCTTTTGCCCTCCCTCCAGACTTGGGCTCGCTCTTTCGTGCACATTCTAACAAATAAATAAAATCTTTTTTAAAAACTCAGTATGTATCATCTTCATTGCATCCCTCTAATTCGAATTCTTCATATCCATTATTTGGTTGCCATGCCCTGCTGAGTCTACCACAAGATGTTTCTCAATGATCCCTGTTCCTCTTCATTCTGCGGTAATCCTACCCATTATACCAACCCATCCTCTACTCTAAGTTATTTTTATACAGCCATACTTGATCATACTACAATCCTGTTTCAAAATCTTAAAAGTCCAATGTCTACAGACACTCCCTATCATCTTGCAATTTATTTAAAGCCCTTCACAGCTTAATTTCCTCTGTAACTTCCCAGCCACATCTCTCAAGATTCCTGAGCCTATACCCTAAAGCTTTGCTTACTTACTGGTTGTCCTTCAAGTCTACCATGTACTTCCAAACTTCTTATACTCATTCAGTTCCCTGTCTGGAATGACGACCTCTGTAGTCTCTAACCACTCTCAATGTTTTCTACCCCCTAACCGACTTTATTATTTAAGATCCCGCTTAAAACTTACAAGAGTCTCCCCAACACCTGCTTCATTCCCACAGAAATTAATCACCTCTTCCGTTCTTAGCTTGCGTCAACAGATTAGTAATTATGACAACACACACACACATTCATACGCACACGTATCTTTTCCCTCTAAATTGTGACAGTATCTTATACACCTCTACAAACTCGGCAGACTGCTGGGTACAAAAACAGATATTTAATAAATGATACTGAGTGGAAAACAAATGATCACCTTGTGTTGCCACTCAGTAGCTTCCTCTTCTTTTTTCTTCTTGGCCTCTTCCAGAAGTGCAATCTTGGCAGTGAATTCAGCAAGTTCTGCTGCCTAAAATAAAGAACATAATTACCAATAATAAAAATTTTTTTCAAAAATATTGTCTTTAAAGCTTTAAAGTCTACATGCTTAGACTTTCTATGATTCTCTTAGTCTTTCATTTTTAAAAAAGTCAGTATTTAAGATCATAAGCATCTTATTTATAAGGTCTAATCCACTAGTAAGAAGACAGTGAAAGCAGTTTTATTATTCTATAGATAAGCAGTTCTTCCTGTTTCAGTAGCAGGAACTTAAAAAATAGCACCTGAATTGCACATTTGAACTCTGATCAATAAAGTACTTGCTAAACCCGACAAAAGAGAAAAACTGCATTTTATATGAGGCATTATAACTTAAAGAGTCTGTGGCCAAATAAGCTCATTAGATTCCCCAACAATCCTATTCGGTGCCTTTATTCCTTTTTTCAAAGGGAAGGATCTGGGGCTCAGAAAGACCCAAGGACACATATCAAGTTAATGTTTGAACCAATATTTAATTGCAGGATCTTTTAAATGTCACGCCTACTCAACACCTGCAGTCCGCTACACAAACACACACCCAATAAATTATGGCCTACAGCTATCTTCTAAGAAGGTATCAGAACATACTGTCAATTTATCTAAAGTAAAACCCACTAATGGCTTATGCAAAGTTTAAGTGAATCAGAAATCTTTTGTTAGCAACAGACTCCACTGACATCTCATTGTTTTATCTTTAGGTTTTTTGGGGGTTTTTTTCATGCAGAAATAAAATTTTTAGGTTTATTTCCACACTTTGTGATTAGGTTACTTGCATCTTTGGTTTACTTCCCAGAAGATCTAATATACTTAGTTTTACAAGCTTTGCTTCATGCTTTTGTCTAAATTTTTCTTTCTCTCTGAGATCGAACCAAGACAGGTTCCTGACCAGCTGTTCCTGGTTCTTCATCTGGTCAGCAGCTTGTTTTGCAATAGCGGACTTGGCTTCTTCAGCAGCTCGACGCTCCTTTTCAAGTCTTTCTGCTTCTTCCTTTGCTCGTTTTCGTTCCTGGTCCAGTTCCAGAGCTTTTCGAGTCTGTTCTTCTAGTTCTGTCAAATATATGTACACCCCCCCAACAATGGTTAATTCCAATTGTTCTCATTATCAAAAGAAGCCAAAATGGTTAACAAAGAATCTAATCTTAAAATTAGCACACCTGCAAATGAACATATACTTTCTTTTTAACTTGGCAAAAGCCTAATAAATATTTTTAAGTACTACACAATTAAAAAACTTGAAGAAATGAAAATACTTTGTAATTTAACTCACATCATAAGGCTGGAAGTCATCTTTAGTTTTAAAAAATATGATCTCCAAAGTTTTGACCTACAGAACTTGTCATCTGTTTCAAAACTATAAAACAATACACTTTAAAACTTACATAATGTTTTACTTATTTAAGTATCAGATAAGTAAACCCAAGACATTAAGACTGAAAACAATACTAATTCAGAAGAGGAATTCTGATGTGAATCACATGAATTACTATAACTTTTGAGTTACTGGTGTATATCCATTCTTCAGGCATGAAGACAAAGTAAATATCTGGAGATAAATGACATCAATTTTGATCTTGCAGTGTACAGATCATAAAGTTAATTCTGTTCTCTTTTTCACTGAGTTGAATAAGAAAGGAAAACATTATTAGCACAAAGCCAAAAATGTTTAAATAAGCTTAAAAGTGGGGTGCCTGGGTGGCTCAGTGGGTAAGCCGCTGCCTTCGGCTCAGGTCATGATCCCAGGTCCTGGGTTCGAGCCCCACATCGGGCTTTCTGCTCAGCAGGGAGCCTGCTTCCTCCTCTCTCTCTGCCTGCCTCTCTGCCTACTTGTGATCTCTCTCTGTCAAATAAATAAATAAAATCTTTAAAAAAATAAAAAAAATAAAAATAAATAAGCTTAAAAGTACTAATTTTAAACATTATTCTGAGAACTCGTATTTAAAAACAAGGACATTTTGTGACAGAAGATAACAGAACGTCACCTATTAAGAGAGTGCAATGTCCTACAAAAAAATGATTCTCCCTTTCTGTGTACTCCAGAGAGGAGAAAAAACTAAAACTCTGTATGTATGTCATAAGGTTTGAAAGCTAGCTGTAACATACACGCTTCTTACCACTCTCAATTTTGTTGCTCTTGGTCAGAATTAATTTAGTTAATTGCAGTTAAAATTTGCAAGACTTACAGAGGGGTAGGAAGAAAAATGGTTAAATTTTAAATTCCTAATAAAATAATGTAAAAATTTTATGTGGCTATTAGGCTATAAGGGTGAAATGTATGTAACACTGAATGTTGCCACAGCTAAATTCTAGGATTATTCATTTTAGAATTTGCCTTCTAAAACTGGGACATCAAGCTAACTTATCAAACTTTTCTTAGGATCATTCTTTCCAACTTGTTGATTTGTTTAATATATAAATAAAGCACACAATACTCATGGTTGTATCATTCATCTAAACAAGCAAACAGAAAACAGAAGAAAATAAAAACACTGCTTCTTCTCTCATAATAAAAATTCCTTCTGTACAACGAAGGAAGAAAGAAAACTAAGTTTGGCTTTTGAAGTTAAATCTTCAATTAAATATTCCCATTATTCATTATTTTCTATCAAGTTTTTTGCAATAAATATCATTTTGAAGAATGTAGACAAGGCAATGTCTCTTTTGTGATTAAGAATTATACAAAAGTGTCAATTATTTTAAATGTTGAAAATAAATGGGAAAACTTCAAATCTATTCTAGTCTCTTCTAGAAAGGAAGGTTTTGAAATGACTTCCTTATTTCCTCCCCAGTTAAAGGAGTTAGAACAGAGACTAGAAAACTATGGCCCACTAAGCCAATGCCTTGTTTTTGTAAGTAAAGTTTCACGGGCACGCATACCCTCATTCAGTTCAATACTGTCACATGTTTATATACAGTACAAGAGCGCTTCCACTCTGCAACAGCAGAGCTGACAGTTGCACCAGGAACCGTGTGGCCTGTAGAGCCTGAAGTATTACTATCTGGCCCTGTGCAGAAAGGTTTACAAATCCACCTACTAGAATATCTTTATGAAACAAACATGCCTCTAAGACCTTGGATCCCCTTGGAACACCTGCAGGGAAGGATTAGCTAAGATAAAGAATATCAATATTTTGCCTCTCTGGTTCATAAAAATCTAGGAACCTACAATTTCTGAGGTCTGACACATGCTAAGAGGGTACCAAGGAATATGGCTTCTTTTAGAAGATCTGCTCTTTCAGGATGAAGATTAAAGGTTATAAGAATAAGCTGCTTCTCTCATTAACAGTATTGCAATGATATAGATGGTTATGGTGTTTAGAACCAGGAAGTTAAGCTCAAGCTAATAAAATTTGGGGAAGTCTCTCTTTCTCAGTTGGGCTTGAACATAAATTTGATTTCTGACAGGTCTAGGGTTTTGCAAGCCAAATGATCTCTTATGGGCAAAGCTTAGAAACTTTGTAACTACAAAAGAATTAGTAAAAAATAAATTAATGAATTAAATATCCCAAAAGTTATAGAGTTTTCTTCCTTTTCTCAGTCTAAGGTAATAGTTTATGAAGTATCACATATTTTCCATAAGAAAAGAATACTGTTGTTAAAAAAAACCAAAGAAGTTCCACTGTCATTAATTTTTACAATTCACAGAATTAAGAATGTGTTTATCAATTACTCACTAAAAATGCAATTATAAAATATCTATCCTAAATCTAAGCAATGGAGTGTTATACCATCATACAAAAAAAAGTAAGGAAGATCTCTTTGTGAGTATATACATAGGGCATTCAAGTGTGCATTAACCGAAAACAGCAAGGTACAGAAGGATACGTGCAGGATACTACATTTTACGTAAGAAAGAAGAGGAAACAAGAATATGGTTTGTGAGGATATTGTGTATTTGCTTACTTTGTACACAAAAAACAGACAGACAAAACAGAGCGGCATTTAATATTCTCAGCAGAGTGGAACAGAAGTGAACCAGCACGCAGCAGCCCTAGGCCTACAATACTGAGCCAGGCTAAGAAGACACAGATTGCGATTTGGGGGCTATCAAGGCATCCAAGGCTTGGGAGACCAAGATCCTTAAAAGGAGTAAATAGAAAGGTAGGCTCTAAAATCTGCCTGCTATTTCCCCCCAAGATGTTTGCCAACTCCTAAAATGTACACATATGAGATAGAAAACTAGGGAAACAAACAAAAACCAGCTAAAACTGGCTACAGAATAGAGGAAGATCGACACTGTCGTGCAGTCAGGAGTCAGAGGCCGGCACTGAGGGCCCTAGTAAAGGAGCAGTCCTTCAGAAGACACCCCCCAGGGTCTACAGACTAGCAGGGAGGGGAAAAAACACAAAGAGACCAACCTTAACAAAGCCTGAAACCCTGGTCAACTCCACCAGTGACCTGCACATATTCTGCCTGGCAGAAAAAAAAATATTAAATCCTCTCTAAAGTTAAATAACATCATCCTAGGGCTCCCTAATGTTTCAAACTCAACATTGGGAAAGCAACAAAATTACAAGGCATACTGGGAAGACGGGACCAAATGACCCCTTCCAAAACCCCTAAAATCCCCCAAAGAAAGGCTACTGTGTGGGCCCAAAGATTATCCAGGTACTGCAGTTAGCAAACAAGGATATTAACATAACTATGAAAGATACTGCTTATCTAGGAAAACGGAAGAAAAGGCAAAGAACGAGGAGAGATGCAAAGTCCAGAGAAACAATGACAACACTGCCGAAGCAGATCTTTAGGCATCCCTCAAACCCTCTGCAGAGATGTCAAGGGCCAGAGTCCCCTTTATAATCCTAGAAGTTCAAGTTATCAATATTTTCCTTATGGTTATGCTATCTTCTAGAAACTTCATTCTCCCTTCAACATTTAGGTTCACATGCATAGCACCCATAAAGAAACATAAAATTCAGGAGGTCTTTGACAGGGACACAGATACACTACTAATTTTATTTTAGCAAAATCTTGAGTGAGTACAATCATGTATTGAAGCACCATCCCCCCAAAAGATAAAATATTTATCACCAGTAACCAACCAGTAAAACTGCAAATTTGAAGAGCATGTGAAGTTCCTCTTGCTGCTTAGAACAAATACTAAGGAAAGAAACTCTGAAAAGGCAAGGCTTCTAGGGGGCTGGGGGAGTGGGGAACCCAACAGAAAAGCTAAAAATAAATGCCAACTTGGTAGATCAATCAGAGTGATGGAGCTTGTCACCACATTCAGCCACTGTTACCAAATCCTCAACCCACAGAAGTGTGCAGCAAAGACATCCCAGTAGCTAATAACCTTCCTCTCTAGGACGATCCATCTCCAGAACTTCCTTTCCAGAGGCTCTCTATTCAGAAGAGGATTATGAATAGAAGATGGGAGGAAAGGAAAAGTACAGTTAATATGGCAAACAGAAAGAGAAATTACCAACCCAGGAATGACGAGGAGGTGCACCACCTTACAATACCACAGAAGAGTTTGTGCTGTGAGATATGCAGAACATCCAGACTGCTGACTCCCACCGAGAGGTCAGTCTTGTCATAGAATAAACTCTTCTGAAGCTCTAGTCTGTCTTGTTATAAACTAAATCGCTCCCTATAATAACTTTTTCAAGTTAATTATTTTCCTTTTCTCAACTTCAGAATAATTTATAAAAGTATGCAATGTGTAACCATTAACAACTAAAGTCATAAAAGATAATGTAAAATCTAAATAATATGGAAGCCTAAGAACTTGCCCTTGTCTTTGAAACATGCTTCCCACTGTACAACATATACTTTCTTGTACGCCTATTACGCACTTATAAGATATGTCAGTTTCAAGTTTTTCTAGATACAATTGGTGACTGAACAGTGTCCACGGACAATAAAATCAACTAATAGCTGAGTGGAACAGAATAGTCTGGAAGTAGACCTACATACATATTGTATTCTGGATTTGTGACAAAGATGATGGATGTACCTAACTGGGGAAAAAACAGTCCTTGTAATAAAGGGTCAGGGTCAACTGAAAATACATATGGGAAGAAATAACACTGACTCCTACAAAAATCAGTTACATATGAATTATGGACCTAAATGTAAAAGGTAAAGCAGTATCCAGAAGGTAGTAAAAAATAATATATTCACAACCGTAAGAGAAAGAGTGATAAATGGAACTTAAAGAACTTCTCTTCATTAAAAGAAACTTACATTGAGAGAGAAAAAAGGCAAACCATAGAGAGATTTTCCTTTAACAAAATATGAAAAGAACTCCAGATCAATAAGAAAAAAAAAGAAAATCCAATTTTTAAAAATAGGTGAAACACATGAAAAGGCACTTTATGGATGCTATAAGCATTTGCAAAAGTGCTTAAAATCAAATCATCAGTCATCAAGAAAATGCACTGTACTAACTGTCCTCCCCAGAACGGCTAAACAAACAAACGACGCAAGAGGAAACCCTGACAGTAAAACAAATCATCAAGTAATGAAGATATAGGGCCAATCAACTTTCATTCACTACCGGTAGGAATGAGCACTGATACAATCACTTTGGAGAAACAGCGGCAGTGTCTATGATAAACTGTAGCAGTGACCCAGCAATTCCACTCCGGGGTACAGATACGTCCCCTAAATTAATACCCAGGGGCTACACTTAAGAATGCTCACAGCAGCCTTACTTTATAATAGCTGGAACCAGAACTATCCTAAATGTCTATCATCAGTACAATTTGCTAGCTACATGCAACGGAATATTACACTACCATGTAAAACAACAAACTACAGCTCCAGGCATAAGTTTTGAACAAAAAGAAGCCAAGCAGAAGAGTACATGAATTCATTTACATGCAGTTCAAAAACAAGCAAGACTGTTCTTGGGCAGGATACCAAATGCACAAGCAAAAAATAAATAACTGAACTCCAGGGCCATGTAGGTGGTGTAGACAGTTATGCCTCTGACTCTTGGTTTTGGCTCAGGTCATGATCTCAGGGTCATGAGATCAGGCCCCACGTCGGGCTCCATGCTGAGTACAGAGTCTGCTTAAGATTCTTCCTCTCCTCCTCCCCCCTGTGCACTCCCTCTCTCTCTCCAAATGAATAAATAGATCTTAAAAAGAAAAAAAAAAACAACAACACTGGACTTGATCCAAATTTAAACCACTGGGCTTCAAAGAACATCATCCTCAAAGTGAAGGTAACCCACAGAATGGGAGAAAATATCTGCAGATCATATGTCTGGTACGTCAGAAGACATCTGTACCGAGATACAGAAAAAACTCTGACACCTCACAACAAAAAGACAACACAGTTGAAAAATGGGAAGAAAATGCAAAAATATACCTTTCCAAAGAAGATTATATATAAATGGCCAATAAACATATGGAAAGATGCTCAACATCATTAGCCACTTGGAAAATGCAAATCAAAACCACAGTAGTACATCTCACCCACTAGGATGACCGTACTCCGAAAGACCTAACATTAGTAAGTGCTGGGGAGGTTTGGGGTCATACAAATGATACACTGATAGTGGGAATGTAAAATGGTACAGTCATTTTAGACACCAGTTAGGCAGTTTGTCAAAAAGTTGAACATAAACTTACCATATGACCCAGTAATCTACTCCCAGGTTTATACTCAAAAGAAATGAAAACAATAACCAGTACACAAATGTTCATAGCAACATAGTCACAATAGTCAGATGGTGGGAACAACCCAAACGTTCACCAACTAATGAATAAAATGTAGTGTGTGTGTGTGTGTGTGTATGTATATATGTGTGCATATGTGTATATCATATATATATATATAACATCTATATCTATATCTATCTATATATATACATATATCTATATATCCACAGAATGGAACATTATTCAGCCATAAAAAAAAAAAGAATGAATGTCTAATACAAGCTCCAACACGATGACCTTCAAAAACATTATGCTCCATGAAAGACAGTTACTAAAGACCATATTCTACACAATTCCATTCATAAGAAATGACCAGAACATGTAGTCTACAGAGCTAGAAGTAGATTAGTAGTTGCCTAGGACTGGGGGAGGGAGGACTCAGAAAAATTCGAAGTGACTGCTATTGGGTATGGGATTTTTTTCTGGGGTGATGTAATTGTTCTAAAACTGTGGCATCAAGTGGCACAACTCTGAATATACTAGAAACCGTTAACATATACACTTGAGATCATTAACTGTGTGGTTAATGATCTCAACAGAGCTATTAAAAATAAGACTAAACTCTATGATGAGGGTGCCCAGGTGGCTCAGGCGGTTAAACACCTGCTTTCAGTTCAGGTCATGATCCCAGGGTCCTAGTCCTGAGATCAGGTCCCAGATCCCTGGATTAGGCTCCCTGCTCAGCAGGAAGTCTGCTTCTCCCTCTGCCTCTCCCCCTCCTCATGCACATGTGCTCTCTCTCTTGCAAAAATAAATCTTTAAAAAAGTAATAAACTCTATGATGATATACATCAGAATGATTTAAGTCACATTTGGGGTGAAAAAATGGGAAGGGATACAATGGAGATTCTCTTAGTGCAGGTAATGTTCTGCACCTTGTTCTAGGTAGTCACAGGAATAAATTCACTTGGCAAAAATTCATTAAGCCTGATACCTAAGAGGCATGCACATTATTATATACATGCTATACTTCAAATAAATTTTAAAAAAAAACTTTCCAAAAAATCTCAGAAAATTAAATTAGGCATTATCTACTTACATTCTAGAAATTAGGAATCTAAGGAAATTGAGAGGTTAAAATGACTTGCTAAAGGTATTCTAAGTTAATGACAGAATTAAAGCTTGACTGTTTAATTCCTATTTGTAAACAACGTATACATAAAATTGACAAGCCCTCCTATTCCCCATAAGAGCTTTCATCACACTATCATGCTTACTTCCTCTCCAAGCACTTAAAACATAAAATTATCTTGATTATCTGTTAATTTTATTACTCTGTCTTTCCTCAATAAAATGTAAGCCACATGAGAGCAGGGACCTTATCTGTTCAGCATCATATCCCCAATGCCTAAAATGCCTCATACACACTAGGTGCTTAAAAAGTACACAGGATGTGTGAGATCACTACTGGGATTTCACTTTGATATTTGCCAGGACAGTAAGTGAATCCCAGTCTGGCTCTCAAATAAACCTCCAGAGATGGTTTAAAAATGATAAAAGTAAGTGAACTATGGAAATGTAAATGGTAGAATAGTTCTATTTAATGATTCATAACTCGTTTCAAATAATAATGACTTCAAAAAAATTCTTAATGAAGTATAGAAAAGTTTCTTCTCAAAGAAGAACTTAAAGGTTTATCTACTAAATATTATGACTTAGATATGACCGGAGTTACTGCATTTGAGTGAGAATTTAGCATAAATTACAAGACAATCATGCAGATTTTAGGACAGCCTGGCAACGCTTTATTATTAGGAAAAAAAAAAACAAAACCTCAAGAAACAAATCAGATGTCCTTTGCCACCATAAGATGACTGATTTGAAATTGTCTTGATAGGGATACTCTACATTCTTTCTTATGTTCTATCTTCCTTATATTCTTTAATGCTTCTTGACTTGAGTAGTTTTCTGTGTGTAAATCATTAATATTTTTATTGTGCACCCTAACTAAATAAGATTGAAAGGTTTAATAGGTAGCTGTTCTCTCAGAAAGATATATGTACGTTAAAAAACTCTATCACTCAATTTTTTTCCTTAAAATATACCAGTATCATAAATTTCCTTAAACTTTTTAAAGAAACACACATTCCATTTTTTTACAGCATTCTGCCTCTAAAAGTATTTATTGTATTCACATGGCATTTACCGCACATTACCTCACTTTACATTTTTATGAATATATTTTTTTTCTGCCAACCACACAGACTTCCCTCCCATGCATCCGATTTATTTGTATTCCTAAAATGCAGCACAAAGTAGGCACTTCATAAAGGTCTACTTTAATTGATGAAAAAGGCATCTGGAGTAGTAGAAACAGGATGAAGCTGGAATTCAGAAAACAAGTTCTGCCTTGGTGTTACAGTCTGCAAGCAAGTCTGTTCAATACCTCTGACCTCTGAACTAAGTACTTTTCTAGGTCTTTTCTAGCTCTGGGAAGTGAGGCTTCTAAGGTCAGAATAAAGCCTAGTTTGTTTGTTTTCCTATTTCTCCTCTTAGAAATATTATTTTAATCCCCTTGAAATTAGAATGATCTACCAGTTTGTGGGTTTATAGCAATCTCTAGGACTTCCTCCTCTAGTTACCCATTTGCAAATTATTCTCCCCACCGCTCAAGAGCATCTCCCCACTATGGTAGCCTGATGTAAGGAATGAAAATAACCTTAAATAAGGTTATTATTTAATAAACTTTAAGGTTATTATTCTACTTAGAATAATAAAACTAGGGCGCCTGGGTGGCTCAGTGGGTTAAGCCGCTGCCTTCGGCTCAGGTCATGATCTCAGGGTCCTGGGATCGAGTCCCACATCGGGCTCTTTGCTCAGCAGGGTGCCTGCTTCCCTCTTTCCCTCTCCGCCTGCCTCTTTGTCTACTTGTGATCTCTCTCTGTCAAATAAATAAATAAAATCTTAAAAAAAAAAAAAAAAAAGAATAATAAAACTAATGGCTGCTTCTACTAGTTATCAGGAAAGCAGGTATTAATTCTAGTTTTACAAATAGTATATATTTCATATTATATCCCCCCCTCGAACCTCTACTGCTTAGGAAGGAAAAAAAATCTTATTTTGCTCAACACCTTTTTTCTTCTGTTCTTCCTACTATTTGTTGTTTGAAAGCAGCATATCCTAGAGTTATTTACTATAAACCACTCTGGAAACCCAATGTACCCTTTCTATACACTGTAGCATTTTGGTTACACTCTTCATAGCAAGTAGGTTCTGACCAAGCTGTTACCAAAAACCAACCCACTTCTATGTGTTGTGTATTTTTTTAATATACCGAAACAAAATTTAGAGACTGAGTTCCGAAAGAGTTTATTATAGTCAGAATAGCTTAAAATGCCTTTAAGTATTCAGATGCTTTGAAATACTTACATACCCATAAAGCATCAAATAGAACGGCTTTTGTTTAAATGCTGGCGAGTACTAAACCTGCGTGTTTGTTTATGGAACCCTGAACCGTAAGAGGAATAAATTAATATCTACAGTCATTTCACATGAAAATACCTATGTACTTAAGTAAATGAAAGAGAAACTAGCACATGAATGTTGCGTGTCCCTTAAACATGTTTATGATGTTATTCCATTAAGTATTAATGTGACAATTAAGTGCAATTATTGTACAGGACAAATGAGATTATCCAGCAGTGAGGAAATATCGGACAAAGAGGAACAAGGGTGAACACAATGTCAAAAGGAAACTGCTACCTTTCTGGGCTTTCACCGTCTGCTCTTCGATTTGCCGCAGCCGCTCCATCAGCTCCTCCTTTTCCCGCTCTATCCTTTCCTTCTCCTTTTCTGCTATCTCCCTCTTCTTCTTTTCATTCTCTAGTTGTGCCCTGAAGAGGAATCAGAATTGCTCTGTTACAAATGAATACACAGAAATATTTACATGAAACCCAAGTACTGTGAGTCCACAAAAAGAAACGTAGTATAAATATTTTAAGAATCTTCATTATAGGGGCGCCTGGGTGGCTCAGTGGGTTAAGTCGCTGCCTTCGGCTCAGGTCATGATCTCGGAGTCCTGGGATCGAGCCCCGCATCGGGCTCTCTGCTCTCTCGGGGAGCCTGCTTCCTCCTCTCTCTGCCTGCCTCTCTGCCTGCTTGTGATCTCTCTGTCAAATAAAAACAAACAAAAAAAAACAAAAAAACAAAAAAACACAGGCCTTTAAAAAAAAAAAGAATCTTCATTATATTCAGCTGGGCTTAAAAAAAAAACCCATCCAGTTAAAAATACAGGACTGCCCTGTTACATGCACGTACACTGGAATACAATGCATTTCTTTTTGTGGGGTCACGGAAAATGTAGTCTAGGATTGTTTCAAAAGTTAAAAGGGGCACCTGGTTGGTTAAGTATCTGCCTTCAGGTCAGGTCATGATCTCAGCGTCCTGAGATAGAGCCCCTTGTTGGGCTCCCTGCTCAGAGGGGAGTCTGCTTCTCCCACTCCCTAGGCCCCTCCCCCAACTCGTGCTCTCTCCCTCTCTCTCAAAATAAATCTTAAAAAAAAAGAAAGATAGTAAAAACTTAAGACATTTTAGAAATATTTTCAAGTGACAAATTTACAGAACTAGGAAAGTAAAACTGTCAAATACACCCCTTGTGTGCAAAGCATGTTTTTGACGCAGACTTGAATGTGGGAAAAAATTAGAGGAGATTTATCACTTGTATACTCGATGAATTCTGACAATAAATCACAGGCCAGCACAAAAGCAGTTAACTGCACATTTCCCACTGAGAGAAGTAAGAAAGGCTTGGAAGGGAGCACACAAGGTAATTTTACTTTAGGCAGTTTAAGTAAAGTAACCTGGGAGGGTAAGAATTTTCAATCACTAACATGAATTGACACATTATTAATTCCTAAGGTAGTACCAATTTAATCTTATATACAAATGGCAAATCAGTTTTATCTCCTTTGACAACTCCATTAGAATGACAGTAGATGTCGAATGCTGCTTAAGACAGATCGATGCTGCTTAAGACAGATCGACCTGAGAGCTCATGCGAAAGACCACCTCCCTCACTCAGCGGCAACCACCAGGGGCCTAAAGAGACTGTTTCTTTTAAATATAGCCAGACTTGGGGCGCCTGGGTGGCTCAGTGGGTTAAGCCGCTGCCTTCGGCTCAGGTCATGATCTCAGGTCCTGGGTTCGAGCCCCGCATCGGGCTTACTGCTCAGCGGGGAGCCTGCTTCCTCCTCTCTCTCTGCCTGCCTCTCTGCTTACTTGTGATTTCTCTCTGTCAAATAAATAAAATCTTTTAAATAAATAAATAAATAAATAAATAAATAAAGCCAGACTCTCATCACATAACTACCGAGAGCCTACCACTGGTCAGACTCTATAAAGACTCTCTATTTATAAAGAAATATAAAGACGAGTAAGAATTAGATGAAGCACTATCAGGTAGTATTATCTATTTCATAAATTTAATCAATATTCAATATTCCCTTTGTTTTAATGGGAATAACTTTTTTTAGCTTAAAAAAATCAGTTATGATTTCATCTCTGATACTCATCTGCGTACATCTAAATATTCCCCCAAAAAGACATCATTGCCATATGAATTTCAGGCACAAAGACCATGTAGTTTGAGCATAAATAGCATATTAATAAACTATGAATTCCCTGGACTAACATGCAGAAAATGTTTTAGGATACCTTACTTTTTAAAGAATATCAGATGAACCCAAATATATTTTTCTTTTTTTTTTTAAAGATTTTATTTATTTATTTGACAGAGAGAGATCACAAGTAGACGGAGAGGCAGGCAGAGAGAGAGAGAGAGAGGGAAGCAGGCTCCCTGCTGAGCAGAAAGCCCGACACGGGACTCGATCCCAAGACCCTGAGATCATGACCCGAGCCGATGGCAGCGGCTTAACCCACTGAGCCACCCAGGCGCCCCCCTCCAAATATATTTTTCTTAAGTGAAAATTAAAAGCTAATTTATAGGGGCACCTGCGTGGCTCAGTGGGTTAAAGCCTCTGCCTTCGGCTCGGGTCATGGTCCCAGGGTCCTGGGATCGAGCCCCACGTCGGGCTCTCTGCTCAGCAGGGGGTCTGCTTCCTCCTCTCTCTCTCTGCCTGCCTCTCTGCCTACTTGTGATCTCTGTCTGTAAAATGAATAAATAAAATCTTAAAAAAAAAAAAAAGCTAATTTATATTCAGCTTCTAATTAGACTAAGCATTAATGATATTAAGAATTATTACACGAGGTACTATTTATTAAACACCAGGTACTTTGCTAACTTTTTAGTGACTTTTCACTTGAGTTCTACAGTGTCCACGATACTGTTTTAAAGCAAAATATTCAGCGGAGCACCCAGGTGGCTCAGGCAGTTGAGTGTCCAACTCTTGATTTCAGCTCAGGTCATAGTGGTGAGATCAAGTCCCACATCAGGCTCCACGATCAGCGCCAAGTCTTCTTTTCCCACTCCCTCCCCTGCTTGTGCATGTGCACTCTCTCTCTCTCTCAACAGATAAATAAAATATTTAAAAAAAAAATAAACAAAAATAAGGCAGATTTTTTTTATTCAAGCAATTCTTACTCTGAAAAATTAAGTAAAAGTCACAAGCAGAACGAACTTGAAAAATCCCAAACTACTAGAGTATCCAAACCAAGGTCAATCAGTGAAAAGCAAGCATGTTTAAAAAATAAAGCACATTATATGGTTTCACTTATTTGTGGAGCATAACAAATAGCATGGAGGACAAGGGGAGTTGGAGAGGAGAAGGGAGTTGAGGGAAATTGGAAGGGGAGGTGAACCATGAGAGACTATGGACTCTGAAAAACGATCTGAGAATTTTGAAGGGGTGGGGGGTGGGAGGTTGGGGGCACCAGGTGGTGGGTATTGTAGAGGGCACGGATTGCATGGAGCACTGGGTGTGGTGCAAAAATAATGAATACTGTTACGCTGAAAAAAATAAAAAAAAATAAAAAAAAAAAAAAAAATAAAGCACATCTATGAATTCATAAAAAGCTACTTTCTCAGAAATACCAAGATTTACAATTTGAAAAGTATACATACTCATTTTAAGAGTATAAGCATAACACTCAATTTTAATACAATGAAAACAATGTAAAAATGTAAACTCAGAGTATGTTAAAGAAACAGCATTCTTTAAATGAAACAAGATGGGATCAGGAAGGAGACAAACCATAAGAGACTCTAAATCTCACAAAACAAACCGAGGGTTGCCGGGGGGAGGGGGTGCAGGGAGAGGGTGGTGAGGTTATGGACACCGGGGAGGGTATGTGCTATGGTGAGTGCTGTGAAGTGTGTCAGCCTGATGATTCACTGACCTATACCCCTGGGGCTAATAATACATTATATGTTAATTAAAAAATAAAAATAAATTTTAAAAAATAAAAAACAAATAAATAATAAAAATGTGATCAAAAAAACAAAAAGAAACAGCTTTCTTAAATTTTAAACCACCAACTCAATTAAGAATCAAAACCTTAAATTCCATACCTTTCCAACTGCTTCTGATGTTTCTCCTCCCTCGCCTGAGCCTTCATCTGCTGCACTTCAATGGTATCAGGCTTTCTTCTTCGCATGTATAGTTCATGGTTTCCCATACATAAAGCCAAAATCCGTTTATTGATTCTCAGACGAGGAGCATAAAAAACAAAATCCTAAAAATAAAGTTGCTGAATTTAAAATCTTCCTGAAGGACAGCCTCTCTCACAATAATCTCTACTAAATTTCAATATGCGGTATGAATTTGAATGTCATATTACATAGTTTAGAAGTCACAGAATTTCCTAATTCCTAGTAAGTATGCCATATTTGCACTTACCTGTTAAGGCTACCAACAAACAAGTGTTTTTAACTGCTTCTTAGGAATGGTGATTATTTTCAATCACCTCCTAATAAACATCATTCACCTTACAGCTGAATTTCAATTAAAATAAAACTAATATTCACATGTTATAAAAAGATCAAAACCTTCTATTTTTAATAATTCATTATTTTATCAGCAGGAAAGTTAAACTATGAAAAGGGAATGTTTCTCAGGAGCAAATCAATAAACGAACAATGCCACTCTTCAAATGGTATCACAGCAAAATGGCGGAAATTTAAAAAAAGTTAATACAGAAAACACTTATAACAGAATTTTACTTACAGGTGCCTTTTTGTCGATTGGCTTTATAACAAATTTTTTGTCATTAAATGAAATATTTCTGATTTCACTCCAGGGAAAACCAATTTTTGGTGTTAACCTTAAAAAAATGAAAGCATTCCTTTAATTAAAAGCAGAAAACAAAACACAAAATGTGTAACAATTTGGGGCCAAATTAGCTAAATGACCAGTCTTAAGAAAGCTAGATTTTCAAATGCATCAGCTTACTGATACTATTGACATCATTATCTTTTAAGGGGAAATTTGATCAATTAAGCCACATAAAACAGAATAACTATCAAAAGTTTTCATGATGTGTCATGAGCCTTGAAAGCATTACATTTATTTTCTTAAAATTACCTAGAAAACACTAGCAACCTAGAGTGTAGAACTGAACTTCCCTTGGGGCTCTGTACTAGCTCTTCTTAGATTCAAGCTACTACAAATATTAGTTTAAATGTGTTTAAGAAGGGAGAGGGAGGAAAAGTCTTGATAAGTTTTCATGTGAATTATGGACATGTTACTAAATACTAAATTTATTTCCTTCCTCTGTTTAGCTTAAAAATGAGTATTTGTAACATTAAAAGCACTAATTTTATGGTATGTGAGTTGTATCTCAACAGAAAAAAATTAAGACATTCACATACACAAATGTTTGGGTAAATGGAAGAGCTGGATTTCCAACTCTAAGAAATTTAAGTTACCACCACTTTGCCACACTGCACACAAAAATTCAAGGAATCAGACTGGAACAGTAATTTTGTTTTTGTTTTTCATGAATTTTACTGTTTCAGACTACCCATCAAATGTGTCACTGTTATCCAATAACCAGTGTGCAAAATGATTATGATACCCATACTAGCCAAAAGGTGTCTTTCTAGTCAGTCTTCCGAGAACAAAGTATGAATTTCTACCTATTAATAGTCCTTTTAAGTCTTAAGGAGATTACCAATTGCAGCACACCAAGTAATTTTCCTACATACAGCTTTCTTTACTCAATAGTTATGCATTATACTGCCCCCTAATGGCTCTTCAACTGTCATTGTTACCAGCTTAAAAAGGAGCCTTCCAGAACACAGCATTTTTAAGGTAATGCTGTACTACATTTACATGTTACTTTGAAAATTCTAAAGCAATTTCCTCATGTAATTCTCACAACAATCTTGTAAAGCAAGCTTGGCAGTTATATGAATCTCAGAGGGTTAATAACTTGACCAGGATCACAAAGGCAATCAGTAGCAGAGCTGGTAAAAGAACCTAAGCTTTTAAAGTCGTACCCTACTTTTTTTTTTTTTAAATCTTTTGGAAATATAATAGATTTTAATTATTTTTAAAAAGTGAACCAGTAGAGACAAGACCAATCTCCCGTATCAGTCCCTTCCATTCTGAGCTAACCCCTCTCTTTCATATTCTCCATCTTTATCTGTAACGTATCTATAATGGGTACTCTGATAGAAATTCAATAATTTTTAAAAGAAAGTAAAAAAAGGATTTGGTCCACAAAAATTAGTCTCTAAGTCCTTTTTGCTTTTCAAAAATTTCAAAATATTTTCTTCTTAATGATATAGTGTTGTTAACTTGCTTTGTAAATAAAAAATACACAGCAGAGTAAAATAATTAAAATGCTCTCTTTTTGACTTAGTATACAGTGTTAGAAAAGTGTATCTTATTAGATATTTGTAATAATGAAACTAAAATTCTAGAATTTTAGAATAAAGAGAAATGCCGAAGAAGGCATTACTGGCATAGCAAATAAAGTATAAAGCATTCCTAAAGTACCGTGAAAGTCTGACATATTCTATATTAATATATTAATTAATATAGTACCAAAATTAACACCTGGTTAATTTTGAAACAAAATAACACTGTCCATTATTCTCAATACAGTGATATTCTACTTTACTGATGTCTGAAAATATTCAAAACAATTCCTATGTCTTTAAAAAGTTACAAATATAATAAATCATATATCTATTAATTTCATTGTCTCATTGCTCTTTATTTCTTATACAGGTTAATTTCAATTTCACCTTAAATGCCAGGTATATTTAAGGAATCATTCTTCACCTATAAAGGGAACAAGTTTCAATTAAATTACCAGACAGAACTCACAAGTTACCAAATAAAAGTGAATCATCCCGTCTGATAAATACGCTGAGCAGAATGCTAAAGCTACAAGGTGTTGCAAAAATGTAGACATGATATCTAAAAATCTTTGTCGCATTAACTAATCTTTTAAGTAGGGAGAAAAAAGCAGCAGCAAGAGTAATCAAGCAAAAAAAGAACTTTACAAACACAGCGTCATAAAGCCATACAGATCACTGATTAATGACCAGTTCACTGTGCAACTAAATTTACTCACTTGTCATCGTGCTCATAAATATTCAGACCCAAAGCATCAACGCCTAGCCACAATTCAGTTCCCTTTTTATTTTTTATTTCAAAATAGTTGACTCCATACATTTCTAGATCTTGGGCAATCTTCAGGTACTCCATCATAGAATCTTCCCTGTTAAAAGAAAGCTTAATGTAACATACTTAAGTAAAAGTAATACCAAACAAATAACAAAAATACTTTGGATTAAAATTTAGTGCTTTATATTTATTCATATAAAGTGAATGATCTTTAGGGGATAATGTGATGTACTGTAAGTGTTATGATATAAAAATACTTGAAGGAAAAACAGTAAGAAAATAGCCACGCAAGCACCTCAGCATTCCTCTGTGTTCCTCATGCCAGTTCTGTATTCTTTCCTCCCACTGTTCTTTCGTCAGTTTGTGTTGTTCCAAAACACTGCAAGGAAAAAAAAAATGAAAATGTTTCTATGATTCAAAATTAATATTCATTTAAAAGTACAAAACCATTCAGTATCTTAACTGTAATGGCTGTCATAAAAACCTATATACATGATAAAATTGCATAGAACCATAAACACATATACATACACAAATGACTGCATATAAAACCATGCCATCTGAATCAGGTTGGTGGACTTTATCAATATCTCGGTTGTGACACAGTACTAGTTATACAAGATGGTACCATTAGGGAAGGCTGGGAGAAGGATACATAGAATCCCTCTATTTTTTACAATTGCATGTGAATCCATAGTTATCTCAACAAGTTTCTAGGATCCTGAGATTATTTTAAAGATTACATGTTTTTAAGACAGTTATACAGATAGTTTATGGGAATTAAACTGTTTCAAGCAAATAAGCCACTGGACCGAAAAAAGGAAAATGACTTTCTTCATTATCAATAGAAAAAATTAGAGAAGAGAGTGAAAATCAAAATTCTGGAGCCTTAATTTCTTCTTTTACTCCACATATTTACTTTTCTTGGTGTCAAATTTAATTTTCTTATTTTCTATAAGCCATATATTTTTAAAAGATTTTATTTATTTATTTGACACAGAGAGAGATGTCACAAGTAGGCAGAGAGGCAGGCAGAGAGAGAGAGGAGGAAGCAGGCTCCCCGCTGAGCAGAGAGCCCGATGTGGGGCTCGATCCCAGGACCCTGGGATCATGACCTGAGCCGAAGGCAGAGGCTTAAACCCATTGAGCCACCCAGGCACCCCTCAATAGGCAATATTTTATATAAAATTATACAAGTCGGGGGGCGCCTGGGTGGCTCAGTGGGTTAAAGCCTCTGCCTTCGGCTCAGGTCATGATCCCAGGGTCCTGGGATCGAGCTCCACATCGGGCTCTCTGCTCAGCGGGGAGCCTGCTTCCTCCTCTCTCTCTCTGCCTGCCTCTCTGCCTACTTGTGATCTCTGTCAAATAAATAAATAAAATCTTTTAAAAATAAATAAATAAATAAAATAAAATAAAATAAAATAAATTAATAAAATAATACAAGTGGAAAGTTACACTTTTTACCACCCCATGTCCTCCAAATAATCTTTTATTGGTTTCTCTTTTATCCTCCCAGTGATCATTATGCAAATGTAACCAAACATATTTTCTCTACTATTGATATTTTAACATCAAATCAGCAAATTCAACATACACACAATTTACCTGCTCTACACACTACAGATTATTTACTTGTTCTCTTTGGGTAATATAATGATTATTACATATTTTGCTTTGTTGTTCAAACCTCAGATCCTACATTACTACTAACAAAAGCTGTGGCATTAAAATATTATTGCTTATGGGGCACTCAGATGGCTCAGTTGGTTAAGTGTCTGCCTTCAGCTCAGGTCACAATCCCAGAGTCCTCAGATCAAGCCCATGTCCAGTCCCCTGCTCAGTGGGGAGCCTGCTTCTCCCTCTCCTTCCTGATCGTGTACTCTCTCGTTATTTCTGTCTCTCTCAAATAAATAAAATCTTTTAAAAAAAGTATTACTGTTTAGCTGTATAAAAATTCTACATGAAACCTAGGAATGTCTTGGTAGTATAAAGGAATCTCAGAATGTAATCTTTCCTTGCACAAGTTACTATTTAGAATAGATTCCTTAATGAGGTCTTAGACACACTACTACGTTCTTACTATGCCCTGCTCCTTTCTCAGTATATCCTCTTTTAAGCTCTTGGGTTTTTTGGGAGAGGAGTTCTGTCTTCCCCTTATATGACTTAAGTTTCCACATTTTTCTTATTTTTATACTTTTTGCTGCCTGGCCTTGGCTACTCACCAAAAGGAATGCAATCAGCCTTGAGGGCATAATGAGTGCAGCCAATTGCTGGTACCATGACATTATAAATCTGAAGGTATGGATTAATTAAATTGGATGACACTAAGATTTATATAAGTTCTAGCTTTTTACATCCTGCATTTCAAATCTCATTTGTTTGCATTTTACATAATGTACTTGTACTATTAATCTGCATTATTTGTTTGGAAGTATTCAAAAATGCCTACCCTCTCTTTCTCCTGTCCAGAAAAGAGTCCTTCTTCATGGCTAAGGTCAATCCATTCTACTTGGCTTTAAATCTATCTGCACCTTTAAAGGGCTCCCCCCCTCACTTTCTCAGAATCTACACTCCATCACTGATGACAGGGACATATTTACTGTCCCTTGCATACATGTATATATTATCATATCTACTACTTTGTGTTACAGAGAGCAAAAGACCACATCCATATTGCTCACCACTATATGCCCAGTGCCAGTACTGAAAAGGTACTCAAATATTTGCAGAGAGAATAAAGGATTAAGTCAGTTCTTTCGAATTTTTTTTTTTTAAAGATTTTATTTATTTATTTGACAGACAGAGATCACAAGTAGGCAGAGAGGCAGGCAGAGAGAGAGGAGGAAGCAGGCTCCCTGCCAAGCAGAGAGCCCGATGCGGGGCTCGATCCCAGGTCCCTGGGATCATGACCTGAGCCGAAGGCAGAGGCTTTAACCCACTGAGCCACCCAGGCGCCCCAGTTCTTTCCAATTTTTAAAGAACACATCTCTGAACTCATGGTTCCCTAGGTTTTTTGTTTTTGTTTTTTCCTTTTTCACAGCCAAACCTCTTTCGAGAGCTATCCATATTTACTATCTTTCATTTCCAAACCTCACATCGACTGCCTCTAGTCCACCACGATCTGGCTAAAACCACCACCAGCACACTGAAGCTGCTTTCACTAAGGTCACTGCCAATCTCCTTACTGTTAAACCCAACAGACACACTACTCCCTCAGACTCAACTTTTTGTTACTATTTGACGCTGCTGATCAGTCTCTCCTTAAAGCTTCCTTGCACTTTGGCTTCCATGATTAACAGTCCTCTGGTATTATTCTTCACTCTCTGGCCATTTTTTCTCTATTTGCTTTACAGGAGCCTCTTCCCCTGTACTTAAAAATTAAGTTCCAACAAAATCTGTCCTGGGCCTTTTGCCCATTCTATATGTACTTTCAGGTCCATCTCTTTTATTTCCATAGGATGATTATCTATTTGCTGCTTATTCCCAAAACTGTATCTACAGTTCAGACTGCTCTCCAAGGTCCAGATCCAGGCCTACCAATGAATACTGGCTATCTTCCTTGGTTATGCTGCAGAGGTTTCAAACCCAACAGATTCAAAACTGTAATCTTCTCCAAAACGTATCCCTTCTTCCCTTATCTTGGAAAAAGGTATTACCAGCTACCTATATGCCCAAGTGAGAAACCTGGCACATAAAAACTCATGTCTATCTAGCTCTTTCCCAAGGAGAGAGCAATGTTATCTGGTGGAACTGATAACGTACACCACCAGACAGGACAGCTAAATGTACTGTGGGAGAACAGACTGCTTATCTGGACTGTTCTATATAATAATTTTTTTTCCTCTACAAGAATTAAAAGCATCCATCAAAATCATCAAATTGTGTGTCATTTATGATCACCAAATAACCTGATTACTAATTCCATGCTCGGGTACTTAAGATCGTGAGAAAAAGTATGCTATACCACATACATAGAATAAATCACTGTGAAGGTATTTCCTCCATTCTAAATATAAAAATTAGTATTCTGATTTTATGAGTAAGCTTAGATAGCTTGAAATAGTTCTCTAAAGACTACCAATTTGAAGAACACCTATCTCGATCTTCAAAATTAAAGACTAAATCTTAAAGAGCATGTGCTTTCTTCTTTTTTTTTAATTTATTTATTTGACAGAGAGAGATCACAAGTAGATGGAGAGGCAGGCAGAGAGAGAGAGGGAAGCAGGATCTCTGCCGAGCAGAGAACCCGATGCGGGACTCGATCCCAGGACCCTGAGATCATGACCTGAGCCGAAGGCAGCGGCTTAACCCACTGAACCACCCAGGCGCCCCTATCTTTCTTCTTTTTAAACAAAATGGGTTATAGCACACATGCATTTAAATTAAAGAAATTTAATTGTGGGGGCACCTGGGTGGCTCAGTGGGTTAAGCCTCTGCCTTCGGCTCAGGTCATGATCTCAGGGTTCTGGGATCGAGCCCCGCATCGGGCTCTCTGCTCAGCAGGGAGCCTGCGCTTCCTCCTCTCTCTCTGCCTGCCTCTCTACCTACTTGTGATCTCTGTCAAATAAATAAATTAAAAAAAAAAAAGAAAAAAATTTAATTGTGCTTAAGTGTAATACCAGTATTTAAAGTATTCTTAAGGGGCACCTGGGTGGCTCAGTGGGTTAAAGCCTCTGCCTTCGGCTCAGGTCATGGTCCCAGTGTCGTGGGATCGAGCCCCACGTCGGGCTCTGTGCTCTGCAGGGAGCCTGCTTCCCCCCCCCTCTCTATCTGTCTGCCTCTCTGCCTACTTGTGATCTCTGTCTGTCAAATAAATAAATAAAATCTTTAAAAAAAAAAAAGTATTTTTAAAAATCACATAACTATAAAAATAAGCCAATTACTTCATGCTCAACCAAACAGCAATCTAATCTCACATTCAAAGAACCACCATCTGTGTTACACCTGAGACAAGACATGCCTATTCTTTTATGAACAATAGGAAATTTCAAGGGCAATTTTGATTATATATAATATTTACCTTATATGCTGATTTAAAACCTAACCTGCTGTGCCTTTTACTAAATATAAGTTATATCTCAATTTTGGTACAGAGCTATGGACTGTACTGTACACTTGAAACTAATGTAACATTGTATGCCAATTATACTTTAATAAAAAAATAAAAATATATAAAAAAATTAAACCTCAAGTAAAATAAAAACTAACCCTTATCTGAAACTAAAGTCTACTGTGCCAGTAGCCAGCTATCTAATTCAACGCTTAAAAAAAAAATCTGAGATCAAGAGCTTGGAGTTAGAATAATAATCAAAACTAAACATAGAGGCTAACAGGTGTCTCATATTCCTGATTCTTTGGTGAACAGTATGCATTATTTTACCTTCCAAGAAAACTATTATTGCAACAGCATTACAGTGTAACAGTAATAAACAGTGTAACATTTAATCATCAAATATTAAAGCTACTGTGCTTAATGATACCTTATAAAGCATATATTAACTATTTCACAAAAATAAACATTAATGTCCACAACCAAACAGAATAAAAGTGGACATGAAGTAGTCTCCCTTTTCCATATTTATGACCTATGAAAAAGAAACTACCATCTAACAGCTTAAATACTATAAGTACTGCAACTGTGAAATTTTAGGTTAATAATACACAATCTTGCATTTAAACAGAAATTTTAAAATTCAGGAGTTCGGACTAGGAGTAACACTTTCTTTCCAGGTTCTAAAAAGAACTCCATGTACATTCTAGTGTGCAATTCTACTTATGAACTGAGATATTTTAAAGTAACATTTGATGCTGTACTTCTCAGATCTCATAAATACTATTACCAACCAACACTTGTACCACACTTTACAGTTAAAACTATAAACCAAACAGTTCTTGTTCTATAGTCATAAAACATGAGGTAGGAGAGCAGGATTACTATCCCCACTTTGCATACTCAGATACAGAGGCTGAGATTTCAGATTATGCACGTAAGGTCACCTAAGTAGTAAAGGGCAGAACTAACATTCAAACTCTAGGCCTTCTGCCTAATGATTTCTTCCTATGCCATGCTATTTTAAAGTAACGATTATAGAAGCAGCAATATACTGCACATGAGGACAGAGCACTAGACTAGGAGTCTGAAAAGTGAGTTTAGAACACCTTTCACAGGGTGCCTGGTTGGTTCAGTTGGAGGAACATGAGACTCTTGATCTCAGCACTGTGAATTTGAGCCCCATGTTGGGTGTAGAGACTACTTAATTAAACATTAAAAACAAAGCAAATACAAACTTTTAAAAAGTTAGAAACTGAATTCTAATTCTACAGAGGAAATAGAGCATGGCACTTATCCCGTCTGACTTTTTTTTCCCTCTTCCTCCTCCAGCTTTATTGGATAGTTTAAAATTACATTTCTGGGGGCACCTGAGTGGCTCAGTGGGTTAAGCCTCTGCCTTCGGCTCAGGTCATGATCTCAGGGTCCTGGGATCGAGCCCCACAGCAGGCTCTCTGCTCAGCAAGAAGCCTGCTTCCCCCTCTCTCTCTCTGCCTGCTTGTGATTTCTGTCTGTCAAATAAATAAATGAAATCTTTAAAAAAAAAATTACATTTCTGTTTTCTAGGACTTCAGTTGCTTTTTTCATCTGACTTTTTATTTTTCCCAAGCATGGCACTTCTTACTCACAAAGCATTTGTGAACCACCTATCTGCCTGTTTTAGTGAGAATTTTTATCAAGCAACAATAGTCACATCCTCCCCCAATCCCAAATTACCACTACCTCCATTTATCGCTTCTCCGTGGGAATGAGGAGAGGTAGAAACTTTGAGTAATTACAGCATATATAAATCTATGCAGCTACAGGTCACAACTTCTAAAAGAATATACTCTAACAATTAAAAAAATTGTCTTAGTCTATTTATAAATTTCTTTTTCAGACAATTTAACGTAAAAAACATGTTTCACTTACCGCTGGGGTAGGAGTCGATCATTAGCCAGGTAGCCTGGTTTATGCATCTCTTTATTATAATCTCCATACTTGGCTTGGACAGCATAGGAAGCCAAAAGAACTGCAGTTTCTGGTGGACAATATATCTCATCATTTAAGATAGCTTCCTTAACTTGCAAGAAGAAAAGTCTCTGGGTTATTTCTTGAATTAATTCCTCAGAAACATCTTCAGGAAAGAATTTAGCTCTAAATTTGAACTGTAAAGGATTCTCTTTTTTAACATCTTGCTGTGTCACCTGGAACAGTAATTTCAAGCATAATCGATAAAAATCCTAAATTCACATCAAATTCTTTTTTAGAAGAAAGTAGCATGTAAAACCCAAATAAGATTCTAAATCCATAACTAAGATTCTAGTGTGTAAGATTCTAAACTTATTGGATATGTGAAAAAAAAAGATTCTATGCACTAACGAATGGGATCTGTAACTCATAGGTCCATAACCAAGTTGAAACTTCCCTTAAGAAGTTTATCCTGTAATGTCTGAGCCAAAGTACTCAGTTACCCTAATATTTATTATGTGTTAAGTTTTCAAACAGGAAAAGTGAATGAACATTTCTTTTCTCTAAGATGAGTTAATGGTAACTTACTGAATTAAAAGACATGAAACGTTTAATAATTGAGATAATTGTAAAAGGAGGTCTGACTGAATTCAGTCAGACCCTGAGCTATTCTAGTACAAATTCAAGATCATAATAACTTCAAAGTAATTTAATTATCAGCTGAATTTTATATGTATTTTACCTTTTTATTTAGCTTAAGCCATGTAGAGTAACCTTTGCTGTCCACATACTGCAGCCCAAAAAACCAAACTTCACGCAAACCAACTGTTTTCACCACCTTAAAAAAAAAGTTCAATTTCAGGTCAACATTCACAGTGAAAGTAAATGGTACTATATTTCAAAAGAAAAACAAAACTACAAAGGTATTATAGGTATATTTCTTTACTATAGAGATCTTTCTTAAATTTAATACATTAATTATAGAGATGTTTCTAAAAACTTAAATTCAGGTTTTGTATATATTGTATTTTGTAGTGTCATTTCAATCTTGTTTGATCCATGCTTTTTTAATCCCACTTTTTCTTCCTCATCTCCCATCATGACCCCAACAGATAACAAGTCTGGGAAGCAGATACAAAGCTGTCATAATCTCCCTTTCCTATTTCAGTGTACCCTCACAACTACACAACTGGGTAGGCAAGGCAAATAGTATCAGTTTGGTGATAAGAGTCTCTGAGGACATTTAAAAGCCATACCAGGTTATCCAACTGGTGATTTCACACCCACTTCTACCCTTCACTATCAAATATTCTGTTCTTCCCCACTGAGCAAGAACCCATTCTTGGAACATGCCCAAATTTTATCTTTACAGCTCTGTTCATGCCTTTTCTTCTGCCTAGAATGTTTCTTCTGTATTTTTACCACCCACTGAATAATTTATTCCTCAAGCCCCAGTTCAACTAACATGCTTTCTGTGAATGAAGCTATCCTATTATATAGATAAAATTAATCACTCGTTCCTTGATGTTCCCATAGTATTCTATCTATACTATTAGAACATTTATTCTATCATAAGTAACTATATGATTAGTAGTATTTTTATTTACCCTCCTTCACTGCTTAAAACTAAGAACAGAGATTACTGCCTTAGTCATCTTAATCATGCCCTTTTAAAGAATGATTAGCCTGTGGCAGGCACTTGAAAGTAGAAGAATAAATAAATAAAGCTAGGACCCACCCAAGAATGTACCAGCACTTGGAAAGCTTATTTTTTTCTAGATCTATATTAAAACAAAATGAGGGAAGTGAGCCAGGAGAGGTGAGAGTTTATTGATATTTTTAAAGCTTTACATAAAGATTCAACATTAGTTTTTTTTTTTAAATAAAGTTCTTTAAGATTTTATTACTTATTTATTTTTAAAGATTTATTTATTTATTTGACAGAAAGAGACAGTGAAAGAGGGAACACAAGCAGGGGGAGTGGGAGAGGGAGAAGCAAGCTTCCCGCTGAGCAGGGAGCCTGATGTGGGGCTCAATCCCAGGACTCTGGGATCATGAAGTGAGCTGAAGGCAGAGGCTTAAGGACTGAGCCACTCAGGTGCCCCTATTTATTTACTTTAGAGAGAGAATGAGAGAGCATGTGAGGA
The DNA here is from genome assembly GCF_902655055.1 of Lutra lutra. Lineage (NCBI taxonomy): Eukaryota > Metazoa > Chordata > Mammalia > Carnivora > Mustelidae > Lutra > Lutra lutra. Next base: position 7,351,926 of record NC_062287.1, read on the forward strand.
GGGGGTGGGGGGAGAATCTCAAGCAGACTCCACACTTAGCATGGAGCCCAATGAGGGGCTCTATCTCACCACCCTGAGATCATGACCTGAGCTGAAATCAAGAGGTGGACAATTAACCGACTGAGCCCTGCCGGTGCCCCCTCAACATTAGTTTTAAAGTGATAAATATTCTTGGCTTTTTTTTTTTTTTTTAATATCTAAAAAAACGTATCAGGTGTTTTATGTCAAGATAACATACTGAACCTTTCAGAAAGTTTATTTTCCTTCTCTTGAAAAATTTCACTGAAATTACACACACCAAAAAAATTAAGAATAAAAAAACATTTAGCTGTGCTAGGAAAAGTTACCACCAAAAAAACAAAAACTGAGAAATTTCTGGATGATACATCATCAGGACTCCCAACTGATACAAAAACTGATCAAAACCAAACCACCAAACCCTTAATGTAGACAAAGAAGATCCCAAATAATTTAAGTTTGGCAAAAGACAGGCTGTCTCAGCAGAATAGCCACAGAAAAGATTCCAGTTCAGAGTGGCAGAGGAGGAAATGTTCACAGGTCAGGAGCAACTGAGAGAAGTATCAAAGTAGCTAGCCTGTTTTTGCCTCTAGGTTGCGTGTGATTCATGATGCTGGTGAACTAAAGGTGGGATCTGCCATAGTGGGCACATGGGATAGTACCCTAACTAGCTTGAGACCATCACAACAAACACCAGGAACAAGAGAGCTCAGCTGTGAAATTCTTTCCCTACTACTTCTGAAACGTTCTCAGAAACTTTCAATCACATATTTTTATAAATAAAAAAATACTTGGGCATTAACGACCAACATATGTACATTTACCTATAAATTACACACACGCTATGTCACACATACATTACAAAGCATTTACTTTTAAAGTAATTTTAAAAAGGAAAGATAAAAATATAAACAAACATTTTAATTTTTTTTCTTGCATCCTTTTTTTAAAGATTTTTTTTTTTTAATTTATTGGAGAGAGCAAGAACATGCAGAGAGAGAGAGAGAGTGCGCGAGCGCAGAGGAGCAGCAGGAGGGGCAAAGGGAGAGGGAGAGTAGGTTCTCTGAGTAGGGAGCTGGATGCGGGACTGAGTCTGAGGACTCAGGGATCATGACCTGAGCTGAAGCCCGATGGTTAACTGACTGAGCCACCCAGGAGCCCCTTTTTCTTGCAACCTAACAGATCGTGTTGAAAACTTCTTAGGGCAAGAATACGCTCTAATCCCACAGGTGGAAGCTGGAAGAGGATGACAGTGCAGAAGAATCAGGGAGCAAACCAAAGGACCTCCAGCACTCAAAGAGAGCCCCCTACACACAGCAGCTGGCCTCAAGCGCATCGTGATCAGAAGTGAGGCTTTGTTACAGGTGGACTCATGTTGCTGTGTACCCTCATTTGAGAGGACTCCTGTCTCTAGTCTGCTCCTGGCCTTAACCCTGAACCTACCTCCCTGCCAACGCGCTCCACATACTCCCTATACCCAAGGTAAAGCCTGCTTTTAGATCCTTTGATTTGGGCTCAAGAGAAGCTGTCAGGGAACAACAGTGACTTTAAGAATTAACTGCTCAGAGAGCACATTACAGATAATACTACTCCCTAATCTAGAACTTCATTTACACTATGAAATGCTGTGTGTGTGCATCAAATGCTGTCCTCTGTACTTAACATGGATTCTCATTTAGTTCTCCCAACAACCCTCTAAAGGAAGAATACGATAATCATCCTAACCGTACAAGTGAAAAAAAAGGCAAAGAGTAATTTGTCCCAAGTCAAACAACTAGAGCGGGGACTCCGATGCAGGCAGTGTGGCTCTAGAACCCACACTTTTAAACTACTACACAGTACTGCATTGTAATAAATGAGGCTTCCTTTCTTCTGGTGTCTAAACTAAAGCAATTCTACTTGATAAAAAGCAAGTAATTTATTTCTCAGTTCACAATACCCAAGAAGCCCACTTGCTGATTAGTTTTTGACCATCAAAAACATTTCACTCACTATAAATAAGATTTCAACTTGTTAAGAAGTAAGTACAATGAATGCTAACTCCATTCACATTTATATTCAAGTAAGATAGATGATATATTTACAAACAGGAAGCCTAGAGAAATCAACAGAACTAGCTCACAGTTCACAAGGTAAAATATGTACAAGGTGTGCATGTAGCTGCTTATGATTTTAAGAATTTGCTCACTCTACCAAAAACCTTTCATCTTATAAAAAGACCTTATCAGGGCTTTCAAGATCATCAATTAACTTATCAGGAAGACTAAGTATACTATTTTGTCAAGAAAAGAAACAACTTTCCAGGAATTTTAAAATTTGGTATATTTTAGATCTATGTGAGATACCTAAATAAACCCAAAATATCTACTAGGTAATTTACTGCTGTGTACTAGAAACTCTGCCTCCTGTTCTGTTCTCTAAGGTCAAGGAGGTCTGACCACAGACTCCTTACTCTTCTGCCCAAATGTAAGTCCCTATAAACATCCTCCCCTGAGTCTCACCCCCGGATCACCCTCATTCCACTTGTAATCATCAAGTCACCTTCCTAATCACTTGGCCTCAGGGCACCAATCTCTCTCCTTCCCTTCTCAACAAAATGTCACCTACAACATTACTTACTGCATCACCTGAGGAGCTTAAATAAACAAATAAGATATTAATGATTTCCAGTAGGACCCAGAGAATTTGACATCAGAGTATCTGGATGTAGTCTGCAAGCACTGCCCTTATTCTCTTTCTAAAGCCCCACAGCTGACTCAAATGTGCTGTCAAGAGTGAGAAAAAGACAGCAGCAGTAGTCCAAATTCCTCAACATGACACCCATGTTAGCTTATCATGAGGCTATGACATGGAACTGCTGTCAGGTGCCTACTTGTAGACTATAATTCCCTGGGCCTTTGCTGCTGCCATCCCCTCTATCTAGGATCTCCACCCATCCCGCTAGGGACACTATCTTTTCATTTTTTTGAGTCCTCATCACAGCGCTTTACTTAGAGGATTTTAAAGAAATATCTGCTCATAATTACCTTTAAAAAGTCCTCTCTTTCCAATCTAGAAATGAGAAAGAATAGCTCTATAGCTATTCCAGATAACTGAAAAGATACCATGAAAAATTCCAAGTGCGACACTGTTGCAACAGCAATAAAGTTACAGGAAAACATACAAAGAAGTTGCAACAGCTTCCACATTGTATGCTGCCAAAAGCTACATACTTCACGTGGCTAAATGATACCTGGTCAAAAAGCTGTTTGCCCGTGGTATTGGGCTGGATGGCAAATTCCAGCTCGGCATCCATGGTGGTCACTCGTACGTTGATCTGCAATAAAAACAGAAGGGAAAATCACTAGGAAAGAAAATATACTTAGCGGCAATACTTTTATCTGATTTATAAAATAAAGTAAATATGCAGGCAACGAAAAGCTACACCATATTTGTACCTAAGATTTTCTTCATTAAAGTGATGTTTGATTTTAATCACAGGAAATCTTAAATCTATTTTAAAAAGAAAGAGCTTACAAAGTCCTCTTTCAAAAACATTTATTGAATACTTGGCATACACTAGGCACTAGGCCATGAGCTTTCCATGTTTTCATTAAGCCCCCGTGACAATACTAGGAAATATGTCATGTCTACAGAAACTAAGAGTTCCCCATTACTTGCCCAAGGGCACAGGGATATCAAATAGCAGAGCAGGTATTTCAGGAGAAACATTAACTATAAATTCTTTGAATGGCATTCACAATTCCGTATTTTTCAACACAAAATTCAGATACTCAGTTTTATCCTATTGCAAAAATATTCATTTTATAAAAAGAATTCATCAATTGACCTATTGTTAGATTCTATTTTAAATTCTTTTTTTCAATAATACCTTTGTAGCTGGACATTTCACCAAAAACTTGGCATGCCTTAACTAAAATAATTTTAACTCTGGAGTAGCATCTTCACTTAGAATTCACCATCATATGTTACAAATCAATTTTCTTAACTTTAATTCACATGAATTCTAAATCTTATTTCTCCTTTCTATTTTCTTACTCATTGTAACAACCATGGCTCTGCACATGTAGCTTTTATCTGAAATACAATCTCTAATCAAACAAGTCTTAGAAATCACAAAACCTTTTGTGATATAATAAATATATATTTGGTCTTCATTCTGTCTCCTGGCAGAGAGCTCCTAAAACCTTTAGAATTTCCTCCATGATAGAAATAAGTGGAGCCTTTTGTTATTCATAATAATCCCCTTTCAACCATACCTCAGTTTACACTAGTTATAACTCCTAATGACTCATGATGGACCCCTCCGGACCTTCAGGATGGAGGAAGGTAGCCAGAAGAACCAACCATGTGATGAGAGCCCCACCCTAACCTCCAAAGAGAGGAGAAGAGGAAGCGAGTTAATCATCAACGGCCAAGAGTTTAATCCATCATGCCTACATAACGGAAACTTCATAAAAAGCCTAAACAAAGGAGTTCATAGAGAGCTTCCAAGGTGGTGAATGCATCCACATTCAAAGAGAAAGGTGGACTGCAAACTCTACAAGGACGGAAGCTCCTGTGCTCAGGACCTTTCTGGACCTTGCCTAGCTACCTCCTCTTCGTCTTTATCTTTCATTCATATCCTTATAATATCCCTTGTATTAACCAGTAACAGTAAGGGTTTTCCTGAGTTCCGTGAGCTGTTAAAGGGAATTACAGTACCTGAGGAGGGGATCATGGAAATCTCCAATGTGTAGTCAAGTTAGAAATGTGGGTAACATGGGGACCCACTACTTGTGATTGGTGTTTGAAGGGGACAGCGGTCTCGAGGGTCTGAGCCCCTACCTGCAGTGTCTGTGCTAATCTGGGTGGCTGGTGTCAGAATGAGTTAAACTGCAGAATACAAAACTGAGGTCTACATAAAAGTAGAGAACCGCTTGATGTGGAAAACTTACACATCTATTACTAGAAACTTCGAGTACAGAGAAAGTTTTGTTACCCATAAATCTACCATTCAAATTATTAACTAGAAATGGCAAATAATGCTATAGATCCCAATGTATTTCTTGTGAATTTATCTGTCCCAGTCCCCCACAGGTAAGCACTAACCGGAATTCTGTATTTGTCATTCTTTTTTTTAAAAGAATAGTTTCAGCACAGATGTAGGTATCTCCATGTAAAATAGCTTTTCTTGATTTTTAGGTGTATTAAAATTGTACAGTACTGGCTAAGAAAGTCTTTCTTGATGTGGGCAATGGTTACATGGTTATATTTATTTTATGAAAATTCATCAACTACACAAATAAATTCATCTCCAGATGTACACTATTTCAATAAAAACTTTAAACAGAAATTATACCACATGGCAGTTTGTTTTTTCACCATTTCTAAGTTTCACTGATTTTTCTGTGAGTCGTTGAAATTCATTTAATTTTACTGCTATACAATTACTGCTGGACAATATTTACCCATTTTCTTGTCAATGGGTACTAAATTATTTCTAATCTTTTGGCTATCAAGAACAATACTGTTATGAACACTCTTGTGTATGTCTCCTAGCGCGTCTGCATCTGAGTTTCTCTAGAAGTACAGACACAGACAAACTCTAGGTGATAAAGCATGAAAGCCTGCACCTCTACCACGTAAAAGTGAACTGGGCTCCCATGTGACTGTATCCACTTACACTCCACCAATAGTACACAAGCATTCCTGCAGGGCTGTATTTTCACCAACAATGGGTATTATCAGATTTTTAAAAAATATTTACAGTCTAGTGGATGTAAAATGATATCTCAATATGGTCTTACTGGGCAGATATCTGATTCCTAAAGAGGCTGAGACACAGTATGCAGAATTCTAAGACAGCCCCAAGGATCTCCATCCCCTAGTGTCACTCTTTTGATTATGTTACATTACAAGACAAAAGGGATTTTGCAAATGTACTTAAGGTTTCTAATCAGTAGACCTCAAAATTGAGAGGATTATGTGAGTGGAACCAAGCTATTCACAAGAGTCTTTTAAGAGCAAAGTGTTTGGGGGCACCTGGGTGGCTCAGTGAGTTAGGCCTCTGCCTTCGGCTCAGATCATGATCTTGGGGTCCTGGGATGGAGCCCCACATCAGGCTCTCTGCTCAGTGGGGAGGCTGCTTCCCCCTCTCTCTCTGCCTGCCTCTCTGCCTACTTGTGATTTCTGTCAAATAAATAAATAAAATCTTAAAAAAAAAAAGAAAAAGGCAAAGTGTTTTCTCTGACTGGTTGAAGAAGTCAGAGAAATTCAAAGTGTGAAGGAATCTGACCTAAGAGAGTTCTCCTTACTGAGCTGGAGGAGCCAGGGAGCAAGGACCCAGGACCAGCCTCTAAGAGCTAAGAGTGACCCCTGGCCAGTAACTAGTTAAAAAAAAAAAAAATGAGAACTTCATCCTCCAGTAAAGAAGGATAGATCATTTTTGCAAAAAAATGAATTCTGCCAATAGGAGTAAGTTTGAAAGAGAACCCTGAGCTCCAGGTGAAAACAGAGGGGCTAAACCTTGATTTCAGGCTGGCAGGACCCTGAGCAGAGAACCCAGTTACATCATCCCATATTCCTAACCTACAAAACTGTGAGATAATAAATGCAGATTGTTTTAAGCTACTAAATTTGTGGTAATTTGTTACAGATTAACAGACAACTAAATGGTATATTTACTGACCATGTGGTCTCCCCACCTTTGGAAGTATCTGTTAACATCTATTGCTTATTTTTCTATTAGACTGTTTGTCTTTTTCTTTTTACTATGTAGGAAATCTTAATATATTCTAGATACTAATCCTTTGTCAGTTATTTAAATCACAAAAAAATTTCTCCCAGTTTATAGTTTGTCATTCTACGTCTTCTTTATGGTAAACATTTAATATTTTATTTATTTGAGAGAGAGTTAAAGACAGCATAAGACGGGGGAGGGGCAGACAGAGAAGGGGAAGCAAGCTCCCAACTGCGAAGGGAGCCTGACACTGGACTCCACCCCAGGACCCCGGGATCATGACCTGAGCTGAAGGCAGATTCTTAACCACCCAGGCACCCTATGGTGAACATATTCTTCATTTTATTTTTTTTTTAAGATTTTATTCATTTATTTGTCAGAGAGAGAGAGAGAGAGGGAGAGATCACAAGTAGGCAGAGAGACAGGCAGAGACAGAGGGAGAAGCAGGCTCCCTGCCGAGCAAGGAGCCTGATATGGGACTCGATCCCAGGATGCTGGGATCATGACCTGAGCCGAAGGCAGCCGCTTAACCAACTGAGCCACCCAGGCGTCCCAATATATTCTTCATTTTAACATTGACTTTATCAACATTTTACATACAGATATCAATTTTTTTTTAAGATTTTTTATTTATTTAACAGAGAGAGAGAGAGAGATCACAAGCAGGCAGAGAGACAGACAGAGTGAGAGGGGGAAGCAGACTCCTCGCTGAGCAGAGAGCCCGATGTGGGACTCAATCCCAGGACCCTGAGATCATGACCTGAGCGAAAGGCAGAGGCTTAACCCACTGAGCCACCCAGGTGCCCCAGGTATCAATTTTTTTTTTAACCGTATTTAAGAAATCCTTCTCTACTCTGGAGTCATAAAGATATTCTTAAATTTCATCCTCAAGGTCTGTTTTTCTTAATTTGTCTTCAATGATTTTTGCTTATGATTTAAGGTAGAGTTCCAGTCTCATTTTTAAATCTCTACAGGATAATGATATGGGGATTTAAAATATCTAAGTGATGTATACTGATTAGTTAATTAGCTTCCCAAAGACAATTATGTCACGGATCCAATGTTTATAAGTTATGATGTCTGAACTGGTGTTCTCTATTCTGTTGCACTGGTTGACTATTCTGTCAAAACCACACTGTCTTAATAACAACATTTTAAAATAAGTCTTGCTATATTGTAGGGAAAGTCTCCTCTCATTATCTTCAAAACTTGTGAGCTATTCTTGGTTCTTTGTTCTTGTTCCTGACTTCACACAAAATCATAAACTTTCTAAATTACCCCACCATGGGTGCCTGGGTGGCTCAGTCGGTTAAGTGGCCGCCTTCAGCTCAGGTCATGGTCTCAGGGTCCTAAGATCGAGCCTCACATGGGGCTCTCAGGTCTGCTTCTCTCTCCCTCTGCCCCTTCCTACCGCTCATGCACACACTTTCTCTCTCAAATAAATAAAAATTTTAAAAATATTTTAAGAAACCCATTATGATTTAAATTGGAACTACAATAAATTCATCAGTCCCTTCAGGTGAGAAATAATAGCTTCTCAATAATGACTATTCTTATCCATGACTATGGTTCTCTCTGTGCATTAATGTCTTCTTTAGCATCTTTCAAAACAGTGTTTATAATTTTCTACATAAAAATCGTATTAATCAGGGCACCTGGCTGGCTCAGTCAAGAGAATATGGGACTCTTGATCTCAAGGTTGTAAGTTCGAGTCCCCTGTTGAGTGCAGAGATTACTTAAAAAAAAAAACAAAAACTTAATAAAAATCATACTAATGATTTGTTAGAGAACTTTCTCATAAAGATAAATTCAAGTCCACAATCACTTGACATCCCAAAAGCATCAAAATCAAGGTTATTACCTTATTTTAGCAAGGTTATTACCTTATTTTAGCAAAACTTTAACATGAAGTGATGTGAGACTATCTGGTGGATTATTTTATCCCATTTCAAATGAATAGTCACACAATGACCTATAAAAATACTAATGTTTTTAGATGATACACCAGACCTTGAGGTCTGAAGCTCCACGACATAATGACATATGACATATGTATATTCACTTTTCTAAAATCCAAAAAATTCCAAATACTGAAACTCATCTAGCTTAAAGGGTTTCAAACACAGGATTGTGAATTTGATGAAGTAGCTTTCCAAAACTGTTTTGCCTTTGTAGAAATGCAAGGGATTTCTATATTGGTCATTTTTTTAAGTTCCCTTGCTGATTGTTATAATGAGCCCATTAACTCCTTGTGTTTACATAATTCAGAGGTCAGAAAATGTTTCCTGTACAGGGTCAAACAGTAAGTATTTTAGGTTTTGCAGGCCATACAGACTGTTTCATCTACTCAACTATGCTATTACAGCATAATACAGATAATAAATAAGAGTACCACATTCCAATAAAACTAGTCATTGAAATTTGAATTTCATATAATTTTCACAGGTAAAATATTATCCTTGTAGTTGTTTTAATCCATTGAAAATGCTAAAATCATTATTAGCATGTAAGCTGTACAAAAACAGGTGGTGAGCTGAATTTGGCCTGTGGGCCATAATTTGCCAATTCTTGGTACAACAAAGAATCTTAACATCTTCAAATAATGTTTCTTCTAGTCCTTCAGCTTTTTTTTTCTTCTGTGCAGGTTTTCCCGTTCAGTGCTTAATCAGCACCAATATAGCATCTTTTGTCTTGTTCTTGATTTTTTTTTTTTAAAGTTCCCACTGTTAACACATTAAAAAGAGCTTTTGCAGTTATGGTTTCTTCTATACCTAACTTAAGAAGTGTTGGGTTGTTTTTTTTTTTTTTAAATCATGAATAGTTGTTCAATCTTAGAACTCCTCTTTCTCAATTTTTCATATGATTTATCTCCTTTTAACCATGTAAGTGTGGTAGAGACTGCTTGCTGTTTGACCACCAAATTCTAACAGAATTACAGTTGAGTATATGGCTACAGAGCTATAAAACATTTCTCAAGGTCTCCTGCAATTAGATATGGCTCTATGACTAGGTTCTCACCCACAGAACAGACAGAAGAGACAGGCCACTCCTGGGCCTCAGCATAAAACAGTGAGCATGCTTCTCTATGATTTTCCTCCCTTGTTGCTGGCTGACACCCAGACAAAGCAGTTAATTCCAAACTATTTTATGACTTTGATGCCATTACGAATTAATTTTTTTACTTCATTTTTCAAATTTTGCTACTAGTATGTAAGAAAGGCTATTGATTTTTAAAAATACAACCTTGTGTCCAACAATCTTGCTAAGTTCAGTTATAGTTCTAGTAGCTGTTTTTCAGATTCTTGAAGATTTTCTACATAAACAATTATGCCACAGGCAAATAGAAAAATTTACTTCTTCCTTTCTGATATTTATGCCTTTTGTTTATTCTTCTTCTCTTCCTCCAACAATGCAAATTCACCCTTTGTTACCCTACCTGCTGAGTCTTTAAAGTATTCCCAAAGAGATATTCATGCCAGAAAACTCCAATAGCTATAACCAATGATTTTCTTAAGAAGATAACTGGGGAAAAGAAACATTGAAAAAAAACACACCCCAATTTTGTTAGATGAAATTTAAAAACATTTATGTCAAAAGGAATAAACCTTAGTCCAGAACTATGTAATTATAAAGCTAAGGAAAATCATACACACTCCTTTGAATAAAAAAAAAAAAAAAAAAAGACTATATAATATCAACTCAGTATCACTAGCATCAAAGCTAGAATTATGAGAAAATTAATGCACAGGTCCTTCCAACCTCTCACTGCTTCCTCCTGTAACAAGAAGTTACTGTATACTGAGCAGTGAATATGTACGAAGTTCAAACAATTCTCACCAAACTCCCTTAAGTAACTAACCATCTCCATTTTTTTTATAGGAGGAAATTAAGAATTGGAGAGTCTGAAGTAACCAATCAAAAGTCACGGGGCAGGGGGTGGGGATGGCGCCCGGGTGGCTCAGTGGGTTAAAGCCTTTGCCTTCGGCTCAGGTCATGATCTCAGGGTCCTGGGATCGAGTCCCGAATCCGGCTCTTTGCTCAGCGGGGAGCCTGCTTCCTCCTCTCTCTCTGCCTGCTTCTCTAACTACTTGTGACTTCTGTCTGTCAAATAAATAAATAAAATCTTAAAAAAAAGTCCAGAAGGGAAGCATAGAGCCAGGATATGAACTAAGACAGTTTGGCTCCAGAACCCACGAGTTCCCATCTTCACTGCAATGTTGCCTCTACCTCTTCTTCACTGGCTCAGAGTACGTCGTTGAGGCCACATCACTCTGAAACAGGCAACAGCGGTATCAGTGCCTTTTTTTTTCCCAACGACTCTACCATGACATTTTGCCTTGTTTCAAAAGGAAATTAATGCTACTGATATTTTATTAACTACATAGTGGTAAAAGTAAAATACACTTACTGGTTTCGGCATTTTCCTTCTCTTTTTATCACCTTCTTCAAAAAATGTCACTTTTATGAATTCTGATGTCACCTGCAGTTACAGAAAAAAGAAAGCATAATATATCTATTACTTTTATAGAATATCTTGATGTTAATAATTGTAATTGTGAGTTTAACACAGCTCTCTAAAAATAAAAAATTTAAAAAAGAACTCTTATTCTAATTTTCAATGTCTTTTACTATCATTTCACCTTTTCTAAAAATATTTATAGCTGTGATTTAAAACAGCACATATCTCAAACAACATAATCTAAAGCCTACCGATCACCAACCAAAAATTTCAATTTATTCAGAGACTACACATAGCAACGAATCAAGACTGCTAAGGACCCAAATGCTGTCTCTGTCTGTGTCCAGTTCACCTTTACATCCAGCCTGGGAAAGGAGAGGAACAGTAAAGGGGGAGATATAGATTCAAGTTCAAAAGAGATGAACTCAAGAATACTCTCAACCTTTCTTCTGTATTGACAAAGACAAAAGGAAATTCTGATTAACATAAACTCTAAAAAGATAACCTTTTAAAGAAAATTATTTTTCTTCTTGAAAGTTTAAAAATCCACATTAAAATATACTGAGTAGTTCATTTACCTAAGGTGTATTAAACAGCCAAAGAGTACACACTAGCAATCGACATGCTACTCACCAGCAAACTGATGGCCTTCACTGAAATTTAGAGTTGTCCTTGAGGCCAATGTTAAATTTTATCTTCTCCCTGTAAAGGAAAACAAGTGAATCCTAATCCAAGAAATCCATCATGCGATATTGTTGTAGGGTAAATGTTCTTAAAGACAGCTAACAAACCAACCGAAGGATCTAAAATTCTTAATATTCACTAGTTTGTTCAGAAAAAATGACCTAATATTTCAATTCGAAAACCTTAAATAAGGTATATTAAATTACTACTTGAAAATCAGCTTTCACTGATATCTCTGCCAAGAAAATTCATCCATTATACTAGCATCAACTAAATTAATATATAATTGTTCTAAAACTTCAGTGTCAATTGCTTTTTAATGTTACAATAAACCAGAAAATTCTCCAAATTAAAAAAAAGTGAAACATCATTTCCCTACATTTTACTCAATCATGTGCCAAAGAGACCTCTCTTTAAAAGAAACTTTCACGGGAGATATTTATCTAATAATTGAGCTATGAAATTCATTTCCTTAAGTCTTAGCTAGGAAATCTTAACACTCCCTCCTACAGTCAGTCACCTGCTTTCATAAACCTAAACTGTACTTGAGACCTCTCTTCTCTTTCTGTATCTTCTTTTCATCCCACTACTGTCTTAATTCATCCTTATCATCTCAGGTCTTAAAACATCCTCAAAACTGAACTTTTCACATCATTTATAAGTTAGTAATTCTCAAATCTGTATTTCTAGAACTTGCTTGGCTAACTTGCCTTGCTCAATGTCTAGATTATCTCAAATGTAACATGGCCAAAACAGCTAAACCTCTATCCTATAGCAAACTCTGGTTTTCTACAAGTCTTGGTGACATATTTCTAGAAAGTTATCACAGGGTTTCCTCATGATTTTTTGTATTTACTATGCTGGCAGTCACAATCTTCTATTAGTATTCCTAATACTATTAAATTTTCCCTTCCCTTTTGCTTGATTAATCTTGCCAGAAGTTTGCTTAGTTTATTGGTCTAAAGGCCAGCTTTTAGTTTCCTTGATCTTGTTTCTTTTATTGTTCTTTTTTTGTTAATTTCTTTTTCCTCATGACTTTTCTTTTCTTTAGTTGGCTTTACTCTGTGGCTCATTTTCTAAGCCCTAAAATTTAAACTTTAAGTAATTAATACTTTTCTAGTATGTGCATCAAGGTGATAAATATGTCCAAGTATAAGGCAGCTTCATACACAAAGTATCCCCCCATCTTGTCCAGAACATTTTAAAATAACTTTTATCATTTGAATATATCAAGGATGTAGGTATAACATTCGTATACTTAAATATTAAAAAACATGATCTTTATAACATATTGAAACAATACTTTTTCCTTCATCTATTTCACAGAACATAGAAGTTCTTTAAACTCGTCACACAAATGAGGCAGATTATACAAGTACTTTTTATAAGTATTTTATATAGTATAAAATATATAAATTAATACTATTATATAATAGTATATAATATTATTACTAAAAATTTATCCCAAACCACACCATTCATTCATATAAAACACTGGGAATTTTCTTTTCCTATTTGTACTGTTAGAATATATTTTAGTATCTGTAGTGTAACCACTGTATTTTTCTTTTAAAACCAAACCTGTTCTAGATTTGCTTTTTTTTTTTTTTTTTAATAAATGCTTAAACCACTACCAAATGAACTCTCTAAGTTTTCCAAACTCACATGTACCAAAGGCATTTCAGGTCACTGTGCCTGTTTTAGAACAAAGCAACAACAGAGTTCCTAAAAACACAAATATAAATCTCCTTTTCCAGGATTTTTTTTTTTAATGTCTCGCCTTGTATTTAAAACCATAACATTTTTCTGAGCAAAATAAGTCAATCAGAGAAAGACAATTATCATATGATTTCACTCATGTGGAATTTAAGAAAAATAGAGGAACATAGGGGGAAGGGAGGGAAAAATAAAGTAAGACAAAATCAAAGAGGTTGAGAAACCCCAAGAGATTTTTAACTCTAGGAAACAAACTGAGGGTTGTCAGAGGCGAGGTGGGTGGAGGGATGGAGTAACTGGGTGATGGGCATGAAGGGGGGCACATGATGTAATGAGCACTGGGTGCTTTATGCAACTGATAAATCAATGATCTCTCCCTCTGAAACTAATAATATATGTTAATTAACTGAATTAAAATAAAATAAATGTCATTTTTCTAAGTATCACTTTAGTGGTTTCCCACACAGGTTTTTATATACAGTTTTTTCATTGGCTCTGCACGTTTCCCTTTCCAGTTTTGGTCTCTAATCATGACTAAGAAACTTTTTTTAACTTTCAAATGGAATAGGTCTGGAAACAAAGTGTTTTTTATTATTTATTTCTAACTTTACTATACCATAGTCAAAGAGTTCATTCAGACTTCCTTTATGTTTAGTACATAATTTCATTTCTAACTTTCTGCCTATAAATGGCAATAATGTATGTTTTGCGTTTGATAAGTTAGATCAAGCCAGACCAAGTATTTAATGTTTTGTTTGGAGTTTCCCTACTGTTGCTCATTTTAGTCTACTTAAGCAACTTGAGAAAAAAATGTATTAAATTTTCCCAGGTAGGACTGTGCATGTTAATTTCTTCTTATACATTGTCACTTTTTAATTTATTTATTTTTTAAGGCTATGCTATTAGGCGAGTACAGGCTTAGAACTGTTATATTTCCCCAGTGAATACTTCCCTCTTCCATAAGGTAATAATTCAACTGCATGTAGAACTCTTAAATTGACCGTTGCTCCCTCAGGATTTGGAGGACATGATTCTTCTGGCATCTGTTACTGCTGATGTGTACAGTTAATCTAACTCAGTTCTCTGAGATGATCTGCCTTTGCTCTCTGCTTTAAGGAACTTTCTGGGAGGCATTCTTCAGATTTGCTTTTATTTATCTTGTTCAGGATTTGGTAAGCTTTTCCTTATTCTGAAGATGCATGCTTTTCTTAAATTCTGGAAAATTATTAGCCATTGTCTCTCTCTCTCTCTTCATTCAGCAATTCTCACTGGACACATAATGCATATTTTATTCTCTAGTCCAAACCTACTTTTTTATATTTTCCAGCTCTTTATCTCTCTCTGCAACATTCCTCGAATCACTAACTCTCTCCAGTTGTTTTTAATGTTTTATCTCTTCAGTAGTTCAGCATTTTGGTAATTATATATTTTTACTTCCAGAAATTTTTTCAGCTTTGTAAAATAATTTAATAATGCAATGCTATTTTATAATTTGTTTTAAATCTTCCTTTGATCCCTTTATTTTTTTTAAAAGGTTTTATTTATTTTATTTGACAGAGAAATCAAAGTAGGCAGAGAGGCAGGCAGAGAGAGAGGAGGAAGCAGGCTCCCCACTGAGCAGAGAGCCCATGCGGGGCTCAATCCCAGGACCCTGAGATCATGACCTGGGCTGAAGGCAGAGGCTTACCCCACTGAGTCACCCAAGTGCCCCCTTATGTTTATTTTTTGTCACCACAAAACTTTCCTGTTTTCAGTTCATTATGGTTTATTTCTTTATAGAGTTTGTAATTTTGGACAGAAAACTTATGTCCCTAACCCATTAACCAATGTAGTAGTCCTGCAAGCCCTGAGTTTTATACATGTAGCCTACAAAGCTAATTCAGGTTTGCTCATACCAGAGTATTAGGAATTTTTTTTAAATCATTTTTAATTATTTTTAAAAGATTTTATTTATTCATTTAAGAGAGAGAGAGAGAGCGCACAAGCAGGGGGAGCAACAGAGGGAGAGGGAAGAGCAGGCTCCATCCCAGGACCTGGAGATCAGGACCTGAGCAGAAGGTAGATGCTTAACCGTCTGAGACACCAGGTGCCCCTAAAAAAAATTTTTTTTTCTTGATTTGGGGATGATGGGTTCAAGCCCCACACTGGGTGCAGAGATTACTTTAATTAATTAATTGATTTTTAAGGGGTTTTAATTATCCTCAGCTAATTTTTACCTTAACTTCTCATTCTGTATTGCATTACCATATCTGACCCCAAAGCTACACACTAAAGAAGTTAGATGACACTCAGGAGAGCTTGCACAGGCACCAATCATGTTATTTATTAAACCACATGCCTGCTGCATCCTTCCTGTGCAATCTCATCAGTAAGGAAGAACAAGGGAAAGAAAGCAGTAACTATACGCCAGAGTATGTAAACAAAGTTAAAGCACTCAAGTTATAGAAAAAGTAGTTAGCAAACACAGGGTAAATAAATATCAAGTATGTAGGTTTGCAGAAATTCTGAAGTTATAGGTTAATCTAATAGTGGAATGAAACAGAGGTAGGTTTTTCTTTTTTTCCTTTCCCTTTAAAAAATGATTTATCCAAGTTTTCAATACTAGAGTTACTTCAAGTTGTACTCTTTATAAAAAGGACCAGAACCTTTCAAGAAAAAAAATTAAAGCTTTAGATTTTATAAGAGAGCTCTGAAGACATAAAAGAATAAGGGTATCATAGGCCAACACACACAAAACCAGGTTTTTTACACAAGTGAACTAAGCTTTCAAAATCCCCAACAAACCTGGGGCACCTGGGTGGCTCAGTGGGTTAAGTCTCTGCCTTTGGCTCAGGTCATGGTCTTAGGGTCCTAGGATCGAGTCGCGAACTCGGCTCTCTGCTCAGCAGGGAGTCGGCTTCCCTCTCTCTCTCCCCCTGCTTGTGATCTATCTGTGTGTCCAAAAAAAAAAAAATCTCCAACAAACCTAACCCAACTGTATGAACTGTGGGGAGTTGTGGGGGGGGGGGGGGGGTGGCCAACAAAAGCCTCCATCAATAAGGATGTGGTGGATATCTAAAATTCATGTTTTTATGTTTCTGTTTCTCAGAAAATACTGTTTCTCTCTTAAAAATCAGGTTAATCTCCACCTTGTTTTGTTCTGTTTTTAAAGATTTATTTGACAGAGAGAGAGAGAGTTTCAGTGAGCACAAGCAGGGAGTATGGAGGAGGGAGAAGCAGGCTCCTTGCTGAGCATGGAGCTAGAGCAGGGCTCGATCTCAGGACCCTGGGATCATGACCTGAGCTGAAGGTAGACACTTAACCAACTGAGCAACAATGCCCTGTACTTAGAGAACACTCCACAGTTGTGTGCTCTTATACATTAATTCTCTACTAACAAAAATCCAAGAAGACCAGACAGGTCACATTATGGCTATTTTATAGTTAAGAAACAAGGACAACTGCATGAAGATTTCTTGTTCTCAGTCACGCGGATAATCACTGGTCAAAGAGTCTTTTGACACCTATCCTAGAGTTCAGAGGTCTACTATATACTCACCTGTCTTCCCCTATTTGATATTTAAAAGGTACTCATGGAAATTTACCCAAAGAAAATAATAAATGTGTACAATGATAGAGCTGCAAAGATTCTAGTTACAGTGTTATTTATACAAGTGTATATAATACTGAGATATTAGTTAAGTGAACCATGGTATACCTATAGGTTCTGCTAGACTTCAATGCAGCCCATCAAAATGTTACAGAAAAATATTAAATGACATGGGAACATACCCACAAACTACTAAAAAGGCAGGTTATAAAACCACACATACAGTATCATCACATTTCTTTTTTTAAAGTATTAAGTATGATTATACCCCAAAACATCAAGTCTCTATGAATTAACATGAATCTGTAAATTTCTAAAATGAAAAAGTAGAGCTTTTGTAATAAGAAAAACACTTTCTTTAAAATGAAAGAACAAAATTATTCCAATAAACTGAAGTCAGACCTAGAAATTCACCATAATATTTAATAAAATCTAAGTAGATGAATGTTTTTTCAAAAAGAGAATTTAAAAATTCAATTTTTTGAGGAAAATAATGACTAAGATATATACCTTATGATGAAAACAGATTAATATATTTTATTTAAAATCCTTAGACCCACAGAACAAAATAAATAGCAAAATAAAATTAATGGAATAGAAAAATATCCAGTAGTCATTACAAAAAGTTACTAAGGAAAGTAAATAATTAAATATATATAAAAATATCACTCAGACCCCACTCAGTAAATGGTTAAAACACAAACTCTCTACAAACTTTTTACAAAATAAAGACACAACTGTGCTGATTTAAATCACAAATCAAAATGGCGTTAAGGTATTACTGATTATATCTCATTAAACTAGCAAAATAATTATTAATTACACATTCCAATGCTGATGAAGCAGTACTGCTAAACAAGTAGATAAATACTGCTGGTAGCACCATAAACTGGCTCAGTATTTCTAAGAAATAAGTTGTCAATATTAACAGAAGCTCAATTTTTTTCTGAAAAGGAACTTCTCCTTCTGGAATAGACCCCAAAAAAATAAATACAAAAGAAAGTAATCTGTAGCAAGATATTCTCAGCAGTACTCATTATAAAAGCCAATGATTAAAATTACAATGTTGAAACTCTGATAACATGATGGACTATTACAGGTTTTCTCTGTATTATGACAAATTGTATAAACATTTACATTAGGATAAGTGATTATGTAACCATTCATTTTAATTAACCATTCAATTTAATTTAATTTAAAACGCAGGTATACTTACAAATATCTTGATATACAGAACTGACCACTTAGTAATCAGGGTCTTATTTTCTAAATTGGTTATATCTCAGTTTACGAGCTTATATGACATATATAAGAATCCCACCTTAAATTTTTTTAGGATCCTGCTGTGTTTTTAGTTATTACTGAAAAATAAATATTTTAGTATGTATGTGTATTATGTATATGTAAATATGTATTTAGTTATTACTGAAAAATATATCATAACACTTAACACTAATATAATATTTAACCTCAGTAATACATTTCTAATCCTTGCATGATTGCATTAGTATGTTTTTTTCTTTTTTCCTGAAACTACCATTTGTTAGTACCAGAATGGACAATTTAATAAATGTCACATAAAGAGCTAAGATACCAAGACAACCGAGATACATGTCTTTGGTTTCCATCTCTAACGGATTCATCTTGAAATCACTGTCTTTCAGAGTCTTCCTTTCTTTCTTTTCTTAAAAAAAAAAAAAAAAAAAAAAAGGATAATACACAATGACCTAAACCATTGTATATCAGAGATACTTAATACAAATCAACTCTTCTCCCATCTGCCCTCATAATACATAATTGCTGAGAAAAAATTTACTCCCTCCTCCCTACTCTTCTTAAAATTTTTAAAGTGGTCTTACTCTACACCTCTCTGCCATACTGACTCCCCAGAAGCAAGGAAGCACAAACATGGCAAAGACATACTCAACAAGTAGTTTTTGGTTTTTTTTTTTAAAGATTTTATTTATTTATTTGACAGACAGAGATCACAAGTAGGCAGAGAAGCAGGCAGAGAGAGAGGAGGAAGCAGGCTCCCTGCTGAGCAGAGAGCCCGATTCGGGGCTCGATCCCAGAACCCTGGGATCATGACCTGAGCCGAAGGCAGAGGCTTTAACCCACTGAGCCACCCAGATGCCCCTCAACAAGTAGTTTTTTTTTTTTTTAAGATTTTATTTATTTATTTGACAGAGAGAAATCACAAGTAAGCAGAGAGGCAGGCAGAGAGAGAGGAGGAAGCAGGCTCCCTGCTGAGCAGAAAGCCCGATGTGGGGCTCGAACCCAGGACCTGGGATCATGACCTGAGCCGAAGGCAGCGGCTTAACCCACTGAGCCACCCAGGCGCGCCTCAACAAGTAGTTTTAAAAGATGCTACAAGCATACACATTTCCCATTGCCAGAAAATTAACTGTACGGTTATGTACTCTAAATACAATGTTTAGGGGTGCCTGGGTGACTCTGTTCGTCAAGCATCTGCCTTCCACTTAGGTCACAATCCCAGGGTCCTTGGATGGAGCCCCACATCTGGCTCTTGGTTCAGCAGGGAGCCTGCTTTTCCCTGTTCGAGCCACTCCCCCTGCTTGTACTCTCTGTCAAATAAATAAATTAAAATCTTAAAAAATAAATAAATAAACACAATGTCTACAGATAAAGCATTTATATGAAACCTTCTCTTCTTTGTCCTTTAACTCTGAGGGTGACCCTAAAACCTTCTCTCTACCACAAACAATGGAAAAACAGCCTCATGCTAAACACCCTGAGCTCTATTAAGTCAGTGGCACAACAGACTCTTCCCACCTGCCAGGTGGTAAAACAGGTTAAGTCTAATCCATACTGGCCTATACTGAAGCTTCAATAATTTATACCACACTGCCTAATTTTACTCTTAAGATCTCCTTTTCCTCCATCCCTAACTATAAATTTTTTCCTGTCTTTTGAGACACAGAAGCGATCTCTGAACCAACTGATTTCTCCACAGACCAAAAAGTTACAAAAGAATTCCTTTGCCAATTTACTGGGGAATTAGGAAGCAGTGTGACAAAGAGAAATATAAACTAAATTAATAAGGTAACTCTGGCAGTCAAAAACCAACACAATAACAACATCTACAATAAAAAAGTTCTTAATCACTTTTCCCCTGGACGGGCCCTTCGGTGAAGCTTGTGAAGCCTTTCCTAGAAAAGCATTTTAAAATGCGCAAAATAAAATACATTAACATTGCATAATTCTAATTATATTGGAATGCAATTATCGAAATATTAAAATCACACATTTATGACACAGTAATATCTGTGCTTAATTAATCTTTAAATAAAAGTATTTACAAGTGGAGCTAATGATTAAACTTCTAAGTAATAATGAGTTTATTTCTCTAACAGTAACAGACTATGAAAATATCTACAATTTCTATTGGTAGTACTGCTAATACTACCAGTTCCCCATACTAATAATGGAAGAAAACATGTTAAAAAGATGCAACTTTTTTCCCTATCCAAGTTCACAAACACAGGCTTAAAACCTCTACTATACACAGAACTATTTATCGTATTTTCAGCTCAGTGTTAATACTGAATTTAATAGCAATATTAATGCACCTTTAGCTATATAATGCCATGTCATTTCCGAAGTGAAGCAAAAAGGGCAAAAAAATTTTAGCTCCATTATGCAAATGAAGGGCAAAGCCAAGGAGAAGGCTCGTGAATGAATAAAGTATCCGTAGAATACTCGCTCTCCAGCCACTTTTACATCTATTACCTAATCTTCATAATAACTACTCTCTTCCCTCTGCCCAAGATACCACAATCCCTCATTCTTTTAATAAGGAATTTAAGATTTAGATAAATGACCTGCCCAAAGTAATAAAGCTAGTTAACCATCAGAGGTCCTTTTAAACCCTAGTCCTAGGGCTCTTCTGGCTTTTTTCTGCCTTTTTTCTGACCTCATTCTAGCTAAGCTCATCTCAAACAATTCTAAGAGCTTTTCAAAAAGCTAAAGTTCATTCTTCTGTTGTTTTCAGGTCAAAAGACTACCTCTAAAGACATTATAAGTACAGGTTAATATTGGTATAATCACAGGGCACCTGAGTGGCTCACTTGGTTAAGTGTCCAACTCTAGACCTCAGCTCAGGTCTTGATCTCAGGGTTGTGAGTTCAAGCCCACACCCAGCAAGGAGCCGACTTAAAAAATAATACTGGTATAATCACCTCTGTAAATGGGTTTCCTGTAAGGGTGATATGCAGTTCCAAATAAGGTATTAAGTACTTGCGTATGTAGAAAGTGATTTTTGTTCAAAGATATTTTATTTTTTTTTATAATTTTTTTTTAATTTTTTATAAACATATATTTTTATCCCCAGGGGTACAGGTCTGCGAATCGCCAGGTTTACACACTTCACAGCACTCACCATAGCACATACCCTCCCCTCAAAGATATTTTAAAGGAAATGAAATATTCAGTATTTTTGAGCAATTTTTACATGCTACTGAAAATGCAAAGCAATTTTCTAAAACTTAAAATATAAAGCAGAATTGCAGTATTAAAAACAAAAGCTTCGGGGCGCCGGGGTGGCTCAGTGGGTTAAAGCCTCTGCCTTCGGCTCAGGTAGTGATCTCAGGGTCCTGGGATCGAGCCCCGCATCAGGGCTCTCTGCTCAGCGGGAAGCCTGCTTCCTCCTCCTCTCTCTCTGCCTGCCTCTCTGCCTACCTGTAATCTCTCTCTCCGTCAAATAAATAAATAAAATCTTAAAAAAAAAAAAAAAAGGGTCACACTGAATTCAGATTCTCTTCTAAAAGAAATCTGTAAATTCAAAGGAACACCTTCTCTATATTGTTCCCAAGGTGGGTAGAAAAACAATACATTACCATTTGCATCGATAAATTTTAAACGCTAAAAGCTAAGAAAGCTAAATCCAGTCCAAGTACTTCATTTAACACGAAAACACCAAAAACTAATACAGTAAGTCTTCAAAGATGTAAAAACAGATTCATGTAAGTCACCTTTGCAGCAGGAAAGAAGCAAAGTTCCAAAATGATCTGAATTCTCACATGTAATTCTACGCTTTATAGGTTTCCAAACACCGGACTTTAAAGCAGCTTATTTTCAAGACGGAATAAAGTAATTATGTTTCTTAAATATCTCTTAAATTGGACAAAACTCTCTCATGCAGTCAATAAGGCTATATGGCAGTTCTACCATTAAGCTTCTAATTTTCAAGATATTCAAATCACCCTTTTAGAAACTGGAATGCTACCTGGCTCACAGTAGGGCCTCAGAAGTTCATTGGTGATTTTGCTGAATTAAGTTTACATATAATATTCAATTGTCTTTTGCTGTTGATTATTGTCAAGGGCAATATTTTCCTCTTATTTACGCTATAAGATGACCAAACAATATTAATAAGCAACACACTACAAGAGAAGCAAACATGAACATGGGGGAGAAAAAAACTCCTCCCAACTAGGTCTCCCAAGTTCAGGACTCTATCATCTCTATTCAAGACTCTTATCAAATTAAAGGCCAGATAATTTGACACTTTTAACAGTAACTAAAATTATCATGCTGGTTGTTGATTAGATGAAGGTAAAGAGCTCTTCGGGTACATATACAACAACTTTGCCAAATAACCAAACTCAAATTTTATAGTTTCTCTAAGTCTAGAATCTACAAATGTCTTAAATATCAGGAGTCCAGGTGATGGCTAACAAAGTTTAATCTGCCCCACACACTCAGTAAAAGCCAAACGGTTCCAGATTCAATTAAGCATGGCTGACATTTCCTTTACCCCCATTCTCCCTTTTATCTGTTGCACTCACGTGCCCGCCTCATTCCATACACTAGCCAGGATTTTTCGTTATAAACATCTAGTCAACTTATTGAAAGTTATTAGTTAACGTACACAAACAGTAGGAAAATTTTAAAAATAAAGTAGGAAACAACACTCAAATCTCACATCACAGAAGACTCTGCTTAGAACACTGATGTACTAAATCTTAACTCCTGTTCCTACATACAAGAGCATTTAGGCAGTGACCACGCTTTATAGTACAGCACATCTATATTACCATTAGTGTGAAGTTCTCAGTATCTTACTCCCCAAATACAGAGGGTATTTGGCACAGAAGTATAGATGTACCTTTGTTATCTTAAAGTCGGCAAACTTTATCCCTAAAGGGCCAGGTAAAGGGGCACCTGGATGGCTCAGTATCATAAGCATCTGCCTTCAGCTCAGCTGATGATCTCGGTTCTGGAATCAAGCCCCAAATCAGGCTCCTTGCTCAACAGGGAACCTGCTTCTCCCTCTCCCTCTGCTGCTCCCCCTGCTGGTGCTCTCTCTGCTCTGTCTCTCAAATAAATAAAATCTTTTTAAAAAGGGAGGAGCAAGTAAATAAACTTCTTAGGTTTTCCAAGGCCATATGGTCTCTGCTGCAAGGACTCTGCTGTTGTAGCATGAAAGCAGCCATAGATAATATGTAAACAAATGTACTACTATGTGTTCAAATAAAACTTTATTTATAAAAATGGAATAGGCTGCATTTGGCTAACAGGCCAGTTTGTCAACCCCTGCCTTCGAAGTATTTTAGCAGAAATCAATGCTTTTCATTTCCTAATTTAAATAAATTTAGTACCCAAGAAGATAGGAACTGACATATTCATGCCAGATTATGTACAACAGATCAGTAATGGATGTGACTTTGGGTGAGGAGCAAGAAAGAATTCAAAACACTTGGTATATGAATAAGGAAAACAATCTAGTAGGAGGAGAATCATAAGAAAGGGCAATCCCAAGGGGCGCCTGGGTGGCTCAGTGGGTTAAAGCCTCTGCCTTCAACTCAGGTCATGATCTCAGGGTCCTGGGATCCAGCCCTGCATCGGGCTCTCTGCTCAGGGGGGAGCCTGCTTCCTCCTCTCTCTCTGCCTGCCTCTCTGCCTACTTGTGATCTCTCTGTCAAATAAATAAATAAAATCTTAAAAAAAAAAAAAAAAAAAAAAAAAAAGAAAGGGCAATCCCATTACCCTTACCAGTGACTAGCTAGGTATGGAATAATATATCCCAATCCCAGCCTATGCGACTAAGAAGACATCTGTTGGGGGGCTTCTGGAAAGGAGAGTCCTCATTCCTCTGAGCACTACAGTATGGATGGCATGCGAGTCCTGCTGAGCCAGATTGTAACAAGACGAAACAGTCTTACTATAAAGGTTAAGGGGGAACACCACAGAGCAGAGAACTGTAAAGAGGAATCCTTGATGTCATTACTGAGCTTTCTTGAGCCTCCAGGCTTTATTATATAAGATCATACATTTCCTCAGTATTTAAGCCAGGTTGAGAATTTTCTATTATTGAAGCCAAAGTATCTTATGTGACAGAAGTCCTTGAAAAAAGATTGCTCACTTCACAGTTTCATTGCAGCTAGTCTTATTAAACTTTAACTTTCCACAAATTAAAGAAGTATTTAAGGTCCCGAAAGCCCATAGAGACTACCTACAACTCAGAAAAAACTATCTGTTACACTTACTGATACTAAAATTTTGTAACTTTACAAATTCTATAATCATGGGGGGAAAACAAAACAATGTGCTACGTCCTTCTTTGATACTGTACCTAAGACATTTCTTCAACAAGGTTTCTTTCCTCTCAGTCAGTGGTTGGCAAACTTTTTCTGAAAACTTTAGGTTTTGCAAAATATATGGCCTCTGATGTTACAGCTCACAAAAGCAGTCATATATAATATGTAACCAAATGGGATTTCTGTGTTCCAATAAAACTTCATTTACAAAATCAGGAAAGCAGGCCAGATCTGGCCTGCCAACTAGTTCGTTGACCTCTCCTCTAAATGACTAAGAGCAAAGACAGTATCTTTCTCAAACCAACTTGACTAAAACTCAAAAACAGTTTATTTCAAATGTATATAAATTAGGTAGAAAAGTAACCTAGCATGCCTTGAGCATTCTACTCAAATACATTAGAGTGCTTGGTGTAAAAAAAAAAAGTCATTACCTTACTGTAAATATAACATCTGCAAAATGCAATTTAGAATTGTTATAGAGTAATACATATTACAACAGAAAAAACAATACAAGACATGCATATGCAAATTTATAACATCTACCTATTGAATAAAACTAAGTATTTTAAATTAGTAAATCTGCAAGTATTTCTATACTGGTTATTCAAAGAAAAAAACTATATAACTCGTAACCTGACCGAACCCTTCTTTTCCAGGAAGCTGAAGCTAGAGTTCAGTATTAAAGACAATGAGGAAAGAAGTAAATCCTATGGACTATATTTCCTTTCCAAACAGTTCCTAATATAAAGACACGTATTTTTAAAAGACACCACTTTCCACTACCAATCACATGCCATACTCTAGGGAGAAAACAAAAAATGAACTTCACCTTCAATCATTAAGCAAGAAAATTTGCACAAGCACGTAAACACACTTTGAGATTATAGGAAATCCCACTGTGTGATTTCATATAGGAAATCCCATTGTGTGATTTCATTCAACTGATAAGAATCTGAGAAACATTAATGTTTAACACAGTAATAAACAAATACCCTTTCAAAGTTTGTTACAAAATAACCTTGTTTTATAGACTTTAAAAATCACAATATGAGATAAAGTATAGGTTAAAGTATAGGTTCATCCTTGTATAAGTATTGTCATTTTCCATACAGAAGGAAGTGCTAATATCAATCACTTACGAAAAACATGATGGAAAACAGGTGGGGGGGGTAGTTCTGGGGAGTGAAGAGACTTTATTTTCCCTTTACATCTTTCTAGATTTTTAAAGTTTGTCATAAAGTGTATTACTTTTATAGTCTTTAAAAATGGTTTAATATTTATGTTCAACAGAAATTAAAATAAAGAAATATACCAAGAACTAAAATAAGTAAGAAAAGCAGGATTCTGTGAAAGAGGCTAAAAACTAAGGAACTCTCTGGTCAGACTGGACACTTCGATCATGGAAGAGGTGAGCTTCACTGATTGCAAAAATAAGGGACGATCCCGAAGAACCTCAGCCATCAGTAGCAACACTGCAAGGCTTAAAATAACCTCGTGAGAGGGGAGTCCACAGCAACTCAACCCAGGTCCCCTGAGTCCATCACCCGAAGGGTACTATTGGGGTAGTTACCAAGTGTCCATTAGCTTTTGGTCTGCAGGAGGCGCAACCCTTCCAAGACAGGGTGCCTTCCTTGAGTTCCCAGATTCACAGAAGTAGCATAAAATTATGTTAGCTTTACCCTATCAGGTATGCTCCACTGGCACAACTCAGTCTCTCAGTCTTCACAATCTTCATAGGACACATTTGTTTTAGGCTTTGGTCTTTGGGAAACATTGGTTAAAATTTGCCATTTTTAAATGGCCTAAGTTAAAGTGCATTAAATTAAAAATGGATGAAAAAACAAGATTCCCACCATCACTCCACATTGGAGACTCTAATTAGACTCTACACAAATTATATTAAAAGATTAAGAACTGAAATTAAAATAAAAATATATAAAGACCTCATTTCAACAAACTGCCAAAGATAAAAATGAATAAAATCCAATTCTGCTCTTTGCAATGGTAAAGCAATGAACGAGAAACAACCCTTGCTCCCCTCCCTGAGACAACTGACAGTGAGAGAAAAGCAAAGTCTGTCATCTCTTACCACCAAAGGAAAAAGAATAATCAGTTTAAGTTCCAGTTAAGTAATGACAATCTCTAAAACAAAAGACAGACTCAACATACTTTACCCACACCAAAATTAATTATCTTTTTCTACAAATATTTCTAAGTCTCTCCTACACACTCTTCCATGTGTAGGGCTACAGGCGGGAACAAAACAATGTATAATCCACAAGAGCAAGAATTTAACATTTCTAAATGCATAATCAAATTTTGCCTCATTGAAATAAAACTGTAAAGAACTACAATGCATATCTATTCATTCCTTAATAATAATACATCAACTGCTTGTTAAATTCCATCCTACATAAAAAAGTGATTAAGCAAAAAAATAAAGTCAGTACAATCCTTTTTTAAAGCATTATTATTAACTTCAAAAGGAGTG
The DNA here is from genome assembly GCF_902655055.1 of Lutra lutra. Classification (NCBI taxonomy): domain Eukaryota; kingdom Metazoa; phylum Chordata; class Mammalia; order Carnivora; family Mustelidae; genus Lutra; species Lutra lutra. The sequence continues at coordinate 7,379,163 of NC_062287.1, forward strand.
TTCTACCCTTTGTCATTTGTCACATTCTTATCATATTAGTCTCTGAAAGATAAAACACACTGGAGTTCTGAAAATTAAAAAAAAAAAAGTGCAATCCTGAATATTAATCTCTTCTCAAATCTAATAATGCTGTTTTGGGCAATGGATTAGGCCATTATTTATTTACCCAGCCAAATGAACGGGGCAATTGTTCATTCAGAGCTCCGTCTGAAATATAAAAGAGTATTTAGTGTCCTAAAAAATGTATGCTTCCTAAACAATAGATCGCAATGTGGATGTCCAAGTACTCCTGTATCAAATAAGCCCTTATTATCGTCGACTTTTACATTTGCATCCTGCCAGCCTTAGTGCCACAGGACTGATTAAAACGTCCTCTACACATTCTCAACTCTATTTTTAAATTTATCTCCGGTGAAACTGACTTCACATTTCCAATCTCATTAATCACCACCACTCCTTAAAGGCGGGGGTGGGGTGGGGGGGATAAGCAAATACTAGGACCCGCTGAAGAATCCTGCCATACCTGTATAGGAAGTGATGCGCGTTACTGAAACTGACCTTACGGAGCGCCCCTCTTTCGGAGTGAGCCCGGAAATGAAATTGAGAAGCCTTCCCGGGGGCGGGGGGGACCGTGAGGTCCTCAACTTGGGTGGTGGGGTCTGAGACATCTAGCCCGGCTGCCCGCAGGGCCGGGCAAAGTTCCGCGGCTCCGAGGCCGCCGCAGCCCCAGCAGCAGCAGGTAGAGCGAGCGGGCCGGCCGGGAGCGGCGGGCCTGCCCTCGCGGGTGCGGGTACGGGTGTCGCTCCGCGCCCCAAACCCCGGAATGCAACATCCCTCTTGCCACTAGGGAGAACGCACGCTCTCTAGTAATTCAACACCCTTACTTTCAAACTGGAGGCGGGGGGGGGGGGGCGATGAGTTGGGGAAGAAGTTCTAATAAATCCCCCTCCCCTACACTGCAAAACGTAATTCTACCCGCGCTGGCTGGATTTTCAGAGTCCCCTGAAGGGACCCTGAAGGGCCGCGCCCAGGCGGCGGGAAGCCGCGGCTCCCGCGGGGCTGGGAGGGGGGTGTCTAGGGCCCACCCCGAGGGCGGCTCGCGCGCCCGAGCGGAGCAGAAACGCGCGGCGGCTTCTTCGGGCCGCGCCCCGCCGCTCCCGCCGGCCCCGAGGTTCGGCCTGGCCCGCCGGGCCGTTAGAGCGGCGGCGCCGCGGCCCGCGGGGCGCGAACAGAGAGACGCGCGAGGCCCTCGCGGCACGGCCGCCGGGCAGCGCGGGCCCCGCAACTTCTCGCCACCTCAGCGTCTCCGGCGCCGCCTGGGGAACAGGGGTGGGGGAAGGGAGGGCGCCGGCGGCTTACCCTGAGAGCGAGCGGCTCCTTCCCGCCCCGAGCGCGGCGCCGGGCGTCGCGGCGGCGGCAGGGAGGCAGAGGCGGCGGTGGGAAGCGCTGGGCCGCCGGAGACGAGAAGCGCCGCCACCGCCGCAGATAGCGCCGCAATATGGCCGCCCGGCGGCTCCTCGGGGGGAAAGGCGGGGCTGCCCCGCGCCCCCCGCCTCCCCCTGCCGGCCGGCCGGCCTCGCGCCGCGGCCTGAGCGCCAACGCCGCCGCCGCCGCCGTGAGGACCGCCCGCGCCCCGCCCCCCGCGCTCGCTCCGGACCGCCGCACGCCGCGTCGCCGGGGGTCGCGGAGCGGGGTGGGGACGCGTGAGGGTGGGCCTCCTACAGGGAGCCCGGCGGGAAGCCCTTCCTGGCGGGACTGGGCTGGAGGGACGCGGGCTGTGAGGGCGCCCGCCGCCCCCCCTCCCCGCGAGTGGAAACTTGAAACTCCCGCTGGTGCCAGAAAACTCGCCCAGGGCGTTTCCATCGCCCCCGGGAGAGGGACTCCTCTTCCCGGAGGGGATCCAGTACCGATCGGGGTGTTACTTGGCCGCTCAGCTGGAGAATCCTGGACCAGGAGACAGAAACCGGCCTATCTTAGAGAAATTTGTTTGCCACAGAGGACGTTGAAATGATTGTAGCAGTTTTTACCCAACTAGAAAAACTTGCTTTTTCAGATAACTCCACCAAAACCTCGATGTTTATGTCCCCAGTCGCGAGTGCAGATTTTTATCCTTTAGACAAGGATATTTGATCATTTTTTATTACCACCGACATTTTTGGGGGGCAGTTGGAAGGAGTTGACCAAGAAGGAAAAGCTGGAACTGAGCCCCCCCCCCAAAGCAGCCAAACCTAAATTATCCTAGAATTAGAGGTTAGACAGTTGGTCCTAGCCTAACGCCAGGCCGCTCTCTTTAGTCAGCGGCTGGACTAGACAGACTCTTCCTAGTCCCTGTTCTCCCATCCTGTGTGTGTCTTCTGGGATTCAAAGAGCAACACCTGCTAGGAGTAAACATGAATGGGAGTGCACAAAACCAGATCGGTCCAGCTTGCCCCCTTTGCAATCTTCCTGTAGTTTACCTTTTATGAACAAACTTGAGATTCAAATAAAATCTCAAGAGTGCACTTAACTTTTTTAGAACAAATAATTCATATCCTTCCTGCGTTAGCATTTGTCCTCCCTGAGACGGTAGCGTTTCCAGGAACTCTCTCACCAGATTACTTTCACTAAACTCCATCCCAGCTTCGGTGAGTCTCCCCCATTGCCCTCTGCGACCTCTCTGAACAATTAAAAACCCCTTGAGTTAAACTCCAAGGTCTTTAGATGGCAAATTCCTCAAGGGTGGGAACCAGGTGTGTGCTTTTTCTTAACTAAAAGATGACTCCCTGACTTAATCCCCAGGGTGCAAGGATTAGCCAGGTAATTGTTCAACCTTCCACAATCAAGTTGCATGAGTAAAGGTAGTCAAAGTATTATGTAAATACCTGGAGAGTACACTAATCAAGCAAAAGTATGCAACATACATACTTAGCAGAAGTTACTACACTTTTACATACTTTTACAATAAAAACAAAGGATTCACTATCGTTTGTCACATGCTAGGCACCAGAGCAGCAGGCTTTGTCACGTGCTAGGCACTAGAGCAACAGGCTTTTCACATGAACATCTCTTTTGATAATTACAACAACCCTGTGTTTGGGGTCAATATTAACATTGACCCTTTAAAAAAAAATCATCTAATAAAGAGCCTCAAAGGAGTTAAGTAATCTGTAACACAGCCAGGAAGTGGCAGAGCAATGACCAAACCTAGTTCTATTTGACTCCAGAGCCTTGATTTTATCCTAAACTCTGCAAACAGACCAGAAAATGTGACATTTCAGTTGGCTACCATATTAGTAAATATTTAAGTAAAAGATAACATTCAAAGGTGGTGAGATAAAAAGGGTACTCTCAGACATTGTGAGTGGGAGTGTAAACTGAAACAACCTATTTAGAAAGCAATTTGGCACAGTGATTCAACCTATAAAAATGTGCATCCTCTTGTAACCCATAATCCCATATCTGGAATTCTTCCTGAATGAAATCATCCGAAATAGAGCAAAAGCTTTATTCATAAACTGTAGATCACAATAGTATTTATAAGTGCAAAAATTAAACACAGAAATGAAGTGTCTGTTTGTTTGTTTTGGAAACGATGTATCTTAAAGGTAGCCATATATGCTCTGTAATATTTTGGGTAAGGGCTTTAAATGTTTATGTGATGTGTATCACATGCATATTTTTTGTAGTATTAGAGGGAGGAAACAAGTTACAAAGCTATCCATGCATTATGATCACATGTATGTTTAAAAGAAATTAACAACAAAGAGGGGACTGGGTGGCTCACTTGGTTGGGTGTCCAACTCTTGTTTTAGGCTCAGGTCATGATCTCCGGGTTTTTAGGCTCTGCGCTCAGTGGGGAGTCGGCTTGAGACTCTGTCTCTGCCACCGTCCCTGCCTCTCTCCCCATACCCATGCCCACACACTCTCTCTCAAAAAAAAAAAAAAAAAAAAAAAAAGTACACACAGTCTCTCTCTCTCTCAAAACAAAAAGAAGTATGAAGTGTTAGGAAAACGAAAAAGATTGAAACCCAGGGTTGGCTGCATGGTCTTCTATGGGTATTTTTTTTTCTTTATTCTATTCTTCAGGGTTTTGTTTTTTCTTTACTTTTACAGTATAAAAAAATTATTTAAGTTTAGTTTTACTACAGTGTGGGTCATCAATGACACAAAAGGAGCTAATGAACTTAACCGGCCGAACTTTATAGTCAGGGGTCAGTGTAACTGCCATCTACACACATCATTGTTTTGTTTTGTTCCTTACATCAAATATATGCAAAAAAATTCATATAACCCCTACCTAATATGCATGAAAAAGACAGACCAGGGGCGCCTGGGTGGTGCGTTCAATTCTTGGTTTCAGCTCAGGTCATGATCTCAGAGTCCTGAGAGCCCCTCTCTCTCAAATAAATAAATAAATCTTAAAAAAAAAAAGACCAAAAGCAATCTCTTACAATCTATTACTAACTCTTCTATGCTACAATCTGATTGCACTCCACCATAACATACTAATTCTGGATTCTAGAATTCCAATGATAGTTACAAAGCATTTGTCTCACTAGCACATACAAAATTCCTTCTTGAAGAAAACTCCTTTTTGCAAGTGTGGTTTGTAAATGGAAGGTTTTCCCATCTAGAATAAACATTGAGTTCCATGCCCCTGGGTAGTTTGAGTAAGACTAGTCTCCCGCCCTCTGGATTCTGTAATGAGAAAGGCAAACGAACAGTTGTGCCGTATGAGCTGTAATAAAGATGGACACATCGCAGCAAGTGAGACAGAAAAGAAGGGTGGTTCACTGTGCCTGGAGAAGAGAAAGTCCCTCAGAGGAAGGTGGGGGTGGGGTTTGAACTGGTGAGTAGAGGGATCCCTAAGGGGGAAGACGGGGGAAAAGCAATCAACTTCGAAGACTGCATAGCAAGATAGGGTTGATATTGAGATAAGGATGTTTATGACCAGAAAGGTAAGTTGAAATTTGCTTGGGAAGATCAGAATTTGCCCTTCATCCTTAAGGAAGTAGGAATCCATATAAGGCAGTCAGAAGGGGAATAATGGGTTCCCCTTTGTGTTAGTAAAGTAACAGGCAGCCACCTGGATGACTTGGAAGAGTGGTTCTGTGGCTCAGAGATCGGTGAGATTGCCCGGGACACCTTAGTTTTGCTGTAAAAGTCTAGGCCAGAGAGTATGAAGGACTGACTGTGGGAGGTTTCGAAGATGAAGAATTGGAAATAGAATCTTTTTAAAAAAATTTTGGAGGGGCACCTGGGTGGCTCAGTGGGTTAAGCCTCTGCCTTTGGCTCACGTCATGATCTCAGGGCCCTGGGATCAAGCCCCAAGTCAGGCTCTCTGCTCAGCAGGGAGCCTGTTTCCCCAGTTCTCTCTGCCTGCCTCTGTCTACTTGTGATCTCTGTCTGTCAAATAAATAAAATCTTAAAAAAAATTTTTTTTGGAGATAGGCTTCAAGGAGTAAGAGAAAAGAATATGTGAAAATGATGTCAGGGTTTCCAATGGGTACCATTAAGATAAATAGGAAGTATAAAAAAGTAGAAGGGAGCAGTCAAGATAATTAGGCAAGTTACAGAGATGCTGGTTTGAAGTCTCTATGGGTAATCTAGGAGCAAGCATATATTCAGTAACTGGAAATCAGAGCTATATAGCGAATGAGACATCCAATAAATTCTCACTGAATAAATGAACATCAGTAACATCTTTAAAACAGGCCTTTTATTTCTAGCTGCATCTTCAGAAAATAGTTTTGTTCAAATCAAGGATTTGAATATTAAATACTAGATATTAAGTTAATCTAAGCATCATTATATACTAATGTGTTTTTCCATTAAAAATTTATTCACTATTTTTAAAAGCTATAAAGATGTAAAATCACAAAATAGACTTTTCTATTATGAACTGTGGTATTTCATACCTGATTCCCACTATCTTGCATATTTAAGTACATATTCACAGTGTGCTCTCCGATATAATGGCCCTCCGTAAAAAGAGACAAAGTAAATAAAACTATCTTATCATCTGCTTTGTATGCCTAGTAGGCCATACAAATTTAATTGCTGATATAAGCTATAAAATTTCAGTACAGTCAACAGAGGTTTGATGGGTAACATACCGAAAGGAAGACTCGGGAAACCGCAGGTCTGCTCCTGCCTTTATTCTCTATCAAAGATCAAATTACGTAAGTACATAATTCATAATGTGTTTGCAGATATGAGCATATTAATCTTCAACGATGACAAGGTAAAAGTTGTTACTTAATCCTTTCTGCTTGTATAATAGAAAAGCCAGTTAGTTTGTGATAAAAGGCAATAGAATTTCAGAGGTAAGCAACAAGAGTGGAGAGTCTAAATGAGGGAGTTCATAACCTTGGCTTTAGTCCCAATTCCTACAAACAAGTTGCTAAATGACCTTGGAAGATGCGATGAGCTAGTCTGTAACTTACTTGCAGAGAGTGTTAAACAAAGGAGAATGTGACCCCTGTTGTGCTTTGCCCAGAGCTTATCTGAAGGCCTCAGGGATTTTCAGGACCAGAAGAAGATCTCAAAAAGCATTGACTCCCCTCTCCAGTATTATTGGGAAATGGCCACCCCATCAAAAGTGGCTTCCTCCCACTAACTGTGTGAGCGCTCTAGGAAAAAAAACAAATTTTTAAAAATTTCTATCAACTCCCAGTTCTCTCTACTATTAAATGGGGAGCTGGATTAGACTGACCATCTGTATACTTTCTTCAAGCTCTAAAATTCTTCAACTCTGATTCAGATTCTGACTCACCCGTAAAATATTTGGTTCTCATATATAACATGTAATTTCTAGAATTTATTATGTATCTTATGACCTATGCAGAAAGTAATTGTGTACAGAGAAATCACTTCATAGTGTTTCATAATATTTGACCCAAATATCCATTTGTTTATGACTCAGTAAGCTTTGTCCTTCTCTCATGACAGAGATATAAGTATTTTTTTTAAAGATTTTATTTATTTGACTGGGATCACAAGCAGGCAGAGAGGCAGGCAGAGAGAGAGGAGGAAGCAGGCTCCCCGCTGAGCAGAGGAGCCCTATGCAGGGCTTGATCCCAGGACCCTGAGATCAAGACCCGAGCCGAAGGCAGAGGCTCAACCCACTGAGCCACCCAGGTGCTCCAACATATAAGTAAATAAATGAATAAATATTCACCCTTTAGAATTTTAGCACTGAGTATTCTAGACAGCTGTTTTCTAGTTTGTAACCCTTTAGTTGTATTTTAATTTAGTTAAATGTATACCACAGTTATTATTTATTATTGGAGGAAAGGTGTCCGGCCCTCATGAAGGGGCTCGCGTGGAAGACTTAAAGCTCTTCTGTGGTGGTTCTCACATGCATCCGCGTGCTCTCTGATACCCGTCCCTGCAGAGGTGGGACCTGGTTCCCTTCCTCCACGAGTGTGGGCTGGATATAGTGACTTGCTTCTAACAAACAGAAAAGTAGAGCTGATGGTATGTGACTCCTGAGACAAGATCCTAAAAGGCACTGCAGCTTCCTCCTCATTGGCCCTCTCTGGGATCACCTGCTTTGGGGCAAACCAGAGGCCCCATCACCAGGACGCCCAAGCAGTTTCTGGAGATGCTCCATGGTAGGAAGTGGAGGCCTCCTGCTGGGAGGCGGTGTGGACCGGAGGCCTTCCTCGAACAGCCGCGTGAGTAAGCCACTGTGGAACCCGATGAATCTTCCAGCCCCGGCAAGTGGTCAGGTGACTGCAGCCCCCGCCAAGAACCTGAATGCCACCCCTTGAAAGACCCCCACGCCAGAACCACCCAGCTCAGCGGCTCCGGACTCCTTGACCCACAGAAATCATGAGGTAACGTTGATTTAAGTCACTAAGGGTTGGGCACTATTTTTATGTAACAACAGATAACTAAAGCATTGACCTTTGAGGATTTCCACTCAAGTTGGGGCATCTTTAGTTTCAAAAAGCGGTTGAATTCTGGAATACAGTCAAATAGTTTTAAACCTGGACAGGACTTCAAAGAAGAGTCTGCCTCTCACTTTGCAGAAGCAGAAATGAGGATCTGCAGTTTGTGAGCTCACAGTCTGGGAGCTTCCATTATTCCCTGTCTCGACAAGAAATACAGGAGCCCTCCTTAACACTTCCCTCTCCTTCACCTCCTTCATACCCAACCTATTCCTTAACCCTATGGCTCTTACCTCCTCTTGCCTCAGTCTCATCTTTCCTATCTCTACCACCTCCAACCGGATCACACGACGGTTCTCTCCTGGACCAGCAATAGGCTTCTAACTGGTCTTCTCATGTCAGCTCACGTGCCCCCTACAATTATTTCCCAATATTGAACCCAGCGTTAATGCGCTGAAATGTAGTTATGACTATCTCACATTGGCTTCCCATTTCCTCTCCCCAGACCCATTGGTTGACCTCCTAATATTGGTCATTGGCTTGCGTTTATTCTCCAAGCTCAAGCCATTCTGACCATGCATAATGCCTAGAATATGCTGGTCCTCTCCCAGGGCCACTAGGAGTTTGCATATACAGCTCCCTCTGCCCCACTGATCTAGTTGACACCTGATAATCCTTCAGCTCTCAATCACAGTTAAGCCTGCATGGGCCACCCTGCCACCCTGGCACAACCTCCATGTGACTTGTCTTTGTAGGACTTCATAACAGTTGTATTGCTAATTCTCAGATTTTTAAAAAGTTGATGTCTGTCCTTCTCCATTAGACCACCAGTCTATAAATGTGGACACAATGTCAATTTCTTTCCACTCTTGTGTCTTAGCACTTACCACAATGCATTATATGATATTCAATAAATATTTGCTGAATGAATGAAATGACCCAAGAAGTTAGTGTGAGACTAAAAACTCGATTTCCTGACTCCAAATCTCATGTTAATTACAACCTGCTGCTCTCAATTTGGTGGACTCAAGTCTGAGTCCCAACACAATGCATTTGTTAAGTGCAGAGAAAATCACTCATACTTTTTGAATATTGCTTTTGGCAACACTAATGGTTTATAATATCTAGGTATGGTTATTGTAGTAAAATAACAAAGTCCTCGCACGGGCTTGTTTACTTTGGGACTTGGCCACTTATTTCCTGAAATACATCTGTGATCGTTAATTTTGTCTGTCAATTTGACTGGTTTAAGGGGTACCCAGATAACTGGTTAAAAATATTTCGGGGGGCATGTCTGTGAAGGTGTTTCTGGAAGAGGTTAACATTTGGCTCCGGGTACTGAGGGAAGAAATCTGCCTTCACCAGTGTAGGCGGGTCTCACACAATCTCTTGGGGGTCCAAATGGAACAAAAAGGTGAAGGAAGGGCTAATTCTCTTTCTTTTTGAGTTGGAACATCCATCGTCTGTTCTTGTACTTGTGAGCTCCTGGTTCCCAGGCCATCAGACTCCAGGACTTATGCCAGCAGCCCCTTTGTTCAGGCTTGCACTGGGAGACAGACCGCTGCACCCTGAGTCTCGGGCCTTCAGACGGAGACTAAATGATACCACTGGCTCTCCTCGCTCTCCAGCTGGCAGACCCCAGATCATGGGACTTCTTGGCTTCCATAACTGCCTGAGCCAATTCCTATAATACATCTTCTCATATATTTCTTTATTGGTTCTGTTTTCCTCTGGAGAGCCTCAAAGCATACAACCTGCCATTACTCAAAACAGTTCAAAAGCAACTTTTATTATAAATTGCTTTTACACAACATGAGAATTAATGACTTAGTCACTGCGGTCCGTCCTCATCCCTGCCAGGCAGCCTGTGGCCTGCCAGTTTCACTCATGGACAGAGCATTCTAGAAGCCTCACCCAGAGCCATGAGCAAGACTTCAGTGGGCTTGTGCTGGGGAAGCTTCTATATACTTCAGGAAAAGAAAAGAAAAAAAATGTTAGTAATGGAATATACGAATGCTTTTCGAATCAAGAAGATAATACATCTATGTAATGATTCAGAAAAGTTGGAGAGATGGTTTGAATCAGAATTGGCTATTCCTGGGAAGTCCTTTTCTGTTACTGATAACTACGGATGAAGAAAGGGGGAAAGAGGACAAACTCGTAGGCCCTTTGCAAATTTGCTTGGGTCCTGGATTTAGTCCACTTATTAATCTTGGGAATACTTTCCAAATCACTGGGCTGTGCCTCTGTTCCTGTCCTCAAAACTCCTTCTTTGGGCACAACGATCTGATTTGAAAAGAGGGTGACCAGGTGGCCCTGACGTATGCAGTGGTGACCATCCACTGCTCTGACCTCCTCTCAGTTCTCCGTGAGTCGGTGCTTCCAGGCGCATTGCTGGATGCTATGGACAATTCTTGAGGGGAAAAAAAACAAAAGAACAATTTTCCCAACTAGGGAAGGATCTTTTGGTCCAAAGGTATGCTATCAACTTCTTTGGAATTTGAAAGGTGTTTTTCTCTTTTTCTTGTGGCCATGACTGAAGGGTGCCTCTGTGCTGAGGCCAGCCTGCAGGAGCTCATGAAAACATAATGGACCCCATCCATGGTACTCTGCACTCAACCGAGCTCAACATGTTTCCATTCGAACATATATGGAGTCGCAACTTGAGATGACAAAAATGTGTAACTTTTTGATGGATTGAAATTCATTCATTCATTTATTTAACTGCCAATCACTGACCCAACATTCATAGAGCATTGACTATGTTGTAGGCTCAGTTCTAAGTTCCGGGAATACAAGATTAGCAAGACTATTCCTCCCCAACAAAACTCAGTCTACTGGGAAGCACAACGTCACAAACAAAACATTACAGAATCATTCGACAAGTGTTCTAACCAAGCCTTCTCCCTGAGGTCCAGGCTCGTCTGTTCATTTCTTGTTTCCATCTCTTCTTGGTGCCCAGGGATAACTCACATTTAACATGCCCAGGACTGAACCCATCATCTTCTCTACGTTCTCTGCTAAGCCTCATCCTCCCCCCTTCCTTCTCCTTCTCTTCCTTCGTGTGTGTTCCTTCTCAATTTGTGAAGCCATCTCCTAGCCAGACCTCCATCCTAGAAACCTGAGAATAATTCTGAACCCCTTCAACCCCTGCTTCCGTCAGTCATCAAGTCCTGTGAATATCATCTCTTAAGGAGTCTTATAGCCCACTCCCTCCTCCTTAACTTGGCTACTGTCTTAACCAGGATGCTGGTAAACTTCTCACCTGGAATCCCAGGCCAGTGCTCTGACCCTCTCAGACATATCCTTCACAGAGTGTGGTTGCCTGGGTTTTCTATTTGGAGAGCTCAGCACAGAGCCTGACCCACAGTAAATACTACTGCGACTAATACCAAACATTAACATAGATGAGAAGCACTGACAGGTCAGCTTTCTGGATAGAGAGTGTTTTGTTTGCTTTATGCTAGTCTGGAATGTCAGTATTGTTATCTCAAAGACGACCAAGTCACTGGGCATCTGGCTCGCATACCCTCAATTTAGAAGAGATGATAGAATGTGATGTTGGTAAAAACACTGACGTCTGGATCCAGTGCCACTGTTCGATGCTTCTGAACTAACACCTGATGATGTTTTTTCTCCCTTTCCCTTCATTTCATTCGAATGGAAGGCCAATTTTCTAGTTGAATAGTTAGGATTCAGCTTAGCAGAGAGTGACAGAAAACCCCACATAATAGTCTTCTAAAAAGATAGAAACTTTTCTTTCTCAAAATCATATCCAGATAGGCAGTCTAGACCTGGTGTGCTGCCTGCCCATTCCACAGCAACCCCAGCTCCTGTTGTCTTTGCGCTCTGCCGTCCTCAACATATGGCTTCTACTTCATGGCCAGAAGGGCTGCCCTAGCTCCAGCCATCATGCTCACATCAAAGCCAGGAGGGAAATAAAAGAGAAAAGCATATCCATTCTTAGGATATGCTTTTCTCTTTTATTTCCCTCCTGGCTTTGATGCTCATTGGTTAGATGTCTGTCTTCTGCTCAGGTCATGATCTCAGGGTCCTGGGATCGAGCCCTGCGTTGGGCTCCACACTCAGCAGGGAGTCTGCTTCTCCCTCTGGCCCTCCCCCTGCTCATGCTCTGAGAAAGAGAAGGGCATGTCCATTCTTTTAAGGACAGGGAAACCTCAGCAAGGGGAGTCAGCCCACAAATGGCACAGGTCCTGAGGGGCGTGACCATCATATGGCATCTGCGTGAAGTCAGAAGACGTGCAGAGCTGGTACTCCAGCAGCAGCTGGGGCCAGACAAGAGGCCAAAGTCTGAGACAGAGAAGGCCGAAAGATCTCAAGCATCACCTAAGAGATGTCTGATGCAAAAAACATCTAGCAGTCTCCACCACACTCCACCGAGTTTGGATGACCCTCTCACTGAAAAAGCCAGTGTGGCCCTGGGTACTCAGCGCCTAATCCCGAGATACTCGCACAACTGAGTCAGTAGAAGCAACGACGGCATTGAGCAAACACCTGCTCCAGGCCGGGGGATCCGCTAAGAGCTTCAGAGGCCCAGTCACTGGATCTTCCCAACAAACGTGGCTAGAAGGTTGTACTTCTCCTTCTCCTTCACCTTCTCCTTCCTCTTCTTCCTCTGCTCCTTTTTCTCCTTCTTCTTCTTTTTTTTTTTTTCTCCTTCTTCTTCTTTTATGTTTTTATTTTATATAATCCAGGAGATCAGGATTTCCCCTCAGGAAACCACCCAGGGCTTGCGTGCTGCTGAGCTGCAGGGCATGATAATGAGAAAGTTGCCAAATCAGTGTGGGATTTTAAAAAGATTCTTTGGGGAAAGTAAACTTCATGAGAACATGTCAGTATCTGAAGGAAAAACCTAGTGATTTTTTTCTTCTCCACTGTAGAGTGCCACCTGTCGTTCCTGCCTGGAAACGTGCAGTGCCTTTGGTGGCCAGGTTCTCCTGCAAATGCAGATGGGTGGGGACAGGTCTCCTTGCCAGGCTGGTTTCCTTTTTCATCCTTTTCTCCCAGAGGATCCAGGTGGGACCCTGGCTTTCTTCTAGCATCGCCCTGCATTCCCCAGTTGAGCTTTCTTCTCTCTTCAGCCCCGAAAGCAATGTCATTGTTTCTCCCCGCCTCTGCGCCAGAAAATGACTCCAAGTGTTTCTGAGGAATTTTACAGCTTTCAAAAGAAGAAAAGCATATACGGGGTTGAAATAACATCACAGAGAAATTTCAAACTTAGAAGCAGCCTTAAGAGTGTGACCGTTCTACCACTTACTCATTTTTCCTGGGAAAATGCAAATGTAACTAGGTCAGACTGTCTAAGGTTCCTTCTTTCTCTGGCCCATCGTTTTGGTAAAAACTGGATCCAGACAACCCGGCTGATCTCTCATCTCCTCGCAGGGCTGGCATCTCTGAGATCCGCTTCCTTTGATGCAGAAGGCATCGTTCTTCTCCCCACTGCCCCCAGTCTCCTCCGGATGCCTGCATGGGGAAAAGTACGGATACTGACATACTGACGTAGAGACCTGACGAAGCCTCAAGTCAGATTTATTTAAATTACAAAGCAAACTCAAGACTGCTCCTCTTTACCGTCCTCACGCCATTCTTCACACCGAAGGTCATGTCAGGCGGTTCTGACAGTAACTTCCCCGTCCAAGTGTCTTTCCTTGGTGGCGGCTTTACTCTCCAAGGTAACAGCCACCTCCACCTGCAAACATCCAGGCACCGGCTGTAACAGACTTGCACGTAGCCTCTCCGTACCCCTTGTCATCATCTCAACACAGTTTGATAACATCCTGCAATATCTAGCGAATATGCATTATTGATCTTTAAATCACCTTTAATCACAGCCTCTGGGTAGGCTCCTGTAGACCTCACTCACAGCATACTGATCCCCTGGTTGGCGTCAAACAGTACAACTTTTTGTCGGCTTCTTTACCATTTTTCTTCTTGAATACACCCACTGAAAGCTGATCTAACATTGACCCCTGGATGTTGGCCCTGCCCGAATTATCTTGAGGCCAAGGGCCCTACTGCCTCGCAGGCTATCTGAGGCTAGACCACTCATTGGTGCTAGACCAGCAGGAGCACATCAGTCATTTGGTTAAAGGTCAGAATCATCAAAGAAAGACCAGAAGACTCAGCATTCTGTAGAATTCACGAAAATGAAAAGACCCTAGCACTTAACCTGTGTCTTAGTTTTATCTCTGATATAACACAATTAAAAAACAGGGAACCTATTTTTTATATTTATCTAAATACAGATTTATCTAAAAATCTATTTACGGGGCACCTGGGTGGCTCAGTTGGTTAAGTGTCTGCCTTCGGCTTGCGTAGTGATCCCAGGGTCCTAGAATCAAGTCCCATATCAGGCTTTCTGCTCAGAGGGGAGTCTGCTTCTCCCTCTCCCTCTGCTGCTCCCCTGCTTGTGCTCTCTCTGTCAAATAAATAAATAATTTTTTAAAAAATATCTATTTACAAGAGGGATCTAAACAGGCTATAGATCCTAGAATAAGTCTTCAGTTTTAACTATTCAGTCTATAAAATTATACTTGATATTTGTAGCTAAGTAATTGTCACTTCTTGACAGGTAACAGTTTCTACTGGACACCTATCATTAAGTGAAAAAGAAATAAGCCAAACACATTACATGAGAAAGAAAGAAGAATTCACCATTTCACAAACTGGGCCTTAAAAATCTTTTAGGGGGGCTAGGTGGCTCAGACAATTGAGCCTCTGACTTTTGATGTCAGCTCAGGTCTTGATCTCAGGGTCGCGAGTTTGATGCTGGACTCCATGCTGTGTATGATGCCTACTTAAAAAAATAAATCTTACAAAATTTTTATGTGATCATGTATCAGAATCAGAGACTATTTAGAGCAGGTGATTTGTATATTAGCAAAAGAAAAATTGTGAGATGGACAAGCATTGTAATGCAATGTTAATGAATGTTCATGCCACTACTCATCTCATAAAAGTGATGCATTGGTTTTTACTTTTCTGAAAAGCTGACTCATATATTTTAAGAAGGATGTCATATTAAAATATTAAGTTCCTTCAAGGAATTTCCTTGTTTCCTTAACAATGAGGGGGGAGAATGGTGTTAAAATGTAAAAGCACTGTAAGATTCAACACCTTGGAGAATATAGTAAGATAAGCTCTCTCATATACTGTTATATATTTCAGTGAAGATGGAAGTTGGTACAATGTTGCTGAAAGCCAGCTGGACACCTTGTCAGGAGTCCTCAATATAGTCTTACTCTTTAGTCATTAATCCATTTCTAAGAGCTTATACTAAAAAATAAGGAAATGATTTAACATACACACACACACACACACACACACACACACACACACACAGATGTTTACACAGCCAAATACATAATACTGCAAACCTGGGGACAACGTAAATGTCCCCAAACAAGGAAAGTTAAAGAAATTGTGGCATACCCATTACAATGTAACGTTTATTATATAAGAGAAAAAAATTGCATTTTGACCATTACATGTAAAAATGTAATATAATGCTACATACAAAACATGACATGCAATATAATCCCAATTAAAAGAAATTATGTTTATATATATGCATGAAAAAGTCTGAAAACAAAAATAGCAGCTGTTACTCCTAAGTGGTAAGAAATATACGTAATACTTAAAAAATATTTTCCACATTTTCTGAAGTAACTTTTAATAAGAATCATTAAAACACATTTTGACACCTTAAATATCATTTTAACTTAACAATGTAACTATCATTTAACTACTGTAAGCGTAGAATTTTGAAATGTTAGGGAAAGCTATGCAAGTCTGGATTGCTAATCATTTTATTCATAAGCAAACTGGGAAGAATAAAAAGAACAGTGTTTAACAAAGCATTATTTTTTGTTTTATTGACTTATAATTTCCATGTGATAAACTGCATATGTATAAGGTATAAAATGTGATGAGTTTTGACATATTTATACTCTCATGAAACCATCACCACAATGTGGATAAGGAATGTTAACACTATCATCCCCAAATGTTTCTTTGTGCCTTTTCTCCCTTCCCCCAACTCACGTTCAGGCAACGACTGGAAATTTTGTTGCTATATATTAGTTTGCATCTCCTAGAATTTATGTAAATTTATATAATTTATGTAAATTTATGTAAATGGACTCAGCAGAAACTTTTTTTTTGGCCATGCTTTTTTCACCTTAGAATAATTACTTTGAGGGGCGCCTGGGTGGCTCAGTGGGTTAAAGCCTCTGCCCTCGGCTCAGGTCATGATCCCAGGGTCCTGGGATCAAGCCCCACGTCAAGCTCTCTGCTCGGCAGGGAGCCTGCTTCCCTTCCTCTCTCTCTGCCTGCCTCTCTGTCTACTTGTAATCTCTGTCAAATAAATAAATAAAATCTTTAAAAAAAAAAAAAAAGAAGAATTACTTTGAGATTCATTCATGCCGTTATGTATTTCCCGTATGAACATATCACAATTTGTTTATCCATCCAATTTTGATGGACATTTGAGTTGCTTAAAGTTTTGGCTATTGTAGATAAAGCTGCCATGAACATTTGTACATAAATCTTTGTGTAGAACGTACTTTCGTTTCTCTTGAGTAGAATGGTTGGGACAGGAGTGGAATGGTGGGGTCAAATCATAGGAACAACTAATGAAGAAACTGCCAAGCGGGTTTTCACAGTGGTTGGACCCCTTCGCATTTCCATCAGCAGCATGTAAGAATTCTAGTTGCTTCCTATTCTAACACTAGATATTGTCAGTCTTTTTACCTTTTTTTTTTTTTTCAAGATTTTATTTATTTGACAGAGAGAGAGAGAGAGCACAAGTAGGCAGAGTGGCAGGCACAGGGAGAGGGCGATGCAGGCTCTCCACTGGGCAGGGAGCCCAATGCAGGGCTCCATCCCAGGACCCTGGGATGATGACCTGAGCCAAAGGCAGACGCTTAAACGACTGAACCACCCAAGCACCCTGTCAGTCTTTTTAATTGTTGCCACTCTAGTGGTTGTGTAAGAGATCTCATTACAATTTTAATTTGTATTTATTTAATGGCTCACAATGACCTTTTCATGTGTGGTCATACATCTTTTTCGCTGAAGTGTCTATTCAATTATTTTGCACATTTTAAAGATTTTTTAAAAAATCTTTATTTATTTGACAGAGAAAGACACAGCGAGTGAGGGAACACGTGCAGAGGGAGTGGGAGAAGGAGAATCAGGCTTTCCAGTAAGCAGGGAGCCCAATGTGGGGCTCGATCCCAGAACCCTGGGATCAGGACCTGAGCCCAAGGCAGCCGCTTAACGACTGAGCCACCCAGGTGCCCCTGTTTTGCACATTTTAAGTAAGGGTTCTCTTCTGACTAGTTAATAAGAGATATTTTTATATTCTACATAAGGTACTTTGTATGATAAAGGTTTTCTGAGGATTTTCTCCCAGTTTGTGTCTTCTTGTTTCACTTTCACGACAGTCTTTTAAAGAGCAAAAGCTTTTTATTTTGACGAAGTTCAACTTACTAATTTGTTTTCTTTTTCACTTCATGCTTTTTGTATTGTTTTTAAGAGCTCTTCAACAAACCAAAGGTCATTAAGATCTTCTCCTATATTTTCTTCCAGAATTATTGTAAGATTAATTTTACACTTAGGTCTGTAATACAGTTCAAGTTAATTTTTGCTTAAGATGTGAAGTAGGTTTGAGGTTCATTTTTGAGGGGTATGGTTATCCAATTATTCCAGTACTATTTATTAAAAAATTTTTCCTTTCTTCATTGAATTACCTTGGCACTTTTGTGGAAAACCAACTGAATCTATTTCTGGACACTCTCTTCTTCTTCTTCTTTTTTTTTTTTTTTTAAGATTTATTTATTTATTTATTTATTTGTCAGAGAGAGAGGAGCGAGAGTGAGCACAGGCAGACAGAGTGGCAGGCAGAGGCAGAGGGAGAAGCAGGCTCCCTGTCAAGCAAGGAGCCCGATGTGGGACTGGGTATCCCAGGATACCGGGATCATGACCTGAGCTGAAGGCAGCTGCTTAACCAACTGAGCCACCCAGGCGTCCCTGGACACTCTCTTCTTAAATGTTTATTTTATGCCAATTCCACACAGCCTTGATTACTGTAGATTTATAATAATTTTGAAACCAAATGGTGTATATCTATCAACTTTATTCCTTGTTTTGACCATTCCAGGTAGTTTGCATTTTTATATGAATTTTAGAATCAACTTATGAACTACTGCAGAAGAAAAGAATCCTGATTTTGATTGGGATTTCACTGAATTTAAAGATCAATTTCAGAAGACTTGATATTTTAATACTGATTCTTCTATTTTATGAAAGTACTTCATGTCTCCAATAATTTAAGACTCCCCTAATTTATCACAGCACCTTTATTTATTTATTTATTTATTTATTTGACACAGAGAGACAGACCATAAGTAGGCAAGAGAGGCAGGCAGAGAAAGACGGGGAAGCAGGCTCCCTGCTGAGCAGAGAGCCCAATGCAGGGCTCGATCCCAGGACCCTGAGATCATGACCTGAGCTGAAGGCAGAAGCTTAACCCAATGAGCCATCCAGGCGCCCCTCAGCAATGTTTTATGCTGTTTGACATATAGGTCTTAACATGTCTGGTGAGATTTATCCCTAAATGTTTAATATTTTTGATGCTTTATTAAAGGCATTGATTTTTTTTAAGATTTCAAGTTGAGATTGTTCTTCACTAGTATATAGAAATATACTTGACTTTTATATATTAATCTTGTATCTGTAACATTACTACACTCAATTATTAATTTTAGCATCTTTTCTTGTCATTCCATAGGATTTTCTATAGGTAACCATATGTTGCCTGATAATATAAATAGCCTTACTTCTTCTTTTTTGACCTGTGTGCCTTTTATTTATTTTTCCTGCTTTATTGCAAAGCTGAAGATCTCTAGTACTATCTTAAATAGAAGTACTCAGAACAGATATTGTCATCTCATTCCCGGTGTTAGGGGAAAAGCACTCAGTCTTCACCATCAAGTATGATGATGTTAGCTGTAGGTTGTCCTTTACGAGATTGAGGGAGTTCCTTTCTATTTGTATTTTGCTGAGAGTTTTGTTAGGAATGTTGGATTTTTTTTTTTAAGATTTTATTTATTCATTTGACAGAGAGAGAGATCACAAGTAGGCAGAGAGGCGGTCAGAGAGAGAGGAGGAAGCAGGCTCCCTGCTGAGCAGAGAGCCGGATGCGGGCCTCAATCCCAGGACCCTGGGACCATGACCTGAGCCGAAGGCAGAGGCTTTAACCCACTGAGCCACCCAGGTGCCCAGGAATGTTGGATTTTTAAACATTTTGAGCATTATTTAAAGTTTGAGCAATTAATGGGGCATCTGGCTGGTTCAGTTGGGGACTGAGTTCAAGCCCCCATTGGGCGTAAGGCCTACTTAAATAAATAAACAACTAAATAAACAAATAAAACAACTAAATAAACAAACAGAATTTGAGCAATTACTTTAATATAACCTTAAATTTTGTACCAAATACATATAAGAGTAAGTCATGTCTTCATTTTTCTGCAAATTTTTTTTTAAGATTCTATCGATTCATTTGTCGAGACTAAGCAAGCACGGGGAGCAGCAGGCAGAGGGAAAAGTAGGCTCCCCACTGAGCAAGGAACTTGACGCGGGGCTTGATCCCAGGACTCTGAGATCATGACCTGAGCCGGAAGGCCAACGTTTCACTGACTGAGCCACCCGGCCATCCCTTTTCTGTAAATTTTTCAATGGATTTATAGTATCTCCAACTAGTAAAAATGAATTTTCTCCCTAGTATTAAAAAACAAATTCACAGCTCTATGGAAGCTTCAATAATAAATAGAATCTTAAGTGAATTGAGTTTGAGGATCATTTTCTCCCCACAACAAACAAAATTTTAGCTTGGATATATTGTGACAATAAGAGAAGTTAATTAGGTAGCAATTATTGCAATGTGCTAATAAATACAGATATTTGGTTTCAAAGACATGTGTGTGGGAACCTCAGGTTCTGTGGGTAGCAGCGCTGTCTCTCCTCCGCACACCTCTCTGAGTTGAGGCCAAATCCCCCACAGAGGCATCGTGGCAATCTTACTGTGCTGGTGGTGATGGGGCATCACAAAGCACATAATTTAAGGGACTTGGACTAAGGTACATTCAGCCTTGATGTAGACTAATGAAGTCAAAAGAACCACTGAGAATAAAACTCCACAAACACCCAGAATAAAAAAGCTGATACCAAAGACCCATTGTTTCTTGTCATAGGTGCATAATGTACCATTTTATGAAAATATACAAAGATAGTATCATAACTTCTAGGCAGATTGCCAGGAAATCCTCTTTAAAAAAAAAAAAAAGAAGAAGAGAGCCACACCTAATTTAATATTATTTGAAAAAGTCCATTGGTTTGTGCGATTAACCCTAAAATAGACTGATTATCCACCTGGCTAGGAGCCAAGCCATTCTTCTGCGAACTCCGAGATAGTGGACCTTCATTGTTCTGTTTGTTATCGTTGCCGATTCCTGTCAGACTGGTCTTTAGCAGTTACGTGGGCTTCTGCCATTTATCAAGTCTGAGGCTTAAATGTCTCTCTCTCCTTGTCTAAAATGACAACTCATTTGTTTGGTAAACACACATTTGATAAAATTTGCAAGGTTCGCACGTAATTGGTAAGCGTCCACTATTTATAAACAGGAAAATATTACAATTTTCCTTCAGGTGGAATGGTTTTACAAAACAGTAAAACAGTAAGATCAGCTTCATTTTCTTTGGTGGCAACATCTCCTCCCTTCTTTAATTTGGCAATGAATCATTTTAGATTTCACTAACATACGAATTATTATTATTTAAAGGAAGTCATATTTAGTTAAAACGTAAAATAACAGTCTAGCATACAGAGTTGGTGACAGTGTTACAAAATTATAGAACCTTAAAGCAAAAAGGGACCTGAGAAGTTCTTGCAGAAGTCCTCCGCCAGCTTTGGTCTTCTCGAGATGAAGATTTCATTATGTCCTGTGCTCTTTGGACCATGTAAGTTCTGTACTACTAGGCTCAGGAAGTTCTTTTGCCAAAATTTCTCTTTGCATTTTAATCACAAAATCCTCCAGTTCTGCCCTTTTTAGGACTAGGAACGATTTTCTCAGTGAGACTCTAACCCATGAAACTGCATCTTCACAATCTCTAAATGTGGGTTTATAAAACAATGATAACATCAACACGCAGATTATCCCATATATACTTGTAAGTGTGTTTCCTTTTGATCTGGGTGCATAAATCTCCATTACAAACTGGACTGCAAAGGAGAACAATGAAAATAGGAAGACAAATAAAGCTTGCGATCAGTTCCTAAATTCCCTTTGGAAAGCTACTCTGAAAAGTGAGCACAGAAATGAAAAGTAACCAAGGGAACGACAGGAAGTAGGAATGTAAGTATTTACATATTAGCCACAGAAAATAATAATAAATTTTTGTTAATGTCATAATTTACTTGCTTATTTTCTGCTGAAGAGATTAAGGGAAGACAATACATAAAATCTTAACGCAAAGGAAGAAAATGTATTTTTTTCTAAAGCTAGGAACAGACTTCGGAAATGTCCCTTAAACTTGTGCAAGTGGTCGTGTGTCCCTTTAGAGTATCAGGGCACTCTCCATTAGTGAGAACTTTCTCTGGCTTCCTCCAAGCTCTTAAACCTCCCAGGAGGTCACAGCAATACGTGTCTGTGAAGTTCTGAGTCCGTTGTTCTCTTCAAGGCTGTTGTGTCCCAGACCTCACTCCCTGGGGAAGAGGAGGAGGAAAGGCAGGGCCGGAACCAGGACTGGGATCACATGAGAGGGTCTGGTTACGAGGCCAACAGCCTGAACAACTGTGGGCCCTGCTTTTGAAGTGAGCCATTGCCCCCGGGTGGGTGCCCTCAGACGGGTCACCTGCCTTCACATGCTTCCGGAAACCTTGCAGCTGAACACGAGGGACGAACCTTATTGTGGTGATCATTTCTCGATATACACATGTATCAAATTACCGTGTTGTACACTTTAACCTTACAGATATGATAAAGCGATCGTACCTCAATAAAGTCGGAACAAAATAAAGGCACAGAAGACTGTTTATTACGGGGGCCGTTCTCAGATATGACGACAGGATTTCCTGTGAGAGAAGACAGATGCTTTTCTTTAGAATAATAAACATTCCACAATTCCACAGAGGCCATCCTTTGTTTGTTTCTCCTGCCCCGACAATGGCAAGTCACAGGCCCCGTGCCCAAGGCCACGGTGCAGGCGCAGACTTCCAGGGAAAGCGCAAAGGAAAGGTAGAAATCCCTAGGAAGGAAGGTAGGTCCCGCAGCCCGGGACCCCTCCCCGTCCCACTTCCTTGCTTTGCTCTCAGCCGCAGGCTCCCTGCTCTACGGCCACAGCCACGGTGGCCACCGTGTGGCCTCCAGCGCATTGCCACTGTTTAGCCTGATTGAGGTGTGGGAAATCAGTTTCCTCTTGGTTCAGCTGGGACTTGGTTGGAATTAAAAATGCAAACAAAACAAAAGGCTGAAGGAAAAGAAAGCAAACAGAAAAGCAGAGAAAGAGATAGGTTTACATCGATGTTTTTTTATCCAATCTCACTAAGGTCCAGGCTGGTTGGCTTGGCTCTGCTGGCGGGGTTCGCGGAGGTCTGGTGCAGTTTCCTGGCCTCCACACTGTCTGGCCAGATAGGGGAGAGGCTGGCCTGAGCTCCTCAGATTTCTGGCCCAAAGTTACTTTGTTGTTTTGGCCTCCTCCCCCGACCTGCCCCCCAATGATACTTTGGAACAAATGATCTCCAGTGAAATCTCAGGAAGGATTTTTGGTTCCTTCTGGAGCTTGGTTCTGTGTCCGTTTTCTGCGATGGGCCCTGGGCTTGTCAGCTCCAGCTTGAGGCTCGACTGATTTTCCCTCACCCCACCCCCACCTTCCCCAGATTCTGCTGGTCCAGCTTTGCTTCTCTTTCTAAGCAGTAAAAGCATTTCCCTCCCTGACCTGTGAGGACCCTGCCCCTGGTCTTCAGGCGGTCATGTGTGGTACCGCCTCCCTGGTCAATCTTTATGACTCTGGGCCTTGCAAGTCCTGCTCTGCTCTAATCCTGTCCTTTCTGCTTAGTTGATTGGTCTTGAGTGGGTTGTTAGGGCTGGCTTCACGTTTTGGGTGAAATATAGCCTAGTTTCTAAATTTTACTCTAAGTCACCATCTGTGGAGCATTCTCGACATATCAATATGGTCAAGTTGGGTGGTGGCTCTGTTCACATCATCTGTATCTTCACCTGATTTTCCGTCTAGTTGTTCTATCAATTACGGTGAGAGGAACACTGAAATCTCCAGTGGCAGCTGTTCAAATTGTCTCTTTCTCCCCCACTTCTGTCAGTTTTTGCTTCATACATTTGGGGGCTGTTTTTAGATATTATCCTTTTACAGTGTTACATCATGATTCACTTATCAACCCAAGGGCACGAGAAATACTTAAGAAATACATAAATACATTTCTTAAGGCATATGTTGACGGATCTATCCAGTCCACTACCAAATAGTTCGCTTGCATTATGTGTCTCTTCCCACCCTTCTGCTTTCCACCTGTTTGACTCTTCAAACATAAAGTGTCACAAAGTTGTCCACACCAAGACAGAGACAAAGAGAAAAGCTTCTGTAATTTTTCCTTCCTCAAGAGTTTCTTCTTGCCTGGGCATAGACATCTTCCTATTTATCCTATTTAGGATTATTTGAGCTTCTTGGATCTGCAGGTTAATGTTTTTCATCAAATTTGAGAAGTTTTTGGCCATTATATCTTCAAATATATTTATCTGCTCCATTCTGTCTTTCATGTCTTTCTGGAATTCCTATTAGATATTTGATGTTGTCTCATTGGTCTTTGAGACTCTCTTTGTTTTCTTTCAATCTGTTTTTCCCTCTGTTCTTCAGACGGAATAATTTCTGTTGCTCTCTTCGGAGCTCGCTGAGACCTCCTTCTGGCATCTTCAGGTCAGGTGTTTATCAAAACATCAGTGTGTTTTTTTCCAACACTAGAACGTGTGTGTGTGTGTGTGTGTGTGTGTGTGTGTGTGTGTGTGTGTGTTGGTGTCCCCATTTCTCTATAGATATCCTTGAGTAGTTGTATTGTTGTCGTAATATTTCCTTTACTTATTTGTTATAGTTGCTTCGAAATCTTTTCCTGATAAAGCCTACATCTGGGCTCACTAAAAGTCAGTTTCTATCAACAATTCTTCTCTCTCAAGGATGAGTCACACTTTCCTGTTTCTTTGCACATCTCTTTTTTTTTGTAGAAAACTGGACATTTTAGCTAATACATTGTAGCAACTGTAAATTCTGACAATTTTTTTTTAGTGCTACAGAATTTCTTTTCCCCAGAGTATATAGCTGCTGACATGTCTGCTGAGATTTTAATTGTAATTTTATTTCTTTCAGCCTAATTCCCTAGGGTTTATTGGAGATCTGCATAGCTGAGAAATCAGCCAGGAAACTGGGCAGAGGTTGCTGTCAAACTGCCCAAGGCTGCGAGGCTCCCACACTCTGCCGATCCATCTGTGGTGGGTCAGGAGAACGATCGAAGCTAGGCCGGTTGTCCTGTGTCCCCTGGATTTGCTTTCCACTGAGCCCTCTCCGGTCGTCTCTGTGCCTCCGTGTAGTTCCCCAGTCAGTCAGGGGACAGCTTACGTGGCACGTCGGAGATGAGTAATGCTTCAGTGTCCCACTCAGATGCAAAAAGAAGTAAAAACCACAGACGCATGAGACACTGACAGAATTGCAAAGAAGTGTCTTGGGAGAGTAAAAGCTGAAGAAATGACTTATCAAATATAACTGGAAAGGAAACCACTATGAGGCCACTTACTCAGGTCCTACACCAAGGTGGTTCGTGGGTGTCTTAAAATGCGATGCTTACCTTATTATATTGTGACCCGATGGTCCTACACATAAAGGCCAATTTTTTAATACGGCATCAAATGCCCTTTAATGTCTAGCACAAGCTCTTCCGATCAGCCTTATTTTTCACTCTACATCCACGGTCACCCCTTCATGCGGTCCCCTGAATCAGCTCCGGTGTTTCCAAAACTTCCCTCCACACGTCCCTACCTGCCTGAACACTTCAGAAAATGAGAGAAAATGTTGTACGTTTTATGATCCCATTTCTGATTTCTGCAGGCAAAGTACACTCACCTCCCTTGTATGTGACAAACAAGAGAGAAAGAGGGGACGCTGAATAGATGATGCATCTTTGGCCGGCTCCGGCACGGACTGCGGTTCAACCTAGAGCCTTATCTCCCTTCACACAACAAAATAAGTATTTAATGAGCTAAAGATGAAGTTTTAAAAAGTGAAGTACAGAGAAAAAAAAAAAGAGGGGTTTTGGTTAAACATGATAGACTGAGCAAAAGAAAAGACTTACGGCCTTTCTCCTGAAAATGCAGTAAAATCGTTTAAATGCCTACAGGGAGAAGGTAAAAAGAAGTGAAGTTGATTCTGCCCTTGAGTTCCAGAAAGATCCAGGCATGCAGTCTTCAGCAACATTTGAAGGCAGGGGTGTGGCGCTGGGCTGACAGCAGGAGGGTTGGAAGAAAGGCGCAGGTGGAACAGCCACATCTGGTCCCCTCCCCTGGGACCCCTCCCTCACCTCTGCACAAGATGGGGGTGTGATTCATTCTCTGGAGAAACTGAACCAGATAGGCGTTGAACTCTGGAACACCAGGCATAGCTGAAAGTGGGGGTGACCCACCACATACTGAAAAAGGCATGTTTTGGGGGGGTCAAGTTGAAGTCTCAACAATAATTAGTGGGATTGCCCAGAATTCGCAGAGGCAGGCTTATCATATACCCTTCAGCCAGAGACGGGAGGATTTCCGGTCTGCGAAACTGACCAGCTCTAAGCACAGGACTTCCACCCGCCGATGTGGGGGGGGCTGCCCAGAGACACAGCAGCACCCCTACTTGTGCTGAGGCCCATCCATTGACAATCTGGCCTCAGCACGAAGGGTTTCTGATCGGCTTTTCTCGTTTCTTTTCTTCCCTTTTTTCCTCCCCAGCTGACTTCTAGAAGTTATTCTTCATTGAGTAAGTCTTTAAAATGTTAAGGAAAAGAATATTAATTTTAGTGTTGACCGGAACCCGGGCCTTGGGGCGTTACTCAGCCTGTCTCCCCTCCTGAAGGGGTTCGGTGAAGAAACGCCGCTTACCAAGCCTCTCCCCTATGGGCCGGCTGCTTCAGATCTTGTTAGCCGAGAAGAGCCCATGTTTCAGAAGAGTCAAATAGATGACATGTCTTTGCAGTAGAGAGCCTCTCATCAGAATTATTATTCCGAGTTGCCTCATTTGTGATCTAAGCGTTTCCAGTACATAATTTACTTGTAATAAATCATAGTTGCCTATGCAGAAATGTCATCATCCTGTGTGAGAAAAACCCTCCAACTTGAACACTCTCATCTTCCTCTTAGAAAAGGGACACGGGGGCGCCTGGGTGGCTCAGTGGGTTAAAGCCTCTGCCTTCGGCTCAGGTCACAATCTCAGGGTCCTGGGATCAAGCCCTGCATCAGGCTCTCTGCTCAGCGGGGAGCCTGCTTCCTCCTCTCTCTCTCTCTCATTGCCTGCCTCTCTGCCTACTTGTAAAATAAATCAAATATTTAAAAAAAAAAAAAAAGAAAAGGGACACGGAGGTTATTCTACTTCTCAATTATTTGGGAAAAAAACAGGCAACAGACAGCAAA
The DNA here is from genome assembly GCF_902655055.1 of Lutra lutra. Taxonomy (NCBI): domain Eukaryota; kingdom Metazoa; phylum Chordata; class Mammalia; order Carnivora; family Mustelidae; genus Lutra; species Lutra lutra. Next base: position 7,405,783 of record NC_062287.1, read on the forward strand.
GGCCACAGAGATGACAGTGCAGCCTGGTGACAGACCTGTCTTTGGCAGGTGGGTGGAAAGGACATAAGTCTTTTCTTTTGCTCAGTCTATCATATTTAACCAAAACCCCTCTTTTTTTTTTTTTTTCTGTACTTCACTTTTTAAAACTTCATCTTTAGCTCATAAAATACTTGTTTTGTTGTGTGAAGGGAGGTGAGGCTCTAAGGTGAACCACAGTCCATGCCGGAGCTGGGTGGGTGGCTGCTGGTGAGGGGATGGTGGCAGATGTCATCACTGTGGAGCCGGTGGAGCTGATGTGACAGGGAGTGACACGGCATCTCCTTGTGATAACTCCAGGAGCGACAGCGACTGAGGTGGCTGCAGCCCAAGGACAACAGACCTCATTGGTATGGGACAGGCAGCAGCTGTAAGAGGCTACGACAAAGTGGCTGTGACTCCAAGAATTGGAGATGAGCCATGAGAGCGCTTCTCTCACTTCCCACGGGAACACTGCTGCGGGGCGAGAGAGACCCCTGCCATCTGCAGGCAGAGCTGTTTCTGGTGGTTGTGAGCTGGGGACTAAGCTCTTCTCAAAGTTCAAGGTAAATGGTCTGTTCAGCTCTATGGGGTTTATAGGTGAACGACCTCGTGTGAGGCCCAGAGAGCTGGAAAATGAGGAGGGACAAGGGACTGGTAGTTAGAGGCAGGAATCACAGGTCTGTGCGGGACCTCAGTAGTCCGAGCTTGGGGCTTTGCATTCTCTTTCATGGTTAATCTGGAGGACAGCTCCCCATTCTGAACACTTGTGGGTGGAACTGGCATTGCTGTCCACTCAGGGCCAGAGGTGAAGGGAGAGCCGGAGGGACTGTTGATAGGGGTGGAGACTGCATGGGCAGGGGTCTACAGACTCAGCAAGGCTGGCTTCTTCTGTGTCCTCTAACCCCGTGACACTCTTTTTTGTGTCACTGACCAATTGCCCAATAAATGGCAGTAAACCAGGTCTAGCCAGATACTTTTTTGTCTTTCAATCACCCAAGGTCGCAAATCTTCAGAACATATTCTCAGGCTCTTCCCAGACACTGTGCCCTTCATCCACACATGTGTGTGCAACCAGAATATTCTGGCTCCAGAAAAACTGCTTCACTCCAACCCTAATCCTCCTTTCCGTATTTGTGTCCGTGTCAGCTGGGGCTTTCCGCGTGGCTGACCTAGTCCTGCTCTTGAAAATGAATTTTTTGAAGTTGAAAATCCAAATCAAGTTTGTTTATTGAGATGGTCTGTATACGTATTTATTGACAATGAGCTGTGGAGGCAGGAGATAGCGATGGTGACTTGAAGCCAGGTAACTAAGGGCCGGTGTGGTCTGTGCCATATGTTTTTGACCCGAATCAAATCAGGAAGAAAAGCCTGTCAGGAAATAACGGAGTCACAGTGAGCCAGACTGGAGGGCCCTGGCTGGTGATATTCCGGACCTTCAGAAAAGAAAAGAGCCAGTGTCCAGGCAGCGGATAACCGTGGGCCATTAGTTCAGAGCCACTCCCTCTCCAGATAGTCCTACAGACAAACTCCCAACCTCTTCCCGTTCAGAAACAGACATCACTTTCTTCTCCTCTTTCCTACTCCCCACAGACGGCCATTCCTCTCCCACGGCGCGTCAACCAACGCAGCCCGGAGTGAACGTCTAGGACCTGAGGCTGAGACGCGAGAAGTCTTCCAGACTCCATTTGCCAGCTTGGAGCGGGGAGGGAATGGAGAAAACTGAGCATTTACTTCATATCCACATCACCACAACCTTTGGCTTATCCCACATTTGAGAACATTCCCCAAAAGAAATAAAAACTGATAGGAAACAGAAGTGCCTCTTCAATCAACAAAAAAGCATTTTGCGATGGTAAAGGAGGTGTATCCCCCTCCCAAGGTGGGATGGGAAGAACCGGCTGGAAGCTTCCCCGTGCACTGGGCTAGAGTGGGTAGATAACCCTGGCGTTTGTGGAGGCCAAACCTGGGCAGTCACAGCACCGCTCCCCTTCCACACACAAACAAGTGACTGGATTCCTGAGCTCTGACCTGTTAGGTTCTCAGTCACTTTTTGTTGTTGTTACGGACGGATGTTTGTGTCTTCCTTCTCCCAATCATGTGTCGAAACGTGCTTCCTGCTGTGAGGGTCTTGGGAGGTAGGGCCTTTGGGTGCTGCTTGGAATTAGATGAGGTCCCAAGTGTGGAGCCCTCGTGAGTGGGAGCAGTGCCCGCATAGAGTTCATGAGAAAATCTGCTTCCTCTCCCGGCCCTGCCACACAGTGTGAGAAGGCAGCCGTGGGCCACCCAGAAGAGGACTCCCTCCAGAGCCACGCTGGCACGCCCATCTTCTACCTCCAGCCTCCTGAACTGTGAGAAATAACTGCTTAATTTTTATGTGCCACCCAGTGGGTGGTATTCTGTGATGGAAGCCTGGGCAAGACATCGTCAGAAGTCGTGACTGGATCAGACTGGAGACTGGGCTCAGGAGCTAAGACTTGGAGCACAGGCCATCTGAGAACTCTGTGTAGGACACTGGCCTCTCTGACCCAGATCCCCAAAAACGGAAACAAAGAAATAAAAATTCACTTTAAATCTGGACAGCTCATCAGACCATTAATTCAGGACATGGATATTTTAAAATACATAGATACCTTTTCTGACAAATATTATTACTTTTGAAGTAAGACTCATGACTTATGTGGAGACACACAAAAGCAACACAAAAATAAACCACAAAACCCAAATAAATGCAAAAGGATGTGAATTCTATATTTGTAAACACTGTACCATAACAATTAAGGCCTGTAAGGAGCTATTTTCTCTCTCAAATATATTCCAAAGAAGCAAATCTGCTATCTGCCAGAGAATGAGGGAACATGAGGCTGACAAGGACCTACCTTTGGGTCTCCATTAGAGACACCGCTGCATTCTCCTCGTATTATACTTTCTAGAGGCAGTTCACATAACAAGTGTTATAAGTTTGGGAATAATGTTGAAATATCTCAGTTGCTAAATGTCTAACAATAGATCTTGGGACTTTCAGGACTTTAAAATTACTCTGCCTTGTTTAACTGACTTTTAATTTAGCACATAGGCCATTTTAATGGAATATGGCATCAACATGTAAATGGGCCACAAATGGCGATCTAAGCAGTAGAGTCAAAATACATGTTCCGAGTAATTTGTACACTCAGTTTGTGACAGTAATGACATTCCAAAAGAGTTAAAGTTTGAACTTTCTAGAAAGGCCTGAATATAGATATTTTGACATATACAACTATGACCATACCAAAGAGCTCTTCCGAAGAGGAGAAATGGTCAGCTGCGCAGTGCGCCGTCTCATGTACACACACATTGAAAAGGAGCAACTTGGATATCAATTCTTGTCTTTTTCAGACCTTGACAAACAGTCTCTGGGACCATGTAAGGTTTTTCTTATACAATTTTAGGAAAATATTTTTATGGACTTTAGAAAGATACTATTTCGTACTCAGATCTGCACAAAGAAATGAAGACCTCTGGTATACGTGAAGGTAAATATAAAAATCTTTTTTTTCCTTATCTTAACTTCTCTAAAAGATAACTGATTATCTAAAACAAAGATCAGTTGTATCAACATATTTTGTTTTTGCAACATATGTGGAAGTTCAACGTATGCTAACTGTAGCCCAAAGGATGGAAGAGTAGAATTGGAAATACACTGTTGTAAGGCCCTTATACAATATATGAAGTCCTATAATATTATTTGAAGGTGACCACTTATGACTTAGACATACATATTTAAATCCTAGAGTAAGCACTAACTTTTTTGAAGAGGAGGTAAAAACTAGTAAGTCTGTAGTAGTTTTAAAATGAAGCCCCCCGCCCCAAAATGCAACACTCAAGGAATCCAAAAGAAGGCAAAAAGAGATGGAATGAACAAAAATGGAATGAACAAAACAACTACAAATGGCAAATTTTAATTCCCATATCATAATTACATTAAATGCAAATGGCCTAAACACACTTATTAAAATCACAAAAATTACTTGGATAAAATGAAAAGATTAGACAGAAAAACAATACCCAAGAATACCACGAATATACTATCTACAAAACTTAAACATAAAGACATAGGTTAAAAAAAATGAAGTCTAGCTTAATCCCCTCTGCATGTATGAGGGCAGATGGAAAGTCCAATGATAGTCAGGCATGATTCCCATCACTTCTCCGCGGACAATCAGATCGCACAAAAATGTAAGAACCTGTAGGTCAACAGGAGGCCTGGCCCTTAGTCTACACACTTGCCAGAGCTACACTTACTCCTTCTACTACTACATAACGCCATTTTCAGTTGCTCCTCAGTTGTCTCCAAGCATTCAATGGGTAGACAGATACCTTTCTGATGAACTTCTTTATTAACCACAGACTTAGCTACAGATGATCCTATCTTCACTCTCAGGACTGTGGCACTTGGTAACACAGGTAACACCCCACTGAGGTCCTGCCCCTCTGAGGGACTGGGAGGAGTGGGAGCCACTCGAGGCCCCATTCTTTGTAGGATCTAATGGTTTCCCATTCTTCCCAATCTTGGGACTCTTTATCTTTCCCTATATTAGATACCTCCCTTTTCTTGAATAATTCAGCTCTAGCCTCCAATTAGCCTATGTTAAAAAATAAAACATCTTAGCTCTTTCATGGTGACCAAGAGGCCCTAAGCTTCTGCTTACAAACTCTGTAAAGGGGGCTGTGATGTGGTGAGGCAGCACCCATGTACTTACGTTCACTCGTAAACAACAGGAAAACCACCTACAGCCACTTGAAAGACAGAAGCTTATTTTTCTCACTTAACAAGAAGTGCTGGCCTTGGTTCTCTAAGTTGGTGATGTCAGGTTGATGTATTTGATTCTTTTGACCTTTTTCTCCCGGTTACATGATGACACTAGAGGTCTAGCCATCAATTCTATACTCGAGAGAGAAAGAAAGGGAGAGACAATGCTGGTCTCGTCTGTTTTCTTTCTTTCAGGAAAGCAGAATCTCTCTCAGCAACCCCTCTCCCTTGACCAGCAGCCCCAGGTGTGCCCCATGGGCCAGAACCGGGTCGCAGGGCCTCTCTGGATGCAAGGAAAGATGGACAAGCAAGGATGCTGCCTTTCAGGCTGTAGAGTGAGAGGCACAAATGGACAGGAGGCTTTCCAGGAGCCACTTACCATTATCTTCCATAACCCGTCATCTTTCCTGAGGAGTAGGAAGCGAGGCAGAGTGACCTTCTCAGACACGGCATCCGGGTCTTTGGGCTGTGGCGGGTTATGACATAAATGGGATGTCCAAGCCCTGAGAGTCGGCCTCCCGCTACACTGGCAGGCTGCAGAAAAGAAAGAGCAGAACATTCTGTGCCTCAGAAATTGGGGGCAGGAGTCCAGAGGAGAGTAGGGTTTGGAGGGTTGGGAGTGAAACAGGGCATGGTCACAGGGACACTGAGCTAGAAAAGCTCACAGAGGGCCACTGAGGGTGCACATCAGAGGCGGAAAGGTGGGGAATGAGAGATGTTGTGCTCTAGCCACAGGCATCACATCTGTGGATGGCCTCCCCCGAACAGATGGAATGGAGGCCTGCTGCGGGCCAGGTCAGAGTGATGCTGTTTGATACGGTCCTTCTGACCTTCTCGTGTGCCCAGACTGCAGTGGGAAAACAGAAGTGACACAATCAAATCTGATATGTCAGTAAAGTTGTACCTGACGAATACAGTTTCTTCATAGTCTTAAGAAAAGATACTTGGACATAAATATGAACTATCTGATAGTTGAGAGATCACTAAGAGTAAAACACAGAAGCCTGAGAAATTTAGGTAAATTCTCCATTCGACTGTGTCCCAATTCCATACATTTCAATTCTGTTCATGCTATTAACTGCGTTCCTTTCCTTCACAGAAACCCAAATCACGGACTTGTACCTGGGCGTGAGTACACATGAATTCACTCAGAAGAACCTGCTTTCTTGCTCCCTTTTGTCTTACCAACTAATTTATCAATTCAACGAATAATGTCTAGAGCACCTTCTCTCTCCTTAAACCTCTCCTGCTTCCCCCACTTTAGACCTGGGGGAGTCATGAGGAGAATGGCAGGTGGTAGTCTGGGCTGAGGAGACAGGAAACATATCCACTCCGGACAGATACGCAGAAGCTTCTCTCCCCCTCCACCCCTACCTCAGGGCCTGGAGGCAGAGATCAGTAATAAATTAGGAGGATCAATGACATGTCTAGTTGGCCGCTATCATGCTGGGTATGTTACAAGACTTCTCTCTGTTTCACTGCTTTTTCACTGAGACAAAACTGCTATTATTGCTTTCCTCTCCCTCTCCTTTCATCTCTCTTGTCCAACTACCTACCAGATCTGTCACACAGATAAATGGGATATTGCTGGTCACATTTCTCTGGGAAAAAGTAAAACCAAACTATACATGAAAAACATTTTTCTTCAATAGAGCTTTTATGTTTACCCACCGTGCGTCAGCTCAGAAGGAGGGTGTGTGACCGTCTTGAGACTATCAGAGAACTCTGATATCCACACTAGCACAGTAGCCTCTTCTATTTAGAAATGTTCTCCAGAATGCGCATCCACCTCCTTCCCTGATGCCTCACTCTGTGTCCTGTCCAGAACGCTACCTTATCATCCCCTGCAATTTGCCTTTTTACCATCATTACACTCATTTATGCAACCTAGATGTGAAGAATCCTTCCAGTGTGCCAGACACTCATCATTCCAGGCACCGAGGATACGAAAGTGAATGAGACAAAACTTCCTGTGCTTTTGAGTCTTACATCCTAACAGAGACACACAATAAACACACACACGACAAACACACATACATGTGCACGTGCGTGCGCACATACACACGAAGTGAGGGGGTGATAAGAACTGGAAAGAAAACAAAGTATGTCAAGAGGGTTGGCAGAAAGAGATGGGGAGGGAGGGCTGTTTGAGTAGTTTAATTTAGTAACAAGGAAAGTCCTCTCTGAAAGTTGACATTTGAACAGAGACATGCATGAACTGAACTAAAGAAAAGAGCCATCGTGATGTTTAGGTGAGCAACATCCTAGGCAGACGGAAGCAAATGCCGAGACCCCAAAGTAGGAATGTACAGAGCAAACTCAAGAATACCCGGAAGAGTAGGAGGGAAGGTGAGCAAGGAGGCAGGTAAAGACCAGATCACGTAAAGCCCTACATGCCATGGTAGGGACTTTACCCCAAGTGTGACGGGAAGCCATCGAAAGGATATAAATGAGGAAATGATATAATCAGACCTATGTTTTACAAGGTTCTCTCTGACTGCTGTACAGAGACTAGAACAAGAGTGGAATCAAAGAGGTCAGGTGGAAATTCACTAGAATGATCCAGATGATAGAAAATGGTGTCTTGGGGTAAGAGGGTAGTGATGAAGGCAGTGGGAGATGGTGAAATTGTGTTATAAGATGAAAGAAAATCCAACAGGAGTTTTTGTTAAGTTGAATGAGGAGGATGAAAGAAAAGAAAGCTATGGACAAATTCCAAGATTTGTGGCCTAATCACTGAATGAATATGAGTTCTGTCTAGCAAAGAGTGAGCACTAGGGAAGAGGTAGGTTTGTGTGGAGTAGAAAAGGGGATTCAGTTTGGGGCACGTTTAGTTTGAGATGTTATTACGCATCTGAGAAGGAATGCCGAGTAGGCAGTTAGACATATGGGTGTCAAATTTAGAAAAATGACCAGGGTCGTAACTGAATGTGGGACTCATGAATGAATTTAGAGAGTACAAATTTTAGAGTATAACTGGAACTGGAAATCAACTGAAAAAATGTTTATAAAAGGAGGGGGTGATCAACTATATCAAATACTTTTGAGAAGCTGAGTAAGACTGACCAAAAACTGACCATTGGATTTAGCCATATGAAGGTCAGTGGAGACCTTGATCCAAATGGATTCAGTTTCCTCATGGGATCAAAACTGTCAGAGGTTTTTTTTTTTTTTTTTTTAAAGATTTTATTTATTTATTTGACAGAGAGAGATCACAAGCAGGCAGAGAGGCAGGCAGAGAGAGAGGAGGAAGGAGGCTCCCTGCCGAGCAGAGAGCCCGATGTGGGGCTCGATCCCAGGACCCTGAGATCATGACCTGAGCCAAAGGAAGCGGCTTAACCCACTGAACCACCCAGGCGCCCCTAAAACTGTCAGAGTTTTGATTAGACATTTACTATATGAAGACTTGCTATGTCCATCTTTCCAGCTGGAGTATAAATTTCATGAATGTAAGGATGATGCTGCTTTCAGGCACCATTTTATCTGCCCTGTTTGGCTCACTGCCTGGCACACAGTGAGCACCAGAGATATTTGTGGTGGATCCCATTCTGTTCAGATTATTGTAAAGCAACTGATTACTAGAGATTCCACTGAGGTTGTAGACTGTGTGAAGATTTGTCAGTGATTGTGATGAGGTGGGGAGGGGTGGCTGATGAAGCCATTAAAGGACTCCTCTTTCAATGTGACAAATACTGACCTTCTAAGTTTAAAATGGCGAATGTGCTTCAGGAGTACACGATGACAAGAGAGGCCTGGTGTGTGGTATTTTGAGATTAAAAGTGCACGTTTTCACTATCATTTGGTGTGTAAACTAAAAAATTAACCCCAAGAGAAGTCATGAGGGGCAAACAGAATTTCTCCTTAGGTTATTTTCCTTGTAGAGGAAAACAGAGCAAATGTCAGTGTTCAGAGAGCCAGGTCTGTGTCTTTGAGCACATTTTCTTTACATGCTCACTGAATTAGGCCACATCATTGCTTTGAGAACCAGTAAGATCTAAGATAGTCCATTTATTCATATTAGCTCAGATCCTCCCTTTGACTAACTTCCTGGAAACAAATCAAACGCTATGAGAAGCTCGGCAATTTTTTTCTCAGATCACTAAGGAACATTTGGTAAATTACTCCTTTAGTACATAAAATCACTTCTCTTATCCCAAAAGCTTTAATGTAGCTCCCCATTGGTACCTAATTTGCTCTGAGTTTGTGGAATGAGAATCTGACTCCGTGAGTCACTACCCCGAGCAGAAAGCTGGATGTGAGTAGTCCCATGCCCGGCAGAAATCATCATTCAAATTAGACCAACCGGATACAAAAATGACTGAAATACACTCACGGCAAAATAAGGACCACTTGGAGAAATCACAAGACTCCTGCCATGTTCAGTACACCCCAACAATGATGGTGGATTAAAATGGGCCCCTTGGAAAAAACCGCCTTTGAGAAAAAAGAAGGAAGATGGAGCTTTCCCAGAACTGTACATGCTCTTAATATACAGTGTGTTTACAAACAGATTATCACACCTCGTGAAAATGTTAGGGGGAGGAAGAAGTCAATCAGTGAGTGATGGAAGTCTGTAATGAAGACATAAACCGTGACCTACACCAACAATACGGAACTCCTCCAAGCCCTCATGGTCACGGAAGCTGCCAATCCTGAAAAATGCACTGGAGTTCCCTGTTGTGTTTCTACACCTTCTTCTTGCCCTTTAACCAGGAGAGAGGACAGGCACGTGGTCAGAGTCAAAGCTGGCAAAAGGCCAACTGGTTGTTACCAATTGTCTTTTTGGACCCACAGGCCTGGAAGCCAACCTAACCTTTCTCCCTTAAACACTGGGTCTGAAAAATAGTTACATTTTACATGTTCTAGAGAATAGAATGAATTCTGGCTCTTTCTAAGTGCTTCAGTATCTCAGTTTTAGTTCTTTAGAGTAGAACCAATTTAGAGAAATACTTGGTTCCATTTAGAGTATGTGGCTGAGGGGTGCCTGGGTGGCTCAGTGGGTTAAGCGTCCAGCTCTTGGTTTGGGTTCAGGTCATGACCTCAGGGTTATGACACTGAGCCCTGGGTGGGGTTTGTACTCAGCTTGGAGCACCTTGCCGGGCCCCGCCCTACTCCTCTGCTCTCTCTTCCTCTCAAATAAACAAATAAATAAAATCATAAACATAAATAAATAAATAAAGTCTGGGCTGGCAGCCTATTCATTCTCAGCCTGCCCCAACACTGGCTATTCAGCCATGTACTTCACAAGTACCGTTGAGCACCTACTATGTGATCTTCTTGGTGCCAAACCCTGGGGTTTTAGAGGTAAATCTGGTAAGTGGAGACAAACACGAATCCACAATGCCAACTGAGTGTTCTAGGTACTTCTGAGCAAAGTAGGAAGGACGCCATCAGTTCCATAGGGCATCTACTCACGAGGCTTCAAGGAGGCCTGTTGGGCTGAACCCTGAACAGTACTAGGTGAGTAGCCATGGAAGGAGAAGGGGGGTACGAGCACAAGATGTGTGTGTATAAAGATGGAACTCGGCATGGCCAACTGAGAGGCCGCATAGCAAAGTATTGTGGGGCAAGGAGAGAGAGCTCTCGGGGCCCGGAGGCAGGGGTTGAACAAGGATGGAGAGAAAGAGCAAGATGAAAAGTCGCAGGTGGTATGAATTCCCCTGCAGAACCACTCGTAACCAAAAAAAAAAAAAAAAAAAAAAAAAGGGTCTTCCTCTTTGAACCTCAAGCAGACTTTGTGGTTAAAATGGAAATACACTGACATGTTAGTTAATCTACTTCCTGGGAATCATAAGCCAAAATACATTCACACTATCTTGAAAAAACAAAACTGATCTTTTGCCTTCTATCTGTTTTTTAGCTGGTCTTTCTTCATTGGAGTGACCCAAATTTTCATTCCCAAGGGACCTGTGCCCCGCTATGTAGAGTTCTAAGCACGCCCTGTTGGCTTGTAACACTGCCGTGGGATCATGACGGCGTGTGTCGGGGGATTACTGTTTGCTACAGTACTTCTCCTTCCCTTTATAATCAGAATTAATCACCGAGCCTACCCTTGAACTTTCTTTTCTGTGTGCCAAAAAAAATGGCAAGATAAGAACTTCATTTTCCAGTTCAGTGGAATCGTGAATGCGTTCCTTGACTGAAGCCTTTGTCCCCTTGGATTCTAAACTCTAAGACCATTGCTCTTTCCAGGAAGGTGGGCAAGATGATGCCCTTAGAGTTTTTTGTTTGTTTTTTAAAAACACCGTTTTTCTTTTCTTTTCTTAAAATTGATTGATTTTTGAAGGAATCTCGTGACCTGAGATCAAGAGTCACACACACTACTGACCGAGCCGCCCCTGCACTGCTTGGAGTGTTAAGCGTGGGAAGATATTCCTGCCCATTGTCCTTCAAGGCCATCCCCATGTGGGTGGACCCACAGCAGTAGCTGCGCTAGTGCGCTAGTGCGGGTGTCTCAGGTAAGATCCAGTCTTGAACACTTTCTTCTCTCGTCAGCAAGTCACGAGGTGTTCCCCCCCACACCCTTCCTCAAGGCCATGATGTGTGGGCTGGAAGAGGACCTATGGCTCCCAGCTCCTGCAGGAGGAGGCGGTGTATCTGTCACACCAGGACCACTCGCAGTGAGGAGCCTCGTGTCAGGCTTAAAGACCCCTTCCCTTAAGAAATCATAAAAACATTCATCGAAGAGTTTTCAGTGCTTTGTGATTTTTAAAACATTTAAATCCGTATTTCAATTGGAAGTTCAAGGTAGGGATCCAGCTTTATTCTTTTTCCAAATGACTAGCCATGATGTCTGGTCTGAGTAACACATTTCTTTTCACCACTTTATGCTATAGCCAAATCCTGTTCCTGTTTGGATCTGCTCCTGTGCTCAGCATTTTGTTTGATCGATCATCTACCTGTCCCTAAAGCAGTATATGTCAGCAGTAAATACTGCAGTTTCAATGACTGCCAAAGTCCTACAGAATTTGTCCTTGTGTTTGGATCTTCCTTATATGTTTTTATTCTTCCAAACTTCAAAACTGCTTTGCCAAGTTCCAAAAAGATTCCACTAGAATTTTTATTGGGCTGTAATAAATTTGTAGGTTGGTTTTAGGAAAAAGGAACATTTTTACAATGTGTGTCTTCCAAGCCAAGAATAGGACATGCCTCTTTATTTATGGAAGTACTCTCTCTCACTGGACACTGAGTCTTAGTGGTATGAACTAGTTTCTTCTCAAGAGACTAGCTTTTTGTTTTGTTATCAGTCCCATTGTAAGACATGAGTTCAACAAAATGTAATCATTTCTTATTGGGTCACCGAGTACTCCTGACAGCATAAACACAAGGGTGTATTGTTGAAACTGTGTTGTGATGATTAACTATCCAAGAGTCCAGGTTGGGATTTTTTTTCTTTCTTTGAACTGAATATAGAGGGATGACCAGTTGAAAAAACTGATTGGAAATTTCAAAACATCCAGAAACCACCAACGTGTAATTTTGTTATTTGTCTATGAAGGATTTCTTTTACTGAAAGGTTGCATCATTACTCCAGAGCAGGAATGAAGGTTGTAATGTTATCTTGGTCACATATTTGTGGCCCATCTGAGAACTGTTTGCATAAATGCATTGGTTAAAAGACACATCTCCTGATCCAAAACCCATTCTAATATCGATAAGACAGTAAAGAAGAATGACACATGCCAAGTTATTTAACAAAGTTTGCCAAGGAAGTCACCATGCCAGCTTTCCTTTTCCACTATTTACTCAATGTCTGGTATACAGTTGGTGCCTAACTATTTACCAAAGGAATGAATGGAATCTCTAGAAAGGATTTATTTATATGTATGCTTTTTTTTTTTTTTAAGATTTTTTAAAGTGATCTCTATACCCAGTGTGGGGCTTGAACTCAAAACTCTGAGGTCAAGAGTCACTCGCTCCACCAATGGAGCCAGCCAGGCATGTCCTGTGTATACTTCTTAAGATAAAAACCTGAAAAGTGTAATATGGCTGGCTGCTGTGGCAGAAGCAACAGCTTCTGGATTGGTAGCTGAGACTGGACAGCCCTCCTGCCTGTGCCTCATCTAATCTTCCCCACGGCCAGCCTGCGAAGCTCGGTCAATTCCCCCCAGTCTACCTTCCATTCCACTGGTGGGTGTTCCTTAAGAGCTGGCTTCTGTTTCCTTCCCACCCAGCCTTCTGTTGCCAAAGATCCTTCATGCCTCATGCCAACCACACTAACATTCTGCTGTTGGCACTGGAATCAGAGAGAACCATGTTACAATCTGAGTGTTGGAACAACGCGTTAACAACAGACTTTGCCTGTTCTCCTTTTCAGGATGAGTAGGCTGATGGGCTAAAATGACTCAGTCAGAGCCAGAATGGGGCAATGAAAATAATTTTTAGCCCCGGTTGCAGATATGGGCTTATGAATGGGAACGATGTTAGGTCAAAGAGAAAGCAGCGTGAAAGAGAAGCACGTCCATCCTAGGTAATCAAAGCCTGGAGTCTCTGCGACTGGTATTAGGAGCTGGAACAGAATGCCAAGAGATTGGAGACCAGAGAATGTTTAAGGAAATAGCCAAGCCAGCTACAGCCAACAGTTGAGCTTTGTTCGCTCTCAGAGCTACATGGCCGCCTGAATTTATTTAGATGTCCTAGGACAGAGCAGACATAATGGAGAATGATCATAAAAAATGCAGATATAAGTGTTAGGAGGCTGTTGCGTCTCAGTGAGAATTATCGGAAGAGTAGGAGAGTCAGAGTGTGAGCAGAGAGGCCGGGAACAGATTCTAAAGTCACATCAGAAACAGGATTAGTGGGAATGAACGGCAGCACAGCCGTGAGTCGTGAATTCTAGAAGTATTCATTGACGCAGGGAGAAAGTACAAACAGATAAGACTCAAATGGTACAATAGGATCCATAAAGATCAATAAGCACTGAGAAAATTTGGATAGTGCATGAATCATTCTCATGGGTCTTTAAAAAACTGACTGTTCAGAACACATTATCATTACTGCTCATGACAGTTCTGTAACAGTGACATCCTTTAAAATTGCTTCCGTCTTAACAGTTCTGTGAGTGTGACTCAACCAGGTTTACACAGAAGCTTGGAGGCATATCTGTAAGAACTCAGGGCTTTGGATTTCCAAGTCCTACTCCCGGAGTCCATTCCTATTTGCAGTTCAGCTCTCACAGTTCTAAGGTCCAACCCCAATTTACACACACACACACACACACACACACACACACACACGCACGCACATACACTTTCTCCAAAATTTTAAGTATGACTTCTGAGACAAAAATTAAAGTGATTTCTCTATTATCAATACTTCCAGATACAGGTAAGTAGATAGATTAAAAACATATAAGTATCGTAAATAGCTTTGGAACTAGGAAGGTGACCTCACCGTTATACCATTTTCAAGAAACTCTAGTGTGACAAGACCATGGAATCCTTCCTTTCCTCCTTCTTCCTTCCAACTTTTTTCCAGCAAACACTGATGGAGTGAGAACAATGTTCAGCTCACGCTGGGCTCTGAGAGCTACACAAATACAAAGATGGGGACTCCTAATGCCCAGGGCAGAGGAAGTCAAATTTGCATGAGGCCCCTCAGAGACAAGTTTAGGGTGCTTGGGGAGGATTTGAATGCTGAAGAGCCAGCACCCAGGCCCCAAGATGAAGAAGGATAAGGACCCTCTCAGCCTTCCCAATCATGGCCAGAGACGCCTGGCATGGGTGGGTGGGGGGCAGTGAATGGCATGTGCCTCCTCCTCACGGGACACAGGGTGAGTGAGGAGGGACAAGAGTATAATAGAGGCTTGTGTGACACAGATGGGGAGGTACCCCCACCCCACCTCCTCTCCAGCACACGAGGGCTGTGAACTTGAATCAAGTGACTCCCTTTGGCAGGCGCCAAAAGAGACGCATCCGTTTGGAGGCAACATCATCTGAAATGGGCTGAGAGGGCTGTCCTACTTAGGACGAGAACCTTTCTCTTGGTTGTGGAAAAGCTGCGCATCGGGCCGTGGGGTCAGAGGAGGATTTTTCCTGTGTGGTTCACAAAGTGCTGGGTATAGATGCTGGGCAGCAGGGAAGAACAAAGTGGCAAGACCCAGATTTCAGTCTTGTCTCCACTGCTTATTAGCTGAGCAAAGAATTGCTATGAGCTCTAATTTCTTCCCCTGTAAAAATCCCAAATAATAATTAGTCCCATTTATTGAATTATGTGGGTTTTTAATCTTTACAAAACCATGAAAGAATCATTACTGTTCCCATGATACAGAGGAGAGAAATGAGGCTGAGGGAGGTTGAGGACATTTTCAAAATGTGTATATCTAGTAAAGGGCAGAGCTGGGACTTAAACTCGTATCTTGATTGGAAACCCTGTCTTCTTAACCATTTACATCTTCAGCCTCTTCTCTGAGTTTGGGTGAAGGGTAAAAAGAAAGCAAGTTTTACTGAAATGCTGATAATTAACTTGACTATTAAATGCCTAATTGTTCTGATAACTTTCAAACATAGTTTTATTTACAGCATAGATGTGAGTATTTACATTATTTTTAAGTATAATTACTTAAATTTTTTTTACATTTTTTTGTTGTTCAGTTTGTTATTTTTTTGTTGTTCAGTTTGTTATATAGTTTTTTACTATTTTTTTGTTGTTCAGTTTGTTATATAGTTGCTGCTTGAGGAAAGGAACTTTTTTAAAAAAAGATTTTATTTATTTATTTGACAGAGAGAGAGAAAGAGAGTTTGCACAAGCATGGGAGTGGCAGAGGGCAGAGGGAGAAGCGGACTCGCCACTGAGCAGAGAGACCGACACGGGGCTCCAACCCCAGGATGCTGGGATCCTGACCTAAGCCGAAGGCAGACACTCAACCTACTGAGCCATCCAGGTGCCCGGAGGAAAGGAACATCTTTTGAATATTACGAGAATGGTTGGAAATAATTAGCATACTCTAGTCAGGGCAGTATATAGCTTTACTAATTGTGATTATCCACAAATGGCCATTTACTTCTTGCTTTGGCAGTGACGTGGAAACGGCTGTGGACTGGGAATCTGGGACCGGCTTTTAACCCCGGGTCTGGGTTCACTGTCCTGTGTTTATCTTAGCCCAAGTATGTTTTTTGGCTAATATTGCTTCATTTTTAAAACAAGGCAATTAAAACATGAGGTGGCTGGTAACCCTTTGCAGCATGAAGAGCCTATGATTCCTTATAATTTTAGAAGAGGATGTAGCTCAGAAAAATATACTTTTAGATCAAATTCTATTGTAAGACGATTAATAACATATGCAGGGGTTCTAAGCAAGTAACAGATGAGAAAATGAAACTGTGAATTAAAGAAATTGGGATAATTTCTAAGTTCTTTCCATTTTTGAAGGTCTATCATCCAAATGATAATGACATTGTAATCTTTGAGCACGTGCCGTAATATTTCAAAGGTCTTTCCTTTGATCGATCCTTTCTGATCCTCACACCAACAACGTGAAGCAGCGAGGAGAGTAATTTTATCCACTCTCCACACAGGAAGGAACTAAGATGAAGTGCTGGCCAGGTCACCAGGCTGCTTGGGGACAGAGCAGGATAAGACAGACTTTCTGTCCCCTACGCCACTGCATTCCATGGCTCAATAAATAAATATTAACTGTGGCATCTTATTCTGCTTTGACAAAGGACTAATCCTCAGTGATGAATTCCTGTTTTTGAAAGTTCAAAGTCCTTAGTTCATTAGTTTTCGAGCCATTTGTAGGATCAACAGGGATAGGACACATGATACTGGCAACTTTTTCCAAATTCACAATTAGAAAAGATGGAGAGTGGGTTTTACTTTTTCAACTTAAAAAAGTCAAGTAGGGGGGCGCCTGGGTGGCTCAGTGGGTTAAGCCTCTGCCTTCGGCTCGGTCATGATCTCAGGGTCCTGGGATCAAGTCCTGCATTGGGCTCTCTGCTCAGCGGGGAGCCTGCTTCCTCCTCTCTCTCTGCCTGCCTCTCTGCCTACTTGTGATCTCTCTGTCAAATAAATAAATAAAATCTTAAAAAAAAAAAAGTCAAGTAGCTAATATGTGAAGCTCTCTTTGACCTAAGACACTTTTCCTACAAACTGCGACCCTTTGTAAACATTTAGCAACGGTAACTAAGCAACTCCTCTTTCAATTACATATGCTGTGTTAAATATTATTGCTGTGTTTGTGGAAAAGATTCATTTAGGCTTTTTCCACTCTTCGAAAAATGATTGTATCTACTATTCTTGAAGTAGCTCGTTGCTAGTTTATAGTTTTATACGCATGTAATAAGAAAACAATGTTATGGGTACAGAAGAGTATAAAATAAATGTGATCTCTATACCCTGCAGCTCAGGCTGACGCTCTCTCATTGTTAACAGCTACTGTAGCCGTCACTACTATAATTTAAAAGAATATGCTTGTAGTTCTGTTTCTCCATTTATCGGCTTTGGAAAGTGTCTACTGATTTCCATCTGAGAGATAAGGAAGAATATTTACACTTCCAACTTCTCTAGCTCCTAATTTGTTTTATTTTTTAAAGATTTTATTTGAGAGAGAGCAATAGAGAGATAGAGATAGCACGGGGGGAGGGGCAGAGGGTGAAGCAGTCTCGAAGCTGGGCAGGGAGCCCAATGTGGGGCTCCACCGGGGACTCTGGGATCATGCAGAGCTGAAGGTAGACGCTTAGCTGACTGAGCCACGCATGCGCGCCTCTACCTCCTAACTTGTGTTATATTATTTATAATTCAGTTGTATTTCTAATTTCTCTAAAAACTGTATTTTAAATTATTTTTTGTAACTTTAAATAATACCCAAACTTCTTCTGGATTTATTTACTTAGACAAGATGCTTTTATTCCCAGTCACTTAAGAGGTCTACGTTTAAGTCTTTGTTTTATGGATAGATTTACACACAGACATCTCTCCATATATACGTGGTCATGGTTTACTATATTTATACTTGGCTCTGTTATTATAATTAAGTCTTCGGAAGATTAAAAGAGTTAATCCATATAAAGCACTCAGCACAGTGCCAGGCACATAGGTCCTCTGTTATGAAAAACTGAGTAGTGTGGATGAGCCTCCATCGAGACAAAAATGTAATGTTATTTACTTGCAATTCTGCAGCTTAAATGAGATTCTTCTAAACTTTAAGAACTAATAGATCCTTTCTCCCTCCTGTCCTTTCCTCCTCTTCCTGCTTTCTTCACTTCCTTTGGGTCAAACCCAGATGGCGTCCTTCTTGTTTTCTTTCTTGGATTACAATTTGTTGGATTACTTCTTTGAGCTTTGGTTTTGTTTTGTAAGGAATCTTGAATGTCTCAAAATGGTCTTCTTTTAAGCCCTCAAATTTGATTAGAAGTTTGGCAAAGTTTAGAATTCAAAGATCCGTTTGTTCCCCCTTAGAACCTGGAAAACATTCTGGTAACGACCCACCAGGGAAGGACTTTGGTCTCTTTGGTTCCCGATACATCATCACAAGGACCTGGAACAGTGTCTAGCCCTCAGTATTCACTCAATATACATGAGTTTTATAAATGATCTGGTGACTCGTATTGCTGAGAAGAAATTGCAATCACAGTCTGATTATTTACCCCCTCTTTGGAAGCATTCAGGGTTTTCTTTTTGTTCTTAAAATTCTAAAATTTTTCCATGCTGCCTACATGTACTTTTGTTTCTTCACTTTTCCTGCTCTGTAATGAGTGGGTTTTGTCAATCTAAAAACTCTTGTGTGTACAGGAAATTTATTTCATTATTTTCTTGACAATTTCATTCTCTCCATGGTCCCCTATACCTTCTGGAATCACCTTTAGAGAAGTATTAGATTTCTTAGAGCTAACTTCCATGCATCTTATTTTTTTCTCATATTTCCTGTCATTTTACTTCAACTTCCGGGTAACCAACTTGATCTTCTATTGTATTTATATACTTAGAAATCCCATTGAAATTTTGATTTTTACTTTCCAAGAACTCTTTCATGTCTGATTGCAAACTATAATTGTCTTAAAAGAATGCAGATGATAAATTCTTCTGATATGAATTGGCATTTTTATTGCTCTTACTGAAATGGTTTTAAATAGTAATTGTATTAACTGGCTGACACAGGTGTTAAGAATGTGAGCGATCTACGCGTGCATCATTCACTAGGGTTTTTATTTTTATTGTTTTACTCTTTAACTGCTTGGATTATCTTTTTCCTCCAGCTTCAGTTATTTATTTTTCTATGGCTTTCCCTTTTGTATTGTCTTTTCTCCCAAGTCTGAGGTTCCCTGCTGTCCTTTTATACAAATGAATGAGGAACTACACAAACACCTTAATTTAGTATCAGTAGCTGGTGTGGGTTTCCTCCTTGGGGGGGGGGGGGGGGTTTACATTTGTTTCTCTAAGCTTTTTCACTCCAACAGAATGACAGCAGTTTCTGTCTAAGTAGGTGGAGTTTGTGAACCGGACGGCTTCCCAGCAGGGTTTCCTGTGGGCAAAGCACAAGCCAGCAGATCCCAGAACCCAGAGGTTTCTGGGGTGGGGGGTGGGGGGGTGGAGGTGCATTTGAAGTCTGGTGATTTCCAGGCTGAGTTTACTACAGAGATGCAGAATTTCTTGGGGCGCCTGGGTGGCTCAGTCATTAAGCATCTGCCTTCGGCTCAGGTCATGGTCCCAGGGTCCCAGGGTCTTCTGATCGAGCCCCACAAGGGGTTCCCTGCTTGGCAGGAAGCCTGCTTTCCCCTCTCCAACTCCCCCGCTTGTGTCCCCTCTCTCGCTGTGTCTCTCTCTTGTCAAATAATAAATAAAATCTTAAAAAAAAAAAAAGAATTTCTTCAGTATCCCCTCCAGACCACACAACCCTCACCAAGAAAGCTCTGTGAGCTGATAGCTTGCCTTCTGGAGGACAGCGCTGGCTTTCAGCCCGAGGGCAAAGTCTCAGCTGCGAAGCTCTGTTTACGCAGGTCGGAGAAAGGGGCCCAGCTGTGCGGAGGACTGTATCCTGCTCCTTAATGAGGCCACTGATGATGGCCCCACAGCCCATCATCATATCGTCGTATTGTCCTCTGGGCAGGCACTCCCTCTGGGGCCCCCTTGGGAAGACACGTGCTCAGTTTTTGTGCCCAGGCCTACTGTTTTCTACACTTTCTCATCAGTCATCTATCTGCTTTTTCTCTTTCAGAAATTTCTCAAAACTTCTGGTTTGCTGATGAAGCTTTTTCTTGTTTCCTGTGCTGTAATCTCACTCTTTTCAAAGAATCTTTTCTGTTACTCTGATGGGGATGTGGAATGTCGGAGAGGTATTCACACACACACACACACACACACAATTTAAAAAGATACAATAACACGTCCAGTCAATCCTTTGGGGGAAGGTACAGTTTTATAAATCACCAGAATACAATCCCTGAATTCTTCAGTTGGTCTCAGTGTTTTGCCCAGTTTATGCTTATTAAAAAAACTTACTACTGAACACTGTGTCAGGAATTACAATTATAAAACCTGAAAACAAAAAAGTTTAAAAAATTTGTATCCATAATGGAATATTTGCTCATCGATGCTCTTCCAGTTCCCCCACCCTTGGATTTCGACTTTAATACCCCAACTCCGTGGTGCATATGAGGGGCCGCTTTATGTTTTTTTTTAAGTAGGCTCCACACCCAGTGTGGAAACCAAGGCAGGGCTTGAATTCACAACCCTGAGGATAAGACATGAGCTGCTTAACTGACTGAACCACCCAGGCGCCCCCTCCTGGCATTGTTTCAGGCATAATGCTGAAAGAAGGGCTGTTCTATTCTTCTATTCTCCAGGTATATCAGTGTCATTTGGAATCTCCTGATTCAGATTCCTTTCCTTAGAAATTCTTTAAGCAAGTGTTAAAATGAAAAATAAAAAATGTTTATTAAAAAGAAACAGAGGGACGCCTGGGTGGCTCAGTTGGTTAAGCAGCTGCCTTCGGCTCAGGTCATGATCCCGGCGTCCTGGGATCGAGTCCCACATCGGGCTCCTTGCTCAGCGGGAGCCTGCTTCTCCATCTGCCTCTGCCTGCCATTCTGTCTGCCTGTGCTCACTCTGAAAAATAAATAGAATCTTTAAAAAAAAAAAAAAGAAACAGGGACACCTGGGTGGTTCAGTTGGTTAATCATCTGTCTTTGGCTCAGGTCCCAAGGTCCTGGAATCGAGTCCCGCATCGGGCTCTCTGCTCAGCGGGGGGCCTGCTCCTCCCTCTGCCTGCTGCTCCCCTGCTTGTGCTCTCTCTGTCAAATAAGTAAGTAAATCCTTAAGCGTGCTCATGCGTGCACACACACACACACACACACACCACACCACACACACCCCACACACCCCCCAAACAAACCAAAAAAAGCCAAATAGACCCCAAACTCTGAAATTAGCAATATGCTTCCCAGTAGTAAATCCAAGGTTGAATCTGGGGTCCACCAGGCACTAATCCTGCCCTCCAGGCAAATGCCTTCAAACTCTCTAAGTCTTAACTTTCTGAACTTGTAAATGACCATAAACATAGTACCTGTACCAACACAGCCTGGGTTTGAGAATTAAGATAATGTACACGAAAATTCCCTTAGCACAGTTCCTGACACCTAGTAAGGCTTCATCCGATATTAGCAATTAACATTCACAAATAATTCACATCTATATTACAGAACAGTTCCGTAATAAAGATTTATTTGAGAGAGAGAGAAAGGGGGAGGGGCAGAGGGAAATGGAGACAGAGAATCCCACGCAGACTCTCTGCTGGGCACGGAGCCTGACTTCACAACCCTGAGATCATGACCTGAGTCAAAACCAAGAGTGGGAAACTCAACTCACTGAGCCACCCAGGCGCCCTGAGAACAGTTCTGTAATAGATAATCAACCCGGTCTTGTTAAGATATTGGTAAAATAAAGTATTAATTCCTTGTTCCATCTGGTTGGTCTTTTGGCATGTGCTTTTTTATCATAATAAAATATATAATAACATAACATTTACCATTTTTATGTGTACGGGTCACTGGCATCAAGTACAACCACACTGTAGTGCAACCATCCCACCACCCGTCTCCAGAACTCTTCATCTCCCCAGACTGAGACTCTGAACCCATTAAACAACGCCCTATTTACCCCTGTCCCCTGTCCCTGGCAATTACCATTCCATTTTCTGTCTTTACGTGATTACTCTGGGTACCTCAGATCGATGGAATCCTACAGTATTTGTTTGTCCTTCTGTGACAGCCTTATTTCGTGTAATATCCTCAAGGTTCACTGCAGTGTGTGTTAATTTCATTCCTTTGTAAGACTGAATTCTATTCCAGGGCGCCTGGCCGGCTCAGTCAGAAGACCATGCAACTCTCGATCTCAGGGTCATTGACTTTGTGGAGTGCAGAGATTACTTAAATAAATAAAAAACTTAAAAAAAAAAAAAAGGACTGACTACTACTCCATTGTATATATAGGCCGCATTCTGCTTATCTGCTCATCTGCAGATGAACACCGGTGACTTGAGCTTTTCGGCTGTTATGAACGACGTGGCTATGAACATGGCCACACATCCATCCGTGTCCCAGCCTTCCTTCCTTCTGGGTGTACATATCCAGAAGTGAAAGGGCGGGGTCACGTGGCAGCTGATATTTTTCTTCACTCTTCTCATTTGGTAACCCATGTCCATTTGCTTTCTTGTGTTTGAGAGATTTAGGTCATATAATTAGATTTGTTTTCCTCTTTGTGTCACAAATATGCCGATGCATCTTTTCAAAGAGGGGAGACAGAGCCCTTTCCTGGGAGAGAGTCTACCTGCGTTGTACCGCGATGAAAACTCACTCGGCAGATCCACTCACCAGCGCCCAGGGCTCGTCTGGGGATGGGGGTCATCTCCATGGCCCTGTTTACGTAGGACAGAGCACCCTTTCTCCTGGTCACCAGAAGAAGGCCACAAGGTCATCTCCATGGCCCTGTTTACGTAGGACAGAGCACCCTTTCTCCTGGTCACCAGAAGAAGGCCACAAGGTCATCTCCATGGCCCTGTTTACGTAGGACAGAGCACCCTTTCTCCTGGTCACCAGAAGAAGGCCACAAGGCCTAGTCCTCAGCGGCTCCATGAGTAAGAAACTGGTTAGGCAAACTGACTTCTCCGTGTAAATTCACTGCCATTTAACGGTGCTGCAAATGGCTTCCGGATACCTCAAATGTGCCAGACGCACGCTAGGTAATGAGGTACAAGGTGCTTGAGGCTTGGCCTCCCACTTTGGTGGGGAGTTTATGGGGACCCCACCCCAACCCCCTCAATGCATAAGAGCTAGACTGCCTCACACAAGGATAGCAAAGAAGTCGTCCAAGAGTATTTTGGTGTGCTTTGGCAATGGGAGATCTGGGTTTGGTAGGTTCTGTAATGGGGTCATTTCTGGGCCCTGTAATTCAAAATCAGGAATTTGAGTGGGATACAACATTTTGAAAGGGATCAGTGTCAGGGGGGGGGCAGGCCTTGAAGTCTAAGTTTTATCAGCTTCACAGTAAATCTGCTTCTGGATTTGGGGAGGATTACAAAGATCCTTTACCCCTCAAGCTCCGCTTCAAGAGTCCCATTCTCTGTCATTATTTTCATTCCACAGTTAAGACACTGAAGAGCTTGGTGAGATCAGAAGTGTCTGGGTGCCCAAGCCCCCACCATCTCCGGCTTCCCGGGGCCCGAGGAGGCTGACAGCAAGAGGAGAAACAAGGTCTTGGAAAAAACCATGCTCAGTGGAGACCATCTGGGAAGGTACCAAGTGAAAAACAATTCACTTACTAACTGCCCTGTTACCCAGAGACAAGTCATTGTCCACATTCATGTCCAGAATTCTCTCTCCAGCCTGCTTCACATCCCTTCAAACTGGTAACCTGCTTTTTGAACACAATACTCAGGAACATTTCCAAAGTCATGCATTTTATAAATGTAATAAACATTTTTAAGAATTTTTTTCTTATGAAAAGGAAAAGTAAGACATCCAACCACTGTTGTCGACCTGATCCTCCAGGCTGCGCAGACTGAGGGTGTCCCCTAAAACGCAGATGCTGCCACCTACAGGAAGAAGGCTACGAATACTGCGATGACATTTTAAGAGGCTGCTTGAGATGTTAAACTGTGTTGTGAAGAGGGCTAATCTTGTTTTGTTTTAAATTTTCCTTCCTCTTGCCAGACTGGCTTTCCTCCTCCCTTTAAAAAGTCATTCAAGGGGCTCCTGGCTGGCTCTGTCAGTGAAGCCTCTGCCTTCGTCTCAGGTCATGATCTCAGGGTCCTGGAATCAAGCTCCACGTCAGGCTCCCTGCTCAGTAGGGAGCCTGCGTCTTCCTCTTCCTCTGCCCGTGCCCCTGCTTCTGCGCTCGCCCTCTCTCTGTCTCTCTCAAATGAATGAATTTTTAAAAATCTTTAAAAAAAACGAAAAGTAGTAACTAGATACCATTTTAGAGAAGCTGCCTCTGCTTACTTTGGATTCTGGAGTGTGCATGGAGAACAGAACGTCCCCTCCCCAGAATCACTCCCGGCCTGATGAGAACACCCCCGCCTCAGGCAGCAGGATGAGACAGTGCACTGGCTTACCTTGTTGCTATGCGGCAAGCTAGGACTCCATCACACTTCCCACGGACCAAGGCCTGGCTGGTCCTCAACATGAACCTGATAAACAAGGGCAACGTGTTCACGTTTTCACCCCATTTTGGCTACACCTTGAGGCAGTTAGCCAATTGCCTCCCGGGGGGCTTCTGTGCAGACTATGACTGAGGATTTTTCCGTCATGGCCTTCTTTCCACTTATTTAAGGAAAACTTGGAGTATGCCAGGGTAATTGTTTTGCATTAAAGCACCGTAATTCAGCTCCTTTCTGGACTTTGAAAGTACGAGTCACTTTCTGTATAGCAGTGCTAGGAGATGCAAACCGAGTATTATTTCTAAAAATTTGAGATTTCAAGCTGGGTCTTTTTTTGTATTCGCTTGTTAGTTTTAGTCTTAATTGTGACACTCATATTATTGAAGGAATGAGAGAATTTGAATCACATTTTGTCCTGAGCACTAATGTCACAAGCTGCTTCTCTATTTCACATGATTTCTTTTACATGTGGTTCATTATTGCTCAGTCTTGCTCTCTTCCACTCCTGAATGCCCTGTCTCCCACCCACATATACTTCCATCTCAGGATCCCGGATCCTTCTTTACGGGTGATCTGGATATTTTTACATTCTATTTTGTTACTTCTCATACCTTCTAAGTGTCCCTCTTTGTCTAAGTGTGACTACCTTACACTTGTCCAACACTGGATCCTCCTTCTTGGAATCATACAGTCACAGTCTAATTTTTTGCCTTTTCTTGAGTGTGCCCAGAGAGTGAGAAAGGAGCAGGTCAGCTGGAAGGAAGCATGAGTTATGGACAAAGAAGAAGAGGAGGAGGTAGAAAGAGAAGAGCCTACGTCTTCTCCTCTAAATTTGCATCCAGTCTCAGAAAGCATACTTCGCTTTGAACTCTATGCAGTGCCTGGCACACAAGCTAAGGTCGGATCACAAAATTGAGCGCTGCGGGCAATTGCCTGGCGTCTCCTACTTTTCCCCCATGGCTCTCCTGTGGAAACTTTACCGTAACACACTACCGCTTGCTTTACAAAATGTTTGTTTATGAAAGTTCTGAGGTGCCAGCAGAGATTTTAGAATCAGAAGACTTGGTTTTAATTCTCAGCTTTGCTATGGGACCTTGGACAAAGTATACGCCCTCCTGAAGCTTCAGCTTTTCCACAGTAAATATTTCTCTCATGAGAGAAAAGGGAGAAAACGTATGTGAAAACCTGGGCAAAGTGCCTGGCACTTCATACCACCCAGAATTCCAATTAATCCGTTTACCAGATATTTCCCGAATGTTCGCCATGTGCAGAGGCCTGTCTGCTGGGTGCTGAGCACACGGTTGGGGGACGGTCAGGTCCGGTGCCCGCGGTTACGGGACTTATATTCCAGCAGGAAAAGCAGATAATAATCATGGAAACAAAGTGTAATTACAGAGGTTGGTTAGCCCAGGAGTAAATAAGCGGGGTGCGTGGCTCGGGGTTGCAGGAGGACCTCTCTCTGCGAGGAAAGCCACGGAAGGCTTCATTGCCACCCGAAGCGTGAGAATGAGCAAGCGGAGCCAAGAGCTGTTCAAGGCAGAGGCACGAACATCGTCGGCTCCGAAAGAGACTGTCCACCTCCCTGGTCAACCGTTTGGCGACAGGCACCAGCCCCCGGGTGGCTGCCTAATGGGGTCTTAGGGGCTGGAATCCACTGAGGAGTCCCACTTTCAAATCCCTCTTTGTGCGGTTTCGCAACTGCTAGACTGTTTCCTTTCTACTCTGGCTCCATCTACTGAGCGAAAACGACCAGTGCTGCCTAAATTTGTCTATTACGGCTTTGTCCACAATCTTCCAATGAAGTGGAAACAGAATACACTTTCCCTGAACACGGTACTTAGTTTTGACTCTGTCAAGCTCTATTTCCGGGCAGAAGGAGTTTAAAGGGATTCTGATCATTCCTTCTGAACACATTTGCCTTTTTGGAGGGAAGTTCCAGTGTCCCTTAATAGTAATTAATTACGTTGGCTAGTGTGGCTTATAGAAGCTGCAACCTTCCATTTGTTTAAAAGAAAACCATAGGTTTGAAAGGGAGTCACTTATGGGGCGCCTGGCTGGCCCAGGCAGTAGAGCATGTGACTCTTGATCTCAGGGTCGTGAGTTTGAGCCCCACATGGATGTAGAGATTACTTAAAAATAAAATCTTAATAAAAAATGGAGTCAGTTAAGGGCTCCATGTGAATACATAAACCAAGACTTACTATGCCTAAGCTAACTGCAGTTTCAACCCCCAGGCATGTACCCTTTCTTGGCCAACATGAATTTCCTGGTCAGCACTTGGAAATTTACTGATAGAGCTTCTGCTCCCCTTAGGAGGGGGACATTGCCTGAAACAATGTATCCTTTGCTAGTATTTTCCTCTTTTGGGCTCCCTCTCTTCTTTTAAAAACCTTTTCTTTTCCGCAGCTCAAAAGAGCTCCTTTCTATTTGCTAGATGGTCTACTGCCCCATTCGTGAATCATTCAATAAAGCCAATTTGATCTTTTAAACTACGCAGTTGAATTTTTGTTGTTTAACGATTTTCACTGATCCTCAATTACTGTTTTCAATATGCAAAAGCTGCCTTTCTGGCAAACTGCCATTGATAATTATTACCACTATTAGAATCCCAGGGGCTGACCTGGGTCTTGCACATAGCTTATATGGCTTTCTGGTCCCTGTGACCTCTTTATTCCAGGGACATCGGGCCCACCAGGCTCTCCACATATTTCTTTAACACTTGGATTTGCATTTCTGGGTGTTTCACTTTACTTCTACCCTCAAGTCTAGGGGTGAGTTTTTTCAGCTCATTAATCCTTTCAGCTAATATTTATTAAATGCTTCCTATGGACAAACGTTGATTTATTTAAATCAGAGGATTTACTCCACTCTTATTGGGAGTACATTAAAGTTGCTAACTTCCTGAAGAGTATGTCCTGGAAGGTGGGGGAAGGATGGATACGGAGACAGACAATAAGCAAATAAGTATAAAATGTGTGAGATGGGGGCACCCCGTGACTCAGTTGGTGGAGTGTCTGCCTTGGGCTCAGGTCATGATCCCGGGATCCTGAGATCGAGCCCCTAGCCTGCTTCTCCCTCCCCTTGCTCCTGTGCTCTCGTTTGCTCTCTCCCCCTCTCAAATAAATGAATAAAATCTTTAAAAGAAAATGTGTGAGACCGCCAATAAATGCTGTACAGCACAGAAAGCAGGGAAGAGGACATAGGGAAGTGGGGTGGGCAGTTGCTATTTATGGTTTGCAAAGGCCTCACTAAAAAAAGTAACCTTTGAAGAGACATCTAAAGAAAGTGAGGGAAGGAGGCATGTAGCTGTCTGGAGGGAAAGCCTGATTTCAGGCAGAGGGAAGAGCTGATGAAAAGGGGCAGGAAAGAAATAGGTGAGAGGTAGAAGTGCGGTCAGGGAGGCAGAAGGGACAGGTCCTACCAGGTCTCGTAAGCCATCGTATCTTACTTTTGCACTGAATGAGCTGGGAAGCCATTCATGTACTCTGAGCAGAGGAACTGAAACTGAACCAACAGGAGTTCGCTCATTGGTGAGTCACATATAGAAACTACACCAGATGGAGTTGTTGGACAAAGAAAAATATTTGCAGCAAGTAAGGGGATCCGGGGAAGAATTTCCAAAGCCGTGACTCTCCGTGACTCCTTTTATGTAGGGTTAGGAGGAGTATTTCCTGGAGCCCAGTTATTGTAGGGAGAAGTGTGTGTGTGAGGTCACACAAGGACCTAAAGGACACAGGCCTAGAAGTCGCATAAATTGTAGGTTATGTAAATGAGGCTTGTGTTCCTCCTTGGGTGGAGATTTCAGTATGGTAATGAGGTAAAAGGTACCTGTCCATCTCTCCGTGGTCCATCTGGACAGGTGTGAATCTGGTGTCGAGCCCAAACTCGTCTGGGTGATCTGGGCTGCTGGAGTGCTCCCTCCAGGGAGGAGTTACTGCTGAAGGGATAGTTGCGGTTTCCATCAGGGTTGCTTTGTGGGGAGGGACTCGGGGTGGGGGGTGTCCTCAGTTTGAGGTAAGATACACGTTACGCTGGGAAGAGTTTAAGGGACAAAAGTGGGTGGAGATGAGCAGTAAAGGTGAGGTCTTGGGGTCTAGCTGGGGACAGAATGACATAATCTGACTTCACAATACATCTTGGAAATCACTGTGCCTCAGCACACTAGGAGCTTCGTTTACTTTTTTTCAGCTGCGTATTATTCCATTGCAGGGTAGTACCACAGTTCATTTAATTTCTGAATGAAGGATACTTTTTATATTTTGCTAATACACACAGTGATGCTAATAAGTAACACTGTGCACACATCATTTTATGTTATATAGCTACACACACTGGACAAACTCCCACGAGTGGGATTCGTGGGTTAAAGGGTAAACGATTTTTGTAATATTATGAATATTATCATATTGCCCGCCACGGAAGTCAGACCATTTTACACACCAACCAGGAGCATAGCAGAGTGCCTGCTGCCCCATGGTTTCACCAACATCATGCTGTCAAGTGCTGGATTTTTATTTAACAGACCATTTATCTGTTACGGAAAATGGGAGGCAGAGTGATTTTAATTTGCTCAAAGATGAAGCTTTTAAAATGAGTTGGGAAGTTGAAAAGCTGGTCAAAATTTAAAGCAAGGTTTGATGGAAAATGGATTCTTCACAGCAGACCCCAAATCTGAGGCTAGACAGCAGAGTAATATTTAGAAACTCCTGTTAAGTGATGACTGACATTGGAAGAGAACAAAAACAATTTTTAGTAACCCAAAGCTATAAGTCAATCATCTAAGGAAATTTGGCAATTGTTCTCCAGTTACTCAATCTTAATCCAAAGAAATCACTTGCTGCCCTACTGAAGCCTAGCTTTAACCTATCCCACAATACTGTTAACTGATTTTTACTGTTGTTTTTTATTCTAGTCTGGTCTGTGCAGGAACCAAGGGCAAGCCAGCCCCAAATATGCCATTCTGGCATGCTGATTATTTCAAGCTTCTTCATTAAAAGACTCAGGATGAAATCTTACTGTCTAAAAGAATTTAGATCGTGGACCTGCTCTAGGAAGAGAACCATCACCATAGATACCCACGTTGTCATATGAACAGGGTATGGTTAACAGGGAACAGCCTAGCAAGGTCTGTTTGATCAAAGTCCTCTCTTTGTCTCATTGTTACTGAATGGCCTTGGAAAAACATTTGTTCCCCAAACATTTACTCTTTCTCATCTTCTGGTGGACCGCTTTCTTTGCCTCTGAAATTCCAGACCCCTTACCCCCTTTTCCTTAGTTCAGGATGATATATATATATATATATATATATATATATATATGTATATGTATGTATGTATATATATATATGTATGTATATATCTATCTATCTATCTATCTATATATATCTCACTTGACTGTCTTTGGAATCTTATGTCTTTGTGGATTCCCTGTAAAACAAAATTCAATTTGACTTTTTCCTGTTGATCTATTGCATGTCAGTTTAACTCTTAGATCAGTCAGAAGAACCTTGAGAGATAGAGTAAATCTTTCTTCCCCAACACCAGCATATTAACAATTCCAAATGAATATCTGCATATTAATTCCAAGGGTGAAATACACATTTAATGTTCTGAACAGACATCACAGAGAAAAAATGGTAGGAACAAGATAAAAAAGAACTGAAGAAACCCCTTTCCACGCTGAGTCACTCTCTTTCTTCACACATAATCATGTACACAGGCGTGCACACACACACATACACACACACACACACACACACACACCGGCACATGCATTTCTTTCAGATTCAAAGAAATGAAAATGTGTAGATTCCATTCTATTTTCTCTCTCAGATCTAAAGGGGAATATGTTCATTTTTGACCGAACATAATATAAAATATGTGGTACACTTTCTGTGTTTGTATATTCTAAAAACCACTATACTGAAGGCCATCTGGTATCATTTCTTTTGGTAACACCCTAAATCTTCATTTAATTTATTTTTTTTTAAGATTTTATTTATTTATTTGACAGAGAGAGAACACAAGTAGACGGAGAGGCAGGCAGAGAGAGAGAGAGAGAGAGAGAGAGAGAGAGAAGCAGGCTCCCTGCTGAGCAGAGAGCCCGATGCAGGACTCGATCCCAGGACCCTGAGATCGTGACCTGAGCCGAAGGCAGTGACTTAACCCACTGAGCCACCCAGGCGCCCCAAATTTAAATGGAATCTTCAACAAACTTCATTCCTCAGTAAAATGGTAATGATGCTGATACCCACCTCACAGGGTTTTTGTGAAGATTAAATAACTCAAAACATGTGAAGCACCTAGAAAAGTATCGGAGTAGAGTAAGCACTCAATAAATGTTAGCTATTACCATATTTATTCTCTTGTAATACATTCCAGTGACTGCAAAATCTTTGGTAGGCACAATGGTAGGCATAATACGTATTACTTCTTTATGTTGAAGAAAATCTTGAAACCTTAATTAATGAACAGTGATCAGAATCAGCCCAGAAATTAGGAGTGATGATGGAAAGGCTCCTCCAGTGGTTAATGTTAATGCTGAACTTGTTTGATATTTAAACTCAAATGTGTGAGCAAAATAATGGCCCATCTATATGGCCACACCCTAATTCTTGGAAACCTGCGAATCTGTTACCTTATATGGCAAAAGGGATTTTTCAGATGTGATTAGAGTTAGGGACCTTGAGAATGGAGGTTATCTTGGATCATCCAGATGGGCCCCAACAAATCACATGAGTTGTTAAAAGCGAAAATTTCTCCTATTGCGGTAAGAGAGAGATATGATAAAGAAAGTTCAGGGAGGGGCACCTGGCTGTCTCAGTCAGAAGAGCATGCAACTCTTGATCTTGGGGTCCTGAGTTCAAGCTCCACGTTGGGGATAGAGATAACTTAAAATAAATAAATAAATGTTTTAAAAGGGAAAGAAAGATTCAAGGGATGTGATGATATCAGGACTCAACCAGCTGACCAGATATTGACTGGTTTCTTGAAGAAGTGAGCCCAAGAATGCAGGTGGGAATTTTTTTTTTTTTTTAAAAGGTGCCTGGGTGGCTCAGTAGGCTAAGCACCTGCCTTCAGCTCAGGTGATGATCCCAG
Source organism: Lutra lutra (assembly GCF_902655055.1). NCBI lineage: Eukaryota > Metazoa > Chordata > Mammalia > Carnivora > Mustelidae > Lutra > Lutra lutra. The sequence continues at coordinate 7,437,278 of NC_062287.1, forward strand.
GATCCTGGGATGGAATCCTGTGACAGGATCCCTGCTGAGCAGGGACTCTGCTTCTCCCTCTGTTCCTCCCCCTGCTCGTGCTCACTCTCTCCCTCTTACCCTCTCTCAAATGAAGGGAAACAAACAAACAAAAAACTCCAGGTGGCTCCCTAGAAGCCAGAAAAGACAAGGAAACAGATTCTCTCCTACAGATTCTATAAAGGAATGTGGCCCTGGGAGTCCCATTTCAAATCTGACCTACAGAATAGTAAGATAATCATTTTGATATGGCTGCAAAAGATTACATCAAGGTAGCAATCTTTTGCAAAGACATAGAGCTTTTGGCCATTTACTGAGTGTTCTGTACTAAAAAAATTTAAAGTGACACATTGTGAATGAACAGTTCCACAAACCATATATTCTCCTGGCTTGGACCTTATGCACAATACGCCAAACTGCTGTTCTACAAACATTTACGAGGACTTAGTCCAGGCCCGAGGCTAAAGAAGACTTTTGAGCTATTGGCAAATCAAATGATCTTTGATTTGAGCTATTGGAAAATCAAGTCACTGGTATTACTCAAGGGCAATGCTCAATCTGTCTCTGCTTCACACATAGGTGTCTAAGCGCACTGAGGGACTTTCATGCCTTGTGAAACGAGAACTTTGGAAACTATTTTGGCAAGAAATAGTTTGGCCCAAATTTCAGAAATTAAAAACACATCCTACACTGCATTTTTTAAAACTGTAGAGTTGAAAGAATTTCTGGCCATTTTCTCCAACTTAAAACTGAATGAAAATGAATTAACATTGTGCAGTGAGTCTTTTTCAATTATAATAGTGTGATTAAAGCACTACCAGTCTATGCTACTGACCACTACTACAGTACAGTCCTGAAAACAAAATATGCCAACACTTAAGTATCAGAAGTCTGTAAATATCTCAGGGTAGTTAACATACACGTAAATCCAATTAGAAACTTTCTATCTATTCATATAGATAAAAATATTTATATTTATTTATATAATACCTTTATTATGTAAATATATTTATATTCATAAATATATGCTATGTTGTTAGATACTTGTAAGTTTAGAGTTGCTAGACATTCCAAATTGATTTAAATGCTTAGCATTTTTTTAGTGACCACGTTTATCCTTTATAATGCATTTTCCCTTGTCTATTTAATTGGATTTAAATACAGTCCCTTTAATTGGACAGCAATAGGGCAAACTACCTTTTGATTGTATTTTTTTATCCTTTTATACCTTTTATAATCTTGATACATTTCTTTCAAATGTCATAGAATCAGAATATCCGCATCCTCAACGAAAGTCTACTTCTTCATTGGTGTATTTCATCCATTTACTTCTGATATATTGGGACTTATTTTCAAGATTTCATTTTATTCTTTAAAAAAAAAAACAAGCTTTAAATTATTTTTTCCCTTCTTTCATTCTTTCTTTTGGAGCTTTAAGGATGTATTTGTGAGGATCGAGGCTATGCTGCAGTAACAAGAATTCTTCAAGTAAATATCTTACGCAGCATCGGTGTTAAGTTCTCTCCCGTGCTCTCCCGTGAAGCGTTTCAGGAACGGGCTGGGCTCGCAGAGCAGGGGCTGCAGCACCAATGCTGGGAGGCAACTCTGCCACACGCGGTCACAGGGAACCCAGGCTGGCAGACCCAGTCTGACGGTCTGTCATCTCTAAGATTTAGCTTCTGTGTTTGCATCTCACGTGATCCCCCTGGTTGTTGCCATTTTGCAGCCAGTGGGAGAGGAAAATGGACAGAAGGGAAAACACAGAGCTTCCCCTTAAAAAGGCTACCTGGTTGCACACATCACTTCTACACGCAGGGCTTTAGCAAAAGCTGTTACAGGGACACATGCACCTGCATGAGCAGCTGGGAAGTGTGGCCTCTGGCTGGTGAGACACATGTTCAGCTAAAACACAAGATATCCTGTTACGGAAAAGAAAGGGAGAGAAGATTGCGTCGGTAGCACTTTTGGTCTTATTACTGATTACATGTTGGTTCAATAACGAATTCTACCTTGCTCTTATTTTTCTCTTCTCATGAGACCATAGTTGCTGTTATTATTTTACAACCAATTATTACTTAAGATTTACCCACATGGTTGCTAATTTTCTGCTTATCATTTCTTCTTGCCTCTTAGTCCTTCCTTTTGGGTTCAAGTTCACTGTTCTCGAAGAACACTATATTAGCTATCTATCGCTGCCTAACAAATTGCTCCAAAGTGGAATGAACGGGAACCACGTTTATTTTCTGTTTCTGGATCTGGGGCGGCTGGGCTGGGCCCCCTGCTTCAGAGCCTCAGAGGCCATGGTCGAGGTGTTGGGCGGGGACACAGTCACATCAAGCCTCCACTGAGGAAGGAGCTGCCTCCCAGCTCACGCAAATGGCTGTTGACAGGATTCCCGTCTTTACGACTGGATAACTGGATGAAGGTCTCAGTGTCTTGCTGGCTGTCGGCTAGAGGCTGTCGTTAGTTCTTTGCCATGTGAGGGTCCCCAACATGGCAGCTTCTTCACCAAAGCATGTAAACAAGGAAGGCAACAGAGGAAGAGAACCAGCAAGACACAATTCACAGGCTCTGGAAACATAAGGCACAAAGGACACCGCATCATTTCTGCTGTGTTCTATTTGTCAGACGCGATCACCAGGTCCGGCCCATGCTCAGGGTGGGGGGGTCACACCATGCAGATGGGGTAGCAGAGCCGTATCAGAAGCTGCCTAGTAAACGCCCTCCTTGTGGCAAGCAGTTCTTTCTGGGAGTCTGACAGCAGGAGCTCTATGAATTTCTGCTGGTGTAAGAAGGTCTTAAACATCTTCGCTTCAGTCTCACTCTCTTTCCTCTGGGAATCCAAACAGAAGTGTGTTAGACCATGTGATATCGTCTGACAGGCCAATGATGCCAGGGTCTTACGGTTTTCTAGTCTTTTTTCTCTTTGAATGTCATTCTGGAAACTTTCTATTGCTGTGTTTTCAGGTTCACTGATCTTTGCTTCTGCCGTGTTACTGACCTCTGACCTTTGTATATTTACACATTTATGACACTTCCACATGGCTCACCATCAGAGGAAAAACAGCATGGAAATCTGATAATATTTAAACCAAGTAATACAGAAAATATTACGTTTTAAACTCTTTGACACAACCAAACACACTACTTAGAGGAAACTTAAATACTTCGAGAAATTAAATACTTCTTATAAAAACCAAACTGAAAATTAATAAACTAAGTATCTAGATGAAGAAGTTAGAAAAAGAAAAAAACAGGTAAATCCCAAGAATGTAGAAAGAAACAAATCATAAAGATAAATGAATAAGGGCACCTGGAAGTCTCAGTAGGTTAAGTACGTGATTCTTGATCTCGGATTTGAGTTTCACACTGGGTGTAGAGACCACTTAAAAATAAAGGATAAGATTAGAAAACAAAGATATAGCACAGAAAAATCAGGCCAAAGCTGTTATCTGAGAAGACCAATAAACAAACTCTCGCTATGATTATTCAAAGAGAAAAGACTCAGAAAATAATATAAGAAATACGAAAGACTCAGAAAATAATATAAAAATTAAGAAATGTAGTTATAGATATAGCAGAAATTTTTTAAAAAGATAACACTAGGGAAAAGGTTTATGCCAACAGATTTTTGAAAATTTAGGTGAAATATACTATTTATTAGAAAATTATAACTTTTTTAAAAGTGGGGAGGGCAGGGGCGCCTGGGTGGTTCAGTGGGTTAAGCCTCTGCCTTTGGCTCAGGTCGTGATCTCACGGTCCTGGGATCGAGCCCTGCATCGGGCTCTCTGCTCAGTGAGGAGCCTGCTTCCTCCTCTCTCTCTGCCTGCCTCTCTGCCTACTTGTGATCTCTGTCTGTCAAATAAATACATAAAATCTTAAAAAAAAAAAATAAAGTGGGGAGGGCAGAGAAAGAATCTTAAGCGGGTTCCATGCCCAGTGCGGAGCCTGACGAGGGGCTCAATCTCACAACCCTGAGATCGTGATTTTGAGCCGAAATCAAGAGTCAGATGCTTAACGAACTGAGCCACCCAGGTGCCCCAGACGATTATAACTTTTTAAAACGAGCTTCTGAATACAGAGAGAACATGAATAAACTCTAAGTATAGCAGATGAATAAAGGGAAACATTGAAGTATTTATCCTGCGTTTCCCATACAGGTTCTACTTCAGATCTGTCTGTAGGAGTATGAAGGCCAATCTGTCTATAGGGTAGCACGGGTGATCAATGGACAAGGAACGACAGGGTTAGAACACCAGCATTTTGCAACCCCAAGTGAATTATTCATCATGAGCAGCTAAAAGACCAAAAACAAACAAACAAAAAGACAACCAACTATTAACATTTGAAGGACATATTAAAAAGTTAGAAAGTATATAAAAAGTAATCTTAACAAAGAAACAGGACCAGAAACTGACCGAGTCACTTGATCCAAGCCTTATTTGCATATAACAGTTAAAGTTGAAGCTGTGACAGAGGGATTTCTAATGTGAAAGGCTCCCAAAGGCGCCTATGTCGGAGAATGGTTCCTGCAAGGATTGGAGTCCCGGAGGCCAGCTCTAAGTCAGCTGGGTTCAGGCAGCCAACAGAACCTGCAAGGAAGAGGGCACAATGCGGGACCGACAGGCAGTAGAAGGCAGAGGTTGAGGGGAGCCGTGTGTCCAGCTGAGCAGTTTGTTTTAGTCTGTTAATAAACGGGGATGAAATGTCATTCAGGGATTTTCATTAAGAAAGTAACACAATCATATCAGTGTTTTTTTAACGATTTTATTTGTCAGAGCGAGAGTGCGAGTGCACAAGCAGGGGGAGTGGCAGAGGGAGAGGGAGAAGCAGGGTGTGATGCGGGGCTCCATCCCAGGACTCTGGGATCACAACATGAGCCAAAGGCAGATACTTAACCAACTGAGCCACCCAGGTGTCACAATCCTATCATGAGTATTTTAACGGCATCAGCCTCCTAGCAGTACGCAGGATGTTTTAGAGCAAGACAAGACTACAGACAGGAAGGGCAATTAATTTAAATACCAATTATATCTTTCAATTTAGGAAACACACCAATATCATCAGCCTTAGCAATAAATACCTGGGGGTAGAGTAATTTCTTGGGGTGAAATATACTCAGGTCGCATTTTGTACTCCTTTTAAAAAATTCAGAGAACTGCTGACCTTATCCCTAAATGATGTGGACCGTGTAGAATCTTAAGCATCTACTATTGAATACAGTCACATTTACATGTGACATGTAAATACATATTAATGACATATGATAACTGGGGCACCTGGGTGGCTCAGTCAGTTAACTGTCTGACTCCGGATTTCGGCTCAGGTCATGATCTCAGGGTTATGAGATCGAGCCCCTTATCGGGCTCTGCACTAGGTACGGACCCTGCTTGAGATTCTCTGTCTTTCTCTGCCCCTCACTCTCGCTGTCCCTCTCTCTCTGTCTCAAAAAAAGAACATATACACACACACATACAATAAAATTATATATGTAAATATTTAATAAAATATACTAAAAATAAAAATATCATTTTTTGTGTTTATGCCCTGGCCTTATGCAGGAAGACCTAGATTTAAACTTTGGATCTACAACTCACTAGCAGTATGATTCCAAGAAAGCCACCACTGGGCACCTCAGTTTCATCTATAAAATAAGAGGGCAGGGATGATTTTATTCACTGCTGTGTCTCTAGTACTAGCTTGGTGATCAATGCACTGCTTATGTCAATAAATAGTTTTCGATCAAAGGCACTTATTGATTAAAGACACGTCTACTCTACAGGGTTGCTGTGATCAGGAAATGAGATACACACTGTGGAAGTTCCTAATACAGCTCTTAACGGGGACATTATGAAATGGCTGTTTTGTGCCCGGCAATGGGCCGGGTGCTGGGAATATGAAGGTGACTAAGACAGCATCCTGACTTTGGGGGGGCTTCTGTTTAGACGGGCTCCACAAAGTATGTGAGATGGGGCACACGGTACCACGAAGTGCAGAACAGGTACTCAACAAACACCGACTCTGAATTTTTTTTTTTTTTTTTAAAGATTTTATTTATTTATTTGACAGAGAGAAACCACAAGTAAGCAGAGAGGCAGGCAGAGAGAGAGGAGGAAGCAGGCTCCCCGCTGAGCAGAAAGCCCGATGCGGGGCTCGAACCCAGGACCTGGGATCATGACCTGAGCCGAAGGCAGCGGCCTAACCCACTGAGCCAGCCAGGCGCCCCCCGACTCTGAATTTTTATGACACGTTTCAGTTTGCGAAGCCCCCTCATGAACGTTATTCTATTTGAAATAACAGGTACTGTCAGTTTTACAAGAACAGACAGAGGGCTTAGGCAACATTATCTGTTGGGATAAACAGGCACAACTTCATGGGAAAAAGAGAATTTGAAAAGAGCTTCAAGATTCTGACAGGAGTGAAAGATGGCAGGGTGCAAGGTTCTTTTGTCTTGTTTTTTTGTTGTTGTTGTTGTTTTTTAAAGATTTTATTTATTTATTTGAGAGAGAGACAGTGAGAGAGAGCATGAGTGAGGAGAAGGTCAGAGAGAGGAGCAGACTCCCCGCAGAGCTGGGAGCCCGACGAGGGACTCAATCCAGGGACTCCAAGATCATGACCTGAGCTGAAGGAAGTCGTCCAACCAACTGAGCCACCCAGGCGTCCCTTGTTTTGTTTTTTAAATAGACTCCATGCCCAAGGTGGTGCTTGAACTCATGACCCTGAAATTAGGAGTCATCTGCTCTAAGGACCGAGCCAGCCAGGTGCCCGGGGGGATGGGAGTTTTCTTTTAATTTATATTTATTTGAGAGAAAGAGGGAGAGAAAGAGAGAGCAAGCAAGCACCGGTGGAGGATGGGAGAAGGAGAAGTAGACTCCCCGCCGAGCAGGGAGTCCGACGCAAGGCTCAATCCCAGGACCCCAGGATCATGAGCCGAAGGCAGATGCCCAACCGACTGAGCCACCCAGGAGCCCCAGGAGTTTTATAAGATGGACAAATACATAAGCAAAAGCTCTTCCTCAGTAATTCCATATTGCTTTTTAAATCTGTGTTCAGAGACCACATGTTTATAAATCCCCTCTATAATCCTGCGGAATAGATATTTGCAATCTTTGGGATCAAGCCTTACCCATCTTTGAAAATCTGGAGAACATTTTTTCCATCTTTAATTTTCATGTAACTGCTTCATGAATTGTGGTGATTACTAACAGAAGTTACATGACAATATGCACTTATTCACAAATATTTGCTGCCCACTTGATATGCTCCAGGCCCTGTGGCTGGTAGCATGGGGGTTTCTAAGTGGAACAATGTATACACACTACCACACGAAGCACAAAGCTGCATGTGCCATAACCCAGCTGAACTGGATTTGTTGACAGAAGAAAGTCTGTACTCCCCGCCCCTCCCATTTTCTTCCTAGAGATGAATTCATCTCAATCGAAAGATTTGATCTTATATACAAAAAAACTTAACTGTTCTTTTACAACCTTCTCTTTCCGACTAACTTGTCTGGGTTTGTGGTCCCTTTCCAGCCTGAAAATTTCTCTCTTTATGGGAAGATTTAAGCAATTTGGGAGCCAAATGACTGCCTTCTCTATGCCATCAGATTCAAGGCCCAGCACACAACGTCTGGAGAAACTTTACTCAGGTCTAGACTTCCTTGTTCTGAATATTTTTTAAAGTATTTTAAAATTTTAAAATATTTAAATAATAACTATTTAATTCATTTAATTAATTTTTAAAGTATCTTTTATTGTGTTTAGCACATCTGCAATATCCACTTGACTTTGACCTTTGGCATCTTTAAAATGGCTTTAGGGAGGGGGGCCCAGGAAGCTATCACATTAAGATTTGTGACGCATTATGCCATTCCTTGTACTTTTTTTTTTTTTCCTGTAACCCTCAGAATGGCCCTGGAGACTGGAACATCTTATCAGTGTTTAAGGGTTTTGGAAACGCTGATCCTTGACAATAATTCCCCCAAGGTCTCAGAGCTCAGGAGTGGCAGACCTTGGATTTGAACATCGCTATTTCTGACCTCAAAGCCCACGTTCTTTCCACCACAACGTATCAATCATGACAACGGGTATTTTTAAGTTCATCTTTCTTGCATTTTGTAGAAGCATTAAAAAAAAAACAGTTCATCAAAAGCTTTCCAAACTCATGGATTTCATGGGCTGAACGAGCATTTATTGACCCTGAATTATTACCGGCTTTCTCCAGTATCCCTTTATAATCATAACTGTTCCTCTGTGTATCACGTCTGTTGGCATTGTGAAATTTCCTACTGTCCTTGTTTGACAATGCCCAGAATTCCCTTTTTTCCCTAATCTGAACTCCAGGATGATAATCGCCCACACTGGGTTTTGTTCTGTTTTGAACGGGGAGAAGGCGAGAGAAGGGCGAAACAGAAGTGGTGGTTTCCTTACCTGCAGGTCTTTCTACGGTATCTTCCCCTGCGACGTCGCCGGCCTCTCACAGCTCGGGCTTCCGGCGCGCCCACCGCGGTCGGAGCCGCAAGGTGCAGGCCAACCTGGTCGGGAGGGGCACCGCCCCCGCGCTCAGCCCCGCCCCCGAGAGGCCACACCCGCCCGGGAGGCGTGGGAACCGGCAGGGGGAGGCGCCGCACTCGGGGTGCCGCCGGGTTTATAGGTCACCCGGAAGGCGCGCGCAGCCCGCGGTCGCCGCACCGAGCAGGCCCTCGCCGGGACCCCAGCCGCGGCGTTCCTCCCCGCGGACCCCCGGGCGTCCGGCGCCGGCGCGGCGGCCTGTTCGCAGTCGCCGAGCCAAACGCTGCCGTCGCTTCCGGTCGTTACGTGACCACCGGCTATGGCCGCCGCGGGGGGCGCCCGGCTCCTGCGCGTCGCCTCCGCAGCCCTGGGCAGCGCGGCCCGTCGCTGGCTGCTCGTCGCCGGACCCCGCGCGGCCCCGGGCCGGGGCGGCGGCGCGGGGGAGCTGCCCCGGACGCTGAGCGTGTCGGCGCCGGCGCGGAGCAGGTGAGGCGCGGCGTGCGCATGCGGGTGGGGGTCCCGGGCGCCGCGGCGGGGCGGCGTGGGCTGCCTCGTTCCGCTTCTTCTGCTCAGGCGCCTGCGTCCCGGGGGTGTCCGCGATCGCTCGCCGTTCGGCCCGCCTAGCCCATAGCGCTTCTGCGGGCCTGTCTCCCTTGTGTCCCGCCGACGCCTGCGGGAATCGGGGCCGCGGGACCCAGGCTCTGCCGTTCCCCGCGCCTCCCGGGGTCCTCCAGAAAGCCGTGCGCTTTGCCGCCGCCCGCTCCCGGGGTTTGGCTGGGCGCTGACCTTTGATTTGATCGGAGCCTGCGGTGACCTTCATAAGATGCTCCTCACGGATGTCCTGGCCAGCAGCTTTCGTCCTGGGCCTTTCCCCCGCCCTGTTGGGACATTCTGTTTCCAGTTCTCTGGCAGAGGAATGTCTGTTTGGAATACACCCACTCTGTTCCCGCTACTTCCCTGACCGCTCTCCGAGCTGGTACGGGGCTAAAAGGCTCTGCCTTGGGTTGGCAAGGCAGGGTTTTAAACTGGGCTTAATGCCTAACTTCCTTCATCACTGTAGGCCTCAGTTTCCCCATTTATAAATGGAGCATAGCACTAGTGTCGGCGTCGTACAGTTATTTGAAGACTAAGTCAGGTAGTACAGGTAGTATTGTGCCTCGCAAATTGGGGAGGGCTCAGGGGATGCCACCCGTGAACTGTAGCTACTGAGGCCCACAGTGTTGTGTTTTGTATTAAATGTTGAAGTGAAAAAATTTCCCCCAAATATGGTGAAGTTTTATATTCTTGGGCACATAAGTTTTTCAAAGACACAGCCCCCTGCGATGTCACAGAGTTAAAATGTACTCATCATTTCAGAGTGCAGCGGTGTGGTGGGGCCGTCTGTAATGCAGGTCCTTGCTGTCCCCCAGCAGGATGCAAGAACTGGAGGCAGAGTGTTGTCCACTGCCTTATCTGGTTTCTCCTTGATAAGCTCCCCAAGAACAGAGAGACTAGAACTTAATCATCTTGCCCCCTTTAATCCTGTTACATAGAGTGTGCTCAATAAATCTTTGTTTCATGGACTGTGGGGGAGATAATGGAGAAGGCAAGGCAGATTACTTTGTCCTTATTTCCTTGACCTCTCTACATGTGATTGTCTTGCTTTCTGCTGTGGATGCGTTTTTGAAAAACCGTGTATAAATTGGGATATATATCGAACATATTCACAAAACCAGTATTTAAAGGGAACACGAGTGCTTTTGTAAATGGGAATTATCTCCCCTAAACTTACTAACTTTGAACTTGCTTAGACAAATTGTCTTAAAAGGAAGCATATCTGTTCTATTCCCTCATAATCCTCCTTTCCCCACCTTGGCCCTGTTTCAGTGGATGGCCTTGTGCCTTGTATTGCAGACTTTGGAGCTACAGCTAGATTTTCCAAGTCTTGCTATCTGAGGCTTGTGTTTTCTAGTTTGGGTATGACTAACCACATGTGGCTATTTAAGATAACTTATGTTAAATTCGGTGAAAAGATTCAGCATTCCTGTTGCACTGGCCGCATGTCAAGTACTCAGCAGCCGCGTGGGGCCAGCAGCTACTGTATTGGACGCCGCAGGTACAGAACATCTCTGCTGGTGCAGATACGTTCCATTGGACAGAGCAGCCTAGAGGCTGTAGTTCCGTCTCGGGAAGTTGTGCATGTAGCTAAGTTATCAATAACTGAGAGTTGAAAAAGTCCTTTTGCTCCAAAATACCCTGACACAATACTTCATATTTTGTTGTGATTTCGGTTCCAAAGGGCTATCACAAAACTTGTACTTCACTGTCAAGAAAATCCTGGGAGGTAGGTGGAGTGGGGGATACAAATTCATGTTAAGTAGCTGGCAAACTAGGTGTTTAGCAAACACCATAAGAATTGATAATTCTTGGGGCGCCTGGGTGGCTCAGCGGGTTAAAGCCTCTGCCTTCAGCTCAGGTCATGATCCCAGTGTCCTGGGATTGAGTCCCGCATCGGGCTCTCTGCTCAGCGGGGAGCCTGCTTCCTCCTCTCTCTCTGCCTTCCTCTCTGCCTACTTGTGATCTCTGTCTGTCAAATAAATAAAATCTTTATAAAAAAAAAACCCACCTAATTTCAAAAAAAAAAAAAAAAAAGAATTGATAATTCTTTAGCCCAAGGAGTCATTTGGAAGAGTTAGGATGGCTACGGAAGTAGGGAGCCCTAAAAGGGGCCCTTTCCCTGGACCAAATGCCCCAGGCACCCCCCCCCCATGTAAAAAGGTGGGCAGCAGCCATCACTTCCCTCCCTAGGAGAAGTCTGTCACAAACTTACATGGCCACCCCTCACAGCTTCCTTAAAACATCTGTGGCCGAGCAGAATAAATGGCAGTAGGAAAAGGTAAGAAACTAAGAAAAGAGATGCGTGTGGTGCTGACTGACTAATTGACGATGGTAGAAGGTTTAGAAGGACCGTATTTCTCAGTGCGTGAATTCTTACCCTGAGGAACAGCTCAGGGCTTTTGGCGAGTTCTTAGAATTGGGGGGAAAATATAAAACCCACCAATACCAATGACTAATAGCAGATGGAGAAAGGTATTTGGGTAACGTACATGTGTATGATGCTTTAAGGAACAGAGTTTCCACAGGCTTTCCTTGAATGGTCTCAGCGGCTTGCTGAAGTCACTGTTGCCTGCATCTCCCTGTCCCCCAGCAAGGAAGTGGGCGGCTTCCTGCGGTCATCTCACGCGCGTGTGTCAGAGCCGCAGCTGCAGCCTACATCTGATTCTTGGGTTCCAGGCTCTGTCGACTGCAGATTACCCTTCCTCTCCTGTTTCTGCTTCCTCTGCGGGCCTTCAGCAGACCTTTCATTGCTCTCACTCTGCGGTTTTTTTCTGTGGACTCTACGCCTTTAGTACATAGGCCTTTAGGCTTTTCAGCAACAAAAGGACTGAGGCCTTAAAGTTGTGAATCTGTGTTTGTTGAGCGCTCCTCTGTGTTAGGTATTTTGCCTCCGTTGTTAAAACTGGAATTTACATGTTACCCTGATTTTATAGAAGAGGAGTCTGATGTCACATTTCCGTGCTGTAAGCTTAGCAGTAGAATGCTCCAGAAGAACAGCAGTGGTAAAACCTCTGGCTTACAGTGGTGCACGTTCGGGATGGGATTGTTGCTGTTGTCCTTCCTGCAGCCTTTAGCTCCCGGGCATTTGTCCTTGTCAGATCCCTAGACTGCGGTGCTGGACTCAGACCCGTATTTCCATCTGGCTTCTGGACATTCTTCTCTGGTTCTTTTCTTTTAGCTCAATTAAAATAGGTGTGGACTTGGACTCATTTCCGTCTTCCCCAAGGCTGCTCCATCTCTGTGAACTCTGGGTTAACTAGAGCCCTCCTTGCCTGAGCTGCAGATCTTAACATTGTTTCTTCCATCTTTCTCAGTCTTCCTTGTACAGATGGTCAACAGAACCTTCTCTTTCCGTGTCCTGAGTATCTCTGAGGTCAGTTCTCCTACATTCTTTCTTTGTCTGTGTTCTTGGAATAACCCCAGAAGCGGAGTCCGCCCCGCCTCCAGAGTATCCTCGTTCGCAGCCACTCTGCCTTGGAGAGGCGGCGGTTACCTAGTTCAAAATCAGGACTAATGTTCAGGAGTACTTACTTCAAAAGGACTTTCTGGCTGTGAAGAGAATTGGAGAGCACTGTCCCTTTTGGAGGGACATTTTCTCTCTCTCTCTCTCTCGGGGACACACACACATACATAGGTGATAATTTTTAATTCATACAGTTCTCTTTTTTCAGCATTGAATTATCAGGGAGGGCATTATCTGAAAGGGGATTTCAGTTGCCTCATGTGTTAAATAAGATAATTGGACTTGATAATTTGGGATCCTGTAATTCTAGGTTTTTTCTTACACAAAAGTTTTCTTTGATGGATTATTACCATCTATTGGCGGTAGTGAAAATTGCAACTAATTCTTTTCAGCTGAAGTACATCTTTTCATTTGTGAGGCAAAAATTTAAAAATGACTGATGATGGATGACAAGCTTCTAGTTGCTAACAGAATTTCTTCTCCCAGATTGTGTAGTGATGTTTGTGAGACGCGAAAGCGCTTTAAGTCGGTCAGCTAACTCTGGTGGGTACTATAATGTCCTGTAATGAAATACGTAAGGAGGCATTTTATTTATCCTCCCATGGATTCAAACAAACACAGATCTACTCTAGTCCCTTTGATTTTTGAGTACATGATGAGGAGCAAAGTGAGATGTTTAAATGCTCAGAAAACAGTCGGACTGCTGCCTCACAGCCACAGGGCCTACCAGACACCTGCGTGACGGGTGTCGTACTGACCCCAGAACGATGGGCCTTTCTCCAGTGCTCCACGACCATGCTCTCGTCTTTTAGGGATGTTACATAGAGACGTTGCTTTTAAGAGAGCTGTGGGAGAGCAACATAGATGTAATGACTGATGAGGATTGCTAAATGTTGTCACGTGACTGTGACCTATGACCGTGACCCTTGGGGTGACACAACATGTGGCCTTAATAGAAATGTGGTTGCTCTTTCCTTTAAAATGGTGGGTAGAGCTTCCTCTCTGGTAGGTGGAGAGATAGACACACCTCAGCTTTGTGATGTCTTTTTCTCAAACTGTGGAAAGGAAAGAAAATACTATAGAAAACATATTTGTGTGCGTGGGTGCACCTCCATAGACGCACACCCTATTTTCTTTGGCCTTACAGGCTCTGAAAACAGTGTTTTTTAAAAAAAGATTGAATTTATTTATTTGACAGAGAGAGTACAAGCAAGGGGAGCAGCAGGCAGAGGGAGAGGAGAAATAGGCTCCTTGAAGAGCAGGGAGCCCAATGCGGGGCTTGATCCCAGGACCCGGGGTCATGACCTGAGCCGCAGGCAACCGCTTAACTGACTGAGCCACACAGGTGCCCCTGAAAACAATATTTTAAAGATTTTATTTATTTATTTGACAGGCAGAGATCACAAGTAGGCAGAGTGGCAGGCAGTGAAAGAGGGGGAAGCAGGCTCCCTGCTGAGCAGAGAGCCCAATGTGGGGCTCCATCTCAGGACCCTGGGATCATGACCCGAGCCGAAGGCAGAGGCTTAACCCACTGAGCCACTCAGCTGCCCCTGAAAACAATATTTTAAAGTATTCCTTGAAATGACTAAAAATAATAAAGGACTGCTTCCTTTCCAGCTCAGAAGATAAAATAACAGTTTACTTCATAAACCGTGATGGTGAGACATTAACAGCCAAAGGAAAAGTTGGTGACTCTCTCCTGGATGTTGTGATCGAAAATAATCTAGATATTGATGGTTTTGGTGAGTATGGGACATTCCTTAAAATTTATAAGTGAAACCATTAAATGGGTTCAACTTTTGGGCGCTTTTTTGCAGAATTTTAACCTTTAGCATGCTAAGTAAAATACTAAAATTCAGGACGTGATAGTGTTAAATTCTCATTTATAAAGAATATGAGTGATACTGCATTTCTCTTCTTTGTACGTTGAATTAACCATGTGCCCCGAAGTCTGTTGCCTCATTCCCTTACTGATGATGACTTGTGTGCCACTAAGCTGGGGGTAGCAACTGAAGTTGAAAGACACCAGGTTAGAGATCATGAATGTCATATCACAGAGGAGTAGATTTTGACTTAGTCTTTTGGTTTTAACTTTATATTTGGAAATACCTTCAATTTAGAGAAAAGAATTTTCCTATATAATCTTCACTAAGCTTCCCTTACTGTTAACAGTTTACATTACTGTGGTATAGTAATCAAAACCCAGAAATTAATGTTGACTCAGTTACTCAAAAACTTGAGATTTAATAGAATTTTCCTGGTTTTTCCAACTGTCTTTTGTTTTGGGATTCAATCTAGGAGCCCATGTTGCATTTAGGTATTATATGTCCATAGTCCCTTCAGTCTGTGACATTTCCTTGGTCCTTTCTTGTTTTTCACAACCGTGATACTTTTGAAAAGCACTGGTACATTATTTTATAAAATGTGTCCCTCAGTTTGGGTTTGACTGTTGCTTTCTTGTATTGATAGAGCTTATGCATTATTTTAAGTGAGTTGAGTAACTTACTCCTTTTTTAAATTTTATTTTTATTGTGCTATAATTGCCATTTAACTTTATATTCATTTTAGGTGTGTCATATACTGTTTTAATATTTGTATGTATTACAGAATAGTCACCGCAACACGTCCAGCTAACCTGCATCACCACATGGTCTTGAATGTCCGTTCCCCTGCCTGGAAGGGCAGTTTATCTACCTCTTGTTAGAGAAGGAAGTGTTTTAGTTAGAAAGTTTTTATGTCTTGCTCTGATTGTATTCTTTACTGACTCACACAAAGCAGATGTTCCAGAAACTGCCTTCCTATGGCTCAGAGACATGCAGTCTTTCACTTGGCAGTTTTGCTCAAGCTCGTTCTCTCTCTCTCTCTCTCTCTCTCTCTGGAGTGGTGGTTCTCAAAGGGGGTTCCTTTTACCATTAGCATCATGTCACTTGGGAAATGCAGATCCTCAGGCCCCATGCCAGACCTTCTGAATCAGAAAGGCTGCAGTAGAGCCCAGCAATGTGTTTTCACAGTCCTCCTTGTGATTTTGATGTATGTTAAAGTTTGTGAACCACTGGTCCGCAGGAAAGCCCCAAGGAGTATATCTGACTATGATTCGTTCAAGACATTGTTCACTCTGCACTTTGAAGAGCCCTTCCAGATCAGAATTATGTCTCCTCCGTTTTCCCTTCATGTAATAAATATGCCTATGTGGGACGCCTGGGTGGCTCAGTTGGTTAAGCAGCTGCCTTCGGCTCAGGTCAGGATCCCAGCGTCCTGGGATCGAGTCCCACATCGGGCTCCTTGCTCAGCAGGGAGCCTGCTTCTCCCTCTGCCTCTGCCTGTGCTCATGCTCTCTGACAAATAAATAAATAAAATCTAAAAAAAAAAAAAAATGCCTATGTTAATGCTCATCATGGTTTTCCTCTTTAGGGAGGATTCCTCTCTCCTGTATGAGATTATGAGCTCTTGCTCAGGTGCCTCACAGAGTAGATTTTGTCCAGAGTTGACAGTGCGTCACATTTGCTGAATTCTTTTTTTTTTTTTTCTTTTTTTTTTTAATTTTTTTTATTTTTTCAGCATAACAGTATTCATTATTTTTGCACCACACCCAGTGCTCCATGCAATCCGTGCCCTCTACAATACCCACCACCTGGTGCCCCCAACCTCCCACCCCCCACCCCTTCAAAATTCTCAGATCGTTTTTCAGAGTCCATAGTCTCTCATGGTTCACCTCCCCTTCCAATTTCCCTCAACTCCCTTCTCCTCTCCATCTCCCCTTGTCCTCCATGCTATTTGTTATGCTCCACAAATAAGTGAAACCATATGATAATTGACTCTCTCTGCTTGACTTATTTCACTCACATTTGCTGAATTCTTACATCTAACATCAGTTCAGGTTAATCATAACAACGGCCATTTGAGTGCAAACAACATTCCAGCATACGTTATCTGTTCTTGTAACAAGTCTAAGAAGTAGACTTGTTTTTTAAAAACTTCTATGTTATAGATGAAGAAAATGAGGTTCAAGGAAATTAATTTTTCTGGGGTCATACATGGAGCAGTTAGGAGGTCTAGGACTCAAGTCTCTAACCCCAAAACCTCTGCTTTTCCCTTTCCTTTTGCCTTTCTATCATTTTTCCTAAGAGATGTCCTTCCTGTGTGAACACCTGTCCCAGAAAGAATTGATACAGTTCTAATTTTAAGGAGTTTCTTATTTGAATGCTGTGGTTCTTGGCTGGGACTGAGTTTCAGAACCTCTACAGAACTTTAAAAAATGCAGACGTCTGCCTTCCATCCTAAGTAGTACAGGGAGAGACAAAATTGTGCAGGTAGACTTGTAAAAAGTTGCACAGGGTTCAGATCTACACTGTGGTTAAGAATGACTGACTTAACAGAAAGGGAAATTAGAGAATCGATTCCATTTACTATAGCACCAAGAACCATAAGATACCTGGGAATAAACCTAACCAAAGAGGTAAAGGATCTGTACTCGAGGAACTACAGAACACTCATGAAAGAAATTGAAGAAGACACAAAAAGATGGAAGACCATTCCATGCTCTTGGATCGGAAGAATAAACATTGTTAAAATGTCTATACTGCCTAGAGCAATCTATACTTTTAACGCCATTCCTATTAAAATTCCACCGGTATTTTTCAAAGAGCTGGAGCAAATAATCCTAAAATTTGTATGGAATCAGAAGAGACCCCGAATTGCTAAGGAAATGTTGAAAAACAAAAATAAAACTAGCGGCATCACGTTACCTGATTTCAAGCTTTACTACAAAGCTGTGATCACCAAGACAGCATGGTACTGGCATAAAAACAGACACATAGACCAGTGGAACAGAGTAGACAGCCCAGATATGGACCCTCAACTCTATGGTCAAATAATCTTCGACAAAGCAGGAAAAAATATACAGTGGAAAAAAGACAGACTCTTCAATAAATCGTGCTGGGAAAATTGGAAACTTGACCATTCTCTTACACCGTACACAAAGATAAACTCAAAATGGATAAAAGACCTCAACGTGAGACAGGAATCCATCAGAATCCTAGAGGAGAACATAGGCAGTAATCTCTTCGATATCAGCCACAGCAACTTCTTTCAAAGATATGGCTCCAAAGGCAAAGGAAACAAAAGCGAAGATGAACTTTTGGGACTTCATCAAGATCGAAAGCTGCACAGCAAAGGAAACAGTCAACAAAACAAAGAGGCAACCCACGGAATGGGAGAAGATATTTGCAAATGACAGTACAGACAAAAGATTGATATCCAGGATCTATAAAGAACTCCTCAAACTCAACACACACAAAACAGACAATCAGGGGTGCCTAGGTGGCTCAGTGGGTTAAAGCCTCTGCCTTCGGCTCAGGTCATGGTCTCGGGGTCCTGGGATCGAGCCCCATGTCCGGCTCTCTGCGCAGCGGGGGGCCTGCTTCCTCCTCTCTCTCTGCCTGACTCTCTGCCTACTTGTGATCTCTGTCTGTCAAATGGACAAATAAAATCTTAAAAAAAAAAAAAACACAACAGACAATCATATTAAAAAATGGGCAGAAGATATGAACAGACACTTCTCCAATGAAGACATACAAATGGCTAATCAGACACATGAAAAAATGTTCATCATTACTAGCCATCAGGGAGATTCAAATTAAAACCACATTGAGATACCACCTTACACCAGTTCAAATGGCCAAAATTAGCAAGAGAAGAAACAACGTGTGTTGGAGAGGATGTGGAGAAAGGGGAACCCTCTTACACTGTTGGGGGGAATGCAAGTTGGTGCAGCCACTTTGGAGAACAGTGTGGAGATTCCTCAAGAAATTAAAAATAGAACTTCCCTATGACCCTGCAATTGCACTACTGGGTATTTACCCCAAGGATACAGATGGAGTGAAAAGAAGGGCCATCTGTACCCCAGTGTTCATAGCAGCAATGGCCACGGTCGCCAAACTGTGGAGAGAACCAAGATGCCCTTCAATGGACGAATGGATAAGGAAGATGTGGTCCATATACACTATGGAGTATGATGCCTCCATCAGAAAGGATGAATACCCAACTTGTGTAGCAACATGGACGGGACTGGAAGAGATGATGCTGAGTGAAATAAGTCAAGCAGAGAGAGTCAATTATCTTATGGTTTCACTTATTTGTGGAGCATAACAAATAGCATGGAGGACATGGTTGAGATGGAGCGGAGAAGGAAGTTGAGGGAAATTGGAAGGGGAGGTGAACCATGAGAGACTATGGACTCTGAAAAACAATCTGAGGGTTTTGAAGGGGCGGGGGGTGGGAGGTTGGGGGAACCAGGTGGTGGGTATTGGAGAGGGCACGGATTGCATGGAGCACTGGGTGTGGTGCAAAAACAATGAATACTGTTATGCTGAAAAGAAAAAAAAAAGAATGACTAATTTAGGGAAAGAACTCATTGATAATTTATGAAAAATATATATTCTATAAAATTTATAATTCGTGTTCCTCATGAGTTCATTCAGCTACATCTTTAAAAATTTTTTTTTTTTTTAAGTAGGCCTCACATAGGCTCCACACTCAGCATGCGGAGGCCAATACAGGGCTTGAACTTGCAACCGTGAGATCATGACCTGAGCTAATATCAGGAGTCAGATGCTTAAATGACTGAGCAACCCAGGCAACCCCGCATTCAGCTATGCTTTTAACTCAACTTAGTTTCTCTGAATTTTTCTCTCACAAATGAAAAGTGGTACAGCACATAGTGATTGAGAATAGACTGTGGAATCAGATTATGGTTCATAAACCAGCACTAAGACGCCTCTTACTGGCCGTGAGACCTGGAGCAAGCCACTCAAAAATCCGTGTGTCCCAATTTCCTCTTCTGTGAGATAGGATTATAAAGGTTCCGGCCTCACAGGGTTGTTGAGGATTAAACGGGCTATCGGAAGTGAAGTGCTGAGCCCAGCGCTGACCTTGGTAAGAACAGTAGCATTTGTGGCATTTTAACTTGGCCTTCCCTCATCCCCTCCCCGCTCCTGCAGTAGCTTTAAGACTCCGCAGCTTCGGAACTACCGGAGCTGTGAAGCCCAGCAGCCTCGCAGCCGCCGGAGGGGCGGGTGGGGTTTCAGTTCCTCGGGAAGTCCCATCTCCAGAATGCGGCCATGAGTCCTACAGCTTCCCCGGAAAGCTCCATCCCAGGGAGTCGTTCTTTGGCCTGCCTCCGAGACTGCTCTGTGCAGGGAGCTCTGTCCCTGCGCCTTCAGTCTGGAACAGGCACCTACAGCTGTTTCACACCCCAGCTGGGCAAGCACGAGCCCGGCCAAACATTTAAAAGGAAGATGTGGGGAATGAGATGTCCGTAGCGGGCTTTGAAATGCCCTGGGGATCTCGAAGGGCCATGCACACGTGCAGGACCCTGCTCATGCCCAAGAAGGATGTGACAGCATCCTAGCCTCTCACCCTGGCTCCCCGTCAGGTCCCGCACGGTGAGGGCTGAGACAGACATGTAGGCTGCTCGAACGCTGAGGGGAGCACACCACACACACACACACACACATACACACACCCCACCCCAAGCTTGTCAGCAAAGGGTAGAAGACTCACTGGGTCCAAGCACTGAAGGACACCCTGCTCGGGCATCTGCTGACCACTAAGCTAATTGAGCAGAGACCTCAGTGGCCGCACACAACCAGGAAGACAGACTTGAGAGAATTAGAACAGGAAAGTCACCAGGAGCAACAGCAAACCTGGAGCACAGGGTGGAGACCTTCATTTCCATAGTTGCTACATCGTGTTATCTCCAGTGTCCACTTTCAGTTAAAAAAATTCAAGCACCAAAAGAAATGGGAGAGTGTGGCCCACACTTGAAGCTCTCCCGAGGGAGGCCGAGGCGATAGACTTGACTGGACAAAGACGTTACACCAGCTGTTACAGAAGTTCAGAATGCTGAGGGAAACAACATGGAGGTTCTCTGGCATCTTCACATCAGAATGTGTGGAGGCCATTGCCGCTCTGAGTGGGGACATGTAAATGAAATGATAGACATTGTTCATGCCCTTCAGAAAGCTGAGCTTTTGAGAGCTCTGAGAAAGCTAATGTGGAGCCTGCGATCTGTAAATTGATTTTTATACATTTCTCCACAGATTTGATCGTATGCACTAGGCCTATATACTGGGCTATTACTGCAGAGATATTTGTAACAGCAAAAGATTTGAAACAACCAAATGCCCATCAATAGAGGGCTAGTGTGTAAGTTATACAATGGGATATTATATGGGATATTATATATTCTTTCTAAGAAGTCTCTGGAAGGAGTCTTAAAACCAAATATCAGTGCTTATCTGTTGGTAGGAGGAAGATTTTCATTCTACAACTTTTTTTTTTTAAGGATTTTATTTATTTACTTGAGAAAGAGAGGGAGTGAGTGAGAGAGAGAGCGAGCGAGCGTGTGCTCACAAGCCAGGGGGGAGGGGCAGAGGGAGAAGCAGGCTCCCCACTGAGCAGGGAGCCCAACGTGGGGCTCCATCCCAGGACCCTGAGATCATGACCTGAGCTGAAGGCAGGTGCTTAACTGACTGAGCCACCTAGGCGCCCCTCATTCTACAACTTTCTATGCTTTCTGAGTTTTGAACAGTGTGAATGGGTTACCTGTCTTAAAAATGTCTGTAAGAAAAAACTGAGAGGAGACAACCTAAATATCTAACAACAGGAACTGTGTGAGTCTGTGATGGCATTTCTTTCTTTTTTTTTTTTTTTTTTTTTTAAAGATTTTTATTTATTTATTTGACAGACAGAGATCACAAGTAGGCAGAGAGGCAGGCAGAGAGAGAGAGGAAGGAAAGCAGGCTCCCCACTGAGCAGAGAGCCCGATGCGGGACTCGATCCCAGGACGCTGAAATCATGACCTGAGCCGAAGTCAGAGGCTTTAACCCACTGAGCCACCCAGGCGCCCCTGTGATGGCATTTCTAAAGTACAGTATGTGTGTGTTAGAAGTAACATTTACAGTATATAATCACATAGGTAGATGCTTATCAGTGGAAAACACAATGTTTTTGGTTGCTTTCGATTTTTCAGAATGCACTGAGAAAGATAACTAGAAGATGTTCAGACAGACAGTGTGCTGTCTCTTCTTGATCTGATGGTGAGGTTCTCATCTTTATTCCACTTCTCTCTATTTTAACTGCTCCAAGTAAATGCAGTGATTTACTTTACTACTGTGACTTGAGTAAGTCACTGGTGTTCCCTGTGCCTCACTTTCATTAAAAATCAAATGAGGGCAATAATAGTATTCCCCTCATAGGACTTTCATAATGCTTAAGTCAATATTATGTCTTCAGAACATTATGACATTAGGAAAGTGTTAAAAAATATTTGCACTAGTCTATTTCATTATATAAAAATCTGTGTATGTGATGAGGATAGCACTTCAGGGCCATCAGGATGACTTCTGTCAGAAGAAAGGGAGAAGAACAGGTGTTGGCAGGGAGGAGGAGAAAGTGGGGGTCTGATGTGGGGCTGCTGGGAACGCGGGACGGTGCAGCCGCTGTGGATGGCAGTTTGGCCGGTCCTCAGGGAAACAGAGTTACTGTGTGATCCAGCAGTGCCATTCTGGGGCTTCCCCAGAAGATTCGCAAGCAGAGACTCAGATCCTTGTACACCAGTGTTCACAGTGGTCGAAAGATGGAAACAACTCACACGTCCACCAGCAGATGAGTGGATAAACAAAATGTGGTATATATGTGGACTGGACTGTTTTTTAGGCATAAAAAGTGCTGAAGTTTTGATATCAGCTGCAACAGATGAGCCGTGAGAACATTGTGCTAAGCGTGTAAGCCAGACACAAAAGGACAAGTGCTCTGGGACTCCCTGTACGTGAGCTACCTAGAGGGGGCAAATTCAGAGAGGCAGGAGAGAACAGAAGTTGCCGGAGACTAATGGGAGGAGAGAATCTGGGCTGGTGGCGATGGTCGTACAACATAATGAAGTATTTAGTGCCACTGACCCATATATTTAAACATGGCTAAGGATGGTAGATTTTATGTTATGTATATTTTACTACAATTAAAAAATTCGGGGGGCGCCTGGGTGGCTCAGTGGGTTAAGCCGCTGCCTTCGGCTCAGGTCATGATCCCAGGTCCTGGGTTCAAGCCCCACATTGGGCTGTCTGCTCAGTGGGGAGCCTGCTTCCTCCTCTCTCTCTGCCTGCCTCTCTGCCTACTTGTGATTTCTCTCTGTCAAAAAAAAAAAAAAAAAAAAAAAATTGTATTTAAAAAAAAAAAATTCGGGTAGGAAAGAAAGTCTGTATAAACACAGAAAATAACTTTTTTTTTTCTGATTAAAGAATCAATGCATTTTCACTGTAGAAAATGTTGGACAATTTAATAAGCATTTAAAATAAAAAATTCATTCATTATTCTAATCTCTGCAACCGCTAATGACATTACTATGCTTTTTAAAACCTGTACTGTGGTTACATTTTATGCAGACACGAATTAGATAAAATAAGAGCAATATGAAACTTTTGAAGTTTCGTACTCAACACAGTGTTTGAAATGTGTGACTGTCTCCACATTCTTAAGATTCACTTAATTTGGGGCACCGGGGTGGCTCAGTGGGTTAAAGCCTCTGCCTTCGGCTCAGGTCATAATCTCAGAGTCCTGGGATCGAGCCCTGCATCGGGCTCTCTGCTCGGCAGGGAGCCTGCTTCCTCCTCTCTCTCTGCCTGCCTCTCTGCCTACTTGTGATCTCTGTCAAATAAATAAATAAAATCTTAAAAAGCAAAAAAAAGATTCACTTAATTGTAAAGCTGACAGTCGTGGTGAATTATAACCTGTCTCTGTACTAATGCCATGAGGGGCTGCCGCGTGAGCAGGTAAACAGAAGTGTTTCCTATTCTTTGACAGCAGCACTGAGACTTGGGACTATTAGGCTATTGAAAAAAATGGAAATCAGAATATCCCACGGCATTGCTCACTAACTCAGCAGGTGACGGCATGGTGCTGGAATCCACCCCTAGACCGGAAACTGGGATGGAAGCTGAACGTGACCTAATGCCTAAGATGGTCAACAATCGCCCTGACCTGTGCCGTTAGTCGAGGAGTAGAGACTGTATAAGTCAAAGTGCTTGGAAAATAGGATTTTAAAAAGCAAGAATATTTTTAAGCTCAGAAAAATCTCTTGGAAATCAGGAGGTGTGAGCGCGGCGGGTATACCGCTGGGTGTGCCATGTGGCATCTGCAGCCGGTGTTGCTGGTCGGCCGAGTGACCGGCCCTGCTGCCCTGCCTCTCCTGGCCATCGTTTCTCTGAGAAAGTTAGTCTCGGCTGGAGTTTTGAGTTCTGTGCCTCCCTTGCATAAAAAAAGATTGGTTCTAAACGCGTTGGGTTTCCCCCCATTGCATAGTCTATGAGAGAATATCTGACATTAAGTATTCTTTTGTAAACATCATTTGAAAGTTGGGGGGGGCCTGGGTGGTGCCGTCTGTTGGGTGTCCGACTCGTGGTTTTGGCTCAGGTCATGATCTTGGGGTCGTGGGATTGAGCCCCGTGTCGGGCTCTGTACTTGGTGTAGAGTCTGCTTGGGATTCTCTCCCTCCTTCTCCCTGCCCCTCCAGCATCTCTACACACTCTCTCTCAAAAAAATAAGTAAATCTTAAAAAAATAAATACAATGCATATTTTTCTATTATATGGATATGCCATGACTTATCCATCTCTTTCTTTGGACATTTAGGTGGCTTCCGATTTTCAGCTATTCAAAATAAACTTAAGGTGAACATCCTCAGAAATACTTTTTATGTATATGTTTTATAATCTCACAATAAATTCTAGGGATAGAATTGCCTAGTAGAGTTTGTTTTATAAATGGTTCAAATTATTTGCCTGTGTTCTGATGAGGTATTTTTTGTTTTCTTGGTTAGCAAAAGCTCTCTAAATGTGCCATTTGACAAAAAAATCATAAAAATGAAAACTAAACCTTTACTTAAATGAGTTTCAACCTCTGTTACTTGAAGCCACATCTTTTCTCAAAGCATTTAAATGCATTATTTGCAGTAGATAATTTTCTTGAGTTGCTCTCCATTAATTCCTTCTAAATCAAAGCAAGCATAAGTATTGTGATCTTAACACCTCAAGGTATCTTTTAAAAATTTGAAGATCTTTAAAAAAAAAAAAAGGGCGCCTGGGTGGCTCAGTGGGTTAAAGCCTCTGCCTTCGGCTCGGGTCGTGATCCCAGGGTCTTGGGATCGAGCCCCGCATCGGGCTCTCTGCTCAGCAGGGAGCCTGTTTCCTTCTCTCTCTGCCTGCCCCTCTGCCTACTTGTGATCTCTATCAAATAAATAAATAAAATCTTAAAAAAAATTTAAAAATTTGAAGATATATCATCATTTTTTTTAAAAGATTTTATTTATTTATTTGTCAGAGAGAGAGAGAGAGAGGGAGAGCGAGCGAGCACAGGCAGACAGAATGGCAGGCAGAGGCAGAGGGAGAAGCAGGCTCCCCGCCGAGCAAGGAGCCCGATGCGGGACTCGATCCCAGGACGCTGGGATCGTGACCTGAGCCGAAGGCAGCTGCTTAACCAACTGAGCCACCCAGGCGTCCCAAGATATATCATCATTAATGACCATGTATTGTAGTATGATGATTTTCAAACTGCAGGTTGCAAGTATTAGTGGATCATGAAACCAATTTAGTAGCTTCCAACAAGCATTTTAAGGAAATCAGAAAGAACAGAATATATAAAAACACACGATCTTTTGCAAGGGTATTATCTCATGAACTATTTGTTGAGCTATTTTACAAAGTATATGTGTATTGGGTCATGGTGTAGAATGAAGTTCACACTGAGTCACAATAAAAAAAAAATTGTTTTTGAAGGCCATTAGTTGGTTGGGTAAGAATAGAATTTTTGTGCGTAGGTTTGATTCTCAGCTCTGCTGAGTAACCTGCTTTGTGACCTAGGGTTAGGTACCTAACCTCTTGTTTTACTGAGGGTAGAGTGGGAATAATGTTAGTATCTACCTCATGAGACTTCTGAAAAGATCAAATGAGCTAATCAAAGCAAGTGCTTAAAGTAAACATTAGCTACTGTTGTTAGCATGGTTATTAATACAGGTTCATTGTTCATTACAGAGCACTTCAAGAATACATTGAAAAAGGTTTCCCTGGGTGCCTGGGTGGCTTGGTCGGTTAAGCGTCTTCCTTCAGCTCAGAGCATGAGGGATCGAGCCCCAAATCATGCTCCCTGCTCAATGGGGAGCCTGCTTCTCCCTCTACCCATTCTTCCACTTGTGCTCTCTCTCTCTCAAATACATAAAATCTTAAAAAAAAAAAAAAGTTTTCCACCCCGCTGAGGCAACCACTGAAGAATCTTTCCCCCTTGCTACTCTAGGAATATAGAAAATTTAATGTCACAGTCTTTAGTAGTTTGACAGGAATTCTGCATTCACTTATGTGGTCTCTGGAGAGAAACTTTAAAGATCCATGACCTGAACATGTCCAGAAATTTGGGCATGTAAATATAAACTTACGATAAGCTAAACCAGGTTCACGAAAGATAGAGTTAAGCCTGAGCCACTTTCTAGAATAAAGATGAAGGAAATGAAGTCAGGAAGTCTGGGGCAGGTGTTCAGTTGATTCCTAACGTAGAATAAGGAGATTTTTTCAGTGTTGCCCTTGTAGTCCCAACTCAGGGGAGGCTGACCAAGTACAGACTCCTTTTTACAGTTTCTCCCTGGGTGATCTCATCCCTTCTGTGACCCCAAATCCCATGTTGATGTCCATAAATTCTTGCATTTACCTTGTTAGCTCCCCTCTCCACTGAGCCTGGAACTTACAGATCCAACTTTCTACCTTACATCTCTTCTTAGGAAATTGCACAGGCCTTTTAAAGTCAACATACTGAAATAGCATTTGATTTTTTTCTTCCCCACCGAAACTAGTTCTTCCTCAGGTCTCACCTGCCTTCTGTGAGCATCACTCAGCTGTTTCAGCTGGAAACTGGAGAGTGTCTTTGGCTCTTCCTTCTCCTCTGCCCCCTACCTCCGGTGCCGTCAGCAGCCGCTGTCCGCTGTGCCTCCCACATACGCCTGTCCGCCTCCCCGCGGTCACTGCTTGGGGCTGGCTGGCCGCTGCCCGCTGGGAACTGTGCGGACCTGCTCCCGCTCTTGAGCCTGCACTTGGGGTGATCAGGCACGTCCCCTGACTGCAAAGCATGAGTAACTTCCCGTGTCGCGTAGGATACAAATCACATTCCTCGCCCCAGCCTAGGAAGCCCCACTGCCCTTCCTCCTTTCCCGAATTTCTCACCATTCTTTCTCTCACTGCAGCCACACTGGCCTTTTCTCAAGAGCTGACCTCACCCAGAAATTTTGCTTTGAGACGTCATACACACTTCACGTGTTTCTCTTGCCTGGGACACCCCCTCTCTCCTTTCTCCTCTCTCCTGTACACGGGATTTTCATCTGCCTCGGCTCAGGTTTTATGTCACTTCCTCAGTGACGCTCTGCCCAACCACCCAGGCCAAAGTCGGACTCCTCTCTCTGCCCTGAGCCCTTTATTCTCTGCCGCAGCATCCTCTGTCTTTCACTGCATGTATCACAACCTGTTAAGTATCTGTTCCTTCATTTGCTTCCTCCTCAGAGCCTGCGATGGAGGATAAAATCATTCCTGTTTTATTCTTCACTGTATGAAGTAATGAGCATATATGAGTAAGAAGGAAAAAAATGGTAAATTTTGGAAGTAACACACTTATAAGCATGTGTAATTTCCAACTTTCTTTTTGTTGTTATTTCCAACTTTTATATTGATCTATATTTCTTGGAGGATCGGTTTTCAGAGTGTATTATAATATTTCGTCACTAGGGGGCAGCTATACCTCTCTGATCAAACGACCTAGTTTATTACCTCAGACCTTGGTTTTGTTTTGTTTTTTTTTCCTGCTATATCATCTATTTCCTTCATGTCTCTTTTGAGGGAAATTATTCAAATTGGGAGATCCTGATCATGTTCACATAAATCTATATGTTATTCCTATCATGTTTTTTGATTCCCTGTTGTTATACTGCATTACTGGCTATGCCAGATCAAACTTTACTCTGGAAAATTAGATTTTATACTTACATATTTTTATTTTAATATAATATATATATATTTAACATATTTTAAATATAATATATAATATCATATTTTTAATATATAATAGTACAGTTATCCTCTGGACATTTGGGGGGAAAGGGATTAGGTTGAGTGGGCAGTCTTTCTTGTTAGCATCATCTCTCCACAAAATAGTCTTAATATAAGATACAAATGTGCGCACATGTACGCAAAATGATCTTTTTCCTATTGGCAAACACACAAATTACATGAAAAAAAAAAGAACAATAGTCTGTAGATCTCTTTTTTCTGGGAATTAATATTATGGCAAGAATTTTGTTAAAAGAAATAAATAATCAAGCCAGGGGTGCCTGGGTGACCCAGTCAGTTAAGTGTCTGACTCTTCGTTTCAGCTCAGGTCATGTTCTCAGGATTGTGGGATTGAGCCCTGTGTTGGGCTTCACGCTGGGCCTGGAGCCTGCTTAAGATTCTCTCCACACCCCCCACACCCCCACACACCCCCCGCTTAAAACCAAACAAAACCCAAACTCAGTCTGGAGAAATTTTATTTATTACCAATCTTGAGATTAGCCAATAGCCATACTTACTTATTCTTAAGGTAATTTTGAAATTATGTGAACTTGAAATTTTGTAGATTAACGGTGGTAAGGGTCTTACTCTAGTAAAATCAGAATTACTGTGAAAACCGAAAGTTTATCAAGAATCCCATAGTTTCCAGGAGCTAGGCTGTGTCAACTGTAAATTTTACATTTGTTATTGTAGCTAAAGTGATGCCATCCTCAGACACTATCATGTTGACTGCTGTTTATAGAAATCAGAATGTTGGTGTGGTTTTGTTGACTGTAGTGATGATGTTTTAAATTCTGGTTATAATTTAATATTTTTTAAAGCCTATAATGGTTTCAGCCAAGCATTCATTAAGTGCTAGTGCTGAAAAATGCATCTGAAAATCAGTTATTTTGGAATAGAATTTAGATGTGACAAAAAAGCTATGACAAAAGCCAAAAATCTGTCATGATACGTATTACTATTAAATTAGGAGAACTCTTAATCAGTAGCCAGAGTGCCACCAAAATAAAAGCAGCACTGAAGTGTGCATACCTTGAAGTTCATGAAAATTGTTATATAACCAGGCAAGAATGACTGATAAAGTGCTGGCGCCAGGGGCTAATACCAGTATGGCTATAATGTGTCCCTAAGTCTGATTATCATCTGTGATAATCATATTTTATGTATATTTATATATATTTTTTATATATCATATTTTTGATTATTTGAAAGGTGGACATAGTAATGTAAAAAGTTTTATTTGAAATGTTTGTTCGCCTAAGTGTATTTTATTATTATTATTTTTAAAAATCTTATTTTGGAGAGAGCACTTTTTTGGGAAAGTCTTTGTCTTTCTTTCATTTCTGAAGGACAACTTTGTCAGAGTGTTTTGGTTGGAGTTTTTCCTGTCAGCATGTTGTATATGTCATCTTGGTGTCTCCTGGCCTCTATGGTTTCTTTTTTTCTTTTTTTAAGATTTTATCCATTTATTTGACACAGAGAAAGGGAGCACACACAAGCAGGCAGAATGGCAAGAGAGGGAGAGGGAGCAGGAGAAGCAGGCTCCCCACTGAGCAGAGAGCCCGACATGGGGCTCCATCCCAGGACCCTGGAATCATGACCTGAGCTAAAGGCAGACACTCAACTGACTGAGCCACAGGCGCCCCACCTCTGCGGTTTCTGCTGAGAAATCCACTGATAGCCTTATGGGGATTTCCTTGTAAATTACAAGCTTTTCTCTTGCTGCTTTTAAGATTCCTTCTTTGTCTTTGATTTTTGGCAGTTTTATTATATTGTTTCTTGAAAAAGATCTCTTCAAGTTGAGTTTGTTTGGGGACCTATGAGCTTCATGAAGTTGCATGTCCAACTCCACCAAATTTTGGAAGTTTCTCAGCTGTTATTTCTTAAAATAAGCTTTTTGCCATCTTTTCCCTCTCTTCTCCACTGGGGACTCCAGGAATTTGTGGATTGTTTGTTTTGATGGTTAAAACACCAGCAGATCACATAGGCTTTCTTACTCATTTCCATTCTTTTTTTCTTTTTTCCCTCTGACTGGATAATTTCAAAGGTCCTATCTTCTAATCTGCGGTCTTTCTTCTGCCTGGGCCATTGTGTCGTGGACGGTCTCTGTCGCGTTTTCCATTTCTTTAACTGTGCTCTTCAGCTCCAGAATTCCTGTTTGGTTCTCTTTTATGATTTCTGGCTCTTTGTTATACTTAACCATGTTCATGCATCATTTTCCCAATTTCATTGATGGTCTTTCTATGTTTCTTTGTAGCTCATTTAATTTCCTTGAAACAGTTTTTAGGAATTCTTTATCAGGTAAATAGCAGATGTTCTTGTCTTTGGGGTCAGTTACTTGAAGATGATTGTGTTCTCTTGGTGGCATCATGTTTCCTTGATTTTTCATGTTCCTCAAAGTCTCATGGTGTTGTCTTCACATCTGCAGTGGCAGTCACCTCGTCTAGTCTTCATGGACCGACTTTGGGAGGGAAATTTTTGTCAGCCCTGCTAGGGATTCTGAGGCTTTGGGGAGCCTTCAGTGGATTTACCTGCATGCTTGCTTCCTCCTGTGGCACAGTCTTAAACTTCTGCGCCTTCTCTGGGTTCTGCAGAGCCAGCTTGTGTGCTCACAGCTTCCCTTTTCCAAGGGCGGCCTGTCCCAGGCCCGCAGATGCAGGCTGGCTTCATGCACATGCTTCCTGGTCGTCTGCACAAGCTCACTCTTGATGCCCTTGGGAGTGTGCTTGGGGAGTTGGCCACAGGGTCAGAAGGAAGATGTGTGGGTGAGACGTGTGGACTGCTTGAGGTTTCTGTGCATGGGCTGGGTAGATCTGGGGGTGACGCATCCCCAGTGCTCAGTGGGCCTCCTGCTAGAGCACATGTCGTGGTTAGTAAGAGTCACATCCCTCTGATAGATTCCGAGCCCTGACTGCCGATGTCCTTGCCACTTGCTGCCCTCTAGCAGTTCAGCTCAAACTCAGCACGCTGGAAGCGCGGGAAGTGGGCCTGTTGGGCAGCATCTTCTCAAAACAGCTCATCCTCGGGCTGCACTGGAGGGTCAGCCCCACCCGGATCCCACAGCTCCCACAGAGGCACTTTGTGGATGGTGCCAAGTTGTTGTTGTGGAGGGTGGGGTGTGACCGAGGCCCATCTTTGTTGTCCATTTTGCTGCGCTCAGTCCCTCACCACGTTAATTTTAAAACATTTTCATTATTCCAAATGGAAATTCTATACCCTTTAGCTACGACTCCCCAACCCCCCATTTCCTGTCCCTTAAACGATCACATCTTTTTCTATCTATAGATTTGCCTCTCCTGGATACTACATGTAAATGGAATCAGAAGTTGTCTTTTGTAACTGACTTTTTCCGATTAGTATCCTATTTTTAAGGTTCATCTCTGTGGTAGCATGTATCAGTACTTCATTCCTTTTTAGGGCCAAATAATACTCATATTCCATTTTATGGATGTTCTACTTTTTGTTTACACTTTTATCCCTTGAGGAATGTTTGGATTGTTTCCACTTTGTAGCTATGGCCAAGGTATGAAAGCAATTAATGAAGAGAGGATGTTCTTTTCTTTTCTTTCTTTTAAAGATTTTATTTATTTGACAGAGAGAGAGAGCATAAGCAGGGGGAGTGGCAGGAAGAAAACACACTGGTGGGTAACTCACATGCTCAGGTAACCAACCGTCTCTCGTGGTAGGCTGCCACAGAGATGAGAGTGGCGAAGGGGCTGTGGACACCTGTCTGTCACCTGTCCTCTCCCACGTCCAGCCCCTGGAGAGATGGTGGTTGCGAACCTCTGCAGTGGGTTACGGGAAGCTGCTAAAGGATTTTGAGCAGGAAGGTGATGCAGCATGTCTTATTTTGGACCGATCTCACTGGTGGCTGTGTAAAGGATGGATTTGAGATGAGTACGACAGAAGCAGAAACCATGGGATTTCACCAGGGGGAGGGTAAGAAGATGGAAGAAAGTAGAGAGCGCCAAGGAGAGATCCCGTCCTAGAAAGGGAGTCAAATAAGAATGTTTCAAATGGTAGAGAGGGCACCAGAAAGGTGCAATGTGAGAAAAGCCCAGGGAAGAGGAGGGTGCGTACAACATGGTCTCAGTCATCTTGGTAAGGAGAGAAAAGTTCATATAGCCGGTAAATCCCTCTGGAAAAATTGGGAATTCCTTTTTGCACCACCGGGTCAAATGAAACGAAGAGTCACCAGCCATGTTCCAGCTCTTCTTACACTTTCAACTCTCTTCCCTAGGAAACTTGAATTCTTTTAACCTTCTCTTAAAGATTTTATTTTCATTCTCTAGTATAATTTTCATTGCCCTCTCGGGAAACTTGCCAATTGTTTCCACATCTTGCTTAAGTTGCCAAACTCAGAGCTGAAGAGGATTCTAACACGCATTTGACAAACGTTGAGTATATGCAGAAGATTAAACTTTTGGTTCCTGCAAGCTAAGTTCCTATTATACATTCTAGTCCCGTATTTACTCTTTACGTCAATGCACTATATTCGTGATCACCCCATATTTTACAGTCCCTTCCAAGCTTTGTCTGTCAACAGGTGTGCTTTTCTTATTCCCTGGACTGGGAAGAAATCAAATATAACGGACACTCTTAGACGCAGAATGAAATCAACTCAGCCTGTTTAAGATGGCTAACATTGTACTGAACAGAATGGTCATATTGTGCTCTAAGTGTCACTTTTTTAAAAAAAAATATTTGTTTGAGAGAGAGAGAGAGAGAGAGACAGTGAGAGAGAGCATGAGCAAGGAGAAGGTCAGAGGGAGAAGCAGACTCCCCGTGGAGCTGGGACCCTGATGCAGGACTCGATCCCGGGACTCCAGGATCATGACCTGAGCTGAAGACAGTCGCTTAACCAACTGAGCCACCCAGGCACCCTAAGTGTCACTTTTGAAAAAAAAATTCTGCATCTACAATTCATAAGACCTCATGAATCACGATTAGAAGGAACAATCCTATAAGACCCCCAAGATAATAAGACAATCTGAGGAGGTTTTTTTTTTTTTTTTAGATTTAAAAATCTGTCCTATTTAAAAAAAACAGGAAGACTTACAGAAACTAGTGAAGATGTGTCTCTGAAAAAAGTACTTCGGAGGAAAATATACATCTTTTTAAAAAGAGCCTAGAACTATGAGAACAACAAGAGGCTATTTCAGAAAAGTTATTCCTTTCTTTTGTTCTTTTCTCAGCTCGTAAAAAAAATATTTCATGATGGCTATTTCTTCCAATTTAGTAGGTTCTTGGTCTTGTAGTTAAAGGTAGTCCTCCAGCTAGTAAGCACCTGACTTTTGCCTTTTTGGGATATACCTGTATGAATTTTAACACAGTATAAGTTTGTGTAACCACCACCGCAATCACAATACAGAACAGTTTCATCACCCCCAAAATTCCTTTGGGCTGCTCCTTTGGGGTCACACCCTCACCCATCCCTAACCCTTGGTAACCACTGGTGCGGTCTCCATCCTGTAGTTTAGTCTTTTCAGAATGTTGTCTAATATAAACTTACAGTACGTAACCTTTGAGACTGGCTTCTCTCACTCAGTATACTTGATCTTAGCCAAAAGGCCGAGAAGCGATCTCTCTCACTCAGTATAATGCCCGAGATTCATCCAAGTGGTCTCGTGCCCACAATTCATTCCTGTTTACTGCTGACAAGCATCCCGTGTGGACGCAGCACAGTTTGTTTCTAGTACGCATATCGCGGTATTGTGTTGCGGTTTTCACCAGCGTTTTCTCCAAAAATTAAAGATGTTGAATATCTGGGGATTTTTTCAGGGGAGGGATCGCCATCATTTTTTCCAAAGTCATCTGGGAGAATGGCCTAATTTTTCTCTTGTACTACTAGAAGAAAGCTCTGAGTGGCCCAGAGTTGTGCATATGTACACGTTCAAGTCCAGCTGCCCTTGAATATATTTTTATGTGCTTATTTGTCATCTCTATATTCTCTTTGGTGAAGTTATCTGTTCATGTCTATTACCTATTTTTTAATTGGGTTGTTGGCTTTTTCTTCTAGCATGAGTTTTGAGAGTTCCTTACATATTAGGGATTCTAGTCCTTTATTGGACAGGTATCCCACTCTGTAGCTTGTCTTTTCATTCTCTTGACCATGTCATCAGCAGAATACAGGTTTTTAATTTTAATGAATTTCAACATATATGTTTTTTTCTTTTACAGATTATGCTTTTAAACTTGAGATACAGATATAAAGATCTATCTATACCTCTCCTGCCCCCATTTAAGTAAAATATATCCATTTACATTTTGTATGAAATGTTCCAAATTTACACAAAAATAGAAAAGTCAACTACTTGCTCAAATAACCAATGTGTGTGTGTGTGTGTGTGTGTGTGTTTATATTGAGAGAGAGAAAGCGCGCACGCGCATGTGGAGAGGAGGGGCAGAGGGAAAGAGAAACTCAAGCAGACTCCATGAAGAGCGTGGAGCCCGGCGCGGGGCTTGATCCCACAACCCTGAGATCCTGACCTGAGCTGAAACCAAGAGTTGGATGCCCAGCTGACTAAGCCACCCAGGCACCCCTGTGTGTATGTTTATTAGATTATGTATACTTAGTATTTAAGTAAGGTGACTTAGGTTATGGAGTCACAGGAACTAGTTATCTTCAACATTGGGAAACTTACTTGAGGCTGTGACGCATCTCTAACTAGCAATATGATCTTTAGTCTATTCATTTACCTTCTTGTGTTTAATTCCTATTGTATTTAAAGAGAAAGTTGAATTATTTAAGATTCCTTAAAACTTCCATAGTAGTATTAATACATAACAATATTAATACAAGATTAATAATAATAACAGTAACAATACACTTGTATTGGGCTTACTACCTGTATGTCATGGTTGCAAGGACATATATTAAGTAAACACTCACATGTAATTCTTGCAACTGCCATGTGAGGGTGGTAGGGTCACTCCTGAGGGAACTGAGGTGATGCGGGGATGGAAGCCTGAGAGCCTGGCTCCAGAGCCCGCCTGTGACTCCCGGGCTTCACTGTGTGGTCTCCTTCTACTCAGTCCTGTTACTGCTTTAAATCAGATTTAGTAGAAATGAACATTTAAGGAAGTCTCTCATTTCCTTCTTGATTTTTTTTTGATAATAAAGTGTAAATGACAAATGTTTAAATTATGAGGGAACAACTCTTGTTAAAATTATTAAGTCATTCAGGGGAAAATAAAGCAGGTTACTCGTTACTGATAATAGTTACATGTTTTATGTATTGTTTATTGACCAAAGAGAATCTAAATCAAACCGAAGTTACTCCTAGGACCCTATAATCTTTACAGTTGTGTAAAGGCTTTAAAATTATTTAAAAAACAAGCAAGAATAACATTTTCAGGTGGATTTTAACCAGAAAATGCTTCTGCATGGTTCCGTTTCATCAGATCCTCCTTTGGACTCCCCGTTTTTGGAAGATAAGCTCGGCTAGACCGGGGACAGGATTTAGAGCTGTTGTATGTGCGACAAACTTGAAATAGCTAAGGGTGCTAAGCTTGGAGAGGGAAGAGCAGTCTCAAATATATGGAAAGCTATTGTTTAGCAGAAAGATTGACTAAATAAACTGTTCATGAAATTCTCACAGAGAGTAGAAAAGTGAGTGCCAGGAGTTGGGGAAGTAGGGAGAGGTTGGTGAAGGGACACAGACTTGAGCTGTACGTGAATAAGGTGTGAGGGTGTCACGTGTAACGTGGTGACTGTAACTGATGTATAATGTGTCATAGAACTGACATTTGCTAAGATCATAGAACTGAACTGTTCTCACCAAAAAAAAAAAAAAAGTGATAAATATATCAGAAGATGGGTGTATTAATGAATTAGGTCGGGGGGGATCCTTCCACATTGTGTACTTGGAGCTGATCACACGATGCACACTTCTGTAGCTTACAGTTTAGTCAGTTATGCCTCAACATAGCTGAGGAAAGAAGGCCGGGACTGTGTGGGCTCGATCTGGGTCAGCGGCAGAAGTTACCGCGTGACGGACCTGCTTACGCGGTGTAGCTTTGCTGGGAGGCTTTCCTGCAGACGCTAGGGAACCTGTGGGACAGGGATGCTGCGCAGCAGAGCCAGTCGTGGTTTCCTTGGATTGCGTGACTTTTCAGTTCCCTTTGCACAGTGCCTGGCATGTAAGAGGCACTCAGAAACTAACTGTCAAATTCATAACTTAAAAAAAACAGGATGGGAGAAATAGTCTTATTATTTTAAAAGCAACATAATTCTTAAAATGACTTATTTGATTCTATCTTAGTTTTAAAGAGTGATTGAGAGGGAGGAATATTTAATTTGATTTAGACGTGGGTTTACTTGCTTTCTCATTCCTCTTATATAGCATAAGGCTTCATAAATTTGTGTTAAGCTCTCCAGAATAAAGGTAAATAACTTCGATAGCTATTATATAAATTACTACATAAATTTAAAAATGCACACGTTGTATGTGTGTATGTCTGAGTTTATTTTATTTTATTTTTTTAAAGATTTTATTTATTTATTTGTCATAGAGAGAGAAGCGAGAGCGAGCACAGGCAGACAGAGTGGCAGGCAGAGGCAGAGGGAGAAGCAGGCTCGCTGCCAAGCAAGGAGCCCGATGTGGGACTCGATCCCAGGACGCTGGGATCCTGACCTGAGCTGAAGGCAGCCGCTTAACCAACTGAGCCACCCAGGCGTCCCTATGTCTGAGTTTATTAATTTGTAAGCTCTTTGATATTAGGATTGTGGATTTTTGTGTTTCCCTTCACAGCACTTAACCCAGAACCTTTTTGAAAGCGTATGTGAAAGATTTCAAATTGTGTGTGTGTGCACTTGGGACGGAGGGCATGGGAAAGGGGGAGGGTTGTCTCTAAATCTCATTATTATTCAGAAATAAGGTCCTATCATTTCTGTATGCTAATCCTGATTCTAAAATTTAGACATAATCAGTTCAAGCTAGATCTGAATTGTGTGTAGTGTAGGGGAGTGTGTTCAATGTCTGTTGCTTTCTTAGGTGCATGTGAGGGAACCCTGGCTTGCTCCACCTGTCACCTCATCTTTGAAGAGCACATATTTGAGAAGCTAGAAGCAGTCACGGATGAGGAAAATGACATGCTCGATCTGGCCTACGGACTAACAGATAGGTAAGAGTTTAGGACTACTTCAGCTATACAATAATCTGGGAAGTTAAAGTTTTTAGTAGTTTGTATCTATCTGAGACCAGACCCACACATGTAATAGTGATCTCCTGGCACAGATAGATAACGGTCACAAACTCTGAATATCAAATATTTCTTTTTGTTCTCACTCTTATAATTTTCGCCTTTATGAAACTTCCCGTTCTGCTAAAGTAAAAAAGAAAAAAAAATCCATTCAAGGTATAGGAGGTATAAGTTCTAGATCCTAATAAATCTTCTTTCATCTATTTTTATGCCAGGGATTAATATTTATCACAATTTAATGAGTTGGGATTCAATTTAATGCTTTTTATAGTGTTCTTGAAGGACAGATTTGATAATTGGATGAAATTATCATGGGAAGTTTAACCTACTTGAAAGAACAGAAGTTTTGTTTTTTGTTTTTTGTTTTTTTAAAGATTTTATTTATTTATTTGACAGAGAGGTCACAAGCAGGCAGAGAGGCAGGCAGAGAGAGAGGAGGAAGCAGGCTCCCTGCTGAGCAGAGAGCCCGATGCGGGGCTCGATCCCAGGACTCTGAGATCATGACCTGAGCCGAAGGCAGCGGCTTAACCCACTGAGCCACCCAGGCGCCCCAAGAACAGAAGTTTTAAAGAAACAATATATAATGGTAACTATATTAAAAAGAATAGTTCTGTTTCTAAGTGTATCTTAATACACTTAGATTTAATTAGAGCTTGTTCTTGATATTAACAATAGGTAGAATTCCTCTTTAAAGTAGTCAGATTTATAGTAATAAGTGATATTGAGTGATACTTGATTTTTAAAAATTACCTAGTCTTTCAGTTGGAGTTAGAGGAGGTAGCTAGTTACGTTATTGTTTCAGGGGGGCAAGATCATAAGGGATTACTGAATTAAGGTTGCCTTTGGTTTTAACTATAATTTGGTGATCCTCATGAAAAAATCACTGTTTAAGAAATTAAAAATAATAGTAATAATAATAGCCATAAATTGTATATATTATATAACCATAATTTTGTTAAATCCTTAATGTCAACCATATTATTTAATCCTAACAAAAATGTTTAGTTCATTGGTATTTATTTAGAGGTGACGAATCCATTTATTCCCTTTGGTGGTTCATTTTCCTGCTGGTGGCAGTGAGACTGATCCCCAGCAGGAGAAGCTGGGAAGACAGGGTCTCTTCAGAGCAAAGTGTACGGTAGCTGCCCCGTCCCCATCCCCCTTCACATCTTTAGGTGCCATCTTCTCTGTCGACCCCTGTTTTTGCTGGGGAGTAGTGCACAGAAGGCACACAGTGACTGTTGTGGGGAAAGAGAACAATGCTTGTCACAGGTAGCAGTTATAAGACACTGGGGCACATCTGGAATGAAAATAATTTTGCTCACAGCCAGTGACCACATGTAAACGATTTCTGGGGGTACCACATAGTTCCAAAACAAGGAAATTCTTTCGGTTCCTGTATGTATTTTAAAGTTAAGTGCTGTGTAAATGTCTTTATTTCTTAAGATAAAACACCATTGTTTTAATGTTTATTATAGAGTCTTCTTCACTGTGATTACTGCTGGATTGGTGATACGTGGGCTCATAGAGCACTTACTGTAATGTTACCGGTCGCTTTTTTCCTGTATCTCCAGGGCCTGATTCACCATAGGGCATCACCCAACTAGTTGTGGAATTAATGGTCGATAGAGAAATTCAGGAATTACCTGTGGGTCCGTATTTGGTGATAGTCATTCCTTGGTGCCACCGATTTCTAGGGGTAATGGACACAGAGGCCTCAGTGTCTCTAGTTGGAAGATGAGGATGATAATCGTGCCTGCCACGCTGGGGTGTTGTGTGATGCTCTTAGTGTCTGGTGGAGAAAGCAGTCATTAAATAGTTTTTAGCATTGTAATCGTAAA
The DNA here is from genome assembly GCF_902655055.1 of Lutra lutra. Taxonomy (NCBI): domain Eukaryota; kingdom Metazoa; phylum Chordata; class Mammalia; order Carnivora; family Mustelidae; genus Lutra; species Lutra lutra. Next base: position 7,476,047 of record NC_062287.1, read on the forward strand.
AATATCAATTTATGTGCTGGATACTTACTATCATGCTTAGGTACTTGACAATGATTTTTCTGACCTCCAGGGTTAGGCAGTATCATCATCAATTCATAGGCAGGAAAATAAGGTGTAATTACAAGATTTGCTTAAGGCTGTGTGCACATCTAGAGAATGACAGAGCCTTGATTTGCATAGGTTATATTGGGCCCCAAAGTTGTTGATCTTATACTTCTTTGAACTGAAAACCAACCCTTAGGAGTAAAGTAAACACACCCTCTAGTGTATTTCCACTGTCACGTATATATGGCAAAGGGGACTAGAGAACATACCGTCAAGGTTTGTGCAGTGTCAGAATTTTGTGGAACTTAGGGTGAAATCAAGGCCACTTTGCGGTTGGTCTCCTGGTCTGGAGGTATAGACATTTTGTCCACTGGGTAACCTAGAGCAAGAAGGTAGAGGAGAGAGGGGAGAAAACAGCTGCAGGCACCACTGCCTTGTCTTCATGGAGCCACCATCCCTGGGTCCCCATACCACACTTCCTGTCCTTTTACTGCACTTACCGTAAGCTGCCCCTTTTCACTGACAGCTGTTTCCATCTCTGTCTTGCTTACTAAATTAAAAGTGCCTTGGAGACTGGCATTATCTTGTCTGTATGTGAACACTGGGAATAACCAGCAGTCTCTCTAGGACTCGCCACAGTTGGACGAATTGGTCTAAATTGGCTTGACACATTTTCTGCTCTGCAGACAGAGCTCAAGGCATAATTGAGTACGGTCAAGGCTATTTGTAATCAGCAAATATGAATTATTGGCAGAAGGGGATTATTTCTATCAGAAGTCAGTATTTCCTCTGGTTAAACTTACTCCCTTGCTCAGAAACTTCCCAGTGGTCCCTCATTGCTCACTAGTTAAAGCCTAAACTCTTGGTATTCAAAGCTCTCTGCGGCCTGGTGGCTGTTTTAGCCCATCACCTTCCCTGCATAGTAGCCAAGCCAGGCTGCAAACCCATATGACCTCAAATATGCCTTGAATCCCTGTACCTTTGCCTCAAATGACTTTATCTTTTATTAAGTATTACATCCACCCCATCCTTTAAAGCCCATTCTAAGTGCCATCTTTTCTGGCCAGAAGTAAGTGCTTTCTTCTTCTCAGACCTTCTAGCTTTCTCTCTCTGTGGCATCGGTCACGATCTCACATGTTAATTATCTGTAAATGTGTCTCATCTCTTCTGTTTGATTGAAAGTTCACTCTTTCATACTGTCGCTGGTAGTTGAGTCCCAGAGCAGTTCTGTGAGGACCCTGCTTATTCTTCATCTTTAGGATTAGGTTAGGAGACTAATGTCTGGCAGGGTTAGGAAACGGGCCATGTGCCGTGCTGGATTCTGGACCCCTGCCTGGTCGGCTCTAACCCGATGCTGCCTCCTTACAGCCCCCGGCCCCTGGCACGTCAGTGTGTTCAGGAGGGACGTGAGGTGCTCTTCCTTGCACACCCACTGACATTCAGTGCTGTGCCTTTAGATGCTCAGGAAATGCTGAATGGATACATGAATGAGACCAAGACCTGCATGTCGAAGTCCATCACAGTGTAGACAGTTTGACTGTGTCACTAATATATTGTTTTTATGTGCCTCACAGAGAAAAACACTGCTGATTAAAATACTGGTATAAAGTTATCACTTGACATTTTGTGCATATTAAAAGAGCTATTTATACTTATTTAGATATATATTTGTACGTCACTGTTTAAAAAAGTAAAATACAAATAAAATTGGTAGTAATTCTGAAGAAAAAAAAAGGATAATGGAATTATATTCTTCCAGTGACAAATATTTGCCTTACTAATGCCAAATTTATGTCCTCCTATGTATGTTTCTTAACTTTCATAGTCTCTTTGGACTTATTTTGAGTGGTAGTTAAGTTCACACATGTAGTATGAACACCCTTCCCACAACTCAGTTGAAAAGACGCCCATCAAACAGTGTCACTGAGCCCACAGCTCCGATGTGACTGCCACCTCCCAGTGCAGCTGTGATTGTAAGATGCTGTTGATTTTAAGACGCATCTCCATTTCAGAGATATTAAAAACGTGGCCAAAAAATGCATCTGATAATTGATGACTTAGTCTATGTATTTATTTCAAATTTCTTGTTTTAAAGGTTTTATAAAGGGTACCTTTCTTTTATTGTCCATATGGTTTAGAGGACGGTGGTGGGGCGGGGGAATTGATGAATCGTTCTCTTGGTGTTGCTCAAACCTCTGTTCTCTTCCCCGTTGTCGTGCCTTATGATGATTTCATTGCTTGTCAGCCCTTTCACCGAAACACAGTAGTTGTAGGCGATGCTAGAGACCGAAGACGAACATGCTTCTGCACACCGTGCTTTGTGTTCCGTCTCACGCTTGCATTTCCGTGTAGCCTCTAGTTTTGAAAGGGTTGGGTGTGTCTTTTGATGTAATGGAGATTTAAAAGGTAAGTAAACCCTCACTGCTTTGAGTAGGAAAATGTCCTGTCAACTGCATTGCCTTATGAATAGTAACACACTTGATCCTAAACCGTAACTTCTCCCTCTTACGCAGGTCTCGATTGGGCTGCCAGATCTGTTTGACAAAGGCTATGGACAATATGACAGTGCGAGTACCTGATGCTGTGGCTGATGCCAGACAAGCCGTGGATGCGGGCAAGAACTCCTAAGCCAGAAAAAATTGGAATATTTTCACAAAATTTTACCTATTTTTATAATTATTACTTCTTAATGTAATTACATGAGAACATGGGTGAAAGGGTTTGTTATTATGATTAGCTTTACCACTTTAATTGACCTTACATAACTGTTGCATTTTGTAGTTCTAAAAGTATGCAACTGTTATTTTGGTTCACTTACAAAAAGCAAATCAAATATTAGAAAATACTTAGTATTATAAAACCTTACATATTTCACCTTATGTTTGTCTAACAACTTTAGCAAGATATTTTCACCTAAATCTTATTCCTAATTACATGTAAGTTAGGTTAAAAAACGTTTTATTTTTCCCTTTTAGATGTGGGTGAAGGCAGAGATAAAAAATGGCTTGTCTGGAGCCACAGGACAAATGAGAAAATATGTACTAGAACTCATATCTTCTTAGTACAAGTTTCGTGTTCAGACTGAAACTAGAGAAATTAGGAGTATCTTATCAACAGCAATAATTAAATGAACAAAACTAATCGCTCAGTAAACCACTTAATTTCAAAGACTATCGCTGCCTCTCAATAAAGATTTCAGAATTGTGATCCAGTGAAAGTGTCTGGACTTCCTCACAGCTGGGGGCTGGTTTCCGAGAGCCAGCACCCTGCGGGGCTGCTCATGGGCCAGGCAGAAGCTGCATCCTGTCCGTGACTAGTTCTGGAAGTCACACAGCACCACTTCTGCCTCTCTTCTCATGAGCAGTGAGGCATTGACTCTGGCCCCTCGTTTGAAGAGAGGGTGTCAGAGAACTTGCAGACGTGGTTTAAAGCTACCACAGTAACCATTACTTTGAGGTTAGCTTCTGGCACGTTACTGCCTGAGAAGACTGGCCTTCTAAGTGTTCTGAACGTTTCAAGAAGGGCTGGATTTTGCTCTTACATTGCATTTTGAAAGATTCTTGTGTATTCTTTATTATGATGGTTCATTGGTTTTCTTCTCTAACTCCCAATAGTTTTCTTCCTGACAGTTGGTTAAAATCAGAGAGAATAATGGTGGGTTCCCTTTCAATGCCGTGTAATTTTAGTTAACATTTCTCTGCATTTTGCCATCAAGAAAGGCAGCTTCCTTTGGCATAATAGTATGTATAATTGTTGGTTACATGCTAACACTTAATATTGTATTTGGTTTTCACAAATAAAACCAACCTGTAATTACATATGTAATTCAGAGCTACTGAATTAGTTTTCCAAGTGAACGATTCAAAGAATTTTGAAAACCTTTTGCCTAACTTTCACTGTGAAAATAATTGTCTAATTTTTGTCTTAAAGGACAACTTTCTTATTTTCTTGATGACTATTTAAATATTATGGTGATCTGTGTAGTTTCTATCTTAGTCATTTAGCATTTATCAGAACAATTACACTTCGCTTAAAAAATTGTTTTCTTAGGGGGGAACTTAGATTCATTATATGTTTTCTCATCTTTTTCTTCTTGTTTTACAATTCTTTTAATTGCTTTTCCTGCTCCTAAACTCCCTGAAGTTTTGTGGCAAACCACATTTTGGATCAGAATTTGTTAGGTGGATTTCTTATTTATAGGCTAACTTACCACTCTATAAAAACAAGAAATAATGTGTTTTATGCACATTCTAAAAATAGTACATGAAACTTTATTCTAAGTGTAAACTGTTCAAAGGTATTCAAACATTATACCCAAACTTTGTTTCCTATTAGAGAAATATTTAAGAATAGAAATATGATCTTGGTTAAGCAACAACAGGATTCCTTTCATGTGTCAACACATCGCATGATATCAAGATGTTGTTATCAGATTTTCTTTTGTTTATAAGTTTCTAGAAACTTAAAAATTAGAAAACCATCTGGCAGGAGGAAGACATGATCACTTGCAGACACAGAGTGGTTATTACAGAACAGAAACAGGGGGTTAAAAGACCATTTAAATCTACCAGAGACCATTGAGAAGGGAAGTGGATGGGAAAGGTCTCTGTAGTGAGAGGCGTTACTTCTGCAGAAACTTAGTAAGAAATCATCTAATCATTGTCCTCATTCCTCTTTCCCTTTGACTCTCATCTGCCCATCTTACCACCTGGATATAGGATTTGTCATTTAATTTTTAGACATGGTTTGATGTTAAAAAATTAAGCAGAGCCTTCACGCCTTTCTGCTTCCCTCTGTCTATGAGCCGCTGCTGAAGCCATGACCCCTCAGCTTGGTTCACCCAGTCGTCTTTACCCTCCCTCATCTGCCCGAGGCCTCTGCCTCAGACTGCCCGTTACAGCATTTCCTGCATTTGGCATTATGTAGCCTTATTACATGCAGCACTTACTACATTTGCCCCCTGATAAGACAAAGCTTTTTCAGAATAAGGACTGGGTTGTGTTCATCTTGGTAACTGCGGTGTCTATCGTGGTATTTGTCCCACAGTAGGTGTATCATAAATACTTGAGTTAAACAAAACCTGGTCTTCTAAGGAGTGTGTTGCTCTGTGGCAACCTCCCGTTACGGATGAGACCGCATGAGCTCAATACGGACCTATGTCCTGAGCCTGCCTCTTCACTCCAACTTAACAGAAATCAGGACACACCGGTTTTCCCGAGAGAGCAGATAATTTCCACTGTATTAAGAAGGATTGTTCAACTCGTCATCTTTTTTAAACATACCTTGAATGAAAAAGCTTTTGAGTGGGCTAAAGTCAGGCGTCTCTGCTGGTCTTGGATCTTCCAGGTAGGTAGTCCTTGAAATACAAGTGCTGAGATCCTGTAGGTGGTACATGGTCTCCGTGCCCTTGAGTCACGTGACACCATCATGATGAAGCCTCCAGATGGGTGCTTCTCCATCTGGGGAGTGTCTGCCATCATGTATTTCGCAAAGCCTCAGTGATTTCCCATCAGCGTTAGGCTTTCTGTTGGTCCTAATGAGGATTCCTTAAGGCAGTGAAAAGGGATAGTTAGTTAGTTCACAGACTGTTTTCCCACACCACACAAACCAAAGACTGAGAAAAATTGAGAAACACATTGTTCTTAATATTTTTATTTTAATGTCCTATCTTTAATAGAGTCTTACTTGGTTTCTTAACTGAACTCCAAAGACTGAGTGTGTCTCAGAGAGATAGCAAGGTAGCTCTCCTTTGCCATGAGGGAAAAGCATGGGGTTTATTGTTTGAAGACCTGGGGACTGTTTAAAAAAACCTATCTAAAACTTGAAAATAAAGCAAAAAGATTACTACTGCAGGTCACTTTAAGGTGGTACTTGGAGGATGTCTAACTGGGCACCGAGGATCACCTGATGCTCTAAGAAAGGGGCATTAGCAGACTATGTCCTGTAGGTCAAATCCAGCCCACCACCTGCTTTAGGTCACTAAGCCCTACTGGCGTGCAGCCCAGCTCATCTCTTACTTACTGCCGCGGGCTTTCATCTGATAGTAGCAGAGTTGAGCAGTTATGACAGAGACAGATGACTTATAACACCTAAAATATTTGTTGTCTGGCCTTATACAGAAAAAGTTTGCTGACCCTGGCTCCAGGGAAGATAACTTTGACTTAGTACTTACTAGCGACTAGGACCCAGTCCCTCTAAAGTTAGACTTTTTTTTTTTAAAGGTTTATTTGTTTGAGAGAGAAAGAGTGTGCCCATGTGCACACAAGCAGGGGGAGGGGCAAACAGAGAGGGAGAGAAGGAGGGAGCGATCCAAGGGCTCTGAGATCATGACCTGAGCCAAAATCAAGAGTCAGACGCTTAACCGACTGAGCCCCCTGGTGCCCCATCTGAAGTTAGATGTTAAGTACCTTAGAGAAGATTGTTAAGTTGCAAAGGTTTTTTTGTTTTGTTTTGTTTTGTTTTTTGGTAGAAAAGTAACTGAGAGTTATGGTGTCTTGCCTTGTAGGGTCTCATCCTGTCCTCCGGCTGCCTGGGCAGTCTCCTCCAGCACTGTTTCCCACTGCATGTGTGTGTGTGTGTGTTTGCTTCTCATGTCCTTCTTTGAACCAGCTTTGTCATTCTGCTGGTCCCCTCATTAATGAGTTAAATAAATCTTTGATATATGCTCACCATGTATTTGTATGAGAATCCTTTATAATTCATAGGATATGATACAACTTTATTACAAAATTATACAATACCAAGACCTCTTGGGGCCTGTCTGCGCCCCCTCGTGTGTGTGCCATCTTGAGGCAGTCGAGCCTCTGGTTACGCAGCTGGTAGTAGAGCTAATTACGCCCAGTACCTCAGCCGAGCTACTCTCGTCCGTGTAATGAGATCCACTGGACAATGTTGTGTAGTTGCTTAAATTAAAAGATGACGCGTGTAAACATTTTTAACTATAAAGCGCTGTGTGGAGTGTCACATAAAGTGTTAGTGTAAAGAACTGTAAAACTGTGATTGTTGATTATCACTTCTCGACAAAATCATGACTGTGGGTAATGAACCAGAGGTGGAATTCTTGTTATGTAGGAACGGCAGACTGGGGCTCGATTCTTTGACTTACCCATTTAGAAGTTATTTTTAAAAAGTAGATGTATACAGGGAGTAATCTTAAGCCTCACTACCCCTCCGATGAATGCACTCAAATGAAAGTGCTTTATTATAATCGTTTACATTAGAGAAACAGTCCACTGCTAGGTCCTTGAGAAGTAGCGACAAGTTGAAAATTTCTAGCCCGTAATAACTACAAAAAGAAGCAGATAACAACACAGCTATGAATGTGGGCTGGAAATAACTCAATGCCTTTTTATTGAAAGAAAAAATAAGGAGCAGTTCTCACAAAAGTAAAAGAAGGAAAGTACCTGTCACTGAAAACGGAACTATAAATTGTTTACTTTTTAGAGCAACATCAGTTCTTTCAAATCCCACAACTCCTTGTAGTACTCCAAAACACACTGCCGCATGGAAGCCTGTTCTGAATGGGAGAATAGCGCTCTGCCAGGATCAGCTTACCCGTCTCCCACTAAATTGAGATTTAATATATTTTATTAAGCTCGGAAAAAAATTTTTTTACGTATTTCTTGGTAGCCCAATCTGACTTTTTCCAAGTATGGTCATTGGCTGTATTTTGCATGAGAAGAAACCATTTGCATGAGAGAAACCATTTCTTCAGCATGAGAGAGAACACTTTGAAGAAAGTTTTAATAATCCCATAAGGGGTCCATTTAACATAATTCTGCTATGGGGAAGTAGCATCCTCTGGCTGCTCGGTTTTCAGCTGTGTCCTGTACAACCAAGTGAAAGGATTCTTGTGTATACAGGAATTTCAACTGATGTGGTCTACCTAAGATCAGATTTGAATTGCAAAATCAAAAGTGGCAGCTCCTCCCTCTTATTAAAATCCAGTCTTTTTTATTCATGTCATATTCCAAATGCCTTGAGGCGTATCTGGCACATAGTAGGTGGTCAGTCAATATTAGTTGAATTTTTTTAATGACTCTTCTACGAAAAGGCTTCCTGGCTTGCCCACCACTGTTTCCCCAAGAGGTTTCTGGGATAAAATAGCAGGGGCTCCTGAGAGGAGAAAATCCCGGGGTTAGAGCTTTGGATTAATAAGCGTAATTATGTTAAATGAGATGCTAAACTAAATAAAGCAAAGCAGATAGATAGGTTCTATACCATCAACAGCTTCCAAGGTTAAAGTCTTAGGTTATAGTTCTTATCAGGATGACGAGGAGACAAACTTTCAAGTGTTTTTAAGTCTTCGTTACTTTTGCCAGACAGTTGAACTCTGCAGAAGGGCAAGATGATTATTTCTTGTGAGATTGCTACCAAGTATCACAAAACCGAAAATCAAGTCCTCGTGTACCCAGCGGGGGGTGGGCATGCTTTGACCTGACTCCCACCTCTCCCAGCTTCTGCTTGTGTGTCCTGCACGGTGTAGTGCTCAATGACCAGACCTTTCGAGTACCAAGGTTTCTTTTTCATTGTGCAGGGCAAAGAGAGCGTGGCCCTAGAAAGCGGACTTTTCTGGTTTTCTCTTACTCTACCAGCAACGAAAATGTTCATCTGACGGTTACACCAGCTCTCAGCCAACCAGCTGGTTGCACTTGTGTGGGAATCATGCACGGCCCTGGAGCTCTGCCGGAGCCCCCGTGAACCCGTCCTTGGGGGGTCGGAGCTTCATCTTGATGTGGTTCATGGGCACACCTCAAAATACCCATTTTCAAGCCCAGAATACATGCCAAGCAGCAGGATAACAGAGCTTAGCACAAGGCATTAGATTATGAAACCACCTGTTGGCGCTCACGTGTGTCTCCATTATTACACAACGTTTTTTATGCCGCAAGTCCAACTCTGAACCCACGAGTCTTCCAAACCAAAAGTTGTTTGGAGAGAGAGCAAAGGAAAAGCAAAACAGGAAATAAGTAAGCCAACAGTCATCACCTAATGCAACTGCACAGAAAAGTTGAAAAATATTTTAAGTGTTCTCAAAATGTTTGTAGATATCAAAGAGCCAAACCATCTGGGTGAGACATTCCATTACTCTTCACTTTTTTGTAGTTTGGAACTAGAAAAAGCTCACCCCTGCCCAAGGTAACATACTTTGCATTTAACACCTCATTCGAAACTTCCAAGCATGTTAAGTTCTAATTAGTAATAAAATTTAGAAGTGCGTGGCTATTAATGTTTTTCTTTTAAACACTTGTCCCTGAGGCTTGAAATGGAGAGGGAGTCTCTCCCTACCCAACTCACACAGCCTGCTAAGATGTTAATTCCGTTCTAGCTCCTCCCCCTGCCCTGCCCCGCCCCCTCTCACATTTTACATTTACGCAGCTCCTTCAAGCCTTGTGGTCTTTAAGGAGCTGGGTAATAGTAAGCAGAATTCTGATTTTCAGGGGTGCTCGGCCTCCCCTAATTCCTCACCTGACACTGCCCTTTCCTCTGCCCCTTTTTGTAGTACTTTTATGTCCCTCTTCTCCAAGATGCCTTCCACATCCAGCCAAATACTATCACTGAGTAATTAACAGGAGAGAGTTTATTGGAACTTGTTAGTCTTGAAATAATTTGCTAATTTGGTCATCTGATAAACCAGACTGGAGATGCGGGGCTATGATTTTGGATGAGGAATGCTTCTGGTCACCTGGCAAGTCCCATGTAGGGACTGGCATATGAAGGCATGTCCGGTCCGGGGGGGAGCAGAGCCCTGGGGTGGGGGGTGGGCAGCAGCTGCTGTTTCTCTGCAGCCAGTTGTTGCCAAATAGGAAGACAGGCTGGTGTTTTCAGATTTTTTTCCCCCAAGAGAAGCTGGGGCCCAAGTTGTTATGTGCAATCTCCTGATCGTTACATGTTTGCGAGGATTTTAAGTTTGGTTTATTTTTCATTTTGTATGGGATGAATGAAACAGCCATGAGCAGAAGAGTGGATTCTCATCTCACAAACTCTGGTCTAGAGAACCCGAGAAGTGGGCTGGCTGAGTCCTAGATGATTAACACTTTATACTTAGAAGGCTCGGACATGTCCACATGGGTCTCCTCCGGTGAATTTGATGTTCAAGTTACTTTACAACTCATGTACCTGGGCTTTGGAGCCTGGCCAGACCTGGGGTGAGCCTGTACACTGACCATGGACTGGAGTAGATGGCCCAGCTTCTCTGGGGTGTCTGCCTGATTTTAAGATGGCCCCCAGGCTGCAAGGCTTCCCGAAGGGTCTACATCCTCTCCAGTCCCCAAGTGGAAAGAGCCCGGAGTGTCATCCAAGATCTCACCAAATCTTGCTTTAATAGTTGTAAGAAACCTTCAACAAGCCTGGATTAGAACCATCCTCCACTAGGATGATCAATCTGACAACAAATTGGATCTTTCACATTCCATGAGGGAAGTCCAAGCCCCTTCCTATAGCAAGAAGAGATCCTGAGATCCTGGTCTAGTAACACAAAATCCTTGTGGTTCCCTGGATACCTCATGCAGTTTTGTAACTCGGCATTTGCTTAACCTGATCCCTGGAGCACGCTCCTGCCTCTGCTTGGCTTGGCTAACTCTTCATGCTCTTTTAGACCTGTATGGGATGTGCTCTCTGAACTCCCAATGGGGGCCCCCAGGAAATGGTTCCCTCTTAGCATTTACCATATTAGAGCATACTGAGATTGGCTGGTGGCTTTTGTCTCTGCCACCGAGCTATAAGCATGTCCCATGGATCGTCCTGCCCAGAGCATGGTGCCTCACACATACTAGTCAGTCAGATACTGGTACTGAAATTCGGGAAAGCAGGTGTCTTTGTGCTTAGGGTACAAGCCATGTGAACACACACAAGTGCAGTGAACATATATTCCAAACTCAGGAAGGAGTAAGGGTGCGATTAAAGGGGCCCCAGTAACATTACTCGTCCTGGTTTGGACTTGTTTTTTGGTCTTGGAGTCCTTTAAATATGTTTCATGTTTCCTTACAGTTTTTTCTTTCTTTTTTTCCCCCCCTTATACTTTGGAAGGGCAGAGATTTCTGATCTAATAAAGTGTGTGACCTTGGAAGAGGAAGGAAGGGAAGAAGGTAATATCCACCTGGTTATTTAACAGATTTTCATTAAGCATCTACTAGGTACTGGGGATTCAGCAAAGACAAAACAAAACAATTAAATCACTGTCCTTACAGTTTACTTTCCAGTGGGAGAAATGGAAAACACATGAACGTATAAGGTTTTTTTCAATGGTAAGTGCTTTGGAGAGCATAACACAGAGAAGATAGATAAAGGTGCTGAGTGGGGCAGAGTGAGGGGTTAGGGCCTGATTTTTTTTTTTTTAAAGATTTTATTTATTTATTTCACAGAGGGTGAGAGAGAGCACAAGCAGAGAGAGAGACAGAGGAAGAAGCAGGGTCCCCACTGAGCAGAGAGCCCAACTTGGGGCTCAACTCTAGGACCCTGAGAACATGACCTGAGCCAAAGGCACTGCCCAGTGCAGGGGTGAGCTGAGCGGGTAGAAGGGGAAGCGAGAATGAGCCTGGAGGCGGGGAGGGGTGAACAGAAGTTTGTATGGGTCAGAAACATGTGCTTGTAGCCATCTGGCAACCTGCAGTCGAACATGGCTCGTCGCAGACGAGTACGGTCTCCTCCCAGTGTTCCCAGGAGTACTGGCAAAAGCTTCCTCAGGGAGGCTGGTGAGGGTTTGATAACACGGATTCTATACCGGCTGCGTGTACGTGGGCTAAGGATGAGGGTTCAGAATGCCGAGTCAGTGTTGCTAAAGCTCCCAGTGATGGAAAAATGCTCCCTCTGTTAAGTATTTTGGCCTTGGACAGTTCAGAAAGGATTAGAGGGGAATTTCACTGCAATTCGTGGTTAATATGAAAAAAGGGTGATGGGGGGAGGAGTGGAGAGGGAAAAGAGAAAGAGAGACAATGCCAAAAAATGAAAACTCATTTTAGCTCTTCTATTAAAGCCAGATGTATTTTAGGCCCTGTTTCCAGGCAACTGCATAATGGTAATATTCTTGAATCCTTTTTTAAAAGATTCACAACTGTCAGAGTCAGCGAAGGTCAGAAGGTAATTATGAAATAAGAAGCTGACATTCTTGAGGCAGGATCACTCCAGCATCGAGCTGTGACGTTTTGTATTTTAAATTCATCTTCAGGAACTGCAAGACCTTCCCCAAAGCACTCCCTGTACCATGCCCCTCTGGCAAGACCCCTGATGCAATCAAACTTGAATGTGACAGTGGCATTTAACCTCCGAAATCACCCATCGGGCTTTGAGAACCCTCCCCAACATGGGCACAACCTTCCATGGGCCATTTAGAGGGTATAACAAACGTCCAAGACAAAGCAGAAGGAACAAGGTACTTTCCAGCTGGAAATTGCCTTAGAGAGCAGTCCGACAGGCTCAGTATAAAGATGAGACTGAACCAGAGACGGGAGGGAGGAAAGGAGAGAGAAGGGTGTGCTGCTCGGTGAAGCTCTCCTATCTAGTGGTGCCTTTTCTTTAGGTTCATTTATGCATTTGAGACTGGGCAGGGGGCACATGAGTGCGGGGAGGGACAGAGGGAAAGAGTCTCAAGCAGACTCCACGCTGAGCCCATGTGGAACCCATGTGGAACCCATGTGGGGGTTAATCTCACGACCCCGAGATCATGACCTGAGCCGAAATCAAGGGTGGGATGCTAAGCCAACTGAGCCACCCAGGCACCCCTAGTGTTCCCTTTACTCTTAATTATGTGTGTGACCTTGGGACAAAGAAGGGAACTAACATTTATTGGGTTTATTATGTATACTATCATTTGAATTTCATAATAATTGTATAGGGTTTTTAGGCATCCCTACCTTAGAGAGGCTGAAGCCAGGGCTTACAGAAGTTAAATCTTTCTGGCCCCCGCAACTTACTGCTTATTTGACCTTGGAGAAGGTCATGTAAGTCCACACCCACAAACTGATGAGAATACCACACCTTGCAGGGTAATGTACAAGATAAATGAGGTAGCTTATGTGAACGCCTAGCACAGTGCTGGGCGTTTGGTAGGCAAGTCAGAATTGTTTATCTCAAAACCCTCCAGCAGCTTCCATTCCACGGAGGAAAACCAAGTCCTTACCATGGCCTACAAGGCCTACACCACCTGGAAACTCCCCTTCTCCACTCATTAACCTTTCTGACCTAGGCCTCCCCGGTCTCTGCCCACTCCCTAGGCCTTGTCTTCCCTGTCACGTTTCACCTCAGAAGCCACCTATTTAAAACCGGGTCCTTGGGGCAGCTTCTAGCCGTCACCCTGGGAAACACACAGGCCAGCGGGGCAGAGCCTGGGCACCTCAGAACTGCAGACGAAGCTCTCTGTGACCTTGCTCTGGACTGTGCCATTTCGTACTCACATGTTAGGCTCCAGACATATCCCCGCCCCATGTACCAACCCACTGCACGACCCCAGGCCTCGAGTGTGTCTGCTGCACATGACCCTACAGACTGCACATCATCGTCACCAGGCTTCCTGTGCCTGAAGACTCAGTTCAGGTGTCCCTGCGTTGCTTTCTGAAGCACCTGCCCTGGGCTCTACCACAGGAACAGCACCTACCGAAATGTCTCACGTTTCCTGGCTCGCCTACCACTACCCCACATCCTGCTCTCTCCAGCTCACCGCTACCCTGGACTCCTCCTTTGAATGCGAGAGACCTTGCATGGCCCACATTCTTGGTGCTCCGGTCGAGAATCCTGCCAGAGAGCTGGGCATGTGGCAGGTGCTCCCTCTTTGTTGATTAGCCTCCCTGTCTGCGACTGGAATCTCCTGGACGGCGGGGTCTTTGACCCCCGCAACCCTAGCACCTCATTCTGTGTCCATCACTCGAATGTCAGGTGACTAAATTATTGAGAAACTTGTCTTTATAACCAGATGTGGGTCCACCCAGAGCTCTTAGAGGAGGGGGCATTAAGCCGATGCAACTTTGCAAGGGAATAAAGGGGCCAAGTAGGAGTAAACCACAGAAACATGTAAAAGGGTAGAGGGAAAAGACACATATAGAAGGAGAAGAGAGAGGCTAAGAACACAGGCTTTGAGAGGACAGAGGTGTGATTTGAAGACCCAGCTCTACTGCTTCCTAGCTATGTGACCTCAGGCAGGTTACTGAGCTCTCTAAGCATCACATCCTCAAGTGCAAAGTGGGGATAATGGCAGCTGTTTACTGAGCACTTACTATATGCTGAGTGCTTTGTACCCATTGGCTTGTTTGAGCCCGACGGCCGTTCTATAAGAATACACCCAGTTTCCACAAATACCAGCTCGTAGTGATCACTGCTTCAGCTCTCCCCCAGCCATCCCCCTGCCCCCCTACTCCACCCCCTGCTTCTTTTAAAAAATTTTTTTATTAACACATAATGTATTATTTGTCCCAGGGGTACAGGTCTGTGAATCGTCAGACTTACACACTTCACAGCACTCACCATAGCACATACCCTCCCCAATGTCCATAACCCAACCACCCTATCCCTCCCCTCCCCACCCCCAGCAATCCCCAGTTGGTTTCCTGAGATTAAGAGTTTCTTATGGTTTGTCTCCCTCCCAACCCTATCTTGTTTCATTTCTTCCCTCCTTACCCCGCAACCACCCCCACTCTGCCTCTCAAATACCTCATATGAGAGAGATCATATGATAATTGTCTTTCTCTGATTGACTTATTCCACTCAGCATAATACCCTCTAGTTCCATCCATGTTGTTGCAAATGGCAAGATTTTGTTTCTTTTGATGGCTGCGTAGTACTCCATTGTATATTTTTACCACATCTTCTTTATGCATCTGTTGATGGACATCTAGGTTCTTCCCATAGTTTGGCGGTTGTGGACATTGCTGCTGTGAACATTTGCCACCCCTGCTTTTTGTCAAGCAAACCCCAGATAGAATATCACTTCATCTGTCAATATATTTTATAAGGTTTTGGCAGCTTCACCTGCATCTATTCTAATAAATAAACAAAAATTGGTTCTGGAAAGAAACAAGGTGGAACGCCTTTCCTATTGTTGCCATTCTTGTCTTTCAACTTCTGAACCACCTTTCTTAGCCCACCGATGAGCTGATACCCTGCTCAGCAGGTAACCCTGGGGTGGCACAGTGAGGGGAGGTACGCTGGTCACCACCTAAGAAGGCTGGGCCAGTGGACAACATAATAAGACATTCTTTTGCCTTGGCTGTGTGCAGATCGACTGGGTCAGGATGCCTGCGATGATTACCACAGGCCACAGCCAAGCCTGGCTCTCCCTGAACATTCTTGTCGCCATGCCCACCGCTGTCCTCCTGCCACCCAGCCAGTGTGGCTCAGCAGAAAGCAGCATGCTCTTCTGGGCACTGTTCTGACACCACTGAGACCCCTTCAGGACTGGTCTCCTTTAGCAATAATGAACTTCGGCAGCTAGACAGAACCACAAAGCTGTCTTGACTGAATTGTGCTTGATCCTGTGACATCAGGCTATCATTTTGGCTAACTTGTCAAAAGTTCTTTGCATCCTAAAACTGAAAGAATTCTAAAATACCTGAGTTCTAAGGTGAGCAGACTACCGTCCTGAGTATTTTTCCTTCTTTTCGACAAGGATGCCTTTGCCACCTTTGCCACTCTGAGACTAATGTGCTGTTCTTTTCTCCCAGAGCTCATGTTGCTTCCTAAGCAACTGGTTCTAAAGAGATTGGGTCACTGCTGCTCCAAGAAGAGAGCAATCCTGTCAAGCTGCAACTTCCAAATTCTCTCCGTAGATGAATATTGGTTCCTCTTGAAGAGGACCCCGACCCTGACAGTCTCCTAATGTGTTCTTTGGGATGGCTGTGAGGCAAATCTTGGTGAGTGTGGAGCCAGGGGGAGCTTTACTTGTTTACTTATTTTTGGTAGCATCGCTGATATTCCTATCACACTGTAATTTCTGAGGGAGACCGTATTATGTCACCCTGCTTCAGATAAACACCACCTCCAGTCTTTCTGCTGCAGGAAGACTGCTTTCTCCTCCTTGGCAGTGAGCTGGAGGTTGTCCATGGTGAGCAGGCAAGTGCCACACTTTCTCTCTGTGGCAGAAAGGTTTGTTTTTTTTTTTAAAGATTTTTATTTATTTATTTGACAGACAGAGATCACAAGTAGACAGAGAGGCAGGCAGAGAGAGAGAGGGAAGCAGGCTCCCCGCTGAGCAGAGAGCCCGATGTGGGACTCGATCCCAGGACCCTGAGATCATGACCTGAGCCGAAGGCAGCGGCTTAACCCACTGAGCCACCCAGGCGCCCCGGCAGAAAGGTTTTGATGCCACCCCTTGGCGCAAATGGGAAACCAGTATGCCTGCCTATCTGGGCTCTGCCTGGGGACTAGCAGAGGTTTCTACCCCACCATATCTGCACCCCAAAGCATGGTGAATCTCGTTTAGAAGGATTACTCCTGTTTCTTTTTATTTTTTCTCAAAGATTTTATTTATTTATTTGAGAGAGAGAGAGAGAGAGCACGAGCAAGAGGGAGATGGCATGAGCAGGGGGAGGGGCAGCAGGATCGGGGGGAGCAGACTCCCCGCTGAGCAGGGAGACCCACTTGGGACTCCATCCCAGGACTCTGAGCCGAAGGCAGATGCCTAACTGACTGAGCCACCCAGGTGCCCCTGAAATGCTTTTTTTGAAGGTATCATTAATCTACTCACAGAAAGGCTGCTTCCACTACCTCTGGATATAGTTGTTTGGGTGGTGTCTGTGAGCTCAGTGTCACTTTTAGTTCAGAAAAATCTAAGGAAAAAGGTGACCCTGCTGGCTCCCTGCAGTTTAGTTAGCAGCACCTGATGACTGACAGCCCGACTGGTCCTGATTCAGCCTTACACCAAGAGACTGCTTCTCACTCGCATTAGGAATCTGGACTACACTGACAAAATTAACGGCAGCTGCCCTAACAGACAAACCGTAAACCTCAGTGACTTAACACAAAAAGGTTTCTTTCTCATTTCCATGAAGTGCAGTGTGGGTCTGGCTGCCCCTCTGTCCTGCAGCAGGGCCAATGGAAACAAAGGGATCCCAAGCCAAGAAGATGGAGGAGGAACCCAGCTCATCGTCCATTGGCCAGAATCAGTCACATGACCCCAACTTAACTTCAAGGGAGTCTGGGAAACAAATATTGGGTGAGCACTGTTTTTTTTCTCTCACGTTGACTATCTAACTCCATGATTTTCTGTTCTCTGGCAAGTCACTGACACAAATATTGAATAAGTTGAAGTCAGGACAACAGCCCTGAATTAACCACGAAGTACCTTCCCTCATGTGTTTTGGTTCAGAAAGCACCAAGGTCTGCACTCCAAGTATCCAGCTCCACTGTGGGCTTCAGGTTAAGCTCTGGATCCTGGCAGGGGGACTGTCAAGGAATGCCACAGCACCTGTCCTAAAGGAAGGATATTCTGCACAAGACTCAGGGCAAGAAGAAAGCTTTCCTTTGCAAGTACCCAAAACCATTCCTAGAAGAAAGGGACTAAAATGAAGATAGGCTAGGATAGTTCTCTTTTTGGTGGTTGATGTGTCTATATGCTCATTTTTGCTCCTCTCTTGAGGTTGGGTTCAAATTCCTCACTGGAGGATAAATTTTCTCATTCTGGGGCTCAGTTCCTAATGGACACAAGGAAGGTAGTAGCTATAGAAATTTCCTCACAAGGCAAAGGAATTACCAAAAATAAAATAGAATTCTTGTCCTATGTTTACCCTGGCTGAGAATGAGGCTGGCCACATAAAAAAGTACAGACAGGGAAAAATTTAGCAACTGTCAGAAGTCAAATAGTCTTCTCTATAGCTTGAGAAGCAAGTAGAGACAGGTGAACTTCCTATCTGGTGCAACTCTGTGTGAATTATAAGTGAGAAGAGTGTACCCTCCAAGGGTATACCATTATCTTGGAAGGATGATGGTTAGGGGAATGCAAGATTTTTATATCAATCGATGTATCAGAAAGGGACCTGAATTTAAAAAGAAGGAGGGGTCTCTGGGTGGCTCAGTCAGTTTCGCATCTGACTTGAGTTTTGGCTCAGGTGATGATCTCAGGGTCATGGGATCTGGGCCCACATTAGAGAACCTGCTTAGGGTTCTCTCTCCCTCTCTCTCTGCCTCTTCCTCAGCTCATGTTCTTCGTCTCTCTAAAATAAATAAATAAATAAATAAGTGGAAAGAAAAATGGGAGGAGGAAAAAAGACAAAGTCTTCCATTACTTCATAGTTAGCAAGCTTTCAAACCTAAGTGCACAGGTATCATTACTTGATAGGAAACTGAGTTGCGATCCAATGCTATAAGGCCTCATTTCATGCGGAGAAATCAGAAAACAGATTTTCTGAAGTGTGATGGCTAGATTTTTATCACTTGTCATTCCAGATCTGAGGTGACGTGGTGAGGGGGCTTTCTTTCTCATGGAAGAGGTTTTCAGTCTATGACCCCAATGTCACTAGAAGCATTTCTGGCCCTTGAGATCTAAGTAATATCTTTCCATAACATGATGACATACTAACACAACATAATAACTTCTGTTTTACTGCCTGTGGAGCTCCACTGAAAAATTTCTACGGGTTCTTAGGAACACCTTCCCATATTCCTATGCTTTTGGCTCCATGCATGTTGCTTTGGCCCTTACCATGTTGATCAAAACATGAAACTTAGCCTTCTCAACAGTTTCCAAACACACACACACACATATACACACATCACAAAACATTTATGAGCATATATTTATAACTTTAAGACTTTACTGAAAAACTGGTACTGAAGTGAAGGCACACCAGTAACACTTAAAAATCTGTTTTGTGGAGAGATATACACCATATTATTAAAATACCAATTCTCCCTAAATTGATGTATGGGTTTAACACACTGCTAGTCAAAATTCTAGGAGGCTTTGGCTTTTTTTGTTTCTTTTGTAGAAATTCACAAAAGCTGATTCTAACATCATATGGAAATGCAAGGATCTAGAATAGCCAAAACAATTTGAAGAAGAAAAAAGTCTGAGAACTTACAATTCCTTAGTTCAAGATGTATTATAAATCTAAAGTAATCAAGACATTGTGATACTGGTATAAAGATAGCCATATGGATCAATGAAATAGAGTTCAGAGACAGACTCACACATATATGGTCAATTGATTTTGACAAAAAGACAAAGGCAATTTGGTGGGAGAAGGATGATTTTTCAACCAATGATGCTGGATCCGTACTTGCTCTGTGTGCAAATGAATTCAAAATGGATCATAAATTTAAACGTAGAATTGTAAAACTTGTAGAAGAAAGAATAGGAGAATACTTTTGTGACCCTGAGTTAGGCAAAGATTTTTTTCAGCCATGACACCAAAAGAATGATCCATAGAAGAAAATAATAAATTGTACTACATCAAAGTTAAGAACTTCTGCTTCAAAAGATAACAGTGAATAGAATGAAAAGTCAAGCCACAGGCTGGAAGAAAGCATTTGCAAATCACATATCTGATAAAGGACTTATATCCAAATTTATAAATAACCCAAAACTCAATAAAATAATAAGAAAAATAGGGAAATATATTAATGGACACTTAATCAAGAAAGATACATGGATGGTTAATAAATGCATGAAGAGATACTCAACTAACTTTATTAGAAAAATGTCAATCAAAATAAATGAAATATTACTACATTTCAAATGTTAAAAATTTAAAAGACTGACAACACATGTGTTGGCAAGGATGTGGAAAGATTGGAATCCTCAGAGTTTCTGGTACAACCACTTTGGAAAACAATTTCTTAAAAAGTTAAACCTAAAATAGGACCCTGCCATTCCACTAGTGGAATGAAAGCATATTCCCATACAAAGACCTGCACAGGGATATTCAGAGTAGCTTTATGTGTAATAATCCCAAACTGGAAACAACTTGAATGTTCATCAACAGGTGAGTGATAAAAAATTTGATGTATCAATATAATGCAATACGTCTAAGAAATTAAAAGGAATAAAGTGTTGATATGCCTTGAAACATGGATGAATCTCAAAATAATTATACTGAAAGATACCAGACAGAAAAAAGAGTGCATACTGTGTGATTTCATTTACATGAAATTCTAGAAAATGCAAATTAATCTATAGTGATAGAAGATCCATGGTTGCTTAAGTGGTGGGGATTATAGAAGGGCATGATGAAAGTTTCGGAGTGATGGATCCATTCACCATCTTGATTGTGGTGATAGTTTCAATTTTTCAAATGGTGCAATTTAAATATGTACAGTTTACATCAATTTTATCTCATTAAAGCTGTTGCTAAAAACCCACTGTAGATATTCCTGTTCTCCAAAGTCCTACTTTATGCTTCCCCACAATTGGGAAGTTCTCTTGGCCTTTCCCACATCATTCTTTGACCCTTTCCCCCCCTCTCCGTTCTTTCTCCCCATCCACTTTCTTTTGCTTCAACCATGAATTTCTCTCCCTGTCTCATGCTGAACACTCTGCCCTCATCCCTGAACTCTGAACCTATGACTCCAGCTCAGAACTGAGCCCTTGGCCTTGCCCATCCATCTCATGGAAGTCCAGACCTCAAGTTCTGGAGTCAGAGCATGTAGATTTACAAATTCTGCTCTCCCGCTTCCTAGCTGGGAACTCCAGCAGGTTACTCACCATGTCTACTTCCAAGTGTCCTTACCTGCAAAACAGCAGTGAAGTCAGCAGTACTCTTCTTGTAAGATTTGCTGTGAGGATCAAATGAGTTAATACATACAGGACACTTACAATACTTGGCATCTAGTCACTATTCCATACACGTCAGCTGTTATTATTACTTCTAGGACTTAAAATCACTTTTCTAAGTTCAGACAATTTTTAAGAGGAATTATGACAACAAAGAAGTAGTTTAACTATGGTCTATCCACTCAGTGGAATACCACATGTACCTTTAAAAATTATCTTTCTTATGAGTCTATAACAATTGGGGGAAAATGTTTGTTAAATAAAAAGTAAAGTAGGCTTCACAATCCTTTATGCAGTGTCATCTCAACTATACTCAAAAATCCAAATGAGGGCGCCTGGGTGGCTCAGTGGGTTAAGCCGCTGCCTTCGGCTCAGGTCATGATCTCGGGGTCCTGGGATCGAGTCCCGCGTCGGGCTCTCTGCTCAGCAAGAAGCCTGCTTCCCTCTCTCTCTGCCTGCCTCTCCATCTACTTGTGATCTCTCTCTGTCAAATAAATAAATAAAATCTTTAAAAAAAAATCCAAATGAAAATCATGCAGAGAGTAAAGAATGTAAGGAATTATACAAAAAAGTTAAGTATTATCTTTCATAATAGAAAAAATGTTTTTTTTAAAGAATCCTCCAGTTATTAATGAATACCTCTGTTGGGGGGGTGCTGTGTACACTATATACTTTAATTAGTTAGCCTCTTATCTAGCCACACCCTGAGCAGGAAGCGGTGCCAGGCAACCCAGGGTGGAGGGATATGTTAGAATGGGAAGAAGAGGATAAGAGAAGAGATACTCGAAAGAGGAAAGAGGACACTGTAGGGAAGATGGGAAATGCCAAGGAAATGTTTGCTTTCCCCTTGTGCCTGGAGCCAGCAGCATTCACTGCCATGTCCACTCTCATGCTGGTGTGGTCAACCAACCTACTGCTGAAAATCACCCCAGTGCCATCTTATGTGGATATCCAGTTTGCCATGGTGCCCACTCCCATATTTCTCTTTGGCTTGAGGTCTCCCACCACGGGAAAGGATATTGCTCATTCATGATGATAACTGTCAAGATCACGATAAAATTATTAATAAGCCGCTCAAATCATTTCCTGATCTTCCATCCCAAGCAGAAATTCAGCTTCTGTCACACTGACAAAATTTTAATCCTAGTTATACATATTTAATTGCAGGGAGAGCACAACCTTCTCTTTTCTCCTTTCCTGATCTTCTCTTACTTAGTCTGTGATTTTCTGGGGGTGAGTAATTTGTTTGCATGATCACATGCAACTCATAGGATGAGGCAATGCAAGCAGTTATCGAAGTTCCTGGGTGCTGGGTTCACTGTCATCTGGAGGATTTGGTAATTTTAGCTGGATGCCTCCCTTCATCATTCTAATTAGACCCTCAGCACTGTGGGTGGGGCACATGGGTCATGAACTAATGTCCACAGAGTTCTACCAGGGACTCTGGATGTCAAATTTCTGTCTGCCCACTGCACCTTCAAGGCTAGGAAACTGGAGACAGCCCTAATGTGCATGGGCACGCATTCACTTTTGCTCAAGAAATCAAGAAAATAGAGCTACCATTATATAGGCTGTAGGTTGGGAAATGTGGCCTCACTCTATGAGGGAGCCAAGTGATAAAAAATATTTGGAGCATTCCCTTGCGGGGAGTCTAGCAATAAACCCTCCAAAGAACCCTGGCAGCCAGCCTGAGATATGCCTACCTTGTCTGCCCAGCTGGAGTGAGAAGGTCCATGTTAGGGAGAGGGTGCTCCTGGTCCCCAGAGTGCCACCACATCGAAGAGAAGTCTTCACTGAGGGCAATCTGAAATGGCACGTTTCTAAACAAAGTTATTTTAATTTTGCCCTCTTGTTAAAACATGAAGGCACATGGAATTGGAAAATACAGAAAGAAAGAAGAAATCACAAAACAGTATTTTGAGCATTTTCTTTTAATATTTCATTGCCCCCTTTTTATACAGTCGAGAACATACAATGTATCTGACTCTTACATCCTGCTTTTGTTGTTTTCCATGTGTATTTTTCTATAGTATTGAGAATACTTTGCAACCATTAGTTTTTGTTTTTTTTTTAAAGATTTTATTCATTTCATTTGACAGACAGAGATCACAAGTAGGCAGAGAGGCAGGCAGAGAGAGAGAGGAGGAAGCAGGCTCCCTGCCGAGCAGAGAGCCCGATGCGGGGCTCGATCCCAGGACCCTGGGATCATGACCTGAGCTGAAAGCAGAGGCTTTAACCCACTGAGCCACCCAGGTGCCCCGCAACCATTAGTTTTAATGGTTGTTTAGTATTCTCTCCTCCTCTGGTTTCTTTAGCCATTCTTCTATGGCTGGACATTCAGGTTATTTCCTGTTTTTCAATATTATGAATAGTACAGCAATGAACACCTTTGATGATATAACTTTTTCATATTTCAGACTATTTTGTTAGCACAGAATACCAAAGAGAAAGCTAGGACTGGAGATAATAAACTGCATAAGTGCCAGGCACTTTATGTTCATCAGATAATTTCATTCACATAATCCTATAGGATCTGTATTATTATTTTCATTTTACACATGAAAGAAGGATTTGAGAATCACATACTTACTAAGTGGCAAAATTGAGATTCAAATGCTGGTTGGTTTAATTCTAAAATGTATTTCTGATGCCTAATTTTATGTGTGTTTGGCTTGGGCCCCAGTGCCCAGATATTTGATCAAACATTGTTCTGGATGGTTCTTTGGGGGTGTTTTTGCATAAGATTTACATTTAAATTGGTGGACTCTGAGTAAAGCAGACTGTCCTCCATAACGTGGGTGGGTCACATCCAAGCAGTTGAAGACCTGAGTGGGGGAGGGAGGAAAGACTGGACCTCCCAAGCAAGGGAATTTTGTAGCAGATGGCTTCTGACTTGAATTGCAACCTCTGGCTCTTTCCTGGGTCTCCACATTGATGACCACTGATGACCTTTGAACCTGAACTGCAGCATTGGCTCTTTTGTGGGTTTCCAGCCTGTTGGCCCACTATAGACTTTGGACTAGCCAGCGCCCACAATTGTGTGGGTCAATCCTTAAAATAAATCTCTTTATGTGTGTAAACACACACACACACACACACACACACACACACACACATTCTATCAACTGTCTGGAGAACCCTGACTAATAGGACATTCTCTCTCTAGAATATTTTTAAAGTTTTTGATAGTTATTTTTAAAATAACTAAAAAAGG